>NC_135020.1:18490379-19812879 GCF_051020955.1 Megalopta genalis | reverse complement strand
TTTTTCCTTTTAATTGGCGAATAGAAAAAGGAAACGTCGTAAATTGAACGCTGCGGTGACAGATTCTCCTGGCAAACAATGTACTGTACATACAGGGTGTCTCATAATTACCCGGAGAGGGTGTTTTCTGAGGTCATTCCAAGTTACCTTTTCCTTAGCGAAAATGCAAACCGTGGTTTTGCTTACGAAAAACATTCATTGACGAAAAACACTGACCAATAATAGGCGAGCTTGGCTGCCACGAGGCGATCGAGCCAATGAGCGGATCTGGGCTTCGTCTGGGCTTCGTTGGGTTACATTTGTAAAACCAAGTTCTGTTTCTCAGCTGTGAGGCCAAAAATAAAGAATTATTATTATTATTATTATTATTATTATTATTATTATTATTATTATTATTGTTGTTGTTTTGTTTCAGAAAAATATTATGCAATTTAAACAGTTGTAATTGAATGAAGAAATTTCATGGCAATTTTCATTCACGTGGATGAAGTATTTATACTTAGACCGGAGGTTATGTTATATGCACGTGGATGCCTGGAATTGAAACAGACAAGAAAATGACTGTTGCGTAATGGTCCTGATGGGAACCGTTATGGAGAAATAAAATGATGTTATAACCGTAAATGGATGAAAAATGTTCTGGATTGCATCGGTTCCGGTTTTGCTCCTACGGCCAATTCTGTATCCACTTCGTATCGGTTCTGTATCAGCGAGAAACAATTTAATTACTTATGTCGCGGAAATATATTTTATAGCTTTCATTGATATCTGCACGGTATTATACAATTTGAAATAATATTCTGCACGTTAAACAGGATCGCAATTAACATAATGAATAACGGAGATCAGCATTTTAACGACACCCCCAATTCCATTATCCACTAGCTACATTAATATTTATCAGCGCAATGGAAAATTATGTTCGAAGCATTGAATATCATTATCATATCTTTAAAAATATCCAGAAAGAAAAAATTGTCTTTTAAAAAAAGGAATAACATTTTTCTGTTTGAAGCTTCGTTTACGAGAAAATCGAGTTTGAGGATTGTTTAGCCCGCACGTAGTATGATTATGTTCGTTTACACTTTCATATTTGTTATTCTCTGTAATGTTTACATTCCGTCTTTAGCAGTACGGCTACCGGCTACTCGTATTGTTAGTCTGTTGTATCAGTCGAATTGTAACAATCGTGAATACGTTGACATGGTGAAAGCGTTAGGAGCTTGCAATGGGAGTGCAACAGCAGCAGTTAAGTACTACAGGCAAGAACCCCTTTCACAGTTGAGCCGTTTATTTTGAAAGCGGCATAAGTCACTTTACCGTAATGAAAAGTGGTGATTTTTTAATGTTTATACGAAATTATTTATACTGAGAAAAATATCGGTATCCTGAGATAACAAATACAAGTAAATCTTCTCGAAAGTTAGCATCCATATTTTGAAACGTGTTAAAACGCAAACCCTTAAATATATCGACTTAAAAACAAACTGACTTATGCCACTTTCAAAATAAACGGCTCAGTTAAGGGAAAGAATAATAATGATGTCGCATCAGTCCATAATTCACTGATAAAAAGAGCGAGGTTATGTACACGTCAGCAAATACATTTTCAACAGTTCACTTAATGCAATGTAACTATTATCCACACATTTTCAAACTCGATTTTCTCGTAAACAAAGCTTCAAACAGAAAAATATTATTTCTTTTTTTCGACTTATTTTCGCACGTAGAATCACCCCTTGCCCGATGATACTACCCGTCCGGTAACACCCTGTATGTAGATGTAGCGAGTGAAGTGCGTGCGCGTTAAGAATGGTGTGGAGAGCGAGATAAATGTGTGTTGCGAGTGCGTGTGCCGTGTGCTGAACGAAGCAGGGCAGCGGCTCGATGGTATGATACAATATCGATTAAGAAGAAACAAATGCGTGCAGCGTTCCAAGCGAGAGAATAAAGAAGGAAGAAGGGCGAAGGTAGTCAGCGTCAGCCTCGAAGCATTGTACAATCGAACTTTGCACTAGAATATATTTCTTTCTTCAAAATATTAAATTGGATGATTCTTCAATCGAGATATCCGTTCGGTAGACTCGCGATAGGGAATCCCACAGAGATGTAAACAAAAATTGGTACTTCATCATTTTACTGATTTCGCGTATTTCAGTAATTCCTTTTCTTTGCACTAATCTGTTTCGTAATTGTGTAATGAGTGCAGCGTCTCAAGCGAGAGAATAAAGAAGGAAGAACGAACGCAGCCAGCGACCAGCCTCGAAGCATTGTACAGGGTGTCCTAAAATTATGGTACTTCCGGGAAATTAGAGATTCCTGAGGTCATTCAAAGCAACTTTTTCCTTTGCAAACATTTTCTTCCAGGCATCATTAACGAATTATTGACGGAAAACACTGACCAATGAGAGGCGAGCTCGGTTGGCGCGAGGCGGCCGAGCCAACGAGCGGACGGAGACCGGTTCCGCTGATTGGCTCGGCCACCTATCGTCAGCCGAGTGTTCACTCCTCATTGGTCAGTGTTTTTCGTTGATAACTCGCAAACAAAGCCACGGATTGCATTTTCGCTAAGGAAAAAGTTACTTCGAATAATATCAGGGACCGCTCATTTCCCGGAAGTACCATAATTTTGAGACTCCCTGTACATCGAACTTTGTACTAGAATATATTTCTTTCTTTAAAATATTAAATCGGGCGATTCTTCAATCGAGGTATCCGTTCGGAAGACTCGCGATAGGGAATCCTATGCACATACATATGCATTCGATCATTTCTTTCCCGAAAATCGGTGTCGGCGGGCTCGGGTAAAATGAGCCTCTCTAAATTCTCGCCTTATCAGAACACGTACACACCCTTGCATTAGAGATAAGGCGTCGCAGCGATCGAATTCTGCAATCTTCGCGCCTAATACCCCTCTGATTTTATTCCGCCGACAGCCTCCGACCGTGCAACGGTCCCGCAACCGGAATATATTCCGTGACTAAGCTGTTTAATTCGAAGTTTAATTCGACGCGTTAACGGGAACCAATTTTGCGAACCTGTTCGCAGATAAAGCGAACGTATGCCGCGCACGAGTCGATCGAACAAAATGCACCTTCACGGAGGATTTACTTGTTTAAAGCCCGAGACTCTGTGAATTCCCTTTGTGTACCGGCATATTATTAAATACGTAGAACTTCGATCTCGTGCTGTTACCCAACGACAAACTTGGACAAAAGGTAATCTGATTAATGATTACGACCAACGTGAAATCATGTTCATGATACATGATGAGGGTTACCTAAGTAATCAAGTAATCATGATTAATGGATAACTTAAGTAATCAAAGCAAATGTAATTATTGATCATATATGATTAACACAGACATCGTTAATCATGTAACGATTACTTTTTGTTGTTGTTATGATTAACTGAAACATTGGGTATTATGGTAGTTGATAATAATTTTGGATAATTTTTAGAAAATCTGCATGTATTTCATGACTCAGCGGTAGATTTCTTTTATCCGAGTTCATCATCCGGAACCAATGGCAGGTGATGAGGAAAGATAAATTAATCGTTCGTCCGCGACCACAGATTACTAATTAATGATTACAGATTAATTGATTGATGATTGTCGCATGTAGCTAGAACATTAGAATATAAATAGGTCATTTATATCTCTAGTTTGATTAACTTTTTATTAAATTTTCTCTTGAATTCAACCATTTATCATCCTTATTTTTATTAAACATAAAAGAATTCACAGTATCTAGATAAATATATCTCTAAACCGAAAAAATGACTAGGAACAGTTTGTTGTTTTATTATTGTGCATTCTTAAATAGAACACTATTCTTAAATAGAAAAATTACATTCACACCGACACAACATAATCTAGGGATGTTTGTCACATTTGAAATTGAAAAATAAGGAAATAATTAATTATATAAAATTGCTATTATTTTAAATGCATCGATATTATTTTTAGTTTGAAATACCAGTACTGAAAGTAACGGTTCGAAATGAATGATTTGAAACAGTAATTTCTTATTTTCATTTCAAATAAAATTTGTCCAGGTTCAATTGTCAGCAACCAGCTGTTGACACGCAAGTTGAAAAAGGCTCACTGCTGTTTGTCTTTGTCTTTGTTTTGTACTGTTCCGAATGGAGAAACGTGCAACGATACTTGCCTTAAGAATTAAGGTACGCACATACATGGGATTATTGATGGATGTATAAGTTCAAGAGATGAACTAAGCCCACGGTTTGTAATAAATTGTGAATTTCGTTTCACGGTTTCGTGTCTCTTGGAAATTGAACTGAGACATATTGTGAGCTAAGTCGGGAAATTTGCGACGGCGGAAGCTTTGAAACGGAGCACTTCTCATTATGTACTTAATAACAGTTCCCGGAGATTTAAGCGCGGTTCTCCTCGGAGCGAGCTTTTTTTAAATTGAGTGCACGTGTAACTTAATTAATTTTCGAGCAATTACCTTGACATTTTTTTGCGGGCACTACTAATTTGAGTATTAATTGAATGGCCAGGATTTTCAATTTAATAATTTCCGCTTTTTTAATGTTAAAGAAAAGAGTCGTTTCTCCACTGATTAATGGAGTTAGCAGCAGCTTAAAAATTATGCAACTTGAAAAATTCATCTCACGTTTGATATTATTGGTTACTACAGGCCTGGGAAATTGATTGCTTAGGAGCTGACGATACTCGAATCATCACCAGCGTAATCAAGGAAATAAGTTACGCAAGGAGTGAGGGCAGACGGCGCATGAGCGTGAGTCCCGCACAGCGGCGTAGGGCGTATACCGCCTGAACATTATAATACTGAACTACGATAGGACAGAGGCCTTATGTCGCGACGCGATCGTTGTTCAGAATTACAGCAATTTTTCCCGGAAATGCCAAATTTCGGGTTGCTGTGAATTTCTCTGTGCTAGTCCTACGCCTATGTAATTTATTGCTACGTCGATGCAGAGGATAGAAATCGTCAAATCGTGGAACGTGGCCTCAGAATTACCTTCGAATCGTAGCATGTGGCCTCCGAATTGCCTTCGAATAGTGGCACATGGCCTCCGAATTGCCTTCGAATAGTGGAAAAAGATTAGAAATAAAAAAAGTTATGTCACCATTTTTATTCTAGCATTACTATATACTCATATTAATGTATACACTTTTATTTTGTCGACTGCTCCGAGTTTCTATAAAACCGAGCCGTGAGGCTCGAAGAATCGTGTCTTAACGCGACTTAGTATTCTCAGACCTGCATGTTCCGATTCCGACTTCAAACATTTCTGGAAGAAATTACTGTACAATGTTCACGCGGTAGCCGCGCCACGCCGCTGTGCGGCACTTCCGCGCATCTGTCGCCTGCCCCCACTCCTTGCGTAACTCATTTTTTTTCATCACGCTGATCATTATCCCCACCACCGTGCTCCGGTTTGCCGACGGATAGACTTGCTTGAAATCTAGAGTGGAGTTTTCCAAACTAAATTTATTATTCGTGCAGTATCCGGCTCTTCAATATCAGAATTATCTGCTATTTATATAATTGCTTTTTACCAATAATCAACTCAGTCAAAGGCGAATCATGTACAAAACAATTTACAGTCAATTCTACCTAGAATGCCAAATTTCGATTTCAATTTAATGCTTTGCGTGTGAGTCAGGTAAGTGAAACCGCGGAGCTACAAGGTACGTAACCAATCGCAACGACCGTTCCGAAGTTCTCCGTCGAATCGAGGCATATGGTCTCCGAATTCCCTTCGAATGGTGGCATGTAGCCTCCAAATTGCCGTCGAATCGTCACAAGTCGCCTCCAAATTTCCGTCGAACGTAGGCTCGTATAGCGTAACTCCATTGATATTTTCTTTTGTACTACATACACATCTTCGTGGACGTTGCCTTCAATATTTTTCTAATGTTTTTCTTTGTTATAATTACAATTTGTGTAATGAATTAAAATAAGTTACTTCCTACGTGTAATGAATAAATAATATATCTAAAGCATGTCGTGTTTGGTCTCATTTTAATTGGAAGAATCTGACCGATATATTAAAAAAAATTTGAAACAAAACAGTTAAGAAATCGTTTTTATTCTAGCATTATTGTGAATTTGTATTAATGTACACCGACATGCTGGCCGCTGCCTTCTTTTGCGGATTGCTCCGAGTATCATTCTCTCTCTCTCTCTCTCTCTCTCTCTCTCTCTCTCTCTCTCTCTCACGAGGTATTGGCAACTATGAAAACAAGCCGCTCGAAGAATCGTGTCCGAGTGTCCGTCAATTACCGTTCTCAATTCCAAGCTCCGGACCTTCTAGAGAAAACTTCCTGTATTGTACAGATCAATAAAGATGACATCCGGCACTTTAACTAACAGGGAAAACTAGTTAGTGTCCGCCTGCGATATTTTTCGTTTTCACATATGTAGTAGTACTCGAAAAACTAATCGATACGTTTTCTTTTTTTTTTACATCGATGGCAATTCGGTTTGAAGCGATGAAACCCGCCCCCAAAACGACGCATTTGTTAACGACAGCTTAATTTGGGGAGAACTCGAAGGCAGATAGCTCGACGTTACACCGCTTTCGGTTAACACGTTCCGCGCCGAGCTTTTTTTACTCGAATCTTCACACTTTGATATTTTACTAAAACTTGATGTATTACGTGCAATTATTAATTCTCGTACACATAACAACGTAACAAAAACTTATCAACGCCCATTCTTGCGGTGGAAATTGATTCTTCGGTTCTAAATTTCTTGTAAACAATTTGTTCAGTTCACTAAGTAAACATGCAAGCGTGTACCATCGATGGTACACGTGGCACGGAACGTGTTAATTTATGATGGTGCTTCGGGATGCGTGAGGCCTAAAGCACGTATGACTGAGAGGGAGACGCGCGACGACGGTCGACGACTACGTTGGCTCTTCCGGCAATCGACCTGACGTCGCATTGTCACAGAAATGAAGAGACTTTGTTTCTGTCCACAGAATGGGGAATGCCTTCTGGCGAGAGAATCGCGATTGACCACGCGCCACTTACCCCAGAATTGTTCAGGGACCAGCATCGTAGAGCTTGTAAAGTATGTCACAAATCAAAATTCAAGAAATACCGTATTTCCATGAGAAATTCAAATTATTTTCTTCACATGCTAAGCTTTTCATAAATCTTCATAGTAATGTTATCAGATACTAATTTCATCGCAGTGTCTGTTAATTAATTAAAAAAAAAAGAAGAAATAATTAGAACTAAAGTAATCTCGTTTGATTTATTTTATGAACCGAATTTGGCTTGTCCCCGGGCAGTTTGCAATCCGATTCACTAAACGAACAATGAATTTCCAGGTCTATACATTTTTATTGGCAGGTTTCTGTTGTATACAATCAATATGGGATCGAGATTTATTGATATTGCGTGATACATTTGTGATTGTATATTGCTATCAAGCATTGATTCCCTTCATGAGTAGTATCGCGGTCCATGCTATATTTTATAGTGACACACCCTGATATCATTTTCAAGAATATTACAATGTCTCTCGAGATTTCTTATGCATAAGCCATATGGGACCTCATTCTTCTATGTCAGGGATATTCTACTTTTTTTTCTATTTAAGAGAAAGAAATGCATCTGACGTTGAATTCATCATTGCACACACACGAAGAAATTGCAGCCGTTTTTATATGCATTTAGCTGAACTAATAAATCACCATAAATTTTGTTTATAGAAATTAATTTTTATTCGATCTGAATCGGAACACAAGTCTGTTAGTTTTTACGCGTTTATGTAATATATGTAATTATTCCTGCTTACTCCTTTAGCCTCTGATTTTTCTGCTACAAATTGCTACACCGAACGTTATTCATTTTCTTTTAGAGAAATCGAAACATCGAAAAACGATTTAAAAACTATAATCTTTACAGATCGAAAAGAACGTTCGATTCAATCAAGAATTTTTAACGATTTGCAAATCAGCGTAAGTAAATCTGAGTAATTCTGGAAAATTTGTAAAACTTTAATTACAAATATATATTCGGAAATACGAATCAATATTCGAACATTTACGAGAGTATATTTACATTCGACATATTGAACCCGAATCGTATTTTTTATTTACTTATACAATTTTACAAGTTACCCAGATAAATTAAATTAATATTTAATTAATTAATTAATTTCGTTCAAATGAATTGTATGGAATTATAATATAAAATTGTATATAAATCGTACTTAAATCAATATACTTATTCAATATTAATCTCATCGTTTATTACATAAAAATCGGTTTCTGTCTTAAAGGTCTTCAATTTTCTCGCATTGTGCGACCGCGACCGATTCCTCGGGCTCGTGTATATATGTATAATAGAAACTGGTTCATTCTGTAGCGAAACTAAGTTATTTATGCCACACTTTAGCAGGCAAATTTTTGTTTCTCTTCGCGATGCCGAAGAAGGTGGCTCTTCGCCGCGAGTCTCTCTTTTCTATGAACTTTACGAGCGGCTGCAACGCGCCGTAGGTAAAGCATTCTTCGTGTACCCCGAATAAAAGTTTTTATTTTTCGGCCGGCTCGTTCCATTTTCGGTGCACGCAAGGGTGGAGCCGGTGTTTATTGCGATCCGTAAATTACTTTCCGGCGCGTCTCGTTGCTTCCTAACCATTTTTCAGTCGCGACGGAAAAGTCAGCGTTGTTTCCGCCGGCTGCAATCTTCGGGTACTAACGGGACGCTTTTATTTTTCTTGTCGTCCTTATATGTCTCGAATTTATTCGTTTGCGGTACTAAAGTCAGTGTCACGGAGGACAAAATTGCCTCGGCGAAGAATTATCTCGCTATCGAACAATGCCAACGCAACTATGTATTATCTCTTTTACTGCCCGGTTCCCGTAGGCGTGCTGCGAAGAGTGCTTCGAGACATTCGATAACCCTATATCCTTCATTGATGAATGTTCTTTCTACGTCGTCAAGTATAAAAGATAAGGGTAAATTCAATATGCGAACGTACGTTTCCTGCAATAAGTGTCAGGACGCTACTTTTGGGGACTCGGAGTTCATTCTTTCAGTTCACAACCTTGACTCACTGCAGATGGAACTCGTCGCTTTGCGAATCAAACTCGTACAAAATCAACCGCCGCCAATTTAAATTCACCTTCGGGCAGTTTCCAGAGACAATCAGAAGACGGCTTCGAACAAGTTTGAGTTTGGGTGAGGATTCTAATAACACCGGGTTGTCCGGAATATCGTCATTTCTGTTCATTTTAGCGATAATCAAAATAATATGACAAAGAATGATAAAAAACGAAATTTTAATATAACGTTTTACATTACATATTATATTAACCCTTTGCACTCGAATGGCAACTCCAAGGCGCCATTAAAATTATTAACCAAATTTGTTTATATTTAAAGAATTGTTAAAAGCGTGAGACTGTTGCATGAATCACAATATTCAATTTTATGTGTATAAAATGCACTACGTTATGAAAAATGGGAAGTGAAAGAAAACTATTTTAAATTTTGCGTTAATTTGACATCGAGTGTGTAACGTACGGAGAATTTTCCGATGTACTTTTTATACTCCTCCCTGAAGGCATACGCCAGGCAGGAGTCAGCCCGCCGGGGATTCATTTGTATATCGCGAGTCAAGTACCCTCAAGGGGTACGACGACGAACGTTCTGGAATCGGACCACATAGGAACACCCCCACTACCATTTCTCAAAGAAAATCTGGGTATATAAAGGGCCCAAACGCGACCAGTAGCGGCCTAGTATCGAGTCAGTCGTCGACGTGGAAACTCTAGCGAGATCGAGTTTTAATTCTCTTTCGAGCAAAACAATCGAGTAGGTAATAAATACCAGATTAGAAGCCCCCGCCGATTCAGTGCGATAAACTCAGAGCGCGATAGAGTCCGCGAAACATTTATTCAGATACATTTGTAGTAAAAAACCAAAACACTATTAATATACTAGGTTTTACCAGTTACTTTGGTTACAAAATTCAATTATTTCCACTTCCTACTTCGAAGCAGTAGTTGGTACAATCCACAGAGATATATCTTTACCGCTCGAGGTATATCTTCAATTCTTTTCTTGCAAAAAGTTACGAGGCAGCCTAACTCCAATTTCCCCAAATTCTATCCTGATCTTAACACTTAGCCGACCGATCGGGTAGATATATACCATTTTGACCTGAGGAACGCTTCTTTCTCTGTAGAACTACTTATTTCTATAGAGTACAACATAATTATAATAACATGCACTAATTTTTGAAGTCTTTTATTGCCCATTATTACGATTCTTTATGTTCGGGATTTTCGAAGGTGCCTCTACGACTTTTTCGAATATATAAGACTCCGCTCAACTTGCAAATATTAGTGTAGAAGCTGAGCTCCTTGCTGTGACTCTCAACAAGTGGTGTGAAACGAAGTATAGAAAAAATATCCCTAAAAATATCCAGATACATGAGTGACAATTCAAGTGATGAGTTTGACGACAATAATAGCACCATCGTTCCCATATATCAGACTAATCGACGAATCCTTTCGAGTGAATCGGAAGATGATTCCGCCGATGACTCGGAATCAAATGTTATTGTCAATGGCGTCGATGATTGGACAGAAGATGATATTAGAGTTGAACCGAAGCATATGGTCGAACTGCATGCATCAACACAATGCCTGAACATCACGATATATTACTGTTTTTTTGTTCCATATTTGAGTTACGTTATTTATCCGTCAACTTCACTGTCCTTAATTTTCTGACTCTATTAACTATACTTTTTGAGAATAACCATTAAAAAATAATTATTATAAACTTTTAAATTCGAATTTTGTATAAGCAATATGTGAAATCGTTGAACGAAATTGTTACCGTAAGATATAATTGATCACATAAATAATTTTCGGACGTTTTTGCTACCTCAGAAAAATGCGCGACAGCGCAGTTTGGCTTTCCCGAGCGCGGTGGAAACTGTACAGGTCTCTGTGGCGCATGCAGTCGGCTAAGTGTTAAGGTAGCCACCCGTGCCGAAATAAGCATTGGCTGGTCTACGAATCTCTCTTAGAAAAATCCGAATCGCATCCCCAACCTCCGGCCACGTAAAGCTGCCTGGCCCTCGGCTCGTAACAAGTGCAAAGGGTTAATAATGACACCAGTTAAATATTCAATTTGTTCACCGTAAGTTTTGAACGACATCATATTTTTGAAAAATCGAATTTATGTCATAATAAGTAGCTAGCTTGTCGTTGACTAGAACTATATTTTTGAACGGGCAGCCCTCCTATAACATGGCATCTTATAACACGGTTTCGCTCTAACGCGACAGGATAAATTGCGGGAACCCTCGTATAGCACTGCAACCTATAACACTGTTTCGATCTAGCACGATAAGAAAATTGCGAAAACTTTTGTACGACGCTGTACTTCTACAGCACTGGATAACATGATTTTTGTTTAACATATTTAAAAATTAAATTACCTTAAAACAATGCTGGGAAAGCATAATGAACTGTAGTGCCTTTACATGGAAATATAATTGAAAATTCAAAAGGGATCTCTGCAAAATTGTCCATCTTCGTACCACGAAATCTACAATGATCTTGTAAGAATTAGCAAACAAATCAAAATTACAGATTTTTTAAAGAGGATAGAAGGTACAAGAAATCTGAATGAAGAGAAGAAGGTTCAGAAAGTGAAGGTGATATTGTTCAACTGAAAAAAGATTAAATTAATTTATTAAATTAAGGTTACGTTAAATGAAAATAATATTTTTTGTGTTTTTTTTTCGATTTGTGTTAAACATACATTTATATTTTTAATAAAAGTTAAGGTGGAAGGAATTGAAAAATGGAATTAAGTAAAACTGGGATTGCTTATTAGAATCACTTATTCCAGAAAAATCATGGAATTCAAAAAAATGTTTGTTTTTAATAAGTTTTCGGAACCTAGGAACCTACCTATCGTGTTATAGGAGGGTACATAAAAATTATAACTTTAAAAATTATTAGATTTCTTGTGCAGTTTTAGAATCAATATAGCAATCCCTAATAGAACGAAACAACTTTTGCGTCTGGTATCTATGTTTTCATTTTTGTATCGAGGCAGTACTATCCCAGTGGGAGCAAACTTATTACAAAATTTATAAATATTGCGAAAATTCAAGATTTGCGAACAAATTCACCATCCGAAAATTACTATCTCAGATCCTACCAACGATAATATAAAAACTTGAATTCATAAATTTATCAAATATCTTATTTCTCACAGGATACGAAAATGTAATAGAAATAAGGTTATCCTAAAGCTTATTTCTTCGATAATACGTTTCTTCTATATCTTGCTGTTGTATAAAGCTTCAAAGTTTTATCGAAACGGAAGGCATAATTGAACGACGTCCTTTTCCCTGTATTTTTCAACCCGCCCTGTAATCCGTTCAGAAGCGAGCGAATTGGAGGAAGGAAACGGTCGATAATTTATTATGGAATTAACGATGCTGGTGTAAACAAGTCGATGGGAGTGTACGACGTGTGCGTGTGTACGTCTTTCGAAGTGGTGTTAATCGATATGGTCGCAGATTGATACTGGCGTCAGCCGAACTTGCTTTTTGCGAATCCTTGACGATGAAAGCTGTGTCGACATTTCTAATCTATTACGCTTCAAAATTGCACGACGAGTCACGAAATTATTATTCGAACGACTTTTAAAACTGTATAATCTCTTTATAATTAGGCTAAGCGACCTAAATTAGTTTAGTTGTTAGATGGACTAGTTTACCAGACAGCGGATAAACAAATTCTTTTTGCAAAAATTGCAATTGGTTGGAGTGATAGAAAATGTAAAAAATGTAAGAAAATTGGATTTTCTTTAACCTTTTTATCTGAATATGGAATAAAAGATTCGATGCGTCTCGTAGATGTGGATAACTTATTTGCGTGCTGAAAATTCCTCTGAAATCTGTGATTTTCGCATCTTTAATTCTTCTTAGCTTACAATAACGCCAGCCAATTTCGATGATTATAAGTTAGAATTTCGATGCATATAAGTTACAGAAAATTTTTCATCGCTTTAACTAATTGCAATTTCAGAAAACAATTTTTTATACATTGTCTAGAATCAGAATGAGAGAATCTAGAATCTAGAATCAGATATCAGCCTCACTGATACCTGAACAAAATTTTAATCGTATGATCCAATTTATGAGAATTTATTTCATATCAAAAGGCATTCGAATGCTTTTGCGTCTCAATGTATACTGCACACATTAAATACTCCCTGCTTTGATTATGAATATTTCGAAACATATTTTTGAAAATATTTCGCATAGACGTCTTTTTGTTGTTCAAAGTGTCACAGAAATATATTTAATTTAATTAACGAAAGTTGCGTAATTAGGTAACGACGTACATATTTAAATATGCGCATTGTACCAAAATAAGAAAATAATCGCAGTCCGAGGATTGATAGACATAAATGTAAATCCAAATAGTCCCGATATAATCAGAAACTGTATAACAATGCTATTTACATTATTTAAAATGTTCAGGAAGTCGGACTGAAATTGCCATTGCTTAGCAATGGCGCCCATGCCGGATAATGGCAGGCAGAACCGTAGCCTGCAATCTAAGAGATAACAGACGGGGGAATACATTTACCAGTCTTAAAACTTTTTCTAAAGTCCAGCCGTATACGAAACAAGAGATAAGGGACGAAAGGATGAATTCATTAAAAGTTCTCCTGGAAATCATAGCTGCGATCGCGAAGTTCGTATTTCCAATTTTGCAATTGCGTGCGCGAAAGATGCTTACTAATAAATGGGGCAGATTTCACACTTAAAAAATAAATGACTTTTATTTATTTAATATTACAGTCAAGGTTTTGTTTTTATACAAACTTGCAAAACACGTACACAAATGAAATAAAATTGAATTCCGCCATTTGAAACATTTTTATTTGAGAAAAGAAGAATTTGTATGGAAATATAGTGCAACAAAATTGATAGTACATTTAACTGAAAATGATGTACAGCAACAAATGTTGAAGTAAAATATAAAAGTTCATGTTATTTTTCAATGTACTTAATTTTATTTAAGGAATTGCAAACATTTTGTCCAAATGTAATAAAAAGAGTAAAAAAAGTATCGATTATTTGTTTATAACTTCTAACAATCGTTTAAACAATTAACTAACTTCTGTTCGAAGTCTTTTTTCTATCTTGTACAGTTTACCAATTATAGCAAGAAAGTAAAAAATAGCCGAATATTCCGGGGTTAATTGCCACCGCTTAAAGTGAATTTACGTACGAAAATATTTTGCGTAATCCAGAATTTTTTAAATTTCCGGCATGGGGATCATCCTTTGTGAATCAATTGAGAGAAGCAGCTTCATTAATAGTGCGAAAGTGGTCTTAAATTCTTCGAACGTCTTCACAGTTTTGTATCGCATCTACTCGCGGTCATCATAAATCCATAAAATTCGCAGCCCAACGATCACTGTATTTACAGATTCTTCTGCTACTAATAAAGATCGATTTACAGTAAATTTTCCCTAATTGACGTTCAACTCGGAAACAAGAATGGACAGTTTGGGAAGAGGAGGTACGATTATTCGAGCCATGCGGCTCGTTTTTATAGTTACCGATCAGTCAGTCGCGGTAATGCATTAGTTCAAACAGTTTTCTTATTTTTCAGATTACAGTAATTTTTCCATAATTCGCGCTCAGATTGCGCACAAAAATGGACAATTTGGAAAGAGGAGATGCGATTATTCGAGCTTTGCGTCTCGTTTTTATAGTTTTTGACGATAACTATAAAAACGAGCCACAAGGCTCGAATAATCGTATCTCCTTTTCCCAAACTGTCCATTCTCCTGCGCGCAATCTGAGCGCGAATGAGGGAGAAATTACTGCATTCTGGTTTTGAAAGCTATTTTTTTTAAAGCGGTACAGTAGTTTCTCCGTAATTCGCGTTCAGATTGCGCACAAAAGTGCAGAACTTGGGAAGAGAAGATACGATCGTTCGAGTCTTGCGGCTTGTTTTTACACAGTT
Organism: Megalopta genalis; assembly: GCF_051020955.1. NCBI lineage: Eukaryota > Metazoa > Arthropoda > Insecta > Hymenoptera > Halictidae > Megalopta > Megalopta genalis. The sequence goes on along the minus strand of NC_135020.1, from coordinate 19,797,843 downwards.
GTTAACAATTGATAACTATAAAAACGAGCCGCAAGGCACGAATAATCATCCCTTCTCTTCCGAAATTATCCATTTTTGTTTCCAAGCTGAGCGTCGATTGGGAAAAAAATGTATTGTGCTCCGTACAATCAATTTCTCAGCCTGTCTACGAAAGATATCCAATTGTGCAGTCAACGCGACGGTGAACCTGTTAAAAAAGAAGAAGAAAAAAAAGAAGGATAATCCCTGGGAACTGTTTACGAGCCCCGGCGCGCCAGTTAACGCTTGCAACTACCCGGCTGCAAATTCGATTAGGCCAAGAATCTCTATCTTCCACTCAATGAATCCTCGGGGCTTGTTCGCACAGCAAAACAAGCAAGTCGAGCTAAATCGCAAATTGACGCTCCGATCGGATCTTAATCGAGTTCGATTCTGTTTTTTCGAGGTGGCTGGTCAATCGAATCCGGCCCGCGCGGTCGTCTGAGGTCCTGACGCGACGTACAAATCGAAAGCAGACACAATGCGCTGTCATCGAGGACTGTCACTGCGACTGGCAACGGACGCAACAAGTTAGCCTCGTTCCACGAACGTTTGTGCACGCGTTCAGCTACTCTTTTGTTCGTGGCAATTACGCGAGTGGGTGGGCGGGCTGGTTCGTGACGCGGCGCGAAAGCTTTTGTTATCGCACCCCCTCCGCCGCCACCCCCGCCCCTTCCGTGATTCACGACTCCTCGTTGTATTATGGTCGAAAGGAGTAGTCGATATTGTTGCTCCGTTAATGTGACGGACGCGCGGCCTGCTGCACTCGATGTCGTCGCTTGACATCTGTTTGGACGAATGGAAATCGATAACGGACGTGTTAACCGTACACTCGACTCCATATAATGTAAGGTGTTCCCCTCCCGTCGCGTCGTCCCTCCCACCCCCTTTGTGTCTCGCTCTCCCGCCCTCGTCGACTACCGGTGTAATTGTGCCGGCTTAAAACGACGAACGGAATTGGAGCGGTTTCGGCGGATGACATCGGGGACGCATTCTGCCGCCCCTCGCCTTTGATTTCAGGAATTTTCATCGCATACTTTGCGCGCCCCGAGAAACTGTGATCGTAATTTATGGCGGAAGCCGCGGCGGTGGCCGATGGTCTCCCGTAATGAGGCTGGCGGCTCCGTGCTGCGAACATCCACCACCTACCATCGTCGCAATAATTTCTGATCCACGCCGTGGGTGTTCTCATTTGGAAATCCATTGTCTCCTTCACAATCGTGCTTTTTGTTACGGAAACGTATGAATTTATTTCGCGCGCGACATTTTCTCGCTCGCGCCTCGAGCCGAGGGTCAGTTTTTCACCGACGCCTTGCACGTCCCTCGGATATAATTGCAGTTCCGTCCATTCATCGGAGGAAACACGATGAATACGGAATGCCGTTTTGTTTTTCAAACGTCATAAACAATTGTCAATATGGACAGGTCAGTTATTCTTTACTTATTGCAGCGCTTCGGTTAGAATTAAATCAAAATTTCATCGAAGAGCTAACAATTTTCGTTGATTACAAATCTCTGTATTATGCAAAATATTGAATTATATATAGTTATAGGAATAACTTTAACATTTTTCACTACTTGAATTTCTACTTGAATCAAACGTCATAAACAATTGTCAATATGGACAGGTCATTTGTTCTTTACTTATTGCAGCGCTTCGGTTACAATGAAATAAAAATTTCATCGAAGAGCTAACAATTTTTGTCGATTTAAATCTCTGTATTATGCAAAATATTGAATTATATAAAGTTATAGAAATAACTTTAATATTTTTCACTACTTGAATTTCTACTTGAATCAAACGTCATAAACAATTGTCAATATGGACAGGTTATTTGTTTTTTACTTATTGCAGCGCTTCGGTTACAATGAAATAAAAATTTCATCGAAGAGCTAACAATTTTTGTCGATTTAAATCTCTGTATTATGCAAAATATTGAATTATATAAAGTTATAGAAATAACTTTAATATTTCTCACTACTTGAATTTCTACTTGAATCAAACGTCATAAACAATTGTCAATATGGACAGGTCATTTGTTCTTTACTTATTGCAGCGCTTCGGTTACAATGAAATAAAAATTTCATCGAAGAGCTAACAATTTTTGTCGAATACAAATCTCTGTATTATGCAAAATATTGAATTATATATAGTTATAGGAATAACTTTAATATTTTTCACTATTTGAATTTTCAATTAGAACTTTTATTTATTTAGAGAAGGTATAAATTGTGTTCTCTCTTTATGAAATGTTTGCGTTAACTGACGCGATTCAACTCAGTAAAAAACAATAACGCCTTCACGATTAGATCATAACAGGTGGTAAATAAAAAACTATTTGCTCGATTCAGTTTTGTATTCAATCTAGTTTTTGAAATTCGACACAAAACAATCACGGACAAAGCGCTTTCTAGTTCACATTTTAGAGAAATACATTTTGCATCATAAATGAGTGAAATTTTATCTTCAGGAATGTATGTATAAGGTTACATTTTTACCGAATCTAATTCATTAACTCAAAAATGTTCGTTCCAAACATTTTTATATGATCTTAGGTTTATTTCTTAGGTTCATAATCTTAGATTTCAGTTGCTTCAATGAGTTTAATCGGATTTACGGGAAGTGCAATTTGCTTTTCGTTATTTGAATAATTACATAATTTGTACGCGCCTCGAGGAATTAGGTGTACGAACTTGACGTCGACAATATGGCGGCTGTTGTTCCTGACGCTCTGACCGCAGGCTGCTATTACAGGTCTCATTGTTACATTATAATACATATAGTATAATATATACCATGGTGTAAAAAGTGTGTGATTTATTTACGCACCCATCCATAAAAAGTAATTTGTATTATAAAACTTTTAACTTCGTATTCCAAACATGCATTAATATCATATCGAGAATAGTTAGTTTGCAAAATCAATCACAGAAACCACTTGCTTTCGTTATCGTTAAGGATTGTTCTTCAAAGGTTAACGAATTACAATTACGCGCGGTCAAGATTGTCAACTAATGACTTATAATAGTAGAAAGATTAAAGGAAATAAATAACGTCAATGTATTATTTTTTTGTCCATTAAAATGATTGAATAAAGACAGCACAGCAAATTCTCCCGAATTGTTTCTCAGCAACAAAAATGGACAACTATTGTCTCGGCTCGTTTTTATAGTTGTTGACAATCGACGATTGTAAAAACGAGCCGCAAGGCCCAAATAATCATATCTGCTCTTCCCAAATTGTCCATTTAAGTTTACGAGCTGAAGGACAATTGGGGAGAATTTATTGTACTTTCTATTTTGTTTCTCTTTCTTGAAATCGATACACATCATTTTTATTTTGCATAAAAATTCGCAGTTTAACCACCACGAGAATGAAAGACCCGACGCTGTTAAATATGTATGTATGCATGATTTCCGAATCGGTATTATAGCGGATTACAGGCAAACCATTAAGGAGTCATATGTGCGTTTCCAGGTTTAAAAGAATCGATTTTTTTTGTACAGCTAACATTTTGCAGCGAAAGCGCACTGGAAATGTGAATTATTGATAAAGTCGTTCGAATGAAACGCGTGACGCCGTTTCAAAGGTCAGATTTTCCAGCTTGCCAACGTTTTTCTCGAAATACCATTTTTCAAACTGCTGAACTCTATAACTACCGCAACAGTTATCCAGATCATCTTTTAAAGAAATCGTACCATTCTGCACATCTTTAAATTACCAACGCAGAAAATTGTACAATTTTCAGAGAGGCGCTCTCGTAAATGCTTAATTTATTCGAATAAAAGACGAAAAATTATTCGAATTAACAGATGGAATAATTTGTTACGAATAATGAATAATTCTTATTCGAATGAAACATACTACTAAATAAAATTCATTCTACAAAATTTGTACTAAAAATAATTCATTCGGATAATTGTCTTAGATAAATATTTATTCGAAACCAATACTCTTACCGATATTTTCGGGAATTAATATTCACATTTATACAGTTTACTTATAGATTCACGATACCACCAAACAATTAATCTGAAACCAAACATCAATATTTCGACCTTTTAAATATGAAATATTTATATGAAATATTTTATACAAGTATTTTATCCTTATCTGAAATCTGAAATATTTCTCCTGCGAGTTTAGCTTTCGAGGTATTTACGCCACAAATTCCTCAGTAGAACCATAAAAGATTTGAAATTGTATAATGAATTCCAAGATAGCGGATTCTACTAACCCATTTTTTCTTTTCCAGAACGGCCAGCTGGAGATACAGCCTGCGGGTATTTGAATTTGAAACTCGGTCCGCTATTTAAATAAATAGATTCCGTTGGTTTAACGCGAACACTCCGGGGCATTTCAATAAATGTAAATTCTCCTTTGTTACCGGCTCGTTTGGATACAATTTGATTGCTCGTTTCCGTATGCCACGGGAGACGAATCGATAACAAACGGCTTTGACATTTGACTTGTTAAAGTACAACGAAACAAAACGAAACAGCACAAAAGATCGCGGCGTACGCGCGGTTTCCTCGGACGAAATCGCTCGGACAGATTCAGGACGCAATCGTGTTTACAGGCTCTCGCAATTACTTTATCGGCGAGCACGATCGATTGTAATGCGACGTTAGCTTGTCACGAAAGTAGAGTCTATTTAATTAGACGGAATTGTTTGAATATCATATCGCGCCGTCCCGCATAACCGTGGTTACCCACACTTCGGCGATGCTCCAATTACTCTCAATAAGACTTAATTGTTTAGCCATCGCCAACGTGTAACACTACCATTGAAATCCGGTGGGATTTACTGAGCGAAATTAGTGCAACAATTACTTTCACTTTGTTCCTTCACGTTTTAAGAACGAAGTGTTTAAAGCGGTACAACAATTTCTCCCTGATTCGCGCTCAGATTGCGCACACAAATGGACAATTTGGGGGGAGAAGATGCGATTATTCGAGCCTTGCGGCTCGTTTTTGTGGTTACCGATTGTCTTCTCTTCCCAAATTGTTCATTTTTGTGCGCAATCTGAGCGCGAATTAGGGAGAAATTACTGTATTTTGGTTTTGAAAGCTATTTTGCAAACAATTTGTAGGAATTGTTTCTGAGAAAACTGTCAAGACTTTCATATTTTTGACAAAAACAGTTCAAGGATTGCGAATGCCATTGTCCAAACAATTTTTAGGAATTGTTTTTGAAAGGACTACTAAACTTTTTGCATTAGATTCCGGCACATACATTTATGGGCAGACTTCGATTATTTATATAAAATACAAATTCTATAAAATGTATACTAAATAGAAATATATTTCTTTCGTTGATAATTTTAGTAAATTGAGAAGAGCGCAGAAATATACGTAAATTTTTTTAAAGTCTTTACAGTTCGATAATTTCCTTGGTCATTTATATCATACGAGTTATTTGTCAAATACTGTTTTTTCCCTCCGCGTTTAATGTCGCATCGACTGTAAGGTAATTGGCGACAGATTCCGTGCAATTGCGTGTTAAGTTTTTCTGTTATATTTTTTTATATACACACACAATTGGGTTTTCCTCGGACAATTTAAGGTGTCTGAGAAAATGGTCTTCAGAGGTAAGAGATGCTTTTTAAGTGGATTTCGTATCTCGATGGAATAACAATTGTTCAAGGCCCAATTAAACAAGAAAATAATGAATCTAAAATACAAAGGAACTATACAACAAAAAATACAAATTTGAATTCCTGTAAAAATACAAAATTAAACGTTGCACAAGTCCACCATTTTGGCGAGCTTCTATGAAATAGAACGTTGGCGAATATTAACTCCCGGGAAATGGACGTTCTGAGACGAAAACGGCAGACGAATGCAGAGTTACTATGACCCAGTGCTGAATTTCCATAGCATGCTGGTTCCAGGAAGAAATTTTGCATAAAATGTTACGTACATCTGTAACGGCACATATTGCATTTACATAAACATCAAAATATAATATTTCGCAGCTGACAGACTTCAGAGTTCGAAAAAAGGTTTTAATTATAACTTTGGATATCATAATTTCCATCAACGTCATATTTGGATTATCTACTTCATGGAATATGGAAGTTCAAGCGCTCACTCGCATGTTTTTAAAATAAATTTGTCAATTATGTTTTCATGATATATGTACATGTATATGTATATATATTTTTATTTCATTATTTATTTTCAAAAATTGTCTGTATCATTTATAATAATGGAGAAGGAAGCTACAATTGATTTCTCCTCTTAGTAATTTTCATGAAATGCAAATCATATCGTAATGAACCAAATATCTTATTATTTAAAAAATGGCGGCACTTCGCAGTTCAAGTTCGAATTTTCCGGCCCTCTTTTCGCTCTTAACGCGATAAAAATGAGGAAAAAACAATATTTATTAAAAAATTGTCTGCTGAATAGTCTAAAAATTTGGAGTTTATCGGACAGCTAGTTTTCGAGGTATTCTATCGACCATATCAGAAAATAAGAATTCGAGGCAAACGCGTTTAAACGATGTTCCTCATTGATTTTAGGGAAATGCGTGTGCTTGATTGAAACAGTAATAACCTCGTTAAATTCACAAATTTAAATCAATCAGCCTGCATTACTAACGGAGGATTAATACGTAAACTTTCGTCGATGGTTACGTGGAACGAATATGTTCCGTCAGCGATTTAAGTCGTGGCAAACTTTCTGAAATTAGGCTCGTCGCAACTCGTTTTCGTTTTATTTCTCTGCCGGATGCTTTTTGAATCCTCGAATCCGACTTCTCGTCGTTTTCGTCACGTGTCAACCGAATCGCGATTTCCTGACAGTGTGTGTACCGAGGGCACAAGCAAAAATGTCGTCAACGCGTACAGTCCGCGACAAAACGGTGGCACATTTTGAAAACAAGTGATTTTTATTCATATAATATTACAGTCGAGGTTATGTTTGTAATATCATTGAAAATTTTAGGGGAAATCTTGACCGAGTTGTATATGGAAATGTGGCAGACAATTTCAAAACATTGCCGAATGAAAAAAGATGCATTCAAGATGAATAGGAGTAATTACAGCAAAAAACTATGTAAAAACTGTGTAAATCTTTGTCAAAGACAATAGTGGCTGTTATTAAACGTAAAAGGGAAACCATAAAATATTATGTATTGGATATCATTCGTTGATTTATTGTTATACGTCATTTTTAGTTAATTATAATTCCATTATATTTCCATACAAATTGCTCTTTTTTCAAATAAAATTGTTTGAACCGACCGAATTCGATTCTATTTCATTTGTGTCCGTTTATAGTGGCGTTTTGCAAGTTTGTAAAGGGAAAAAACCTCGATTGCAATGTTAAATAAACAAAAGTCACTTAATTTTAAAGTGAGCCATTTTGTTGTTGCAGAGTGTAGAGCGCTTGAATTGCCACCGCCTTCAAGATATTTCGTATATGCGCCAATTAAAAGTTTTTCCGATACCGTTGTGTAGTGGGCGATTCCGAGAAAAAGGCCACTACTAATAGTGGACAGCGGAATCACGCGAGTTCATTCTTCGCTGAGCTACATTAACTGCTCTTTAGCGACGAAATTATGATAACAGAGAACTATTTATTCATCGAGCACAATAAGCATTTTCGCTTCTAGTATTTCTTGTAATTGCAGGGAATAAAAATAATCTCTTCAATAACTAATAGCGAGAGCCACATTGTTTCATTTGTGAAATATTTGTTAAAAATTTCATGCACCATGATAGTTATATTATTTGTACTATAAATATAACGATAGTACAAGCAACATAATCTGAATGGCATTCGTATGATGCGAATGTAATATAAAGTCATAAAAATAATATAAAAAGTAAATATTTCTTTTATTATAGCTTTTCGTTTTGCTCAGCACCGAAAGGGTTAACTCACTCGATTTTTCATTGATAATGTACGTGACGTGTAGCCTGCGAATCTTTATGCGAAATAAAAATTATCTGCAACAGTTGCAAGACAGGAGCGAAGCATAATTTTGTTTTCTTGTTTAATCATTTTGATAAGTGAAAATTAATGCGTCAATATATTTTAGTTTACTTTAATGTTTGTGTCAACCAATGTTTGACACTTGGGAAAATTCGTGAGCATCTATTTTCCAGCTAAAATAGACCCCCATTTCACTCCAGCGAGGTCAAAGATGACCCGAAGAGAGGCCTTAAGACGTACCAGGCAAGGGTGGTTGCGCGCTTCGCATCCCCTAAAGATTCTTTGTGGGATCTGGTGGTTTATGGCACGTCAATCGCTATTGAGCGAGAAGCCAAAACCCTAGAAGATTGCGTGTCTACAAGAAAGGCGCATCCTAATTGTTAGGAGAAATAGGTTATAATGTTATTTTATAATCGATGTATCGTATCGTTGTTTGTAATTTATTTATACGTCGCCATTGTTACCAATATTGCATTCGTTTGTCGTCGTTCAATGTATCATGTTTGTACTATACATCATTTCCATTGTGCTAAATTAAACATATTTCAACACTTTTTGTACTGCCGCCGTTTAAATGACCCGTTTCACATTTTTCATTTTATAATTATCGAAATCATAAAGCTCTGCTTTCATTGGAAATTATCGAGTACATCTCTTTATTCGGGCACATAATGTTATAAAAATTGTGAAAATTGAAATAAATTATATATTAATAATAAATATAAATAAATAATATAATTATATAAATAATAAATAAATAAATTTATATATTTAATATTCATATAATACTTATATATTCTATATTTTTCCGTATTATATCGCATTAAACATTATTATATATATTATTATTATATTATATTATATTATATAATTAATATATTATATATTATATTATATATATATATATTATATATATAATTATTGTCCATTTAGCACCTGCCGATCACAATTCCTTCAAGCGAAGTTTAAAGCTACTTTTCTATATTCCGCACTAATTTTGCTAAAAAGAATGGAGATAACTTTTTCCAAAGGAACGTACAAAATACCATTTCGCGTATCCCGCAGCGGTATAAATCTGCCGAGACGTTGCATGTTCCATTTCGCGCGTCTCATCGTTCTTTCAAATTCTGGATGGGCCATTTTATCACTGTTCTCAACAACTTCCTTAGCCACGAGACCGTCGCGCCGTAAAGCGGAGCAATACGTGTCGGCCTTAACTCGGTCTGGAAACGAGTTTTCGCGAAACTCCGGGGAATCCTTGCTGTTCCGATCACCCGTTGCATCTCGGTGCACAACGCGCAATAACTTAGCGCACACAGGACGAGACCGTGTCGCCTAGGATCGTCACATCTAGCGCGCAACCAGATAATATTTATTGTGCTACACGGATTCCCCGTATTGTTTGTGTCCTCGGTGTTCTTTTTGTTCGATGGTTGGATCCGTATCCAACTCGCTTTGGCCCAGATTCAACGGCGAACATTCGCTGCATAAATAAGTCGTTCCATTGATTCGCCTCCTATAATTAACCCCCCGCCCCGCGCGTTCCTATAATTAACCTGGTTTATCAAATTTTTCCGTTAACATAATCAACAGCGACGACGTCCCTCCCCCATAATTGAATGAACTCATTAACTTTCCTGGGATAATTAACAGGTCGGATCGATTTTCTTTCGATGCTTAATTGGCTTCATTAATCTACCGGCCGTAGGCGGTTCGATTTATCGATCTCCTGTCTCCGTTCGACTTCGATTTATTTATCCGTTTTTATTCGTTTATTCATTTTATCCGTTTCGTAATCTCGCCGTTGATTTTTCTCTGAATTAATCTTCTGTAAACGATTGTCCCGTTTCAATGATCATTTCGATCGCGTTATCGGCGGCTGCCTCAACGCCGTGTGACAACACTTTTCAATCGTCCGTAAATTGCGATTCATAACCGACGGCGACTGTTTGCGATCGATCTCGTTAAATGCTTTTCTGTGATCAACACAGCGACGGCACTTTTTTTGTCGGCCACAGATTCAACATGAGCGACCTAATTACATACATTACTTAATTTCAAGCAGTTCAACGATCGATAGACAAGATACCGGACTGGAAAATGGTGTATCGATGTTATCCGACCCGTTGTACAGAGCTAAATGCTGGATGCTTCGTTATCGGATCGCGATATCCGGGTGGATGCGTATTTTCATTAACCGTGCAGCAAAATTGTTGGAATGTTAAATAAGCACGCGATGTAATAAGCATTCGTTTAACGTGATACCCGCTACCGATTGTTTTACAATTTTAACAAAAATTCGTAATTCATATCTGAGTATTTTTTTTTTATTTGGAATTATTATCGAAATGAAAAATTTCCGTTTATTTTCATTATAACGAATTCTATTAAATCTTCGGGATTCAATTGTCGCCATTTTAGGGTCATTCAGTCACTTGTTCTCTCTCTCTCTCTCAGTCTCTATAATTTAATTTCCAAACAATTTAATTATTTACAAGGTTTCGATATGTGATATAGTTCTCTATGAATAGTATTTGCAATATTTATAAAGTATCAAAATATTATTATCAATTTACTAAAATTTTAAATATTAAAGTATAATATTGTTTCGAGATTATAAAAGCAAACGCTTAAGAAACGTTATTTTTTATTTCTTAAAGCGCTGAAATCTATGAGAATAATGTGTTCATCTTATTGTGTATAAAATTATAAAAATAAGATCAATTATATCTAAATAGATTATTCTTAGCTTACCGTAATTTCAAATACTAAAATAAAATATTGTCTTGAGATTATAAAAATAAATATTGTAATATTATTGTTTACTTCGAAGAATTTTTTACGAATATGATATATTCAAGTTATTCTATAAAATTACGAAAACAGAATCTCCTTGTTCTCGAGGGCATACAATAGCGGTTGGTAGGTAAAGCAATGATTTACCCCTGCCGTGCGACGTGCAATTCGTTTCATTACACCGGCTATTTTTCGAAAATCACCGCATTAGCGTTTGCCACGCCCTTTTGGCTTTCCCCGTGTTCTCCTACGATCGGTGCGATCCCGTCCCGGAAGTTTTATTCACCGAGACCGAGCCAAAAACCATTGAACTAGATTTCTGGGGGGTTTCTCCGCAACGAGGACATTTTGAGAGCAATTAAGCGGCCGGAAATATATAGATCCGTGCTTTTACGATCAATGAAAATTGTGAACAGAGGCGCTGTCTCTAACCACTGGACAGACGTCCGAACGATCGGAGTTTAGTTTCGGTTTGTTTTGTTAGCCATCTGTTCACCTACAGGACGTTCTAAACTTCACACCTCGGTTTTCACACTCTCATCGACCTTGTTAACGATGCTTCGTTTATATTTTTCACTACCGCAGTCCGAAATAATACTATAAAAAGTATTGGTACACCATTTGCAAGGAAATAACTTTTATAAAATTTTCGCTAGGGAAATTATTGAACTTTTTCACATGTGATTTCTGTGTTCTTAGTTTTTTTTAGTTGTTTCTGCAATTTTATAGACTAAAGACCTTTCAAATTCGAATTTGTTAACCCTCTTCAACGTACAAATATTTTCATTTATTCGTAGTACAACCGAGAAGGGGGTGATTCTATGTGAAAAAATAATAACAAATAACCTTGTTGACGATGTTTCGTTTATATTTTTCACTACCGCAGTCCGAAATAATACTATAAAAAGTATTGGTACACCATTTGCAAGGAAATAACTTTTATAAAATCTTCACTCGGGAAATTATTGAACTTTTTCACATATGATTTCTGTGTTCTTAGTTTTTTTTTAGTTGTTTCTGCAATTTTATAGACTAAAGACCTTTCAAATTTGAGTTTGTTAACCCTCTTCAACGTACAAATATTTTCATTTATTCGTAGTACAACCGAGAAGGGGGTGATTCTATGTGAAAAAATAATAACAAATAACCTTGTTGACGATGTTTCGTTTATATTTTTCACTACCGCAGTCCGCGATAATACTATAAAAAGTATTGGTACACCATTTGCAAGGAAATAACTTTTATAAAATTTTTACTAGGGAAATTATTGAACTTTTTCACATGCGATTTCTGTGTTTTTAGTTTGTTTTAGTTGTTTCTGCAATTTTATAGACTAAAGACCTTTCAAATTCGAGTTTGTTAACTCACTTCAACGCGCAAATATTTCTATTTATTTAGGTTGGGCCGGAATTCGTAGTACAACCGAGAAGAGGGTGATTCTATGCGAAAAAATAATAACAAATAACCTTGTTGACGATGCTTGGTTTATACTTTTTACTACTGCAGCCCGCAAAAATGCTACGAAAAGTATTGGTACACTATTTGCAAGGAAATACCTTTTTTAAAATGTTCAAAAGGGAATTATTGAATTTGTTGGTAATGTCAGAGGGACTAGTTTATTAAACAATGACAATTATAAAAAATAATTTGTGTTTCCTGTGTATACGGTATTATTGTTTACACCTTCAGAAGTTATGTATCGGTAAATCGTAATTTGTAGCTATAAATATTATAATAATAAGCCTACGAAAAGTAAAAATACTTAAAAAGTAAAAAATTATTTAATGTAAAAAATATTTAAATACACTAGGCCAAAATAATTCGGCGACGACGGACCGACGAAAGGGATTTGCATAAATGGATTTGTCAGCAAATTATCAACGACATGGGAATAAACTTTTTTGGAATGTCTAGTCGCATCTTTGAACTACAAGAAATCATTTTCCATTAGCTCTTGTTTATTTGTTTACTGATCCGATTATTCTTCGTAACTAGTACAATGATTGTCATAAATGTGATAGACCACAAATAAAAAGTGCAAAGAAATGTGTTAATATAATTCTAGATAAACGCTCCATTGATATTTCATGCTTAGCTAGCGTGTAAAATAATAAAGAAAAGGTGAAAAAATTTCTTTATTTCTGTTACGTTGGATGCGATAAAATGTAGAACGAATTGCGTGCAAAATTGAACTGTCATCCTGCAGTATCGGTTAAATGAAACAAAAACATTCTTGGCAATTGCACACCTGGGGGGTAATCGTTTTAGGAGTACAGAAAAGAGAGACGTAGAAATAACGTGTAATTGAAGCAATATCATTTCGTTTTTCTCTTCAAAGGTCTGTTAAGACTTTACAAACAAGTAAAATTCTATCGACTAATTTCTGTGTTCATACTTTTTTTTTAGTTATTTCTGCAAGTTTATAGAATAAAGACCTTTCAAATTCGAATGTATTAACCCACTTCAACCCTCCAATATTTTCATTTATACCGAATCGACTGGAATTCGTAGTACAATCGAGAACGGGGTGATTCCACGTGGAAAAATAAGAACAAAATTTGCTATAACATTTTTTTTCTTATTAATTATATTTTTGCATACTCTACACTATTTTTTTAATCCCACAGATCCCGTAGACCCTAACTAGTTCTCTACTCAATTTACTAACAGCCAGGCCCTTTTATCTTCGTCAGCCATCGTTAAGCTCTAACAATTTTATATATTTCATTAATTACGTCTTCCTTGGCCCTACACAATTTCTTAGCAAATCCCCAAAGATTTCGTTTAAAACTTATTTTCTATATTCAATCCACCCATTTTCAATTTCTTTTCTTCAACTTAACGCTAAACCCACCGAACTCTAAACGTAACTTTGTGAAGAATTTAGTTGTCGTCTATTCTTCTACCGCAGTTGCAGCCGTCCAAGACAGAGTTTACAAACATTGACTATGACTGAAACATTCCGTTTACTGTTCGTTGCTCAGAAGAAGTCCGCCATTTCGAAGAGGAGCAAGGAGCGTATTCCTCTCGCGTCGTCTGACATGCACGCCCGTAGTCGCCGCTTTTCTATGACCTTCCGAAACCCACTTCTATTGGTAAACGAGAAGACCCACAAGCTAATCAACGCGAGGAGCAAAGAGGATCGGTCGCCCGCTCCACCTAATCACATCTCTTGCTCAGCGCGTAACTTAGCCAATAGTAATCAAAAGTCTGAAAATTGGAAGAGGCTAGGTGGAGCGGGCGACCGCCTTCCCTTGCCTTTTGCGTCATTTAGTTTATGCGCAGTGTTTCATTTTCTCGTTTCCCGTTATTACCTTCAGGTTTTTAACGTTGTACGTTAATATCAGTACGCAAGATATCAGTATAATTCCTATACTCGAATATTACATTGCAAGCCTGCGAACTGAGAGTAATACCGTACGTGCAAAGCATGATTATTTTCTCTTATACTAAAAATATTATACTAAGTTGTACAAATTATATAAATATTAAATATTATATTTTATGTTAATATTATACTATATTATACTGTATATTATACTATATGCAGGGTGTCCCAAAATTATGGTATTTCCGGCAAACGAGGGATTGCTGAGGTGATTTGAAGTAACTTTTTCCTTAGCGAAAATGAGATCAGCGGCTTCGTTTACGAGTTATCGATGAAAAACAGCGGCCAATAAGACGCGAGCTCTTCTGGCGCGACGCGAGCCAATAAGCCGAACCGACCGCTCGTTGGCTGGGCCGCGTCGCGCCGGCCGAGTTCGCATCTCATTGGTCACTGTTTTTCATTAATAACTCGTAAACAAAACCGCGGATTGCATTTTTGCTAAGGAAAAAGTTGTTTCAAATCACCTCAGCAACCCTTCATTTGTCGGAAATACCATAATTTTAGGACACCTTGTATAATATACTAAATAACACGTATTTAAGAGTGTATGATAACTGTTTAAAAAAATATATATGATACAACATAAATATAAAAAATATATGTATAGTACAGTAGGTTTGCTGTATAATCCAATGTAAAGTTAATCAAGATGGTAGTTAGTAATTTGTAATTACAAATAATTACGTGTTCGTCAGAAGAATCTGAAGTTAATGATTTTGGGATAAGACGACGCTCTTGCGCCTTGTATTTGTTGTGTCTGTTTCACTTTGTCTCGATTGTTCTACGTCTCCTGACTCCGCCGTCGTGCGTTTCGCTCGCCTGTGGTCGCGTAAATAATACACTTACACATCAACACAAAGTACAGGCACACGAGTCTGATATGTCGCTAGCCGAAAATGGCGACCACGGGGGAGCGAGACGTGACGGGAGTCAGGAGACGTTTGTTTTTATTCGGCCGAATTCGAGTTCCTCGTTTCGTGGAAATTCAGTGTTGCGGCTAAGTTGGGACCAATAAGAAGGGATCGTTTTTGCCAATAAGGAATTGGTGGGAATCGGTCCTACACTTTTCTCAGCTGACTTCTTCTGAACAATGGACAACACATAGCTCGCAACAATTAATGTTTGTAAACGCTGTCTCGGACGGTGGCAACTGCGGTGTAGAAAAATAGACGAAATATACTAAATTAAAAGAAGACGAAATTAACACTATGTCGTCCGGTGGCACCACGCTGGTGCCATGCGAAAACTATCTGTTGTACGCCGGTGGTACCACTTTGGTGCTATTTTAAAAAAACTGAAATAACATTTGAACTATATTTTTTGGGTGTTAAAAGGCAGCAAACTAACTATAGCATTGTGCTTATTTAACTAAGAATCAAGTACGACAATTCTTGGATGACATATCTTAATTTTAGGAATTTATATTACCGCCATCTTCGAAATTCTTTTTTAAATCTAAAATCTCCAAGCTATTATACCGGCGTCAAACAAAAGAATCGTATCTAAGATCTGCGGACGGCATAGTGTTAAGACGAAAATAGACTAAATTCTTTACAACGATGGACAGACTTTGAAGTCGATTTTCTCGAAAACAGAACTCCGGAGAAAAGAAATGTTATACCAAATTTTTTTCTTATTTTCTCACGTAGAATCACGTAGAACCCCTGTTCGGTTGTACCACGAATTCCGACTCACCCGGTATGTATCGTACCCATAAACCAATTTTTAAACTTATTTTCGCTTGATTGTCAAGTGGAAAATTAACGTCGTTCGATTCCCTTCTGTTAAAAGCAGTTGCGCACGCATAGTTAATGAGGCATAGTTTCGCATTTAATACAGTTTATAGGGTTTAATAATGTGCATCGTTCATTTAATGTATCGGTGACACACGCGGGGGTGGTCGTCAAGAGATTAACGATAAATAAAACGCGTTGTTTCACTTGTGTGGCAACGAATAACGTTCTTTTTATTTACAGCGAGGTCAGGGCTGTACCGTAACGAGCATAAAATCGCCCCGTGTACCAAAGCTGCGGGTCATCAATTTCACGATAATCTTTCGTTCGTTTGTCCCTTTATCTTTATCTCTGCTGTCACGTGGCATAATCCAGTGGTGGCCTTTGGCCGAATCGAACGGCCCCACGAAACACGAAATTTCTGCCGTATCAGTTCCCCGGCAGCGGCGAGTCAGTCAGTCGTCGGGATGGAAATCCGCCGGAAACTCGATTAGTCACGATTAATCATTCGGCGCGCCGATTCATTACGGCGATGTGCGGTCGACGGATCGAGAAAGTGTGGAGTGATGCAGCCCGATGCTGTCTAAAAGACGAATGAAAAATGTTTGCCGGGTTTCAGCGGAGGACATTACGAATCTTTCCATTCGACCGGCGTTTCTCGCGCAACTATTTTCATCAATCATTTTCTTTGACTTCCCGTTGCAGATAAAACGGTGACACGATGTTTCTCTTTTCGAGTTTTATTCAAAATACGAGCTTTTAAGTGAATTTTATGCACTTCGCAATTTAGAACCGGCGAAGATTTTACGGGCAGAGAATTAGTCGATATTATACTAACTGTTTCAGATCATTTTAATAAATGATCGTGAACGAATTCGCAGCAGATGAAACGACGACAGGAGTTATACTAAACGTTCTGTTTCAACGCGAACTTTTAATTGAATTTTATACTACTTTTATGCAATAAATTGTATACAACTTCAAAGTTTAAGATCGACGTGGATTTTACGATCACAGAATTAATTAATTTTATTGACACATTTTAAGCTGGAGAGTATTTGACGAGGATTTTACGATACGAGAGTTGATTTTATCAACTGTTTCGGATTATTTCAATGCATAATCGTGTTTTATTTCTCGCAGAAAACGAAACGGTTAAACGAAAACGAAACCCGAGTGATATTACACGTTTTATTTTAATTCGATGCGTCAATTTTTCACGCTGTTTCACAGTTCGATGTTGACAAGGATTTTATGCTCAGAGAATTAGTCAATTTTATGAACTGTTTTGAAATATTTGAATGCATCATAGCGTCTGACTTTTCGATGTAGATAAAACAGTGACACGAGATAAAATAAACGTTTTACGTTAATACGTACTTTCAATTGAATTTTACACCGTTTTACGAGACCCATTATCGGCGAAGCTTTTAGTACAGTATACCGTTTCAGTGCAAAACAATTACAAATATAAGGTTTCTTCGACATCTTTCAAATATTCGAACTTCACAAACTAAAACTGTTTATCTAGAAATATTTCAGTCAATGTTCGTGCATTTTTTTATTAACACTAGATTTACGGAGCACAAAAAACAGCTGTTTTATATTAGTTTATAAAAGTAACAATAAAACATTTATTCTGATTTTTGTAACAAGTGTTATTGTAACATTTGCCGTAAGTAACATTTAAATTGAATAAACAACTCATAAATGTATCTTTACGATATGAATGTATCAACTCATAAATGTACCTTTGCGATATAAATAATCGTAAATTGAAAAATTTGTGACCCGTCATTTTGACGGGTTCCGTAAATCTAGTGTTGAAAAGGTTCTTCATTCCAAATTAATTATTTTGTAGATGAGATTCACCTTCTTGTATTTCACAAAATATTTCACATAAATAAATAAAAATCAAATGTAAATCTTTCTGCATGTCTCGTTCACATTTTTGAAAATAAATTTCATTTATTTGTTCATATTTGTAATGAAATTCGTATTATAATACATTAACAAAAATTGAATGATATTTTATAAGTAATCGTTGAAGATTAATGGAGATTAAGCATTTGTAACAAAATGTGGATATATTAGCTCATAAATAACTATGTAAATTCGTATTGTTAAAAATTGTACAAAAGATGGTCAGCCTTGATTTATGATAGGATTAATTTTATTGGTGAAAAGGTGAATTTGATTTGCATAAGGGTGAACGAAATCTGCGAAACAATTGATCTGATTTCCAGAAAGGTGAATATGATATACGCAATTACACATTTTGAGTGCAAAACCTGTGCCGTATCAATGAATAAATAAAACAAAGAGTACACGAGCCCAAAAGAAGAGCTTGCTACCAGGATCATTTATCACTTGGAGCGGTTCGAATTAAATTTTCATCTACGTCGAGGCAAATTCGTTGCGAAAGGAGAATAGCTGTTCAATGGACTGCAAAATTGTGGAAATAATGCAGGCGGACACTCGGGGGGCAGGGTGGACAAGACTCTCGTACGGTACGAATGAAGATGGTAGAATGCCGTGGAAAGAAGCAGGAGATAATGGTGTATGCGTAACCACCAAAGCGAATGAGGATATCGTTTCTACTACGTTTAACGTGAAAACACTTGCTATTCGTATTATTATCAACCCCATAGTGTAAATATTTAATGAAGCTCCGTGTGTTTCGAATTTCAACAACATTACGATTCGTATAATATCCCAAGCTTATCATGTTTCATACAGTAACAGATTCGCTTTAAATTGATTTATCTTCCAGGGCGATTTGTTCGACAGAACTTCGAATAATTATTTTCAAAACGACACGCGGAAATTCGCTGATCTTTTCGAACGCGAAATGATACGTTTAAATGTTGTCAGGAAAGAGACGAAACCGAGGGCATATGCACACTACGGAGCAAATAACCGGGTTTAGAAAAGGTTCTTTGGAACGCATTGTCCTGTCAGTTTTGATAGGATGGGGGCTGTTTGTATAGACACACGTTCGCCATTATACTTTACCTTGTCGCTCCGTTAAATCCTCAACAGTGACACGGTCGTATTGGTTGTTTGTTTGCAGACATAACTTTGCACAATCGAATTGTCGAAACTGTATTAATAGTTCTCTCACGAACTGATTGTTCACGGCATTCCGGCGTTTCCAAACGTTTCTTTCCCGATCAAGCAGAGATCTGTACGTATGTATATTTATTTCCTCACCATTTATCAATTATTATTTCATTCATTATTTTCACATTATATTCATATTATCTATAAAGAAATAATTAAAACAGAAAATTGTGTGAAATCAATTTAATACATTCGGTTTCCGTTCGTGTTCTATTTCGCTGAAACCATTCGCACGAGTAATGAGAATAATTTATAATTGTTAATTAATTTATTTGAATTTATGTTTATGAAGATGTGACATTCGCAAGCTCTACAGTCTATCGGTCAAATTTTTTGTCCCACTTTAAAGACGAGTGTGTCACGAACATTTGCAAATAATTAATTTGAGAACAGTTAATAACAATGTGGTCTCACTTCGTCCTCGATGCATAGCACTTCCATTACATTTGATAACAGAATTCGAAACTCTAATTGCGTTTTCTTCGAAATAAGATTTTTGAAACTAGCCAAGCATAGTCTGCTTAATTTAGTATAATAATTTCTTTCCTTTTGGTAGTTAATTATTTTATTATATTTAATTATATTAGTTAATTATTTTTATATAGTGTAAATAATATTAACCCTTTCGTGTGCCTTATCGACCTTATTGTGGAAAAAAATTACCTTCCTTGTAACAAAATTCATATGAAATTAAAAAATTTGAAATGAGTAGATAAATTGACGTTAAATTTAAAAATTGAAAAAAAGATGGTCAATTTTGACCGGTGAAAGGGTTAATTTGATTTGCAGAAAGGTAAATATGATCTACGAAATGGTTGATTTAGAATGCGATACCTGCAGAAAATCCAACGTATCTGTAAGGAGTAATTAAAAAAATGTATTAGAAGAATTGCTAAATAAAATTATAAATAATTATATGTAATACTCTGTCACACATATTTTTGTCGAAAAGGTTCGCCGTTCGAGTGTCAATTAATGAAACCGAAACTAGAAAGTTAAAATTTGTCACAGTGCATCTAATTCCAGTAAAAAGTATATCGAACTCCTAGTGAAATTCGTCTGAACCGAATGCAGAGCAATAAAGATGAATTCCTTAATCTAGCCAAGGCATTGAAGAACCGCAATGCAAACACCGACTCGAAAATATTATTTCTCTTTCACTATCATCGTCTTGCGAAGTTTCCGGTGGATCACGATCATCTATTATTATACTCTTCATGAAATTCGAGAAATTGGATTCGAGGAGTTGCGACCGCTATCGGCTTTCACCCCTAAATTCAGGGACGCGAGACAATGGGAAGTAAGTAGATTTGACCGGTCTTTGATCAGACTCGATGCGAATTGGTCCACGCAAGGTCGAAAATTGTTCGGCCCGAGGTAATCGGACAATGAAGGACACCCGCAGGTCAGAATTCGATCCGGTTTACTCTGTTTAATGAATCGTGTGACGGATCCCGCGGTGTTTTGCCTAAAATTTCGAACTGCAGTCACCGCCGACGAACGTAGTCGGCGATTTACGTTGACCTTTCGAACTGCGCGGCGAACATTACTGGCTATAGAATATCCCAGAACCAGATTGAATTCGTTACCCGTACACTTAAAAGGGTATTTGGACTGTTTATTTTGAAAATGGTGTAAGTCGATTTAAAAAAAAAAATGAGATATCACACAATTTGTGATTAATTTAGTGTAACCTTTTTATTTATAATTAGTTCATGTTTAATATCTTTAAAGATGCCAATGTTTTTTTCTATTTAAAATTGGCCAATAAAATAAATTGTGCAGCGATTGATTATGAAAGTGGTGTAAGTCCAATTTAATAATATAAATAATATTAATATTAATAATATAAATAAATTTATTTTATACGAAATGAAGCGAGAGAATTTCGTTTCAACAACAAATTTACAAAATGCAATGAAACAACGGGTAAGAAAAAAAAATGTCGGAAAAAAGGTAAACTGGTTGTGAAAATATGTTGGATGAGGTTTTGCAAAAGTGCACCGTACACTATTTTATATAAAACATCGATGGAGGACATAGAATTTAAGACGTTAGATGTATCATCCACGTGTCGGGGAAGACCGCCAAAATTTGAGAGAATCGCCCTGGCACCTTTGTTTAACGATGCCAAACCTATTACATACGAGAAATATAAAGATATGGAATAGTTATTACCTTACGTATCTTCTGTGCATCATGAATATTTCAAAACACTACCACATAAAGAGCATACATAAATAATAGCAATATCTTATGTTGAGTTTAATATATAAATATAATTAAAATAATTATTACAAAAACAAAATTGGATGAATAGAAAATATATTTTAAGTGATATTTAATTTTTCATAATTGAAATTAAATGATTTTTACAACCGACTAATTATGAAAATGGTGTAAGTACATTCACAGTTTGGAAATATATATTTACATTTATAATTCATTAATTATTATATAATTATATTATTATTTACTAATTTATATAATTAAATTACATATTGATAAATTAGTAGACACATTTCCAGACTTGGTATAATTAATTTATATTTTTGAATTGACTAATATGCTAACCTTTCATTTTCTCGAAATAACAAAAAGTGGACTTGCACCATCTTCGAAATAAACGTTCCATTTGTCACTGAAGATACAGAGAACCTCGAGGCCACCGAGATATCGTAAACGGAATTGTTTATTTGCGTTGAAGAAACGAACCTTTATTTGTTCTTTCAATTTGATACATCTTTCACCGATTCCGAACGAACAGCATGTTCCGCACAGTTATTTCGCAAACAAGCTACCATTGTATTTCTCCGCACTGATTTCATATTTCCTTGCTAGATCAAATCAAGTTGCTTGTTAACATTTTAGATATCGACACGATTTGTATAAACGTCAAAATAAAAATTTATATAAAATTGCTTATAATTTATATCAGACTACTGGTTTTGCAATAACACAATATGAGTTGTAATTTTCCTAACGCTCATCCAAGAACTGTTTGAATACTCTTATGAACTGGTGAATACTCTTATATATGTAAATTTTATATCGTTCTACTAGAGTTTATTAGTTCTAAAGGTAGAACTTACGATGTTACTTATCTTATTTATCTGACAGTATAGTTGTATTAATTTGGAATCGATTGTTGTATAAAATCAAGCAACATCTACTTCATAATTGCTACCTTTTACCAAAATTGTATTTGGACAAATGATATCTGCAAATACAGTAAATTTTCCTAAATTATCTTCTTCAGCTTGTAAACAGAAATGGACAATTTGGGAAAAGAGGATACGATTATTCGAACCTCCTCGCAGTTTTATAGTTGCCGATTGTCAACAATTATAAAAACAAGCCGCGAGGCTCGAATAATCGTATCCCCTCCTCCCAAATTGTCCGTTTCTGTATACAAGCTGGGGAACAATTCGGGAGAATTTACTGTAGCTAAATTTACTGTACTCTAAAATCTGCCCATTTCAGCAGGCTTTTCGCAAAACGGTGTATTAGGCCCCATACTACAGGATGTCCCAAAAATGTCTCGCAATCTGTAAATGCTGGATTTCTGAGGTAATTTGAAGTAACTTTTTTCTGAGCGAAAATGCAATCCCGAGATTTCGTTTACGAGTTATTAACGAAAAACACCGACCGATAATAATAACAATAATATTTAGGAAATTTGGAAAAATTTAGTATACCAAGTTTAATTCGATTCTCCAAATGGAAAGAGACAATGTAACGATGCTTATGATATTATAAATTTTAACTTATTGGTTTTTGTTTCCATTCAGTACACATCACTCCGATTTTGTAGGATTTTTATAGTCGTTAGTACGGCAATTAACGCGTCGTTAATGTCTCGCGGAACAAAACATTTGCAGAGTGTTGGAAGTGGTTACTAAGTAACGTTTTTCTCTTAAATCGCGAGTATGTATTTGGACAGAACGAAAGAGGAAAAAAGTATCGCGTTGTTTTTACTCGAACATCGCGTTTGGTAGGTGGCATATTTATTTTTTATTTTTTAACGAAGGAAATGCGTTAGCTCTTTAATGAAATGTCACGCGATTTTTGCGATACAGCGACATTCGCGATCGTAAAAGGACAGGAACGAATGCAATATTGGGTTGTTTGGAAAGTTCATTTCGCTCTTGTATGACATTTTTGGACGTAAACAATTGCAAATTGGCTCGTTTGCATTTAACTTCCATTAGGGCATCGTTGTGCAGTTAACACTGCATATTATGCATACAGCATACAGTGCATACCGCATACGGTCCATACCGCGTACGATTTATTCTTTGTCCTATAATAAAAAGGAAATCACGAGAAGATTACAAGTTCATTTTTTGTTAAGCTTTCCTGTCAGTCGTGGTAATGCAGTAGTTCAAACAGTTTTCTTATTTTTCAAATTACAGTAATGTTTTCCTAATTCGCGCTCAGATTGCGCGCATAAAAATGGACAATTTGGGAAGAGGGGATGCGATTATTCGAACTTTGCGTCTCGTTTTTATAGTTTTTGACAATCGGTAACTATAAAAACGAGCCGCGAGGCTCGAATAATCGTATTTCTTCTTCCCAAACTGTCCATTCTTCTATGCGCAATCTGAGCGCGAATTAGGGAGAAATTACTATATTGTGGTTTCGAAAGCTATTCTGCAAACAAATTGTAGGAATTGTTTCTGAGAAAACTGTCAAGACTTTTGCATTTTTGACGAAAACAGTTCCAGGATTGCGAATGCCACTGTCCAAACAATTTTTAGGAATTGTTTTTGAAAGGACTACTAAATTTTTTGCATTAGATTCAGGCACATACATTTACGAGCGGACTTCTATAAAACGTAGGAAAATTCTATAAAATGTAAATTAAATAGAAATATATTTCTTCTGTTGATAACTCTAATAAATTAAGAAGAATGCAGAAATATACGTATATACAATTCCTACAATTTGTAGGAATTGTTTCTGAGAAAGCTGTTAAGACTCTTGCATTTTGACGTAGCTGTTTAAAGCGGTACAGTAATTTCTCCTTAATTCGCGCTGAGATTGCGCACACAAATGGACAATTTGCGAAGAGGTGATACGATTATTCGAGTTTTGCGTCTCGTTTATATAATTGTTGACAATCGGCAAATATAAAAACAAGTATTTTCTAATTGTCAGTGTTCCATTTCATACAAGAAAATATTCCACATGAAAATGTGACAATGTTTGAAAAAAGATGGCAATGTTTCTTATATGAAATGGAACATTGACAATTAGAAAGTATGTAATAACTTCGAATATTGTCCTCCTTCTCCGTCGTGTTTGAATATACGATGATCCATGCTCTATAGCGTGTCTCGTTTTGCGAATATTAAAAATATTTGTGGATGAAAATATTACGAGGACACGCTTTCACAGATATTTACAGGGGATGAAAATATTACGAGGAGACGCTTTCACAGATATTTACAGGGGATGAAAGAATTTACCTTGCTGGCAGATTGTTGCCAAACGCATCGAAGACACGACGTGCGCAAAAATGTTGAACGAAAGCGTACGTAAAAGCTGTTAACGTTTTAGTAATTTTGATTATCGATTCTTGCAGTTTAATCGTGGAACTGCATAGGTTTTGTTAGATATAAACAGTGCGAGATCATTTTCGAAAAACATAGAGTACGCGACGCGATGTTTTCGGTTCCGTATTAAAGACGAATGATGGGATCGCGTACGAAAGACCGATAAGCACGAAGCACGGAGTACGTGGTCGAATCCCGGGAACAGCAAAACAATGCTGCAGTTCGCATAGTGCCGCTGCAAAACTACAACCCTCCGTTTCGTGTATTCGAACAATGTTCTGCTGTTCAGCATGTTTCCGACAAAAGTACAGCCCACTCGCAACCGATCTCGAAGCTGCGATTGTTGTTGTGAATGTTTTAATTAATTATCATAAAATATTCGAACGTCGACGCGAAGGAAACAATTATCGTGGACTGAATGATTACGAAAGAAATATTACGTTGTGCTAATTTTTGGACTATGGATTTTGGTGACGATGATTCTGTCAATTTATTTTTCTCATTGAAGTTGAAGACAGAATTATTTAGATTGTCCGGGATGGTCCAGGGTGACAAAGAAAGAGAAGAGCTTAGAAGATCTTTGACTGTGGTGGACGGTAGTTATTGGACTGTGGATTTTATGCAATTACGACGGAAAATGAATAGGAAGAAATTAAAAGAATTGAGAAATTGACGTCAAGAGTATCACAAATAAAAAAGCATTTCTGAATGGCTCTTGTTTCTTACAGCAGATGCAGACAATCTTTTTTTTTTGTTTAACGTTTGAACGGCGGACTCAGACTGGAAAAATTGATGTCCGAATGTCGACTAATTTCAATTTTCGCATGTTTCGACAAACCTTATAGAAAACCTAACGTACCTAGAAGGAATACTATAAAAAAATATATTGAAAAAATTAATAAATAAAAAGATAATGGCCCACAGAGCTGGAGGCGGTGTAGTGTAGTAAATATATATTATTTACATATCATTATGTATATTATCTATTTAAATAAATAAATTAAAACAATATAAGATAAATGATGGCAAGTATACCTAGTTATATTTTATCAAAAAGATCCGTCATTCTAGGGTTAAAGATTCACGGTACAGTAATTATTTCTGTAAGATATAAATGAACAATTTATCCGTTTGCATCGCGTTTCACTTCCAAAGATAGTAATTTCTCAGCAAAGTTACTCCATTGCTAGCCTCGGGTCCCAACGTGTACACCACTTTAGACACACCTCAAGGCATCCCAATATCTCTTCATTGGGTTTATGTTTCCATTTCGGCTAGAGTTACCGTTGCTTCGTAAATCAACGTGCGAAATAAAATACGAGACAGCACCTTTAGAATTTTTACCACGAACGAAATGCTTTGCTTTTCTGCTCGGAAATTACTCTGTGATTGTCCAACAAATCTCAATTACCGGATCCAAATCTTCTTTCCATACTGTCTCCGAATATAATAGCGAAATTCTGTACCTCTTGATCGTTCTATTTAATTGGACTCTATTCCGTTCCCCGCGGTTAACCCCTTGCCGTACATCGACGTGTCCGACTCGCGATGAATATTCCTAGTAATAACTTATCGAGTACAGATGTTATTCTGTCCTATAAAATTTGAATAAAATTCTAATCGCTTGTCATCGATATTGAAGCATTCGAGTAAATTTGGACGCACGATAAACGTCAATTTTCTTTCCCACCTAAGAAATTATGGCGGTAGAAAAATTTTCGTACAATTGCGGAGAAAATGGCAGGTCACAAGGGGTTAAAAAAGCCTCCAACAATATTACCACGCTAATACAATATCTCCGAGTACGCGGCGCAGCCTGCACAAGCAAATTATTTAAATTGGAGTAGCTTTCAATTAGAAAAGTCTTTGATCTCAGCACATAATTGATGAAAACCCGCCAAGATCGTTCTAAATTACGTTCTAGGACCGTAAAATTTTTCTTTCGGTAATTAGGCGAAAGTTCGTCCAGAACTCTAGTCACTTTCACGAGGTCTGCATGCTCATGCTCTCGACAACTCCGACAGCGAAAGGGTCATCCGCATCTTCATTATGGTAGTCACGCAGAGTTTTCATTCTTGCGGCAAGGCTACCTCATAAAACTGGAACCACCGGCTCCGTCGAAATGCCAGATGTCAGATTGCTTATTTAACGATCAAACTGTAAAGATGATTTCGTATTAGACGCGAAATATCGAGTTTACAGAGACTCAAAGGATTCGTGTTGAAAGTAATTGTTTTGCACCCAACAAGACTTTTAAATCGCAAACCATTCCAATCTGGCTTCGCATTAATATTATTGATGATACGAAGTGTCAGTGCGGTTGTTTGCAGCAAGATCTAAATCACGTCATATGTCAGTGTCCAGTATATGATTCCGAAAGAAATGCTATGATACGTAAACTTTATCAACTTAGTTTCCGCCCTCCTTACACGATAGATGCCTTTTTATG
Source organism: Megalopta genalis (assembly GCF_051020955.1). Lineage (NCBI taxonomy): Eukaryota > Metazoa > Arthropoda > Insecta > Hymenoptera > Halictidae > Megalopta > Megalopta genalis. The sequence continues at coordinate 19,770,833 of NC_135020.1, read as the reverse complement.
TAAACCATACATTCAACCACTGTTAATAATTTTTTAATTCCTTAAAAAGCACGACATACATTCTTAAACGTTAGATACAGTACTTGATAAGTTTCATGTATCCAAAGTAATATGTAATAATATTGTATAATATACATATACGATATAATATATCGTATATGTAATAGTAATTTTGTAATAATATATTACAAAATATATTGTACTAATAACCCCGTAGGGGGTTTCATAGCTTAATAAATAAAAAAAGACCTCTAATTTTCACCTCAATTAACCTCGCACCTTTCCAGGCTGCATTCAATTTACGATTCCAATTTAAATTAATACAATCATCAGAAAACACAATTCGCGATCGACTGACGGCACCGACAACAATGCGAACAATATTTCTTTGACAGAATTACACGTCTCCAAGCAACCAGATTGCACTCGATTTATCGCACATGTTTCTCTCCTACGACACCATAATTCCTGACAAACGCGAATGACGCAAACGAAACTGCAAATCGCTTCTTTCATCGATAAATTTTTTATAATATTAATATTTCATATATTTATAATTCACAGTGATCGAACGAGACTGCAAATGCCTGCCTATCAAAAATCCGCACGGTTTACCACAAACTTAAACATTCGATTAACCAATACCACCGCCAACAACGCTCCGAACATTCTTCTCGTCGCAACTGCATACTTCCACGATACTAAAACATTACCCTACCTACGATTCAGCAAACGCTTCGATGAACTACCCCGACGATACAATCCCCGTCTAAACTACCCCCTAACAAAAATATTCCCGAAAGATGACCCACCGATAGAGCCTAAAAGCCGGTCGAGATCCCGCAACCCTATCCCACTGGCAACATTTCTAAACGAGTCATCATCCACTTGTTCACCGTCCTTCGGGGTTTGACCTCGCCCCGCAGGACACGCGAGCAACACTGTAGCCGCTATAGCACACGTTTAACCTGGTACACACCTTAGTGTAATCAAAGAAGGTTCCTCAGTCGGTCGGCGCCTCCGCTGGAGGGTAGTAGCGAGAGCATTAGCTCGCGAGACGTCGGGTGATAGCGCCGCGTTGCCTCCTCGCGTTGGTGTCTCGGCTGCCTAGGAGAAGGGTTCGTTCCGGTCGGAGGAGGTTGAGAGGGGTCGCTGGACCGGCGGAGCAACCGCTGCTCTATCGGCCGGTATCGCGGCGGAAAATGATCGCGATCTTCGGGCAGTATCGGCTGTTCCTGGGGGCCGGAGAGCAGGCGAGCAGCGCGGATGGGGTACGCGGTCGCGACTGAACGTCCCCGGCGCGGCGTCCGCCAGAATGTTGCCGCTTGTCTAATAACGGCGGCGAGAAGCAGCGGGCTGCGCCGAGCGGTTGCCACGGTTCTCGCGACAGAGAAACCGCGGGAAAGACAGGGAAAGACCGAGGAGAATGCACGCAGGATCGAGCGAGAGTGGCCGGGCTTCTCGCGGGTGGGACCGAGAACGAGAGTGTCGGAGAGTGCGTGGAGCTGTCGCGCTGGAGGCGAGAGCGAGAGCGAGCGAGAGAGAGTGGGAGAGAGAGAGAAGAGAAACAGAGCGGGAGAGAGAAGAGAAACAGAGGGAAAGAGAGAGACTCGCCAGTGCGAGCGACCGGGAGAGAGGGTTGTTCGAGAGGGTAGAGGCAGCAGAGGGTAGAGGGTTGGGTCGTAACGCCCAGTAGCGTGCGAGCGACAGAAACGGGCTGCGATTCTTCGGCTCGAGAATCTTAAGGGTTGAGCTTGAAAGGAAAAATTCGGGAGCGGCGGCAGCCAGGCTGCTGCGGCGCCGCGTGCTGAGGCTGAATCGGTCGGGGAAATTGGGGGATGGAGACGCCGAGGACCGGGCTTCGATACAATCCCGCTTTTTCGGCCACTGTAATTATTGCGCCAGGCATCCATGAATTGAAATCTTCCCGGCGGACAATACGGACGAGAAGTTCGGTTGGCGGGTTATTGGTCGTCGCACGGTTGTTGGATTTCACGGATTTTATGGTAGATCTTCAATGGTTCCTGGATTTTCGAAGATTATAAGCCGAGGAGATGTAGCTGGAGAAAAATATGGTCGCGGATGTTTGGAAGCGTTTCAGTTGTTTTAGAATCATGCGTCGGTCATATTTTTGGCATTGTGGGAAACAAAGGGTGTTATTGTTTACTAACGCGTGCATCATTTAGCGACCAATTTGTTGTTCAGATGATTTGCTGTAGCAACTTTATCATTTACTGCGGCATGTACAGATTACGTTTTAACCATTTGGAGTATGATTTATTTTTCGTTAATTTGCGTTATATCTGAAGTCAATGTTTACGTACATGTAGATGCTAAGGGCTGGGACATATGTGTCTCATTGGTTACACGTAAACAAATATGTGCGTGGTATGCATTCTAAGGCTAGTATATTCGTGTATTGTGGAGAAACGGAATTCATTTCTACCAATAGGCGTATGAAACACGTAGGTGGGATACGTATGTCTCGATAGACTCCAAAGGGTTAAGAAATAAGTTAGAATTCTCGAAAATCTGACTTACGCCGTTATATGATTCTAACCCACTTATTTATCGATTTATTTGTCAATTTTTCTGCGCGTACTTTATGGGGTGCTCCTTTTAAATAAATTAGCCTCTCTGTGGACATTAATGAAACGGGAGAAAATTTTAATTAGTTACGAGAACTTTGAACGTTTGGTTCTGCGGAGACGACACTTTTTGAACGAATCTGTAAAAGACAACATCTAGGCACGATTGTTTATTAATGCTTTCTTGATAAATGAATTGTGCTCGGGTCACGTTGGTGCAACTAAAAATATACGTGCATCTTTTTGGAAACTGGAGCATAATACGATGTTGTTAAGCTCATTATACAGGGTATAATATCAGGGTATAATATCAGAGTATAATATCATCACATATTAGCACTGCGATGTACATGACCGTTATTATTCATAGCGAAAAATCGTTCTCGTAGAGAATTGTGTAGAAAAATTCTCCCATTACGTCTTCCGATGTTGGAAGAATATTTTCAGCACATGAATTCATTTTATCTGATAAAAGGAAATTTACAATTGATAAATGAAAACATGGGAAACTAACAATTCTATACCACGTTATATTGTATTTTATTAAATTGTAATTTAATTTTTCAATAAAGTTTGTTTACATTGCACATATTTTTTGCGTATACTTCACATATTCTTTGCACATTTTGAAATATAATATTTGCCACATATAAACACATTAGTTTCCTTATCGCGAGCAAAGAAGAGACTTTATACGCCATACCTTCGGATGAAAATTCACTAATTTTCTTTTCGTAGACTTCTTTTCGATCTTTAGCAATAATGTACTGGAGAAATGACACAAAGCCACTGTTTTTAGCACTTGACTCTTCGAAAATAGACGCTTTCAATAGTTGTGCATAGCAGGCGTTCATTTAGGCACTTGTTAATTAATTAATCCTTTGGGGACGAATATCGACCTATTAATAGCATCAAGGCTGCACGTCTTATTCCAGTAGTTGCAAGCATATGATTCGCTTATTGGGGTACATTAATCACTTTTCTCATTATTCAAGTCTTTGATGCATGATCCTAATCTCTTTCTTCTTAGCCCTTTAAAAAATCCTTGCCCATAAAGGGTAATTTGTCTGAACTCGTTGATTTACTTATACAGAGTGAAATATAGTCATTGCCTTTTTGTAGATACGATTTTTAGAAATGGTTTCCTGGAGGAATACGAAAGCACTATTTATAGTACTTGTTGATGGTTGTACAGAAGACAAATTTAGATTCACTTGAGCAATGTTTATTAATTTAAAAAAAAATGTATTCTTACTAATAATTTGACGAAGTTTATTGATTTTCTGTAAACTGACCGATTTCCATTTGTTTGCAAGATATACTGCATCAAAATGTGAACTTGTAAATAAAACGGAATACAGTAAATTCTTCCTAATTTTTCCTTCGGCTTGTAAACAAAAATGGACAACTTGGGAAGAGGAGATGCGTTTATTTGAATTATATACCTCGTCTTTATAATTGTTGACAATCGACAACTATAAAAATGAGCAGCGGGGCTCGAACAATCGCATCTTCTCTTCCCAAATAGTTCTCAATAGTCCCAAATTTGTGCGCAATCTGTGCGCGAATGAATTGGGAAGAAATTACTGTATTTTTGGAGCCTCTCTTCTCAGTCCCTACTTCCGACGCAGTCGGAAGGAGATTGTTTACAAGCTGAAGGAAAATTGGGGAGAATTTACCGTACATTGATTTAGCGGTTTGTGCATATACAATCGGAAATAAGTACGGTATCATTCTAACGTCTTTTACGCTACCAATAAATGCTGAGAAAATTTGAATTTGAATTTTCAATAATTATGTTTGAATAATTCGAGTCACTTTTTGAATAATTTTGGATATTAATAAAGTTGTATTTTGAAAACATCAAACGAACGAGGCTGTCTCTGTTCAGACATTATAAATTTATGAATAACACCACATTCTCCGTTGATAATCATTTTTTTTTTTAATGCAACTTTCACGTATATTTCCCTCCTTAATTTTTTTAAGTAATAATTCTGAGTTGACAATTCAATTAATTAGAATTAAGTAATTGTACTTTAATAATAATTTTGAGCGACGCGATTATTATAGTCGCAAACAGTGTAATTGAAATACTTTGTAAAATACTTAAGATGAGAGTGGAAGGAAAGACCGAAAGGAGGGTAAACTTGGCGAATTGGGTGAAATTAGCGAAGTTTGCGAATCGTAGAAAAGTGGGATTGGCGCGTAATTACGTTTTTGGGAACTGCTTATTCATTCTGTCGTTCGCGTGCAGCTTGACAGTTTAATTGTCCAGAAAATTATTACGCTAGTATTCGAAGGAACATTTTGTTATGTCTAATTAATAGTTTTGGATTATTGTGTCCTACGTGATCATGCACGATGTAAATGCACGAAAGTCCGTTGTTTAGCGACTTTGTGCAAACGGGCGAGTGAAAGGATTTCATGGCAGCTTTGAATCCTGAGAACATTACCTTTGTAGAGGTAGAACGTTGATAGTATTTCAAGGGACGATTGAAATTATATTCCAATTTCAACACTGTATAAATTGACAGTTTTCGAAATTAATCACCAGCGGCTACAATTGCTAGAAGAAGATATTACAAATGCAATTTCTACTGTTCAATTTCTACTACAATTTCTAGCGTAATTCCTGCTACAAAGGGTTCAGCAATTATGAATCCGTTAAACGCAGAGACGTAGGAGTACCTTATTAATTAAATGAATATATTGTAATAATAATGTATGTCGTTTCATAACAATGACATTATTCGAACTTTCTACAATGTTGATTATAAAAAGTAAAAGAAAAATGTGAAAGAAAAAAAATAGGAAACCAGCCATTTTGATTGGTTTAATAGTTTCAGTATCAATGCAAGTTTTCCTTAAATATTATAATAACTTTGTACCATTCCGAACTCATTAGAATCATTAACCACTTGCATTAGAATAACCATGATTTCTTTCACTGCTACATTGATTAATACTTCTTTACACCTTTAATATTGTCCCTAGTGGAACAAGACAATTCTTGTTTCTTGTAAAGTTCAGTTTTTATGAAATGTCGTTTCGATTCGGAAGAAACAACGAATAACATTTGTATTTAGTAGATTATGCATGAAATCTTTATCCCGACTCTGACGCGTTATAGTGCACAATTAAGAAAAGAGTTACATGTCTATGTAGTTCCTACGTCTTACAATTACTGTAGACAACTCTTATGTTGCACAAAGAGCAGTAGTTTGTCCCAATAACGATACAAAAAGCATAATTTTCTATAGATTTGTAAACAGTCTTATTTTCGAAGCATTTTCTGAAATAGTCACATCGAACTGTGAACCTGCAGAATCAACATGAAAACGGAATACAATAATTTCTCTCGGAAATGCCAAATTTCGGGTTGCTGTGAATTTCCCTGTGGTGTTTTAACGCCTATTTGATTTATTGTTACGTCAATGCTAACGGTCGGAGCACGGTCAAGCTACGGAGTCGGTCAAGCGTGTGATGCGACACGCGACACGAATTCTCGGAAGTCAACACCAAATGGTCCGTTTGGAAGTGAGTCAGGTAAGAAAAATCGCGGAGCTATAAGGTACATAATAGGTACTAGGTACGTGACCATCGAATCGTGTCACGTGGCCTCCGAATTGCCTTCGAATCGTGGTATATGGTGTTCGAATTGCCTTCGAATTGTGTCATGTGACGTCCGAATTGCCTTCAAATCGTGCCATGTGGCCTCCGAATTGCCTTCGAATCGTGGCAGAAAATTAGAAATAAAAAAGTTGAGTCATCATTTTTGTTCTAGCATTACCATGTATTCATATTAATGTGCACGAACATGCTTGAACGCAGCCTTTTTTTGGCCAACTACTCCGAGTTCCTATAAAAACGATCCGCGAGACCCGAAGAATTAGTATTAGAATTAGGCCCGCGACTTAGTATTCTTAGATCTGCCGGTTTTAATTCCGACCTCCGAACATTCCTGGGAGAAATTACTGTATTTGGATACGTACAAATTACCGCCTGAACTGAACGAATACAGAGCACGCGGAAAATAGAAAAGACTAGATTAAAGAGGATGCAGTCGGAGATAGGAAGAATTGGAAAGAAAATCGGTAAAAAGTGGTGTGAATTAGGAGATGTGGGAGAGAATGCGCTTCATGGTAACGAGATAAAGAAGTGTATAAAATAGGGGCAGTTGTGGTTGCTGACAGGGGAATGCTGTGAAACAGGAAGGTCGTTTCGAAAACAGGACTTTTCAAGAGGAGTAGGGGAGAGGAATGAAAAAACCGAGGAAATGAGGCCGAGTTATATTAACTTTTGTCAGAGGAATTGGAATTTCGCGATGTAATCATGGCCTTCACATAAGAATTCTCATTTCGTATGCTAGTCCTTCTAGTACCGATGAAACATGAAAACACCACTCGAGAAGTTCCGGCAATACAGCGTATTTTATGTATCCGCGGCAACGCGATCTTAACGGAATTAACGATTCTGGCGAGACTTAAAACGGTTTCTCTGTCATTAATATGATAATAAAGTCCATAAAATGGGAAATAAATGTCCATACGACTGATATCATAAAGTTTCATATCTGCATAAAAATCCGCGATCCGGTTACGACCAAGGTATAAAATAATGTTAGAGGAAAATGGAAATCACGAGCTACGGGATTCAAGCATAATAGAAAAGTAGGTTAACTGTACTTCAATTCTTTGTTGGTATCTCAAGAAAATACAGTAAATTCTCCCTAATCGACGCTCAGATTGTACACAAAAATGGACAATTTGGGAAGAACCTTGCTTATTATTTGAGTCTTGCGGTCCGTAAGGCTCGAACAATCGTATCACCCTTTTTAAAAATTATCCATTTTTCTGTACAAGCTGAGCGACAATTGGAGAGAATTTACTTCAGCAAGTTAGCCTAAACTATAGAGTTCGTTGTAGGCTCAGATAAAATAGTTTAAAAAACGTTACTTTATTTTTAATAATTGTTTTAGACATTGTCTAATAAACTAGTCGTTCTATGATTTATAATATAATATGAATATAATATAAAATCATAAAAATAATATACAAAGTAGGTACAGTAATTTCTTCCTAATTCGCGCTCATTTGCGGCCCATTTTCATAGTTGTTAACAATCGGTAACTATAAAAACGAGCCGCGAGCCTCGAGGCTCGAGTATCTCATCTTCCCATTTTTTCCTCTGTCCATTTTTTTGCGCAATCTGAGCGCGAATTAGGGAGAAATTACTGTACAATCTGAGCACCAATTAGCGAGAATTTACTGTATTCTTCGACGCCAAGTTATCGCGTTAATCTTCAGATCTCAGCTAACAAACTGTTTTTACGTATTCCATTACTTGAAAACCGCTATCCAGCTTCCACGTAAATCAGGTATGAAACATAACTCGTTCATTCTATCCGACAGAATACAATTTGCAGCGGAAGCAGATCCATAACTATAGAAAAATGAAAAAGTCGACTACGATCCATATGATCGCATAAATCCGAATCTTTCGAAATCGTGACGTTCGTTCCAGCGGACACGGATATACGAACAACCTCGGTTATTTCCGGAGCGGTCCGAAGCCCCGAAAAGATCGAAGAAGGCGTTCCAGGGGGTTCGATATCTCTCTGGGCGAAGGCTTCGCAGCAAACCACCGAAACCCGAGGACGGAACCGAAAGAAGATCCGCGAGCATGATCCGCGAGAGAAAACAGGGGTGACAAAGAGCCGGCGATAAGAACTCGGCGGAGGAGTAAACGCCGCATAAAAGTTGAATAATGAGCGCCTCCCCCCCCTGTAACGGGAGAAAGTGTATAGAAGAGGTCGTAGAAGAGAGCATCGCGGATGGACGAGCCGAGCAAGGCTGTGGGAAGGGAGAGGAAAAAAGGGGTCGACGGTTTAATTTTTCCGAAGAGGAGGTCCGGGTGAGTCCAAAGCGGCGACGGGGAGGGTTCGCGCGGCGGGAATGGAAAGCTCGTGGGAAAACAGAAGGTTGAATCCCCGGGTAACGGAAAGGCGAATGGAAAAGAGGAATGACCAAAGGACCGCGTACGACGGATACGGCAAGCGACGAGAGGGACAGGGGGGAACAGGGCGGCGAGCAACGTGGAACGATGAATCCCAGGCGAAGTGGGAATATGGCGCAAAGCGGGGCTGAATAAAAGCGGCGGGTGGAAGAGAAACAGCGGATCGGAGGGTTGAAACGGAAAGCCGAGAGTAAAAGTAAGGAAGGAAACGGGGATGGTGATACCGAGGGGAGCCGAGGCCGACCGGGGCGGCCGGGGACGCGGCCGGGAACGCGGAGGGACGAGGACGACGATCGAGTGATGCCGGTGGTATGGATAAGATGGAGAGATCGAGGGAGAGACCGAGACAGATCGATCGCTCGCGAGAGGGTGCGCGAGCGAGAGCCTGGAAAATTGCCGGACGGAGATGGACAGAATAAGTAAATACAGGGTGCCAGACGAGGACGAATTACAGAGGGAAACGAGCACGGCGAGGCTAAAGATCTAGAGGCTGATCCTAATTCGGCGGCTGAATATCTGGCGACGTGATCAGAACAGTGTGCGGATGGAGGTCCGATGGAGCTGGCTTTTGGAATCGGTCCTCCGCGCGGGCTGTTGCTTCCTCGGATATTGCGAATTCGTACGCCGGATTTAGCAGGGTTTTAACCACTTAGCTGCGTCGATCTATTTTTAAAATCAATTCTCTGTGTGTTTTTTTATCGATCGCACCGGGTACAGTTTCTTTCCGAAAGTTGTTCTAGAATTATTTGAAAATCTGCGAGATTTGTGAACACGTTTCACACAAGCATTTTAACCTAAATCGTAGGAGAAGTATTTTTGTTGTAAGATGGAAAAATTGCCATTTCTTTATGACCTGTTCGTTATATAATATATTTTATATTTTATATTAATATTATATTTTCCTTATGACGCTTTCCTTATACGCGTCGTCCATAGCTAAGAGGTTTAGGGGAGGTTCCGGTCCAGTAGGCTAGAAAAAGGAGGTTATTTTTTGTTATCGCTTTTATAACAAAAGTAGATAAGTGTTACGTCCTACTCTACCACTTTAATTCTAATTAGATTTATTATTATTATTGTTGTTATTATTATTATTATTATTATTATTACTATTATTATTACTATTACTGTTATTATTATTATTATTATTATTACTACTATTGTTGTTACATCACTTATTATTGTTAACTTTATATTGTAAACCAACGTTATTCCGCGATCATCGCTTATCATTGTATACCAACGACATTCCATTATCTTCTTATCAAACACCCCGAAATCTTCTGTAAGCCATAACTTCAGCCTTGACTCATCCTTAACTCTGCTTCATCCTCGACCTGTTTCCTTGCCGCATCATACCTGAACCTTTGCCTCGCCACGTCATCTTCAAAACTCTAACTTCACCATACTAGGCCTTATGATTTCCTAACCCTCCACCACTCGAGTAAGAACCTATATATATGTATGCATCAACTTATTCTCAGGGCAGAGCCCTTCAAAATCTGCACCAATGCAGTTTCCTTCAAAATGTGCGTCTACGAGATACTAAGAACGAGTCTCGGTAAATTCTCCGATCAAAACAAGAACCCTCACTTTTTTTGGGAAACTCTCTCGTTGTGTCGTGGCGACATACGTGACAATAGGATAACCTGGTGTTTTCGAAGATATATTGTATATCTTTTGAACATAACACGATCGATTTATCTTAGGTCTAGAAAATTGCCTAATATCGATGACTCTGAACGGAAATGTACTCCCTAACGAAGAACTTTTACAAGAATCCAAGGCAGACGTGCCGTTAGTATGATAAGAATCATGTTTCCCTTGAAAGCATGTGTATGTGAGAGACGTATTATTATTATTATATTATTTATTATAATAGTTATTATTTTATTATAAATTGTTATATATAATTTTCGGATCGAAATTGTTTTTTGGTTGCATTCGCGTTCATGTATTTTCGGTAACGAAATTCGTGTTAAACCAACGCAAACAATACAGGAAACGATATAAAGTAGAGAGAATAGAAGAAGTTATTAAAAATATGTTTCATTTACGAGGCATATGAAAAGAGTGGATAATATATCGAGGGGAATGAAAAAGAAATAATATTTGTCGAAACAATCGATAGTTCAATCATCGCCGCTTTCAATTACAGCGCAACGTGTTCGTCTTTTTTTTTACCGTAGGCACGAAATCACTTTTTCCACTAGTGGGGAATCCGCATAAATGTACACAAAGCGTGTTCAAAATATCATGTAACTATGAATGAAATGGGCGTAGGACGACTTCAGACGAAGGAGATATATTATGAAAAAATCCATGCGAATATAAACCGTGCAAAAAAATATTGTAGAAAAGAGAAATATTAAAGAGACGATATTTGATTTATAGTATATTTTCCTGATTTTATTTGGATCCGCAAACCGTAAGAATATTGAAAAATTAATAGATGTCATAGAGCGTAACTTTCCAATTTTTATTCAGTTAAATAAAATTCTTTAATTTTAATTTAAAATTTAATAAAAATTTTTAGGTTGCTGGCGTGGCAGTCGAAGTGTTAAAACGAAAAAGACATTAAAGAGTTAGACGAGAATTTCGTACCTTGTGTGTGCAAGTTTCTGAGAGACATTCACGGTTTAAAATGCGTTTTGTAATTTATAAATTCAGCGATCTATATTGCACTAAATAATAAATTGTAACATCGACGCAAAAACTGTACGTTACATCAAGCAGATGCTTTGATGTTGACTGAAAAATCATTCTGCAAAATTGCCGATAGCATAATGATTTACGGGGCAGAGGAAAACGGAGATAGATATTTAGCAAAAATATTATACACGGAAGAAGAGAAGAGAATGCAAAAATGAAACGGAGAGATAAATGAAATTGCACGATACAGATAGAAATTACGTATTTAATTACAGGAACAATGCTTTGTATCATTAAAGCAATTATGATCATTAAATTTTAACTAGAATTAGGTTCCCCTAGAATTGAAATCAATTTAAATTCCTAGCATTTCCGATACGAGAAGGACGCAGCTAGATCTCAACTATATCATGCCGACAAATCGTCGGGCAAAATGTACGATGGATTACGAAAGTAGTGACTCTAAGCTTCGAAACAAGTCCAGATTTATGTTGTCGTGCAATTCTAGATCACGAAATCGCAACTGTTCAAGTACAGTAATTTCTCTCTAATTCGCGCTCAGATTGCGCGCACGAAAATGGACAATTTGGGAAGAGGAGATACGATTATTCGAACGGTGCGTCTCGATTTTATAGTTACCGATTATCAACGACTATGAAAACGAGGAATATTATCCTAAAAAGAGTAATTCCTAGTGAAACGAAAAAATAAAACAAAAGTCCAACAATTTGGCTAAAGAGCCAGACACCAGAAATTAGAAAACTAAAAAGGGATGTGTAAAATGTAATAATGGTAACAATAATAACATTTGGGAAATTTGGAAAAATTTAGTATACCAAGTTCAATTTGATCCTCCAAATGGAAAGAGACAATGTAACGCGATGCTTATGATATTATAAATTTTAACTTATAGCTTTTTGTTCTCATTAAATACATCATTCTGGTTTTATAGTATTTTTATAGTCGTTAGTACAGTAATTAACGCGTCGTGAATGTCATGCGGAACGAAACATTCACAGAGTGTTGGAAGTGATTACTAAGTAACGTTTTTCTATTAAATCAGGGGCATGTATTTGGACAGAACGAAAGAGGAAAAAAGATCCGTTGTTTTTTCTTAAACATCGCATTTGGTAGATGGTATTTTTATTTTTTATTTTTTAACGAATGAAATGTGTTAGCTTTTTAATGAAATGTCACACGATTCTTGCGATACAGCGACATTCGCGATCGTAAAAGGCCAGGAACGAATGCAATATTGGGTTGTTTGGAAAGTTCATTTCGTTCTTGTATAACATTTTTGGACGTAAACAATTGCAAATTGGTTCGTTTGCATTTAACTTCCATTAGGGCATCGTTTTGCAGTTAACACTGCATATTATGTATACAGCATACAGTGTATACCGCGTACGATTTATTCTTTGTTCTATAATAAAAAAGAAATCACGAGAAGATTACAAGTTCATTTTTTGTTAAGCTTTCCTGTCAGTCGTGGTAATGCAGTAGTTCAAACAGTTTTCTTATTTTTCAAATTACAGTAATGTTTTCCTAATTCGCGCTCAGATTGCGCGCATAAAAATGGACGATTTGGGAAGAGGGGATGCGATTATTCGAACTTTGCGTCTCGTTTTTATAGTTTTTGACAATCGGTAACTATAAAAACGAGCCGCGAGGCTCGAATAATCGTATTTCCTCTTCCCAAACTGTCCATTCTTCTGCGCGCAATCTGAGCGCGAATTAGGGAGAAATTACTATATTGTGGTTTCGAAAGCTATTCTGCAAACAAATTGTAGGAATTGTTTCTGAGAAAGCTGTTAAGACTCTTGCATTTTTGACGAAAACAGTTCAAGGATTGCGAATGCCACTGTCCAAACAATTTTTAGGAATTGTTTTTGAAAGGACTACTAAACTTTTTGCATTAGGTTCCAGCACATTACATTTATGAGCAGACTTCTATAAAATGTAGACAAATTCTATCAAATGTAAGTTAAATAGAAATATATTTCTTCTGTTGATAATTCTAATAAATTAAGAAGAACGCAGAAATATACATACAATTCCTACAATTTGTAGGAATTCTTTCTGAGAAAGCTGTCAAGACTCTTGCATTTTGACGTAAGCTGTTTGAAGCGGTACAGTATAATATCTCCTTCTCTTCGCGCTCAGCTTGCGCACAAAAATGGACAATTTGCGAAGAGGTGATACGATTATTCGAGCTTTCCGTCTCGTTTTTATAGTGTCGACAACTCTTCGTCGCCTCTTTTCCCAAATTGCCCATTTTTGTGCGCAATCTTAGCGCGAATTAGGGAGAAATAACTGTATCGCGAATGTACTCGCGACTGTATCATATGCAATTTAGAACATTCTAACGCAGGTTGGAAAATTGCCGGTAGCATAACGAACCGGGGGTGTTTGGAACGCATACACGGCAGAGGCGGTAGAAACGCGATAGCGGACCGTGAATAAACGGAGTCGCATGATACAGGTAAAAATTGTAAAAACCGAGCGTCCTCGCTCCGGAGATACGGGTGGCGTGGAAAAATAAAACCGAAGGCGGTTGGGTAATGTGAAAAATTGGTATGGTGGGAATAGAGGGGGCCGTATGTAGACGGATAAACGAGAGCGGAACAAATGGTGCGGCTGTATGCGTGAGGCCGCGCGTGTCCAGAGCACAAGCTAGTCGGGATCAAGGGTCGTGGCACCTGCGTTTATCTAACAGCAAAAAGAACTACTCGAGGATTAAGCGGGGGTTAACTTTGAAAAAATTGCCAGAGAAATCTCCCGGCCTGATTTCTCGAAACAGCGAATTTCTTTTGTTTTCGTGCGGAGGTCGCGATCGATTTGACAAATACGGGCGAAAGCTTCTCATAAATATTCGTGACAAACCGGGAGACTGATAAGCGATCGAATAAATATTCATATGTTTCGTAGGACGTCTGTTTCGACGCACGCGTAAAGCAACTAATCTTTCGTAATATTTTCGCGAGCGTTTCGAAAAGCTACGGGCTTCGAACAATAATAATATTCTTTCCAGTTGTTCTCTTCTGGTTAATCGGCGGAAAGTTCTGACTGCCTCGTATCGAACATAATTGCTTTACTCCGCTTCTTTTCACGTAGCGTGTTTGCCTTTCCACCGTCACAAGGGACGGCTTTATTTAATAATCGCTAGACTGCGGAACTTCGTTCATTCGGACGATGAATACGAAATGAAAAGTTGGATGGAATGGAACTTAACTTTAATTTTCTATTTACGGAGACCACCCTCGTGCAGAAAATCAAATTTTATTTAATTAAAATTCAGTTAAGCTTTAATGAAATTATTTAACACAGCCACGGATTTTGAATTGCTGGGAACCAACATGATATTTCTAGAAAAATATAAAACAAGTAATACGGGAAAGCAGATATTTCATTTATATGTATAACTTGATACATCGTGTTATAAGAGATGAAAAAATATAATTTAAATTATCTCAGATTTAAAATTTTAATTTAAATTCAAAATTTTGAAAATAACATTTTAATAAATTAAATTTAAAATTTAAAAAATAACATTTTAATAAATTAAAATTAAAATTAAAATTTTAAAATGAAAATTAAATTAAAAATTAAAAATTTAATATTTTAATTAAATTCAAACTTAAAAATGTAAACTAATTGAATACTACTGCATTGAAAGGTGAAAATGTATTTTCGTATTAGGATAAGATAATTGAAAAATCACTTTAAATTAAAAAGTCGACGAGGCGTATTATTTTCAATAATATTTGATTAACTCATTAAATATAATACTAGAAGATAATTCTAATACAAAAATAATTTAATTAATCGACTCTCGCGCTTCTCTCACATGATTCGATCATTCTCAATTATACCTACTTCTAATAAAAATAACCCTACAATATTGCAATCTGATTTTTATTTTAGCACACCAATTGCGTCGCCGGACCAGGAGGTTGCAGGAAATAGAACCTCGGCCGTGGAATATTGCGATCATTTTGAGATCGTGGAATTCATATGAATTTTTTCCACAAAAGTTTCGCAGCTCGTCGAATTTGTTCATTCTCCATCTTTCCCGGTCTTCATTTTATCTCTCATCCTCGGACCAGCAGCGAGCGTTTGAAAAGCTCTCGACACTATTTTACATTTTTCCCGAGGAATGAGAGCATCGAAACTTTCCAGTTCATGGGTACTCATTATCGGAAATTACCAGGCAACTACCGTTACCGGCTAGCGACGAGCGAATTTTAATACTCATCTTTTGCCTCCGTTTCACATCAAGAACTGCCCATTTAGAGTTCGCGTGCACCTGCGTCTACCATTTTTTTCCCGTGGAACAGAACGTGCAGAACATTCTTGGATCGCGAACCTTGGATTGCAAACGTTCCTTCACTCGTTTGCAAACCACATATAACCTTGGACTCTGCTATTTGAGTTAGCTCTGGCTCAGCCCTGACTTAAGTTGTGGTTCGATTTGGGTTAGCTACGGTACAGCGGAGATATCAATTTAGAAAACGCAGAATGGAGATGCGAAACATTTTCTTACATGAAATGGAACATCGATAATTAGAAAGTACTACTTTCGTCTAAAACTGTATTTGGTTGTAGTTTCACGCGCTGTTGGACTGATTGTTATGTTGCAATAAGGGTGTGGGAAACCAATACAGTGGCACTGTACCCCCTCCAAAAGTATTACGACTCTTACAGAAGATTAGATAAATATGAAAATCAGATAGGAAATTGTTATGATCTTTTAAATTTATCCCAAAGTTGATTACGTTAAATTGTAACAAGTACATAAATATATTTTACGTTTTAATGAAAATAACGTCAATTTTATAAAAGAAAATTAAATGTTCTTTTCGTCGATATATCCACCGCGTTTTTTAATTACAACCAGGACTAATTTCGGTATCCGTTTTACTAATTTTTCTATCATTTCTGATGGTTCTTGATTCCATGCATTTTGTGGTATGTTCCACGTATTAATAAAACATATTAGGAGATGTATGTACCAAAAGCGCGAAACAGCTGACGAAATCGTATCTCGATTCACCAGTTGATCCGCGATTGCAAATTCGCGGCGGCTGTGTGCAACTTTACGGAACTCGATCAGATTTTCTATTAGGATTGCTCCCGCAGATATAGGAAGAGAAACGAATATGATAAATCTCCCGCTTTGAGGCGGAGTCGTCACGGGATCCCGCGGCAGAACTTTTCTGACGCCTGTATTCGATCTTTGCTTTCATCGTTCCGAGGGAAAGCCCCCGGCGACGAGACGTGTGCAGTTCCGATGTTTTCACACCAGGGAACATGTTTCCTGAACCAACTGTCATCCTTTCGGCACTATTCCACGCACGTTGATTGTCCCTATTATAGCATGCTATTATTATTAACGCTTCCATCGACGCCGCAATGCTGAATTTGCCGAAGAACGTGGACAAATCCCGTAACTTTGTTACTTATACGTTAACCCCTGTCTGTACAACCAAAATGCATACAACGTTTAAACCACAGCTTTTAAAAATATTTTATTTCTTTCACGATTAATCGACGTAAAAGTGGGCGAAGAATGGGGATTTTTAGTGGATTTTGCGATGTTTTGTCAGGAATTGCAAAAAAATTAGTAAAGAAACAATAGAAATGAGTTATGCACGCAAGAGTTAATTGTTAGTAGATCGCGCATTTTTAGATGAAATAGAATTTTTTGAAGATCATATATTCGAAAATCATTAATTGCACGTGAGAGATAGATACTAGATATGTATCTAATTCCATTTTTATAATATTTTTAACAACGTTGAAAGTGGCACAACAATACGCTTCATTAGTTTTAATTTATCGAGTGTTTTGTATTGCGACTAATAATATTATAAGGACTGAAGTTACATCAATGCGTTATATCAATACACCTTTTGCAAACGATATTCACCTTATCACTTTATGAAATTCACCCTTTTGCGAATCTGTGACGAACGAAGTTCCTTCACTTCATTTTTCAAAATTATTTGAAGAAAAATCAAATCCAATATGAACCTGTTGTTCCGAAATTTTTAATTTTGTTGCATATAAAAACTTCGGTTACGTCATTGTTTAGAGTGGTAAAATAAGTAAAACAATTTTTTAAAAATATTTGAATTACTCTCGAAACACTCGTAAAATGAATTTAATTAACAAACGTATGTATTTAATTTGAAAAACGACGAATCATTGCTTGCAAAAAGACGAATCTTTGCCAGTTGAGTTAGAATTCGATTTTGGCGCATCTTTTCGAGTAAGATAGAGATTTATCCTTATAAAACTACCCTTGTAGAGGGTGTTTCATCGTGAAGGGATGAAAATTTATTTGAAATGTCACTTCAAGTAAATAGTATTTTATGTATACATTCTTATGACTGAATAGTTCGAGTTATTGTTAATAAATGTTACAGATTTATCGTGATTTAAATGTGTGTTACTCTCTGGAGATATTCACCAGGACATATGGGTCAATATGACCGCACTAGAATTTCATGTTTATGCCGATTATTGTCACAGCATTTTCTGCGCTCTTTTCATCTGTAAACATCCGTCATTGTAAATATGTCTTCTCTGCACTCTATTTCCCCTGAAAAGGGTCAAGTAATCTCTGTAGAATAAACACTACGCGTGGCTGACCTAAATGCGTTAGGCGTCAAACTCACGCTCTTATTTCATTTCATTTTCTGTTTTACCATCATATCTAATAAATGTTCATTCGTTGTTAATGGAAAATATTAAGTTTATAAGTGGTTGGCGAATGCGTTAGTGCACATGCACCAAATTAATTCAAGAGAATTTTATTACTATTTTAAGTACGCTACAATGAGGTATTGTTTGCTTTTCTTCAAGCGAATCACTCAGCCAACAATCTTTTCAAACAAAATTTCAATGTTAGCGCAATTAATAACGTAACGATAATATATTCATGATGCACAGGGCTAATCGTTACGAAGCAACTACGACATTATAGAAAGCGTATTGAAAATTTAGCAATTGTTTTCGAGCTGTTCGTAAACGAATGAAAATCATCATGGAAAATATAAGTTTCCAAGTCACACCCAGTTACAGAAATCAGTATCTTGGAAAAGCTATATTCGCGTAATCCACAACTTAATTACTGGTAAGGCAATTCGGTGACCACCTACCACGATTCGAACGCAATTCGGAGGCCACATGCTACGATTCGAAGGCAATTCGGAGGCCACATGCTACGATTCGAAGGCAATTCGGAGGCCACATGCCTCGATTCGACGGAGAACTTCTCCATCAACGGTCGTTGCGATTGATCACGTACCTTGTAGCTCCGCGGTTTCACTTACCTGACTCACACCCCACAGACCCTTTTTGTAGTCTTCCAGGAATTCTAGTCAAAGAGCTGCATCACGTGCCGCATCACAGGCTTGACCGACTCCGTGGAACTTCAGCATCGACGTAGCAATAAATCACATAGGCTTAGGACTAATGCAATGAAATTCACAGCAACTCGAAAGTTTTCAGAATCCCTTTAAAACGGAATACTCAATTTTAAAATTGGAAGAAGCGATATAAATGTTTTTTAGACGTTAATGAAACTAGTTTGCTAAACAAGGTTTAAAAAAATTTGCAAAAAGTGTAATTGGTTGGCACGACAAAAGAATAATTCAAAATTGCGTTTTGCACGTTTCGACAACATATATGCACGTTTATTGAAATTTATTGACGCAGTGTCGAGCTGCAGGTATTGCAAGAGGAATATCGCGATTTTCGCTATCATCGATTGTTTGTTACACTTGCGTTTTAAGCCGAGATAAAAGAATTAAAAAGCGTGTGTTTTTATTTTTGTTGTTGTTTCAACCAATTACAATTTTCTGCAAAAATTTGTTCGGCCAGTGTCCAGTAAACTATTTTCTCTAGTATCTGAGATATTTAAATCGTTTGGCCGAATTTTGGGGAAGTTATTCCATATTAAAAGTCGTTCGAATACTTTCGTGGCTCATTCTACGTGGAAGTACGCAAGGAAAGTATTGCAACGAAGAGGAAAACGTTCTATACATAATTGATAGCGACATCATGGACGTATTCGTACTACTACTGAAACGATGCATAATCCTCAATATTTCGGGCGTTCATCCCTTCATTGGCATTATTTTGATGAAAGTACACGACTACGTTATTGCACACAAACTGTGTATTCAGTCCGATCACTCGCGAATATTTTTCCCGAGCTTCGCTGCTTCACAACATTAACCGATGTATTATTCATGTTTCATTTTGATCTTTTTAATATTTGTTTTCCAATAACAAACTTCGAAATTCCACGCCGGCTGTTGGTCACGACCAGCATGTACAATTTTTCTACAGGGTGTCGCAAAATTATTGTACAAGCGGGAAATGAGTGGTTCCTGAGGACATTTGGAGCAACTTTTTCCTTAGCGAAAATCCAATCCGCGGCTTCGTTTACGAGTTATTAACTAAAAACAGTGACCAATGAGAGGCCAGCTTGACTGGCGCGAGGCGGCCGAGTCAACGAGCGGTCGAAGTCCGGCTCCGCTGATTGGCTCGGCCGCTTAGCGCCAGTCAAGCGCTCGCTTCTCGTTGGCCAGTGTTTTTCGTTAATAACTCGTAAACGAAGCCGCGGATTGCATTTTCGCCAAAGAAAAAGTTACTTCAATTGACCTCAGGAACCCCTCATTTCTCGCTTGTACAATAATTTTGGGACTTCCTGTATATTCATTCTTCGGGCACCTAGTTTTGCGACTCGCAACCGTGACAGGAATTACATGCAATACATCCATGCATATCCATGCAGACATTTTGATGTAACGTCTCGCAGCGATAGCTGCTACATGATTTTCTTTCATAAATATGCACGAGATTCGCAAACTCTTGTTGCATCGGAATGGAAAACCTAAATAACTGCGTATAAACACAGTATCTGTATCGACGATTGCGCTATTGTCGAGAAGAGGAATATCCTGAACAATGAACAAACGCATAAATGTAACGATTTATGGTAGAAGATATCCGGAAAACAAGTTCGAAAATTTATCGAGTTCGAATATTACATATCGCTGGTCTCAGTTATACAATAAAGCCAAGAGTTATCGATTTCGCAACAATTGTAAACTTTTTTTTATCTGTGCCTGTGACGTAAATTTAAACAATGCATTTTACCATGTTACGATACTGACTAAAATGAAAAAGTATTATAGAAGAAATACCTACTATGTATATTATTTTTATGGTTTTATATTACATTCGTATCATATTATAAATAATAGAACGATTCGTTTAATAGACAATGTCTAAAACAATTATTAAGAATAAAGTAACGCTTTTTAAACTATTTTATCTGAGCCTGCAACGAAAAATGAAACAATGCGCTTTATAGCGCATTAGCTTAGGATTAGCTCGGTAGCTTAGGATAACTTACTGCAATAAATTCTCTCTAATTGTCCTTTAACTCGTAAAGAAAACTGGACAATTTGGGAAGGGAGATACGATTATTCGAACCTTGCGGCTCGTTTTTATAGTTATTGACGATCGGTAAATGTATAAACGAGCCTCAAGGTTCGAATAATCGTATCTCCTCTTCTCATATTGTCTATTTTTGTGCGCAATCTGAGCGTTAGTTAGGGAAAATTTGCTGTACTTGCAAAAAACAGATACTAATGCCGATATATGTACATCAATCACGATAACTGAGATGGACATAAGACATGTACATCGCATAGTTTTGTGTTTCATTCATTGTCCGAAGATGCTCTCAGCTGCTTCTTGTTATTGAATGGCTCGCAAAGGGGCTTGTCGTGATGTTTGAACGAATAAGTCTGTTGGAGAAAGATCTGGGAAAGAAGCTGCGCAAATTGAAGTTCACAGCTCGGTTCATTCAATTTTCAGAGAGTCATAAAACATGCGGCCGATCGTTGCCATTGAATATAGATCTTGTTCGAGCGACACTTCCCCTCCCCCCATTCGTTTTTCCATTTTTTTAACCCATGTTGGAGTATACTTTAATCGATAGTACCTTAGATAAATGATTCATGTTTCACTGCTACCATCGATTTTTATTACTTTATACTCCGTTTTAAACGTATAAAATAAGTCTCCTTTTCCAATCTTTAGCTTTGTTGGATTTGTATTAAATGACGTAGTTCAAATGAAATGTGACCTTTATTATAATGCTTTAACACGCACCAAACGTTCGAAGACGGAACCGACATAGACATATAATCAATAATGACAACACGGGTTACATGCTCGAAATGACGGTGCTCGAGCTATCGTCATAAATGACGCATTGATGAAGTGACGAATGCCTCGTTAATTTAAATCATTTTCGATAAGTCGACAATTTTAATCGACTTTGCTTCATAAAACTGTAGGATAGTGTGCGAGCACCGAAATAATATAACAATTAATTTCAAATATCTATATTCTCTAAAATTTCATGTCGCTGCGATGTCAGTAAAAATGTACTCCGTTGACAAATGAAAATCTAATAATTGTTAAAAGCATCCTGCGCATTGACGAACGAGAACTTGTTAAATTGTGAACTAGTTTTAGCTTGCTACGTTAATAACCTGTCTATCTTCTACATGCAGTTTCCTGTTGCCGTTAACCGTCGCAGTTTGCCGTTCGAACTTCAGCTACATTATTCAACTCGATATATCGTTTCATAAATCACTACTTCGTTTAAAACTCGTTTCGAAAAACATCTTCCTGTTAATAGATACTCAAATTGAAAAACGTATGTTCGTAAATTGTTTTCACAAATTCAAATGTCACATTTCTAAATATTGCAATTGTCACTTTACACGACTTTATAATTAATTACGTACAATAATTGGAAATCGATTAGCAACCTCGGAACTTGTAGGAAAATAATTAGAATTTAAATCGATGAATACAATACTATTAAAATTATTTTTAAAATTATTTGTTCTTGTTAAATTGAATCATATATAATACTTGAGATATAGAAATATATGTTGAAACTATAACTCGTGTTGAGGGTCGTAGAAAATTTTTGGCATTGACATAAACGTTAAATAATTAATCGTAATTAGACTGCAGATTTTATGCAACTATGGTATAATTCACTGGGTAAAATGACAAACAATGAAAACGTTGGAAGAATTTAAGAGTAATATCACGCTCTCTTTGATTTATCGAACTTACTCAATGAACAAATACATTTCTATTTAACTTCTATTTCTTACGATTGATTCAGACAATTTTTCTTTTAAGCGAAGATCCGCAGTCTGGTCGTCATAAATTTGAACATGGTCAGAGGGTTCCAAAAAAAATCCACTTCGGGGTTAATAAGGATAAAATTCATGAGGAGAGGATTCAAGAGGACTATCTATATTTCAGTGTGTCATAGATTAGAGCAATAGGCAATTACGACGAAGTTTCATGCAACCTTGAAAGATTTTTCTTTTACAAAAACTTCACGAAGATTTACGACACCTCCTTGAAGAAAGTTCGATGATCGAACAGGAGTTCTACAAACAGTCCCAATATCCAAGGTTTGTTCGACCATTTTATGGTGATCGGATTCAAAATCAGAGTCGTTTGATCTCGTCGATGAATCGTTTTACGAGACCGCATTTTCAGCTGGCACGCTGACAGCAGGAAACAGCAGGAAACAGCAGGATAGAGATGTAACAAAACTTCACTGCTCATATACGCGCAGTATTCGAAATGTTCGACCGCTCGAGCGTAGAGTGGCAACGAGTGTCAAAGGAAATATTTTTTGTCTTGCCATTTATCACTAGACGGCTTCACGTTTGATCAATGATCCCGTGTTTTAACCGTAACGCATATAAAGTGCTCGATAAAAGTGGTAACTATCGATTTTCAATTAACGAAGAATCCGTGCGTCGAAACAACTCGCGCATGGATTTGATCGATCGGTCGACTGATTGAAAATAACTAGTTTTTAACGATTTATTATTCGACAAAATTGATTAATAGACTATCCTTTGGATCCTCGAAAAAATACTGGCATTTTGTTCACATACTGCAATGATTGAAAGTAATTTCTTTCGTTTTTACAATTGATTGTTCAATCAAATCGGTCGATGTAGAAATAATGAAAGAAATTATTCGTGGATTTTTCTAGTGTCTCGAAAACTCGAATAAATTGTTATTCCAGTGAAAACAATTTGTGCTTTTTTAAGGATATTGTTTTGGTAATTGGATTAATATGATTTTTGAGGGAAATTGCTGTGAACGGTGGAAAGTTTACGTTCGAAATTTTCCAAATTTTTTAATGCACATTTGAGGAGATCTACTTGTTGGAACGGAGACTGATGACAACAGCCATCTAGCGATGGGTTCGAGAAGTTTCTGCTCGCTGCTATCGGCAAGTTGTTCACCAGAGTTCGATAATTGTTTTAAATAAATAAATAAAGTGGATTGGAAAAGCATTTGAAAATGGTTTCCCAAAATATGATCGAAAAATAATTTCAATTTACATCTCACTTGCGAATTTGAACTTAATTAACAAAGTTGAAAAATAGTCAAAATAAATAAATTGTATTTCAAGTATCCCTTCTCGTTGTACTTGGTTACAATTACAATCATACTGTACACTTCAAACTGTCCCATCTCCTATGTGTGTTCATCCTGCAATCAATTCTGTTTTGTTAGCAACTGGTACCAATCTCAGAGTCTAATAGATAATCACGGCGAAGCTAAAAATTCATAAATCCCGTCTCTATTACTGGACTTTCTATATCGGCTATAGCTATTACAAATTACGAAAACAAATCAAACATATATAAAAATCTTTTTTCTTTAAATTCACGTTTTCTTTTGGAACGTTTTTCATGACTTCTCAATTTTTCGTCGGATCATGGAAAGCCACGGTGCATAGAATTCTTGTTCGGATTACAGTAATTTCTCCCTAATTCGCGTTTAGATTGCGCACAAAAATGGACAATTTGGGAAGAGGTCTGATGTCGATAACTCAACTTTTTTATTTATAATTTTTTGCCACTATTCGATGACAATTCAGAGGCCACATGCCATGATTTGATGGTCACATACCTAGTACAGTAGTTTTTCTCTAATTCGCGCTGAGATTGCGCACAAAATGGACAATTTGAGAAGGGAGATACGATTACTCGAGCCTTGCGACTCGTTTTTATAGTTACCGATTGTCAAAAACTATGAATATGAGACGCAAGGCTCGAAAAATCGTATCTCCTTTTCCCGGATTGTTCTTTTTCGTGCGCAATCTTAGCGCGAATTAAGGAGAAATTACTGTATTCTGGTTTTAACAGCTATTTTGCAAACAATTTGTAGGAATTGTTTTTGAAAGGACTACTAAACTTTTAGCATTAGGTTTCGGCACATACATTTATGAGCGGACTTCTATAAAATATAGACAAATTCTATAAAATGTATAAGTTAAATAGAAATATATTCCTTCTGTTAATAATTCTAATAAATTAAGAGGAACGCAGAAATATACGCACAATTCCTACAATCTGTAGGAATTGTTTCTGTGAAAACTGTCAAGGCTTTTACATTTTGACGAAAACTGTTTAAAGCGGTACAGTAATTTCTCCTTAATTCGCGCTGAGATTGCGCACAAAAATGGACTATTTGGAACCAGAACATACGATTATTCGAGCTTTGCGGCTCGTTTTTATAGTTACCGATTGTCAACAACTATAAAAACGAGAGGCAAGGCTCGGATAATCGTATCCCCTCTCCCAACATTATCCATTTTTGTGCGCAATCTGAGCGCGAATTAAGGAGAAATTACTGTATTCTTCGTGACTTGCTGGATTTCGAGAACAGATTTTGCTAGCTACCACTTGGCATGTTATATAAGCTCCTTATCTAGATAATTATCCTCGTGATTGTTTTATTGCTTCATACGGGAGCTCTTGGAGCTAGTTACCGCGAATTCGTGAACTACATAATTAGCTGCATGGTTTGATTATCCGGCGGATGGAGTCAGCGAGTAGAGTTTCGGAAATACCGAACAAAATAAGCGATCGAGACAGCTGTTTCTAATATTGAGGCGGAGAGAAGGGACGTAGTAGCATATCGAAAGTATTATGCAGACCGTACATCGATTTCACGAGAGTACAGATTTCGAAGTTGAGGTAAATATAGGTCCCTCGAAATCTGTCAAGTATGACTGCCGCGCTGAGAATATTGCCACCCAAGTTTACCGATTATTGTCAGCTTTCCCGTGACCGGGGCGAGGTCACGGATATAGATGTAGAATATAACCTTTGCAACTTGTGCCTTAGCATTCGACGAATTTAATTTCGTACAGGTCAGTTAGGGCTTGAATCGATGATTCCTCCGCTGGTCACAAGTTTCGATGCGTCTATAAATCCCAGGTTATAAACGATTCGAATGAATTCGAATTTTCTAACAGCCAATTCAAGTTATTAATCAGGGGCAACAACTGATATAATTATTTCAATAATAATTATACGTCATACAAATGCTGTTTTCATTGTCCATAATCGTTATCGACGAGAAGAGTTCGTTTCACTCGCTGATAACTACAATATATAGAAATTTGTTAAATTAATTGTAAAGAGTAGAAGTTAAGTAAAAATGTATTGCTTCTTTTGATAATTTCAGTAAATTGAAGAAAATATACGAATGTTTTTAAATCCTTCTTAAATGGTTTTATTGCTTGGTACTTTATCTAGTCATTTATATCATGAATGCATAAAATCCATCCACTGACAACTGTTACGTGTAATTGGAATAAATGCATGATCGAAATAATCTCCGTCATCAATAACGATCATTGGGAATGACGAAAAGTTTCGGTTACTTGTAATCGTTATTCGCAACGAAAAATTGAAGTTTCTTTTATATTTCGCGATTAATACCTTACTTAAATAATTAACACGTTTCCGTTACCAATTTTTTTAATAAAAATTTGTCAAATAACTGCCATTTTTCGTTTTTGTTAGTAACGATCAACATTAAGCACGATAAAATTCATTTTGATCGCAAAAAAGTAGATGCAAAAATATGTACATGAAAATTGTTGTTTGCATTATTCTTGATTTATTAAAGTTATTATCAAATCAAATAAATTTGTATTCAACCTTGATCTCTGGTAATCGACGAAGCAAAGTATTTTGCATCAAAACCCACGGTCTTATATTTTAAACAAGTTTAAATTATCAACTTGATAGATTATAAATAATATACATATTTATTACCGATTTCTATATTATCAGTTTACAGAAAAATCGAGCACTTAGTTGGACAGTTCCTGTGCAAGGAAAAAAGTTGTCGGAACAGTTTAACTGTGAGTGAAATGGTGAGTGGTGATAGGTGCAGTGCTAGGTAGGTTGGGGGTGGAAAAGTGAACTTTAAAGTTCAGTTTTGGAGTACAAGCTGCTAGTTCCATCGGAATTGTCACCGAAAAAAAAGGAAAGATTCTGAGAACAGCGAGCAACCGTATCGAGATAAGGATAGAGAATCGCGTTGAGCTTATACATACGATCATGTTAAACAATATTTGCGATAGATCATTTATTTACAGATATACTGGGTTATAAATAATGCTTTATTTCTAATAGACTGGATAATTTGTCGGTTGAATTAAATATTTTGTTGATTCCGAGATGATTGTCACGTCAACACTTTGAAGCGTCAACGAGCTCAAAAATTACTTAAAATACAAAATACATTTAAGATATTCTGTTGTATTTTCCATGTTATAGAAACGATTGCAAAGAAAATCGAAAAAATCGAAATTTTAATTTAAAACAATTGCAGTTTGGTACATTTAACGATTGATTGATTTTACAATACGTTATGTTAATTATCATTCAGCAAAAGTTTCAACGGTAATCTTCTGTCCATGTTTGTGGCTTTATCACGCGACCGTGATACATTTTATGAGATTAGAAAATGTTGTGCATCAACGGTGCACAATAATATATTTACAAGCGTGTATGTGTACGGTCTGCGCACGATGCCGCCGTCCACCGTTCCATATAATCAAATTGTGACGGCTAATTAGTGAGTTAAATGCACGGGAAAGCCTTTGTCTGTGATAGTTAATGTATTATAATGAGATTAAATCTGACGTGCTATTAATGTCAATGTTTCGTACTTGGTGGTCCTAGACGTACATTCGACGCTGCACCGAATAATTGGCTGCACGATTGTTCGACCTATTATATTATATGGCAATCTACGTGTTCGTGTTCTCTCGCGTATTTCTTTCTTTATTTAGTAATTGGAAGTTCTAAAGAGTAACGATTGTAATTACTTTTTGTAACTGGAAAACGTGAGTAAAATATGCTAGCAATAAAATATATAATGATTATTATATTGCGAAATTAATAATGTCAATAGTGAACATAATAATGTTTGAATATTTTATTAAATTCGACAAATTATTAATATAGGTAAAAGTAATACAGGTAAATTAGGTGTTAGTAGTATAGGTAAATAGGTATTAGTAATATAGGTAAAAGTAATTGTAAGATTATAATTAACAGTTTATATGTCGGCAATTTTCTAATAATAATTTTAACATCAGCGATCAACGGTTAAAATTTTCTTTAATAAAAATTGTCCAAAAACGACGTTAATTTCATTCATAATCCAACATGTTATTTGGATTAATATAATGTAACATGTTCTCTTGAAATTATTATTTAAAAATAAATTTTCAAGCTTTGTTTACATACCGTATAGTTATTAAAAATTCTATTAATAGGCTTTTGATAAATAGAGTATTAATTACAGAATTGCGGATCTTTATATAGATTCACGTTTTTTGCACGTTAACTTATTCGTAAGTGTTCAGAAATGACAAAAAAAAAATCGGAAAGAAATTGTTTAACGATGCAACAGTAGAACAGTCAAGATTTGTTATATAAATTCCTAACAAAGTTTGGCTTGTAATAAAATTTAGTTTTCAAGTTTGATAAAAGTTTGATAAAAGGTAAAATAAAATTACTGTTGGTCACGTAATTGATGAAAACTGAAACTCGAAACTTGAAATTTGAAATAACTAAGTTTATCATATAAATGGTCATCTGAATGCATTGTATAAACAATGAAAATAAATAGGATCGATATTTAGGTACACGTTTCTTACCACAGGTTTCCTCTTTTCTTCAAAGTTTTTAAGATAAGGGATTGCATGATATAGGGGGTCTCATAACTGGCGAGCTCCGAGCTATAATGTAATTAGAGAATAGGCTACTTGGTCCCCAGAGTAACAATTAACTACTTCACTGTTCTCCGAGATACCCGAAGGATAACTAGATCTCTGGGATTCGTCGCGGTATGCCCAAACGTAAAAGCTCGCGATTTCATAATATTTTCTTGCTGTCGTTAGCATTTTATTTCTATTAATTCTACAGTATTTTTTATTCAAATTTCACTTTATTTGTTTATTATTTCAATTTTATATAATGCATGTATATATAATAAATTATCACTTTTTTATAGAATTGAAAAATTTCAATTCGATTGAAATGAGCTTTTAGAAAAGTATAGAAAATATAGAAAACTTTATAGAAAAATATAGACAGTATAGAAAACTTTAGAAAAGTATAGAATTGAAAAATTTCAATTCTAGAAAAATCGTCATGTCTCGTTCAATGAATAGTAAAAAGTGAAAATTCTTGTTTAAAAGTTCACACTTTGATTTCTTTGCCAGAAACCTGAAAAATGTCAGAATTAAAGTAATATGTACACATTTAATCGAATTGAGATTGAAAAAGTATGACACATAATAGATTAACGTAGAAATTAATTGTTTATTGTCAGGAAATGATTTTGTCAGTCACATACGGCTGACGTGCCAATCAAAGTTTCAAACAATTATTATTCGAATACTATGCCCCCTAGCATGATTTATCCCGCTAACACGTTTCACAGTAACAATATTCCATAAAATACAGTGCATTTCCAACAAGAAAAATAAAAACCTTACTTTATTTTTCGGTGTCGCTTTGTCTCGATGTTAAAGAATCGATAAGATTAAAACATAAACGTTTTTTGAGAACCTGTGTCAGATTGAAGTAGAAATTGCAACGTAATGGGATTGTTACGTTCTACCCCACTAATTATGTTTAAGTTAGTTGTAAGTATAATTATTATTACTTTCATTACGATTAATATTATTACTAATTATTATATTGTTTCTATTTAGCCGCTCTATAAGTTCCTGCCACGAATTTATACTTTCCACGGTGTTTACTAAATACAATAAATTCTCTACAATTGTCTCTCAGCTTGTAAACAAAAATGGACAATTTGAGAAATGCAGATACGATTATTCGAGCCTCGAGGCTCGATTTTATATTACAGTTATTGACAATCGGTAACTATGAAAATAAATAATCGTAGCTCCTCATCCGAAATTATCCATTTTTATTTAGAAGCCGAGGGACAATTGGGAAGAATTTACTGTACAGAGTGGTAAGCGATCGAAAGAAAAGTGTTTAAGTTTAAATGATCAAGCTCAATCTAACTTTGATCTTAGCCATAAGGCCGAGAAGCGATGTCTCGTCTAATACTATAGACTCGTTCAGTATACTTTAAAATAAAAGTTCTCAAACTGAAATTGGTCTTGTGACATCTTCGATTAGGACAAAAACCCTCATTTCGTGAAACTCATCCCGTGTGTTGTGGCAACGTAACAGGATATTTTGCTTTCCCCCACGGTCTACACCAGAAAATTACTGGATTTTCGGGGCCATTACAACGGTCATTAAACAAAAACAGGCTTAAAATGAATTCGGCTTTCTTTCGGTGAAATACGAGCCCGTTGTCGTAACAACAAGAAACGCTATTAACGGCGCGGGTGGAGGTAATGGAAACAAAGGCAGGACCATAGTATCAAGGGCGGGACGCCGCGGAATAAACCGATAAATAAAGGTTCACGCACCAACACCGCGGAACCACTGTTATTCGCGGCGTTGCGAAAGATTTCCCGCAAGAGAGTTCCGCAATAAAGCTTCTTAAGCACACGGGTACAGCCTGGCTTTGCCGGCGGTCGTTGTTCGAGACGATAAAAAAATTGTTCCGGCGCGGGGCTTAATGCCTCGAACTTGGCCGCAATCGAATCCGCCATAAATCCTGACAGCAAAGTTTCCCGGCCGAAGTTATCGTTTCTATTACTTTCGGCCTGTATAGCTCCGCTACACATTGCTCCGCGCGGCTCCGCGCGGCTCTCTGCTCCTTCAACTTTTTGACACCATCTAATACTCGTGTCTCGCACCATCGGGCCGGCAAAAAATTGAATTACGTGGCGTCGCCGGTCGCTAGCCGGGATTGCACTGCGTCCCGGTTTGCCGGCGACAGACACGTCCGATAATTGAGGAAGTCGCGCACGAAACGTTTTGCTCGGACATATTGGTCTTGTCTTAATGTGCCCCGCCGCCGAAAGTTCTACGGCCGTAGCTCGAACAACGTCCTCGACCAACACGAGTCCTTTTTGCCGATTACAAAGTTCCAACCCATTATCGATGATCAACGAGTCAAGCCCACGATGCAAATTTCAATATGGGTCCGATGAGTCTGAACGTTGTGCAATTCTTTTAGTCTTTTGCACTTGGGATTGCTGATAATTATGGTACAGTGAAAACTTGATTATTCAGGCTATCTACAGAGTGTCCCAAAATTATGGTTTTTCTGGGAAATTAGGGGTTTCTGAGGTCATTTGAAGTAACTTTTCCCTTAATGGAAATGCAATCCGCGGCTTTTTGCTTACGAGTTATTAACGAAAAACGCTGACCAATGAGTCCGCAGTTCCACTCATTGGCTCGACTGTGAGATTAGCTGGCGCGACGCGGCCGAGCCAATGAGCGGAACTCTGCTTCGTGCGCTGGCGTCAGCCGAGTCGCCTCTCATTGGTCACCGTTTTTCGTTAATAGCTCGTAAACAAAGCCGCGGATTACATTTTCGCCGAGGAAAAAGTTACTTCGAACGACCTCAGAAACCTCTCATTTCCCGGAAGTACCACAGTGTTCGGATAATAGAACGATGTCTAATTTCATTTTTATGAATTTGAACAGTAAATCGTTTTGTGCATATGGACTGACGTAAGATTAATCTAATTGCACATGAATTGTGCTTGGACAATAGAGGATTCTGATAACAAAGGATCGGATAATCGAGGTTCTGCTGTGCTTTCAAAATTGTTCGTTTCCTGCCATCTGTATCAATGCAATTTGATTTGAACAATTATAGTAATAATTGTGGTAATTTGAAAATAAGGTAACGGTATCCTCAAATTCCTTTACAACTTTATATTTGACTTATTCATTTATCTTATAAATACGTGAAAAATCCGTAGTTCAGTTGCATGCTTCACTATAATATATACTTTTCATTTAATGAGACGTATATTTACAAAAATAGCAAATTTTACTCAAATATTAACCGTATGTAAAGATTCTTAATTTTTGGTGTGTTCCCATACAATAGGATAGAAACAACCAAAAATCATTTCGCTGAGCTAGAATCGCGATTCAGACCACAGTGCACGATCTGTACACCCACCGAGCGTTCGCCAGATTATTTCGTACAATCGGGATTCTGTTGCACATACCGGAGGTTTGAAAATTCTCGAAATGGTCAGAACCGCCGTTACTTCCATAGAATCCAGGTAGTATAGGTGCTGTTCGCTTCGTTTATGCGCAGGAATGCAGCGGCAAAGGTAAACACGAAAATAAAATTGTCAGTCCTCAAACAAGGATTGTTTTTTCGGACGATAATCCATGTCTGGCCCGGAGTGCGTTGTACTCCGCGGAGTGGATAACGCGGCGTTGCCTCCTCTCCGATGCAGCGCCGTTGCGTCGTAACGGAGAGAAATAAATACAGTTCTCTCGAAGGAGCGAGCGCCGGCTTGCCGCGATGTCAAAGAAAACTCCGTCGTTTGGGAGCGAGTGCGGTAAGGTAATGGTGATCGGGAGCCGAGGGGTGCAAAACGAGCGAAAGGGCCCTGGAAAATCCAATAATCGTTTGAACGTAGAGTCCCGCAGAGTCGCGAGCGAGGCCATCGCGTCGTTTTCCATGTTCCTCCATCTTGGAATCGATGGCAATTTTATTCCCTGACGTCACGCTCGGCTAATGCAATTGTCTGACGGCCAATCAGCCGATTAACCGTGTGCGGTCGGGACCTTTCCACCTCGGGACGGGTCCTCGGCACCCATGAATATCGATTTTATACAGTTCGCGAAATTTCAATATGAACGGTCATTTTTCTATTTCGTTTATTTTTGAATGAAAGAGACCCGACACACCAGGTCTCCGTTGACTCGGAACTTGGAAATATGATTATTAAATTTTGCATTATTTTAACAGACTCCTCTCCTCTTCGTGTGAGTTCATTCGATAACGTCTTGTACCAAAGAGTTAGGAGCGATGCAAGTATATTAAAAATTCAGCTACGAGTCAAAAGTGACGCGATGCCTGCTTGCCGCGCCGCTCATTTACGTCGGTTATTTGAGGGTTAATATGTCTTATTCGATAAATATAAAGAGAATTATGCCCGAAACGAACCAAAAGCACAGGAATTGGTCATCCCACAATAACTGGCTCCGCTACGCTAGCTTTTTAAAAAATAAAATCTGATAGGGAAGACTGGGATGAGTTGATTCACACACACACTTTTTAGTTTCTAAATTATACTATCTTTATTTGAGCTAATTACTTAATAAAAGAATATTAAGATCTCTATTTTGAACTTTTCTTTTCCCTCTCTTTTAACGATCTTCTAAATTATACTATCTTTATTTGAGCTAATTACTTAATAAAACAATATTAAGATCTATTTTGAACTTTTCTTTTCCCTCTCTTTTAACGATTTTCTAAATTATACTATCTTTATTTGAGCTAATTACTTAATAAAAGGATATTAAGATCTATTTTGAACTTTTCTTTTCCCTTTTTCTTTACTCGTCTCAAACATCGAGATTTCGATATTTTCGAGACCTATCTAGTACACACTTAAAGAGTAGAATGTTACGAATGTATTAACACTGAATTCGTTTACTGATTTTCATACATATAACTGTTGAGATGGAACTGACAAAGAGAGTCCCCAGGGTTGACACACACTTTTTCATGAGATTTAATACAGTGATAGAGCTTGTAAAGCTGAATCCAATAATACCCGATTTTGAGGGCACACGACTTATAGTTTTTGAGATAATTCATGTTAAAGTTGTTAATAAAAGGCCAGAAAAAGCGCCCCGGATTACGCCGCAAGAGTCACGCAGGTCGGATCGTACCTCCCACCTCTCTCTTTCTTCTCTCACCTAACGGTACGCTTTCGCTCGCGTTACTGGGAACAGTTCGGCTCCGACCGATGATGCCCGAACCATATACCGATCTACGCCGCACGTACGCTCTCTCATTCAGTCGAAGCCAAACCGTTCAAAATCGTAATCCCGACGTAGGGATGTCGGTTTTGAACGGATATTCCATGCACACGTGTACACGTGTAGTTAACACTATGCCGTCCGGTGGCACCACACTGGTGCCATGCAGAAACTATCTGTTGTATGCCGGTAGTACCACTTTGGTGCCATTTTAAAAAACTGAAATAACATTTGAACTATATTTCTTGGGTGTTAAAAGGCAGCAAACTAACTATAGCATTGTGCTTATTTAACTAAGAATTAAGTACGAGAATTCTTGGATGACATATCTTAATTTTAGGAATTTATATTACCGTCATCTTCGAAATTTTTTTTAAAATCTAAAATTTCCAAGCTATTATTCCAAGCTATTATTATAAAAGAATCATATCTAAGATCTCTGCGGACGGCATAGTGTTAATATATCTGTATATTAACCCGTGAACTTACTTCTTAATTCTCGGGTACATGTGTGCACGTGTAATTAATGTATCCGTGTTTTAATTCGTTCAGAAACTGTACACTTTAGTCCTTTTTGTATAAAAACAGATTATTAATTGACTAGAAATATTTCCAGATTGTAATTCGCAATCGTTTCTTTTGATTTATTTCCTTATACATATTTACTTTTTCGAACAAATTCAAACGTGGATACATTAATTACACGCGCACTCATTTATCCGTGTATTAATAAGTGCGCGAGTTAATACACTGATATATTAACGACATATGTATACGTGTGTATACAATACCCATTCAAAAGCGACATTTCTACGCTGAACAGTCCGGCTCATCATCGGTAGGAGCCGAGCCGTTCCGAGTGACGCGAGCGAAAGACACCGGCACAGTTCTGTCCGATAGTGTCACTTCAAGTTTCAATCCATATGCACATGTTGATTTGAGACATATACGACTATCTCTCTTTATCATTGCATTTACACACATGTACTCTCCTAAATAAACTGAAACAAAGATGTCTCATGTCATTATTAAGCGAGACGCGATCGTGAAAACATGGCTGCCGATGATAATGCCAGACCACATGCTGCTTTGGCGACTCGTCAGAAAATCGCAGAGCTAGGCTGGGAAATTCTGTCGCATCCACCATACTCCCCAGACCTAGCACTCTCGGATTATCACTTGTTTCTCTCTTTGCAAAACTTTTTACAGGAAAAAAAATTCAAAACTGAAGCCGATGTCAACCAAGCACTGGTTGAGTTCTTCGCCTCTAAAAATAAATCATTTTTTAAAAATGGCATTTACAAGTTGCCATCACGCTGGCAAGAAGTCATAAGTAACGATGGAAAGTATATTCTACAATAAATATTATTAAATGTATGAAAATTGTGTTATATTTCAATTCAAAAACGGACAGAACTTTCCGGTAGACCTAATATTAGGGAGTGGGGCAAGGTGGGAGGTTCGATCCGGCTTACGTGCCTCTCGCTGCGTAATCCAGCGCGTCTTCTCTGGCCTTTTATTAACAATTTTAAGATTAATTATCTCAAAAACTATAAGCTGTTTGCCACCAAAACCGGGTATCATTGGATTCAGCTTTACAAGCTCTATTACTGTACCAAATCGCATCAAAAAGTGAGTATCAACTCTGAAGAGCTCTCCCTGTTTCCATAAAATCTTCGCATTAACTTCGACCAGCGAATCATAATTCTACGTTAATAAACAGAAGACTCGAAGTTTAATCAGACAAATCGTATTATAATGTACACATATGGTTTCAAACTTATAATAAGTAAAGCTCCATTTAATTCATCGATATTTTTACGAAGATCTGAATGTTCTTAAAGAAATGTCGAGGACTGTATTTGACGAAAATCGCCTCGTAGTCCGTCGAAGAATTAATCGCCAACCCGGATAGCCTAATTAAATAAGTCCTCTCTAATACCCCTACACGGGGCACGATCCTGGCAATCCCCGTGTATCCTAACGACACACCTAAATCAACACCGATGGATAGAGAGAAGTTTGCTCGCACGGAAAATATCGAAATTAATTTTTCACATTTCCGCTCCCGGAGCGCATTTGATCCCCAATAAATTAAAGGTCGAGGATCCGGACAAGAAATCGCGGCAATTGAGAACGGGGAATTTCACTCGTGGCGTTTCTTTTCTACCGCGTATAACGGGGTTTATTGAATTTTTCCTCGTAGCTGCAGTGCATCGAAGTCAACGACGGGAAAATTGAAAGTAAAAAGTTGGGCAAACAGAATCGGGTTAAGCCGCGGCTGGATCTCGTTTTTAACTCGATACGATCTGTTTGATCTCCTGCGAGATATTAATTTATTTTCCATTACTTATGTTCTGTGGGAATTGACGGTTCCGCGTTTTTTTTTGCGAGCGTTTGCCCGACGAACGAACATTGCAAATGTGAAATTCAAATCTTTGGCTCGATACGATTCTGCTTGCAATTTAACGATGACGAAATCATTTTTATATGTTCAACAAGGATTTTTCGTAACTGAGTTTCAGAAGTATTGTAAATTGTGAATTTAGGTTTGTGATTCTATCATATTATCTTTATTTATCCTTCAGGGTGGGCCGAAATTTGTAGTACAACCGATCTGTGGGTGATTCTACATGAATAAAATAAGAAAAAAAGGTATAATATTTTTTATTATAAAATTTTTTCACGTAGAATCGCCCCCTTCTCGATTGTACTACGAATAGTTATACTACTCCAACTCATCCTGCATAATACATGATAATAATTTTGTAACGCGATATTGGGTTGTTCGGAAAGTAATTTCGTTTTTCAAAAAAATTTTGTTTTGTCAACAAAAAATATAACATCAAAATATAATGATAATATAAAAATAATGATATTTACTTTAAACATTAAGAAATCGTCAGATATTTTCTCGTGAAAGAGAAAATTATTTATTAGACACTTGTAATCCCTAGAATGAACGAACCAATGCAAGATTTCATTTTATCTGAGAAAAATTAAGATCGTGATGTTCTTATTTTGGATTGATCTGGAATATCAAAAATTATACTCAGAAGAAGAATCAGATATAGCAGCTTACAAAGAAAAGAAAGATCTTCTAACCCACAAAAGTGTGAATTTGCATGAACTTCCACAGTCTCCTTTGCAAGCTTCGCCAGTCCCTTGTGTCAGTTTGACACAGTTCTCGCTGGCTTAGAAAAACGTTCTGCTCGTCAATGTATTATTTCTGAACTGTGCGGATCATTTTACTTGAATCTCTC
The DNA here is from genome assembly GCF_051020955.1 of Megalopta genalis. Taxonomy (NCBI): domain Eukaryota; kingdom Metazoa; phylum Arthropoda; class Insecta; order Hymenoptera; family Halictidae; genus Megalopta; species Megalopta genalis. Next base: position 19,733,966 of record NC_135020.1, on the reverse strand, counting down.
TTCAATGTATCACAATTTCTCAGACGAAATTTACAAATTTAAATACTCATCTCTTCGTTACATCGATCTTCTGCGATATCAGACGAGAGATTAAATCTGAGAAAATGAAAGATATTACAAGGGAGGGAAATTACTTTCTTAGGGAATTTTTTTCGTTAAATCAGTGGATTGTATGGTTTTATGGTTTTGTACTTACATTTGGCAATTTTCCAAAAGTACAAGGTTATTTTCTCCTACAGAAATGGTAATAATCATAGCAGTTCATGTAACATCCTTTCGACAAGATTTAGCTTCATGGCTGTCATCATATTCCGTCTGTTCTGTTCATTTGAAACGAAGTAAAGATAAATCTTTTTAATCAGGATGGATACCGTTATGGCGAGGACGAGCGAGACATACAAATCTTGGTAAACAAAAAAATTTCGCCACTCCACGTTTAAATTTACAATTTTTTAACGTTTTCTCGGCCATATCATATGAAAAAAATAGTCATCAATATTTTTATTTTTCCCTAGTTCACACCATAACATAAAAGATTCACCATTAATTCGTTCCGCATAAACAGAACGGCAAGAATTATGGTAGCCATTTTTTGGAAGGACGTCACACAGGCACATGTAGTTACCATAATAATCGCTATTGTTGCACGAAAAATATAACCTCGTACCTTTAAAAAATTTCCAAATATATGTAGGAAACTATACAATTCACTGATATAACGAAAACAATTCTCCAGGAAAGTACAGAAAATGACTTTCTAGATCAGAATACTTCCTCAAGAGACTGGTGTCGGATTATTTGGAAACGTGGCCCGGCATTTTGTGTACTGTTTGGTCTGCGTTACTCAATCACGGACCAGCATAACTCCGATCATTCTCGCAAACAAATCAACGCCGGCAAATATTAAGTTAGCAAGGTTGCAAATCAAGTGGCTGCACTCCGGTCCTGTTATTTGGCTGTTTGGGATTCACTTCAATGTTGCTAATCAAACAGGTGATCTTACTTGCCCGGAGGCTGGCTGCTAAATTAATAAATACTCGCCTAGATACGTGGCTATCGATCGTAACCGGGCACTCCGAGTGTCGGATGAACATGTCATGTAAATCTGACGGAAAATCCGTATAGGCCGTGAAATATGCGAGTTTCAAGTTTCTATCCGGCATACTGCTGCTTACACGGCTACGCGTGCAGTAAGTGATATTGAATAAAAACGAGGATAATTGACCCAGTTTAGAGCTTAGAGACACATCGATCACCAGATATCTATATTATCTAAATCGTCGATTTTTATTACAATTTTGATTTTTCAAATTTTGTAAACATTGTTTTTGCTTTGGGCATCCAGTGAATCACAGTCTGCGTACGATGACTTCAACTACTCATAAGAACAAAACAAAGAAGTGTGCTGTTGTTGCAATTTATTAGTAAACGTAGCAGAGATTCTGAAAAAAATGGCGATTCTAACTAACTTAACAAATAAATTGTTCAAAATTGTACCAAGTGACTTGAATTATTTCGAGATGTTAGATTGTCTAATTTACTAGACAATAAGTAGAACATTTTGTGCAAAGGCTACAACTGGTTGAAATGACAAAAAAGGAAGAAAAAAATAATAAAGTGATGTCCGAGCATCGTTCTTTTGTTTTTTTGTCATTCCAACTAATTTTGTGGTGTCCAAATCTTATTGTTATTCACCGTAACTTAAAAACAAAATTTATTGTACTTTTCGTGTATTCGAATTTGTTTCGGAAACTCCTACTGATATACAGGGTGTTCCATAATTATGTTAACACCCGGAAAGCAATGATTCCTGAAGTCATTTGAAGTAACTTTTTTTTTAGCAAAAGTGGAATCCACAGTTTTATTTTCGTGTTATTAATGAAAAACACTGACCAATGAGAGGCGAGCTTGATTGGCTCGTAAATAAAGCCGCGGTTTGCATTTTCGCTGAGGAAAGAGTTACTTCAAATAACCTCAGGAATCACCCCTTTTTGAGTGTTAACATAATTATGGGATATACATCACAACCGAGACGAGACAATTTTTGTTTTCTGTATGTCTTCATTTTCTTTCATTCTTAGATTCTGACAACAGAATTAAATTTTACATCGAGGAAAAATGTATAACAATCACATTTAGTAGATCATATACGAAATCATTATCAGAAATTTGATTCGTTAATAAAATAATTAATATCAAGAATTGAAAGCGAATGAGCTTCTACTACAAAAGTATTTATAGTAAGTTTCGTGTTGTTTTCGGATTCTCCAGTTTTTGATAATTCTAAGGAATAGATTACCAATTGTGACGGAAAGACACTGGAATTTGGCAAAATTCTTGTATGGTGCAAGTGAAGATAAAAAAAAAGGCGGGCAAGGATTGATTGGGATCACGTGAGCAGTTCCTCGAGATCGTCTCGCCTCTTGAAATTTGTAATTCCGTGCTGGCCCTCAAATTTCGCTGAGCCCCTGCTTTTTATGATGCATCGACGCTTTTACGATTTTTGAATTATCATAGAAAGCTGGAAATCCGTAGTTGGATCGTCGCGGAAAACGAGAAACGTGAACAGAAAAATTTCAATGTGTCAGATTGTCGGGAATGTTTTGAACATTTTTAAGCCGAGGATTCGAAGTGGCTTGAAAAGTTTATCCGACGATCCAATAAATAACTTTTTTAACCGGCTGAAGTTCGAGCTTAAAATATAAATTCTTCCATGCAAAGCACGTTTTACATTTCGTGAGACTTTATGCTTAAAAGTTAAGAAACACCCGGTAATATTACTTTATTAAAAATTTATTTTTATGAATAATTTAGTTTTACTATCACTTGCGTGGTGTGCCTTTAAATTAAATTTGCGATTTAACTGTGGATCTTTTTATGTATTTATGATTTATAAAAATGTTCGAAGAATTATTGTTGTTGTAATTATCAGAGTATTGTTATATATTATAATAGATATTATAATAGATTATAAAATATTAAAGTATTTTAGAGAACTAAAGAAATTAGGCGATTAGAAATCAATATATATGTATAAATTAATATTGTGTAATATTCATAGCTGTAACAAAATTGGATATTTAATTATTTTGCAACTATAAAGACTATATTACTACAGGAAATTAAATTCTGCTTTATTCCGCTTACTTGAAAATTGTCAATAAAAATAGCATACACAAAAATGATCCCGAAAAGTAATTTTCCATGAAAAGTAATTGATATTTTAATAAAAATGTTGTGCATGTCGTACATGTCGTCAAAATTAATTACTAATGTGATTTACAATTTTTGAAAAGAAAGTCGGGATATATTTTTACGGACTGGGTAGCCAGAAATGTTTGCAGTACCATACGGACTGTAATTCAGAAATATGCAACATTCTTCATTCGACCAATAGCTGCAGTATCGATCGGATGTACAAATACTTGTATATACGATTTAATTTAAAGCACCGCGCGAATAATTCCACGATACCCAGCCGAAAATAGCGGCCGCGACTAATTAAGTAATTAAAAGTTAATATGAAATTCTGAAACCGGTTGACGTTGTCAATTTGTGGCTAACAACCCTGTTTGTAGTCAGTTCTGCTTCCCCGAATATCTAATTAACATACCGTAGGCTGCGAAAGTATTGTCGAATATTTTCACTTAGATTTTCCACTCCAATTAAATTTTCAAACTCTCTGGCTAATTAATTCCTTAAATCCAACTGGAAAGTACACATTTTTCGGCAATGCGATGAAAGTGCACCGAACTGTGCTTTAACTGCGCTGGCACCTGCTGGACACCATTGTTATTGTCTCAAAGTGCCGCTTGATAATGCGAATAGTACTTATGTATGGTAACAGCGACGTGTGAAAGTTTCCAGGTGTGCTTTTATACGCTGCCCTGCTACTTTCGTCGTTCATAAAAAGGATTATAATGATGATATAATTTGATGGTTCATTTTATAAAAAAACTTTTAATATGATATTAATGTGCGAAAGCTTACAGTATGAAAATAATTTAAGACCTTCTATAGTCTTCATCAAGATACTTTTATTGAGAGATAATGAAGTATACACATTAAACTTGAGTTTAATCACTATTTCAATACTTTTTATACCGTGTTATTATTTTAATTAAAACTATAAGAAGTCTTAAATTATTTTTAAACTGTAAATTTTCGCGGATTAATATCGCATCTATATTGAAAGTTCATTTAGAAAATAAACCTCCAAATTATTCCATCGTTGTGATTTTATAAAAAGAGTATGTGAAACTAGAAATTCGCTAAAGATTTACATATAATAATTGCATTTTGTATTCATTGAAAAAAATAATGATAGAAAATTGCCTATCCTTTTGGCCGTTATAATGAAACAACAACCCCTCGAGCGAACCGAAAGCCCTAATTATTTTCTCAAATGTCTATACGTCTATCAAAATCGATAATTTACTCGTTGCAACGGCGATTAATGAAAAATCGCGTTATCAGCAAACACATCAGGCAATTTCCATTCCCGTGGAGAACAGTTTTCACTTAACTCGAACCCAGGGAACTAACGCTAATAGCTAGAATGGCCGTCTCGGTTCTATCTACAGACCGTCGCGTCGCGTCGCGTCGATTACTCGAGGCAGAAAGGTGCTGCCCATTTTCCTCCTCTTCCACTATGTATAGTAATTCCTGGTCGTCCCCCATCGGGACGAAAACTGGCGTATTTCGATGTTGTGCCGCTATCTCCGACGAGATTGGAGGTCAGTAATGAGTGTTCGGGAATATATTCGCACGAACTGTACACAGGCGTTACTTGTGTTCCGGTCGTAAGCTTACTATATCGACGGCCATATTTTTTATGAGGATGTGCGCGTACCCTAGACATCCGTGACCCGCATTCTTTAATGCTGCTACTTTGATATAAATAGAGTGATGATTTCCTAATTGCAGAATTCCTAACGAAAGGGACTGTTATCGTAGCTGTTTAAAAATGGATGGTCTCGTTTATACGTTTATCATTTCACCTAAGCCTTTGTACTCGAGATGAGACTCTGAAGCGCCATTAAAAACCAAATGTCTTTCCAAAATGTGTTAAAATGCCCTCGAGTGCAAAGCGTTAATAATAAAACGTCATGCAAAAAATATGCCTACGTGCTTCTTTTTAACCCTTTGCTCTTGGAGAACGTTCCTGTATTATCTACTAATATAACTCGAATGTATTTATTGGCGGAGTGGTAAAAATAACATTTTAAAGCAAATATTGTTTTAAAATGTTAATTTAGTTCAGTTTGTTGTTCGACCAAAAAATCCGTCGAAATGGATCTGTTTGAATAAATTGTATTAGTAACTTGTTCAACCAAATCCCAGTGTCCACGTACAATAAGTTACTAAATTGCTCGTTGCTTTACCAAATTATTTGCCATGTCTAAACTAATGTATTTGTTTAGTTTGGTTTCAGTGTGGCGTATGGGAAGTTTACTCGACCAGAAAAATTCTTGAGTAAATTGGCTTAATATTCTACTCGACTAAATTCTATTGTCCACACACAACAAGATACTAAATATTACTTGCAGCCAGTGCACCGGCCTTTAGCCGGCAATATATATATATATATATATATATATATATTTTGCCGCGATAGTATCTTTAAAACAATTTAGAAATCTGCGAAGGCGTGTGCGTTCTGGTAACAGACGATAGCGGACAATTTTATGATCACAACGAAACATGAACGCAGTGTGCTCCATTGTTGCTGGCGCAGGCGAAACACGCGAAGTTAACGTAGATTTCCGTTTCGACGCGACGCAAGGAAATTGTCAATGAAACGGTTTGATGCGCACCGATCGACTGCATTCGAATAATAATTACGGCGCTCGCGGGTCAATAGCGGCACTCGGATATAATCCGGCCTCTCTCGCCCTCATTGTAAACCGGTGATCCTGATAGATGGGTCTCGATACCCGGTATTCCGTTGCTCTGTCGACACGGAATTCTGCACGGCTGTTTGCTTATTCCAAAATGGATACACTTGAAAGGAACGCGGCTGCAGGCGTTACGCTTGCTTGCCGACGCTCTGTACGTGACAATGCGTTGAAAATATTCTCCGACGTCGTTTTTTAAGTCCCCCTTTTGCTTCTTTTCTCGGTGTCTACGTGTTGGGAATAGCACGAAAAACTCTCGGGACTCGCCGCACGGCTATCGGTAATTCAACTCGTACCGCTTTAACGTATACAAAATAGTAAAGTTCGATGACGGGATACGAGGTCAGAGTTCCCGTGGATTATAGCTACCGTTGTCGTTGCCATTCAGTTTCTTTTCTGTGCGACCTACGAATCGGAGTATCTTATACACAGAGTTGGGCATTATTCGAATCGAATCGAATATATATAAACATTTGTCTAAAATAATTATTCGAATGAATTCGTTTTAGTCGAATATTTTATTCAATGTTCGTAACAAATTATTCTATGTATTTGTTCGAATAATTCTTAATTTTTGATCTGAATAAATTATTCTAATAGATATTGTAAAATTATTTGCACAATAATCCAAATATATAATTGTTCAAAGTTTCTTCTTAAGTAATTTTTTAAGCAGACGGATAGACGGATAGGCGGTTTGATGGATATGCGGTTAAACGAATAGACGGATAGGAGGAGGACAAATAGACGGATATGCGGATATGCGGTTAGATGGATAGGCGGATAGGAGGGTAGACGGATAGACGAATAGGCGGTTAGATGGATAGACGGATATGTGGTTAGATGGATAGGCGGTTAAACGGATATGCGGTTAGACGGATAGACGGATAGGAGGATAGGAGGATAGGAGGATGGACAGATAGACGGATAGACGGATGGGCGGATAGGCGGATAGGTTGTTAGGCGGATAGGCTGATAGGCGGATAGACGAATAGACGGATAGGAGGGTGGACAGATAGACGGATAGATGGATATGCGGTTAGATGGATGGGCGGATAGGAGGGTGGACAGATAGACGGATAGACGAATAGGCGGTTAGATGGATAGGCGGATATGCGGTTAGATGGATACGCGGTTAAACGGATATGCGGTTAGACGGATAGACGGATAGGAGGATGGACAGATAGACGGATAGACGGATGGGCGGATAGGCGGATAGGTTGTTAGGCGGATAGGCTGATAGGCGGATAGACAAATAGACGGATAGGAGGGTGGACAGATAGACGGATAGATGGATATGCTGTTAGATGGATAGGCGGATAGGAGGGTGGACAGATAGACGGATAGACGAATAGGCGGTTAAACGGATATGCGGTTAGACGGATAGACGGATAGGAGGATGGACAGATAGACGGATAGACGGATGGGCGGATAGGTGGATAGGTTGTTAGGCGGATAGGCGGTTAGGCGGATAGACAGATAGACGAATAGGCGGATTAAAATCAGCAACAAACATTCCGATGTAGCAGTTGAAAAAAATGCTAATTGTAAAACTTAACTTGGAAGAAATTAATCAGTAAACTATGGAAAGATAACATATTTTATAATTTGTATTCAAATCGATTACTTTTCGGATTAATTCCTGTCAAATAAGCATTCTTAAATAAGCATTCTTATTCTCATTCGTATAAAATCTTATTCGGATAAATTGTTACATATAGATAAAGTTTTACAGGATTGGATATTTATTCGATAATGTCGAATAAAATATTATGTATAATTATTATGAATAATATATTATGTATATTAAAATAATATTATTATTAACCTTATACAAAGCAAAAGGTAAAGAAACAGTATTGTGTTTGAATATTAACGGGAGTAATTGTATATTTAATTCCACGGCGCGAATTTTTTTTTTTGTCACCGTGAGAAACAAAGTCACAAATAAAGCCAGTTCCGCATTCTATTTCTTCTACAGTAAATGAGAAAGGATTTCTATTGGAAATGGTTTAAATAGGATTCGAATTATCGAGGTTCCCTAGCGCCGGAATGAAGGTGCCCGGTTAAAGCGGCGAAAGTGTTAAGCCCGAGTGTCCTTATAATTAGATAAATCGCGTTACACACGCATTTGTACACACAGACGAGATGTTCGTGCGCGCGCGATCTCGCGTGGCCGCTTTATCCTCGCTGCCTAATGGAAGCTGAGAGAAGCTATTACTTTACCTGTAGTATTACGGGCCGTGTTATCACTGTAAATGTCGGAAAGTGGACGCGTATCTTTCGCTCGCGGCCTCCCATATCCTTGATACACTAGAACTCTTTGTACGGCTTGCGTTCTGAAGCAAATGCTATTAACTTATTTTCCATAGGAAATTGGACGATGACCTCGTCGCTTCAACATCTATCGGAGCTTTATCGAATTGGTCCAATTATTGTGTCCCATTTTTTTAAATTATTACTAAGTGACGTCGACGCGTTCAAAGAGCTGATGAGAGCAAATGAATTTTACGTTTCGATAATAATCAGTAGGCGGTTCTTATATGTGGATTTCGAAGGTCGTCCGAACAAAATTTTCTATTTCTTCTTTTCTCTCGTAAAACGTATTAAAATTACGGGAAAACAAAACAGTGACTGTTTATTTGCATTTTTATTTTTAGTTTTAATTTCAATAGTGTATTTATCGTGTACAAAACCTATTTTTAGCTGGATGCGTTAGTTATTGTGCACATTAGATCAATTGACTCAAGAAGATCGCGTAATTCGCTAGCTATTTTTGTAAGCGCAATCGAGACTAGATGATTGGTCGTTTTTCAGGAGGCTCTTTATACTGTCAAAAAAAAACACGTCTTAGAATTTACGAATATTTTTATAAATTTCCGCACTGCCGTATCGCGATATAGACTGTGTGGCAGCTCTTTAAATTCAGGAATTACGGGATAATTTCAGGGAAAGAACCGTTTTACATCTCTTCTTTCATCCCCCGCCGGAGTTTATTAAGGATAGTAAATTTAAGCAGTGTCCTTCTGACCAGTCATAAAACGTAATTTCGCAGATTGCGCTGTAATAGTGCGTAAACCTTCCTGCCAGGCACACGGCGGGGAAAAATCTCTGGATTTGGTCTATTTTCATGATTGAATTAATCCCTAGAATTAGTCGCTGCGGCATAAAAGAACTCGTGGATTTGTTGGCACGCCTTGGAGTAATGGCTGCTCGTAAGAATTACCGAGCCATCTCATTTCTCTTGAACGCGAGGAATAAAAGAAACGACCGAGACTGTGCTGCAAGAAAAACGAAGGAAGCTCGTGCAGCCCATGAGCAGGTTGGGCGAATCCGTAACAACGTTACAAGTCAATCATAGTTTCATAGTATATAGACTTGGCATTGTCTAGTGTTGTTGACAGATTCGACGAAATCTTTACATTAATAAGGAATTTATTATTTATTATTTTTGTTATTTATTTATTATTTATTTATAATTCATTTATTATTTATTATTATTTTACTTTTGTATTTAGAGTTGTTTAGTCTTTCTAATTCTCATTCCGCAGTTTTTTTCTTAATAAATATTGGACAAGGAGTGATTATGCCAATTAATTATATAAAATACTAAGTTATTTACTCCAATTGGTGTATAACTTATTCAAATAATGGTTTAATATTTTCTCTTGTTGACTAATAGTCTTAACAATTTATAAAAATGAAGTGCATTATAGTTATTGATTTTTCAATCGAAAATGGGCATTAAATCCTTGCCTTACGATGTTTGCCGACAACAAAATTGATTAGGGATTTTTGGTTTTAATTATTTTCTAAAAGAACACACAAATTCATGCTCATTTTATATGTATATGTCCACATTTACTTCGATGCTTAAATCTTGATAACAGACGATTATATTTTTATTTCGATTTAAAAGAGATTGGTGATATTGATGTGTAAAAGCTTCTGTTTGAAATTTTCGTTGAACTACCAATGAATCAATCAAATCGATGCATTTTTCCAAAATGAACAAATCTCTCTTTAATATAGATAGATATTATAAAATTACATATTTATATTTTTATTATAAATTATACATATATATATATATATATTATTGTCAGAATGTTTGTTACTTTAATCTGGTCTTCATATATATCAACAATCAAATTGCTATATATGTATATGTATATATAAATAATAAATTAAACAACTAATATATATATATATATATATATATATATATATATATATATATATATATATATATATAATACATATGTATATATAAATAAATAAATTCCAACAACAAATTGCTATACTTTACAGAAACTGTGGGTGGTTTCAAAAACTATATTTAGTCATTAATATTTATTTGATTAATATTTAAGGCGATACAAAGCTTTTTTAGATCTCTCGACTTTTAGATCGAACACTGTGTGCGTTGTCGTCTCGAGCTTACCTCATTCAGGTGTTTCCCGTTTCATAGTCTTTAATGGATGCAGCCGGCGTGGTTCACCACGATTCGTCGTAAGGAAGTCGACGATAGAAAAGTTGGGGAATATTCTCTTTCATGCGAACGCTGAAGAATATAGTGCTCGTAGACCGGGATCCGCAGGATATTGTACATTTCCGTGCGCGTCGCGCTATTTTCGTGAATTTCGTTGGGAGTCGATATAATCTTCGAAGGTTCAAAACGTCGGTCGTATGAAATGCACCATTGGTGGACGACCGTATTTACGTTAATTCCGAGCATATTTTTGCCGGCACGCCGTCGCTCGATGAAAGGAAAGCGATATTTCTATTAAATTGGACCACGGGCATCGTAGTTCTACTTTTAGCTCGATTCCCGAAGGGCGGACTCGCTGTACCATTTGAAATAACAGCAGGAACAAGTGGAAGTTACAGACGATTTTTCCACGAACAGTTTACTCCGTTATTTGCAGGAAATAAATAACAAACGAGAATTTGAGGTTGCATGTACTCTTTTAAATAAATATTTGATCCATTTATTGAGGAATATGTTCGGCAGAAAACAAGTTCCATGTAATGGATTTTTTAGTGGAATGTTTATTCGATAGACACCTATTTATATGCTGTTGCAAGTATTCAGTTATACGTCTAAAAAATTATTTTTATAGTGCGCAGATTCCATGAAGTGAAATATTTTATTGAGAAACATTTTCTACTATTTTCAGGGTTTTAATATTCTAACAGATTACAGTGTAAACGAACGTAGAGGGAGAATATTTTTGTATACAATTAGAAGATCAATTTTTCGATAAAAATATATCCGGTGACGTAATCTGTTTATTTTTTCGAACAGTCTAAAAATAATTAAATACAAAAATAGATATCAAATGGGAATATAATTTGTCAAATAAATACTATCGCTGAGAATTAAAAGAACGAAATAAGATAATTGTTTAAATGATCAGTTCTCAAGCATTTTGTTTAAACGATACTTACTCACGGTTATAAAAGTAATTAGGATCCTGTATTTCGTGCACGCTCCGTTGCCGCCAGTTAGATTTTCTTGTTATAGTCGCTGTAAGACAGAAACTCGGATCTACAAACATAATACCGTCCACTGAATTCGAAATGCTTGGCGTACAACAGATATTTGTCTGCTCGTGTCGCGACGCGTCGTCCATTGCATTTTCCCTGCCGTATCGAACGCTGTTTCCTTTGTTCTCTGTAAAATTAATGTGTTTCGCATCAAGGAAAATACTTGAACATTCAATAATACGTACTTGAACGTTCGATGATAAGTACTTGAACGAAATGATTCTTTTTTATTGCGTAACTTTGTGCATTTTATCTTACTCGTCGAACGTGTCCTGTTAACCCTTCTATGGTGATTCTACATGACACGAATAGTGAATTAAGTGTATTAATTAGACGCTGGTAGTTACCGATAGTCAACAACTACAGGTTGTCCAAAAATTATTGTACAAGCGAGAAATGAGGGGTTCTTAACCCGAGAAAGATAACCTACGTCGCAGAGGCGCCTGCGAAGACTGTTGATTTTTGTTAATTTTTCATAGAGGTCTAGTGATTTAAGTTTAAAATTACTTAAAATATAAAAAAATATAATATAAATGCATTTTATTTTTACAATAATGCCAAACCTTTAAAATGACTAGATTAACTTAAATAAATATCCATTGTTAGTATAAAATTGACGCCTTAGAAAAGCATGCGCCTCTGAAGCGTATGGTTATCTTTTACGTACGTTGTCATATGGTTATCTTTCTAGGGTTAAGGTCATTTGAAGTAACCTTTTCCTTTGCGAAAATCCAATTCACGGCTTTGTTTATGAGTTATTAACAAAAAACGCTGACCAATGAGAGGCGAGTTCGACCGCGCCAGCTAATATAAAAACCGCGAGGCTTGAATAATCGTATCTACTCTTCCCAAATTGTCCATTTTTGGTTACAAGTTGAAGGACAATTAGCGAGAATTTACTGTAATAGTTCGCAGAAAAATATTCTACGAGTATTTTTTTATCGGCCACCATTCATACTGTTGAAGATAAATGAATTGTTTACATGGCAAAGTTGTGCGTCCTTTTGTATGCAAGATAGGTTCGAAATATCACTGTTCATTCTAAAATATCTTTGTTTTTTGTCAATTTTTCTACACAAGTATCAACGTATTTTGTTGAATATTCGTGTACGAGTAATAGAACAGCATTAATATTTCATCTATGGTTAATTGTGAAAGTATTGTAATGTCTGTATATTCGACGGTTGCCGAACAATGTTTAAATATCTTTCACTTACAGTTAATACACGATTATTTCATTATGTTTCACTCACAGTTATTTGTTTACTCATTGTTTATATCCATTGTTTATATCGAAGAAGGAATTTCTTCGTCGAGGAAATTGCAGGAATCGCGAAGCATTCGACCGTAGGAAGAGTTCAGAGAACGCTGACTCGCACTTTTCACTGACGGCCGGGATCCGGCCACGGATTAACACAACAGTTTGCTGCTCGATCATGCCTCCATGACGTTAATTTGAGGCACAAGTATAACGACGACTTTCGATAGTAAGCGGAGCGAGATCTTTCGGTGATTTGCGACACGTGCGCGCGTTTCTTACATCGCGATCGGATTTATGGGTTTATGGTGAATGCATCCGGGCACCAACGCGGGGGACGAATTTAATTACGGGTTATTAAGGCGCCTCTCGTTCCATAGACAGAGGATATATGAGTTTTAAAGTGGGCGGCCTGAAATTTATAGCTTTTATTATTTCTGTCGACCGGCGCGCTGAATGCTTGTCCGACCGGCGCGGCGCGGTGCGGCGCGGTGCGGCGCGGCAGGGTAAGGTAAAGTCACCCCGTAATAACAAGTTAGGCTGGCTAACTACCGGCCAAGATGAATTCGCTGCACATCCTTCCTCCCACCAAACCACTACCCTTCTTGTGTTTACACGTAAGTCCGCGTGAAACGCAAAGCTCCGGGATTACGCGCTTAATTCCGTCACGTAACGCTGCTGAACTCCAATGGAGCAGTGCCTTGAAATCGAAATGGCATATGAAACTGCGGAGTTATGAGTTCTTCGAAAGATAAATAATACGCTCGGTCGTCCACAATATCCGGTTTGTACAATATTTGTACTATTTATTTTGTTCATTGTGTTACATCAAATATATTTAATGCTTATACATATATTTTATGTTCGCCGACCTGTTTCAAATCCTTTATTTTATAACTATTGAAATCATAAAACTGCCTCCGTTGGAATTTGTTGAATGCATTTATTTATTCAGGCACAGACCGTTGTAAACATTTCGAAAATTTCAATACAAATTTTATAGTTTTCATAAGCAACAGATATGTACCAATCACTTTTACATCTCGGTACGTTGTGTCATACGTTTAATATTGATTATATTAGTTAGCTGCTTAACTCCAATATTAATTAAAAGACATCTGAAATTGCCTCTTGTGTAGTTTCCTCGAAAGTGGCGGTTTTCATTCGCCCGTGTCATAAACCTGTCTAAATAGAAGTTCGAAAGACGATGCAGTTAAAATTAGACCGCGTATTTTCATGCAAATGCATATTTTTGCATATTTTGTGTATCTCACATGTTCCGCATATTTTTTTATAAGCTCGCATTCAAAAGTTCGTATATTACATTTAAGTTTGTCACACGCATTTTCATATAATATAGTGTAATAATATTTACCGAAGTTTCCGATCGATGGCTGCGAAATCGGAACCTCGGTGTTACTGATTTGATTTACTGGTAGAATTCCGTAACGTGTGTGAAAATTGTATGTCATTTTAGTAATTTTCCTGGAAATGGTCATAAATACAGCTCTGACGTCCTTGAGCCTGCAATTTGCATAACCGTGTTACGATATAAAATGGTGCTCTGATAACAAAGTTGAAGAAACAACATTGTAAACAATTTTCTTGTTAGTTCAATTAATTCCAATTTTTGCAAACATTTTTTTTTTCATTTATTGCATTGCATTATCTACTAAAATAGTTATTCTAAGTTCTAAAAAATATGTAAGTCATTTGTAAGTCAATTTTTAAATAGCTATAATGTTAAAAGTTGTCTGACTATTTTAGTAAACTTCTTGACCAGTTAGCTGCTAGTAGTGTTTGACGAGTATACTCGTTATGACGAGTATGTTATGACATAAATTGTCGCCATTTCTTAACCGTTTTGCTCCCACGGACGTGTTATGTCGCGACATCGATACTGATCGTATAAAGTCACAAACGAGATATCTCGCGACGTAATGCCGCTTGTGCGGTACCACGGACGCGTTATCTTGCGACGCGTGCTTCATTATTAGATTGAGAGCTTTAACCCGAGAAAGATAACCTACGTCGCAGAGGCGCCTGCGAAGACTGTTGATTTTTGTTAATTTTTCATAGAGGTCTAGTGATTTAAGTTTAAAATTACTTAAAATATAAAAAAATATAATATAAATGCATTTTATTTTTACGATAATGCCAAACCTTTAAAATGACTAGATTAACTTAAATAAATATCCATTGTTAGTATAAAATTGACGCCTTAGAAAAGCATGCGCCTCTGAAGCGTATGGTTATCTTTTACGTACGTTGTCATATGGTTATCTTTCTAGGGTTAAATCAGATAACATAGAAGCAAGCTAAGCGACACCGCACGAACGGTATTGCGTCGCGGGATACACGTCCGTGGCACCGCACGAACGGTATTGCATCGCGGGATATACGTCCGTGGCACCGCACGAACGGTATTGCGCCGCGGGATACATGTCCGTGGCACCGCACGAACGGTATTGCGCCGCGGGATACACGTCCGTGGCACCGCACGAGCGGTATTGGCGTCGCGAGATAACACGTCTGCGGTATCGCACAAGCGGCATTATGTTGCGAGATATCTCGTCTGTGACTTTATATGTATAAACAGTATCGGCGTGGCGATACTGTTAACACATTTACAATAGTTTCTTTGACGGAAAGCTTACAAATACAGCGAGCTATTATACAAATACTGAGCTACCAATTAGGATAGTACGAATATTTTTGTGACTGTATTTCTATTAAATGAAACGCACAATCAATAAACTATAGAGTTCTGTCAATGAACAATTTACAACATTTCCTTCGTCTAAGGGCTCGCAGATATCGAGCTAGCAATCAGAATCGCACGAATATTTTTGCGACTGTACACGAGGCTCGAATTTCGCGCAAGCTCCGTCCCCAGAAACGCAGCGCTGTAACTTTCCCATTATTCCCTGGAAATTGTAATCTAGCGTTTCTGTATCAGCCTGTCTGTTTGTATCATCTCTCTCTCTCTCTCTCTCTCTCTCTCTCTCTTTCTCTTTTTGTTTTTTCTCACGCGAACGGAATCGGAAATGCGTGACCCGCATTGCACTCATTTGTATTGCGTCGAGGGGGAGCGTAGACAAAGCTCGCTCTGTGAAGATTCAGTTCCGGTGGCAGTCGGATTATAACGGCGAGTCGGCAGCACACGGCCAGGCATTAAATTGTATTACAAACTCGAATATTTTTGTTCTCCTTTTTTTTTCGTTCAACTTGTTCCCCACGGCGAGGGACTGTTTAATTAAATATTCTACTCTTTGTGACAGGTTTTATCTCGGAATTCGAAGTTATCCCAACGTTTCGCCCTTTTGTGCGCCATTTCAAAAGCGTTCTTTATCATTTTGTTTTCAGGCGAGACGCGGTGGTAAGTTTTGCAGGGCGGTGTAGCAACTTCGTTTTTTTTTCTCCAAAGCGAATAAAACAGTCTTGGGTACACGAGAATACTTCTCGGTATCTGCACCAAAATTTATGTACGGTATTAAGTGCAATTTTAAGCAATCTAATTGCAATTTCATGTAGTCGAATTATCAAGGATGAAGCACATGAACGAGAAAATTAGATCCAAATTATCTGATGATACACCTTCGGAACTCGCGCCGAGGATTGCAATTGCTTCCATCGAACCAAATATCGAAGTATTAGTGTCTCGAAAACAGTGTCAACTGTCTTACTAATCCAAAATTGTTGTCTTGTCTTTTACGTTTACACAAAGAAATTCATGAATGAACGATGTTTAAATTACTTAAATACAATCCCGGACAAATATGTGTGATCACCTTTTAAGATGGAATAATTATTTTAAAATTAGACCCATACGAAATAAAGTTTCTTTTTTGAGATGTTAGGAGTTTAATAGAATAGTTTAATAGACAGAATAATTAAATGATTGCATTACTTAATTTTTTTATCCGAAGATATAACGAAAATTAAGTGTTTTTTTATTATTATATGTTCAAATGAGAAAGTTGAAAAATATGATTTTTTAGCTTATTTTGTCATTCCATTCACGTGTAACTATGGTAAAAATTTTGTTATGCATTCTTTAAAAACTAGTTTTTCTATTATCTCAAAAAATTCAAAGCGTTCGGTCCCATTTTATAAAAATTACTCCATCTTAATCAGTTAACTGTTGTAATTTCTTTAAAAAGTGTGTACTTTTCTGTAATTATACTATATGTATATATTTGATTTTCTTCATATTTTGTTTATGTACGATTATTTTATAAAATATATAATTTACTAAGGAATATCAAAGTATATAATCCTATTTAACGAGTTAGTTGTTTTCGACGAATGTACTCGTAATAAAGAAATGATAATATTTTGTGTTATTGATAAAAAGTGACCACACTTATTTATTCACGACTGCATGTTAACTATACAGGATGTCCTATAATTATGTTAGCATCCAGAAAAGGGTGATTCCTTTGGTTATTTGAAGTAACTTTTTCCTTAGCGAAAATGCAATCCGTGGCTTTGTTTACGAGTTATTATCGAAAAAGAGTAACCAATGAGAGGCGAGCTCGGATGGCGCAAGGCGGCTGAGCCAACGAGCGATCGAAACTCAGTTCCGCTCATTGACTCGGCCGCTTCGCGCTAACTAATCTCGCCTCTCATTGGTCAGTGTTTTTCGTTAATAACTCGCGTAAACAAAGCCGCGGATTGCATTTTCGCTAAGGAAAAAGTTACTCCAAATGACCTCAGGAATCGACCCGTTCCGGGTGTTAACATAATTATGGGACACCCTGTACACACATATTATGAATTCTTTCGCTTGTTAGTTATTATTAAATGTATTTTACGTGGCCCGAAACAAGTCTCTTACGTCCAGTACAGAAACACCGTTGATCTACAATATCGCAGATACTCGCAAACAAGAATAATTATCCTCGATACTTACTGCCGGTTCATAACTGGATCACCATATCGAATAATACGCTTGATCCGTAAAAATACTGATTCAATAATGCCATTAATCAATTATTCC
The DNA here is from genome assembly GCF_051020955.1 of Megalopta genalis. Classification (NCBI taxonomy): domain Eukaryota; kingdom Metazoa; phylum Arthropoda; class Insecta; order Hymenoptera; family Halictidae; genus Megalopta; species Megalopta genalis. The sequence continues at coordinate 19,716,259 of NC_135020.1, read as the reverse complement.
ACGGCCAGTATTAAAATTAGCTGCGAGCGAGCTAAATCAGAAAATGCTCGACGCGCCCCGTTGGCCGATTGAAAGGCTCGTATAACACAAAGGGATCGATGGCTTCATCGGGGTGCCAATCAATCACTCGACGTCCACGCCGACTAAATGTCACACGTGTGGCGTCCAGATTCGTTTATGGTCTACGTCTATGACGTCTACGAGAACGTGGGTTCGCGAGTGCAATTACGTGCTCGACCGGACATTAAGTTCTCGTTGTTTCTAGTTGTCTTTTCCTTTTTGGAGGAAATCGCTTTTGCTCGCGGGCCGACAAAGTTTACGGGCGACAAAAGAACGCGGCCGTCTCGTTGTCACTGTGTGACACCCACATCTCGAAGCGGCGCACCGGGCGGCACCTCGTACTCTGCTTTTTTCTCCGTGCGCGAGGATGCACCGCGAGCAAAAAGCCGGGGCTGTTGCTGCACCGCAACACGGGCTGTCCATTTCTTCACGGTTCATCTGCTCTTGTCGCCGTAAATGTGACTAAGTGGGCAGAAGTTAAAGGTGAACGTGTAACGTCAATGCAAAGCGAATGCCCACAGCTGGTTATCCAGGAAAAATGGATCGCAACCCACGCAATGGACAGAATGCTCGGATGGTTCGCTACCCAATGCGACGAGGCTGTATCTGATCGGCTGCCGAATAATTAATGTCGACGCCCTGATTCGCGATCGGCCTCCCACGACCCGGGACTCGGAGGTACACTGCCCGAAATTTTCGTAAAGCCACCTGCTATTTCGGTGAAATCTTATAATTATTCCATAGCAACGAAAAGGCAGCGCACGGATAGGATTCTTAAAGATAAATTTCTGGATTAATAAAAGATACCATGCACATGATTACATTCATAGATTTGTTTATATGAAATTAAATGTTTTATGTATTTTACTTTATCAATGATAATTCGGAGCTTTCACCATTATCTTCTAATGTATGCTCGAATTAAGCAATTTATTTAATCATTTCCTATGAAAAAGTCTTTGTAATTTCAACAAATAATATATAATAGTATAAAAGTATATAACTTTTACAACTTTATTTAAAATTTATATAATTAGTTCCTATGAAATAGTCTTTGTAATTTCAACAAATTTATAACTTTTACAAATTCTTTCGCGATTCGGAAGCAAAACGTGTAGTTCGCCTAGACGTGTGCAATCTAGTTGTTACTAATTGTCAATTGTGTAAAGAAGTAAATAATAATGATGAATATTTCGTTGATCAAACCATCGTAATGATTTTGATAATAAAATGGCGTTGCTACATTACCGTAAAGTGGGAGAAGCATTCATTTTATATTCTTTTTTAAGATAGCACGAGGTTCAGTCGGGATATTAACGAGGTTTGCTTTCACAGATACGAACTTCCTCCATTCTTCTTGCTAGAAACGCTAATTAAGACTGATGAATACTCGAATCGTCTTGTGTTATCCTTCCAGTCTCCCGCAGTTTCCGGAAAACAATCCTTGTTTGGATTGTTTACCTCCTTTCGCGAATTTTTGCGAAGCTGTGCCATGTTACTTGTCATGGCCGCAGTTTCTACGTTTCTATGTTTCTCTCAATAAAAACGGTGAATAACATTCTAGTTCAAGTATTTTGATTTTTAATCCATTTGATTAGATTACAGCAAGTCTCAGTATAATAAAAACTTAATAATACAATCTCATGAGATTTTTATTTTGTTCCGATTGTAATAAAATTCTTAGCCGCGGAAGGTGAGTTACGTTATTATTCTTGTTTTCGGTATTGTCTTTCAACGACTCTCCAATTTATTTTAAAATTCGCTAATAATTCGGTTGCTTCATTCCGTCACGCGATCCGCGGCTTTGTTTACGAGTTATTAACGAAAAACAGTGACCAATAAGAGGCGAGGGCGCGGAGTTCGAGAGCCCACAGCACGTGGCTTTAACAGAAGGTCGGGACGGATTCGAGCCGCCTTCGAAGTATTGAACAAGTCACGGAGCGTAAACTTCTCGGATTCTTTTTACTACGTAGCAGTGATATTTTTAAGAAAAACGCTGTTCACCTTTACTTTAGAACGTCTGAAGAATATTTACCATAACCTAATGGAACTTCTGGACCTCCTGGACTTTCTGGAATTTCTGCAAGTTCTGAACTTTCTGGAACTTCTGGAACTTCTAGAACTTCTAGACTTTCTTGAACTTCTAGATTTTCTGGAACTTCTGGGAGATTAGGCCCTAGAACCCCCCACAAGTACCGGTTATTTCGCAGCATTATTATAGTACCGTAATTTCGCGGCACGGTATACCCATCTCCAGGTAAAGAATCGTAAAGTTCTTTAGAAGGTATCCTCCGACATTGGAAATAGCGCGTAGATTGCACCAATAATGTCCAGGATTAATCCTGGCTTACAACTGTTTACCTGGAGATTTGTATACCGTGCAGAGAAATTCACCGTTCGAGACCGGTACCTGTACCTAGGCCCTAATACCCTTCTACAAACACGGTTAATTTCGCGGCACGGTATACACATCTCCATGTGAAAATTCGTAAAATTCTTGAAATAGGTTTCCAGCAGCATGGTTGGGATTTTTAGTTGTTCTTCAGTTTTTTTCGAGTCAACGTCGCAATGTATTCCTCGCAAGAACAGTATCGCATCTTTTCGGTTTTCGTGGAGTCCGGCAGAGAAGCGAACGAAACTGTGGAAAGGTAAAGGGAAGAGTCTCCGAAAATTCAAACAATTCGATATGTGAGAAAATTGCAATATAATTTTTATCACGAGGGAGTCGTGGATTGCGGCGACAGCGGAAGTTCCAGGAGCTCCAGAAGTTCCAGAAGTTCCAGAAGTTCCAGGAAGTCCAGAAGTTGCAGAAGTTGCAGAAGTTGTAGAAGTTCCAGAAAGTCCAGAAGTTGCAGAAGTTCCAGAAAGTCCAGAAGTTGCAGAAGTTGCAGAAGTTGCAGAAGTTGCAAAAGTTACAGAAGTTGCAGAAAGTCCAGAAGTTGCAGAAGTTCCAGAAAGTCCAGAAGTTGCAGAAGTTGCAGAAGTTGCAGAAGTTGCAAAAGTTACAGAAGTTGCAGAAGTTGCAGAAGTTGCAGAAGTTCCAGAAGTTCCAGAAAGTCCTGAAGTTGCAGAAGTTGCAGAAGTTCCAGAAAGTTCAGAAGTTGCAGAAGTTGCAGAAGTTGCAGAAGTTACAGAAGTTGCAGAAGTTGCAGAAGTTCCAGAAGTTCCAGAAAGTCCAGAAGTTGCAGAAGTTGCAGAAGTTCCAGAAAGTCCAGAAGTTGCAGAAGTTCCAGAAAGTCCAGAAGTTGCAGAAGTTGCAGAAGTTGCAAAAGTTACAGAAGTTGCAGAAGTTGCAGAAGTTGCAGAAGTTCCAGAAGTTCCAGGAAGTCCAGAAATTGCAGAAGTTGTAGAAGTTCCAGAAAGTCCAGAAGAGTTGCAGAAGTTGCAGAAGTTACAGAAGTTGCAGAAGTTGCAGAAGTTCCAGAAGTTCCAGAAAGTCCAGAAGTTGCAGAAGTTGCAGAAGTTCCAGAAAGTCCAGAAGTTGCAGAAGTTGCAGAAGTTGCAGAAGTTTCAGAAGTTCCAGAAAGTTTAGAAGTTCGGCAGACACAGTTTGGCAGATTGGAGTAAATTACCCCAAGTTAGGTAACAGTAAAATATTCGCGGATAATGAGAACGCGACAGACATTTTCGAACAAACTTATGAATAACGTCGGCGTAAATTAATATAAGATAGCATAATAGGTAGAAAAATTCTCTGCTCTAAAAGATGAACGTAATAGCCAGGAGATCATACCATTAAAACGAGGTAATCAGACACCAAAAGCGGAACAAGTTGTGCATGATAAAACGTGTAGAGATCAAACTAGGAGGTCTGCAAAAAACATCATTAAAAGATAATACGCAACGAAGGCAGAAAGGTAAAAATCTCTGTAGAGGGAACCGTATTGGAATGAAAAAAGGAATAAGTCGATCTTAAGTAGAACAGGCCGGGCTGGCCGGGGGAAGCTGGAATGCTTAGATGGAGAAAGAGGCGCATACAATAGTACCTTTCATAGATAACGGGCTGAGAAAGGTGAACAAAAGGGTCAGGAATGAAAAATTTAGGGAAAATATGGCGCTTCAAGTTACCGGTAAATAGAAGAAAACGCGATCAGACCTACAAAACTGAAATAGAAGAGGAGAGAGAGAGAGAGAGGCCGCATTCAGCGGCGTTCTGTACAGACAGCTGACAAAGAGAGCAGAACTGAAGGATCAGAGAAAAATAATTCACAAGAGAACGAAGGCGTCGAGCATCAGCCAGTAGTTCTAGGGACTATAATATCTGTAATCGATACAAAAACGTGCTGCAGAGGAAAAATGATCTTTTACGCCAATTATTTCTAATTGAAAACAAGAGTTACAAGTTATAAGAGGATTTCGTTTAATTTCTACGTTTCGTTATTGAGAAAAATGCTAACAATATATTTACTCCTGTCGATAACTAATTTCTCCCTAATTCGCGCTGAGATTGCACACAAAAATGGACAATGTCGGGAGAGGAGATACGATTATTCGCGTCTTGCGGCTCGTTTTTCATAGTTACCGATCGTCAACAATTATAATATAAATTGACGTAACGTTTAAAATTACTAATCGATAGGCTCCTCGATTATGAAGGAGAAACAACAGAACAGCACAGAAAACATGGTGATAAAAAAAATGAAACGAAATAAAAAAACATTCATAAAACACTACACTGTCGAAGGAAGACCACATCGAAGGCTCATCAGATTACCGAATTTATTTCGATTAATCGTCTGAGTCGAATTCTGTCGATTATTCAACGATCGAACCTAGAATCGAGCGAATCAAGAGCACAACTTTTTTTCCACCGAACGATTTCGCGAAAGCAGAGCTCCGTGCATCCGGATCTACGAAAGAGTGTCTCTCGTAAAAGAACGCGACAATTGCGAAAAATGCGAAGCGTTGCGCAGAAAGGATACGCCGTTGAGACGGAATGGATATAGGTAAGCACGGAAGTTAATAGAAAATGTTTAACTTTAAGGGTGAGCCGCGAGTGTTCAACGTTGAGTACTTTCGTGTATATGCGAAAGTGGATCGTCAACTTACGCAAGTGGTTGAATGGGAGAACGGAAGGAGCCGGCGGCCGGGGAAATGAAAAGAGCAAAGAAGTTGGGGCAACTCTGGGAGACACGCGCGGACCAAATAAAACGCGTAGGGGGGAGAGTACGAAGATTGTGCGATGAAATTAAGGAGAGAGGGAGAGAGCGGCGAGCGATATAAGCTGATAAAAGGGACGAGTCCGAGAACGTTAATACGGCGGTACGATGAGGACAAAGGGAAGCTCGATTGGACGCCGAGGATCCCGGGGAAATGTAAATTTATGAAGGGGATACAGTGATTAAAAAGGAGTACCGGATGGAACGCTGCGACGGAGGCGATGTTAATCGTACAAAGTGACCGAGCAGCAGAGTTATTCGAATCTCGTCTTCATTCTGTGCTTGGAATACCTGTTACGACGTAAGGATTCGATTATCGATTATATTATTGATAGAATTATTATAATTATCGTTATGTTAATGATATATTGGTAATATCGTTAAGATGTCGTTAAGAGCAATCGAAGAATCGAACTGACTGCGAATTGCATCAATTTCTATGATGTCTGTATGATTTTCTTCGAGAAAGAATAATGTGTCTAAGTTAAACACGGAGAATGGGTTCAGGTAGTAACCTTAGATCCCATTAATATCGATACGATATCGGTACAGATTTCATTTTTTAATCTGTGTAGATCAAGGAAGCAAACATTCTCAACTTGTTCAAAGAATCTCCCTTACAAGTAAAATACTTCGAACGAATCTTAAGAATCACACAATTGGTCAGCTTCGTCGTAAGGTTACTTTGATTAATCCCTCACTGGATAAACAACACTGTTATCTGCATATTCGTTTGTCTTATCAAATGTAAATTTACGCGCCATAGTTTCTAATATAATCGAGGAAAAGTGAAACGATTTTAACAATGATTTCATTACAATCGACACGTTACGTTCTATCCTCGTCTCTTTTATTCGTCTTAGTGATGCTTCAACGGTATTGATTGTGCTCGTGGTTGATCCTTAAGATCGTTCGAGCTTCGTTAAGTTTGCATGTAGTGCGCCGACGAGTCGTCGAAGGACCAGCGTGCACGTAATGTGCTGCCAAAACAAGGTTGCGTTGCACGTAGTGTGCTGCCAAGAGAAGCTTGCGTTGCATGCAATCTGTTGCCAAGGGTGCGTTGCACGTATCTTGCTGCCAAAATGCACGTGATGTGCGATGGAGAAAAGTTTAGGCAGAGTTGTTGGTATTCTTTACTGATGTTTAATTCATTCCCGCCTCAAATACAAATTTGTCGCCTTAAGTAGTTTCTTATGCTTTGGAACAACCAATCAGATGCAAGGATGACTGTGATTGGTGCGCTACTATCGCAGTTTTCGCAGATACGGAGGGTGGTCAGGGAGTTCGCGATCGCTGGACAACCGCGTGACCGAGTCCCTTTTTTATGATCGCAATTGGGATGCGTCGTCTAGTCACAGGGTACTTAAATACTAAAAGTTTCGCCTTTTCGCAACGAAACAATTTCGTTCTTTCGAGCCTTCGACCTCGATATGAAAAGAAGTCGAAACAGATGTTCAGCCTTGTAATAAAACTGAACAGACATCACGACGATATCATCGATATATCGAAAAATCGATAACATTTAGACGTTATCGATACGTGTCGATAGGGAAATAATAATTTGTAAATTATAAGTCAAAGAATCAATGAACGAACACGCAATCAGATCGATTTACAACATGGCATCTGCATGACATCTGTAGGCGTATAAAAAAATACTGTCTAAAATTTTCATATGAAAAAGGTACGATATAGGTCACCTTTTCATGATTACTTGATCGTTTAATAATTCAGTTTTGTAATTTGATCGCATCTAAATCTCGCTTCTAGCAACAAATTGTTTAATCGCGACGGTGCCATTATTTGTTCTCAGGTGACTGCATCGTCTAATTGCTGTGGAAAAAATAACAGAGAAAGTATAACTAAGAAAGAAAATCCAACTATACAGAAGACTACGAACCAACAGCAAGTAGACCAAGCTCGCACATGATCGGACTTCCGAAGTCTTGGAACAGTCAGAAGACGAATGGTGCAGGTAGAATGATGCTTCTCGCAGGTGTGTGCCTAGCAAGAGAACGGCTGGAAGAATTGAGGAAGACAAATTTTCAGCGGAATCTCATCCGCGGAGGATGCGCGTGCAAATAGTAGAAACCAGCGCATGAAGTAACTACTGTACGAGACAAAAGGACTGTTCCCCACAAAACTGCGATGAAAGGAGCGTTTAATGAAACACGACGGCGCCAGACGCTATTAAGGACAACAGACGTGCACGTGATCGTGTCATTTCAACCGTATTGACAAAGCAGTACTAGCGCAGTGGTCCCAAATTCCGAAAATGTGGCCAAAACATAAAGACGACCCGGATTTAATTGCGAAATTATAGTATAAGATATTCACGATCGCCCATTGCGAATCCGAAGTTATAACTTCGAGAAAGCAAAATGGTGGATTCAGTATGGTGGACATTTTGTAAAATGTAAACAAATTATTTAAACGGATATGTAACCTTCATATGTTGTTTAAACGTCTGCCTTGAAAAACTCTTTAAAGTCATTATATCTGACTAAAGCCTTGTAGACTTAATGTCTTAAGTCTATAAATTATTAATTAAACGTTCTCTCACACGAATCACTCTTGCCATGAACAGGAATGTATATGTTTAATTTTGTCTTAGTTTAAAGACATTTTATGACGTCTTAGTCATCCGTAACTTAGGCAAAAATCGTCTCAATCGTCAAATGTACCCAAGGGGTTAACAATATTGGATTGAAACATGATGTAGACTACTAACATGAATACGTTGTCTTACACGCAGGGCGATACAAATTAATTTGTAAATAAAATAATCTGCCTTTCGAACGCTGTCTACATTCTGGTCTCGTTCGAACGGCAGCTAAATCGAGCAATTTAACCTAGGATTACCCACGTGGGGTGCTTATGAATCCTCAATAAAAAAAGGTACCATTTTCTGATTAAAATATACGAAAATTTAACAATCGTAGAAGTCTATTAAATCTCCACGTGGGTACAGTAATTTATCCTAGAGATTGGTTTTTATAGAAACTCGGGACAGTCGGCAAAAAAGGCAGCGGCCAGGATGCCGGTATATATTAATAAGAATACATAATAATGCTAGGATAGAAACGTTGACTTAAGTTTTTTATTTCTAATTTTTTGCCACGAATCGAAGGCAATTTGGAGGCCACGAGCCACTATTCGAAGGCAATTCGGAGGCCACATGACACGATTCGAAGGCAATTCTAAAGCCGCCTGCCGCGATTCGAAGGCAATTCAGAGGCCAAAAACACGATTCAAAAGCAATTCGGAGTCCATATGCCACAATTCGACGGTTACGTACCAAGTACCTACCACGTACTTTGTAGCTCCGCGGTTTTTCTTGCACGACTTACACCCAAACAGACCATTTACTATAGTATTGTCTTCCGGGAATCGCGTCGCGCGCCGCAACACGCGCGACCAACTCCGTCGACCCTTAACATCGACGTAGCCACAAATTATACAGGCGTAAAACTATCATAGGGAAATTCACAGCAACCCGAAATTTGGCATTTCCGGGAGAAATTACTGTACTTATGTGTCTACACCGTAATTGTTACTCAGGCAGAAAAATGTGACTACTTTTGTTTTCTACACCCCACCATCGAACATCGATAAAGAACATTAAACAACGAACCTACGAGAAAAGTCATTTCTAAGCGTCCTGACTAAGTCTTCAAGTCTCGAAACCACTGTGCAGCGCGGTCTGGAAGCAGTCGATGGAGATTCAATGCGCGAAAAAAGACGTTGTCGATGAAGTGGAACTACCGGAAATAGCGCGCGTGCAGCGAGATCAGGTAAAGTGAAAGAGAAGGTGCGAGGAGCACGTGTAACAGCAGGTTTTAGGGGGCCGTAAACCAACGCGGCCGGACATCGGAATGGGAGAAGACATTTTTACCGAAAAAGGAGCGTAAAGCCCGCCGGTAAGTAGCGCGAGTCCGTGCATGGTCGGGCCGGCTACAATTGAATTATTCAAGAGAAGAGAGCGGCGTGTACAACAATAACCGGTTGAACATAATTCGCGAAGAGGGACGGGTGAAGGGCCGAAGAACAGGAGGAACGCGGTAAAAGACAACGGAGCAAGATGCGAGGCGAGTAAAAAGCAGGCGTACGCATATTCATAGCCGGTAATGTTGAAACGGCTCGGGACCACATAAAGGGAACAAGAGAGAGAGAGAGAGAGAGAGAGAGAGAGAGAGAGAGAGAGAGAGACGAGTAGGATGATAGCTGACGGATATGACCGAAGGGAAAAGACGAAGCCTGATACAAAGGGGCGAGTATTTGTAGAAAAATGAAGATAGAACGCGGTCAGCGAGTAGCACAAAACTATTCAGGATCGGCCGCACGGAAACTTGCCTTTCTGGAAGAATAAACTCTCCCGCTAAGCTGTATTTACCTCGTTCTTGTTCGCCCTAAAGGGAACCGGGCAAAGAAAACACCGAAATTAACGTGGCGACGTGTGTTTTTCAAGCGGCACGGATCCTCCGCGATCGCCCCCGGTTAAATTAGAAGAAAATCGCTCGAGGCGCGACGTGTTTGCTTGAAACCGTTAATTAAAGACGTCTTTGTAGATTGTACTTCGTTGGCAGGCTGCCCGAGTAGATATGTTTGCCAAAAAACCGATCTTTAACATTGTTCAAAATTCATATGGGATTCCCTATCGAAAGTCTTCGGAACGGATATCTCGATTAAAGAATCCCACATTTGCGGGCTCGTCCGGGATAATTGGAAGAGGAAATAAAGTCCAGCCGGTGTAACATAATGTTGACTAAGAGTGTTGCGCGAGGAAAATCGACCACGCGTGAATAGTAAGTCAGCGTCCAGCCTCGAAACATTATACATCGAGCTTCGCACTAGAGAATATTATATATAATATAAATTTAACCTTTGGAACCAAGCGAGATATTATAATGATATTCGATTTATATGAATTTTTAGACATCGAGGAACATATATTTGCAAAAAAATCAACATTTTATTTCTTATAATTTTGTACAGTATGATAAATTTTAAAGCATTCCAATACAGTAAACTTTAATGTCCCCTCAGAGAGCACATCGTACGTGACCGTCGAATCGTGGCATGTGGACTCCGAATTGCTTTTGAATCGTGTCTTTGGCCTCCGAATTGTCTTTGAATCGCAGCTGGCGGCCTCAGAATTGCCTTCGAATCGTGTCATGTGACCTCCGAATTGCCTTCGAATCGTGTCATGTGACCTCCGAATTGCCTTCGAATCGTGTCATGTGGCCTCCGAATTGCCTTCGAATAGTGGCACGTAACTTCCAAATTGGTTTCGATTCGTGGCAAAAAATTAGAAATAAAAAAGTTAACGCTTTTATCCTAGCATTACTATGTATTCATATTAATATATACCGGCATATAGTCATATGCTAGAATTACGATGTCCCCTGAGAGGGGACAACGGAGTACAACGGGTTAAAATATTAAATTAGGCGATTCTTCAATCGAGATATCCGTTCGGAAGACTCGCGATAGAGAATCCCGCGTTAGTGCACGATTTTCAATTATCGCTAGCTCGCATACGTAAATTGCCATTAATTTCAGGGAGCTCAAGGTCAAAGCGTTCATAACTCGTCCTCGAAATACTAATTTCGCCGTTGATTCGTGGGCAAATTGGTCTCCGTGGGGCATGTAAACCCGGCAGGTGCGTTCGGGACGATCGCGAGGTAGCCCAACACTGCGCGGAGCACCTGTTCGATCTTTGTTAAGATTGCGATCCGACACGGGATGCCGGTTAACCGAGCCACGAGCCGCTCGGCAGGGGGCGAGGATAACGTTGTCCAGTTGGGCGAGACTGAATAGAGACCGGCAGGGGAAAAGAGAGAGAGAGAGAGAGAGAGAGAGAGAGAGAGAGAGAGAGAGAGAGGGAGAAAGAGAGCGGGGCTGTTCGAAGAAGAAGCAGGGTAAATACAGGAGAAAACAGCTGTTTATACATGCAGGTCAGAAGGAGCTGCAGGTTGGCAGGGGCGGTAGGCCGAACAGGGTAGGGCAGGCGAAGCTTCAGGTCGCGGCAGGAGGGCGACACGGCGCAGGATGATCAAGGAGGAAGAGGGATGCTGTGCGTTCCGTGAAACAACCGGGGAGGGAGGATTGATAGAGGACGGCGGGTATAGTCGGCGTGAGGGGGTTGGGGGAGGGCGCCGGGAAAGGAGAGAGGAAGACGGAGAACGGCGCCTGCGTGTTGATTCTTGAGAGCTCGCTCTCATCCGCAATCCAGGATCCCAGTCGCGAGCGCGCCGCCGATAGAAAACATTCGAAAGAGCGAGGACACGGTCGCTGACCTGGCTGGTACCCGGCGAGAGGTGCAGTCCACCCTCTATCTCGCGTTCCTTTTCCTCGTAACACGCACTCTCTCCCTTTCTCTCTCTCTCTTTCTCTTTCTCTCTCTTTCTCTCTCTCTCGTTCTCTCCCTTTCACTTTTTCCCTGGAGGCTCTCTTGCCCGCTCGCGCCACGACCGAGCCACAAGTTAGAATCCACGAGGAACCGGCCGGTCGGTGCTTCCGGTAGCTCGGGCATTCCTCGCGACCCTTCCAGGAGCCGGACTATCGTCCAGGTGCTGCTCCGACTTCCGGTGGGACCGATGACAGTCGATCGAAAGACGACCGGGCGAGTTTCTCCACCGGGACACCAAAACGGCTCCTTCGATGGTCCGCGCTCGTTGCGATGTCGTTCCTGCAACTAGCTCGGGAACACGCTCGCGGTTAGGCCTGTGAATGCTGCCGAGGACGAGTTTGCTATCAGATCGGAGCACCTGGATACAGCGGGAGCAGCGAGAGGACCTATACCCGTTGCTCGAATAGGTACGAATCGGTCCAGGCCGCGAGGGAGATTGACTGTTTCCCTTTTTTCCGGTTCGCGGCATGACGTGCCACGAGCGGAGGTTCGACGAAGTTGCCCGATAGTCCGCGAAGTCCGGGCTTGTTTTCCGCTAGAAGCACCGGAAAACTCGGGGAAATTGTGGCCGCGGGTGAGCCGCGTTCACTGTTTGCCGCGGTGCTCGCGAATCGTCCGTGTAACGTGCAATAAAGTTGCGCCGGCGGTTAAGGGATTCGGCTCGGCCTTCGGCATCAGCACCGGCCCAGGCGGAATAAGAATGCGAGGAGGTGTTAACGCGGCCGAGTAGCCGGGACCTGCGAGTGGAAACGGCGAACCTGACGCAGGGAATAGATGCTCGCCGATGAACTTTTCCTGCAGGTGAGCCACGGTTCGTTCACCTTTCTTTGCTCGGCCGGGACGCGTCTCGGTTACATCGTTAGCTCGTTGTCTGCGAACTTCCTAGACTTGTATCTCGAAGATCCGAATGGAGCAATCGCGAGATGCGAGTGCGTGCGTGCATCCGAAGGCAACGCGATCATACGGATTTCTGTGTTCTGCGAATGGAACCCGCTGGACCGACTGTTTAGTCAGGATTTAGTGAACGGAGATTAGTCGATTGCCAGGGTTTATTCTGTGTTCGAATGGCCGTCGCGACAACGGGATAACGAAAACCAGGGTTTGCAGTGCGTAAAAGTCTTCGAACCGGTGAGGAGATTCAACGGGATTTAGTGTAGTTGAGTTTCAAGCTTTATTTGCTCGCGAGAAAATGTCCTCTAATTTCGTTTCTATTCGATTCGCTCGCAAGAACGACCAATCTCGCAATCGCACTGCCGGCGATCGGTGTGTAGAGCAGACAATTACGCGTGGATCCGTGAAATGCGCACTTTCCCGTGAACGTACCGTCCGTTTTTCGACAAACGATAATCAGATATCAGCCGTGCATTGTAACGTTCGGTGTAAACAGTTGTTTCCTTACGCACCGGCTTCGAACGTTTCACCGGACTGGCGCATAAAATTCATCACGTGTGTGTGCATATGTTACGTTTTGAAAGGTTAAATATGCAACGATTACTGGTGCAAGAGTTATTAACGATCTACAACGTGAATTAATTAACTTCACGGCTCGTTGGGCTTTTTCACCAGCAAACGAACATATTTATTGATTACGTATGTATGCTTTTTGCTTTTGCCTCCGGGATATTCGTATCGATTAAAAAATCATTTGAAATCTGAAAATCGAGTAAATTATGAAATTTATACGACGTTGGAAACATGAAATTGTACGTAAGCCATTATTTGCAGCAGGTTCTGTGTTTTAACCCTTTTAGTGCCGAACGACGATATATCGTTGCGTATTCGATGGCGTCTCTGACTATTCGGCATTCATTAGTGTTTGCATTAGTGAGCATCGATACTAAATAAATAATTTGTGCGGGTAATAATAAGTAAATATTACATATTCTCAATAGCCAGACAACGAAATATAAATATTTATAATAATACTAAAATTTGTTTTTCAGTAACGTTATATTAGCTACTCCAATTCGCTTGTATTGCAGCAGATCCTTCTGACGCTTGCCGCGCGCATCATGGCATTATCCTTTAGTTTTCTGATCCGATATCAGTTATTTTGTTATAAGTGATCGAAAGTGCAATATTTATACTTCATGCTAGGTGATCCACATAAAGCTACGATCAAACGATCATTTTCCTTATGTGCAAATACTGTTTCTAAAAAGAGAATCGATTGTTCTCTTTTTCATACTGTTTCATATTTATGTTAGTTGTATGATTTTCAACAGATATTTAAATACAATTAGCATTACTTTATTCTCCCTTTATTTCGTAATATGCTTCTTTTTGAATTTTGTAAATATCATTCTTATACTTTGGTTTTCACGAGCTTATTCCCAAACTTTAGCAAATTCGTCGAATTGGTCTGGTATTACTCGCATAGGTACGGAAAGGGTTAACGGTTGTTCGTGATTATATATGATACAAGTAAAACGGAGAAGCAAACAAACGATGAATTACCGACGGTGATCATTGTGGATACAATAACATATAATTTCCACTGGGAAAATCGAAACTTTTATACGCATTGCAATACTGCTGAAAGGGTGCTGATGGAATCAAAATGCAAACCAGATTTTTGCTGTTTCTCAAAAGTAACGTGGACGAATGTTGCAGATAGCAACAGCAATCCTATTCTCTATTCCGCGACGTGCAAAGCCTGTTTGGTGTCTACATTCTTTTCCGAGCGTATGCTCCTGTGTCCGTGCTCTTTATCATTCGCTGCACTGCATTGCGAACGAAAGTTTTCTGTGATGTACAGTGACTATTAGAAATTCCAGCGTACGGCGAAAGAATTTCCACGAACTAATAGCGTTTGTTAGACGACATTAGAAGTGAACCCTCTCAAACGGTGCGGAATAAAACAGTGACGATCTCCTGCGATATAAGAAAGAATCTCGACTATCCGAACCTCCGATATTCGAATTCCTTGTCACACGGACACGTTGCATGTGTAAATTCGATCTACATGTAACATATATTCTACGCAATCTACGAATACAACGGTATCTATCAGTTAACGAGATCTATCGTTTAACCCACCAGTTTGAAAAATGAGGTTTCGAGAGAAACGCGATTAAAAATTTACGCGATGAAAGATCCGATGAAAAAAGATATTTACGTCTGATCCGCAGTTCCGATTTCCGTGCATCGCCCCTAATGTTTCTTCTTAACACTTTGACTGCCGCGTCAACCATATGTGGGAGATAGAATTGTTTAAAAATTCATTTTCACGCTAATCCATTCTAGTTTCTCAATTCTATTGAGATTTCTATATTCTTTTGTATCTTCTATTGAGATTCACAAGAGTTAAAAATGCTAAACAAAAAGCAATTGATGTCACATAACTTCGCTTTGCAATTTTAATTCGATTGTATTAAATACATACTTTAATTTTACGAAAATCTTGAGGTTTTTGGTGAGGCTATCAAAGTGTTAAGATTTATTTAGATTGCTAAACCCCTTCACATACAATGACAAGCTGGGGTCGTTATTCGTTTCATGCGCCACTGTAGACTTTGACGAGCCTAACTCGTCAAGAACTGTTTTCGGCGAACGCCGTGCAGTATATTATTAGATTACTCAGTTGCTTCAGTTGCGTCGGTTCTGGTTTGTTTACAATGTTCAAGATGCCCCACGCTCCCACCTTCACGACAGTAGCAATAACAAAGTTGCATCCACGATTCAGTGATCCAAATTTCAAGATAAAACTTTCTCTTTCTCAGCTTGCACATAACTGTTCAGTTGAGCTAAATTAAATAGTATTTTACGGACGCGTTAAATTCTGTTTCATTTGTATGTCAAGACTTTGGTAATTTTTAGAATTTTAATATTTCCTTTCGACTACGTATTCTTGAATCGTCATAGAAAGTGAAAAACGAAAAAAACAAATCGATCTCTTAGAAATTCTAGATCTTCTAGATCGGAACCTCCCCTTGAGAGGACAGTAACTGGCACATCTAACCTACTGCAGGTTCTGTTATTGAAATACTCTCGTTTCCTAGGCTACACTGGATAATCCAAGTTTTACCGTATCAGAAATTATACAGGGTGTCTCAAAATTATGGTACTTCTTGGTACCACTACTAAATGATGATAGGTTCCTGAGGTCATTTGAAGTAACTTTTTCCTCAGCGAAATTGCAATCCGCGGCTTTGTTTACGAGTTATTAACGAAAAACATTGACCAATGAGAGGCGAGATCGGCTGACGCGAGACGACCGAGCCAATCAGCACACGAAGCCCAATTCCGCTCATTGGCTCGACCGCCTCGCGCCAGCCGAACTCGCCTTTCATTGGTCACAGTCTTTTTGTTAATAACTCGTGAACGATGCCTCGGAGAAAAATTTTGTAAAGGAAAAAGTTACTTCCAATGACCTCAGGAACCCATAATTTCCCGGAAATACCATAATTTTGGGACTCTCCCTTTATAGAAATGATAGTTTCCTCGAATTTCGGTGAACACGAGTTCACAACGCGCCCAACAAGAAGAAATTCTTTCTCGTACAAGCAGATTTGCATGGTCCCATGGTAGTCCCATAGTAGTCCCATGGTCCCGTAGCATTGTCGCGGAGTGCAGGCGAAGCGAACGTTTCGCGGAAGAGCGCAGTTCGATCGTGCGAATTCGTGTGTTTGCAGAAGCAAGTCGGACTGAGGTCGTCGAGTGCGGTTCGATCGACGGCCGTCCAAGGATTCCAGCGTGTATCAGGATCATCGAGGCCGGAACGCGGAGCACTGAACGGGGAATAGCGAAAACGGCGCGTGTAATACGCGGAGTGCTGGTCGCGTCGGAGCTTGAAAGCGATCCTGATCGGCGGCTGGCGCACGTGTCCACGTAACGAATACGGACGAACAGCGCGGATGCTCAGGTACGTGTACACCTGTGCGGTGTTGCATGCGCCGTGATTAAAAGCGTTCGAACGCGATTGTATATTACGGCCGCGTCGCTGCAACCGTGTTCGAATGGCCAACGGCGCGGCGAGCCGATTATTTGCTGCCACCGGCTGGCGAAATCGAATCGGATACACGCTCGATGGTGCGCGCGCTTCAAGCACGCCGGATGTTTTTCCCGTTCGATTATTACAATTAGATCGCAATTACTCATCGGTATCTGGCGATGGGATCGAGTGTGTTAGAAGTAGGTACAAATTCAGGTGGATAGCTTCGAATGTTTCATGAGTAGATCGTGGATTTTATGCATTTGCAACAAGGATGGTCATACGTTACACTAATCAGTGTATAATTCATGATAAGGAATTGCCAAGCTTTTAATTTTTTATGATTGAATCTTTGGTTATACTTAACACTAGATTTACGGAACCCGTCAAAATGACGGCTCACTAATTTTTTAACTTACGATTATTCATATTGTAAAGATACATTCATGAGTTATTTATTCAATTCATATGTTATCAGAATAAGTGTCTGATTGTTACTTTTATAAACTATTATAAAACAGCTGTTTTTTGTGCTCGACTATTAACGATTATTGCAATCTGATACGGAAGAACAGATTTTGTTAGCAGGCATCCTTAATCATACGTTCGTGTTATGTTACGATGGATTGACACTTATTGAAAATAATTTCGTAGAATACTCTAATTTATAATACGTTTTTCATTTTAGTTTAACATGTGAGTGAACTCTCAATTCAAAATTTCGAAAAATAGTCTCTTACTCTCTCTAGTCTCCGAGGTATTATAAAATTATCGACTAAATAAGCTGAAATAATCTGATTACTTATGGAGAACGTTCTTGTACGTATGTACCTTGTTTCTTTATTTTCTTTCTGTTGTATTATAAAATATACAGGGTGTCCCATAATTATGTTAACATACGGAAAGGGGTGATTCCTGAGGTCATTTAAAGTAACTTTTTCCTTAGCGAATATGCAATTCTGGAATGCATTCTGGAATATGCAATCGTGGCTTTGTTTACGAGATATTAACTATAAACAGTGACCAATGAGAGGCGAGATCAGGAGCCGAGAGGCGGTCGAGCCAATAACCGGAACTGGGCTTCGTTTGCTCGTTGGTTCGGCCACCGCGTGACAGCCGAGCTCGCCTTTCATTGGTCACTGTTTTTCGCGAATAAATCATAAACAAAGCAGCGGATTACATCTTCGCTAAGGAGAAAGTTACTTCAAATGACCTCAGGAATCATCTCTTTTTGGATATCGACATAATTATGGGATACCTTGCATAGTTAGGCATTTATTCTATGGATTATTAAATTATTGCGCTAGAGGGCGACCATTGAAGATTTTAAATTGCCCAAAGTTCATGTAACGAAAGATCGTAGAGATTGTCAGAAATTTCTAATGTACTAGATTACAAATGGGGAGAAACTTGAAATATTTACGCGATTCCTCAATTATGTTTTATATGAATTTAACTTCTTTTCATTTCATGTATTTGCTCTTTCATTTGCAATTATAAACGATATCGAAGTAATCACTGGAACTGGGTTTTATGCAAAAATAAAAACTTTCTTCATAAATTACAACAAACAGGAACAAGATAATAATTTCGTTCTTTGTTTAACCCTTTGCACTCGAAGCTATTTCAACTGTAAATCTAAAATAATTTTTCTGATTTATAGTATTTTTATTTTACATGGAAAAGTGCATTTTATGCATATGAAATTGACTCTTGTGATTCACACAACGGTTACACTCTTGACAATCTTTTTAAATCTAAACTTTGCTAATGTAAAAATTATTTTAGAACGTGATATCATAAATTTTAATGGCGCCTCCATCGTCGAATATAATCAAATTGCGAACTTAAACGGTATCGAACGAAATTAAAAGAACAGTCTCCGATTGCAGTCACTATGTCTTTAGAACTTCTTGCGATTTGTATAGCGAAGCTGTCGTTTTATCATCCATTTGACATAATTAAGAATGTTGAAAGAGTTGTTCCGAGAACGTGTTCGTAAATAAAAGTAAAGAAGCTCTTATCATAATGAGAATTTCCAGCTCCAGTTTCTCATTTCCATAAGAAACGATAATACACTTTCGAGAACAACGGAAAGAAGTGTCTTCTTCTTAGTTTGTCGGTTGTGGAATTTGATAAATGGAACAATGGAATATGGGACAATGGTAGCGAATTATCGTGAGAACTAAGACGCGACACTCCATTAATTGATAAGTGATACTAAAATATAGAGATAATCTTGGACAACTGGTGGGGTCGTAAATAAATTCAACGAACATTTAGCGCATCGTATTATAAAATTAAAGGCATCATGATAGCCGCAATCGTTTATTAAATTCTGGACAATAAATCGTCCTAAACAATGCCACATCTTGCCATAACCTGTGCCATAATCTGGTTGATTCTGCAAAATTCAGATTTAAACCCTTCTCGAGTATATGCAACGCGAAATATCCAAATATCTTTTCTATTAAATCTCTTCAAATACTGTGCAATTGATTAAAGTAATGCCAGATATACGACTTTGTCATAAAAATCATAGAAAGGCAGACTTTTCGACTATTTAGTATAATATATATTTACGTATTTAAAAAACCGTGTTACTTATTATGTCAGTTTACAAAACTTCGTTTTCAGTCAATATTTTTTCTGTATCTTGAAGTTTTAACCTAGCCCTTAATAAAACTGTTATTCTCGACTGAAGTCTCTGCGAATAAACAGAAATAAAAAATTTAATAAACAATTTATCTTTTCTTCGACGAATATATTACCAGAATATTTTTACTAAAACCTTTTGTTGCAATAATTCTCAGTTTCAAAAATTTTATCGATCAAATATATTCAGTTTCCATAATTGGGAAGCAAAAATTTCAATTTTATTCCGGCTTTTCTCTTTCTTTCAGGATTATTCGATTTACGTAAAAATACTGGCAGGACGTAAGAGGCGTAGTCTGTCCAGATCTACAAATTTTGTTTAACACATTTATCGATGTAACCAACAATTTGGAAGATATTCGAAAAAATCGATTCTTATGAGCGAGCAATCAATTATTAATTGGAGGGTGTCGCAAAGAAGATTCTGAAAAAAATCTTCCTCAAGAGTAAATAACAATCATCCTAATGTGCAAATGTGAACACACCAAAGCGCCAAAACGAAATTTTCAATTTATGGAGGCACGATCGGTTACATAACCGCCTCGATTGGAACAAATGAAACCGGTGGGCCGCTCTCGATGTAATTCATTCGCGGAAAATTGAATGTGCTCGCCTCAATGAAGCATACTTCACAGCGATTTAATTGTGTAAATAGCTGAGTTTTATGTAGCCGCATTATCTACTCAAAACAATAGAACTGCCGGCTCAACACGTGAACGCAGTGCAACGTGCGCAGTCCCGTAGTATTTTATACGTGCGTTGCAACGCCGTTAACTCGTATGTGCGACGTACTCGTGAATATTCATGTCGGCGCGAATCAAATATTCGAAAAAATAGGGAAGATGTTCCAGTGGAACCGCCTGATTGCGAAATTCAGACGAAAATCCCGCTCATAAATCCGCCGATTTAACTGGTTATGAAGAAATACTTTTTTCCCTCGAGCTAAGCTTCCGCATTGCCGAACTAATTAGCGTAGTCATTGTTGGGATTTTCTTGCCTAATCCTTCCTCCCGATCGATCGCGGTTAACGAGGAAATATTTCAGCTGGACGTTTTACGGTCTATGCTTCCTCTTTACTCGAACATTTTACAACTCGAATCATCTATTTTTGATCATTTAGACGTGCACACATAGTTTGAATTATTCGAAGCAGAAATCTGGAACTTGAACATTTTATTTAAACACTAGAACCATTGAGCCATAAATGTAATTAATGTATATTGTTTTATAACAACGACAGGATTAAATTTAGTTTAACTTCGTGCGATTTCTATTATGTTGTATGTTCGAACAATGAAGTTTATATAAAAATTTCTCATGAAAACTTTTTCATAATAACGGGGTTTATATTAAGGGAGTGAATTGTTTAATAATAATAATAGTAAGTATTATTATTAATCTTTTTAACTGATCTTGACATAATCTTGGACGCGGGGAATCCCCCACTCCGTGCGCAAGAGCATTTCCTCTCCTCCACAAAGAAGATAATAATAATAGTAATAGTAATAATAATAGTAATAATAATAATAATAGTAATAATAATAATAGTAATAATAATAATGATAACAATAATAATAATAGTAATTATAACTAAACATAAAGAGAACAATGTGCGAATTTTTCTTCAATGATCTTATACATTTTTTTATTCATAAACATGTAGCTGTGAATAGTGTTTCATCTTAAATTTATTTTTTAGACATTTTTACGTGAATTTACCCATTAAATAATCAATTTGGAGTAGCTTTGAAGGAACTACGGACATTTAATTAATCAGACTGTTTTTTGAAATATGTTGCGAGTTCTACGTTTTAGTGCGCGGCCTCGGGACCTCGGATAAGTTATTCTATCGTCGAGGAAATTTGGTTTTGGGCATAGGGCGAATTCGGAAGAGGGAGCGATGCCAGGATTCCCTCGCGAAGAACATTCCCAAGATATACGACGACGACGCTGTAAACCTAAGAAAGTGTTGCCGTTCGCGTCTAAAAGTTCATAAAGCTTGTGTTCGCGCGCGAATGCAAAACGTGACTTCAAGAACTCATGAAAATCCTTATAAATGTAATATACGACGGTTTAGGTAGATACACTGGGCGAACGTTCCAAATGTTGCTTAATGTATGCCAATTTTCTCGGAGACTTGGCTTTAGCTGAAAAATCTGGCGGCGGATAGGAGATAACAGTTTCGCGTTGTAATTTCTGCGCACCGTTAAAACCGTTCCCATAACGCGCACATAAAGCATCTACGACGATATCTTTTACGAACTGACAAATTTTCATTTTTCTATTTTATGACTTTTTTTTACGAATAATCGAGCTGCAGATCTTATGCATTTATGGCAAAAATAGGTGGGTAATATTGAGATTATTATTATTATTATTATGATTTGAGTATATCTTTTTATTTAACAATAAAAAGAGTAAAATAAACAAAGAATATTGGTGGTACTAATTGCAATTTATTAAAATTATTACAGAAACAAAATTATACTTGACTTATTTGTCTTGCGATTCATACAGAATACTTTATTTTGCTTAAAAATCCGCAATTTAGCGATAATAATAATGTTTGTTCGCAAAGGAGCATTTAGCCAGGTGCAAAAAGTAGGGCCGAGGGCGATGAACGTAAATAAGAGAAAATACAAAGGTGACCTCGCAGAACGTGTCCGAAGTGCAAATGCAGCCTTAAAACATTCAACCGTGTCACATACGCTTACTTTAACTTTACTTTCCCATTTCTGCTGCTTACATTTTTAACGATCTGGAAAATATTCTAACAGTTTGCTGCGATGGTCACCACATTGGATTATAATGATGAAATTAGCGAAGACCAACTTAAGTTTAGAAATATCGGATGACTTAAGTCATGTATTATGATGAATATGAAATTTATGCATTTGCGGCACGTGTAGATTTCTGCAATGCGAGAAAACGTATGAATTAACAAAATCTAATAGCTTTTATTTTCTGTTTACAATGGGCGATCTTCTATTCGACAAAAGGAACTTTTCTTTAACTTCAATTTTTCTAAAACGACGTGTGAAAATACAAATTTGCATAAAAATCTGTAATCTAATTAGAAATGAAATGAAATACTGTAATATAACTATAATAGTTGTATCCGAACGTTTAATTTTGTTTTTATTTATTTATTTAACATTTATTTAACATTTTATTTAACATTTAATTCGTTTTTGTAATTGTTAAGCCGCAAGGTTCTAATAATCGTGTCCCCTCCTCCTAAATTGTCCATTTTTGTTCACAAGCTCAAAAAAAAATTAGGGAGAATTTACTGTAATCGGAATGTACCATAAGTCATCTGACCATAACGTTGTTTGTTGCTCGATCTGTCTGCCTCCAAATCATTTCTTTAACTTCTTCTTTTACCGCTCTGTCAAAAGGCAACTCAAACCGCCTGCATAATACGTGCAACAATTGACGCTCATCTCGAGCGTGCAACATCCGAGAAAGAACTTCACGGGGGAAAATGAATAGCAGCCTCCTTAACTCCTAAGATGGGTCACTTTTTCTTAAGGATAGCGTCAATCTCCGAGATGAGCCAAGAACAACGCGGTCAGTGGATAGCAACCTAGGATAATGAAGCACTCGGTTCTGCAGTTGATGGAACGGCGCATTTAACTGCGGGGAAGATTGCAAAGGGATTGGGTACGTCCATTGCCGCGATTCGCAGTCGTTTCGCCGAAATGAGAGAAAGTATTCGAGCCTCGGTTACTCGAGGAATCGTCATCGGTGGATGAAAATTTCTGCTGAAGTAAGGAGGCCGCGAATTAATCGACCACTTTCTGGACCACATTGTTGGTTGGGAATGAAAAATTGCCGCTCTTCCAATTCACAGGTACTATAATGGCGGGTTCATTTAGAAATTCCGTTCACGACTAGCGGGATGACCCCCAGAGATTTCATAATACGTATTATCTGTACACGTTAATTCGTGGCATTTTATGAAATCAGCCTGCATCGCTTGTACACGTTTACTCTATTTTACAGTACAGTAATGTCACTCTAATTGACGCTCAGATTGTCCATAAAAATGGACAATTTTGGAAAAGAAGATACGTTTGTTCCAGCCTTGTGGCTCGTTTGTTATGGTTATCGATTGTCGACAACTATAAAAACGAGGCTCGAATAATCGTATCTCCTCTTTCCGAATTGTCCATTTTTGTGCATAATCTGAACGTCAATTAGGGAGACATTACTGCACACCGAATAGTTGGCTATTGTAAGAAAAATGCCGGGTAAAATAGTGCGTTATGTATCATTCGGCAGGAATTTCAAACAGGACGACTCTGTCCAGTGAATGAACACGTAAGCTGTTTTATTAACACTAGATTTACGGAGCCCGTCAAAATGATGGGACACTAATTTTTTAATTCACGATTATTCATATCGTAAAGATACATTTATAAGTTATTTATTCAATTTATATGTTACTTACGGCAAATGTTGCAATGTAACATTTGTTGAAAATCAGAATAAATGTCTTATCGTTACTTTTATGAACTAATATAATACAGCTACTTTTTGTGCTCCGTAAATCTAGTGTCAAAATGATTATTCACAGATCGTTGTTCAATTTTACTATTTCCGTAAAGTTACAACTGTTTTTAGATAGTATAATATAAGATTTAGTGAGAAATGTATGAAACGATCAATGAATGAAAATAAATAAAATAAAACATTCTAGTAAAAAAACGGACAATAATATTTCAATCAAAATGAACAGCATAATCTTTTTTTCAAGGAAACGCGATTTTGATAATATTTTATAAAATTCTGAACACGAATGTAAATCTGTATTTTGAAAGCCTTAAAATGCACGTAGAAATATTTAAGTAATGTCTTTACATCGTTTCGAAATGAGCTCAAAATTGATTAATTGCCAGCGGCACGAACGTCGTTGGACAACATTTAGGCAGATTACGAGCAACGTTGATGCAGGGACGGTTGTAATGAATTAAAAACGGAGTCGCTCGTTCTCCGAACGCGAGCCGCGAGAACGATGCCCAGCGAAGAAAAAATTCAAATGTATAATTGGCAGGAGCCGGCTCATTCCCACGCAGATTTTCGTTTACTTAGGTCGACAGAGAATTTGTTCGAGGGTGAAACGACTCGTTTTGCAGCGGGCTGCTTAAAGGACGCGGAGGATTCAAAACTCGACCCTCCATTCAAACTTGCGAAACTTTCAATTAATTCTTCAGGCTCTCGGGGACTTCTGTTCAAATGACTAGTTCCACGTCGAAGCTACTGACCCGTCTAAGTTTAGATATCTCCGGGCAGCCGTAGCTGGCTGCACTGTTTCACCGGTGAACAGAATCCAAGAAAATCGTAACGTGGCCGAGTGGATGAAACGTACGTGTAATCAGACAGATTAGAAATGTAGAGAAAGGACGACGAGAAAATGCAGGAGTAGTAATGGCATTACGTAAGAAGCGTACCGAATTGATGACACAATGGTGTTGAAACTTAATAAAAGAAAATATTCGGAAAACATCATGCGACAAAATTGACATTGAAAACATTGACAATGAAAATAGTGTTGGACTTCCAAATATTTCAAGCGATGTAGACGATGAGTTTGTGCCAATTGAAAATAAATGGTTGACTGTTTTCAATAGCAGTAGCAATAGTGACACCGAATATTTACTTTTGTTTAATAGGTAAATTCGCGTAAAAATGTCTAAAAAATAAATTTAAGATGAAACACTATTCACAGCTACATGTTTATGAATAAAAAAAAAGTATAAGATCATTGAAGAAAAATTCGCACATTGTTCTATTTATGTTTAGTTATAATTACTATTATTATTATTATTACTATTATTATTATTACTATTATTACTATTACTATTATTATTATTACTATTATTATTATCTTTTTTGTGGAGGAGAGGAAATGTTATAATTATTTTTTTGTTAAGTTATATGAAATAAATATGTATTTCTAAACCTTATACTAGCTTTTATTTCTAGTATTTCTTCTTTTGCACTTGTGCAGACTCTATTTACGTTTAATTCGCGTAAAACAAATCCATGTAGATTCCACATCGTCGGATCGGTCCTTGAACTCGAATGACCACGATTTTTAGGACACCCTATATAATTGTTGCATGTCGTTTTCAATATCGCTTTTATGTAGACGGATGACTTGGGACCCATGATGCCTTTCACACTTGTGTTCCCCTCGATGAGTACTATATTGCGATAAAAAAAATTCGACCCTTTGACCTTGATTTTCAAGGTCAAGGACGATTTTGCGGGCCATCTTTTTAGCAGATCTCCAGCGATCTAAGCGCGTAGAAGCACCCTATGGTGATCGTGACATAAAATTTGTACACACCCTGTACATGAGAAAATCGTAAAATAGAAGAACGTGTGACCAGTGGAACGAGCGTACGTGTGGTCAGGCACGCGAGAACAGACATTTTTATCAATTCAATCTTATTTCCGTTTCGAGCGTGTTTCCAATATTGACAGGTGTACTGCAGGAGAGGAAAACAGGAAACAGAGGTGCATGAAAATATTTGCAACTGCTAGTACATTCCTGTACAGATGCACGTGTGGTGTGTACACGTGCATGTGTGATTCGCGGAAGCTGCACTCAAAGGAAAATTTTAGTATTCCATAGGGTGTTTTATTCATTAGGTTCAAATTTGTCAAGCTTCGAACTCTTCTGAATGTTAATCTCCCATACTGTTGTGAAATTTTATAGAAATTAATAAATAATAGATTTTGTGCTTTTTTATTTATGTAGTTTACATGATTACCTTAAAAGGTTGTAGCGGCACACGGTCGGCGACCGTAATAACCATAAAACTGTCCGCTTGCAGATGTCAAGGGGTCGACGGAGAGAAAACGTCCTTGACGTTTGCAAGAACCGGAAATTCCTTTGTCTCTTTATTTTTTATCACTGCCAGATGTACTGCATGCCTGGTCGCGGAGAAAGCCGCCGGCCGCGTACCGCTACCTGGCCGAACGGCCAGCGCGCCCCTACAGCGAGGGTTCATCGATGGCTGTCTCCCCCGCCAAACTAAACGGGGGTAAAAGAAGACAGCGAGTCCCCCAAAACAGGCGTGGCCTTTTTGGGGGACGTAATATAAATAAGAGACCCCAGTCAGTCAAGGGGTCAGTCGGTACTTTTCAGTTTAGTTTTGCTGAGCCCTCAAGGTAATAATTTAATGACACCTTATCGGCAATATCGGACTGCGAAGGACAGCACAGCTCGCTGTAATGTTGAAGACGCGTGCTGATCTATCAATGTTTTCTACTTTCATTTCCTTCTGAGCCACGATGACTTATATTGTATTAATTTCATAATCAAGAATACTATGCAATCCAATTTCTAAATCATACTTTATACATCAGAGTTGTTGATTTGTATCTAAAAGTTGCGTTCCTGCATACACTAGGCGCTTGGTTACGTAAAATATTTTGATGCGATATAAAAATGTCGGACTATAAATGGTTAAATTCGAACTTTATTTCTTATGTTCAAAAATGTCATATTTAAACGTAGCTACGTTTGATACAATATAATATTCTTATTCAGTGTGCAAATTCAGGGATAACTTAGTTTCCCACAGAAAAAATGTCGAAAATTGTATTTCCATTTGTTTTGCTGCCCTACGAAAGATCTGTACAGAATTCACAACACTGCTAGAATTGAATTACTCGAATTGTAATACTGCACAGTGCGGCCGACAATGGACCAAAATCAAAAAGGTCATCGCTTCGTGTCTATTTAAAACTATGCGTATGATATTTTAAAATGTTGAAATAATCTTATTCAGTAACAGAATGTTCAACAAATTCAGCAGAATAATAATTTCAAGTGAGTTCGCCGAGCGAATATTAGGAAGATCAAATAGCACGTTAGTTCACACCGCAGCTTATGACCTAACCCTGACTTAACCCTGAACAAACCTTGACATAACCGTAACATAACCGTGATAAGATTTAGATTATAGATAAGTTTAGATAAGGTTTAATATAAGGATAACTTTAGATAAGGTTTAAAAAAAATGGCTCAAAATATTCTGGAATTATTATTTCGACATATTCGTGAGATAGTATATTTTGATACTACAAAAACCTTTTTTGAGAAAAGTAGCGATTTTCAGAGTGATATAGCAAAATATATAGCGGACATTCGCTTATAAAAACATAAGATTTGATTATTCAATAAAAAATAAACAAAAACTTTTTTGTATGAAATCATATAATTTTTTTATGCAGACAAATTATTAAGGCAGTTTGGACGAAAATTGTTTAGCTTAGATGTTATGATTTTTGTCCCGGATGCTCATATGAACGCCGGCGCTCTCTGCCGAGGGAAACATTTTTTGTTTATGAAAAATCCGCATTCTTTCCATTTATTTTTGCTTTCTCATTTTTTGAAACCACAGCTTGCAACCAACAAATCTGAGAAAATTCGCTAATGTGCGGCTTGTGATCCAAAGTGTGCAACGTTGTTTAAAAATTTTATGAAGCCCTAGACAGGGGAAACTAGTCGGAAAAGCGCGCAATTTAATTGTTATGTAACTAACTCCACGGGCAAGTTACTGGGTTGAAATTTTGCATAAAAGGGTTTTTCTTGGTTAGCTTCGTACGGTGCAACATTCGTTGAAAAACTCGTAAGTGCAAATTTGGCCAACTTAACCTGCTAGGTCATTTCTTCTTATTTTATTTAATAAAAATCAATATCAATGAATTTATTCAAATTTGTTCAGCTCCATATAAGCTCCGAAAGGATGCTTTATGTCGCTCATTATTCAAGCCGCTTCGCGCTATTTCTTCATTGACGTTTGGCATGCCGTCTTCCAGCTTATCTGCCACAAAAAAAAATTCAGTCAGGTATATTTTATACATAGTTCGATCATCGATCAACAAACAAAATTATATTTAGAAAAATGATAATTGTTTCGATCCGATTGTACTTTAATGTTGCAGGTGCTTTCGTTAATTAAACAAAAAATGTACAATCTTTTATCTTGCTTAACGCGTAAGATTAAAATTTCATTACATATTTTCTTGTTTCTCAAACAACTTTGAGAATATCGCTTATTTCTACGTACATATGTCGCTGTCGATTCAGCCGGTCGCCTTTTGGAATTTCTAAATTGTCCCCGCTTCTTAAAAAATTCATAGCCTTCGTGTCAGGAGATTCACGGCACAGAAATAAAATAGGGAATAATTTACATGGCAAAATTATGCTGAACGTGGCAAGAGAGATGCTTGAATCTTCCATAGAAATGGAACAAGGCAACGACTCCAATATCCTTGTTTCAATAAAATCCGGGATTCGTGCGAATCGAGGTAACATATACAGCCCTCTCCAAAAGTATTAGGACATCGGTTGATTTAGCATAAATTGTAATTTTTCATTCAGTTTAGGTTATGTCAGTTTATATGTTGTATGCTCCGTTTAGGTAATGTTTCACGTTTAGTATTAAGTTTTATGTGGGATCGTATCGTCGAAAGTACATATTAAGTTATAAGTGTTTGTCGTTTATTCCATTAGTTTAACCATTTATTGCATTTTGTTCATTGAAAACGTACGTTGAGTATGTTTTCTAATTATATGGAAAATACTACAAAATGCATGGAACCAAATAGGATAAGAAATAATAGACAAACAAATAAAACGGATGCCGTAATTAGTCCAAGAAGTATTTAAAAAACGCGCTGGATATATCGTCGAAAAGAAAATTTAATTTACTTGTATAAAATTGACGTTATTTTTATTATTATGCAAAAATATGTATATATTTTTCTACATTGTAATAAAATATCGCCAATTTTATAGAAATAAATAAAATTTTCTATTTTTTAAATTAATTTAATTTAATTTAATTTATTTCTATAAAATTGGCGTTATTTTTATTACTATGTAAAATAGTATATATATTTTTACATTATAATAAAAATATATATCATATGTGTATATACATATACAATACATATGTGCACTTATTACAGTTTAATAGAATTAACTTTGAAATAAATTAAAGAAATTACAACAATTTTCTATCGGTTTCTCAAATCTACTTAATTTTGTGGAAGTGTCCTAACACTTTTGGAGGAGAGTGTACATAGCAAGTGTGTCACTATCTAATCCGTCATACAGAAAAAATAAAAGCGTAGGATTGATGGGCTGAGGAACCTTTTCCGTAAGTAGGACGAATCTATATATGAAATGAAACTTACGAACGATTGGGATCGATCCTAATTTTATCCGTGCCTTTACCGTATCCGGTTCGTTCTTCCTCAAAGTAGAACGAGTCAACGTACAGTCAGGCACGCCAAGAATCACGCTGATCAAAAAAGTCCAATCTAATGATAGCGTGAGGTGTGTACAACGCAGTAATAGGAACACTTTGTCGTTAAGGGTGTGGGTTTTTATGTGATCTTTACAGAGTTGATCGCCGCGCCGTTTATGCACGAGTTGTCACTAGAATAAGCTAACTAATAAGTCATTTAATTAGTATAAAATTGGAACTAGAATGTTACAATTTACCATTGGAAATATTAGTTTAACTCTTTTGTATTTTGAAAATCTTAGTAACATTCAGCTTGTTCTATATGTTATAATAAAAAAGAAATTCCAAAATTAATTCAAAATGAACATCACTCATATGGCGATCGACGCGTCATTCAACGTTTTAAGTATAATTTTCTACGATAAGCTTCTTAAGTTTCTTAATAAGAAATTTAGTATCTGAGGCATAGTTTGAAATATTATTCTTTTTAAATTTAATTGCACTCTAATCCAAATGATATGGATGTTGCATTATCGATCACATTCTCGCATTAACGAATGCTTGGATATAAACAATAGGACAAGTAGCGCAAAGTCTTGGAATAAATTTATAGGTTCAGTGATAAAACGGAATCAATTTTTTCAAATTGAACCATATGATTTGTATTGTTTTGAAATGTTCGGGAAACTAGTTTACTGGACAATGTTTAAAAAAAATTTTAGAGTCCATAACGGTAAAGCGATGCTTGAAATGTGAACGACTTTTCCACAATTTGAAACGCAAGAAGAAACTCAAGATGCTATTTTAGGATTCTAATAATCGAAATAAAAGGTATAGTCGTTTTCCTCCAATCTGCAACACTTGTAACACATAGCTCGAAGAACGGCAAACCTATGAATTCCTGTGAATGTCGTCAAATTGCGTACAGACTAGAGAAGATATGCAATCAGGAAAGATTGAAATTCTTTTGGGATTTTGTTACTTGTCCGATCGAGGTGCATCTTATTAATCCAATTTATAAAGTTTGGCAATAATGCAGTAAAGAGTAAAAAAAGTTGATTTTGGAGTACTGAAACTTTTGATAAATTCTTTTAGTATGAATATCTCTTTGCCGATAAAATGTCCGAGAATTTTTGCAAGACGACACACTTTTCCGAAATGACCACACACTTTAAAGTTTCACCTTTAAAAAATTTTAAGGTGATATTAAAAATAACTGTCACAACAATTTAGACAATCAGCAGTGCCATACAATTTTATTTTCCAATTAGTAGACAAATTTCGATCGTTACAATATTGGCTACTCAGATACATCAGCCTAATATACTTTATTATAATTTTGGTATCTAATTGTTAGCGAACATTTCAATTTCAGACGTTTATTAAAAACGCATTCTTTAAATTATAGGGTCAGATGAAACAATCAAGAGAACATCATTTCGTAATTGTTCTTGTCATTCTAATCAAATTTAATTCTTGCAAAAAATGTATTCGAACTCATTTTCTAGTAAACTAGTCAGTTCAATTTTAATTTGATGCAATAGAAGTCTAATTTCATAAAATTTTTAAGGTTGCTGGGATGGCAGTGTTAAGATATTTTTCTTTGTGTTTGTCTAATATAACCGCGAAGGAAAATAATCCACCCGTGCGGAAGATGAAAGACGGTCGCTATACTTCAGGAAACTGTCCCTTATTATCGGATAATCATTTAACATAGCCGAATCGGTCGTTTTAGTTTGCAGAAACGTCAATGAGGATATCGGTATAAACCAGACTCGGAGCTGATAACTAGATCGCTACATTAAAATCGTTATACTAAGAAAAATTCCACAATTATCTGAAATAATTATTTCAACTAATTATAAAATTATTCAAATAATTTCAAATGAGCTCTCGGGTATGATTTCGATCTTTGACGGCACTTGCTACAATGCTTTCGAAACGTTGTGAAAATAAATCGAAAAGAACAGAGCTTACACGAACGGCGATAACTCCGTTTAATCATTAAAAGACATCCATTATATTCCATCAAAAAATGAGGAAACGACCGGCCATTTCCCTTCGCTGAAAAGTTTATAGATTTTCGTCGTTCCGCGGCTGCGGCTTTTTCGCCGCAGGTGCAGCTATTAGCGGCGTGCCCGCGATTGTGTGTCCCCGCGATGAAATGAAAGAAGCGAAAAAGCTGTTTATTGTCCATGCGAGGGCGTTGCTCGCGGGCCAAAGAACCCGGGCACGGAAGACAGTAGTACGTCAGGTTTACGAGGCGTGGATTCGCGCGGCTTCGTTCCGTAACAACGTTGTTTCGGCCGGCTTAAATCGGCCATCAACAATCCCCGCGTCGCGATATCGTTCCCGGTCCTCGATACGGAATGACCTACGCCAGCGACGGCCTTTAATATCGGGGATGCGAAGCGACGGTGGAGAACGGCCCGATGAATAGGTCGGCCCGGCTGTCGCTTCTTTTCAGGCGGTTTTCTCGTTATGTACATGTATATCATATAT
The DNA here is from genome assembly GCF_051020955.1 of Megalopta genalis. Classification (NCBI taxonomy): domain Eukaryota; kingdom Metazoa; phylum Arthropoda; class Insecta; order Hymenoptera; family Halictidae; genus Megalopta; species Megalopta genalis. Next base: position 19,684,264 of record NC_135020.1, on the reverse strand, counting down.
CAACGCGGCGAGTTGACTCTGTAATCGCGGCGAGGACAGGAATTACAGGGGTTACCGTGATGAAATCACCAACAATTATTATTACAGGCGTAGTACACAGGGTGTCCCAAAATTATGGTATTTCCGAGAAATGAGGGATTCCTGAGATGATTTGAAGCAACTTTTTCCTTTACAAAAATTTTCTCCGAGGCATCGTTAACGAATTATTCAGAAAAAGCATTGACCAATGAGGGGCGAGTTCGCTTGGCGCTAGGCGACCGGGCCAATGAGCGGAACCGAGCTCCGCGCGCTCGTTGGCTCGGCCGCCGCGCGTTAGCTCGCCTCTCATTGGTTATCCTTTTTCGTTAATAACTCGTAAAGGTAGCCGCGGATTGCAATTTCGCTAAGGAAAAAGTTACTTCAAATGATCTCAGGAACCCCTCATTTCCCGGAAGTACCATAATTTTGGGACATCCTGTATACTATTGTATTATTATACTAGACGTATATACTATATAGAGTGTTTAAAAAAAACATTCAATATTTATATGGTATAAAGGATACATTGTACTGAGTAAAAAATCTTTAACGTACAAAATTATTGATGCTTGGTTGAGAAGTGATGTCGCATCCTCCATATAGCCCCGACTTTGCACCAACAGATTATCATTTATTTCGAAGTTTATAAAACTTTTTAAATGGTAAAAATTTCGATAATAACGATTGCCTCTAATCGCAGTTGATTGAGTTTTTTACTGATAAGAACGAGACGTTTTATGAGCGCGGAATCGTGAAGTTACCAGAAAGATGGCAAAATGTCATCGAGCAGAATGGAAAATATTTGACTATTAAAGTTCATTTCTTGTATAAAAAAAAATTGAGTTCTATTTCACATTGAAATACTGAAATTACTTTCCTGCCAACCCAATATAATTACAGGCGTGACTCTAGCGTAACTGTGGCAGTCGTGATTTGGGAGCCTAGTTACAGTAATGTCTCTCTAATTGACGCTCAGACTGTGCACAAAAATGGACAATTTGGGAAGAGGAGATACGATTATTCGAGTCTTGCGGTTCGTTTTTATAGTCTCGAATTGTCAACAACTATAAGAACGAGCTGCAGGGCTCGAATAATCGTATCTTCTCTTCCCAAACTGTCAATTTTTGTGGACAATCTGAGCGTCGATAGAGAGGCATTACTGTATATTGTCGTGAGTCATCTGGCAGGACAGGAGAAGGCGTGGGATTTTTGAGCATTGGAAGCTCTAGGAAGCACTAAACGGTCGTTACCGCGAAGGAGGGCAATGCCCTACGAACGGTGCTGCACGGGAAACAATGGAAAATGGATAATGGATTTGATATTAGGATTATTGGAAGCATGATCCAGACGACCAGTATACAGTGACGATGTAAACACGCGGCCGTTCAGTGTATATTATTGCCGGTGGTTCACTTGGGCAGGCATCGAGCTCCATTAGCTGTGCTCGATGCCGTGTACAAAAACTATTGTAAGCGCGAGCGTTCTTATACACAGGCCGTGACACGAGCAAGAGATGGTTTCGCAGGGATTACCTTGAAATCACCAACAATTATTTCACCGATAATGTTTTGATCGACGCGATTTCAGCGACACCGCAATTTCGCCAACGCTGTTTACATACCGATAAGTTGAACACGACAAATGTTTACAGCGACTTCAACAACAAATGTTTCACCGACAATTATTATCGACGCTTCGTATATAAGAAGTGCAGAAATAGAGACGATCTGTTTTAACACGTTGATTGCCGCGTCACCCGTATTCGGGTGACAGCAAAAGTTCTCATCAGGCCACGTCACCCGTAATTCGGGTGACGCTGATTTGACTACTTACAAAGGATTTCCGAAAATATTTCGACAAATATTCTACAGGAGGTAGAATGAAACTATTGAATTCTTATAAAAATGGTTTATTAAAAAAATTATTCGCAGTGTATAACATTAAAACATTCTCTGCAAAGTTGAGGTTGATCAGGACAGCTTGGACAAAAAGTTGTTTATTTTTTCAGATATGCTCGTGCCTCTGATCGGTCCATTTCGTATTTTTTATTTGAACTGTAGCTTCCTCGGTATCATCAACATTTCTTTCTTGTTCCGTGACCAATTCTCGTAAAATCTCGTCAATAGTATCTTCATAACATTCATTATCACTAAGATTATATTTATCAGTATCCAAATCAGAATCTGACGATGTAATTTTATTTATGCTTCTCCTTCCGGGCAATCCGATCTCTTTTCATTATTGAAAAAAATAAGGGCAGAGATTTTAAGTTATACCATTCGGTACTCGGCAAAGATTCCAACTGTTCATGCAGGAACAGAAACAGATATGAATTAACAGCGCACGCTACCTATAGCGGCACGGGTTGCCTGTAGGAGATTTTGTTGTAAATACGCGTGGCAGTCAATGGATGTGTGAAAGAAGTGGCAAAAGTGGAAACAGTTGTGAATGCAGAGGAAGGGTAAGAACAGTATTTGTAAATGGAAAACACATTATTCGTTCTTATGGCCCTACCAAACGTAATCGTGCACCAGAAGCAGAACGTCTTCAAATTATTACAATTCGCAATGAAGTAAATGAAATGGTTGTAGCTACTCACGAGAGACCATGCAAGATTGTCAGAAATGCGATTGTAGAGGCAGAGAAAATTATTCAACCACAATTTCCGAGTAATTCTGCTTTGATACAGCAAGCGCTATATAAACGACGAAAAAATAAATCCGCCGAACCAAAAAATATTGACGAACTTAATTTGTCCGACGAGATGTTGAATACTTGGAATGGAAAATCTTTCGTAAGAGTTATTAAAGAAGAATCTGAATGTGTGCATTACTGTTTACAACAGTTGCACTTCATTCTTAATACCGTGACCTTTTATTGATAAATCCATTTTTTTTACCGTAAAAATATGTAAAACACGGCACTAACAATAACTGTGTACGATTCGACGTTCAAACGTATACAATAAATTGTCCCCAATTGTTTTTCAACTTGTAAACAAAAATAGACAATTTGGGAGGAGGAAATACGATTATTCGAGCCTCGCGCCTCGTTTTTTAAAAGTTGTTGACAATCGCCAACCATAAAAACGGCTCGAATAATTGTATTTCCTCCTCCCAAATTGTCCATTTTAGTTTGCAAGTTGGACAATTAAGGAGAATTTACTATATACGATTAAAAGTCGCATCGTACATACTGCTGTGTTTTACATATTTTTTACAGTTCTAAGTGTCGATAATAACATTCGTCGGTGAAACGGGCGTCGATGTAAATATCGCCGGTGAAATAATTTTTGGTGATTTCAAGGTAACGCAAATGACAAGAAGCCGGAAAAGTGTGTCGTGTCGTACAGTGACATCTTCTTCAAAAAAGTTGACGAAAATGCAATTTTTGAAGTATACAGCAGCGAAAAGCTGATGCAGTAGGTATTTGTGGTGTACACATGTACAGGGTGTACAGACAAACTTAAATGGTGTCGCATGATGCATGGTACCCTGTAAGTGGAGGCATTTTGATGATTTCAAGGTCACATGTATTTTTTAAAAACGGAACTGTAAACTGTTTATGCAACCATTGGATGCATCGATTTATTCTCTGCGAAAAAGTGTTAGGGCACTTTGGTCGAAAATTGTTTTTAGTTTAGAAGATATTTATTTTATCTAATTTATTTATTTTGTTTTATATAATAATTTATTTATTTCATTTTATTTTATATAATATTTATATATTGTATTTATTTTATCTGCATTCTCTCTGGTACACGAATCTCTTCGTTGAAGTTTGGTGAGTAATTACGAGAAGTTCTTCCAATCTTGGGGATTCTTTAACGTTGTCAAGGTCAGGTGAGAAGTGTCGTCACGATTTAATAATCGCGATTTTGTTTTCCGATGACTACTTACGAGATTGCAGTTGTACGTATATATAGTTAGCCTTCCTCTTTTTACTTGCTTAAAATGTGAATGTTCGTTTAGAAATCATGCAGCTGTTCGTTTCTTTTGCATCATCCCTAGCTGTAGATTAAAATTGGGGGAGAGGTGGCGTGAGAGGGATACTGTTGTTTCGAACCTGATATAAAAAGAAACTAACAGACCATTCCACGTCTACTTGGTACGATTGGAAATATCAGCTATCTGACTATAAATCTACGTGAACCTGCTTCTATAAATACACGTAATTCTACTCAATTTTTTAAAAAGTGCTTTTTCTCCCTTTCATAAATTGATCGTGTTGAAAGGAAAATTGATATCTTTGAACGGGCTAGTATAATAAAAGAGAATAATATTGGCATAAATAAAAGGACATAAAAGAGCATAATAAAAATTATTGGCACAATTTCCTGAATTATTATATAATTAACTCGTTGAGGCGTATTACTGGGATTTTACAATTGATCTTATTGTGCTTCCTTCCTGTATTATTTCGTTTACATTTATTATTACATATATTATTGCATGTATTCAAAAGTATAGTTTCGAAAGACTAGTATAGTTTCCCTATTTATAAAAGGGATCCCAGGGAATTTCATAAATTTAACAAGTAAACTGGAAAACTAATAACTAATAATTAAATTAATATCCAAGAAAAGGTAGCGAACAGTGCATTATATTGTTCTTCAGGAGATCCTTGCTGAGAAGTAATAAAAAAAAAAATAAGTCACTAATAACAACAATTCGTGAAACGAACAAAAATCACGATCAATAACACAAAGAAACAATCGTCCTAAATAATTCTTCCATTTTCAAGATATATTTACTATTTTATAGCACCTCACCGTGAAAAGCAACGCATGTATATTTGAATTCTTTGTTCTCCGACGCAAATGATCGTGTAATTTTCTATCAGACATTTCGTGTTCAATGATTTCGACTTGGAATTTGGAAATTGCGACCTGGAAGACCTAGAATAGTACGTTGCCAAATCGCTTACGATATTTTCTCCTCGAAACGAATATTTCGGATCACCGCGCATTGTCTTCGGTCCCCATTATCGCCCGTCCTTTACCTTCTCCTGTCGAAACGCAGACCCATTAGTTATTTTTGCGATTGCCACGGTGAAAAGGTCCCTTGAGAAAGTGTTGTGGCGCGCCAGGTGGTGACGGCTTACGGATGTTTCCTGAAGGACATTCTTCGCCGAGCTAATTTATCGATCCTCTTCGGCGAACAATGCGAGTCCACTGCCGTCCCCGAGGACTGACAATATTGCGTAAGGTTCCCATTCCATTCTATATTTCATTCCGCACGGTTTTTCCTTTTGTCAGGCTCGCACGCACACGAGATTGCTGTTTCGCGTAGAACAATTTTAATGGGAATGGTTTTTGTTATTTTCCCCTGGTTCTGGGATCGAATTTCCGGCGATTTCTGTGCGGTCTTCCCGACGTTCGATGGAACGAACAAAGTAGAAGTAAAAATTAATTTTAATAGAGATTTCCTTCTTATATATTGTTTATTCGTTCAGCAGTCATCTACAGTTGAGCTTTGACTAGTAAGATCGAATTTCATTGTGTACGCATTAATACAACAGCTTCAAATTATTTTTACGGTGGACGATTAGATTGAATAATGTATTCAACAATTATTATAATCGATACGTGAGAACAGATTTTGTTAGCAGGCGTCCTTAAATTATGATTGATCGATCACACGTTAGTGTTATGTTACGATAGATTAATACTTATTGAAAATAATTTCGGAGAATACTCTAATTTATAATACATTTTTTCTTTTAGTTTAACATGTGCGTGAACTCTTAATTCAAAATTTCGAAAAATAGTCTCTTATTCTCTCTAGCCTCCAAGGTATTATATTATAAAATTATCGACTAAATAAGCTGAAATAATTTGATTATTTATGGAGAACATTCTTGTACGTATATATCTTGTTTCTTCATTTTTCTTTCTGTTGTATTATACAATTTACAGGGTGTCCCATAAATATGTGAACACCTGGAAAGGGATGATTCCTGAGGCCATTTGAAGTAACTTTTTCCTCAGCGAAAATGTAACCCGCGGCTTTGTTTACGAGTTGTTAACGAAAAATGCTGATCAATGAGAGGCGAGATCAGCAACCGCGAGGCAGCCGAGCCAATGAGTGTAATTGGACTTCGTCCGCTCGTTGGCTCGGTCGCCGCGCGACAGCTGATCTCGCCTCTCATTGGTCACTGTTTTTCGTTAACAACTCGTAAACAAAGCGGCGGATTGCATTTTCGCCAAGGAAAAAGTTACTTCAAATAACCTCAGGAATCACCTCTTTCCGGGTGTTAACATAATTAACACCCTACATGTATGAATTTTTATATCCGCATGCACTTCGATTTCTTTCATAGCTGCGTTTATTGGCACTTTTCTGTCATCGTTAATGTCCCCAATAGAACGAGACAATTTTTGTTATCTGTGTGCCTTCATTTATTCTCGTTTCTAGATTTTGGTAGCAGAAGAATCAAATTCTGTTTCGATTTTGAAGAAACGAATAACATTCGTTAGATTATGTATAAGACCATCATCGCGAGTCTGATTCGTTGCTATAGTACAATGTTATAACGTACCGCAAAATTAGGACTACCCTAAGATCATCAATGCAATTATACCTGATTAAAGGTATATAATTATACGTGACGATTAAAACATGTACGCTTCGCGTACAGATATTTAAGGAATATCTATTTAAGAAAGGATTGTTATAAAGTAGAATAAAAATCACTATAAAATCGTGATAACGTGTTGTACTTGTCCGGAAGCAGCACACCGTCTGCTAATTCGACTCGCGGAAGAGATTCCCAACGAAAATATGACCGGTTGAAACGGATGCTGGTTTCAACCAGAAGTTGGTTAAAACACAGAAGTATGTGAGAGGAGCTGTTTTATTTCAGATTTATACAATATAAGATTTTTATCTTACTACATGTTCGCCCGGTAAACGTACTTACCTCGGTCTGGTTTTTTGTGAACTTGTACTGTACATAGGTGCACTATACATACATACAATGCTTTTAGAAGGTTCTTGGCATAGGCATTAAGAAAGGGAATTTATGAAGTTCCTCGTGACTTTTTATTTTCTTGCGTATACTTCCGCGAGCCTGATCGTTTACAGACTCCGTACTGCCTGGAATTGTCTAGACATCGTGTCTGGGTTTATGTTACGATCGAGTGGTACATTGTCTTTTTTAGATATTTATTTGGCATGCTTGGCCGTAAGAATTTCTTTGAGGACTTGGATCAAGTGAGAAGATCATATTCCTGATTCGGAAAGAAACTAGCTGTAGGGTAAATGTGATTACTATGAGACCCATTTTGTTTTGAAATTATAATTTTCTATGCTAATTTTGTTTGCATAATATCATTTACTGGAATATCATTGTTCATTCATTGGTCGTGTTTGGTCATTCATCGGTCATCAATTCTCACAAAATCTTATGTTACATCATTTTTGTTTTTTTAAAAAAAGCTATAACTTCTCAAAATATATACAAGAGTTGTGTTCAATAGCGAAGTAGCGAAGTAGCTGCCTCTTGCGATTTGTGCATACTAATTGTACTTTGGCCTAGAACTTTTGAACAATATTTGTTAAATGTACGTATTTATTTTCTGTTGCGAAATTAGAGTGGCGATTGCTTTTATCATCGATAATAGTGTCGTTCTAAGCACATTCTACGTGCTTCACAGTATTCTTTTTTCCGATGTTTATTCGATTTGGTTTTGCTACGTGGAATGCGTATCGTGGTCCGATGCAATGCGAACCGAACGCGACGGTTTCACCAAATCACGCACGAATAATTTATTTAGTCGGGGTGCATTGCATCGAAGCGAAAGTACACGTATGTAAAGCAAAATACGTATTCGCATTTACGTGTGTACGTTTATATTTTTAAATGTAGCGACCGTGAGATATCTTTAGAGTATAATTAATACTGAAATAATTATGTTCTGCTGGACCTCCACGTCAGTGAAGACATTCCTTTATTAAATAATAGAAGAACCTTTAATCTAATTATTTATTTATAGTTAACTGCAAATCTAATCGAAGATCGTTTTATGTACGCCTTCATGAATATCTATCATCAGTCTGCTGATTTTCTTCTCGTTAACAACTAATTTTGACCGGACACCACAATCTCGTGATTATAATTATAACAATGACGAAATTAATAATCAGATTTTCTAAATTAACAGTATGGAAAAATATTCGGATTTGTATCAAATTTCCGACAATCATTTCACCGACAACGCCCTAACCTACATCATTTGATCGACATTGATTTCGCCGATAATATTAAGTAACCGACATGATAAAATCGTCGAAGATGTTTACATCGACACTTGTTTCACCACATTGACTTTATGTTTACCTTCCAATGACAGTCATTCAGTTCGATTGGCAGGTAAACATAAAGTCAATGTCGCTGAAACGAGTGCCGATGAAAATATTGTCGGTGATTTCACTACGTCGGTTAAACAATATTGTCGGTCAAATGGTGGTGTCGATTAAGCATTCTCGGTGAAATGATCGTGGGTGATTTGATACAAACCCAAATACAGTAAATGCACCCTAATTGACGCTCAGCTTGGAAATAAAAATGGACAATTTGGGAAGAAGAGGTGCGATTATTCGAGCGTTGCAACTAATTTTTATAGTTGTTGACGATCGGTAACTGTAAAGATGAGCCGCAAAGCTCGAATAATCGTATCTCTTCTTCCCAAATTGTTCATTTTTGTGCACAATCTGAGCGTCAATTAGGAAGAATTTACTATATTACCTGTTAAATAGCTTACCACGCTGTCATCTCATTCACGTAAAAGCTTTTTTGTTGTGTCATCAACAATACCCGGCATAGTCGACTGTTCACACATCCGCCAGATGCATTATATATGAGCAAAGATTAGGATGTTGTTTTTGTCAACATATATCAAGGACATCGAAATCGATGAACATGTTCCCCCTAATCTATGCAATTATCCATAATCAATATTTACGGAACCTTCACGACCCGATTCATACAACACGAAATTCCATCTAGCATGTTATATGAATATGCGAAACAAGTTCAATGACACAATATTGTTCGTAGCAACGCACGTAATATCAATTCCCTAGTATCGTTATTATGATAGCAAATAGCTGTCGAATATGCAACTGGTATTAGGAAAATCCTTCGACGCTGTTTCACGTAATGCCGATGCAGCGCGATTAGGATTCTAAGTGCTGGTATTTGCAATTGTAATCAAATACACATCGAACGATGACAGAATTCCTGCGTTAGCTGATTGTCTCTAATGTATCTTAAATTGTTTAGAAGCGTACATCATACTGCCGTCCTTAATCCAAATATTCGTATCTGTTAATTTGCCACTGTTCGGGAGATCCTGAAGTATTTGGGACATGACGTGCCTCCTACCTTTCAAACAAAGCTGGAATATTCTATATACGGTAATTTCTCCCAGAAATGTTCAGGTGTCGGAATTGAAACCGGCAGATCTGAGAATACTAAGTCGCGAATCTTCGAGCCCCGCGGCTCGTTTTTATAGAAACTCGGGGCAGTCGGCGAGAAAAGGCAGCGGTCAGCATGCCGGTGTACATTAATATGAATACGTAATAATGCTAGAATAAAAACGATGGCTTAACTTTTTTATTTCTAATTTTTTGTCACGAATCGAAGACAATTTGGAGGCCACGTGCCACTATTCGAAGGCAATTCGCAGACCGCATGACTCGATTCGAAGGCAATTCGCAGTTCACATAACACGATTCGAAGACAATTCGGAGGCCACATGATACGATTCGAAGACAATTCGAAGGCTACATGATACGATTCGAAGGCAATTCGCAGACCACATGACACGATTCAAAGGCAATTCGCAGACCACATGACACGATTTGAAGGTAATTCGGAGGCCACATGACACGATTCGAAGGCAATTCGGATGCCATATGACACGATTCAAAGTCAATTCGCAATCCACATGACTTGATTCGAAGGCAATTCGCAGACCACATTACACAATTCGAAGGCAATTCAGTGGCCACATGATACGATTCAAAAGCAATTCGCAGGCCACGTGTCATGATTCGACGGTCACGTACCTAGTACCTACCACGTATCTCACACCCGAGCAGACCATATTGTGTTGTCTTCCGAGAATTCGCATCGCACGATCGACCGACTCCGTCGACCCTTAGCATCGACGTAGCAATAAATAACTCAGGCATACGAGTAGCACAGGGAAATTCACAGGAACCCGCAATTTGGCATTTCCGGGAGAAATTACTGTACTTCATAAAGTTCTAAATGTAATTCCAATTTATTTGACTTTGATCTTTTGGAATTGAACATTTTTTCGTAAACTTTATATATTGCAACCTATAGCTGACCAAAAAATGTTTAAGTTTTGTTCGAAACATTTATTTGCTAGACTGTCGGAACTGTTAGAAAAACCGTCGCGGAACATTACGTGGAACACTCTGTATATAAGTTTAGTTAAGTCGAGATTTAGGAATAATAAAGTTATTTATTATAAAGATCAGAGTTTTGGAAATGCGTGACCAAAGTGACGTCACGGGTTTGTAGAAGATTCTGGAATTTTTGATAAGAAGATAATGGAATGACGTCGATATACAATACATACAACGTTAACAATAGCAAATAATAACCGTAACAACAATAATAAGAACAGCCGCTTATGAAACGGGATATTTTACCGTTTTTGGACGCCATTTGCCGCATAGCGGCGATAAGCTACGGTCAGGAAGCTTGGTGCCTAAATAATGGACGTAAATAAAGAAACTCCCGGTGACGTTGTCAGCTGTACGGGGTTCCGTGAGTCGGTGTGAGTGTATTTTCGCGCGACGCGACGCGACGCAAGGTGCAGTGTCAAGCCGTCAGCCGGTTCGCGGCTCGCACTCAGCTCGGATTTCTTGGAATCTTTCCATTCTCGAGTTTCTCGCAGGCGGTCCTTTCGGCGAGCTGCGAGAGCGTCCCGAGCCCCGACACAGCCTGGCCGGTCTAACGAGCATCGTGCGTGTTACGCTTCTTTTCCGCAAAGCCCCCGATGAAAGGATTATCCGGGCGGAAGTATCCTTTCGGAGCCAGGGCTGGGATGAGAGGTTAATAGCGGCTGGTAACGATCGAGTTGGAGGACGTGGACGGATCCACGCCTGCCGAGAGCTGAAAATTCTAAAGACGACCGAGGAGAGCCTCTTCTCTCTTCTCTCTCTTTCTTTCTCTTTCTCTCTCTTTCTCTCTCTCTCTCTCTCTCACGATCTCTCCACTATCCAGTTATTCCTTTTCGGAGATTTAACTCGTTGAACGGCCGCAAGGCCTTAATTACACCCTGGCAGCAGAAGACTCTGCCCCTGGTGGCTCTGTTAATGGCCTACGTGGCCTGCAAAATTATTTCGTACGTCTGATTGCTCGCCTCAAGCGATACGAAAACCCTCCGTGCCCCGTCCGTGCTGCGACCGTTTCCCTAATTAGGTTTATAGGTCTGCGGTACGGAAACGCACACGGTTCTCTCTGTTCTTCGCTTTTCTTTTTTCTCTCAACCCCCCTCCCCCTGCATCGTGATTTATTTCGTGACCAGCCACGGAGACGCCTACTATATTTATTTCTTTATTCGGGCAAGACGTTTCTCTCCCTTTTCAAATGTATTTGGTCAACGCGCAGGTCCTGTTGGTTGGATTAACCCTGTAATGATGTCTAGCACGGTCTTTCACGAGCCGGAGAATATATTCTAAGTACTGATTTTTATTACTGTATCGCAAGACGGCTGTGACAGTGCTTCTTACTTCGATAGGTACGCGAGGACCTCGATTATTCGACGTCTGATTTTTTTATTATCTGAATGTGTTTCGGATAGTAAATAAATCGATCGATGTGACTATCGGCAAGCTGTGTTATCTTTAATTTCTTACAGCTCGTACCAGGGTCAATCGATTTCGATGAAATTTTCACGGTAATATATGTAACCGGGATCTACGAAACGCATTTTTTTTTAAGTTTTGTTATAGGCTCAGATAAAATAGATAGAAAATGAGAGTTTTTTTATTTTCTTTTGTCATTCTAATCAATAGCAAAATTTCAAGAATGTATTCCAGTTATGGTCTAACAGACTGGTTCTTCTATTATCTAAAAAAGAAACTTAAGTCCAGTTCTGAAAAAGTTAAGTCACTACATACATATAGTTGTTGCCCTATTTATTTATATGAATATCTTTAAAATTGTGGCGGGTATGCAAATATAATTACAATAAAAATGTAATAGTTTTGTAATAGTTTTAAAATTAGAGGATTGTATGCGTATATTAAACTTATCGGATAACACTAAATTTAACCTTTTGTTCATCAAGCTTTTAATAAAACAAATTAAGCCCTTTGCAGGTTTTACTGATCCTTTTGCGAATTAAACTTGTTTCCAAATAAAATTAATAAGGATCCCGATTAGCTTCATTTAATTTTAAAATTTAACATAAATTTATGTATTTGGTATTTAAAACAATATTTTCATTACGAATAATCAAACCTACCGAGGAAATAATTGTTGTTTTAAATTTTGTTAAAACCGGAAGGACATTTTCATAGAAAATAATTGTACAAATTTCGTAATGCAAAGCATACATTATAATAAAAACTGTGAGAGTGCTAAACAAATTCAGTCTTGTCGTCATTACAAAGTGACAATTAAGATAACAAATAATCCAATAATCGTTTATGAAATATTACTCGATTTCCAAATTTAATATGAATTCTATTACAAATAACTGAAAATGAGCGAATTGAATTTGCAAAAGGGCTAATTCGATATACAAAAAGATAAACATGATTTACAATTTAATTAATTTTGACTGCAATAAGATGAATATGATATAATATGTATTATTCTTGCAAGAAAATTTGTACGTCGATAATTATTCGAGTTATCGCCGGGTACAATTTTACATATCGCGCGCACATTATATAAATCGAAAAGAGCCAACCACAAAAGCGCATAAATACCACTTAATGAACCGAAACTTTTCAGTTGAGTAGCGGCTGGACCGAATTCAAATTTCGCTAGTGGACTCCGCTCGCCAAATATTTCACCCAGCAAAGTATTTAAACTAACGCCGGCTGTCGTTCTTTCAAATATCCCGTAATTCACTATCATTTAACTTCCTCAAAACTTTTACTCCGTCTGAGTCTTCGGTGAGGGAAATCACGAGCCTGAGAGGGGTGGGGGGAGAGTGTCGACGAGGGAATTTAAACGAAAACACCGGGGATTTCGTCGGTGTTGACGCAAAAAGTTGATATTTAATCGAGGCTGAATGTCGTTATACATGGAAATGCTTTTCACGGGCTGCGTGAACCGCGGGGTTTTACCGAAACCATAAATCGTTTCGGCTTTCGGCGAAAAGTCGATATCGTTGGATAACTTGAGGCACTTCCGTGTGCCGGCGCCACGCCGGTCAATGGAGAATAAACTTCCTCGGCGTCGGGGACGCGGTAAGGGTTAGAGGGATATCCGAGAGGAGAATTTCGGACAGTTCAGCATTGTTTTTCACCGTCTTCGAAGCGTCTATTATCGGCACTGGACACGTGATCCTGCGCTATTATCTGGCTCGTAGCCGAGGCCTTTAATGGACTGAGTGCTAAAGGAAATTTGATAATAGGGCGAGACTTACACGCCGAAGATTTCAGAATTCGGTCGACGAATTAAACCGCTCGAGAATAGAATCCACGGTTTCCCTGCGCGTTATCCTTTCATTATGGAAGCTCTTCAATCACGGATATTCCATATTTAGACGGCCACGTCTTCCCTCTTATGATCGGGGTAGTATTAAGCCGAGCAACCCAACCTGTTCAGTAAATGACCAAATGCATTATTTGTTCAAACAACCATCTTACGAATCGTCATTTAATCTCATAAATAATATAAATGTAAGCGGGTTCGATTTCTAAGAATTTTTATTCGTTCATTGATCGTTCGACGGATATTTCGCAAAACCTTCTAACACATGTTTGAAAAAAGCTGTGATTATCAAGAAATAATAGAATTGCGTTCAGGGATGTATGAACTTAATAGTAAAATGGCCAATGAATGAACACAAATTTTTAAGGAATGGACAATAACATGATACACAGAATGATACTGTGCAAGCAAAATCATAGTTTCATTGAACTCATGTTAAAATAGAAATTATGTATTTCAAGCAACAATACGTACGTACTTATTATGAACATATGGGACGTTGTACCTGCTAAACAAACAAATTAAATGTGAGAGAAATTTTGAGCAAAATCAAAACGAGTGATAAAATAGAGGAACAAGATGATAAATGTTTATAGAAAAATTAGCATGCCCGGAAGAAGTACCTTTTAATTAATATATTGAAAAAATAGCTAAATAAAATTATAAATAATTGCAAGCACACCGAAAAATGTTCACTGGTTGAGTTTCAAGAACCGCTGATCTAGATAGTTTATGTATTTTCTGTTTTAGACAGTCTAGAATCATTTACTTATTTGTGATCGTGTTGTAGTTCGATTATTTGTCTAAATTTTGTGGTTATAAAAATGGTGAGAATTAAAAGAAGATCTTTTGTTGATAAACATTCTTATAATTGCTACCATTCCTCCTCCTATTATACATATATAAAATGAAAACGATGCTTTTCACGAATAAAGTAAAACATCTCATAAATTTTTTTTAGTTTTGATAAAAATGAATAAAGTAGATTTGTATCTTACTAAAAGCAAAAAGATACAAAAGCCAAATTACCGAATATCATGTTAAAAATTTTATGTATTTCCAGAATTAATTGATAAAGAACTGAATATAGAAGAAAACAAGAGGTTGAACAAAATGGACTTTTTGAATATACTCGTGTCACGAAATTCATCGAAAAATGCAAGCACCAGGACGTAACAACGCGATGCAGGCTCTTTGTTCCACACGAGGGTCAACGACCCTGGCTTCGAGCATGGTTTTCCGACTAATGAAATTTCTCAACTTATACGTCTATCGCAGGCCACATTCAAATGATTGACGTTGAACCAAAGATTGATATATGACGCTCTGAATGAATTTCAACTGCGTTCGAGATACGGATTTTGCACTCGAATTAATCCTTTGATAGATCGGATTCACCTTTTTTTTGCATTTCAAACTAATCCTTTGATAGATCGGATTCACCTTTTTTTTGCATTTCAAACTAATCCTTTGGCAGATCAGATTCACCTTCTTTTTGCATTTCAAATTAATCCTTTGGTTGATCATATTCACCTTTCTGGAAATCAAAATAATCCTTTCGCAGGTTTTATTCACTTTTCTGGAAATGAAAATAAATCTTGCAAAGGTTTAATTCAATGTGTAAAAAGGTGAGTTTGATTTTCAAAACGGTGAATAAAGCCTGCAAAAAAAGGGTCAATTTGATTTGCGAAAAAGCGAGTATGATCTACAAAAGGATTAATTTTGAATGTAAAACATGAAGACTTTAATGAAACATGAAAAATGTTCAATTAATTCTCAGAAACTAGACTTCAGAGGGATAGTCGAATAACAATACCTACAATTTGAGTCAAAAACGACTTTCGGGGAATGGTGAAAGAACAACGCGAGCTTTGAAAATGTCAATGATTTAACCTCGTAAGAGTGTGCAGAGGGCTACAAAATTGCTCTTACACCATACCGCCGCGTGATCCATAATTTACAGTTCCGTCTAGTAAAGCCTCTGTCAATTTGTGAAAAATCGGATGTCCGATTCAATTTTCGTTGAACGTTCCCAGGCATGCGCGATCGTAAAATCTCTATAGATGGTAGAGACAGCCATAAAACGTACATTTTAATTCCCCATAAACGAAACGTGAAGAGCGCACGCTACCGCAAATCGTTTCGGGGATCCATAAACAAGATACGTCTCTTGGGATGTCTACGAGTAAAACTCCGAGACTTGCGTTGATACCGTTGATGCATTTACGTTTGATATTCGCAGCTTCCGCATCTATCCATTGTTGGCCATATTTCCGCACAATTTTAGCCGCGTTCGTACAAATAACCGAGTTATATGCGGAATTGCTAACGCCGGCCGTTTTCGCCAACAAGTATTCGCTGAAACTAGGTTCGATTAATGCCGGTATAGAGGGCGATGATCGTACTTTTGTCATCGAAAGGTCAAAGCATCCATCGCCCCGGGCCTTTGCAACGAAATCATGCAGAACAGTTTCACTTTTGCGATGATAACACCGTGTAATAGGTGGAATACGGTCGGATTATTACTATACCTGCGAAGCAATGACCGAAGATACGTTTGTTAAAGCGAAACTAAACACACGCTGCATGGAATCACCACGTTTATTCCTTTGATTGAAATCACTGCTTCATATCTTGTTCTGCCATATTTGTTGTATTCGACTCGAACATAGTGTTTCTGTTTTACTCATACCGCTTGTTATACAGGATTAAATTATGATACTTCTGGAAAATTAGAGATTCCTGAGATCATGCGAAGCAACTTCTTCCTTTACAAAAATTTTCTCCAAGGCATCTCGCCAACGAGTTATTAACGAAAAACACTGACTAATGAGAGGTGAACTCGGCTGGCGCGAAGCGGCCGAGCCAACGAGCAGACGAAGTCCGGTTCCGCTCATTCGCTCGTGCCGGCTGAGCTCGTCCCTCATTGGTCAGTGTTTTTCGTTAATAACTCGTAAACGAAGCCGCGGATTGCATTTGCGCTAAGGAAAAGGTTACTTCAAATTACCTCAGGGACCCGTCACATTTCCCACGATTTATTATTAATTCATTTATTATTATTTTCAATGTATGGAATTTATCATTAATTTAGGGACATGCTGTATGTATGTGTACGTCATCCGTCTGTCTCTCTTCACTTTAAATTTCATAGTTTATTTTAAATCTCCTCGTAACTCATAGAATTAAGAATTTGAACTTTTGTTTATTCTAAAACAAATAAAATGAAAGAGAGAATACAAGCATATAATAGTGTTTAATCAGATAAATATAAACTTAATCATACCCGAGCACAAACCAAAGGCACAGCATTTGGTCACCCAGCAGTAACCGGCACCACTATCCTAATTCGGTATATTTCTTTCATTTTTACGTTTAAACAGCTAGTTGATATCGGGAGATATTTTCCACGATGGCTTCGAAGCGGCGTACGAGGTTTACAGTTTGAACAAAGCCAAATTGCGACAAAGTAGTTCTGTTCCATCCCCAAGTTAGTTCCCCGCGAATATTCCGAAGCTAACGGACGCGCGCAACTATCGGATGGTATGTTATCGCCTTCGTGGTTCCAGGGAAACTCCCCTATGTCCGAGCCAAGCACCTATATCCCCAACCCACGGAAATAGGCTGTTATCCTGCAGACACTCGCCAAACCCAATAAGGCTCGCCCCGGCCCGTACACCTGTGGCAGGCGGCAACTTGCGGTGTCGCACATCAAAAAAGGAAAAAGACAAAAAGCTAACGGGGGAAACGAAAATCTCCCAGAGCAATCTCGGCGGTAGGCGAGAAGAGTTCTCGATATTTTTGCCGCAGCGTAGTGACGGAAAGAGACAGGTCTTCAGAGGAGCTTCAATTTCGATGATTAAATGGGAACGCGTCGCGCGAACGAGGTCCAGTCCCGGCGGATATATCGTCGCAGTGCCCTTGTTTGCCGTTCTTCCACGAAAACCGAGGAAAAAATGGCTCTCTATGAGGAGGTGAAGATGGGAGCGGGGGGGAATCCCGAGCGTACGCGGCTATTGTCCGGCCGTACCGGGTTCGTTGTACTGATTACGCGACCGGGTATCTGCCGATGACGGTAAAACAATGCCCGACAAGTGGACGGATAAATAAACGGATGTCACGGCCGAGATGCAAGGAATTTCCTTTTTTTCCTCTTCTTTATCGGATGCCCCGTGATAAAGCAGAAAGGTTTCTGTATCCCGTGCAGCCAAACGCAATCTGATTCATGCGCTCGCTTGTCGGAAAATGTTCGATCGAAATTGTGAATGCGGTACGAAGGAATTATTTGGACCCGTGGCTATGCGAGATACCTGGATACCAAGGTACACTCCGCGACAAGAAGATAGCACATTTTAAAATTCAATTGATTTAGTTTCAATTAAATTAATTAATTTTAATATAACAATTGTAATTTCTTTTAAAAGTAATTTAAAGTGATTTCTATTTATTCAGCATTACAATCGAGGTCGTAAAACATCACTATACACATACACAAATGAAACAGAATTGAATTCCGCCAGTCTAAACAGCTTTACTTGAACGAAAAGAATTTTTATCGAAACATAGCGCGACAAAATGATAGCACATTTAACTAAAAATTATGTATAGCAATATGTCAACGAATGATATTTAATGCTTAATATTGTGTGGTTCTTCCTTTACATTTATTAACGATCATTATTATCTTTGGCAAAGATTCGTAGAGTTTCTTAAATAGTTTTTTTTTACTCTAATGGCTCCCACTAATCTTGAACACATTGTTTTCATTCGGAAATGTTTTGAAATCGTCTGTCACTTGCATACACAGTTCGTTTAAGATTTCTACAACAATTTTCAACGATATGACCATGCTGGACAATTGAAAACGCGTTTTTTCTCGAGAAAAGTACTCTTTTACTACTTTCGCATACACGGATATATTAATTGCATGCGTGACGTGTATACGCAATACCCGTTCTAACCGTCATCCCTACGCGAAACGGTTCGACTCCGACCGAATGCGACTGTTCGGGCATCATCGGTCGGAGCGGAACCGTTTCCAGTACCGCGAGCGAAAGCGTACGACGCGAGCACAGTGCTAGAAATATTAGGGAGGGGGGGGGGGGGCGTCGAGCTGGCCTACGTGACCCGCGCGCCGTAAGCCAGCGCGTCTTAATCTGGCCTTTTATTAACAACTCTAACATTAATTATCTCAGAAACTATAAGCCGTCTGCCTCCAAAACTGGGTATCATTGGATTCAGCTTTGAAAGCTCTATCACTGTACCAAATCTCATCAAAAAGTGAGCGTTGATCCTGGGGACCTCTCCTCGTTAGTCTTGAAATCGGTGCATACTGACAGTAGAATTTGTTACGTTGTGAGATTTATGATTTTACCATGTTTATATATATATATGTATATATAAACTATAGTGTTATAATACATAATACTTGGTTTAGAAAATGTGATACTATAGAATTAATCATGCTCTGTTAAAAAAAAAAAACGTTTCTACGTATACTGTAAAAATAATAACGAAGTTGTTAATTTTATCAAATAAATTCTAACATAAAACACGTAAGGGGCAGTGACTTATCTTCTCAGAAAAAGAAGCACATGAGACACCCTCATAAATCATAAAATACTTGAATTATGCGAAAGTGCAGTAATCCATTTAGGTCAGTATTTATCGCACAATTTTATGTAACACTGGTATCCGAGGCAATTAAGCTCTGGGACAAGCTCCCTGCAGACATTCGGGTCGTTGTTGGCCCAAAGTTCATTTCATTATGCAAAACCGTTAGTTGATGCCATTAGAGTTTCTATTAGGTCCCGAGGAGACAATGTCCTTATCGGCGACGGCAGTTCCGTAAAATCGGTGTGACTGATTTCTCGCTTAAATCGAGTTTGCTTTCAATGGCGCCGCGCCGCTGGAAGTTTTTTCTTATCGAGAATGACACTCCCGAGAATCGGCAGATGGGGACGACTGGAATTTTTGAATTTGAAATGCATTTAAGAGGAAGCGTATGTACGTGCGCCGAATCGCGTCGCAGTTCTCGCTCGGGCACATTGTCCCCTTTTCTTCAGTTAAAACCTCACGGTGGCTCGTTAATGTTTTTCAAATCGAACGCGATAACTGCGACTCGCTCTGGAAAACTTCCCGCAAATTTCGTTACCGGGGGAAATTCCTATCGGAAGAATTATCATGCAGAATGAAAGTGGCGTGCTTCAATCGCAAGAAAAATAAACAAAATAGAAAGCATTCTATTTATTTAATCGTTTCAGTGGATTAAAAATGGTGCATTGAAATTTTTAGATTGTTTTAATCTTCCTACTATTTTAAATTGTTAGTACACAATTTCGTCACGAATGCATAACTGTCCAGTAATGACTATAGGAAGTATAAGTTAATAGAAAGTTAATTATGCCCGCGAAAGCAAACCAAAGGCACAGCAATTGGTCACCCGACAACAACCGACACCACTACCTTATGCAAGAGTAACGATTACGCCCAAGACCAAGGTGAATTTTAACTTGGGAAACCCACGTGAAGGTCTAATGCTAGGAGTATCCGCGTAAGTGTCTAATACCGGGAATAACCACTTTGACTGAAAAGACGGAGTTTCGGCGGAAAAGAAAGGAAGAGCGTTTCGTCCAGGACCCGCTAGAGAACTCATCAGTAAGGCTATTCTAGCGGGCCCTTGCCTTAGACATTGGCATCTCGGAAGGACGGACGAAGTTTGTATACATACAAATCGAGGCGCGGATCGAAGTAGTACATTACTTGCCGGAAAGAAAGATCCATTTGCTGGCAGATCTGGAGGTAGCCACCATATCCTAGTGTCAGGAATACAGTAATTTCTCCCGGAAATGCCAAATTTCAGGTTGCTGTGAATTTCCCTGTGCTAGTTCTACGCCTATGTAATTTATTTCTACGTCGATGCTAAGGGTCGACGGAATCGGTCAAGCGTGTGATGTGACAGGCGACGCGATTCCTAGAAGACGATACTAAATGGTCTGCTTGGGTGTGAGTCAGGCAAAAAAAAAACGCGGAGCTACAATGTACGTGGTAGGTACTAGGTACGTGACCGTCGAATCGTGGTATGTGGCCTGCGAATTGCCTTCGAATCGTCGCATGTGGCCTCCGAATTGTCTTCGAATTGTGGCATGTGGCTTCCTAATTGCCTTCGAATCGTGGCAAAAAAATTAGAAATAAAATAGTTAAGCCATCGTTTTTGTTCTAGCATTTCTATGTGTCCATATTAATGTTGTCATCTGCCAGTTTCAATTACGATCTCCGAATATTTCTGGGAGAAATTGCTGTACTCACGTGGAGCTTTAATAGATTCCTATGGCAAATTTCCTCTTGACAAATTTTCGTATACTTTAATCAGCAAATGGTGCTTTTTCTTATTGGGGGTCCATGAGCTCTCCCAACGTGGGTAATCTCAGGTTAAATTGCTCGATTTAGCTGTCGTTCGAGTCAGAAAGTAGACAGCGTTCGAGAGGCAAAATTGTTACTGCTGCAGTAAAATCCACTGGTTATAGCTTATTTGCTAAAGCTTTGCGATCCGATAGTGAATCTTGTTTAGGACACGCGTGAAAGACGAAGTTAATCGGATCAATGCTGGGGCAGGTGTCATATCCAGCGTTGCGAAAAATACTATTTCGAGAACAACGCGTTTAAAGTTACGACCCGCAATTTCGAGCAACATTTGCTTTAGCGAAATGGCTATGACTTTGTCAGCAATTCGAATTTGTTGCAAACTTTCGATTTAAAATACATCATCTTTTATAGTACCTGTTTGTTAGCGTCAATAAATACGCAAAAGCATTGAAGTGAAGTAGTAAATTGATTTCTGACACTTTAACTTTTGTCAGTTTCAGAAATACAAATATTTCTTTTCGTTAAACAATGGCTTCTCTAGGAGTAATTAATTATGTTTATACTGGACTTCACGAGAGAACAATATTACTCTAAACTTACATATATACAATATGTAGGCAGATACATAAGTATACATATATTTGTAATGCATATGAAAAACATATTATGCAATACATACAGTGTAATAAACATTATAATTATAATTATTCTATTCGGTTACGAACACGTAGAAAGTGAACTTTCAGCATTGCATTTAACTATATTCTAATTATATCATAACTACTACATTCTTCATTACCATAAACTTACATATGCATATGTAGATATACTATGGTATACAATTATAATACGTTCATAAAACATACATAAAACAGATGCATCTACGTTCACGTAGAGGAAAATATAAAGACTAAAATCATGGTAATGCATAATAATGGATGCAGGCTATTCCTCGAACGGTCGCTTATCAAACACCCACGTCCTGGCATATGGACTTTCGATTATGTTTTCCATACAGTCTAGACGCGTCCAGATGGGTCGGTTCGCTTGCAGTGATAGTTTGTCTTTCAAATAGACGTGCACCGATGGCCACGTATTTATAAAGTTAACTTGACGTCTTGTTAGCGACCGAACGTGTGCACATTCGCATCCGCAGACTGCAAATGTGTTCGCGTTCTGGTTCGTGCTCGAAATCGGTATTTATGATCGCCGAAGTTGCATCTGCAAACGAAACTTCGCTGTGGAATCGCTTCGAGAATCGAGAATTGAATATCGCTATCAGTCGACGTTACTAGATACGCGTGTGCCATAAGCTTTAAAATTCTCTCCGTAACGGACGCGGAAACTTCTCGCAATATTTCTCGGATATCGTTTGCTCGGCTGCGTAATGCGTCGAATAGATCATTGATCTTTGTCTTTAGCGATTTTTAACACATTCGTGACACGCTTTCCATTCGTCGCGAGATTCGTTACCTGGGCACTTGTTGAATTCATTAGCGGTGCCGCTATCGTGCAGGTTCGTTAGTCTTCTTGGACATATTTTTCAAGGTACTCGTATCAGAACATCGACACTCCCTACAGACTTCTCATTTTAATTGAACTCTTGGATGCAAGAACGGGTCCGGGCGACAAATGTATTGAGAAAAGAGTGTCCAAATATTGTGAAGATAAAAATTTCAGGATATTTATAATCTCAATTTTTCTCTCTTTCATTTCATTAGTGTAACACGAATTGCGTAGTAAATGAATTTTATACGAGAATTATTGATTATAATTAACCCAAGGCCCTTCTTGCATAAAATACAAGAATGTGTTAGAAAATGATATTGTTAAAGAAACAATAAATATATTTAAGAATAATAGAAATGTAAATACATACACGAGGTATTTAATAACATTATTCTTTATCGTTTATAATTTTTATATAGTATTCGCGAATATGAAAACGTTTAATATTAGATTTCTCTTAATTTTTCTTATTAATGGAAACGGAATAACTTTTTTCAAATTGGACCAAATGGATTGCTTCGAGATTTTAGACTAGTTTATTCGACAATATCCAAAAATGTTCTTTTAAAGATTGCAATTACTTGAAATGATAGAGCTAGCGTGAATTAAAACAATGTATTTTCTAGTCTTTTTATTTCTTTTGTCATTCCAACCGATAGCAATTTTTGGAAAAATATAGATTTCAGACATTGTCTGGTAAACTAACTCGTTTAACATTGTCAAAGAAAGTTCAATTCATTTAGTACGATTTCGAAAAAGTTGTTCCGATCTAAAAAGGCGTTCCGAATACTTTCGTGGGCCACCGTATATAAATTATTTCAGCATTAGATTTTTTTTTCAGGATCAAAGTATAAACATCATAATTTCTTGAACGATGCAAAAGGATTAAATTATACGCCAAGAGTTGAATAGTCAAACGATGCAACCAAGCTGTGACGATTGCAGATTCAAATTTCTTAGAAGCAAGAAAGATGCAGCATTTATTCTTAACATTTACTTTAATACCTAAGTACTAATAAGTACTCATAATATATGAGTATATATGAGTATATATGTATAATATATGAGTATATACTCATGATGTACAAAAGTTAACAGCCGTTGTTCATACAAAATATTTTCAGGCGTTCGAGAAAGCAAGATCGATCGCTTCGAAAAAAGTTCGAGTAACTTTGTGCCCGCAATTGTCTCGCCAGAGGCGCGAAAATCGATATGCAGAAAATGTTGCTAGAGTACACGAGAGATCAGGATACCATTACCAAGTTGAAAACTGCAAATTGGCGATACGGTTGCCAAGGTTGCGCAGTTCAAACCTCCGTCGAGCGATGCATAAGTGACACGCAGACACGTATTCGGTTAGGTAGCTCGCGCAAGGGCAAATCTGTAAATGCACGGGATCCTATCTCGAGTAATCAGGACAGCGTGGAGCAGCGCGAGGTATCGATTGTTCCGCTAAAATTTCGTTCAGTTCCCGATACCACGGGATCGTGATTAATAACGGAACCTCGTGCTTCCGTCCCGAAACGCGCGCACGGCGAAACCGGCGCTACAATCTCAACCTCCTGAAACATGAATATCTGGAAGGCAACGGTCTACAAAGTTTAGGCAAATACCTTATCGGGAACAGGATCCGCCGTGAATCTTTAATCCGTTCCTGGAGGCGCCCGCGCGCCTTAATTGTAATCGGCTGGAGAGGCCGGTTGAGGCTTCGTTTCCCAGTTAACAACTCGACGCCATGCAAACCGACCGCAAAAGGTTAAACCCTACTTTAAAGATTACTTTCCCGGAGACAAAAGTCGCGGGGACAAAAACCACCGCCGGCAGGGTGCGAACGCTCGCGCTCACGAGTGAGGGGAAGAAAGTGACAGAATGGGAGGGAGAGAAAATACACTCCCCAGCCAAAATGATAGCGCGCGTGTGCTATCTTCAATTTCTTAATGACGGGTACAGGATTTTGTAACGGATGTACAGTGACGAGCAAAAGTGTCCCACACACCTCCCAAAATGGTACAACCTTTTTTAAAACCGGTCCAAATGACTTGAATTTTTTTGTAAATGTTAGTGACACCGGTTCACTGTACAATGACTAAAACAATTTCTTCTTTTTTAATTTTGCTATTACTTGGAATAAAAATAATATATTAAAACTCTCGTTTCCTCACCTTTTATCTGAGTCTACAATGGAAATTTAAAAAATGCATTTGGTACTTCCCGATAACTTATATATGTGTTGAAAATTTCATCGAAATCGGTTGACGCATAGTTGAGCTACAGTCACTTATACTGCGATTTTCGTGATCTTTAATTGTCCACTCTTTAAATTTTTATTATACGCACAGATAAAAAAGTGAAGAAACGACGGTGACGTGCAAAAATTTGTATAAAACGAGGCTCGAAAGTATTCGAACTAATTTTGAAACTGAATAATTTCTTTATAACTGTCTGAGCGAGATACATTTATTTGTGATATTAGAGGGACTATCTTATTAGACAATAAATTAAATAACTTTTGCAAAAATTTCGATGGCTTGTAGTCGACTTAAGAAATAAGAAAATTGTACCTTTTAACTCTTCTATTTATGTCTAGAATACAAAATTTAATGAATATGTTTTGATTGACGAAAAAATGTTCGTTAAACGAAGCAGCGGATTACATTATCGGTAATAGAAAAGTTGCTTCAAATGATCTCAGGAATCACTCCTTTCCGGGTGTTAACATAATAATGGAACAACCTGTATGTACTTACAGTTTTCTCTTACGAATTCCTCGGAAACTAAACTGCGCGACGATAATATGTAAAGTTATTCCAAATGATGGCCTTGGCAACATATTTCAAAGTCATTAACAGCGGAATATCACTCTTAAAGTGAATATTTACCAGGTTGAGAAAGAGAGGAAGGCAAATAAATTCGAAAGAGAATAGGAGAGGGAGAAAATGAGAGGGAGATACGGTTTACGAGCTAAGCTCGAGGGTAGGAATTATAGTTGTTATCCGGTCATCCATGCGGAAATATTCAAGTGTCACGTGTCGCCTTACGGTTCTTGTGCGACGGAGTGTGAAACCGTTGTCTAGCACTGCGCAACGACCCAGCCAAATTCGTTCGCATCCTCCACACTGACCATAGTTGCCAGTTCGTGATTACCAGAACGAGAAAAAGGAAGCGGCAGAACACGGCAAGGTCGTTTTTCCCTCGTTATCGAATCCCCGTGTTACGTATGGAGATTTTTCACCGTGACATTTTTGTCTTTTTCTTGGTCTCATGTGCGCCCTACGGAGAGTATTCCAGTGTCACGTTTTTTTTCTGTTCAAATAGGATCTCGTATTAACGCTCGAACAGCGAACCTTTTTGAGAAAACTTGAGCTGTGCATGGTAGAGCATCGTTCATCATTTTATTCATGAATTTTTGTCAACATATTTTTGAGATACTCCTTTTGTATACGTTATTTTGTTCTATCAACCTTAATAAAAAGTGCAACAATTGAAATCAATTGTCAGAAACTGTAGAAAGAACAATATTAATACTCTAGGTCTAAATAGACCGCCGTCTGAGTGTTAAGAATCCGGACGGCTATCGGTCGCAAGTTCTGAAGTACTGCAATTTTTGCTATTTTTAATTGTTTGCAGAGATCTACAAAATGCATTTTAAAAATGTTTATTATAGGGTCAGATGAAAAAAATTGGGGAAACATCATCTTTTAATATTTCTTATCATACCAATCAATTGAAATTTCTAATAATAATTTTTTAGCCATTGTTTAATAAACTAGTCTCTATAATAGCTAAAAAAAATTTAGATCGTTTGGCTTAATCTCGAAGTTATTCCGTTTTGAAAGTAATTTCGTTCTCGAATATTTTCGTGTCTCGCTGTGTACACGTATCTGAAGATCCCCATAAGTTACCTGGGAGGTGATCGAATTAAGCACGTGGAAAAATGGTATCGACGTCTGAGTTCGCGGTAGACGGCACGAAGGGGAGTGGCAATCCTTGGACCGATATCGCGTTTCTTTTCGTCTCTCTGCGCGGGTACGCTTTGACGAATGGGCCGCGACGGAGGAGATTGTAAAAACGGAAATTCGTGTCTCGACAAATTTCCGGCTTCCATTCCCGCGCGGAGAGCAACAACGTGCAACGTAGAGACACGGCCGAATGAGCAGCTTTATTTTTCACTGTTCGTCAAATCGTGAAACCATATACGCAACAATACCATTTCCGGCTCCCGGCGGTACGTCTTTCGCCTCGGGGCTCACCGACCGCCATGTTGACAGTCGTAAAAAAATCCCGGGCGAAACAATACACGTGATTCTTTTCGAGAAATGTAGCATGTAATGGTCCGCGGCTCTATGTTTTTCCGCGGAGAAAATTCGCAGGAAAACATTGTGTTCCCGAATGGTTTTCAACGAATCGGCTGAAAGCGATGGCTGTCGGCCGCCATATTAGAATGCGCAAGTACCGTCGAACGAATAAAAAAGGTAAAACGACTTCACTGTAAATCAGCAGGGAAATGTGCAATTTTCATTCATAATGTATCGACGATTGCATAGAATTGTTCTCGCGAAAAATTATATTCGGGTTGCCAATGATACCAATGATAAATAACGAAACAAGAGTGCATTAAATATTTATGCGATCGATTGTGTTTCATTTTCATTCGTTTTTATGAAACATATGAATAACGGAAGAGTGTATAGTATGCGGCAAGCAACGCTTTCACCATAATTTTCGTTTGAGCAGTAGCCTTCATCGGATCAAGTTAATTATCAAAAATTCTGATTTAATGTTAGTTGAAATGTTTCCTCTACTCGACTGTTTCCGGGTTATCGGTTTCTTTTTCGATGTTGCAAGAAAACGAGTGTTATCTTCAAACACGGTCCTGAATAATTTAATGAAATTTCGTTTGCAACTCTGCTATTTTATTATTTCCGATTTGATATTTTCATTCGAGTTTTAAGAAGTGTTCACCTAACTGAACATTGCAATGTTTTATTTGATATGTGAATTGTTTGCTTTACTATTATTCCTTTCTCGTCGTTACAAGATGATCCGAATTGCACTTCGGGTGGCATTTATAATCCAAATGCCAGAGGAAGCGGTCATACTTCGGTCAACTTCTCTAACCGCTTTCGAACGCAGAATTTCGCTCGTCACTCAAACGACGACACGGATATAACCTCTCCGCTGTCGAGGATTCCGTTTTCCGCGTGCAACGATTTGCACAATCGTGCACGTCACTGTCATTTGCATTCCCGCAGTGTCTCGCACGTACCAATAGAGTCAACGTGCAAACACGAAAAATACTGGATATACATCGGCGTGGACAGTTTTATCGATCGTTGCGCACCGCGATCGTTCTCATCGACTGCTTTCTTAACAGCACGGACACGGAGTCTGTCAGACTTTCATTAAAATATAATATTAAATATAATATTAAATATAATATAATATAATATAATATAATATAATATAATATAATATAATATAATATAATATAATATAATATAATATAATATAATATAATATAATATAATATAATATAATATAATATAATATAATATAATATAATATAATATAATATAATATAATATAATATAATATAATATAATATAATATAATATAATATAATATAATATAATATAATATAATATAAATATAATATAAACATAATATAAACATAATATAAACATAATATAAACATAATATAAACTTAATATAAACGTAATATAAACGTAATATAAACGTAATATAAACGTAATATAAACGTAATATAAACATAATATAAACATAATATAAACATAATATAAACATAATATAAACTTAATATAAACGTAATATAAACGTAATATAAACATAATATAAATATAATATAAATATAATATAAATGTAATATAAATGTAATATAAATGTAATATAAACGTAATATAAACATAATATAAACGTAATATAAATATAATATAAATATAATATAAATGTAATATAAATATAATTTAAACGTAATATAAACATAATATAAACATAATATAAATGTAATATAAATATAAATAATATAATACATATAATATAATATAATATTAATTTTTACATAAAAATTATGCAACGTTGTCAAGGATGGATAAGTGACATGTGATAGGATTCAAACAGATTTAGGAGACGTTTAACGTTGATATGGATATTTAATGACATGTGAAAGGAACATAAAACATAAACGTGAATAATCGGGTTGTGTCTCAGCTAGGCGACTAATCATGACACGACACGATGAAGAATGTCTTCTCGTCCACTCATTCGAACGAACAACAAAAAAGGCCAGTGAGAATCGAACGCGTTTTGTCTTAAACCTAGACATTCCGGTAATCGATATTGACGATATTAAAACGCTTATTTCCTCGTGATATAAAACCGTAATATTTCACAATGATACCATTCGTACAATTAAATGTAACATGTATCGATATATCATGGGTGACAAGTTGATGGGATGGTACTCAAAGTAATAACTTTTAGATACCTTTCTGATAGAAGCAATAAGCAATAATATTTACAGGTTTAACCTTTGAAGTTACATATTGCACAGGTTTGGTATTTATAGCGTTTAACGAGAACAACAAATTATTTCAATGTGTTTGTGTACGCTTTTTCTTCTTTTTCTTTTTGTTACGAGAAGAAAATATTTGATTAAACTTTAAAATAACTTCGAAACAAGAATATCTATAACAAAGATATTTCAATGTTTTGCTGACCTAGCTTTTACTTGTACTACTGCCGCTATGTTGGGCTCTAAATTTAAATAATTTTTCAACCAATTTTCTGTTCACCTAATTTCTTTCGATACAATCTTTTAATTTCTGGATAGCGTGGAATGGTCTCCTCGTGCATATGTATGAATGAATTCTAGAATGTTATGCATTTATACCACGCGCCAATTTGCAGAAAAACAAGGAAAGTCGTTGTCAAAAAATTTTAAAAACATTTTTATTATTTTCCGTTCGATCATTTTTATATAATGGAACTTTGTTCTTTATTTTAGGAAATGTTCATGAACAAGGGTGTAGTAACTGCTACATTTCTGTATAAGTATAATTATTTTCACCGTTCTGGTGGTCCAATGAAAGTGTTTCATTATCATATTTATTATTGTTTCACGTGATCAAAAAAATGAATTGAACTTATTACACGACGAATAACAGAAAAATATATTTTAATATATATATATGTAACAATGAGATTATCAGGATATATATATATATATATATATATATATATATATATATATATATATATATATATATATATATCAAAATTTAGAATTTATTAAAATATATTTTTCTGTTACATATATATATATTATATATTAGAGATATATTATAGATTATCAGGATATAATTTGCATTGCACTCTTATCAGTCTTTTTTTACTTTTACCGCTTTCTCACAGATACGCACACTTTCATTCACTATCTCATGCTTACCAACCTAAGGCTGACTTGAGCCAATTATGCCAACAATTATTATGAACATAAATGAAACATTTTCATTTATAAACAAACGTACGAAATGCGAAAGAAACCTGCGGAACAAAAGGGAAGGAGTCAGGGAATAGAAGCAGAGCACGGAAACGGTTAAACGGGGAAATGAAGACAAATAACTTAAAAAAAAAATGAAACGGATTATAATCGTGGCCGGATGCGTACATTATACGGAAAACCCGAAACGCGTAAAAAGTTTCATTATTAACGGAATTCATTATCCGTAATCACGCGTTTGTACGTTCCGGTTATAAAATCCTTTGAATTCGAGGCTGAAACAAAACCACGTTAATTCGCAAAAATATATGTATATATAGTAAAATTCCGAGCTCGCTCCGTTTCGACTTCACAAAGCTTAATCGGCGTCTTTGACGCATTAACAACAAACAAACCGTCCCGTATATTTTCATTATTTTCTGTACTTTACTTTGCGATTAGCTAGCCCCGAGCGGTCCCGTCCCGTAATGGCGGAATTACACGGCAAACAACGCTAAACCTGCTCGCAACGACGACGAATTAATTTCTCGTTATGCGACTTTCATCGGGCACGATCTATTTTCCTCATTATGATCTCAAGGGTGGATAAAATTCTGGCGAGACGCCGCGGCGGTCCCGCGAATCGACAGATTTACAGGTCCATTAAACTCGAATCGAAAATTTCCGCCGACATAATCGACACTCATTGCTCGTTAATACGTCGCTAATGTTCCTCGAATGGAAAGTTTCAAGGACATCGTCACTTTTCGGAGGTGGACAATTAATTCCAGAACAGCTGCTGCTTCTTATAATGCGATGACTGATTATTCAAAATTTCTTCGCTTTTAATTTTTTTTTATTTTATTTATTTAATGTCGCATCTGCTTAATAACAATTAGCGATCACTTGTGGGATAACATTTGTAGGTTACATGAGGTGTAGTGTACAATAGTTTTGCATTATATAGTTTACATTATTTTCTTAATCTACGCTTCCTATGTTACTATATGATTTCGCTAAACAATTTGGTTTCTTTTAAATATGACATAATTTTTACTGTTTGTTTGTAATTGTCCCAACATTCGTTGATGGTATTGGGAATTTTTACTTTTTTTTCTAATATTGTTGTATACTGGACATTCAATTAGGATGTGCTTAACTGTAAGCTAAGTGTTACAATTGTTACAAATTGGTTCGTCTGTTTTAGAGAGTATGTACTGGTGTGTTATTTTAGTATGCCCAATTCTTAGTCGAGACTTATGCCAAATATTTTTGTTAAAAATTTCTGAACATCCTCAAATGGGATTTCAATGCGCCTGAGGTTTACATTTATTTCGTTATTATTTCTTGGAATTTCAATATTGCCGTGTTTTCTTTCGCAGAGGATTATATTATAATGTATGTACATATGTATAACTCGTTTTGCAAATCACTGATTAGATTGTTGGAATCGAAGGGATTTTTTACTTCCTTGATTCTGTTGGGAATGTCAACAGAAATTATATACAAGTTTTCTTTTTCGATTTTTAAGTTTTTTATTGCGAGAAGAACAATGCAGATACTACAGGATTTCATTGAAAGTGTAAGATTTCAAGTATAAAGAATTTATACTTGATTTCTCTGTCATTAATAACAGTTCCAGTGATTGTTTTGTCGTGGTTTACTTTAATAAGTGTATGGCTAACTACCTTGTTGGAGCTGTTTGTGGTTTGATCTCTAAGTAGATTAATTATGATTTGCGAGGGAAGTGGCGATAATGTTTGTTTAACATTCGAAAAAGGTGTTGCGTCCAGAGACAAGGGCCATAAAAAGGTCCCACCATTGGGGAAACCCTCTCAGGCCCCAACAAGGGTCAAGGCAGACACCCCCCTCCAAGGGGTGATTCGTGCCTTGACCAATAATAAACAATCTACCTCCATCCACGGGTGCTCTTCCACGACTTTCCAGCGTTGGAAGAGCATTCTTCCACCAGCGCTCGCAGAGAGTACAACACAAAAAATAAAGTTTTCTAAGACTACTAGAGTCCCTTCCACGTCATTAATTTGCCGTAGGAAGCGCGAATCGAGCGTACAATAGTTCGGTCGCGCATGTACGTTAGGCGACTAACCGAACGTACGGGCAAAACAAAAGGTATATCCAATTCTTTGAGAATTTCGTCTATTCTGGCAGTGAAGGGAATATGGCTTCTTTATAGCAGAATTTGTTAACGTATTTATTAAAAACAATTTTGTGTGTTGGATTATCGGGGTTAATAATCGGGCTTCTTCCTTCGGTGTCCTAAAGGTAGTAAATTACCTATCCTCAGCCTGGCATTTTGGATAGTGTTTAGAGATTCAGCTATTTTGTCTGTTTTCACAGATTATGCTTTTAATTATGTGTCTCTTTAAATGGTATTTATTTAACAGTAACCGTACGGAGTGCTGAAAGTGACTGGCATGTTGTGCCATATGAAACTTACAAGATCAGTTCAGACCTGCCTATCGATCTAATATTCGCATTTGGAGATCACATACGGAGCCCAGAACTGTGATTCCTAGTTTGAGGCTGCCTCGAGTTTGTGTTACAAGCATGGACGGCTCGCAACAACAAACAACAGGAAAGCTCGAGTAAATATTTCGAAGGATCCTTGGCTGACGTCATCGATGGTTCCTGTTGATCGAGTAATGATTTGTTAGAGTAGGCACAAAAGCCTGTTTATGGCAGAACAGTAGTCTCCACCGATTCCCGCGAATACCAAGTCAGAAATATTCGCATAAAATTTTTAATAAACGTTTATCGCACAATACCGTATTTTATTGAACCGATATTCGACGTGATCGTCGGAGAAATGTTAGAAGAAGCGGGATGCCTTTCAAATGGAATCCGATGGACGATTTTTTATTACACTGTTACGGTTATTGTGTTGCTCGTTCCCGCGGGGACGCGAGCGCGCGAATGACGAAGGACTGTCGACGTTTGCAAATTTAATGGCATTTTTTAGTCCGCGAAATATTGTCGAGCGAAGTATTTGGTGAAGTACAGTAAAGCTAACAGTGCTGAGTGGTCTGGAAAGTGTTCTTTTTGTCATCATTTCGACATCTTTTCTCAAAAATTATATTATTGTTAACAGTTTGCATTACTACTATATGAATTGAAAAATGCTTGAAAGTAAATTACATTCATTGTAGTTCTTCCTAACATATATATATATATATAAAATTATCATTAAGAGCTGCTTTTTGATATTTTATAATTGTGGTATATGCCACGTTTAATTCTTTTCTAATTTTTTCTTTTGTATACAGGGAATCGTCTAAACTGAATAATATTTTAGATTTAAGAGTTTCGACAGTTATTAGTAAAAATTAAACTTGAAAAATTGAGTTTTGACCACAGAAAACGACTTCCCAAATCACTGTGCAACGCGATCTTCTTAGATATAAAGAACTGTTTCGCAGTAACGCCATAATTTCGGATTAGAATAATATATTCATGTAAAAAGAACACTGCATATTCTCAAAATACAGTAAATTCTCCCTAATTCGTTAATGATAATGCTTAAATTCTTCTTTCGTTACCAACAAACGAAGATAATTTTTATTCAATAGCTGTAAAAATACGAAAGCGACAATACGCTATTCGCTTTAAAATATTCAAAATATCCAACAGTACATTAATTCTTAACTAGGTTTCGAAATTTATTTTCATTGTAATATATCGAACAAAGTGAATGTTACTATGTTTTTAGAATACAAAACGGGGTTAAACTGACATTCCCTATAATAAATGTTAACCTTCCAATTACGATTTCATTAATTAAATGGTTGATATTATGGGAATTTTTAAAAAAGTACTGTTTCTAAAAAATTACGAGTACACACAGTAATTAACCAGGGTGAACATCGACGAGTTCGTTCGCTCGATTTTATTTAACAAAAAGAAATACGGTAGAACCTCGATTAAGCGAACCTCCGATATTTATTATTTATTGTAGAAATCAGTAAATATTTAATTTAGTACTTTAGTTACTTCGGATTATCGAGGTTTTATCGTTTCTTGTTCTTTCAATAATTACAGAAGCACAGTAAATTCTCTCCAATTGTCGCGCAAGTAATATCTCCCCGATTCGCACTCAGATTGCACATTAAAATGGACAATTTCGGAAGAGGAAATACGATTATTCGAGCCTTACGACTCGTTTTTATAATTACTGATTGTCAACAACTATAAAAACGAAGCGCAAGGTTCGAATAATCGTATCTCCTCTTCTTAAATTGTCCATTTTTCTACGCAATCTGATCATCAATTAGGGAGAATTTACTGAATCGGGTCATAACTGTTTGGACGAGTACGGGTATGTTCGACAGATGGAATAAAACGCTCGAAAAATGAAAACGATTGAATAAAAGGCGCCGGTGCTTATTGCTTGCCAATTGTTTTAATTCCATTATATTATAACATGTTCTGATTTCTCGTGTGCAGGTTTCGAAAATAATTTATGTGGGAGGGAAATGCAGGCGTTCTGCATCGATTGTAAAGCACAGATGTTGAGTACGAAACGTTTCTTATAGTAGCTTTAATAATTTTCAGATAATATGCTAAAAATATTCTCAAACATATTTGTGATATCTTGATTGTTTTGCATTTTAATAGCAGCTGTACAATTGTCCCTCACAGGGAATAATTTTGTTCCGCACACAAATAACCGCGAATATGTAAACCTGTTCGGATGCCGATCGCAGCGAAAGAGGCGCACAAAGCGCAATACACATTTCAAAAATTGAAAATACTGGGTTTTTTGCAAGACGTGTATTACAAACAGTGTAAAACCCATTCGTTTGAACAAACGGCAGTGTCGCTTCCAATCAACTGAAGATGGTTTTTAAATGGGAAGAGTACCGATCCTTTGAGCAGCCGAACCACCATGTTTCCGCAACGAAAATGATCTGCGTTTTATGAAAGAGAGAGCCCACGCAAAAAGCAACCGAGGTTCGAACGATTATTTTTAGTAATGCGATACGATACGTTGATTTTTCAGCAATTCTGTCGAAACGTTTGCACTTGGCCAATATTTTGAAATCTGTGCCCCGCAAAGCGAAACGTTGGAGCATGCATGGATGCACGACATCGTGATAATCTATTTGATTCAGCCGGTCACAGGTTTCCGGGACGAACTTTAACGAAAGGGTAATTCGTTTCGTCGATCAGGAATAAAGGCAGAATTTTCCATGCAGCATGTCCAAGCATATGCTATTAGCCAGCATGGCGAAACGGTGCGACCAGTACACGGGATAAATTTCGCGTATTAGGTTGACACGCAGAAAACACGACCGTATAAATATCTGCTGAAATATTGTCCCCGACGATACACCGACGAATGTAATCGTCAACGTTCTCGCGAATTTGACCGGATTGCATTTCCGCCGCTATGGACCGATACTCGTTAAAATACAAATGGTGCGCGCCCTTAAAATGAATTTAATTCGCCGAGCTTAACGGCAGTCCCTTTAATCCGTACAAATTGTGCGGAAATACGAGAGAATTAGAATTAAAATCGCGGCGGGCACGATCCTCCCCGCGGCGTGTCGATACGCCAAATTTGAGCTTCGATTCAATAAAATCGATTTTAAGTAATGTGTTTAAAAGCTTTATTAACTGTAATAATAAAAATACCGCAGAGTAGTGTTACACTTTAACATCAAAATATCAATACATTTTAGAATTATCGATATGATAAGAAATAATACGTCGCTGAATTTGTCCTCAGAAAACAAATTAGATTCAATAGATGACAAATTAGAAACAAAAAACAGATTACAAATTAAAGAACATACTCTCCGATTTAACTCCTTGCGAGTCTCGCCCGTGACAGTCACGGGCGAGCCTGATGCTCTATAATTGATTAGTCCGTGAAAATCACGGGCTTATGCGAAAAGATACAGTAAATTATCTCTAATCAACCCTCACCTTGTGAACGAAAATGGACAATTTGGGAAGAGGAGACACGATAATTCAAACTTCGTGGCTGGTTTTTACAGTTACCGATTGTCAATAACTATTAAAAACGAGCCTCAAGGCTCGAATAATCGTATCTCCTCTTCCCAAATTGACCATTTCTGCTTATAAACTGAAGGACAATTGGAGAGAATTTACTGTATATATAGTTCTTACTATGCTTATTTTCTAGTATGATAAGAGTGTGGTCTTATGAGAAAGAGAATTTTCTTCATTTTTCACAACTAAAAAAACTTATTTACCACTTGAAAACACTTATTCTTTACATCAGAATAACGTGATCAACTAATTTATGAAAAAAACAGGCAGGCATTTTGCGGAGCGATTTTGTCAAACTTGCGAGATTAGTAAGTGGTTAAAAAAGTTAACTTAATCTTGAAATCTCGGTCACCACTACACCCACCCAAAAACCGTTAAAACACGTAAATACGTAAACACGTAAACACGTAATTTAGCCCTTCGAGTCAAAGAACTTTTGTAAAAACTTTTTTTGGGGATAATTTCAATACCTCGTGAGATATTTTATTGTTCATTATTACCCTTATTTGATTGTGTTGCTAGTGGTTCGATTGGAAATTTCTTGAGCTAAAATATCATACTTTAAGATGATTATACCAAATTTTTTGTTAATCCTTTCTTTCCTCCCGGAGTTGTCAAGGTCACCGTCAGTTTCTTATGGAGTGATCTACAATTTTTTCTATACTCATCGTTTAGGAGATGCTGAGACGAATTCGGCAAGCATCATAACATAGTTTTTTCAGAATGTAAACAAACAAAAGAACCTTTATAAAACCTCTGGAAAGAAAGGGTTGACAAAAAATTAGGTACAATCATCTTAATGCTCTCCTTAAACCATGTTATTTGAACTCAAACAATTTCCAATCGAACCGCTAGGAGCAGGACAAATTAAGCTGATCACATTCCATATCCTACTCTATATATACAGGATGTCCCAAAAATATCTCGAATTACGGAAATGGGGGGTAGCTGAAGTCATATGTATATGTGTATATTATTCCTATTGTATATTGTAGTATCGTATTATTTTCCGTTCGCAAACATAATACAGGTATATATTATCATAAATAAGTTACTAATTATAGTACTGCATATCGATTTCGATAGATACGTGTTAATATAACACCGATATCAAATGTTATTGGTTCTAAATTTCTGCTTAAAAATGCTTTAAAAATTATAGTTAAACAAGAAAACCTCAAAAAATTACCGATAAACCCGACATATCGTATGACTTATTATAATACTCGAGACAGTCGATCGCATAGCTTTCTACGACTCGCCGAAAAGGGTGAAACTGGAATCTGTGCGCGCACTGCGGGAACTCTAATACATCGAGACACGCCGGTAAATCCTCGCGAATAAAATTTTCGGCTGGGAAAGGCGAGGCCTGCGCAACGCGGCTGCGAAGCCGGACAATTTTCCTCTCTTTTCCGTGCCAGACGAGAAATATTCGCGGGCAATCGCCGTTTGCCGCGCGAAAATGCAATTCCACTTTCGCGGACGGTGTTTCAAAAGCGAACACACGCCCTGCCCCTGCCCCTGCCCGACCGACGACCTTAATATACCGCCATTCTTGTCGCGTGTACGCCCTCGCCTTCTCGCGAGTGCCTTCAAGAAATTTGCCGAGTGCACATGTACACGCTCACTCCAGGATCGATCGTGTTCTTGTTAGAGGAGCATGGGCTCGTGTATCGTTCATAGCTTTGTGATATGGTTGCTCTTTCGAAAAAGTTCCCTATCAGGCACTACGAGCGTCCGCGAATAAGGGTGAGGCTTTGTTCTCCCACTACACTGTGGTCCTACTACATATACGTAGAAGACACACGTATATGTATATGTATTTGTTCCAAGCAGCTTGCAGGGTTCCGGATATTCTATTTTAATACGTAACGATAGTGTGGGAGCGGTTGATTGTGTTGTGCTAAATGTCCAAATTAGAACCCTTCGGTCTCCGAAATGCCAATTTTCTTGTTATTGTCAACCCGCCATTATCGGATTGCGAGACATTTTTGGGACACCCTGTAATTCCATTTATAATTAATGAAATAGTTAATAGTTCTTTCATGTAAGTACAATTTATTTATTTATATATGTTTATATATTTTTATATATATCAACAAATTAACATTAAGAAACACATATTTCGTATGTACAAGCATCAGCTTAAATTGATTTATTTTCATTAAAATCAACGTTTAATCTATGACAATTAATTAAAATGTTAATTAATATGAAGTACTGATATGAACATATCATTATTGTCTCTATTTATACATTTCTTATATACGAAGTGTCGATAATAACATTTGTCGGTGAAACGAGAGGTCGCTGTAAACATTTGTCGGTGATTTCAACGTGTCGGTATATAAACAATGTCGTTGAAATGCGGTGTCGCCGAAATCGCACCGATGAAAACATTGTCGGTGAAATAATTGTTGGTGATTTCAAGGCAATCTGCGTAAGGACTTCAGTGTAGTAGGTAAACAAACTCACATATCCTTAACGTGGGGGTGTGTTGGACTTTCTAAAGTGTCTTTGGTGGACTCTAGTCTACTAGACAATGGCTAAAAATCTATGCTTTTAATTTTACAATTTCTTGGAATGAAAAGGAAAAATTAAAAACCCTTGTTTTTTATCTGAGCCTATAATGAAAATTTAAAAAATACCGGTTGTGGATCTCGGTAACATACATGCGTGCTGAAAATTTGATCGAAATTGGTTAACCAAGAATCGAGCTACAGGCGTTGAAGGATTTTAAAAACTGTAGATTTCTTACAGTGTTTGGTCAAAATCGTGATAAAACTGCGATTTTTGCGATCTTTAATTTGTTGTAACTCGTATCAACGTGAACCGATTTCGATAAAACTTTCAACATGCATATAAGTTACCGAGATCTACGGAACACATTTTTTTTAATTTTCGTTATAGGCTCTGACAAAAGAGTTAAAAAGCGAGAGATTTTTATTTTTTTTGTCATTCCAAGTAAGAGCAAAATTTAAAAAAAAAAAGCATTTCAGTCATCGTCTAATAGACTAGTCCCTCTATCATCTAAAAAAATATTCAAGTCACTTAGACCATTTTTAAAATAGTTATTACGTTTTAAAAGGTGTACGAACACTTCTTTAAAAAAATGAAAAAACGAGGGTTTTTAATTTTTCCTTTTCATTCCAAGTAATTGCAAAATTAAAAGTAAAGTTTTTTAATCATTGTCTAGTAGACTAGTTCATCATCTGAAAAAAAATCAAGTCGTTTAGTTTAGTTTTGAAAAAGTTATTGCGTTTCAAAAGGTGTACGAACACCATTTGATTATTATTTTATTATTAGATAACGCACCAGCACATCATCCTGGAGAAGATTCGCAATTCCAGTGTGATTTCGTAGAGATTCTTTTTTATCCCCTAATTCAACCAATGGACCAATTAACCAATTAAAAAAAATTAAAATTAACCAATGAGTTATTGAAACCTTTGAAAGATATTATCGAAAGAATTTATTGCGATTTCTGTTATATGTATGCTGACGATAGTGACGAAGAAGTATTACAGTATTATAACAAACCTAATTCAACGATTGCATCTATATTTTAGACGATGTGCGCTATGCATATACATGATTCATTCTATCTTCGGATAATCGGTCATTCGGATTATCGACAATCAAATTGAGGGCTATAGGATAGATAACAAAAACTATCACCACACTTTAATCTCAATAACGCCGTTTATTCTCGGGATTGCCTCGCGTCCGTACGCCTGGAGGAATCTCGACAGACTGTCTTCGCCACTCTCCGGTCTTCCGCCAGGAAACCAAAGCCCTTAAAAACTAGAAGGAAGGGGAAGAAGTCGACAGAGAAGAATTGGAATGGAGATGGTAGAATGTTAGTGGAAAACCGTTGGCAACGGCGGGAAAGAATCATAAAAATAGAAAAGTTGGAATCTTTCTCGGGCCTAATTTACATCTTGGGTCGAACGGACCCCAAACGGTCTCGGAAAACTTCAAGCAAATGACCAAAATTCCGTCTGGACCTGGTGTGCAGATGTGCAGGCTCGTACGAGACCCCGTTATGAACTTCAGATTTTGGGAACGTTCGTGAAGGCACGATCAACTATTTTCTACTTTATGACGGGGGCTTGGCAGCAGTACGATGGCTACTGCAAGATGATCGACGTTCAGATAATCGACACTCTATTGTCGATCACGTTTCGAACAGGAACAAGCAAAAGATACAGTAAATCCTCCGTAATTGACGCTCAAATTGTACATAAAAATGGACCATTTGGAAAGAGGAGATACGATTATTCGAGCTTTGTTGCTCGTTTTTATAGCCACCGATTGTCAACATAAAATCAAGCCGGAAAACTCGAATATTCATATCTCCTCTTCCAAAATTGTCCAGTTTGTCCCCAATCTGAGCGTCAATTAGGGAGAATTTACTGTATACGGTGAATTCTCCTCAATTGTCTTTCGGCTTGTAAACAACAATGGACAATTTCAGGCGAGGAGATACAATTATTCAAGCCTCGCGATTCGTTTTTATAGTTGTCTTTATCGTATCTCTTCTTCCGAAATTGTCCATTTTTGCTTACAAGCCGAAGGACAATTGGACAGAATCTACTGTATTTCGTTAACAAAAATATTTTCCACTACAAAATATGATGGAGAAGTCAATAATCATCATTATCTGAACTGTTTCCCAGTATATTCGACAGTTCTAAATTCCGTAGATATGTTACCGTGAATGACCGAAATTGGAGAATGTCGACTTTCACCGGTGAATGTCAACAGATACGAAATACGTCGGTGAAAGATCGAATATTTCATTACATTGTTGTACATTCGGACCCTCTCCGATGTGTGTCGACAATCACAGATATGCTCTGGTGGAGGTCCAAAACCTGTCATTGCAAAAGGAAGTGTTCCACAAATAAATGCAGTTGTAAAAGCAAGGGACTCTTGTGCAATTCAAAGTGTCATAATAGTTGAAGTTGTTGCAATAAATAAGATTTGAATCACATAAGTAAGTAATTTTTTTATTACCATTATTTTCTTTTCTCATGTAGAATGTACCGTGTATTTTAAATTCTTGGTCATTCCTTTCAGAAAGAGAGGCGAAAAAGTTACGTCACCCTTGTGGCGTTTTATAGCGACTGAATTACGGAGAAGAAAATATAAATCTCCAACATGTTCAACATTCACCATTAGTGCATGGTGAATGTCAACATTTACCGGTGCGTAAGTCAGAAATAAGGGTATTTAGCAAATATTTCGGACATACACCAAGCGACTATGTGAATGTTGACATTCACCGGTGAAAGTCGACATTCTCCAGATTTCGGTGTTTCACTGTAACAGATACATAAAAATCCGCTGTCTAATTATCACAAATAGGAAAAGTATACTGAATGCTCGGA
The DNA here is from genome assembly GCF_051020955.1 of Megalopta genalis. Lineage (NCBI taxonomy): Eukaryota > Metazoa > Arthropoda > Insecta > Hymenoptera > Halictidae > Megalopta > Megalopta genalis. The sequence goes on along the minus strand of NC_135020.1, from coordinate 19,642,738 downwards.
CATATTATTTGGAGAATCGAAATTGCAACAAAATTGCCAAAAGGTTCTGCATTCTAACCGACTTCTACTGGATTCCCGAAGCTTTCTACCAGACCGCTGACGCGGCACAGTGCAGCGCGGCAAAATCAAATCACCGAACTGCTGTTAATTCGGATGCCCAGGAACATCGAATGCAAATACCGGTTAATTCGAGAGATAGGAACGGAATTGTGCGAAACCGCGGGAAACAAAATGGCACGCTGATCGACGGGGAATTAGTCCCAACTTCCAACCTTTGAAAACAGTTGAATGGGAACAGAGAGGGAGGGGGGGGGGGGCGAGAGAGAAAGAATTCCGCGTCGCGCTTGCTCTGTTCCTCCTCGAGGATGCTCTACCACGCGAACAATGGCGAGAGACAGAAAAAATACCGGCTTCCATATCGACAGACGCGAATTTTTATCGGAGCCCTGTCTCCTCTTCCCGTAGACGTTCTTGATACACGTTCCGCTGGTACCGGCGCGATATACGCGTCGGAAATAAAACTGATTTAATGCAGGCGCAAATGGCGCGAGCAAGTTTAATTTGTATTCGCGCCGCAGTTTTATCGCCGCCACCCCTAATACCCTGGGATTGCAATTAATCTCGGTTACGACGATGGCGCCGGAAACCCCTGTCGAAGGAGAAACATTTGCATTTGTCGGCTGTTCGATCGTCCTTTGCACGGTTTGTTCGCGTCACTGATCAACATTCGACGTGGAACATAATGAGCCGCGTTCTAGTCATAACGTTTTCTTCGTCTGTACTCTTCGTTGAAAGAAATAATCGGTAATATATAGTAATCAGTAAATAATCAGTAAATAATCAGTAAAAAATAATCAGTATAAATGACGACTCTGTCATTACTAAAAATAGCTACACGTCGTTTCAAAATCATTTTGACATTATCAAATTTGTTCACATTTTGAAAATTGTTAGTAAATAATCAGTAAAAGATAATCAGTATAAATGACGACTCTGTCATTACTAAAAATAGCTACACGTCGTTTCAAAATCATTTTGACATTATCAAATTTGTTCACATTTTGAAAATTGTTATAATTGTAAACATTGTACGGGCCAATAGCCTCAATTTCATACACATGAAATGCAATAGATCATATCAAATGGAAATAATGTAGGTCGATAAAACTGTCTTGGACTTAGAGATAAAATAACCTCTAGTGCAAAGAGTTAAATTTCATAAAAATCGAAAAGGAGTACCCTTTTGTAAATAATACATACGGGGTGTTCATTTCAAAAATTCTACGAAAAGCATTTTTTAAATTTATGTTGCTGGCTCAGATAAAGAAGTTAAAAAACGAGTTTATTTTTTTTGTCATTTCAAGTACAAGCAAAATTAAGAAAAAGCATTTCAGTCATTGCCCAGTGGACTAGTCCCACTGTTAACCTAAGAAACAATTCAAGTCGTATAGTCTAGTTTGCAAAAAGTTATTGCGTTTTAAAAGGTGTTCGAACGCTTCCGTTAGCAACTGTAAATGTCTCGAAAACGACACATTTTTGGGAAAAATGTGAAACAGAAAAGTTACTAAATGTCAAGGGGGAAATGCAACTATTTTATTTATACATTGTTTCGTTGATCGCTTTGAAGGTTATTTGTATGGTAACTGTGCTTATCGTGTAGAGCAGGCTTCATGTACCCGAAATACAAACAAAGATTAAAAACAATTAATTATTATCGTTCCCAAGGTAAAATAGTAGAGCGAAATTTGTTGAATAAATTAATTTTAATAAATGAAATAAAAAAGTAAAAACAAATTTTTGTAATGAATGCAGCGTAACCATCCGCATATTGATTTACAATGGGTCACGAAAATATTCGAACGTTTCCATGTTAGACTTAAAATCTAAAAATAATATTATAATTGCTATAAGATACAAGTGTCAGTATTATACGATATATAAAACAAATCCGTTGACATTCGTAAATGTTACAAAACATTTATTGCAACGAAACAAGATCATAATTTTATATTACATTTAGTTGGACATATTTTTATAGCACGCGTTCGACTATTTTCGTGACTTGTCGAATATTCGTCGTCGGTTTCTCGGAAGCTGCATCCACTACAACCGCAACCTAATTCAATCCATTTCACGGGACAGTTGAGTTGAGAGTCAATCGAGGCTCGATAAAGTCAAAGAGGGCGAATTAAGCCGGACTGTATTGAATAGGGAACAAGCGGTACATAAGTCATGAGAACCTGAAACACGGAATTTGATGGGATTTTCCTGGCCGGTGGAAAATTAATTTTGGCCGACCATAAATCTAGAATCGGCGTACGTTCGGAGTGATGTATCGCGATGCGAAGCAATCGAACTTTTAAAAGTTTCCACCGACAAGTTTCGGAACCGCGAGCATGTGGTTGATATTATACAGCAATTCGATGCATGAGGCTCGAGCACGCCTCTGGGCGTGGCTAACGATTCCTTCTCTGCGATTCACGGCTATATTCCGCCTTCTCTTCCGTGACGACATTCGGCAGCAGATCGTGAATAAGTTAGGATTGTTTTGTTGGTTCTTAGACTCGATACGATTAATGTTTTACGGATTTTCTTTGTGCATTTAAAACCAGATTTAAGGAGCACAAAAAGCTGCTGCTTTATATTAGTTTATAAAAGTAACGATAAGACATTTATTCCGATTTTTAACAAGTGTTATTGTAACATTTGCCGCAGGTAACATATAAATTTAATAAATAACTCACAAATGTATCTTTACGATATGAATAATCGTAAATTAAAAAATTAAATAACTCGTCATTTCGACGGGTTAGTCTAGTGTTAAAAACTTTAGTACGACAGCAGAGGTGTTAGCAAATGTGTTACATCAGCATAAAAGAGATTGCGTAACTTGAAACCTGGAAATATCAATCTCTGCATAGAAATGAATAAATTTGACACATTGACAGACACCTCAACAACCTGACAAATTCATGAAATTCGAGTATTTTAATTAACCAATTAAAAAAATGTAGCTAACATAACTAAAATTGAAAAATAAGAAATAAACTTTCTATATAAAATTCATTTTTTATATAAAATTTATTTTCGAATATATTAAACTGTTGACATCAAATTTTATTGGCTGTCCCCTAATTGGAAAGAAATGATCGAAATATGAGACACGAACAAAATCATTGTCACCAGAAAATTAGAAATTCTCCTAATATAAACTTACGTGTAATAACTTTAAATAATAACACGCGCAATATTAATTTAATCCTTTTTGTCGGAAACGAAAAATCGTGGTTGCCGAGAAACCTGCGAGGTTGATGGCAAATGTGTTGATAGAGTACTGTTCTTAAAATATTTCTATCTTTGAGTATATTTCTGAGAAATCTTGCATCTGCACGAATTTTAAAATATTCTTTCCAAATATTCAAAAATATATTTTAAATAAAGATTTTTCAAAGTATCAGAAATATTTTCCCCAGCGAAAACTAGATTAACGTATCAAAGATTTAAATAGTGAGAAAAATGAAGAATGTATCTGGTTATTCAGGAATGGATTAATTTATTGTTCAAATCATACCAAGGTGATGGCGATTATGTTTGTATAATTCATCTTGCAAAAATAAGAATAGAAATGATAAGAAAATTCGCTTTACTTAGGAAATTACTGTTTCGATATTAATAGGCGTTTCACTGTTTCTGTTCTAACTAGATCCACATCGCACTCCTCAATTCTTCTCGAATTGATAGCAATCAGTGGACTGCGGATTTTATGCATTTATGACAAATATGAGTAGCTCGAATAGAAAATTGCAAAGAATTTGATAATATTTTTATATAATAATATAATACTATATAATGTAATTATATAGTAATAAAATAATAACAAACAATAATAATGTAATATATTTATAATACTATATAATGTAATTATATAGTAATAATATAATAATATATAATAATAGTATAATATTAATTTTATATAATAATATAATAAAATAATATTTTCGACCTATCAAAATTATTAAAAGGAACAAGATATTTTCATCTAATTTCCGTTTCTTGTAATCATTGTGGTCAATTTTTATTTTGCATAACGATCCGCCATCTAGTAATCAAGTAGCATGATCTAAAAGATCGGTCTAAAAATAAATCGAACCCGAATTCTTCAACTCGGGAGCAGAGTTCGCCAGATTTAGCAATACGTGAAACAATCCCTGGCGACCTACTCCGAAACAGTTCGCCGGCTCGTTCAATTGAAATCGCAGAAATGATATCGAGCCGATCTGAAATGCGCCTCACGTAAATCCAGAGACACACGTAGAACCGGGAAGTCACGTTGCAAGCGAGCCTTCAATAACACCATCAAATTTCATCGTCGAGACCGGTTACCAAAGACTGCCAAGATATTTCACCTCGTCTTCCTCCCTTGCATATGCATTTTCAAGAATTTCTTATATGGTAGACTATCCGTACCGATTATGGAAACACAAGCGTTCGGATAATGGATTATACCTAACCCCTTGCCGCGCATTGACGAGCCTGACTCATAACAGAGATTTCTTGTAATATAATCTGTTGGAATATTTGAATGCTGTTAAATTATTGAATAATAAAATTCTGTTCTTTTGTCATCAATATTTAAGCATATAAATATAAATTTTCTTTTTCTTCTACCAAATTATTACAATCGAGTGAACGTGTAATCACTGTAACTGTGAAGGAAATGTGCTGCCGTAGTTTTAATTTCTTAAGTGCCATTATTTCTTCGTATATTTTCTTTATCATTGTGCAAGAATGTTACAGCGAAACAACGTTCATTTGTAAATTGGTAACATCGCGATAGATGTAACATTGGAACATTTAATTTCGAACTATGTATGTCCAACATTTTTCTTAAATAAAGTGAAATTTCATCGGGAATATTTAATTTAAAAATTTCGTAGCGAATATAAATATATTTAACTGCATAATGAAGTTTCATTTAGCGCGACTTCATTTCTGAAAGAATTACTTTCGAACGTGTTCCACACACAGAATCGGCGACTAATGAACCGACACGTCAGCCGAATCATACTGAGCTGCTTGCACACCCGATTTAACATCGATTTTCTTGGAAATGAAGCACTGCAAGAAAATCTTTCATTCGGCATTAACAGCCTCCCTTTCCGAGAAGGATCATCTTATCCTAAATTAATCCTTGTGCAGATTATATTCACCTTTTTGCAAATAATCTTAATCCTTTCACAGTTCAGATTTGCCCGTTCTTTATACAATTTTCAAATTTAATATGAATTCAAAAATACGAATTTATAAAATAATAGAAATCTCATTGCAAATGATCAAGCTTTAATATCTATTCATAAAATGTCATGTAATTTTTAAATTTCATATCAATTTTATTCAATCATAATTTCTCATTTTATTCATATCAATTACAAATGAGCGAATTTCATTTGCAGAAAGGAGAATAAGATCTACGAAAGTATTAATTTCGTGTGCCGGAAGGTGAATATGATCTACAAAAAGATTAATTTTTACTGCATAGTTATTTATGTTCAGAAAAATGCGCGATATTGCAGCGAGAAAGATTTGAGATCTTTAGTTACTACATAAATTCTAAATTTTCTTGTTTTTATTTAAACATATCAAATTTAATATCTAAAAAATTATTGCTGTGTTATTTGAAAATTCCATTATCCGAGCACTTTTGTCTGTTTATTAGTACGCAAGGGGAACGTCCCATTATATTTCTCATTAGCAACTTATTGACTGAACGTAGTAGTAGCAGCATAAATATGCAGAATTTTTGATGAAGCGGAAATATAATATTTTTTAAAGTTCGGGGTACAAAGTCGCGAATCGGACAGTTGACTTTTCGATGAAAAATTATGAACAGCCGGAGACGTTAGCAAGTTTTCCGCAGAGCAGAGAAGCTCGAACGCGTCGAATAGAAAGTCAGTTTGAAAATATTGGCGTCATCCGGCGTCCCAGCAATTCCACAAGAACCCGTACAAGCACGTTCGAGTGCCTTTCAAACTTTCCCGGGACTTGGTGGAATTGGGATTATGAATTTCCTGCGAAACGCGAGCAAGCACGGGAACGTAATTTGCGAGTCATCTCGAAATTGGTTCATCGAGAGATTATCTCGTTGCGCAGATGTTGCGCGAGTAATCTCTACACCCCACGTCCACGCAATCTTTTCAAACCTGTGCGGGAGAAAATGTGTGTTTCCGATAAATTTGTGTTGCTTTCCGCCACCCTTTTCTCTCCATACCAGCTATTTCGACACTTTTAGCGCCGCTATCGACACGGTCGAAAAGACCACGAACGAAAATTGCTGTTCATTCGTTCAATCAAATTTTTCCGGCGTCGTTAATAAAAATATTTATCGAAGCGTGAACCCCAGATACAGCTAATACGTATTTACAGAAGCGGCAGCGATTCTAAATTGAACTTCGCCCGCCGCGCGTCGCCTGACCAAATTTCAATGAAAATCGATCGATACCCAGCCAGCATCCAATGCTAACTAGGAACGCAATTAAGAATTGTTCCTTGTTTTCACAATTTTCCAAGTTTCCTCCCGGCAAAACTTTGCTTCCTTATACTTAATTATTAGCTGTCGCTTCGAACTTCTCCCGCAGATTCTTTCGTTAGCATGATCCATTCGAAAGCAATATCGGATTGCTGTACAAATAATTTATAGTACTTCGAATTTCTCCGGTTATTTTAAGAATAATTTTTGAAACCACGCGGTTATTTTATTATCGATTATTTGTCGTTGCACATCGTTAAAAACACTTCTGAACGCAAAAAAAGAGTTGTCTGCGATCAGTACAAGACGCAGCTAGCAGTTGCACGAACAAACGTTACCATTTTTAATAACTTTAACACATCGAGAATAATAGAATCGTGTCCTAAATGCAAAACTCTGTCAACTACTTATGGCACACAGAAACAATACAAATCAAACGTTAATAATATTAAGAGTACTCGTAAGTAACGTCGTTTTCTTTTATATTGATAAACACATGATGTACTACTTTTAAATATATTATATAATTAAAATATATAAAATTTAATCATTATACTATATAATTATATATGTAAATATTATAAATAAATATAAATAAATGAATATATAAATAGTATAAATAAATAAATATAATATTTTAATAATAAAATAAAATATATAAAATTTAATAATTATATTATATATTGTATAAAATATATAAAATTAATAATAAAATTATCTAATTAAATATATTTACGTTTAGTACGTATATTGTGAAACTAATCTACGGTGAACGTTGAATAAAATTTCATTTTATCAAGAGACGAAAATACCGAGGAATGATATTACTTGTTGGAATTTCTAATATCGAACGGTTTACGGGGATAATAAAATTTCATTATCTTTCTGACGAGTAAAAATTGCGGGTGGAAGAATGCGAATCCGTAAATTAGTCGGTTTAATAATTGCAATCACAGATAGAGAAGGACGGTACGAGAGAACAGAAGAACGCCGGAAAAGAAATTAACTGCTTCGCGTTCCTGGCGGTTACAGGGACGAAAATTGCGGCGGTCTCCGTATTAATAACATTTACAGTTAAACGTTTGGTCTGTGCAGGCCGACGTTGTTTGTACCGGCACAGCGACCGCAACAAAATCGAAAAAGAGTGTAATAAAATTTAAACCGGCGTGCTCAGTAAGCGGATAGCCACAGGCCAGTGGTTTATGTACTTTAACGTAGAATTGCCTAACTTATTCGTGGCTTCCGACCAGCAGCCGCTCGCTCGCCGTGTTCACCTACGCCAAACTTTATTATTTATTTTACTACGCATTCAAGCTTCTCGAATATCTCCACGATTCTTCCAGGAAAAAAACCGAAGAATTCGATGTGTTGATATTGCCCGGCAAGTTTTATCGTGCGGCTGGCATACTTGGGACAGCATAAACGTGCATCGGGTGGTTTAACGGTATAGGTTTTCTACTCCAAATTCATTCATATTTTCTCAAATTAAATGGACCATTTTCAAAGTAAAACCCACCTTTCACCGAATTAAATGCATCGATTTCTAAAGAAAATTTACCCGTATCTCAAATCACATTCATCATTTTGTAAATCAAATCAACCTTTTATCAAATCGAATTCAGCCTCTTGCAAATTATATTCACATTTTTTCAAATCAAATTGACCATTTTGCAAATAATATTTACCTCTTTCTAAATCAAAAACAAATTGGAAATCAAAGCAAAAACTTTTTTCGAATGAGCTTTTATAAATCAAATCAGCCTTCTTTTTCCAATCAGATTCAACCTTTTGCAAATAAAATTAACCCCTTCACAGATCGTAATTGGTCATCGTACATTTTAATATGAACATCTATACTTATTTATACAATAATAAAAATTGTATTACAAATAATTGACTTTCATTAATCGTCAATAATTGTTTATAAAATGTCATTCAATTTTTAAATCTAATTTTATTAGAAATAATTAGAAGTAAGTGAATTTTAGTTGCAAAAACGTGAATAAGACTTGCAAAAGTGAAAAACCTATATAGATTAACTTCTAGTTAGCTTATTGTTTGTAGACTGTCTATAGAATCTTGACAAACGTGGCCACAATATGTCAACTATTTTTATGCCTGACTACAGAATATTAATAAACTGAGAGATTTATTTTCATTACTTGAAAGTAATCATTACTGAGATTACTTTCAAAAAATGAAATTCGAAACACGTGAAGCACGAGTATTCGTTTTTTTAATAGGACAATTACTTAATTAAAGTAATTTAAGGTTATTTGATTAAATAATTATTAAATAAATTATTTAATTAAATAATTATTAACTGGATCGAGTATGAATAATCGGTATTCGCATAAATAATGATCAGTATAGTATATCCGATCAAACCAAATCGTATAAATCTGGAACTATTTCATGAAACGATAAAAAGTTTTACGGAATGCAAACCGTTTACACGAAAAGAAAGAAATTTATTTCGGATTCTGGACATTTCGTTAGCAGAATGCTTATGCGCATTCTAATCATTGCTGTCCCAATATTCCCAACACTGATTGACCGCCCTTTGTTTGCATTGAACCCCCACCACGGGGTTATTCGAATTTTTCACTGATCCGGCATTTCAATGGTAGGATTCCAAAAGATTCGCGGGATTATCGTCCTGATAACTTATTCTACGAGGTATATCATAGGAATCGTGGTCGCATACGTGATTTTGCAAATTGCCTGGAAGCGACTGGAACAGGAGGAGCAGAACTGTGGAGAACGATCGTTGTGCAAAACACGTTTTCCTCCCATCGGGACCCAGGTTACCGTTTTGAGCAACGATCGCATAATTCCATCTCGCTCGCACAAAGATTTGTCGGAGAGACGGATCTAGGCTCGATGACCGGATTTTCGATCATTTCCGCGTGAACGATCGCTGTTCGCGAGCATTGGGAGCGGAGATGCCCGTCGATTTGATTCCATTGCAGAGTTGACCAGTAGTCAACTATTACGAGAAGTAAAATAATCATTTAGTTTACATTTTTCAATAAGAAGAAATTAAGTAATTCTTGTAGTGGACCATGTTTTTGTTGGGCAGTGTATATGTCACAATAGCAGATTTTTTAATTAATCATAATTGAAAAAAATAATTTAGTAACTAAGTAAATAATTGAGTAAAAAATTTAAGTAATTCTTGTAGTGGACCATATTTTTGTCGGGCAGTGTATATATCACAATAGCAGACTTTTTAATTAATCATAATCAAGAAAATAATTATATCACGATCAATGAAATTTGAATACCTTCATCGTTACATTTCTTGAGATTACTTAAGTTATTTGTTAACAAAGTTGATTTCAATTTCCTAGTAGACTATGATACAGGAAAATCATAATAAATATGACGGACTTAACAATCGATTATTAAATAATCAATCGTATAGCTATTTGAATTGAGATTCTTGCCTCTTTTAAATATATGGCATGCAGCAACAATTTGTTAACAATGTGAAATCATACCCAAACACGTAGCAAATAATTTGTTAACCCTTTTCCATGTAATTTTACAAACTTCATCAATTCTTTTATAATTAGACGAAAGATAGTTCTTCGTGATCACGTAAAACAATGCTCCATACCTCAAGTATATCGAACAAGCTTACTCAGATAAAAAAGTTAAAAAACGAATTTTTTTATCTTTTTTTCTGTCGTTCCAAATAATAGCAAAATATGAAAAAAGCATTTTGGTCATCGTGTAGTAGACTAGTCCTGATATCATCTAAATAAAACTCAGATCACTTAGTCTAGTTTTAAAAATGTTATTGCCTTATAAAAGGTGTACACTCAATTCTGTGGCTAACTGTAAATGCAACATAGACTCTTATTCGAGGTTCCCATACAATTGTTCACGCGTCGAACCATGTCGTCTTGTTGATGCATACCTGTCGCATCACAATTCTTCTACTCGGACGAACGACTCGATGCGTAGAAAGAACCAGCATGATTAACGAGCAGTCAATAATATTCTTTTTGTCCGTGAGATAAAATGGCGGATACGTAGCGGCCGGATCGGAAACCGTTCTCGGCGCAATGGAATATCGGAGAAGCTCGTTCGATGTCCGTCGTTTTATTTTATTCGATTCCCTCGAGAGACAGTCCCAGCTACAGCTGACAGAATAAAGACGATTTAATAATAATCGATGGGGGACACTCGTGAGTAATGAGAATCGCTTTGAGATCGTGCCCGTCCAATAATTACCAGCGTCTTAAGCCGATATCGGACGTTTAATAAGTTTCAATATGGCTCCGGGAAGCTTTCGATGGGATACGGGGTCGTTTAAAATATGTAGAGGACGATTTCTAGGATGTTTCAAGCATTCGCGGACACTCTTCACTTTGTTGTGCAGTTCGCTTTCATATGATAACTCTTTCGTTGCCTTTATAATTGGAATACCGCTTGCTTGAACGAATTCGCGTTTGATTATATTCTAAATAAGACAAATACTATATAGTGTAGGAGTGTTTAATATTTCTGTTAATTAAAGCTCTATTTCGATATCTAATCTATGATTGCATTTTATAAAGTCTGACAGAAAATTTAACTTCTTTCTTGTTCTATTATTATCCCTTCGCACTGGAAACCACTTTAACGCTGAATCGAAAATAGTTTTTCTAACCTACAATATTTCCATTTTATATGACTTAATGAATTTTATGCGTATGAAATTAAGTCTTGCGACTTATACAACAGTTACGCTTTTAACAGTCTTTTAAATATGAAAAGTTTGATAATGTAAGAATTATTTTGGAACGTGATAGAACAATTTTTTGTTGTATTTTGCGCTACGTTGAATAACAACTAAAATAAATTGAATTGCATTATATATATACTTGTAAATACTTAAGCAATTGATTTTTTCATAATTTCTAGTAAAATTACACCTTTATTTCTGAGATTCAATATACGAAAGACTAACATTTCTAGAATATTTAGTAATTTATTTAGAGGAAAATATCGATTTAAATTATCATCATCATTATATTGTATATCTGGAATAAAGAACCCAAAAATATTTCTTTATTCAATAAGTATGGTGAGTGATTGATCGTTTAGATTTGCGAAATATTGATCTCAAACAAAATTTTCGCAAATATATAATTTTTCGCAAATATTTGCGAAAAGAACGCTTGTTTCTCACTCACACGATAAAAAGTACGTATTGGAGGAAGAAATCCTTTAATTAATCACTGGATATCATTACTGAAAATGAACATGCAAAATTTAACAAATCTGTATTCTAATTTTTGAGATATCTTGCTCACTATTTTAAAAAATGCGGTTTAAGGTATATCGGGTTTAAAGTTTTAAAAGACACATAACACACACGAAATGTTTATTTTTTCACTTATGCAGAATCGTCAGAAATAATAATTACTTGTCTGCGGATCTTTACGCATTAACGGCATGCACAGATTTAAAAAATGCAAGAGAACGTGTAAATTATCAATCTAATAAATTATCAAATTATCTGATTTAGCATTTGTATTTTATTTTTATAATGAATAATCTTTTAAGAAAAACAAGCGAAATTCGCAATAATGTACCTAGTAGAAAATACAAATCGAACTGTTATGGAAATCATTCGTGTACAATGTAAAGTCCATCGAAACGTGACGAGTCCAGCGAATGATCAAGTTAATTTTATAGGGGACACATCAATCAATATTCCTGCGCTAATGGATAAATAATAGATGCCGGCCAAATCTTCCGGTGTATGTGTGCCCGAGATTCCCCGACGAACTCTAAATTCGAGACTCTGTTCACTGATTTACATTTTAACAATTCTATCCGGATACTGACCTCGGTATTATTCGTCATCATTAACGCTTGACGAGGGCGCGTATCAACAATGAGTAAGAGGAACAATTACGCACGCACGAGACCACGGCGAATTCACGCAGCGCTCTTCAAACGATTACAGTTCGAATTTGCCTGTTTGTTAGCGGCAGGAGTACAAGTAAACGTTCATGAGTCGACCGTGATAATGGTTATCCTGAATGGAGTCCAACAATCGGAAACCAGTTTCGCGGCCGTTCGACAATGATTACTTTAGAGCTTATACCGGGAAGGAGTGCTATATACGAATTTTTTCGCAAAAAACGGAACGACTATTTAATAAATATTCTCATAGTTGCATAGAAAGGCTTGGTTTAGGGAGTGTCTCATAATTTCCATATTTGGAAATATTCATTAATTACATAGTTGTAATAGGAACGATTACTTAACCCTTTGGAGTCTAATTTATTTTTCGTTAATTTGCGTTATATCTGAAGTCAAGTTTTACGTACATGTAGATGTTAATAAGAAGAAATGCTGTTTTTATTAGTGTAGGTTATCCCTTTTAGACGGTAAGTACTGGGACATGTAAACAAATATGTGCGTGGTATGCATTCTAAGACTGGTATGTTCGTATATTGTGGAAAAATGGGATTAATTTCTTCCACTAAGCATACGAAATACATAGATGGGACACATATGTTCCGATAGAAAAAGGGCTGAGTTTAGAGAGTACATCGTAATTTGTTTATTTAAAAATATTCAACAATTATAAAATTGTGGCAATGGAAACGACACATAACAAACAATGTAATGAATAAGATTTATCGAACTTTTGCTTTAAGCCTAATATCGAAAGCGTGTGTTCGCATACGAAACCAAGTTGCTCGTCTTATGAAAAATAACCTTGCAAAAGAAAATCATCAGACAATACCACTTTATCTGTCGGTGTCACATTGTCTGGATGTTAAAGAATCGATAGGATTAAAACATGAACAGCTAAATTTACGAGTCACCTTTTGAGAACCTGAGTCAGGACGAAGTAGAAATTGCAACGTAATAGGATTGTTACGATCTACCCAACTGATTATGTTTAAGTCTGTTGCCAGTAAAATTATTATTATTTTCGTTATGATTCGTATTATTACTATTTATTATATTATTTGTTTAGCCGCTGCATAAGTTAGTGCCACGGACACGTTTATACTTTCCGTGGGGTTTACTAAATTCTCTTCAATTGTTACTCAGCTTGTAAACAAAAATAGATAATTTTGGAAGAGGAGATACGATTATTCATGTCTCGTGGCTCGTTTTTATAGTTGTTGACAATCGGCGATTATAAAAATCAGCTGCGAGACTCGAATAATCGCACTTCTTCCCAAATTGTGCATTTCTGTTTACAAGCTGAGGGACAATTGTAGAGAATTTTACTGTAACTGTAGAATTATATTCCTCGAGGAAGTTCAACAGTTAAAACATTAAGTTACAACGGGCCCGAAAAGTGTGTGTAAACTTTCAAAACGGAATATAACGTTTTAAAAATTGGAACAAGCGACTTGAACTCGTTATTCTAACGAATTGCAATTTTTACAAGATCTTTCGTAAACAGTGTCTAGTGAACTAGCCTCAACTAGACCTCACTGATGTCAATTGTAATAAATTTTTTTATAAATATAAAATTTGTTTATAATAGATTTTTAATAGAAATTTAATTAGTAACTTTAATTATAAATAGGTTTTTAATAGAAATTTAATTAAAGATGTATTACAATTGATATCACCCCCATTGAAATCTGCATCTGACTCGTTATAGTTCAAAGGGTTGAAAGCTGTGGAAATACTTTTCCAAGCCAGTGTACAAATCGAAGGAAAAATTTCTGTAGCCAATGGAAACACCTCACTGCGTGTAACTTAGAATGTTGTGCACACCATGAACACAGAAAATAGCGCAGTATACTTGTCAACGGTTCGTGGAATGACCAGTAACAGTATACAGGTAGTATAAATGTGCCGCGCGCTGTTGTCGAGTTCTAAAGAGTCCCTGAAGGGCTCTAGATTATCCACGGCGGACCAAATCGACTGGGTTGCAGACTTTAAATGTTCCTTCCGAAAGTTCCCATTTATGCGAGTTTGTCCAAGGATACTCGGAGCAGGTCGTGGTAGTTGAATTTTAATTTCGGAATTAAAGGACGTTGACGCGGTGCCCGGGTGGTTCTTTCTTTTTTGAAAGAACTGTACAAGCTTCCGAGAGCTTTCAGAGGATCATATAGTTCGGTCGACCGATAAAAATTTAATTGGCAGAGATGCGGTGACCGGATATCCCCTTTAAAAGACTTGTTGAACGCGAATCCTCAGATCTTCCTTTTCGGTGCAACATCGGAGTTTCAACGGGAAGCAATTAAAACTATGATCGCCGGAAAATGTATGATTTAAATGTCCCGTTCCGATGTAATTGCTTCGGCGATGTTCTTAGAGCTTGGGATTTAAATATCGATTTAAAGAGCTAGTCAATGTCGTCGCGAGGATTCCGCTGCCTCGTCTGCAGAAACCGCCCGAGTTGCTAATGACGCGACGACGATTCGGTGGTTTGGTATCGATTTAGAGATTAACTCGCAAATGTGCAGGATTTCCAGCGATCACATAAAAGCCACACGAAAAATTGTTCGCCGATAACTTCGATCCGAGTAATAATAAATGTAAACCTTGATTTCGAAAAAAGTCGATTTAGGAATACTGTAAATTCTCCCTAATTGGCGCTTAGATTCTACTAAAACGAACAATTTGGGATGAGATGATACGATTATTCGAGGCTTGCGACTCGTTTTTATAGTTACCGATTGTCAACAACTATAAAAACGAGCCGCAACGCTCGAATAATCGTATTTCTGCTTCTCAAATTGGTCATTTTTGTACACAATCTTTGCGTCAATTAGGGATAATTTACTCTGTAGTTACAATTGAATATACCTCACAACCTAATTACTAAAAAATCAGTTGATTTGTTCACTATACATTGTTATTAGTTGACAAGTGTTACTTATTGTATTATAATTTGAACAGAATCACGAATAATTTTAATTTGCAATTATGAAACTTAGTTAGTAATCGAATGTTAATGAGTAGACCGCGGTTTTTTATGCAAGATCTCTCTTTCGTTATTTATATTCTGGACGTCTAAAGAACATAACAATTTCGTATATTGACTAAAAAGTTTTTTACTGCGAACATGGAATTGTAATAGAATTCATTTGCATCAGTTTGCACGTTTTCTTGCACTTTACAAACGTGCGTGTACCATAAATCCATAAAGACTCGCAGTCTACTAATAGGATTTGAGTTATAATGTTTTTTTAGTACAGTAAATTCTGCCTAATTAACTTGGAGCTTGGAAACAAAAATGGACAATTTCGGAAGAAAAGATAAGATTATACAAGTCTCGCGGCTTGTTTTTATAATCGCCGATTGTCAAGGTTATTTATACTATATAAATATACCATATAAATTTATACTACAGGTTATCTATATACTATAAAAACGAGGCGCAAGGATCGAACAAACGTATCACCTCTTCCAAAATTGTGCATTTTTGTATAGAAGATGAGGGTCAGTTAGGGAGAATTTACTTTTCTTGTGAAGAATTGCCAAGAAAGATATATGTATGTGCGTGTATGCGCGTCTGCGCGTATGCTTGTGTGCGTGCTTTACGATCATGCTAGAGAAATCTTTAATGTTGAAGAACTTTTCCTAGAGGATCTGCTACTTTTTGCAATCATGTCTAGATTGCCGGTTTCAAAGTCAAGTGGAAACGAACCAAACGTCACCCACGTTTCCTCCAGGGTCTGTTCACGATGTTAGGATCAAGCTTTGGATGGCGAGAAAAAGAAAGCTCTAGAAAAGCTCGGGAGATTTCGAGTAACTCTACTTCGATTGAATCACGAAAAGTGACACTTTTACCGTTTTCTTAAACTCGCCGTTTATTCGTCCTACATTTTCCAAATTGTTACTATTTTCAATACTAAAATCGAGAGATTTTGAGAAACTTGTATCGATTCAAGATAATCAAACACTTTTACCAGCTTTTAAACTCGCGTTTCATTTTTCATGCTTTATCGAAATGTTTAATATTCTTAATATTGAATGCTCGACAATGGCGTGAAAGATAACGCTTGTCAGAAAGTCACGAAATTATTTAAAAGCCAGTTAATAGTAAATTACGAATCATTGTTTAATAAGACGCGATAGCCTAAAATTGTTTCTCATCAAATACCTATTTTTGTCATCCATTTTATCTCTCACTCCCACTCTTCTTCTCGCTCATGTGAAATGTTTCTCATTTTTTAAATCGTGCAATTTGATGCAGTGTGACGGAACTTATAAAACTTCCTGCTTATTTCGTATTTTATTTCATCGTTATTTAGTTCAAGTTTTTACGTTATAAAGAGCGAATATTAAAAACCAATTTTTTCCGAAAAATACCGCAGCTGGAACAGAGTATTACACATATTTGCAGATGGTAAAGGGCGTTTTATACGTGGAACTGCGAAGTTTAATTGAGAAATGTTACACGTTACAACGTTCCTTCCGAACTGTTACAAACGACGTTACTGACGTTTAATCTTCAATATAAAGGAGAATAGCCAAATGTGGAATACCATTTTAATGTATAATTAGAGACAATTAGAAGATTTTTTATACGTACTCGGGCGTGCGCACATGTTTAAATAATACGTTGAAAAATATAATTTTCTGTTCATTTGTTTACTCAGAGGTTATATTTCTTATAATAATGTAGTAAGTTTAAGAAATTGGACTTGTACCACTATTCAAGTATACACAAGTTAATATGTGAAATAAAACAAGCGTTCTCCATGCTTATTATTTCTATAAAAATCCATTTTTCGTAGTTTTGGGCATACTCCGCTTATCAATTAAGGGTCTCAATTAAGGAGTTAAGTAAAAAAAGTACAAACAAATGCGTAAGTAGCTGTCGCAGCTTGAAATTGTCGCAGACAATTTTGATTCTGCGTACGAATTTGCAACCTAGCTATGATTACAATGTTATAATCTTCGCATGACCAAGGTCATCGGAAATTTGCATTTCGTAGTATTTAAAGCCTGAAAAGAAAAAGATGAATAAGAAGAATAAAGAGATGAGTAGAAAAATTTAGGAGTGAACCAAGTGTTTCGACGATAAAGTTTTCGGCAATTGTGGAGGTTTGGCGCGTGAAAGTCTCAAATGTGTCTTGCCAATTATTTTCTGAAGCAACTGCGGCCATGCGGTCGTGTTGCGCCGCGCGACCGCGATCCGATATTTTTCCTTTGATCCAGCGATAACAATGGATCGCAAAGGCGTTCGAGGTTTGCAGGTGCGCGTCCCGGCGCGGCGGGCTTCGACCTGTTCTTCAAACGCGACCCCAAGGTCTGTTACGTGGCGCCGAAAACAAGGAACGCGAGACAAACGCGAGACAAACGCGAGACAAACGCAAGGCGAACGAGGGAGCCGAGGAGAAAGCGATAAACGAGCTGCGGGACAAATGGCGGGAACGTCGAGATTAGACTCGGCAGCGAGGGGCGTATCTTTGAAGCGCGTCGCCTCGCGAGCGTGTGCCACGGTTCATTGCGAGAGAAACGCCGTGAAATGCGGCGGGAAAGAGAAACGGGGAAAGGGGAGAACGCGATCCGGAGTCTTTCTCGCGTTCTAAAGTGCGCTGCAGTTAAATCCGGCGCAAATTAGCAAGGAAGTCCTCGCGGCACTTGCTATTGTTAATTGGCAGCGGCCAGAGGGAGCCGGGAGACCGGCGGACGATAAAGAAACAAAAGAGAGAAATGAAAGGGTCGACAGAGAGGGGCAGGAGGCAAGGGCAGAGGGTGAGGGGTGCATCGATGGAGAAAAAACGGTCTGCGGAGGAAAAACGATGCACGGTGGTCCGGAGGTCGGTAATTTGTGGCCGAAAGTCAACTTTTCGATTTTCATACTTCAAGGTATTTGTCTTTTTCCTCTGAACTGACAACCTTTTGAAACCTTTAATTCCAAAGTATTGAGTTTGTCGGACAACTTTGTGATGGAATATAGCATTGCGAAGACAAATTTTTAGATCGAAAGTAAAACTAATTATCTTAATTATTCGTTGTCAAATATAAAAACGCATGTTTGGTCTATATTCTCGTATATACCAAACGATTAAAAGTGAATACGGAATGGTCTCGGAATTATTTCATTTATGAAAGCTTGCACAATTTTGAAAAAGAATGCTTTGAAATGCCACCTCCAGCGGTCTTGAATTCTGCATAGATTTTTATGAGTGGACGTCTGAATTATTTTACTATTCCGCATGATGCAGATCGTGACAGAAAAATGTTTGAGAGTGCGTTTACAGAACTTAAAGCGTTGCCGGCACTAAACACTTTAACCCTTGCAGTACCGGCGGTTGGGCGGTCACGCGCAGCGCCTTCGGGTCCAGACGGACCCATGACGTTCTGCATACAAACACTTTGAACTAATACTTTGATATTATTATCACTATTATTATTATTATTATTATTATTATTATTATTATTATTATTATTATTACTATTACCTTACCATACATTTTTCACATAGTAATTACATTTGCTACATTTGTTTCTGTTTTTCTTGTCGTTGCTCCAACATAAACAGACAGCAGACAGCATCAAGTGTCAAACGGTTAAGGCAGGTCTGCAGATCTGGGTTCGAAATAACTCGGACATGGTTAAATAAGAGGGTTAAATAAGAGTTCACGAAATGAAACCATTATCTAATCAGTCAGTTCATTTTTTTCAAGTGCTTGCATAGATATTAACATAGGCTGTACGGTATTGAGCAGGAAATTGAGTAATAATTATACAAGGTAAAACCAGAAATGTCTCGCAATTCAGAGATAGGGGTTCCTGAGGTAATTTGAAGTAACTTTTTCCTCAGCGACGATATAATCCACGGCTTTGTTTACGAGTTATTAACGAAAAATGCTGACCAATGAGAGGCGAGATCAGCAGCCGCGAGGCAGCCGAGCCAATGTAATTGGACTTCGTCCGCTCGTTGGCTCGGTCGCCGCGCGCCAGCCGATCTCGCCTCTCATTGGTCACTGTTTTTCATGAATAACTCGTAATTGAAGAAGCGGATTGCATTTTCGCTAAGGAAAAAATTACTTCAAACGACGTTAGGACTCACCTTTTCCAGGTGTTAACATAATTATGGGACACCCTGTATTAAACAGGGAGCATTACTTACACGTAACGTGCTAGTAGCAACAGTTTTTTGCTATTATCACGGAAGCTAAAGCCGATCGGCGGTGTGTAGAAGAAAGTTGTCCAGAATGTTGGCCTTGACGACGTATTTCAAGGTCATTGAAATTGTCGGGATGCAGCCATTTCTATGTATGTAATTGACAACTGAATCTATAATTTTTAAATAACTACAACATCATTCAAATGAATCGTAGGCAATGATTTACTATTTTTAATTGCGTTTTTTGCCTTCCTCCGCTTCGCCAACTATTATAAATATCACTTCAACATCGGGACCAATCGTCGTAACTGGAGATTTATGTTAAGGAAAGAATATAAATCGCGCCCGTTAGGCTGCCAGATATCGTTTATCGATGCCGCATCACGAATTTCAAATTCTCGGCCAGAGATTTCAGCGATCCCGGCAACCCTAAATCACAAGGCTCCAACTTCAAAAACTATCGATCTCCGGACCACTGTGCGACGGCGAGAAACGCCAGGCCAAAGAAGGAAGCGATGTAAACGGGGAAAACGTTAGCGGAACGACGGAAACAAAAAAATGACGGCCGACAAAAAACTTGCGGGGGTTACGCGGCTGCGGATAAATGGCGGGAAAAAGTGCGAAGGAAATGACAGGGACACGGGGAACGTGAAAGAAGCCACGGGAAACCGGCGGAAAAACCGGATGGAAGAAGCGCGCGCCCAGAACTGTAAAAATGGAGGTCGCGGCTTAATGATGTATCGGGTTAATTGTTAACTCCGCTTTTTCGACGGGTCGCTGACTGTTTCGGAAGATAGATCTCCCGAAGAAGCGAGTGCCTCGGGTTTTGCAATTGTGTAACGAGCTTTCGCTAGGTCGGTAAAAGTAAACGCGGTTAACACGCTTCGCAAAAGCATGAGAAACCCTGAAAAGTGCCAAGCAGGTGATTAGTATTGTACAATATTTATAGCGCGTCACTATTATCAAGAAAAATGACTTGAATATTTTTTAGACGTTAGAAGGATTCGTTTACTTGGACAGCGTGGAACAGTGTTCTGGTTTTGTTACTAACAACTTTAACGTTAAACATCCCCAAAAATATATGGCGTTTGCACCCAAATCCGAATGTCATTAGATTCAGTTTTATTCCGTTTCAAAGTCTCGCTAAAAAATGAGTGTCACGCCTGGAGACCTCTTCTTACAAGCCTATGAAATTTGAAGGGTACATTTTGTAGATTTTAATAAGTTATTCAGCAACTTAATATCTCTTATTTCGTCCAGTCCATGCTCATAGAATCAATATAATTGTTTCTTTTCCACTCTGTTAACACGTTGAGTATCTCTAATGGGTGGCACTGATTTTTTTGACTAGCTGTCAAAATTAATTTTTATTGTAACGTATTCGAACGAACTAAATTTCATTAAGATGTTTAGGATGCATAATAGTTAAAATATCATACTATGAGATATGCTATGATATTATATTATATATTGATATTAAATATCATACTTAAATATCATATTAAAATATCACTATGATTATTTTTAACTTCCTAGTTTCAGTTGCATTAACCCCTTGACGTACAAATAAAACGGAATTTGATGCGTCCGAAAAATGCAATTTCATTTGGCTCGACTGAACAGTTATGTGCGAACTGAGAAAGAGAATGTTTTATTTTCAAATTTGGATTACTGATTTGTGGATGTAACTTTGTTATCGGTACTGCCGAGAATGTAGGAGGGTGGGGCAGCTGGAACATTGTAAACAAACCAGAATCGACGCACGAGTGAAGCAACTGAGTAATCTAGTAATACACTGCACTGCGTCCGCCGAAAACGTGACGCCGAAAGCTCGTGACGAGTTAGACTCGTGAAAGTCTACAGAGGCACATGAAATGAATGACGACCCCAATCCCTCGTCACTGTATGTCAAGGGGTTAAGCAAATTCTTTAGAAATTATAGGAATTTTTGGGCTTGATTCTCAGCATTTCACGTGTTAAGTGTGCAGGAAACCAATAAAGTATTACTGCACATTTTGTTATTCGGATAAAATATTCAATTACAAAGAATTCAATCGAATAATTAGTTTAGATAAATATTTATTCCAAACAATTCGAATCATGCCGAACTCTGCGCCAAACTAGCTTCAGATAACATTTGTAATTTACATTCATTTTTAATTTACCATTTCCTTATCACTCTGCAACGTATGTATATTACTATAAATATTAATATTGCATTAATTACTATATTATATTACTGTTAATACGTAGTGTGTATGTAGTGTTAATATGTAGTGTTAATTACTATATTATAGTATATATATATAATTAATATAATATTAATATTAATATATTTTAAATGTATATAATTATATATAATTAATTACTATAATATATATGTAACTTGTATGTTATTAATAGTAATACATATATGAGCCGTTTATTTTGAAACTGGCCGAAGTCCATCTTCCATAAACATCGAGCTAGTTATTTAAATATTTACATTTTATTATTATTATTATTATTATTTATTATTTTATATGTACATTTACATATTATAGTAATTACTATATTAATTACTATATTATAATAATTAATATAATATTAATGTTAATATATTTTAATTATAATAATTATATATAATTAATTACTATAATATATATATATATATATATATGTAACATATGTTATTAATAGCAATACATATATGAACCGTTTATTTTGAAAGTGGCCGAAGTCTATCTTCTATAAACATTTAGCTATAGTTATTTTAATATTTACATATATTACATATATATATATATATATATATATATATATATAATTTAATTTATTTAATTCGATCATTGCCTCTAGAACATAATAACCTTTAGGAGCACAATAACATTATATTACCGTGTTATCAATTACTAATATTTGTAAATTTGTTAAAACGGAAAATCCTCAAATATCTGGATTTTAAAATAAATGCACTTAGCCCGCTTTCAAAATAAACGGCTCATATAATGCTTCCGATCTACACAAAAATTTCAGTCCGACTGTATCATCAATTGAATAATAATCTTTGCCAGTTGTTTCATGGATCGACTGAGCAAATATGCATATTTTTCGTGGCCGTTCCACTCGCTTAAATGCGTTATGGGTACGCGAACAGACTGCACTTACACAGTTAACTGTAACAGTTATAATGAACGCTGCCGAGTAAACCGCGAATATCAGCAAAGGCAACATCGGCGAGTTTGTTAATTAAGCAAAGTGAAAAGATCTTCGCCGAATTTGCACGTCAGAGGGAGGAGCTCGTCTGAAAGAGGCTCGCCGGATTCATCGTCGGCCGTGCATTAACATTATTTTATTTTGTCGGCGAACACAATCTGGCTGAAAGCAGCCTCCGGCCACTGCATTCGTCCGCGATAAGTCCGTATATGAAAGCTACAAATCATATTTCCGCCTCATTTTTCGTATTCGTGTCGAGTATACTTCTTAAAGTTTAAGCCTTTGTGCCTTCCCGGTCGTTCAAAGAGGCGAGCCTCGGTTCAGGGTAAACGTTTACCGGCTCCGACACGAGCGCCCGACGATTTCAACAAAAGTTCCGAGCCTTTAATGCCGGTGTAGAACCTATTTAGAATTTCTTTTCGCCGTTTCGGCGACTGCGTTTTCACGTGTAACCACTCTTCCGCCGTGTTCGTTTCAATCTGTTTCTCTCTCTTTCTATCTCTGATTTATTTCATATTATTAATTAGACCGTAAAGCTTCATACATTTGTGACGTGTACATACATATTTTTAACCTGTAGCTTTCGAACGCAAATAGCATTTAACATTACTCAATGCATATCTGCGGTGAAACCAACAAACCAATATTCTTCCTTGCGGCTTGTTTTTATAGTTATCGATTGTCAATAAAAACGAGCCGCAAGGCTCGAATAATCGAATCTCATCTTCCCAAATTCTCCATTTTTGTACACAATCTGAGCGACAATTAGGGTGAATTTTGCTGTATAACTTTATTCCTCACATTAAATACGTCGATAAATTCGGTTTTCAATTTTTTTGGCAATGATCCATCCAAACAAAAGATCTGAAAAAATTCACCAGTGCGCGGCTTAGGATCCAAAATATGTCAAGATCAAAAAATTTTTAAAAACAATCCAAAGGGTAAAAAGGGCGGAGAAGCGCGACATCTAACTTACCCTGTAATTACCCTCTCGAGCAAGTTACAGGGTTGAAATTTTGCACAGGTGGGTTTTCCTTGATCAGCCATTGAACCATGTAATATCCTTTAAAAGACTGAAAGGACAATTTTGACCATCCTATGTGTAGGCACTTTCGTTAGGGTGTCGGAACACCCAAGTGTAGATATCGTGAAGGTTGAGAAGCTACACAGTCGTGTCAAATGAAATGCCAGATTTCTTATCAGTTGCAAATTGATCTTCCGACTGTTCATTAGTTGTATGTCTAAGTGTTATATTTTATTTACTTGTCGGAAACGTGTTGGTATAAGCACATACAAGCGATGTGCAATTATTATTATGGAAATCAAAATTCCTGGCGCTTACAAAAAGCATCGATGGTTGCAATATTTAACCCTAACACGACCCACTACAATTTTATAATTTATCTGCAAACGTGTAAATATATACATTTATTGCAAAATTGAGTAGCAAAGTATAATAACATCGATACGCTATTTGCAACATGTCAAAATAATTTAAAAAATAAAAAAAAATTATTTATATTTAATTTCTCTTTCTTAGAGGATTGTCTTAGAAAATTTTTATTTTGAAAAAAGACCCGCAGACTAATTAAAACTTGCACGTAGTAAAAGAAACAAGAAACGAAGACGCGAGAAGTATTACAACGACTGTTTTACAACAAAATTTTGTTCGGGTGTCGTAAGCCGTAAGTGCACAATATTGATTAAGAAGTTATTGTATCGGTGTTGAATTTATCACCTGTTATCAGAAACGCGAGGTTAATTATCCCGAGACAACTGCATACAATTCATTGTCGAAAGCTAGGAAAGCCATTCGAATTTGAAAGCGGGTTCTTCCCAACATTTTTAGTCACGTATTAACGGCGGACCATTTTTGCAACTGTACCATCGACGATGTTTATAACAATTTTGAGCTTGTTCAGCAATTTTCCAAAACATATTTTTGAAGCTACTTCTTGCAGATTTATTAGCCTTTCTGTTGTTCCTAATGTAACAGCAATTGTCGAAAATTAAGCAATAAAGTAAATGATTGAAATACCTTCGGACAAAATTGACATAGCCGCCTTGCGAGATTTAAGGCTAGAAAAGAATAATTGATTTCACAGGGATGTTTTTGAAAAGCTTCGGATGAAATAGAATCCAATTAACGATCGAATAAAAGAATTAAGAGATTTTCATGCATTTTTGTTTAGGATTTAGGGATTTCAATTTTCACACGATTTTCGATGCGCACGAGCTGCCGCATTCGTGACCGGAAAAAAAAATCGGCGAAGATCCGGAGGAATATTCAAAAAACGTTCGAAATTCAATTTGCTCGGCTAACTGCTGCAAATTAAATGGAATGTCGCGTCCGCGCGGGCGATGAATTCATTCTCCGTGTGTACGGAATTCGAAATTTATTGAAAAGTGCCACCACGGTGGAACAAACGTCTCTAGAGAATAGCTGTTTGCGAAACTGGCGGCATTAAATCACGCAATGAAACCTGCGTCAGAAACCGCACTTCTGTTTTAATAACGACAGATGCGTTATTCGGCGTATCTCGCCAATTTACATAACTCTTTGTTCCGCAAATACCTTGAAACCGTTAACCTCGAAGTTTATCAATACCCGTGGCATTAACATTAAAGCTCGCGGATTATTCAAATTCAAACTATGAACTTCGCGTTTCAGAATATCGAGTCGGACGTGTCGCGAAGAGCTTCAATTGAATTTACGAAATAGGAATATTCCACGGCCGGTATCAATCGAAAAGTAATACTATATCATGCTTATGAATATTGAACTTTCACAGAAGTTGAAATGCTGCCGCAATTAATGGATGGCTTTCTTCTGCTGGGAAATCAAATCGCCAGTGAAGGAGCTTTACCGCGCCCAGTCACGGAATAATTCATGAAAAAAGATGTTCTCTTAAATGGATGTAATCTAAAATTTGAATGAAAATGAGTTCAAAATTTTAATCCAAAATACGAAATTCTGTTCGAAGTTTTCTACACTTCAAATTTTATTTCACATTTCCTTCTAAGGCACACCTATGATTTGCAGCCGATGCAGACAAATTTTATTTCGCATAAAGATCCGCAGTCCATCGACGAAACTGCTGGTTTTAAGAAAATTAAAATAATATCAAAGATAACCTCATATATATACAGTAATTTCTCTTCCGGAAATGCCAAATTTCGGGTTGCTGTGAATTTCCCTATGTTAGTCCTACGACTTAGTAATTTATTGCTACGTCGATGCTAAGGGTCAACGAAGTCGGTCAAGCGTATGATGCGACACGCGACGCGAATTCCCGGAAAACAACACAAAATGGTCTGTTTGGGCGTGAGTCAGGTAAGAAAAACCGCGGAGCTACAAAGTACGTGATCAATCTCCGTCGAATCGTGGCATGTGGCTCCCGAATTGGCTTCAAATCGTGCCATGTGGCCTCCGAATTGTCCTCGAACCGTGGCAAAAAATTAGAAATAAAAAAGTTAAGTCATCGTTTTTATTCTAGCATTACTATGTATTCGTATTAATGTACACAGGCATGCTGACCGCTGCCTTTTTTTGCCGACTGCCCAGAGTTTCTATAAAAACGAGCCGCGAGACTCGAAGAATCGCGACTTAGTATTCTCAGATCTGCCGGTTTCAATTCCGACCACCGAACATTTCTGGGAGAAATTACTGTTTTAGGTTCTATTCCGTGGTATAAATGTCTGTCCTAATTTCGTTAATGGAAAGTACACTTCGCTTAAAATAATGTTTGTTACACGCTATTATAATTTATAGTGCACTCCAATATTACAAAATCGAACGACTACAATTACGAGGTTAATTATACATTTCAAGTTCGAAATAAATGTTGTAACTTGAAACCAGTGACTGTAGAAATGCAACCTTTAGATATAAATTAACATGGATCTCGCAATTTTCAAAAAGGATGATTTAAAAATCGAGAAGCACAACTTCCTTGATTGTTAAAATTAAATGACATTAAAAACATTGTTAAATCAGCGTGCGACTTTAAAGTTACAACGAGCTGTAAAACGGTTAATAGAACTTCGATGCGAACACCAGTTTTCCATCACCATCAAGAACAACCGGCCTGTACGTCGGTAAAAATGAATCAGGTCGCTTGTTGAATTCACGTTTTTAACATTTTTTAAGTAGGCCGCTGCTTTTTTTGTCGACTGCCCCGAATTTCTATACAAACGTGTGTGAGATTCGATTCGAACCTCCGAACATTTCTGGGAGAAATTACTGTACTGCTTGTGTCTAATCAGAAACACACTTCTATACTACTTGTAGTTAGCCATAGTCCAGTATTATATCTGTTTGACCAAAGATACTACTAACCTCTGTTATGTTACATAGATTCTGTAATATAATATGAGTGTCTTAACGTAACTTTGTTAATGTAAAGTTCACTTCGCTTAAAGTAATGTTTGTTAAACGATATTATAATTTACGATGTACGATGAACTTCAATAACATAAAACCAAATAATTAAAATTACGGGGATAATTATACGTTTCATGTGTCGTGAAAATTAGTTTTGTCACATTGAATATGTAATCTACAATTATTTATCGCTAAATTTAATATAGATTCCTACGCTCACCAGGTGTGTGATGATGAAACTCCTCCCTACATATACTAGGTTGTAATCTTCTATACGACGGAACGTCCAATTAATTGCATACCCATGATGAAACTGATATACGCTGCTCTCGATACACTACTATATCGATAGTATGTTCTAGCACTGCAACCGTTTTCGCCTGCAATCGAAATCTTCGCATTGACAACATTGTTATTTGTTCATTAGAATTGCTAAATTTTAACCATTTACATTATTGAAATAATTTAAATTGTTGATTCCAGGACTACCATAACAGGATGACCAAATTCTATATTTGGATTTGGAAATCAATTTAGCAAACCAAATAGAAAGGAGCAAAAAGTTCATAAAAAAGAAGAAAAATTAAATTGTTCACCCCTATTATTTATTTCGATGCCACAGCCAAAATCTAAAAACAATTTTAAATGCCAATAGAAATGTTTATATTTTCTAATGTTCACTTTCTTAAATAAGCGTAATTCTGTACTTAATTTGGCACTAGTTTAAAACACCATCCGAATGTTAAATTACGAACAGAATTACATTTATTTAAGAAAATGAAGATAGAAGAATATTATCATTTTCATTGATATTTAAAACTGTTTTATTTAAATATTTAAATTGATATTTAAGTATTTAAATTAATATGTAAATATTTAAATTAATATTTAAATACTTAAATATCGATTTAAATATTTAAAGAAAACACTTTTATACATAAAATTCTAAATAATCCTGAGCCATACTTTGTTATATTTTTGTCAAAAAAGTTCGCAATATGAGTGTTAAAGTTCGATAAGACCTTTCGGTCGCAAATTAGTGTACAAAAACTTTACACATAAATCAGCACACACATGTACGCGATCAATCAATGATTCAACGAAACTAAAACAGAATATAACATATATTAAACATATCTGTTTAATAAACCAACAAACTGGCGCACGCGGCGGCGAGTAATTATAATCGAAAGAACGACGCTTCTGCCTGGCGAGATAATGAGAATACGAGCGGCGAAATGAAACCGCTATAGATCGCGAATGATCTTGTTAGTCATTTCCGGTGAGTCGTGGATTATATCCGTGTGAAAATTTATTTCTTTCTATTGCGAAAACGAACTTCGAGTCGATGATATCGCGACGATATCACAATTTGTACAGCGCGGTTCAGTGAAAACCTGAGCCCGGAGCTCGTAGCCCGGCACATTTTAATTTCATTTAATCGACAATAATGGGAGAAATATGGCCGTGCCTGTTGCCGGGATGCCTACTTAAAAGATGATAAAAACGCGAATTTAACGAGCGACCTGATTCATTTTTATCTACGTACAAGCCGGTTGTTCTTGATGGTGATGGAAAACTGGTGTTCGCATCGAAGTTCTATTAACCGTTTTACAGCTCGTTGTAACTTTAAAGTCGCACGCTGATTTAACAATGTTTTTAATTTCATTTAATTTTAACAATCAAGGAAGTTGTGCTTCGCGATTTTTAAATCATCCTTTTTGAAAATTGCGAGATCCATGTTAATTTATATCTAAAGGTTGCATTTCTACAGTCACTGGTTTCAAGTTACAACATTTATTTCGAACTTGAAATGTATAATTAACCTCGTAATTGTAGTCGTTCGATTTTGTAATACTGAAGTGCATTATAAATTATAATAGCGTGTAACAAGTGTACTTTCCATTAACGAAATTAGGACAGACATTTATACCACGGAATAGAACCTAAAACAGTAATTTCTCCCAGAAATGTTCGGAGGTCGGAATTGAAACCGGCAGATCTGAGAATACTAAGTCACTTTTATAATAGAATAGATAATAGTAAATCAGATTTTTTAGAAACTCGGGGCAGTCGGCAAAAAAAGGCAGCGGTCAGCATGCCTGTGTACATTAATGCGAATACATAGTAATGCTAGAATAAAAACGATGACTTAACTTTTTTATTTCTAATTTTTTGCCACGGTTCGAGGACAATTCGAAGGCCACATGACACGATTTGAAGGTAATTCGGGAGCCACATGCCACGATTTTACGAAGATTGATCATGTACTTTGTAGCTCCACGGTTTTTCTTACCTGACTCACACCCAAACAGACCATTTTGTGTTGTTTTTCGGGAATTCACGTCGCGTGCCGCATCACACGCTTGACGGACTCCGTCGACCCTTAGCATCGACGTAGCAATAAATTACTAAGGTGTAGCACTAGCATAGGGAAACTCACAACACCTCGTAATTTGGCATTTCCGTGAGAAATTACTGTATAGCAGAAGTTAGTAGTATAGGACTGTTATTATTCGGACAGAGAAGTAATACTGGAATATGGCTAAATGCAAGTAGTATAGCACTGTCCTAAACCAGACGCATGAAATCCATAGTGTAATCGTTAATAATCATGGCATATTTACAATTCGAACAATTGTTTTGCAAAGTCCTATATAAAGAAAAAATTAATCCTGTATAGCTGATTGTAACTTTGAAGTTATATACTGATTTATTAATATTTTTTAATTTCATAATTAAGGAGGTTTTGCATGGAAAATTCTAAATCTTACTACACACCTCTGACTAAATTCATCGTTTTCGTAAATTTTGAATTCGTTGTTAATTAATATGTAAAGATTGCGTTCCTACATTCATCGGTTTCAAGTAGCATCAATTATTTTCTACTCATATGAAGATATCGTACTGTAGATGGTTAACAAGTCAGAGATGTAATATATAATATATAATTTACATATGTGTATATATAATATATAATATACATATATGTTTATATAATATATATAATATTTATATTTGTATATATATTATATATTATATAATATATATATAATATTACTGACCTAAGACTAGCGGAACAATAATTTGTACAAAAAGTTCAATAGGCAACTCTAACAGTGTTTGAACTGTGGCTAATTGTAATACTATTGCGCGAGATGGTATCTTGAAATGCAACGTTCGCCGATAATAATTATGTACCTCTAAAAATTGTAAAAATGATTCATGCCATAATAAAATAAATAAATAATATTTTGTTAAACTTTGCAATAGTGTTGGTTAAAGCACGGAACAAATGCTATCACATATATGCAGATGAAAATACTGCTACCCAAGGAGAAACAAAATCGTTTTAATGGCATATGTTTCAAGGTGACAAAATTGTTATTAACAGTACCATGTATGTAAAACTTTGTAACATTATGGGTGGGTTCAGGAGCAATTAAAATACCAAATTAATGGTGCGCGTTCGCTGAAAATATACCTGTTAATAGCGAGTTATTCATAACTTATCACAACGTACTAATAACCGCAATTTGAACGCGCGAAACGGGGTATAATTTATTGTGGTCGACTATGAATGTGCCAATGGTTAATCTGCATGGGTACCTTGCAGTACACTCAGCGCCGATACATCGCAGCACATACCCATACACGGAAAAAATGCATGAATAATGGAATGTACGCGGTTTCCGTTCCAATTTCCATTTCCAATTCCGTCCCCCGATTTTTTCACGATGTGTTCACCCGACCATTGCTCCAAATTAATTGAAACGGCGTAATAAAACAGGCAGCAATATCCGCGACGCAGTGCTTAAAATCGATCCCGTTAACTGCTCCCATGCATAAATACACCGCGATACCTCATTTCTTTCCGAAAGGGGAGCATATCGCACAGTCAGCCCACCAAATGCCACATCTTGAACGATTCGTAATCCCAATGCGAATTACACAGGGAATTCGCGATTCAGATCGAATCCGGCTGATCGAATCGGTTGTGCTAGTCGATTTTTAATCCTCGCACGCTGCCTGGAAAACTGCTGTGTACACAACAACCCACGAAAATCAATTCGGACGCGCGTATCTTTGTTTAGAGAAAATTTTACACGCTGTTTGAAATACTTCGATACAATTTTTCGTTGAAGTTGAAATTTTCCTTGATACATGCGTTTCCTTTTAGACAATAATTATAAGTACAAATCAATTTGTATCATTCAACGAACAAAATCAAACGAAAGAATTAGTTTAAGTTGTTACATTCATTACTCAAGAGTATTATGTGTTATTTATAATATGTTATGTTCGAAGGTATTTTTATATGCTTGATATAATTTAAATATGCAAAGAGTGTATGTATATTGTGATTTTTATATTTTGTATTTATTGTAAACACAATGCACCATAAAATGAGTATAAAGCTAGAGTTGAGTGATGAAGCTAAAGTTTAGCTAGACATCGCTAAACATCTTAAAAATAGTGTCTGGAAAGGATGCGCCATGTAACAGGACAATACATACATTCAATTTCGAAGAAATTTAGGTCCTCTAATTAAAATTGGATCCTCTGCATAAACGAACCCCGTAATGAGAACTTTCTTTAGTTTACCATGACGGCGTCTTAATTGGCTGATCCTGTCGCGGCTTAATCCACTGAAGCAATGGTCGCCTCGTTTTTATTTCTTTCACGGTGGTGTGAGAAGTCCAAAAACTACTGAAACACTAGGAAAGCTCTATTTCGAAGAAAATCTCGACAATACATGTATTTGTAACTGTTTTTGATGAGGAAAAATAATAAATAAATTAAACAAATAAAAAATAGATAATACATTTGACACGTAAATTGAATGTAAAATAAATTGAAAATAAAATATAATTTTTAGATTAAAAATTGTTAAAAAATAATAATTTCTTGTAATAAAAAATAATTACTTAATTTAAAAAATAGTAATTTTATGAAATTTAAAATTAAACAGTTTAAGTCCTTATCAAAATTTACAACAGTAGGACTTCGACTTCTTTATTAAAATGTAACTTGTTATTTCTTTTCGATCCTCAACAAAATTTGTTTACATAAGGATCGGACGATACTGAAAGAAAATGAAAAACATTTTCATTCACGTTATTTCTCGAGATTTCGCGAGCGCGATCTCTTCTGTACAGTCGGTAGTCTTTGTTTCCTGCTTCTTGAGCCTCCTCTGTGTCGAAGTTGTTTACTAACATTTTATGAGATAATACCCAGAGTCGCAAGTCGACGCAGTTGAATCTTACATTTATTACTTTATTCTTAATTAACTTAGATACCTACAAACGTATTTTTTCCAGTCGCGCGTCGGCGCACGTTGGCGCTTCATTAACGTTGCTCCTTCGCGAAAATAAATATTATTCGCGATTTTTACCAAGTCTTGGGACTCGAACTAAGCCAGAAAAATAATTATTGTTTACACCGCTTAGCTTTACATACCGTTTCTTCAAACGTGCTTGAATTCATTCTGAAAACTCAGCATGCTTGGCATGACCGAATTAAAAATATTCTTTAACTTTGGTTTCTGAACCTTTTCACCCTTAAAATGTTTTCATCGACTCTCCTATTAGTTAAAAATATAACAAACTTGATTCTTTTTTAAGACACTTGAAAATTTAGGGGTTTTGCCGCTCTCAGATCACTATGCGACGGCATCGCAGTCAGGCGATCATCGTATCACGATAGTTAATTATTTAATCGAGCCCGTTAATTGCAAGCTTACAACGGGCCGCCATTAATCGTCGCGTTACTTTTAACCCCGTTAACACCGATTATCTAAACCGTTCGTTATTTTCGGGGGTAATTTTCGGGGCATTAGTTACCGCCTGTTATGGAGGAACAAGCGATCATTAACGTCCTATAGGGTAACGGGAAATTTTATGGTCTCGCAGTGAATCCGATCCAACTCGTACACAATAAACAAATAAACCAATTACTGTTCTACATCGAATAGCGGCACCGCGTGATCTTCAACGAGTATTAACGCGTCGGCAAATATTTGCGAGGCTTGAGCGGAATTTCAATATTTAGGCTGCATTGCTCGCCTCGTGTCGGCAAGTGTACATATATGTATACCTGTATGTACAAGGTAGCTCGCGAAAAATGAAATGATCCGAGTATCCAAGATGAAGGGCGCTATAACTCTTCGGAGCAAATTCCGAAATGACTAACGGCGCCCCTCCATTTCTTTTCTTTACAATTTGTAGGACCATATTACTTCACCGGCACTCATTTTTTGGCGTATCACATAAATTATGATTTATTTGCTCGGTGGCAACAACTGTTGTCGTGGGTTACTACCAACTATTCGAATAAGTTAAGCAGTTCGAACAGTCACATTGGTAATATAAAGAAATGTTCGAAGGTCGGAATTGAAAAAAACCGGCAGATCTGAGAATATTAAGACGGGATTCTTCGAGCCCCGCTGCTTGTTTTTCTAGAAATTTGGGGCAATCGACGAAAAAGGCAGCGGCCAGCATGCCGGTGTACATTAATACGAATACATAGTAATGCTAGAATAAAAACGATGGCTTAACTTTTCTATTTCTAATTTTTTGCCACGATTCGGAGGCAATTTGGAGGACACATACCACGATTCGACGGAGATTGGTCAACGTACCTTGTAGCTCCGCGGTCTTTTTTACCTGCTTCACGCCGAACAGACCACTTTGTGTTGTCTTCTGTCGAACGGAATAAATCACATAGGCGTAGGACTAGCACAAGGAAATTCACGGCAACCCGAAATTTGGTATTTCCGGGAGAAATTACAGTATCATTTAGATCGAGAATAGAGTCGTCGTTAAACGGATCTAAATTCCCCGATAAAAATTCATTTTCTGTCCTATGAATTTTAAAAAATTCGAGAGAATTGAGCGGTGCTCTGCAATTTTGTCGATGTTTGTATTCATTCAGGTTATACATTCATCGAATCCACTGGCTGGTTGTTATTTATTGGACGTAACGTTGAATTACCCATGATGCTGTTTGATCGTGTCCGACACAAATAGCGTGATGCAGAAGCTACCGATCATACTTCATTTTTACGATGTACATTTCGCGTTGCATCCTTGTGCTGCGCCATGTTTATCGAAGAATCGCGGCTTAATATTCTCAGATCTGTCGGTTTCAATTACGACCTTCACAAACATTTCTCGGAGAAATTATTGTATAATACATATTTAGATGACCAGTATGCGTTCCCTTAACAACGGTAATTAACAAGAATGCTTTCTTCATCAGCGAGAAAAATTGCGAAAATCGCCGTTCATTTGATCCAATTATCGTGATTATCGGTCATTACAGCGACGGTTGACAGATTAGCTAGCTCCTAAGCCGTTCAAAGGACACTGTCATTCGCCGGAACTTTTAATGACACGGCTCGGATAAGTCGCTTCGGACGTTTCGCCGGCACGCTTTATGAAGTTTTCAAGTGCCGGTAACGAGGAGAGGATGCGAGCGTTCCGACACGGCGAATAAAAGTCTCTACTCGATTCAGCAGTCGTAATTATAATCCGTTAATCGGTGGTTGTTCGCGGAGAATTAGGTGTCCCGACGACACGCTGTGGTCCCTTTATCAAAAAATGGACCAAAATTCGTGAGTCCATAAAATTTTCACGAGGATCAATGCTTCAGAGTTGCTAAATTTGAATATGTTATAAAAAATGCAAAATTCAAAATGGAGCACAGGCATTACTAACATAAACGTCTGCCTTAACGCGACTTTTGTGGAAATCGATTATTGTCCTGTATGTGGCTGTAATTTTATAATTAGTCAAATTTAATATGACAATCTTAATTTCGAGGAATTTTCGTAATTAATTCTATTAAGAATGTACATTTTCCCGATTTTGTTTTAAAGTTTAGTAGGTCACATTGTCTGAAATAAACAATGTATTAATGAGCAGCATAATCGATTATAAATATTATTTGAAATAAAAACTGTCATTTTACGAATGGAATTAGAAAATCAATTGTATTCATTGTATAAAATTATATTTATGATTATAGCTAATACAGTTATGTATATTAAGTTATGTTTTTCTCTTTCGCTGTATCTTCATGCACATTGTATCTTTTTTATTATATAATATAGTATTATTATTTAAAATTGTACACTACAACAGGAACATTTTCCTGCGTTTAATCCTCTATCAATTTTACTGTCGTACAATAGACAACATTTAATCGTAGAATCTGGTATCCAATTCCCTGTAAAAAATTAATTTATAACTAATTATTTAAAATTAATTTTAAAACTATTTTACACAAAGGTCGTTATCAAAATTGCATTCTACTACTCCAAAAACCTATAAAATGGGTTTATTGTTTATCGGCATAACCTATTTCATAATGAATAGTGCACACATAAGGACAATATGAATTATGTCCACGTTTCGAGGACTTTAGCACATTATGCGATACCGCTCGAACGGCCACCAGACGATGTTAATCTGGCCGGGACTTATAAGCGGATTTCTCAATAGCGGTGTCTATAACGTGACGGTTAAGCACCATGGATCGCAGTCATGAAACTTCCATTGGCCGCGGTACACCGTTCTTCCTTACGCCACATTCGCTACCAAATTATTCGGTCGGATTGCGGCGGGTCGCTCGATTATTTGCTTTCATAATCCGTCCGTTACCGTCACGCGTTTCGCTCCTGTTGTCACTATCAGCGTTGCCAATTTTTCGGCGATCCCTTGGATCCCCTGATTTCCAGCGCCATTCATCCGATCCGTCCCTTGAATTATGCAGACGCTAAATGCACCGGCGCGTGGAGCTTGCTATGCGTGAAATAACTCGAAAACATTTCAGTATAATCGAGAACTACGTACAGTCGGTAAAAAATATTCGCGCACCTTCTAAAATGGATATTTTTTTATGGGTGGGCGGTGTTGAAGAGATTAGTTTACTAGGCAATGGCTAAAAAATTCTTTTAAAAAATGGTGGGGATGACAGCAAAATTAAAAAATTATGTCTTTTCAACTTCTTTATGCGAGCCTGTAACGAAAATTTAAAAAACCTGTTTTGCAGATCTCGATGATTTATATACATAACGTCAAGCTACAGCCACCGAAAGACGTAAAAATTACTAGTTTTTGATCGAAATTCGTGAATAACTGCTGTATTTGCAAATTCTAAAATGTTAACAGCTCATGGCAATCTCAATCGATTTGAATGAAACTTTCAATATGCGTGTGTATAGGTTGCCGAGATCTACAAAATGCGTTTCTTAAATATTTGTTATAGGCTCTCAGATAAGAAAAAGTTGAAGAAGCATCAATTTTTAAATTCTTGTTTCATCCTAACCAATTGCAATTTTTAACCATTGTTTAGTAAACCAATACCTCTGACATTCCAAAAAAATACAAATTAATCGGTACATTTTTTAAAATAGTTATTCCGTTTTAAAAGATGTACGAATACTTTCTACACCAATTGTATAAGTAGTTCGTGACGCGTTCACAAATTTCGAGTAGTTATTATATATCGAGCAATTATTTCGGAATGAAAAAGGGAATGAGAAAGCTGATCGATAAATCCGCCCAATCCCGTTGCTTTTTTCTTCGCGACACCGAAACCAGCTGACCCGAACAAAAGCCTGGAAAACTCGGCCGGACTATTTGTCCACGAATTGCTTACGCGATTTCGCACTCGGATTGTTAATTGCTCCCGGTTCTAATCAGCATACGCAAGCGCGTTCTCTCTGTTTAAACGTCCTGACAGACGTCTCTGTCCAACGTCGTTCGCTCCGCTGACCGAGAATCCTCGAAGCTACCCGATATTTCGTGTCTCGTTAATCCTGATTATCGTCCCTATCGCGTTAATCCCGGCATAGAATTAAATACGCGAAGCAGCTTCGAGCCCAATTGACTGAAACAAGCCGGCACGTTGATCAACTTAAATCCATAGATTGCGCGTCAGCGATGTGCGTGGCTGATTACCAACCGCCGATGGGATCAATTGTAACGCGAACCATAGACAGAATTTCTGAACTTGGATTCTGCTCGCCGTACGGAAGTCAGTTTTCTTCTGTTCGACAAAAGAATTTGTTTTATTAAGGCGACTTCCGTGTTGATGTACCTCAGAAAATCTTTGACATTTTCCACCTTGAGGTAACGCTGTTCGAATTGCTTCTTCGAAGTTATGTTACATTCTAGATCGACGATCGTAATTATTTAATAAAAATGGTAGGTAATATTTAAACAATGCAGCAGAACTCTGTCAACTGAACTACTCTTGTGATACAAAAAATTGTCTTTATTCCCTTCTACTCATCTGTGTAAATCATTACAACTCATTACCTTGTATTTCACCCGTGGCGCTCGAATTTAGGCGAACTCCGGTCTTTGCAAGTCGAAATTTATCTCTACATACCAATTAATTGATTCAACGGTTCTGTGATCGCGCGTCAATCGTTTATTTCTTTAAAAGTATGAACGTTTTTTGACACCTCCACAAGTGGAAAGAATAATCGTGATGCAAAGCTCCTACACGTCGAATTTTCATTTGTCGTACCTCCCTTACTTGGAACTTCGACGGGTTAAAACCTTTATAACTCGAAAGTACTTCTCCTTCTCTTAACACGTTAAGATTTTGATGGGTTTTCCGTTGAGACGGCAGGCCGGCATTATTTTTTAACCTTGATACTGCCGGTCCCACGCGCCGATGCCGCCCAAATGATAGATTCGCTGCCAGTCCCTGAGAACTGACGTTTTTAACACGTTCAACGTGTTGAAGTTCGAGTTGTCAAAGTATTATATTGGACCATCTCACAAGTCGTATTGTTCTTTCTTATACTTCGAGTATAGAATAATAATAAGCGAAACTTGATATGGAAGGGACACTTTTGTTTCGAACACGACACAAAAAGAAACTAAAAGGCTATGCTACTTCCATTTGGTACCATTGGAAGGGTCAACTACCCAATTCTACGGTATTCTTAACCTGTTTTTACATTTATGTCATTTTTCTCGATTTTGTAAGAAGTGATTTTTCACTGTTCCATAAATTGATGGTATTAAATAATATTGGCACGACGAGAATAATAGAATTGGCATAAGAAGAGGCATAGAATTGGCATAAAGAGAGTAATGAAGAGAATAATTTCTTCAAATATTACGTAACTAAATCTAAATCGTAAAGATATTAAAAGATTTTGAAATTGACCTGATTGAACTTCCTTTTTATATTATATTGTTTACTGCGTTATAAATTTTATTTACTTTAACATAAAATAAGTGCGAATTCTAAATTATATTGAAGTTTTGAAACGGATGTCTAAGGGACACAGCTATTAAATATTATTAGAAAAATTATTAAGTCCCATCACTGCAAACTCTCAACACAAAGTAAGTATTCTAAAAAAATATTATTATTATTTCTTAAATATTAGTATTATTATTAATATTAGTTGTTATTAATATTATTAATTGAAAAATGTTTCCGCATTTTCAATTAAACGAACTTTTTAATCTCGAATTTTGCAACATAGTTCTTCTTTTGAAACGTTTACAAACATAAAAATGAGCAAACAGTGAAGTGTATAATTCCATTCAAATAATCTGAAAATCAGAGGGAACTGTGTGTTTCAGGCGACTTAATTAAAATGGCTGAAACGAATACACCTTGTAATCCCATTCTGTCTGCGGAGTTTCCTTCGATGTTCCGCCGTCGTCGCACTTTAAAAGACGGAACACGCTGACATTTACAGATGTATCAAGATTGTACTAAAATGGATGCAATTCGCATATATGTGTACTAGCATGGGAGGGTACAATACAGACCTTCGATACTATGCACAATTGCGAGGAGATTCGCAAACATCGACGTACCGGAGCCTAGAGAGACTGAATAGAGAGACTTGATACTGTAAATAATTCACGAAGTGGACGTTTCTAAACGTTGTTCTAACATTTCGTGCGATTTCGTATAATAAGAACTGCGATTCGGAAAACTCGATGACGGTTCACCGCATTCATGCACGTTTTCAATTTCTTTGTCTCAGTCTCCATGAAGTATTTAGGTCAGGAATATCCATGCCATTATCCAGACTTATTACAGAATTTGAATGATCTAGGTAAAGACTAGAAATTTTTTGAAGTGGAATTTTTGCATGAGTCGTTTTTTAATTAAGCGACTAAATGATGTTATATTAAACGTAAACGATGATATATTAAATGTAACTCACTTGAAATAAATATAAATTCAAATCTATTGTGATAGATTAACTAAATCTTTATAGAAATTTGGGACGTACCTTTTTATTGAAAAATACCATTGTTACAAAGATCTCTATAATCTACGTGCATCCTAAATTTAACTTCAGCACACAAATTGAGATTTCAATAACATTATCTGTACAGAGGATTCGCGAAGGTCCATTTTCATTTACAAAATACAAATGACTGAATTTTAAGATCTGTTAAAAAAAAATGTCTAAGCGTTTGTCTTGATGTGTATATTTTAAAAGAAATGAGTAAAAATGTTAACATCGCCGATAAGAATATTTTTTCAACAAATAAAATTTGTATTACTGTAACATTATGTATGGATTAAAAATTTGTTCTGACGGATATTCAAAATATGAAAACGACTGTGTCAGAATTTCCAAAATTGTTTGATCGAAAATTTCGAAAATTGACATTTTCAAAATTTACTCGTATAACAAGTATTTCTTTTTTATCATTTTCTTCTCTCTGCCTTTTCTATTAACATTCCGACGAAATTATATAAATTGTATATAATAATGTCGCGGCTACCTTCGGCGATAGCCTTACTGATGAGTCCTCTAACGGGTCCAGGACGAGACGTTCCCTTTCTCTTCCTTCATTCCACGTTTTTAACACTTCCCAGAATAAAAACTATATCTGACAATTTTTTGATAAAGTATCGCTCATTTTCGAAAAAATAGCTCATGTTCATCATACCTTTCTGTCTCTCAGATGTCTAGGGGGGTCTTGTATGTCATGTTAGTTAGTTATCGCGGAAGCTCTAAAAGCAACACTGATTTAGTAAGGGTTGAAATAAACGTGACCATCGAACTATGCAGAATGTGTATATATTTCGATGCATGTATAAAAATAAAAATTTCCAAGTTTCCAGAACGTTCACAAAAATAATTCTCGCTCGACCAATGTTGCGGACCGTGTGACGTGTGCGTGTCTAGTTACGAGCTAAACGTAGACTTGCATCCTACTGGAAATGGGTAGGACGATCGGACAGGTTGTCACCGATCTAATTGGCACGACGAAACTTGTACTTAGCGCTCGCATGATATAAGGCACTTTAAATAGATGGGTGGGCTAGACAGTGATTATTTCTCCTCACTTGCTAGCAATTGGACGAGATTCATAACCGCTGATGTGTGCCGCGTGAGCGAGAAACGAGAGAGAGTTGGCTACAGGTGGTCCCGGGCAGATCAATATTGTTCGTGTGCCTTGGTGAATATGTGAGCGGCCTCGATGTCCCTCGTAACACGCAGCCTCTGATCCCACCCATGACGGTGATATTGCACGGCGTGAGCACCTTTTCTCGTCCTACATACCCCTATCCATCCGCATCCCACGTGTTCGTCGCAATTAAAATGAAAAAAAAAAGAACGAAATCTGATCGACGACCCCTCTCCCCTACTCCTGCCGGCTTCGCGCCGACTGACAAACTCCATGTTGATGATAAACACGTAAAGAACCAGACATTTCTATGTACCGGTATCCTAATTTCTTACAATTTAATCATTCAATTTTAACTTAATTACTTATCGATTAATTCAATCGACTTCATGAAATTTTTAGACTATTGAGATGACAGAGGAGGATTAATGAAGATCACATTTCAGTGATCGAGATAGAGAACGAAAAAAATCATGATAGCAAACGTGCTTTAGTGCTTCACATTTTATATCATTAACAAAGTTATTCAATAATAATTTTGTATTCGTAAATTTTTAATTGGTACAATCAAATGGCATTTGCAAATTTGTAAAATGCAATGAAAAAATGACAGAATGTCAACTGTGTTCTTACATTTTAACGGGTTTCCTCCCAAATAACGGATGTCAATTCGCTTTCATCATCAGCTTGGAATTTGTTCACATAAATTAATCGTATTCGTTTACATAACTTAACCGACACACACATTCTGCATTCTTCAACACAAAATTATGAGAAGCAGATGGTACGCTAGAGAAATAAAGTAGGTAACTCTTGACGACTTTCATAGTTCTGTAAACAAGTCAATGAGACAATGAAAAATAACAATATAAAATACAGGAGAAATTTGGCATTACAAATTATCTTCAAAATGCGCATCCTGAATACAGAAGTCAATTCTTACAAATTAGTTGACTGTCTTATGAATTGTTTCAAAAGTTTTACAGTAGACACTGTCTAGTAGACAATATACTTTCACCGCATCAAAAGAGTTCAATTTTCCAAGCAACCGAAACTGCTATACGCTAGACTCTTTTTAAATTCACAAGTATGCGTAGATTTTTTGTTACAGAAGTTACACTGTTTTTCTTTAACTAATAACTTAATTCTTCAATAACAGCCTCGAAACAGGATAATCCTCGAAAAGAATGAGATTCAATTTGGACGAAAACTTTACCTTAGCTTATAACACCTCGAATTATAATACCTTCCACGACAAATTAGTTCAACAGATAGTAGAATAAAACTTCCCAACCACTTTGTAAGAAACAACCCCCCTCACAGAGTATACAATATGTACACTTATTAGTACAAATAGAATACTTATAACAATACTGTCAAATGTACGAAACAAGTTTGCTTCCAAGAAAACAAATAGACGCTTTGTTACGAAACTTAAGCTAAATGTTAATAATTAATTAAAAACGAATATACAGATATACATACTGACCATACTAAATTATAATTTGATCTCTTTTTGCGTGACGTGACTGAGTGGGACTTCAATAATTGACTGCGGATTTTTATGGATGATTTAACTTTCAAGTTCGTGCAAAAACTGTGGCAAATTAAAACGTCGTTGCTGAGATTACAAATAAATAAAAAATTAATAAAACCCGCAGTGATAACATTAAACAAACGCGGTTAATTGACAGCGAATTGCGTTAAAAACAGACAGCTAGTGTGATTGCGTTAAGAGCTCCACACTGTCATAGTCCTCGTCATCCGGATCTTCTTCGAGCAGGAATTTGGGATAACCGAGCGCCAGCACATCCTTCGGCAACAACTCCTGCAGATACGGAGAGATTGGTATCAGCTTGTACTGACTGATACACTCGAGTATCCAGTCGTGGACAACTGGTACAGCACCGGTCTTCTTATGCCATCCTACTGAGAAAAAGCATAGAAACATATTCTAGCGCAGAACAAACTCGTCCGGAGGAATCGTTAATTGAAAACTGGGAGACGTTAAGCAGCAGTTCTAGAAGTCATTAGGCTGACCGGAAAGTAGGGCATATTTTTGAAAGTTCAGTTTCCATGCTAACTACAAAAATATACTCTTCATCTCCCCTTCTCTTTCGTCTGAATTACCATCTCCAGAAGTTTGGAATTTTTATTTCCGTTTTTTCAGAGAGATACGGCGAAGAAAACCGAACTTTTAAGCGGTTTTCTCGTCGTCTACGTCAGATTAAGCACATTTATCTTTATCTCATACGTTTTTAATGTCTTCGGTTGGTCATTAAGTGTGAGAAAAAATTTGGGAACGTACCGGAAAGATAAGGGACGGAATTGTTTTCTTGGATCGTTTTTTGGGAAAAGTTCATTGGAACAGTAATTAGAACATGTAATATTAATGTGAATCCTAATTTAGTTGTATAATTATGTTATGAAACTAGGAAAATATCCTGAACTCATTTCCTCAATTTTCTGATTTTAATCAAATTGAAAAAAATGACTATATAAAAACCAGATCACAAAGATGAAAGAAATTATTGTAGATTTAGAAAAAAAATTAAATGACAGCTCTAACGACAATGGAAACGCGTTGCCAATTTTAAAAAGCATTTGTTCTGACATGCAAGCATACGTAAGAAAGAAGAAATATCCCAATAGATATCAATTAATTAAATTAATTGGAGATTAAACTTGGCCATAATTACTTTAACATACAGTAAGAAACAATTAATTTTTACTTCATACCAGTTTCTTTACTGTTTCTCAAATTGTCTGCATCGATTGCAGGAAACAGGAGGAAAATAAAAATGTATTCTCTCTGTTAATAAATTTAATAACTTGAAAATAATGCAACAGTATTTCTAAATTTTTCAATTGTTTTCATTGTTCTGTGTTTCGCCTGCTAATTTTCCTCATAAATGCATAAAATCGGTTGTCTAACTGCACTGGTTTAGTACTTTGTTATAATCTTAAAAATTACTAATTGATACTACAACTAATTGATGTTAGTTGACAATCATCGCGCGCGATGATTGGTTAACAAATTTTTATTCGTAGTTGGTGAATT
Organism: Megalopta genalis; assembly: GCF_051020955.1. Classification (NCBI taxonomy): domain Eukaryota; kingdom Metazoa; phylum Arthropoda; class Insecta; order Hymenoptera; family Halictidae; genus Megalopta; species Megalopta genalis. Next base: position 19,599,094 of record NC_135020.1, on the reverse strand, counting down.
CACAAATATTTATCTAAGATAATTATCCGAATGAATATTTCCTAGTCGAATATTTTTTATTCGAATAACAATTAATTATTATTCGTCATAAATTATTCTATTTATTTATTCGAACATCTTTATTCGGAATAAATTTTTATTCAACAGTGCCGAATGAAATTTTATTCCTTAATCTGAAGGGAATGGAGAACATGTTCGTCTTAGAGAGCCTTTCAAGTTATGAACGTTTTAATGTACAATAATTGGCTCGGTGCGCGACATGATACAGACGTATAATAGGATGTAAAATTTGCATAGTAGACTCACCAATAATTTCGTACTCGTATATTTGCTCCTGGATTACAATGATTTTCTTCTGTGTCCTCTCAACGGCTAAAGCTTCCTGCGAGCAGACCACGGTGCCGCCGGTGGCACGTAGCAACTCCTGCAAGAGAACGTATTCTTAAGCCGTGGAACTTGGCAAGAATTCAACTGTAAATAGCTTAGCAAAATTGGATGGTCGGAAAACGCAAATAAATGCGTTACCGCGGATCTCGGATCGACGGTAAGAACGCCGCGCCGGCCAGCGTTTCAACTTCTCAATTTTCGGTTTGTGCTACGCAAAACACACTGTTCTCACCACAATACATTTCGCGAAACACAGATTATGTTGCGCAACTCATGATCAGGATGTTTCATCTGTTTCGTCCCTCATAATCGTTGGCAAAACGCAGAGATTGTTGCGAGACCGTGATCAATAGAGTGCGGATTCAGTAAATTCCCTCTAATTGAAGCTCAGCTTGCACACACAAATGTACAATGTGGAAAGAGGAGGTACGATTATTCGTGCCTTGTGGCTCGTTTTTGTAGTTATTGATAATCGGCGACTGTAGTATCCAGGCACAAGGCTCGAATAATCGTATCTCTACTTTCCAACTTGTCCATTTTCGTTTATAAGCTGAGGGACAATTTGGGAGAATTTACTTACTTTTATTTACCACTTTATTTTGCAAACTCATTAAATTTAGAAACATTCGCTATTTTAAAATACACTATTTTACACTAAATGGTTTAACACTAAACGTACCAAGATCTAAATGTGACTGGTACATGTTACTGTATAAAAATTATATAATTGAATTTATACCAACGTTCCACAATTTTTATAGTAGTATTAGCCTAAATAAAGAAATATGCAGTAAATTCTCCCTAATTTATAAAAAAAAGTCCTCCCTACAAAAACGAGCCGCAAGGCTGGAATAATCGTACCATCTGCTCCTAAATTGTCCATTTTTGTTTCCAAGCTGAGCGTCAATTAGGAGGAATGGACTGTATTATGCATTTGCAGCATTTACAGTTTGCAGATTAACAACCGTAAAATTTGTTTTATTTTCGCAGTGGAAAATTTTCAAATTGTTCTCCGATCGTAATTATTACAAAGTAACGTATGAAAACGGGAATTTTCGTGAAGTTCCGCAGTCTGATGATCACATGTAACACTCTTTTCGTAACATACATAATTCCATATTGGGTGATTTGTTCAATAAATGAACACTGCCAGTGACTGAACATATTCCGTGTAATATGTACAAATTATGATTACCATTTCCTGTTGCGATTAAAATCTATGAAGTAATATTATTATGCAAGCCTACAGGTTTTTGCAGGAGTGATTTTGTAAAAATTTATCGATTTAACACGGAGTTATCGGATTTATCGATTTACGGAGCAGAAAAAACAGCTGTTTTATATTAGTTTATAAAAGTAACAATAAGACATTTATTTTTATTTTTAACATTTGCCGTAAGTAACATATAAATTGAATAAATAACTCATAAATGTATCTTTACGACATGAATAATCGTAAATTAAAAAATTAAATAACCCGTCATTTTGATAACTTCCGTAAAAGAAATTATTGTAGATTTAGAAGAAGAATTAAAAGACAGTTCTAATGACAATAGAAACGCGTTGCCAATTTTGAAAAGCATTGGTTAATCAAGAGTGCACGTTTATCGGTAGCTTGACGCATTTTTCACTAAATCTTATATTACACTTTCTCAGAATCTTATAACTATCTAAAAATGCTATAATTGTGTTCAGGTATGTGTGAACGAAGGAGTAAAATAGTTCGCTTGTGATAATTATCATTCGAGGAATTAAACGGCAATCATTTCAACAAACACATAATCGAACGTTTGAAAGTCGGATGTGTTCATAGGCGTAGCGACGGTGATAGGGTACAAATGCGATTCCTTTAAGAATGTCTCCCGATGCCGGACCCGCATGTTGTCGTAGTGCGAAGGCAATGTAAAACGTGATCATAATGCTCGCTGCGTTGGAGGAAAACCGTTGTGTCTTGGAAACGGTGGACCTCGTGTGCACGTATTAACCCGTTCGCGTCACGCGACGAGATATCTTGCGATCCAATACCGTTGTACTGCCACTGTGGACGAGATATCCTGCGATTCGATGCGTTGTCCTGACACACTAGACAAGATATATTGTTATTCACGATATAGACTACCTCTTTGCGATGCACTCGATGCAGCTGGAACAACCATGCTCGAAGCGCGACTCTGCATAACGAATGACAAACATATCCGTACACCATTCTTTCTAATCTTGCTCGTTGTACAAATGAAATTTCTTGGATGTGACCAGCATTGGGCCGTTAAGTTTAATCAACAACAATGTTATAAAAAATTCGCTGTCAACCAACATATTAGAAGGCTTCCTTGCTTTTAGGATGAATATCGGATTTTGAGCGTTATTGGTAGACTGCAAATTTTATGCATTTAAGACAGAATTCTACAGAGTGTTCCACTAAAGCTGTTACGATACTCAAAAATGCTTGAGGAACAAATTGTATGGTTCGAAGATACATATATTGCGGTGGAAATAGTTTTTTTTTCTTAAAGACCATATTTCTCGAGATTTCAAGATCATCCATGTTTTATTTTTTAATAGGGTTACATACTTCTGTCATTATATCATGATAGCTAAGATCAAAACGAATTTAATGACCTGTAATAACATGACCTTCGCGTGACCTTGAGTGCGAATAAATCTTAAAACATTTAGAAATGGACACGAATGCTGAAACAACTTCTGCACATGTTTTTAATTCGGTTTCAGAAGGAGCGTCGCACATTTGCGAGGGTTTCAGGTGTTAAAACGTTTCTCCGTACGATTTTGATGACCTTTCAGGATATCTAGTTGCATAGAACTCATCAACACGTATAGACGTGCTATATAGATATTCTCCGAGGAAGTTTCCACTACAAATATCTAGTAAAATAGAGAATCATTCCGTAGATATGACAATAACGTTAGGTGAATATAAAACTCCATAGTTATCTTTACATCCACCTAACATTAGTATCATATCTACGGAATGATTCTCTATTATACAGAGTGTCCAAAAATTATGGTACTTCCGGGAAATTAGAGATTCCTGAGATCATTCGAAGTAACTTTTTCCTTTACAAAAATGTTCTCCAAGGCATCGTTCACGAGTTATTAGCGAAAGACACTGACCAATGAGAGGCGTACTCCGGTGATTGGCTCGGCCGCTTAGCGCCAGCCAAGCGCTCGCTTCTCGTTGGCCAGTGTTTTTCGTTAATAACTCGTAAACAAAGTCGCGGATTGCATTTGCGCTAAGGAAAAAGTTACTTCAAATAACCTCAGGAACCCCTTATTTTCAGGAAGTACGATAATTTTGGGACACCCTGTAGATTTATTCTCTACTATTTATTCTACTAGACATTTTTACTGGAAACTTCCTCGAAGTAAATTTTCGGAATACCAAAGCGTCTGAACAATGGTCGGTGACCGGCGGCCAATCGCAAATCTCAGACGATTTTGACGCAACAATTCGAGCGATGCTCGAACAACTTAAGATCACGCGAAGGTCATGTTACTATTGGATTCGTCTTGACCTTAGCTATCATGATATAATGATGGAAATAAGTAATCCCATTTTTTTAAAAATAAATCGACAACAACAATTTTTTAATGATGACAATAACGTCATGATAAACTCTGATGCAAAAGTAATTTCTAATTATGCGCTCGTATACGTTCATCCCCTATGTTTTCCAATTAATATCATCAAATTGCCTTCTGTCATGTGTTTCAGCGAAATTATGTTACATTACTTCACATTTTTGTCTCGGGCGAATCAATCCCGAGAAACCCATAGTACGCTCTACACACTCGAAAGTCCCGATTACCGTACACCTCTGAAAGAAAAGCAAGGAAAGTTACGGAGTTTCGGGCATCTGCCTATCGAACGCTTAAAGGGCGCCTGCTTATCGAACGGCTATCGTGCAGAGTCTAAGCACCTCGCGAAGGCAAAGTGGCCAGACCGACCGAACGGAAACGGCGCTTCAAAGGGTCTTCCTGACACAAAGTGTTAAGTCAGCCCACCCAAAGGGACCATTCAACGGCCTCAATTTTCCCTGGTAAAAGGTGTTCGGAAAGCTCACCTCGTACTGCTCCACGGAGATATCCTCGTACGGTCCGATGCACAGGAAGGTGAATCCTTCGAACAGTTCCTTCTGCCTCAGCCGGGAGTTCCGAGGGCCAGTCTCGAAGGTTGCGCCGTCCACCACCTCGTACCTCTCCTCGTTTATTAATTTCTTCTCCTTGAGCGAGTCGATCACCCACTGATGGCTCACGACCCACTTCCTGTGCGCGACACCCTGCAGATACTTCAGGGTCTTGCTCGCGCTGTTGTTCTTCTTGTCGACCTTCACGATCACGTGCGTCACGCTGAGATTGAATTGATTCAGGTAAGTCGCGTTCGTCAGGCTGGCCAGCCTCTTCACCTGCTCTATCTCCGCGGGTAGTAAACCGCTGCAAATAAAACACAATCTTTCCCTTTGTCCATTGAACCCAGTCACTTCGTTCGACCGCCTATTCATCGGCTCGTTGGCACTTCCAAATTTCAGCTGCCTCACGGTCGTGCTCGCGGCACCCACGCAATCATCATTCGCTTGTCCCTGGACCTTCGGCGTGCTCTGGTAGACAGGGTGTCGGCTCCTTTCGCCCAAAGGCGTCGCGTTTCTTCCCGTTGCCGAGGATAGAGATCTATCGAGCCAGTTTATTTGCACCACCGGTGTCCTTGCCGAAATCTTCACTGACGAGGCGATCGGTTGCATGCTGGAAATCGTTGTTTTATCCGTAAATATCGATCATCTTGTCCCGAGATTCAAGAGTTTCTGGACCAGAAGGCCATTTTCGATTTCTGCACGCACGTGTCGCTAACACTTAAGGCGCGTGAATTTGTTTATTTCTTATTATAGTTATCACATTCGTATCTCTTAATCTAATTCGAAACCAAAAAGTAAAAGTGCGTTTTCATTGGTACGAATATGGCTATCATCTAAACCACTACACAAACTAAATGACGATAATTAATAAAATGACGGCACTTTGAATTGTCTGATTGTTGAATTTTTCGATTTTTGTTAGCATTACAGGCAGTGGATTTCATGGATTTATGATAAGAATGAAAATGTCACATGCAAAGCTATAAAGACATTAAAAGAATTTAAGGATATTGACGCATTATTTTCAACTTCTTACAATTGTTAAAAGAGAAAAACCATTTTCGTTTAACTCATTTTTATTACATTTAAATTGTACAATCTTTATTTTGCATAAAGATCCGCAGCCTACTTATAATATACTTAAAAAAGGCAATAGAATCAACGGATTTTAATGTTCGCGATTCATTCGACCACGGCACGTCTGCCGAATATTTTATCCTTTGGAAACAATCGCTGAATTAAAATTTGAGGTATCATCTACGCAAGTGCAAAAAGTGACGTCTCCAGAAATGCGCGTTGAAAGTTTTACCGCTATCAACTTCGTAGATTTTGCGAATTCAAGCAAATCCTATTACAGGCATATTTTCGAATATACAGGGTGTCCCAAAATTATGGTACTTCTGGGAAATGAGAGGTTCCTGAGATTATTTGAAGTAACTTTTTCCTCAGCGAAAATGCAATCCGCAGCTTCGTTTACGAGGTATTAACGAAAAACAGTGACCAATGGGAGGCGAGCTTGGCTGGCGCGCGGTGGCCGAGAAAATTTTTGTAAAGGAAAAAGTTGCTTCAGATCACCTTAGGAATCCCTCATTTCTCGGAAATATCATAATTTTGTATATATTTTTAAAAACCAGAAAAGAATAAAACTCAATTTTATCACTTTGTAAAATTTATAGATCAAAATACTGCATCAATTACTTTTGTTAGTAATAGATATGTTTCAAACAGGGAATCGTGATGTAAAATGTCTCAGCTATCTTTAACAATTACGATGATTAGAAGATCTTTGGCATTAATAGTTTCTTATAAAATTCATTGAATGCTTATATTTATTTTGCTGACCAAATATTGATATAAAAAAAAGGGAGAATTATGCAGGGTGTCCTGTAACATGCGGGACCCACTTCTGGAGTAGATTCTACACATAAAAACAATAAAAAGTTTCGTGCACGTTATTATTTAAGGTCATAGCTAGATTGCAGATTTTATGCATTTATGTTAAAATTGACTATATAAAATACTAAACAATAAAACCATTAGAAGAACTGAAAAATGTCCTCTTACATTCTACTTCATTTATTGAACTTATTGAAGGAGGTAATACATTTTTATGTAACTTCTGTTTCTTGCCGTTGAATCGGAGAACTTTAACTTTACATAAAGATCCGCAGTCTAGTCCCAGCACATAACAGAATTCACAACAAGAAGTTCGCAACTTTTCTTTGTTAAATTGTTTGAATGATTCAGAAAGATGCTACGTTGCGTTTGATAAAATATTTTAACACTGATGATGAGCAGTGGAACTAATGCTGGTAGCGGACGTGTTAAAAGGAATTGATGACATCCATATTAAATTGTTCAAAATTTTGATAACAGATCTACCAAAAAATGTTGCAAAAGCAAATAATTAACGATACGAAAAGAGTGTTCACTTCGGACAACGTATGAGGTATTTTCATTAGTCTAACGTTACAGTTAATAAAAAGACAAATTCAATCACGTAGAACTTTAAATGATCTTTAATATTATTAATCCCCCTGTCACTATGATTCCTTTCACAGCTACGTCGATCAGTACTTCTTCGTCTTTAATAATTACCGTAACAGAACGAAACAATTTTGAAGTCTTCTATGTCTTTATATCACTATCATTCTTATATTTTGATAACAAAAGAAGCAAACTTAGTTTCAATTTAGGAACAATGAATAACATTTATATTAAACAGATCAAGTATACAAAATCTTCATCACGAGTCGTACTCGTTGTTATAGTTTAAGAGCCTAAATATAATTAGAACAATATCAAATTAAAGGATGTGTCCAAAATGATGATCGTTAATATTTAAACATATTTTTATAACTATTGATTGAATCTCCGAAGGTCACTCGAAAGTGGACATACTGGTTGAACGTGTCTTTTTAACAACCATAACATTCTGCCAATAAAAATGATTTAACAATGCAACTACTGCATTAATTTACTTCCTGATTTATGACACCGTTAATCTGACGGATGGATGAGCCGCGGGATACGACGTTCTGGTATGGATCGCATTATTCCGTTAATTGAATGAATAATTACGCGCGCTCGAGAATGACGTTGAACGAGGGTAGAGCAGCTACAAAAGACTCGCATTACTTACTTTTTCGTCTTTGCGTTGGGAGTGTTCTCGACAATGTCGTCTTCCTCGGCTGAGTGTTCGGCGTCCTGGATATTTCAGAGCACAAGTGAGTCTTTGAGAGGGCTGTGCAAAGAGGCTTGTTTATCTCGTAAGTAGCGGAATGAATAGTTACGGTGAGTAATGAGAGCCGCGATTTAGATACCGAACGTGGCAGGAAATTATGCTGTTTTTCAGCGAAGTTCCCCAGCTAATATCCCGTATTCCCCGACCAGTCGGATGCAAACACTGCTCCCGACAAACTAATTGCTCTTCTTGCAAACAATACTTACTGCCCGGAAGACAATTTTATAAAGGTATCTTACTTCCCGTTCGTGCAAGTTGTCAGAAATGTAAGCGTACGCGAAATAAACCGACGCGACGGTAATGTTCAGAAAATAATGGAAACTCTTCGATCGACTAATTTCTACATGCAGTAAATTCTCTCCAATTTTCGCTCAGTTTGTAAACAAAAATGGATAATTTGGGAAGAGGAGACACGATTATTCGAGCTTCGTGACTCGTTTTTATAGTTGTTGATAATCGGCGACTATAATATCTAGACGCAAAAAGTATAGACAAGTCATCGTATCTCCTCTTCCCAAGTTATCCATTTTTGTTTCCAAGCTGAGGGACAATTTGGGAGAATTTATTGTACTCTTCAAGCTCATCAGATTTAGGAACATTCGCTATTTTGAGATACAAATGGTTTAACACTAAACGTATCGAGATCTACATGTGACTGATATATGTTGCTGTATAAAAATTATTAAATTGAATTCATACTAACGTTTCACTATTTTTATAGTAGTACATACCTAAATAAAGAAACATATAGTAAATTCTCCCCAAATGTTCTTCGGCGTGTGAACAAAAACAGTTGTATAGTTGACAATTGTCAACTATAAAAACGAGCCGCAAGGCTCGAATAATCGTATCCCCTCTTCCCAAATCGTCCATTTTTGTTTACAAGTTGAGCGACAATTGGAGAGAATTTATTGTATTCACAAGATTCCAATGGAAGCAGTTTTGTAATCTCGATAATTATAAAATAAAAGATGTAGAACTATATAGTCATTTGACGGGTTGCGGTACGTTTAGCGTTAAACGGAAATCAATATCGTACAATTACAATAATTTCTGCAGTGTCAGATCGTCCGATTATCTGAGTAAAATTGAAGAATTTGAATATTCTTCGAAGTTATCATTTTTTCTGAGTCTATCGATAGATACTTAACGCAACAATAGCCGTTTACCTAAAAAGTGATGCAGACGTTATGAAAAAGCAATTGAATGTAAACAAAACCAATTATCAAACAAAATAAAAAGATTAAAATAATTTCTTAAAAATCTGATCTTAAATTTACGATCAACAAGCCCAATGTGGACAACTAACATACAATGACCTACAAAAGTATTCGTACACCCTTTAAAACGCAATAACTATTTTAAAATTGAACGAAATGATTTGAATTTTTTTTCGATGATAAAGGGCTAGTCTACTAACTCTAACTCTTGGTTAACCGATTTTGATCAAATTTTCAGCATGCATACAAGTTAACAAGATCTACAAAAGACATTTTTTAAATTTTCGTTATAGGCTCGAATAAAAAAGTTAAAAATCGCGGGTTTTTAATTACTTCTTTTCATTCCAACTAACAGCAAAATATAAAAAAAGCTCTTTAGCCATCGTCTAATAGACTAGTCCCACTATTATCTAAAAAAAATTCATATCATTTCGTTCAATCTTAAAAGGTGCACGAACACTTTTTTGGACCACTGTATATTTTTGTATTACAAGCAGTAAACTCTCTCTCTCTTTCTCTCTCACTTCCGAAACAAAATACCGTTTACGACGCATCGAAACCACGAGCTCACCTGTCCCTTCAAATCCAGACGGCTAACACCCTCATTCCTCTTCTGCATCCGCGGTGTCTGTTGCTGTCTCTGTGGTTTCATCGGCGGCTGTACGTTCGTAGTTTTTCCAAACAGATCGTCCTCGAACTGTTTGAGGAGCATTTGATGTTGGGTGATGTTCATCAGCGAGTCTTGCTCGCAGCAGGTTTCTTTCAGCGTCACGTCGTTGACGGTCTCCTCGAGTATTCTGTCAATGCCAGGGAACGCCGGATTAATCGTCGATAATCTATTCGCGACGGCGTTTCTGGTGGTCGGCTGTTGGCTCGTCGATTTCACCGACTTAGCCCGTCCCCGCAATCCATCATCCCCTATCCTCGAACTTTTATCAGCGGCGTTTACGTGCTCCGGAGTCAGGGTTTTGTCACCGTCGATCTCGCTGTCGTACAATCTTCCGGACTCCTTGTACTCGTTCTCCTTATCGGAGCCCTTGTGCAGCCGGGAGACTGAAGTGTCCTTGATGCGTCCATCCTCGTACACGTTCAGCGCAGCATCCGCGCCAGCATCGCATTTCCGTTTCGACGGCCTGCAATAGTCGTCTATCAGCTGCTCCGTGTCGACATTGGCGATGATTTCGTCAAAATTATCCTGCATCAAGCAGGCAACCTCCTCGCTCCTTTGTCTCGTCGGCTCTCTGTCGCCCGCAGCCGCCGCTCTCTGAATGTTTCTATTGCTGTCTATGATCGCCCCAAAATCCGGCGAGTCGTCGTCGAAAAATTCTCTGCCCGAAGGACCTCGTCCCTTGGTGTTCTTCTCCTTAACGTTCGAGTCGACCTCTGACGAGGGTAAACGTCTCCGCTGAGAAGTAGCCGTTCTCATGACTATCCAAGACGAATTCGAATCCGAGGACATCCCGCTGACCCTCCGCTCGCCGATGTTTACCGAGGTGGCAGGGCCATGGCTTCTCCCTATCTTCGAGAATTTGTTCATCGGCTGCAAATCCTTGGACCAACTGTCTACAATCATATCCAGATCTTTGTAGGAATCCGAGTCCGGGCTGATCGATCGTTTCCGTTTGATCGTCGCCGAGATGCCTGGTTGCTGGTTGTTAAACGAATTGCTTCTCTTGGAGCTCGAGGAACTCTCGGTGTCTTGTGTCACGATCCTTTTGTAGACCTTCTTCTGCTCCTTCGGTGCGTACGCTCTGTTCTCTGCGTCGGAGTCAGAGCTCAGCGACACAATTTCTATGAACTGGGCACTCTTATCAGCGGGACAATACTTCATGGCATCGTCCTTTCCATACGCCGCCGGGTTCTTGGTGTACGTAGCACCCACCTCCCGATCGTCGTCCTCTGTCTTCATCTTCTGAACCAAGTTATTTCGGCTAGTGAGTTTCTTCCTCGTTTTACGCGGCGTGTCCCCGATCTTCGGTCCTTCAGAACCCTGCATCGACGTCCTTGCGAGGGCCCTCGAATGAACGCCTCTTGTGTCGGACAAGTTGCTCCTCTTAGCACCGATATCTTTGTCACCCTGTTGCTCCGGCTTCGCGGCTGGCTGAGTATCCCTGGTAGGGGAGTCCAGAGCAAGGAACTTCAGCTGCGAGTCGTCTTTTGACGACAGCATCTTGACGCTGCTATTGAGAGCTGTCGCCTTGGTAGGGGCGCCCTGGCGAAACGGTTCAACGTCGTTCCCTTCGTTTTCGTAGATAGAAACGAAGAGGATATCGTTCGAGTCGCGAGGCTGACTGGTTCCGGTGGCTGAAATAATGTCCTTGGAGAACGGGCCCATGCTCTCGATGACGATGTTCGACTTCAAAGGTTTGGCGACAGACTTCACCGAGTCCGAGTCAGACTCGGAAAGTCTTTTTCTCTTCGGGTTGGCCGCGGCTTCTTCTCTTCCGGCTTCTGAACCAACTTGAATGCCATCTTGCGGCGACACCGCAGTGTTCACCGTGATCCTGGTATTATTACCGAAACTACTTTCGAACGCAAGTTTCGGCGTATTCTCGTGTTCCATCGGGGTGCACGGTCTCTGCCACCTCTGGACACGATCCTGAAGCGTCGACGACCGTGGCCTGGTGCTCCCGAGGTACAAGAATTTAACAGGCTTTCTATGGTACCTGACAAGTTTGCCCAGCTTTTTGAACATCGCCAAAGACTTCCCCTGTCGCTTGCTCTTGTGACTCCCAGTGTCTTCGACGTTCCCCCTCCTACCACTTCCTTCGGGTTCGTCCGGCGTGTTCGCGGATTTCGCCGGCTCAGCGACGATACTTTCCGTTCGGCCGATCTCGCGATTCAAGTCACGTTTCACAGCGAGCAGTCGCGAGTTTAAGCCGGCGGCCGTAGCAGGCTCATCCAATTTCGAGTCGGTGTCGCGCCTCTTTAGAGACAACCTGCTAAGCAACGGCGTCGAGGATTGAAAGTTGGCGGACGGTTGCGGCACGATCGGCACGAAAATTTTCACCTCCTCCGGCGAAGGACGGTAGTTTTCCAGCAGGTCCGGGCTAGGCGCATTCGGGTCTCTAACCGGAGTCACGCCGATCGAGGACGTCTCGATTCGTTTTCGCGGGGGCGTTTGACAGAGGCCCAGCTGCCGCATGAACACTTTCTCCGAGCTTTCGTCGTCAGATCGATCCTCAAGTTCCAGATCCCGCTGCTGTTCGTCCACGACCTCGACGATCCCGTTCGTCTGATGGTTGTTCGGATTTCTTTTGTACACCTGCTCGTCGTCCTCGTCCTCGAGCACGACGAGGGAAGGCCTTCCAGCAGGCCGGGTCATGTCCGCCATCGATCCGTTGTTCTTGTCCCCGGGCTGCTCTTCCTCGGCATCCTTATGCACCGGCAATTTCTCATTCGCATCGTTATCCGCGACACCCGGCCTCTCCACGCTCCTTCTTACCGCTCCTCCCGGAAGTTTTTTCTGCCTCGGGGCTGGCTCCTTCGCGGATTCATTCGCCGACTTTTTGTTCATGTTCTCGATGCTCACGTTCAAGGACCTGATCTTCTTCTGCTTCCTCGAGCGCATTTCTTTCCCGAACTGGACCACCGAGGTCCAGTTTTTCTTCATCGACGGCAGCAGATCGCACGGAGACGTTCTCTGGACATCGCTCCTCCTGTCCTCGGCCTGTTCCCGAACAGCATCCCTGTCGTTATCCGATTTCTCGTTGCTGGAAGCGCTTTGTCTTCGATCGACCCAACTCGTTTGCATTCCACCAGCCGCGTCGTTTGCTCTTGGAGCCGACGTTGACGAAGCCGTTCGGGACTTTGCCGCTTTGATCATCCTCTCCCGATTGTCCTTGTCCTTTTGATCTTTCGACGATCGGCCCAGCGTCACGGTCTGCTTGCGACCGTCCTCCCTGAAGGCTCCGGGACACTCGGATTCAAGGCTAACCGTATCAACTACCTTCTCGCCGGCCTGGGATGTCGACGAGCAGGATAACGTGTCGTTCAGGTTACAGTCCGGGGTCCTGCTCCGTCTCGGATCACAGAGCTCCATGTTCCGCGGCAAAGTTTCGAGCCAACTGTGCACCTTCATTGAGCTGTCGTCCGAATAATTCGTTTCGTCGGAGGGCAACGGCTCGACACCGGATAGACCATGCTTCGGAAAGTATTTCGTTATGTTGCTGCTTCCCGGGGCATCGTCCTTTTTGCTCCTGCTGTTCCCAGACCTTTTCGATTTCGGCACGGCGCGTTTCGCTTGCGAACTTGCCGACTTCTTGAACGGCTTCGGCTGCGCGTACGAGCAACTCGGCTGATTGTAGTCTTCCGAGTCCTGCTTCGCGGAATCCTTGCTATCGGATGAACAGCTCTCACGCGTGCTGTGCCGTCTCGACACGTTCAATCGCACTGTAACATGCGCACAACGATGCTAATGCTTAATTAATTGATTGCTGATCTGATTCATTTGTAACAAAACTGGGTACGTCGAATATATTACAGTTGAAACTGTAGAAAAATTTAAAGATATTGTTAGTTCCTGCAGCTTGTTAATACGAATAGAACGAAAGTCAATATCGAATAAATGTTAATTATTAGGTTGCATTGGAATTGTTGACAGAGATTTCACACTGGCACTTCGCTTGTTTTCTTGTTGAAAATAAGATTGTGCACTTAAGAGCTGGACGTAAGGGTTTAATTAAGGAGAAGATATCATGTTTACTGATTTATAGAACAATTATTTGAAAATGATCATTTTTTTACTGCCGTTACTAATACACATTGTTTTATGACGATGACAAAACTGAAATCACTCACAGTCGCTATTGCAATATATGCTTAATTAAAAAGAAGTCTTATCAAAAAGTACTTCGTAGAAACATTTTTATAATTTCAGTAACTGTAAAGGAAACAATCAGAAACCGATTTTAACAAAGATAAAGTGTTAACACTAGAGATTTACGGAACCCGTCAAAATGACGGGTCACTAATTCTTTAATATTTACGATCATTCATATCGTAAAGATACATTTGTGAGTTGTTTATTCAATTTATACATTATTTGCGGCAAATGACACTTGTTAAAAAACAGAGCAAATGTCTTATTGTTACTTTTATAAACTAATATAAAACAGCTGTAATATACAACGTTGGAACGTCGTAAATATCTTAAGCATGGTCACAGCGTTACGTTTAATTACGTCACGATTTCAATGTTCATCGTTAATCATGGATCGATACTGATTTTGAAAGTCATGCATGCATATTCATCGATTTATGTGCACTGACGAGAGGTGACGATTCGATGCAAATGTTTCGACCGTTTGACGAATTTCATGCCGGTGATTTCGATGAACGTTAATAACTGTAACCACCGTGCGAGCAGAAATATCGAAATTTTATGATTGCCGGAAATTTTGATCTTTCAGTTCAATTAACGATATAATTTCTATTTTAATAATAGACGTGCTTTTTCCATCGTCCTTTATAAAAAAATACTATTCCAAATCTTAGCAGTTGATATCATTTATAATGTTTGCAGAAAAAATAGTCTCTCAGGATAAACATTCAATTAGAGACAACACTCGAGTGTGCTTAATAAAAACAACAAACTGAGATCATCGATTAATTATGAAATTTTAACAAAATGTAATTAATTCTGCAAAGATCGCCCTTTTAAAAACAGCTTTTCAAATCGTAGAACATCTGAGAAATATTTTTATACAATATTCGCTCCAGATGCATAGCATGTCGTTTACTTTTTTGCCCGTTCGTGGCATATCTGTGACTGTGTCGCCACAGTGAAAGCTGTGTTGCCATGTTAGCATTTCCTGTATAACATACAGCGATTTACTACATCGTATACCAAATGCTGTTTGCCGACGAGATCTAGCATACGTCTGTTCACGAATATTTGCATATAAAAAGATTTCGCTAGCATTTTTTACATCAGCGATCGCCGTAGGGTTACGTCAAGGTTATCCGCGCGAGCCAAATGTATATATATTTCGAAAGAAGAACAAATTCTGATCTGTTAAAATTATATAAATCCATGAAAATGATACATTAATTTCCAAGATTTTTTTGTTATGCATTTGGAGTTTCATTCGATCACTGAATCCGAATGTACATATTTGATTATGTCTCCCTTTCTGCTACACAAGAATATTTAAAAATATATGTTATAGTGTTATATAAAACCGCTTAATTATTGTATTCTTAATTCTCTTTGATTAGATTTTCATTTTATCATAGAATTCTTACTAATACAAATTTGAAAAATATATAATGCATTTAATTATATATTTTATTGTACTTTTAAATCCACAGTACGCAATGTTTCGTCTATGTTCACTAAATATATTTTAAATATATTCGTCCGTTTTCGACGATACCAACAAACGTTTCAAATGAAATTCCGTACTTAAAATATCGTGTAAATATTTTAGGTCAAAGTCATATATCTAGATGCTTCAAGCCGCTGTTATTTTGTCAATAGAAGCGTGCGTTTTTATTCATGTGCAACGTTACAATAAACAAACCCAATCGGGTATTGTACGTACAATTGGATCTTTCGGTAAAACCTTCATATTTTTTTCTAGGTTAAATTGTATTGGTGCAAAACATATCGTTTTTCACGGAATACAGATTTTCGTGTAACACAGAGGTTGGTCTAATGATCGTACTGAAAAGTTTTATTCTTAAAATACTGCAGTTGCGACTTCAGTTAACTTAACAATGTATTGTTATTGTTATTTCATGTATGGATTAGCCACAACATTTGTCAACATTGTGAGTAATCTGTCAACAAGTAAATCTCATTTTTTGAAGAAAAGCGATAAAAGTGAGGAGGTGGGATCGGCGACGGGAAGAGAGAATTGAACCCGGTTACAATTAGACTATCTTTATTTACAATCGGAACTAAACTCGCGACGCTCGCGTACCGTTCCCGATGAGGGTTCTTACTGAACTAACCATTCGCTCACCGATGCATCCCATCCAGATCATTCTTTCTCATTCTCACGGTTCGCTTTCACTCTGTCCTGGCTAGACGCATTCATTCTACGCGACACTCAAACCAATCGTCTAGACATTCGCTCGACGCTAACGCACAGCATGCAGCCCGGCCCATTCGTCCAAACATTCTTACGCCTTAAAACTAAACACATGGCGGAGACGTGGCGCCGGCTTGTCGCCGCCACATCACCCCCCCGCCAGTGATTGACTCGATCACGAAACTTGCAATCGGTCCGGGAAACGCACTCTTCTTCCGGACCGTGTGGTGCGTAAACCCGCACCTGGTGGTACTACTATGGGGGGCGGCACCGCCGGACCCCGAGATGGTGGCGATGGTTGGGGCGGCTGCCCCGTAAACTCGCTCGGAGTGGGTGGTGATGATGGTGTTGGTGGCCCCTCGGACTCTCCAGGTAACGCTGGCTGTGTTGCCCCTGGTATCGTCGGCGGTGCTGGATCTGTAGCCAGCAAGTACGCCGGCTTTAGGCGATCTATGGTCACTGTGACCGCCTTGTCCCGGATACTGAGGGAGTAAGTCCGGTCCCCTCGCTCGAGGACCCTGTATGGGCCGTCGTATGGCGGCTGGAGGATTCCTCGCACTGCGTCGTTCCGCACGAACACATGCTCTGCCGTGGCGAGGTCCTTGAAAACGAAAACTCGTTTCGTCGAGTGATTGCTGCCAGGCGTTGGGGCGAGGGTCGCGAAATGCTTTCGTAATCCCGCGACAAAATCCCCTGGCAGCGGCAGCGACTCCGCTCTCTGTGGGACCAGGAATTCCCCTGGTAGGCGCAGCGTCTCGCCGTAGACCAGCTCAGCTGCGGTGGATTGTAAGTCCTCCCTCCAGGCTGCGCGGATGCCCAGCAAGATGGTGGGAAGAACCTTTGTCCAGCTGACGTTTTGCTGGCAACGGATTGCTGCCTTAAATTGGCGGTGGAATCTCTCCACCATTCCGTTTGCCGCCGGGTGATAGGCCGTTGTCCGCCAGTGGGCTGCACCTGTTAGCTGTGACAATGCCTGAAACAAGCGCGACTCGAATTGTCGACCCTGGTCGGTCGTCACGCGCAACGGGGTTCCGAACCGTGAAATCCAACCCTCGTAAAAGGCGCGTGCCACGGTCGAAGCTTCTTGATCCCGAATTGGGAAAGCCTCGGGCCAGCGCGTAAAACGGTCGACGCAGGTTAAACAGTACCTGAACCCCTCTGAGACCGGAAGAACTACAATGTCTATGTGCACGTGCTCGAATCTTCCGGTCGGCGCGTCGAAACTTCCCGGCGGCGCGAAAACGTGCTTGTTTATTTTGGCGCGCTGGCACGGAACGCAACCGCGAGCCCAACTCCGGCAATCGGCTTTAACGGACGGCCACACATATCGTTCCGTCACGAGTCTCACCGTTGCTTTAACACCTGGATGCGCCAAGCGGTGCATCGAGTCGAATGCGGCTCGCCTGAATTGTCCCGTGACGAAAGGTCGCGCAATCCCGGTAGACACGTCACAGATCACTTCAGTGTTCGAATCGGGCGGGCGTATCCGTTTTAGACGTAAATTGTTTTTTATTCTCCCGCTCATGTACGCCTGAAGTTCCGCGTCGCGCTGCTGAGACTCCGCCAAATCGGTGTAGCTGAAAGACTCTACCACTTCTTCCAACCTGGATAGCGCGTCGGCGACGACGTTGTCCTTCCCGGCGATGTGGCGGATGTCGGTGGTGAACTGCCCGATGAAATCCAGGTATCTAAATTGCCTGGGAGAACATTTCTCGGGCTTTTGTTGGAAGGCGAATGTCAACGGTTTGTGGTCCGTGTAGATGGTGAATGTTCGCCCCTCCACCATGTGTCGGAAATGCTTGATTGCCGAGTAAATGGCCAACATTTCCCGGTCGTACGCGCCGTAATTCCGCTCGGCGGCGCTGAGCTTCCTGGAGAAGAAAGCCACCGGCTGCCAATCCTTTCCGACCCGCTGCTGCAGTGCCGCACCTGCAGCAAAATCGGACGCGTCGCAGAACAAGGCGAGTGGCGCGTCGTCCCTCGGATGCGACAATAACGCCGCCTGCCTCAAACTGTCCTTCGCCTCGGCGAAAGCCGCGGTAGCTTCCTCGGTCCACGCCAACTTGGCGTTACCCTTGATGCCGTCGTGCAGTAGGTTATTGAGGGGCGCTTGTACCTGCGCAGCCCTGGGCATGAAACGCCTATAGAAATTTAGCATACCCAGGAACTGCCTCAGCCGTTTTGCGGTGGTCGGTTGGGGGTAGTTGGTGATCGCCTCCACCTTTGATTCCAACGGGCTGGTGCCTTTGGACGATACGGTGAACCCCAGGAATTTAACCTGCGCCTGGCCGAAAATGCATTTCGCCCCGTTGACGGTCACGCCGTACTTGTCGAGGCGTGAAAAAACTTCCTCCAAGTGGCGCAAGTGCTCCTCTTCTGTCGACGATGCCACCAGTATGTCGTCGATGTACGCGTACACAAAATCCAAGCCGCGCAGCACCTCGTCGATGAAACGTTGAAACGTTTGTGCCGCGTTTCGCAATCCGAACGACATACAGGGGAACTCGAATAGTCCGAAAGGGGTGGTTATCGCGGTTTTGGCGATGTCCTCTGTGGCCACTGGAATCTGGTTATACGCGCGCGCCAGATCTATTGTGGAGAACACCGTCTTCCCGTGAAGCGCGTGAGAAAAGTCCTCGATGTGCTTCACGGGGTACCTATCCGGCACCGTGCGCGCATTTAAAGCTCGGTAATCCCCGCACGGTCGCCAAGCGTCCTGTTCTTTTTTGGGCACCATATGGAGAGGCGATGACCACGCACTTTCCGACGGTCGCGCGATGCCGAGACGCATCATCGTCTCGAATTCTTGTCGCGCGTGCCTCAAACGATCCGGCGCGAGACGCCGGGGCCTACAAGCCACAGGCGGACCCGGCGTTGTGCGGATGTAGTGCACCGTTTCATGTTGCACTTGCACGGGTGTCCCCACTGGTCGCGTAATGTTCGGGAAACGTTGCAGCAATTCGTGGAATTTCGAATCACCGAAAATTGTCTTCACCGAGGGCGCCGATGGCCCGCACTCGCGCACTGAGCGTCCTGGCACCGTCATCGACGTCACCTGGTCTAAAAGTTTGCACTTTCCGACGTCCACCAATAGTTCGTAATGCGCGAGGAAATCTACGCCTATAATCGGCTTTGACACGTCGGCCACCACGAAACGCCATACGAAAGCGCGACGGAGCCCGAAGTCGAGGCTCAGCGTAACCGTCCCGTACGTGGCAATTTCCGACCCGTTCGCCGCATATAAAACGTAAGATGCGCGTTCGCGGAACCCGCGAGTTTTCGATCGAGGAAAAACGCAGAGATCGGCACCGGTGTCGATTAAAAACTGCGTTCTCGTTACTCGATCGGTGACGAACAAACGGCGCGATGGTGGGCAGTGGTCGCTGGCCGTCATTAACGACTGCCCATCTCGTTTCCCGACGCGGACCAATTGCATGGGTGTTCGCAACGGAACGCGTTCGCGCCGAACTTGTAGTGGTAAAAACACTTCCCGCCTCGTAGCGCGGTTCGTCGTTCTCGGGATAGCGATCGCGCTCGGCCCGGGGTGGATGGTCGCCGTTGGGAAAAACGCGGACCGGGGTTTATCTCGCGACGAATTGCTGCGAGCTCCTGCCGAAACGTCGCCGTGAGCTGTGCCATCTTCGAGCACAGTTGTTCCTCGACTTTGCACATATCCCTCGACGGCCGTGCGACGGCACCCGCAGAGGCCTCGGCTACCCGCGTGCGTGGGCCCATCGTGTCAGCGATGGTGTCGGCCAAGTCGGCCACTCGGTCGAGCTCGACGTCTCGCTGCGTCGCCAGGATGACCTGCATGCTCGCGGGGAGCCGGCCCAACCACAAGGTACGCAGTATCTCCTTCGACACGGCTGTTCCTCCCAAGGTCCGCAGGTGGCGTAAGAACTGCGACGGTTTGCGGTCGCCCATCTCCTCGTGCTCGAGGAGACGCCGAGTCTTCTGCTCCTGCGACGCCCCGATCCGCCTTATCAGCTCTGTCTTGAGCCTAGTGAACGGCTCAGCCGGGGGATTCAAGATGATTTCGCGGACCTCGGCCGCGTATTCTGGTTTGAGCGCGCCCAGGACGTACCCGAACTTCGTCTTTTCGGTCGTAACGCCGCTCGTCTCGAAACTCGCCTCGACCATCGCGAACCACAGCTCGGGGTCGGTCGGCGAAAATTCCGGTATTTTCACCGCGACGCGGCTGACTGTCGATGCGGGCGGGGATGCCATCGTACCGAATAAACGTGCGAATGTCCGTGTTCTCTTCCGAAAACTCCCGATCCACTGCCACGAAACCACGAACGAAATGCGACTGCAAAATTCGTGTCGTTCGCTTCCTTTAGATCACGTCGGGGTCACCAATGAGGAGGTGGGATCGGCGACGGGAAGAGAGAATTGAACCCGGTTACAATTAGACTATCTTTATTTACAATCGGAACTAAACTCGCGACGCTCGCGTACCGTTCCCGATGAGGGTTCTTACTGAACTAACCATTCGCTCACCGATGCATCCCATCCAGATCATTCTTTCTCATTCTCACGGTTCGCTTTCACTCTGTCCTGGCTAGACGCATTCATTCTACGCGACACTCAAACCAATCGTCTAGACATTCGCTCGACGCTAACGCACAGCATGCAGCCCGGCCCATTCGTCCAAACATTCTTACGCCTTAAAACTAAACACATGGCGGAGACGTGGCGCCGGCTTGTCGCCGCCACAAAAGTATTTAACTCATTGATAACTGTTGTTATGATATTGTAATAATACGTTGTTTTAGAAAAATCAGGATTAAATAAATGTTTCCTTCGTCAACTAGAAGATAACTCATTCTAAAAAGAAAGTAAGAATGCTCATAGACCGTATTTATTTATACAATTTCTTGCACTTAAAAAATCTGCATAAATTTAACAACTGCATAAAGATCCGCAATTTAGTTATAAATAACTGGAATAATTAATTATTCAAAGTGACCGAAATAGAATTTCCATCACCAATAATGATCATTAGCAATGCAAAATATTTTCAGTTAATTATGATTGATAGTTTTAACCACAAATTGATATCTTTTAATCATGTGGTTACTCGAACAATTTCTTTTACATTTCGCTATCAATAGCTTCAACTTGAATAATAAACACGTTTTTATCGACGATTTTCTTCGCAATAAATTTTCAAAAAGTTATTTTTGTTCCTCGCAAAATCTATTCTATTCTCAAATCTATCTATCTCTAATCTATTCTCAATATCTATTCTAACGTTAAACATTTTTGGTAACGGAATTATTTGTTCAGATTCGAAAATCGATTTTTGCACTAATCTGTTACATCCTAATTTTATTGAAATCTGCAAAATATAAGAGTCTTAACGA
Source organism: Megalopta genalis (assembly GCF_051020955.1). Taxonomy (NCBI): domain Eukaryota; kingdom Metazoa; phylum Arthropoda; class Insecta; order Hymenoptera; family Halictidae; genus Megalopta; species Megalopta genalis. The sequence continues at coordinate 19,577,692 of NC_135020.1, read as the reverse complement.
AGTAATTGTCATATAATTAATTGTAATTTGATTAAATAACATGCTATAATTTTATCAAATTCTCGAGGTTGTCGGTGCAGCAGTCAAAGTGTTAAGCTCAAACTTAACAGAACGTGAAACTTGTTGTTTGAATGTAACTATATGTCCACTCTCTGCAACTTCTGTCTTTGGATCTCCGAAAACTGAAAGAGCTACGGCGGGGACCGGTTAAATTTTCAAGCAAAGTATCCGTTAAATGTCCATCGCAGGAATTTCCGAGATGCAGCGACACACGTAAACGTTAAGACCTCGTGAAACATTGAACTTTTATATACCGGCAGGAAGCATTGGGATACCAAACAAGGGTGGAATCTAAATGTTTGAAAGACTCGTTCCGCCCTGAGAAACGGATAGCTGCCTCGAGTGAACATGATGTCGTGACGCATAGACATGCAAACACGAAGAAGTATTTTCTGCAAGCAACCGTTGCTTTGTAACACGGATGCAGCATTTTAGTTTCTGTCAAATTTACCGCGTTAGGGTTCGTTCTCCCACGAAATTAAAAGATAAATAAAAGATTTTGAACACTGTTGCGGTTATACAACCCCTGGCACAAAAAGTATTCGTACACTTCTTAAAGTGCGCTAACCCTTTTAAAACTGGACTGGTTTAAATGATCTCAATTTTGTTTAAATGTTAAAGAGACTAGATTACTGTAAACAGACTAAAACAACTTTTTTTAATTTTTCTATTACTTGGAATGACCAAAAATCTAAAAAACTCACGTTTCTCAACTTTTCTTATCTGATATTTTTCTTATCTATATCATTTGCAATGAAATTATAAAAATGAAACAAACGTTTTTTATTATTCTTTTGAGACTGAAACATCGTGCAAAATTTGGCAGTGCTTCTTTCATAGTTTGCCCAATTTTTGTATGTTAATAGATTGATAATAATAATTTAATATAACATTTTTATAATGTAAATGATTCTACGTTCCGTAAATTTAGGATAAAACAGAATTCTTTTGTTAGTATTAATAAATTGCAATGGTTTTCATTATTACTAAATTATGATAATAATTTCGATTGTTTTATTGATATAACAATAAGTGGTTTGTTCAAGATAAGGTCGTTCAAGAATATCGAAAAGAAAGAAACTCTATAGGATCTTCTATTTCAATTTTCAATCAATAATTAATTAATTAATAGCAGAATGTTTTACGAAAACGGAATAATGATATGTTAACGAAAGGAATTCGCTCACCGTCGATGCCGGAGTCCTTTCGTACCGCTTCGATCAATTTCTCTAATCTATCGATGTAGATCTCTATGTGCTCGTCTTTACGTGTATCGCGTCGATTTATATCGGAGTTGCACAATGGGCACGTTGGATTCTTATTTTGCAACACCTTTTGGATGCATTCTCGACAAAATCGATGCCCGCATCGGGTTCTCATGGGGTTTGATATGGTATGCAAACTGAAACATAGGATGTACGCGATTTCACACGAATGATTTTAATTTTTAGTGAAAATATTATTTGTAATTACAAAACAGTACCATCGTTGGTAAAGTAATACTCCAGTTAATGTAATGAATATTATACAAGAATTTAAAATTGTACTTGATTGTGTATGTGTATGCTGTTTTAGTATTAAATATATTAAAAGATTAAGAAAGGTATTTATATAAGAGATTAAGTATAATGAAATAATTCATATATTAGTACGCAATGATCGTTACAGTAAGCATTTCGCAATTTCAACACAGTTAAGTTAAATAGAATGTTCTGACTTCTTATCTTACTGGATAATGCTATCTTTAAATTGATAAAAATTGATGCGTTTATTCAGTAATCTTATTTCTACTGGTTCATATTACGTTCTACAACGTCAAATTATGAAAACTGAAATCGCTAAGTAGCCAAGCTAAATACTAAAAGGAGAAAAGACTTTGTTCATCGAATACTTCATTTTTACATAATCATTTTTAATTTCTGCATATAAAGTAGATACTGAAATTAAATTAATTTAATGAAATAAAACAAGAAAAATACCATTGAAATATGTGCGCATAGTATTCATTTGAAAAAGTATAACATATCTTATCATGCCTATTACAGGAAATGAGTCACATTTCATATTATGAGAAGTAGTCATAGAAACTGATTTGTATATACGACAAAGACATAAATTATATAATTAATTACCAAAATTATGTTATATGTATTAATTAATACATTAATGTAATAAGCTGAATTAATGTAATAACATATATTAAAATTTGGAAATCCAGAAAATTTAACTAAATTTTGAACTTAAATATACAAATTCCATACAAAAAACAAGAATGTTCATTGAAGTGACTACATATCCATTCATAAGCACCGTGGTAAACAGAACTAAACATAACCTATATCGTAACGTGACAACTAATAAAAAGAAGAGTCATTTGTCTTCATCCAATGATGTACATTAAATTACTTTAAATATTCATCGTTCTCGAACAAAATCGCATTAGTACCGGTTTAAAACTTACCAAATTGTACATTGCAAACATTTCTGCATATTTCGTATCAGCTCTGACAGATTATTTGCAATTGTAATTACTTCCTTCATCATCTTTCCTTATTTTTGTAGACAGTCACATCGCGAATATTTGTCCTTATGTTCCATCTATTTTACAACACAAAACGTACGAATCACTTTAACAATTTGCGCGCTTAAATCGTACCACACTAACGTTATACTAACACTAGTTCACAATACTTGTAAACATTACTCAACCAGTTTACTGATTTCGCCACTATGATTCATGGTGGCGTTGTGATCGATCGCTCAAGTGGTACGCAAAGATCCAACATGAAGTGAACGTTGTGTTCGAGTGTTCAACTATAAGAGCGAAGTATTTTTCACGATAATATAAGATAAGAATTAAAATATCAAAGAACCGTGATTCCGACATCATATTTCAATTATTAACGATCTAAAATCTCTCTGATCCATCAGTACAATACAGTAATCCCACACAAATTATTCTTTAGCTTCTTTCGAAATAACTTCCAATAAACTTTACCCGAAATATAACACTATAATCCAATTTGTAATCTAAAATATGTAGCTAACTTCTGTCAATTACCTTCACTAACGTAATAATTCTAAGCAAGTGTTGTTTTAAAACTTAAACATAGATTTATGACTGTAACATTCTATACTTTCAAAAATTATCCCTTAATTATAATTTTGGTAAAGTATTGTATGAATAATTAAAAATGAGGTATCAAGATTTAAATAGTATTAATATTAACCCTTGTGGGATAATTTTGATAGTAGGATAAACTCGGAAGGCAGATATTCTAAAACTATAAGCCTACGATCTCCATCGATAGATGGCATCGATGAATTTAAAACTGGACAATGGCGGGAATGTGCAAACATTCAAATATTTCATGTAATGAAAATATGAATATTCTACATTAAAAAAAACATGTTGCGTTCAACTATTATTTCGATTTTAAACAGAGATGAGTGAAATAGAAAAGAGAATTACATTGTAAATGCTGTTTAATGTAACAGCAGGTTCTATACAGTCTAATGAAGCATTATAAGAAACTGTTAGTGTCTTTTCAATAGATTTATAATTAAAGTAAACAATATTTCAAATTCATCGTAATTATAAATAACGATTTATAACACAATTTACATTATAGTTGCAGTACATAATCCAAATGAAACGTGTAATTATATTAGAATATTATCATATTTCAGAATATGACAAAAATAGCATAAAATGTTATTTAAACCTTCAACTACGCTAAGCAGGTCATTTTGACCTAACTTTCAGCAATTTATTATAAATTTTTTTATTCAAAACATAATGGCAATTTAATTTAAATTTTTAATACATTTATTTGTGAAAATCACGCAAATATGAACATCATATGTTAAAATTATAATAAAGGATAGTAAATAATTATGTTTATTATATATGTACATTCATTTTGTATTTTTTTATACTCCTCTATCGTTCTTTCAATTTTATATAAAAAAAATACTGTAAAATAATTAGATTGTAGATTTTTGTGCAAAATAAATATTGTTTACATTAACAGTTACATAATAGGAATTACATATAGAGACGTTTATTTATTTTCTTAATAATTTTTACGAGTTCACAGTAATGCAATAATATTTACAAATTACTTAAATGATTTCGTTGCTTTCCATTTGATCTACACATTTTTATCACGATACGAAATTATGTTTATTTGTTATTAATGTTACATCGTTTCAGTTATCTCACATTGTTGACGCGAATGTTTTTCTTTCGCAGGGATCGCGATAGCAATGACTAATTCGGAGTTATCGAGCATGCGTGTCAGACAGGAAGGCCGATAGTGCGACAATGATGACCATCGCAGAAGAGACCTGTTGATGACGTTATGGGGCGGATCTATTTTGCCAGTATTTTGCTCCTCTCCTTATGCGGTGAGTGCTGATAGTGCTATCTACGAAAATCTCGTACATCATTGGCGTAAATTGTGAACATTTATATTTTTAGAACATGTATACTCCATAATATAAGTTCAGTTATATTTTCACGAGAAAAAGGACTGAGAAAGTTATACAATCGTTATATGCTTCGCAACACCGATTCAGCTTCAACACCGATTTATTTGACGCTTTTGCTTTAAGGATTCATTGAAAACGTTCGATTGCTTGTTTCCGAATATTTAGACGCTTTTAAGGAATATTGTTTCATTAACATTTTGTTACCGTCGATAGCCTAATACGTATATTTAAAGACGTGCCCGTTTTGAAACTGTTTAATTAAGTCAAGATAGTCTCTCGGCGCAGTTAAAGTTTTCTCTTCTGGGACCAATTACGTCGCGCTGAGAGCACATTATAAAGAAGTTCTGATATGGAATGGCTGTTAAAAACTGCGGTAACATTTCATATTAATGTAGATTAATTGAATGATATTGTTTAAGCGATACTTCTACTGCTAAACTCGAGTTACGTGTATTAGCCGAGATACATCAGATTTGCTGAGGCAAGAGTAGATATGGTAATACAATGGCGAACTAGATGGATTGTTGACGTTGTTCATCTTAAATAACGTATATTCACAATAGTATTATCATTTATATTTTATCGGGTGTACTGTAACTTTTATGAACGATTAAATGATGCAATTTCATTGGAGAGTTACAAAGTACGACGAAGCTGTTCTTCTTTTATGCGATCTCTCTATTAAGCTGGTACGATAAAATTAATGTTTTTGTGTGACCATCAACAGGTATACATTAAAGGTGCTGTGAAAATTTCAGTGACATGTGCAATGTTCCGGGTGACATTAATTTCATATCTCTAACACTGCAAATTAGTTCTTTTTTTTACATTTCCTAGTGATTATGCATGCTAACGAACTGGCACGGAATGATTAATGTTCTGGTAAATTTATTTAAAGAATTCCAATGGCAACGATACGAATAATGCGATTGTTATACGAGAACCGCGTTTGAACGATTGTTTCGAGATTACGTTGTTTAGAAAAAAAGTATGTTGAATAAATTTGCCGGAAAACGCATCAACTGCGCTAGCAGAGATGAGAAAGCACAAACCCATCCATAAAATCAACTTAAATCAGTGTGTACACTTAAGCTGAAATTACGACAAATTGCCTGTAACGTATTAAAACGCGTTTTCTATGCTCAATTAAGTGTATACACGTTTACTGGAGACCTTATTATGTACCTACACACCTATAACTTTAGTGTCACGACGTACCACGTGACCGAACCCCACGAAGTTTATGATAACTGGGGTGGAACATTTTGGCTGTTCAACGTCACTGCAGATGTTACGGGATACAATTCGCGCGTTGGATTCTTTTCTCTGTTTCTACAAAATTCAAGCACGGATACATAAAAGCTGAGCAAAGTAAAAGAATACTTTGCAAGACACAAGACTTTCCACATTTTTATCACTGAGTCTACTATACTAGTACAGAGTGCTTTCGAAAATTCAAACATTTTTTCGTAGGTTACAAATAGAAAAAGATTTCTGAAAGTCCAATACGACGTATTAAAGTTGGTCAAATGGAAACCTTAAAGTGTCCTCACAATTGAACAAATATAAAATACGCAAAGCGATGCTATTTTTTTATATTTATTTATGTTCTTCGTCGCATACCGGTGCAGAATGTTCAGTGCCAAGAAAGTAAATGAATATCTCAAGATAAATGCGTTTCCGATGCAAGAAGTGATAATGCCGTTTCAGTATTTTCTGGTACAGTAATTTCTCCCTAATTCACGCTCAGATTGCGCACAAAAATGGACAATTTGGAAAGAGGAGATACGATTATTCGAGCCTTGCGGCTCATTTTTATAGTTACCAATTATCAACAATATGTAGAAACGAGATGCTAGGCTCGAATAATCGTATCTCCTTTTCCCAAATTGCCCATTTTTGTGCGCAATCTAAGCGCGAATTAGGGAGAAATTACTGTATTAAGTCTTAAATGTGAAATGCATATTTCACTCTACAATTTTATCATAAAATCTATGCATTTTGTACTAATGACATAATACTATACCGTATGTTTATCTATTGATCAACTTTAAAGGGTTTCACTGTACGAAAAAAAAACGAATGGCTAAACGTTGTTTCCGATTGGTGCATGTTGCAGAGGGTGCCTGGATTGTTAAGTACCTTGGAACGAATTTAATATTTCTGTTTACCTAGAACTTACGAAAATACGTTACTTTGGACTTCAATTGTACTCTTAAGGTTTTCATCTGACCGATACTATTAATTATTATTAACCCTCCGTTGTCAAACTTCCTATGCGAAGTATGTATGTACATATGTAATACTGGAAATACTATCGAGACAGAAAAATTTGAGAATATAATTTGAACATTCTAGGACATGATTTTCTTTATCAGAACTCGATATTCCACTTCCAAGTACATTAAATTAATTGTTAATTTCATTCTTCTTATGACAATATCAATTTTTCGAAAAAAATGTGCGACGTCTTGATCCAGTATGACAGCGGAGGGTTAATTGAAGATACGTATTCTCATAGCAAACATGCTCACGGAACAATATATGCGGGTCATTATCTGTACTATGAACTTCTCTTATTCGAACATGTGAAGGGTGTTGAATATCCGGGTTCCGATAACAGAGATTCGCTGGCTATTTTCATTAGCTGCTCGTATTGGTCCCGATAATGGAAGCCAAGTTTCAAGAAACTGGAATTACAATTAGTTTCGATTAATGTATATTCAGTCAACGCCTTTCAGTGGTACCAATCGCGATTCTAGTGGGTCAAATGTCTCAAAAGGTTCTGTGTTATACAAGGGTGTCTCGGCATCGACAGTACAGTCAAGAAGGAAACGATTCTGCATCAAAAAACAAATCCAAAGTGAGAAATCAAATTTTTTGTGTGACGCTTCGTTGTCGAGAAAATCGACTTATATTCAGCAACATGTGTCACTTATACATAGTAGTATCATCATGTGTTTCTCATTTCCGTCTATGGATTTAGAGTGGATTTAAATAAAAATGAAACATATGATTTAGTTGCTGAGTTACTTTATTAATGCAAAAAATGCTTGAAAATGTTGAATATTCATAGTCAATTTCCAGAAAACGAAGTCTCAAATGAAAAAATGTTATTCTTTATTTTTGATTTGTTTTTCTTTTATGTAGAATCAACATCTCTTATCTCTTTATATCTATGAAATATAAACGTCGATTTCAACGTATAATATCTTAAAAGAAATCAGTGGATAAGCGGGTCGTAGAGTTAAGTGAGAACAGAACTAAACAATCAAACTGCGGCTTGTCTAATCTTTCATCTAACTCGCAACAAAATTTGATCCTTCTGTTATCGAAAAATCTAGGAATCAAAGTAAATGAAGATGCACAAGAAACTAAAATTGTCTCGATCGATTAGGGAAATTATTGAGGACGAAGAATTGCTAACCGACACACCTCTGAAAGAAATTATAATGCAAGGGATTAATAAATCCAGAAAATAAAAACTTAGACAGTACCGTATTGAAATGGTTGCATGCTAACTTTTGGAGTTATGCTGCGCGAGAAAGCTCCAAACATAAACTCCAGAATACAATTTAATAGTCATTTAACGTAGAAAAACATAAGTGATCCTTCATCGACAAAACTTTGGGACATTGAAATACTACACAAATTGTAAAGTCTCGTGTTATCATTTAAATACGTGAAATTTAATATCAGAGAAATAATTGTTCCGTTATCCGACGACTTTTGGCTCCTTATTAGTTATGATATGGGAGGCTCCGGTGTTCTAGGCAACAACTTTTATTAACACCACGCTCTGCGGCCACCATACTGCACCGTCCTACGTGGGTTGCCTTAATGATGGCGATCTCAGCTTCCATTCAGACCACAATTGGCAACCCCATTGCCGGAACGTACCTACTATGCGAGGATTAGCGCAAGAGCGATCCGTGAGCATGTCAGCTATACCTACACTTCGTGGCAAAAAATTAACACACTATGTATTTCAACCGATTTCCACAATCATAGTCGAATAACAAGAGCGTTCGCGATACCAGTTTCCAGTTTGTAATAATTGGCACGTGCTCTGAAAAAATATACAGGTTGTCCCAAAATTATGGTACTTCCAAGAAATAAGGAGTTCCTGAGGTCATTTGAAGTAACTTTTTCCTTAGCGAAAATGCAATCCGGGAATTCGTTTACGAGTTATTAACGAAAAACAGTGACCAATGAGAGGCGAGATCAGCTAGCGCAAGGCGACCGAGCCAACGAGCGGTGGAAGCCCAGTTCCACTCATTGGCTGAGCCGTCTTGCGCCGCCCCTAGCGCGCCTCTCATTGGTCATTGGTGTTTTTCGTTAATAACTCCTAAACAAGGCCGCGGATTGCATTTTCGCTAAGAAAAAAGTTACGTCAAATGACCCTGAGGGATCCCTCATTTCCCGGAAATGCCATAAATTTGGGACACCCTGTATAATTTTTTAACTGTCCAATAAACGAATAGATAAGTCCAAAAAACGTTATTCTTTATAATATAATTCGTGCTACCCCTATTTTACGAAACTGGATTTTACTATTCCTGAATTACTATTTTACCACTATGCGGGATAAACCCGAGAGTAATTGTAGACTCGAAACTTGGGGTTGCTCGAGGTTGGACTACCGATACTAAGGGTAGTCTCGAGACTTTGGGTAAACTTGAGACTTAGGGTAAACTTGTGATTTGGGTCAACTCGAGACTGATTGTAGACTCGAGACTAGGCATTCACTCTAAATTAGAGATAGCTCGAAACGAGGGGCAGGGGGGTTGACGCGAGACTGGGAGTAGACTCGAGACTGAGGGTAGCTCGAGAATGAGGAACGTTGACGAGCCAAGATATTCCGGGCCCAGAGTGCAGGCTGCGGCTTAACAATAACTTGATCGGTGTCCATTGCTTTTTCACGCTGCTTCGGATAAATAAGTGGCGGGATTGCCGTTGCCACAAATCGGTGGTGGGGTGGGGACCTATGGACAGCCGCAGGCTGGCTCGCCAAGCACCCCGGGCCCCGGCGGTGGCACAGCTGGCGGCGGCGCGAGCAGCACCCTCGGCGCTGCTGGCGGCGGTGCCTCTGGCTCTGGCACCGGCACCGCCGGTGGAGCCGGTGCGGTTGGTCTCGGGGTTACCGGGGGGACTACTGGCGGTGGAGCCGGCGGCGGTGCCGCCGGTGGCGGTTCCGCCGCTAACAATGCTACAGTTACGACCACAGGGCAGAATCGTCGGGGCCGAGGGTGGGGCCACTGGCACCGCGGCGACCCCAGCCTCATGAGGGGACTCTGGAAGTCGAAGGGACCCTTAGGTAAACCAACGATCACCTTATTCTATCTAGAAGAGCTATAGCGAAGTCTCGCGGTCTTGAGATCGGAACTGTGCTCCGATGACGAATTGGCTGGCGAGTGTCCGATTAGTGTCACCCTATCTGTTTGGGGTGGACGTCGATAATGAATCGTCATTCTGAAATGTTTTCAAGTTCTTCTGGTTGTGATTTGCGATCGAGCTATTCTGATGTTATTTTTATCGATCTTTTTGTGCGTGGACGCGGTAAAAATTTGCAAAGATCAGTCTCGGTTTTTTTCGATACATATACAGAGTCAAACATGCAGTTGGATTCTTTAGTTGAATGAGAGACTTGTAGTTGGCATTAACGGAATTCTTCAAAATGACGGGTCATTAATTTTTTAATTTACGATTATTCGTATCGTAAAGATGCATTTATGAGTTATTTATACAATTTATATGTTACTTACGGCAAACGTTGCAATAACACTTGTTAAAAATCGGAATAAATGTCTTATTGTTACTTTCATAAACTAATATAAAACAGTTGTTTTTTGGGCCCCGTAAATCTAGTGTTAAGCGGCCTTTAATGACACTCATTAATACTTCAGTAATAAGTGACGTAGAACGTCGTACCAGTGATATGCAAGAATGCGAAGTTTATATTCGTATAACGTCTATGGGTCTATCAATGTTACGTCAGAATACGTGCTGCTCTATGCCATACAACTTTGATTCACTTTATCTTTGTCTATCACCAATAACAACGGACATATTCTCTTGGCGATGTCGTGCAATGGGCATTGAAGATTCAAAGAATTCGAAAATATGGATACGCTCAGTTTATTCAAATTATTACAGAACGAAAGCATTCTATTTGTTTACCGATTCGTACAACTATTACAGACAATTTTTTACCATAGTCTATTATTATCTTTCTTAATCTACTAAATCCGTATACAATAAATTCTCCCTAATTCACGCTCAAATTGTACACAAAAATAAACAATTTGGGAAGGAAAGATTCAACTATTCGACCCTTGCGTCTTGTTTTTCTAGTCACCGATTGTCAACAATTATAAAAACGAGACGCAAGGCTCGAATAATCGGATCTCCTCTTCCCAAATTGTCCATTTTTGTACGCAATCTGAGCGTGAATTAGGGAGAATTTATTGTAATTGTGATACTTTTGGTAATTTGGAATACCGAAGTTAGTTCCAAATACAGTAAATTAATTCTTTCTAATTGACGTTCAGATTGTACACAAAAATAAACAATTTAGAAAGAGGAGATTCGATTATTCGACCCTTTCGTCTCGTTTTTCTAGTCACCGATTGTCAACAATTATAAAAACGAGACGCGAGGCTCGAATAATCGGATCTCCTCTTCTCAAATCGCCCATTTTTGTGCACAATCTGAGCGTCAATTAGGGAGAATTTACTGTACTACCTTCGCCACACATGGTTTCGTAATGAAACTAGCAATGATACGAGAACGTCATTTGTTGGTGATCAAACAAAACACCAGCTCGTTTCACTATGCGTGTCCTTTTCCTCCATATTTGTTTATCATTACTAACGCGACTCGTTGATCGTAGCACAGCTAGCCAAATTGTCATCTGCTTGCAGCACATCTAAATGGTACATCGATGTTTACAATGAACGTTATCGAAACTGAATTGAAATCCAAATAATTCCTCCGGCTTTCAATGGGCCTTGAGATCTCTCCAACCAAAGGTTCGACAAGTTTTCAGTGGAACGCTTGCCAATGAAGCGTGAGACGCGGCTCGATGCGCATTCAGAAAAAGTGTTCGACTTCGCTATATTTCTCTACGTTTAGTGCACATGATTGTGGGAATGACAGTGTTCTAGAATGATGGCTGCTGTTTTTCAGTTTAGCTTGTGCGATCGCATTCTGTTTCCGTCAATTTTTAGGCTGATGTATATTTTACTGAATAAGCTTTTTATGTGCCTCACACGCGGCCGCTGTTTCTCACTTTGCTTTCAAATCATTCAGAGCGTACCGAATTAGAAAAAGGAAACCGTCTGCAATTTCATGAACTCTACTTGTGACTATTAAGCAGACCTTATTGTAGTTTGGCTGAGTGAGTCTGGGATTCGTCGTTATCGACTACATACTAATCTCGAATATTTTAATGTTTGCTAATGATTGCTCGTTATCACTGAAAATATGATATTCCATTCGGAATTTATTGTTTAAAATCATCAATAAAATAAGGTCAGTAAATTGTAGATTATCGCGCAGTTATTACCCAGAAATATTCGGAGAAATCGATTACATAAAAAAGTAATAGAATATTATTCCTTTCTTTGTCATTTAATCTATAATTATCATTTAACCCATAAATGGTTAATAATTATCATTAAATCGCGACACAATGACCATTTCAAATCGTAATATGAAACTGATTCCTGAATCGTGACTAATTTTCTCCAAAATCGAATCAGCAACATATTCCTGCTGCATTATAATAATCGAGTAACATACGTACAGTAATTTCTCCCTAATTGATCCTCAGCTTTTACATAAAAATTGACAATTTAGGTGGAGGAGATACGATTATTCAGACGATTACCGATTTCAACAACTATAAAATCGAGCTGCAAGGCTCGAGTAATCGTATCTCCACCTCCCAAATTGTCCATTTTTGTTCCACGCTATTAGGGAGTTATTAGGTTTCTATTACGGAGAATTTATTGTACAGTAAATTCTGCCTAATCGACGCTCAGCTTTTACAAAAAAATGGACAATTTTGGAAGAGCAGATGCGATTATTCGTACCCTGCGGCTCGTTTTTATAGTCACCGATTGTCAAAGACTATAAAAAAACGAGCCGCGAGGCTCGAGTAATCGTATCTCCACCTCCCAAATTGTCCATTTTTGTTCCACGCTATTAGGAAGCTATTAGGTTTCTATTACGGAGAATTTATTGTACAGTAAATTCTGCCTAATCGACGCTCAGCTTTTACACAAAAATGGACAATTTTGGAAAAGGAGATGCGATTATTCGAACCCTGCGGCTCGTTTTTATAGCCACCGATTGTCAACAACTATAAAAAAACGAGTCGCGAGGCTCGAGTAATCGTATCTCCTCTTCCCAAATTGTCCATTTCTGTGCGCAATCTGATTGCGAATTAGGGTGAGAATTACTGCGCCTTCTAACCGATTTACGATCTGCATCACGGGCTCCCAGATTTCGTCAGTCAAACATCAATTTCGTTGATGCGCGCCTCGGTGTACACACATACTTACTTTAAATCGAAACGCTATTCACTAGTCAAGGTGCTGATGCATGCAACATCTACATATGATTTCCAATCGGTGTAAACTACGTTGTTGGTGAAAGTAGGTTCCCCATTAACGCATCCTGGTATATCCTGGTAATTTTCTGTAAATGTCAGCGCTGATAACTACTTCGCCGGCTTGTGTATCAGATATCGAGAGACCATGCACGGACCTATTTAATCCGCGTGAAGTATACATATAGACGCGGGGAACATCGTAGTCCGCGTAGCTTCTTGTAACGTCGTTCCCTCGAGGTAACCGCCGAACTTCTTCAACAAGTTTCCTGGGTTACGGTTATAATTCATTCGCAGTACTCTAAGCTTGTGTTAGGCGGTAAATGGGGTTCACAGGGCTGACAACTTTCACCGTTAACGTCTTTAACTTCCGTTGGATCATCATATTTCACGTTTAATCCTTTATTTAACCTGTTCTGCCGATCGAATTCTGTTGTTCGCTCTTCATTTGTTAGAAAATCAATGGGTATCATCGATAATAAATACTTCGACTGTCGACACTTCTCCTTTATTGGCTTGCATTATAAATCAACACAGCCTATTTATGCGAGTGCATTCGTAGCATTGTTCTCGATTCGGCAAAATGTTAAATAAATCCAGCTATAATGCATTCTGTGTCACTATTTATTCTTTTTACAGAGATTTCAATCGTTGCAATTCGTTTCAGAACGGATCGAACGATAACTCGCGTTGCTATTAGCATGAATAACTCTTTATCTTAACATTGTCCGTTGAGTTATTATCTATTATTGTCTTACAGAGCCAGCAGGAAACGGAATACCAACAAAAGCGTTAATAATTTATTTCTACAAGGCTTCTAATAACCGAAACAAAGATTTATAAATCATTTTGTAACGAAATGCTGATATTAAACATCTAATGTTGCTCGATTAATTACAAGAACTGCATAACAATTAGGATGAGATAAGTGTCATTGTAGAAAATATTTAACATTTGGTACGCTTTGAAATTATGATGCAAGCTCGAACGCATTTGTTCCCGTTATATTTGCATTCAGCAGCGGAAATTACGCTTTGAACGGCTTCTTACTCGGTAGTACACAGTTATGGTTTGAAAGCTTCAACTTAACAATTATCAAATCAATTTTTCCACGTTGCATGCGATACTTCGGTATAGTCGATATTGGCTGTAAACGCGTTAAAGTTATACCCAGGCCCAGAATGCGTATCGCATTTGGTGAAGTGCCCCGAAGTCATTACCTTCCCGTTAATCGTGCCGCGGATAGCGGTTTCACGAGCTTTAATTTGTAATAATCCCGAACGTTCCGCCCGGCTATCGCGTGAAACTTTTACGTTGGTTATTTTGGATTCCTGGCTTATCATGGTAAGCAGTTTCTCCGGGCGTGTCGCGCTGCTGAAACTTTTCAAGTTTATGAACTGACTTTAAAAGCAGCGGCCAGAAAGCCTTATATTGCTACACGAACTCGTAAACCATCGTCGCGGATAGTTCAATTTCTTGGAGAACCGTTCCATATGGAATTGTCGTGCGTGTCAATCTTGGATGGAATAGTAAATCACAGACCCTTTTACGCGTTCGCGGGATAACAGGGCTATCGTCACGAGCTCGATCTTTATGACCCCTTGTGTCGGCAAAAAATTTCGCGGCTGCTCAAGCAGACTATTTAACCATGATTCCTATTTCCGCGTCGAACGCGCGCGATTTTACCCACGCGAATCGATGATAATAGACCGAGAGACCTGAAAAATTCATGAATCGGATGAACAGTACGAGCCTTTTCGCTCACGCTCTCTGCATTCAAATTTCGAGATTTAACTTTCAGATCCTAGACAAACCGTGATCTTAGATCGCAGCTGTGTCCGGTGACTGGCGTTCGACTGGATTATTGGTAGTAAAAATCGCAGCCATCGGAGATATGAATGTTTCATATTTATTCTAGCGGGAAAATACGTAAGGAGGTGTCCGATTTTACGGCGCCAATGTTATAAACCGTTTCAATCCCGAATCGCCACTACATTTCTAAGTCTTTTATGCACACATCTCCCTAGAGAGCCTAGAATTTAATCTAATATATTTAATCGAACTCGTTTCTTCATTTGGATAGATTTTAGTACAGAATTTGTAATCTCGGAAAAGTTTCGCGCGAAAGATTCAATGATCGTAATTTTATGAATTAAAACATTTTGAAAAATGATACTTGCTTCGATTATTGCATCACCATTCATCGCTGGATATACGAGATATTAGACGCATGATTTTATAAAGATAATGTATTAGTGTATTATTTGATAGCAGTTAAACGAGAAGAACAGATCTGGCAATCGAACGCCTCACAGATGATTAAATGTTTCCCCTATTATTATGTATTGCCTTAATCAATGATGGTCAAAAGAAGATTTTCGAGATTTCGGTGGTAACGAGAAGCAAATCATAAGAATTTATACAGGGTGTTACAGTAAATTCTCCCTAACTGACGATCAGTTTGAACACAAGAAAGGACAATTTAGGAAGACGAGATATGATTATTCGATGAGCCTTACAGCCTGTTTTTATAGTTGCTGACAATCGGTAACTATAAAAACGGGTTGCAAGGCTCGAAAAATCGAATCTCCTCTTCCCAAATTGTCCATTCTTGTGTACAATTTTAGTGACAATTAGGGAGAAAGCACGATGGTTTTATTAACATATTAGTCAATTTACCGTAGTGGAAACATGAAATATTTAGCTTTACGTCGTATTTAACTGTAAGACGGTGTAAACATTATTTGACACTAAAGGGATTATAAAAATGTAAACACTCGACTGCAACATTGTAATTACGATTTTGTAATTGTACTTGATTTAACTAGTTAGCTATTTCTGACGAGTATACTCGTTATAACAGAAAATATTGTCATTTTTTCATGACGAGTATACTCGTCGAAAACAAAGGAATATGTACTTCGAGATATTCTATATGAAATTATATACTTTAAAAGAGTGTCGTATTTAAAAAAGGAAACTATGAAGAAAATCAAATATATACAGCACAGTTACGGTAACTTGTAGTGTATTTTTTTTCATTTTTTTGTCGTGTGTTTACATTCAGCAATCTTTTCAGTGTCAAATAATGTTTGCACTATTTTAACACATTCGCAAAGGAAAAGAAATCTCGTTTTTACCCTAATCTAAAATAAAACTATCTCGATGTGTAAAAGTCAAATACGACGAAAAACAAAATACTTCACCTTTCCACTACTGTAAATCGACTAATATGATAGTAAAGATATCATAATGTGTTTTGAATTCGTCTCGATGTCCCCTATAATATGGTAAAAAAAAAATGAATACGTGTTCTTATTAGTAATTAGTAATTTCGCCATGAAAACAGGCAGTTTCCATATCCTGCGACACCCTGTATAATTTTAAAGTCAAACAAGAAGAATGAACGAAGAAATAACTATCATCACAGTACTGGACTATAAATCATCATGCTATTGTCAGTATAATCGTGACAGTCAGAGTAGTCAACATATTTCATTGTTCACTGGCGAGTACCATTATCGAGGAAACGAAAGTTTTATCCCGATTCAGGATTCGTCAAATTTGCTTAAAAATACGAGGACTTGCATGAAGCTTCGCAGTCTAGTTACCACTGAACAACTTCACTTTTACACGCACCGTGTACATTTCACCACCGTCTTCAAACGAAAACGGCAATTCAGAGCTTTCTCTTGACCATCAATCTGCGCTCCACTCGGTCTGCTGATTCTCTATACTTTCCTTATCCCGACAAAGTGGCCCGGAACTAAAATTTCACTGCTCGTTTTCCAAAAAATTAATTTTTCCATGTAAACACGCGATGAGATTATATTACTCTCGGAATGTCCGTCGGTTTCGAGAACGACCAAAAAATGGCAAAATCTCATATATGTACGTTGCTGTTGAAACAAACACGTACTCAAAGGTGAAACATTGTATCGCTTATAAAATTGCTATTGGAAGAGACATTTAATAATAGACATCGTTAATAGACATCATTTAATAACAGACATTTATAAATATCGTTTCACTCGTCAAAATCGTTGTCAGTGTAAACATTTAAGAATTAACATTTTTTAGATGAGCTCCCTTTAGAGAATCCCTTAAAAAACTTATTTAATATTTTCTTACATTCTTTCTTTAAAGAAACCACAATTTGCTACGATAAAAGCTCATATTATTATCTCAAAGTACTTTAACTATTCTTCTCTTTTGTCGAGATACAGGTTCTACACACCTATTTCATCCCTGTGGAGGTCATATTTGGTTTATATTATATATAAACATTAAATATTTTGTGGACATTCTTCGGGACTTACTGTAGACACTGAATGAAGATAATTGGATGAAGTATAGTCAACTTTGAACAACGTAAGCTTCAACAAAATTATGGAACTGCGTGATTTTGTTGGTCAAACAAGACTTACTTTACTACATTTACCACTTTCAATGATGATTTTGACGATTTTTTTTCAAAATTTTACAATAGTAACAGCATTGTTTCTGCGAATGTTATTAGATCTAATTATTCTATCGCAACTACCTATTACACTATCATATGAGAATTTGAAGTTCATCGTTACATACAATTTAAGATTAAATACAACACAATTTATACAATCCAATTTAAAATTCCGGAATAATAAATTTACATTGGATTTGATTTTGATTACAATAGTACGTGAAAACGAAGTAGAAGAATTTGATTCGAAAAAGAGTGAATACAATATACAAAAGGACTCCTTTAATAACCTTTCCAACTAATCGACAAATCGTTCCCGCATCATCGACATTCCGTTCAATCAACGACAACCTAATCCTGTTTACCAGATCAAGAAGAAGCAATTTCCGTGTGCACTTGAAGTGTGCCAATCGAGCATTAGTTCCGAGCCACAGTGCGAGATCCTCGGCATGCGATGCACGTGTCCTTGACCTAACCCCCGACGGTCTAGTGTAACGCGTAGACCGGTGATATCCACGTGGGGATGCGCAGATTCCTTAGGGAACGCGGAGGCGTACATCTTCCTGGCGTTGACGATCGGTTTCGTGACGGTGGTGGTCGGCTGTTGGCTGTCGGACAACTGTTGGTCGCCGGAGCCAGAGGGGGTGGTCACCCTCGCATAGCCTAGTGCAGACTTCCGTTCGTCCAGGCGATAACAACTAGTAGGCGGGCCCTCCACCGGCAGTATACCGGACATCGTCCACTCGGAGGAGCGTAACGACGCCGGGAATCAGCGGCCGTTGCTCGACATCAACGACAACCACACGCTGCCGCCGATGATCTGACAGCGCGCGATCGTCTGGGCCGCGAAGTCCTTCGCGGCCGATAACAGGCCAACCGTTGGCCCCTGCTAAGCTATCGCAGGAACGCGCGATAACACCGATAACAGCAGCAACAGGGGAATGAAGGGAGTTGGGAGGGGGGGGGCGATAGGTGCGCCAACGATGCGGGCGATCCTAGCGTAAAAGCAAACGTTCATCGAAATATCGACATATCCGGTCGACGCGACGCAACAACACAACGCGAGCACGGTCCCGATCCGATCGTGAACGGGATGGACGACCGATCTCGCGTAGATCTGTATCGTTTATAGTTTTGTTCCGAGCTTTAGTTTCCTCGCGTCGCGCTCGAACGCATCCGCCACCGACTAATCGGCGCAAGACACCTGCTCGAATCGACGTGCAATCGGGAAGGTGATCTCGCGTGCCAGATGCTGTGCAGATACACACGCGTTCCTCGATTGCGGGCTATGCACCGGCCTGCACCGGCTCGCTGTCCGACAGGGGCCGATCTCTCGCGCGGTGTCCGTTCGATCCGCGACTTTCCAACCGTGAAAGCTAGACGAGCGTGGATTATCGGGTTAATTCGTTGGGCCGTCGAACTGCGCCGCGATGAAATATGAAAGTAGAGAGCCGCTTTGAAGCTCGTAGTTAGGCGAAAATCCGGAGTGGGTCAATAATTTTGTTTCGGGGCCCGCTGATGGATTTCGATCGGCGACGTTGTCGCGGGGTCCATCGCGCTGGAACGAGCACGATCAGCCACCGGAACACAGAGAACCCGTTCATACACACGCGCGCACGTCTGCATACACGTGCACACGCGCGTGCATCGTCTACGATTCAACCTCTGTGTCCTGATCACCGGCTAATAATTTATACCGCTGCATCGGCGAGACGCGATGCAGCCCGCGTGAAGGACAATGGACGGCGAAGGCTCACATCTTCGAGTGTTACACCTGCTTTGCGTTCGTCTCCCCGACGTTGTACGGAATTGTTGTACGATAGTAAATGATCATTTAAAAAAAAAAAAGAAAGAAAGAAAGAACACATCGCCGAAGATACGTTTTCCTTCTAAATCAGGCGTGGGCGGAGTTGCGTGTGTTTTTCGGTTCTGCAGATTGTGGCAGCGGGTCGTGTCATGATAAGGGATCTCTTGGACGAGGTTCAACGGTGGTTTTCGACTTGGCAGTTGATGTGTCTGTGTGCGGACGATTGGCTTCCATACCTGAAAGATCAGATTCACACCCTTTATGCTGCGGCGTGAGCGAATTAGTATGCGAATTCGATTCTCTGATCGGTAAAAGTACAATAGACTCCCGTATAACGCGAGGTTGATAATGCTTGAGTGCTTGATGTATTGTGACACTATTTTCAACTTGTTCAAACTATAAAAGAAACGATTTATTTTTATCTAATTTCGGTTTCTTAGAATCGTCTTGGAAAATATGTATTTTGCACAAAGAGACTCGTAGTCTAGTGTCTAATATTCAAGATTTTCATCAAATATTTTAAATTGAAGATTCGGTTTTACGGTTTTGTTTAACTAACTATGACTGTTTAACTAACTTTGAAATAATCTCTTTCTTTGAATTGATATTTATATTAACTACAACAGTATTCTTCGTGTTATAAGAGAGAAATGTTCGATTTCCTGTAACATTAGTTCATAGTACGCGTATACATTATCGCATAATACGGGAGTCTATCATGTATAGTTTGTATGGATTGTAGAGTCCGAGGTATGAAAGTCGCCATGTTGGAACAGGTTTCATGAATAATATTGCTTAATTGAATGTCGATTACATAATGTATCGAATAAGTAATACTGATTTGCAGATCAAAATATTTATTCCAAGCAGCCATTTGAAATTCGACTAACATGGAGAGGTTCCCAAATTTCACGCTCACTTTTTGATGAGATTTGGCACAGGTTTTATTTTGGCATAGGTTTCAAATAATTAATGTTAAAGTATTAAAGGATTACAGCGCGAGGGTTCAGGTAGGCCGGATCGAATCTCCCCACTCCTTAATATTTCTAATGCTATGTTGGTGTCGTATGCTTTCGCTCGCGTTACTGGGAACGATTCGGCTCCGACCGATGATGCCCGAACCGTGCGCCGATTGACATCGTACGTACGCTTCCTCATTCGGTCGGAGCCGAACCGTTCACGTAGGGATAGAGATTCTTGCATATCCTATTCATGCGTAGAGACCGAAACCGCCCGAGACTGTCCGAGACCACCCGAGAATCGAGCGCAGTCCCGAAGCTTTCGGGAGTTCCGAAACACTCGAGATCTCGAGAGACTCGAGCGGGTTTGCACACTCCTAGAATTCTGTTTTACATATATACGTGTACACCTGTAGTTAATATATCCGCATATTAACCTGTGTACTTATCAATGCACGGGTACACGAGTGCACGTGTAATTAATGCATCCATGTTTTAATTCGTTGAGAAAGTGTAGTAATAAGAATTGTTTAATTTCGCGAAGACACATAACAAAAATTAATGCTATTATTTGCTGAGATAAAAAAAAAAGTAAATATGGACGAGGAAATAAATCATAAAAAACGATTGCGAGTTATTTGGAAATATTTTTAATCGATTAATAATTTGTTTTTAGACAAAAAGAAACTACAGAATACATTTTCTGAACGAATTAAAACACGGATACATTAATTACACGTGCACTCATGTATCTGTGTGTTAAGAAGGTATGTATTAACACAGGTTAATACACCGACATCCTTACGCGGAACGGTTTGGCTCCCCGACCGAATGAGCGAACGTACGTACGGCGTGAATCGGCGCACGGTTCGGGCATCATCGGTCGAAGCCGAGCCGTTCCCAGTGATGCGGCGAAAGGGTATCACACCAGCGCAGTATACTTGAAATATTAGGGAGTAGGGAAAAGTGGGGGAGGTTCGATCCGGCCTACGTGACCCTCGCGCCGGTAATCCAGCGCGTCTTAATCTGGCCTTTTATTAAGAACTTTAACATTAATTATCTCAAAAACTATAAGCCATCTACCCCGAAAACCGGGTATCGTTGGATTCAGCTTTACAAACTTTATTACTGTATCAAATCTCATCAAAAAGCGAGCGTCGATCATGGGGATCTCACCTTGTAAATAAATTCTCACCAATTATTTCTCAGCTTGTAAACAAAAATAAGCAATTTAGAAAGAGGAGATGCGGTTATTCGAGCCTTGCGACTCGTTTTTACAGTTGTTGACAATCGGCAAGTATAGAAATGAGCCGCGAAACTCGAATAATCGTATCTCCTCCTCCCAAATTATCCATTTTTGTTTACAAGCTGAGGAATAATTGGAATTTCCTATACTTGCAATCAGTATAATTTGAAGAATCACTGTTACGATTAGAACGACTACAATTAAGTGAATCTGACATTAGAGATTCAATTTCAGCATTGTGTAACACTAGGTTTACGGGTCTCGTCAAAATGACACGTTTCACATTCTTTAATTTACGATTATTGAGATTGTATGATTGAAAAACATACATCTATACACACAATTAATTCAATAAATTTGTTTCTTAGGCATAAGGTAGAGGAGCCGGTTAATGTGGGTAATTAATTTAATTTAATTTTGGGTAATAATTTAACTGTATACATACCGAATAAGACACGTTAAATTTTTTTATTCAAAAATAATCAAAATAAGAGAATAAAAAATGTAATATAGCCTATTCGCGATAAATATGAAGTTAATTATACCTGGAAACAAACCAAAGGCACAGCAACTGGCCATCTCACAGTAACCGGCTCCACTACACTATATTATGATAAAAATCGCTGAAAGCCTGAATAAATATATTTTTATAATTTTCATCGAGTAATATAAAGTAGCTTGTTTGAATGCTCCGTGAACCTAGTGTTAATGCCGAATTGTTCGTCGTTGAATATCAGGGACAAAGGAGCCTCGAAAGAAAGTTTGTTTATTTGCCTCGCGGAAAATGCTGCAGCCCGGGGGGCATGAAGGATCAAGCGGGCCGCGTTGCGCCACATTGCAGCTTCCTAAGAATGATAGAGATATTCATGATTTCCTTATAGCCGCACTGAGGAACTTCTTCAGTCGAATATACGCTATAACGGGGAGAGAAGAGCCCAGAGCTCGCTCCACCGGAATCTGCATTATGTACGATTGTAGTGGCCTAAAAGTTTCCGCGACCCGCCGCCACAACCTGCGAACCACGAGTTTCTACAAATTTTGCTTTCACTTAGATAGCGATAATTGTTTACCGACGGTGGATTACAGGGCATGACCCTGCTAACCGGCAGACCGAGGTCGCTTCGTTATTTGAAGCGTCACGCTCCGTGTTATTGTAAAAAATGATTAAGAAAAAAAAAATAGCGAAACAAAGAAGAAAAATAAGAAAAAACGAGATACCAGAAGAAAAAAGAAAGAAATGAGCGGATCGTTTGTAATTTTGTAAGATTTATAATACATGAATACTTTCTACACGGATAGTACTCACGAAACTGAAATCGTACGTCGTCGCCTCGCATTTGAAACTCGACCTTCGATCGGTGTTGCCGGAGCGGAACCGTGCATTTTCCATTAGGTCTGTAACAGCGGATTAACCGTAACAAATTCATGCACCTGCGTCACACTGCACACTGCGCGCCAGTGCATCGTGAAACCTCGATCGATAGACGAGATTTATAGTGTTCTTACATTTGCAACCGGTCTCTCTGGACGCTTTCGCAAATGGCCAACGGAATAATCAATTTCGAATTGACTACCCTTCGATAATTCTGTTCGAATAAAAATTGCTCAACTTTTCAATTTACACGGACCCCGTGTGTTACTACATTTATTTTCGCAAATCTGTCACGCACACGATTCATCCTTCCTCCCACCTCTTTTTTAAAACGGAGCTTTAAGTATGCGACTTGAGCGGCTCACGAAACCGAAGGAGAAATGCAAAATGTCAGTTGCTTGTATCGTTGTGTTGTTCAAATATATTTTCAGACCGATTAGACGTGATTGGACGCATCCAATGGAATGCACTGTCATTTGTTTCTTCCGATAACCTGTTTATGTAACGTCTGGCCGGATTTATTTCGCCCATGCCCGCACTATCTTCTCCTCTGCAACCGCATATCCGCAGGACAACCACTAAGAGCATATGAAGGATTTTACAATTCAGACACGTGTCTCGCATCGACATTCGCTGACGATAGTCAGCTCGAAATTCGCCTACAAAGTGGAGCTTAACTTGACGCGGGTCGCATCGCGCGGGGGCACAAATTAAACTCTGCTATGCGACCCCGTAGATGCATTCGTTTAACTGGAGCTATACTTTATAGGGACAGGTCGACGACGAAACACTGGTTTCATAATATTACCACCAGGAAATATCTAGCCTTAAAACACGAACCTCTTTCTTTTGCAATTATGTTTGCCGCTGTTCGCTATTTTGCTATAAAAAAAAATGAAGAATATCGCGACATAGAAATTAATTACTTATTGCTCTTAGCAATAGGATAATGATTCACATTATTCTCCTTTTTCTTTTTTAAACACGTTGGGTTCTTCAGAATATTCTACCTTTGAGTAGAAGAAGCTTTTAATTGAACAGGACAGAGGGGAATTACTTGGTGCACACGACAGATGTTTCCAGGACGGCTACTAAGTCGAGAAGTATTAAATGAAAAGGACCTTCTTTACTTTGTCAAATAGAACGGCTTTTTAATTTTTATATTATAGTTTATACAGATTTTCATAGAGTGATATACAGGGTGTCCCGGAAGTCATGCGCTATTGGGAAATGAAGGATTCCCGAGGTCATTTAAAGTAACTTTTTCCTTAGCGCAAATGCAATCCGCGACGTTGTTTACGAGTTATTGACGAAAAACACTGACCAATGAGAGGCGAGTTCGGCTGGCGCGAGGCGGCCGAGCCAACCAGCGAACGAAGCCCGGTTCCGGTCGTTGGCACGGCCGCCACGAGCCAACTGATCTCGCCTCTTTTTCGTTAATAACTCGTAATCAAAGCCACGGACTGCAGGAACGCCTCATTTTCCGATTGCGAGTGACTTTCGGGACAACCTTTATAACGCTTTATGCAGCTCGCTTAGTCTCGAAACATCACTGCAGATGAATAAACTGCGCATCTTTATGGATTTTATGGATAAAACACATCGCGAGAGGTATAAACATATTCGCGGTGCGAATGTATGGGCGACCTAATAATATGGGAAAAGATTTTCGTGGAAGCGTAAGGGAACGGTAGCTTTTAATCGGGGCCTCGGAAAAAGACAGTATCGATTCCGGCACCGTGTGAATATCGCGATCGTGATTGAAACTCGTAGTTACCGAGTTTTATCCCGAATCCGAGCCACGAGGAAGAAACGGCAGGTTTTTTTTCCGCCATCTAACATTTCCGGGGCCGATGTAACCACGTTTTTCGTTTACGTCGATTAAATCGCAGGTGAGGGGAGAGGCGGCCGCGCCGCGGAAAAACTCCCGCGGCCGATAAAAATAATTTATTTGCCGGCTGCTCTCGAGAGTGAAATTTTTGCGGATCCATTTCATGGATGCTGGCTGCGAGAAACGATGAAATTTAGATGCACCGGCGCAACACCAAGCTCCCATATCCGTGCGAGGTGCACGCGTACGCGCAAAAAAATAAACACATACACACACACATACACAATTACAACGCGATACATCGAATCTCCCGTGAACGGGATAAATTCGAAGGATTTTCTCCGTCGATGTAAAGTCGCATCAATACGTATGGCACCGGCTACAAACTACGTTGTTAGGAACAACACGTTACCGTTTGCTCATAACCTCCGAGAGATATACCGTCTGGCAAACAAGTCTCTGTAGACTGTTTAACATAAAATAGCTTCCTCCAGATTGAACCGAACGACCTTTTCTCAAGATTCGAAAGAATCTTGCCAAGTTCCAGTTATGGTAGAGGTATAATACACAATAATTGAGTTCTGCGTGCTCAGCTTTTTGAATTCGGAAATCGAAATTCCTTTTATTTTGACTTTTCGTCGATGAAACTTTCATCGATTCGTCTTAAATTACAACGTATTCGTCTCAATTTCCCGATTAAAATAATACTAAACACGATATAATTATAATTATAATTACTATATATATTTTATATTATATTACATTATAATATTATAATATAATATATAATATTTATTATAATACATATTATAATATAATATAAATATATATATTATAATAAATATTATATATATATATATATATATATTATAATACTGCAGTTTACTGGACGATGCGTAGAACATTTTTTCAAGAAGCTACAATTGATCGGAATTACAAGATCGGATTACAACTTTTTATGTTTTGTAAATTCGCTCGGAAATAAATCTTGTCATACTTTATTTCACTTGTCTTGTTAACATTTTGGCAAGTATAGTTCACATTTTAAGACATAAATCAAAATTTTCGAGAATGTGACTTACGCTAGTACAATCCGCGCAATCTAACACATATCTAACCAACTCAATTATTCCCAACTAATACACACGATTCAAGGAAGAACAAAATTTGATTCGGTTCTTATTTCCGAATATTTTTATTTTCCATAATGATACACAGTCTAAAGATTCTTACATCTTTCAATGTTTCTGCCTGTACGTACATCTAACTGATATCAATTTGTAAAAGCATCTTTTAAATTCTCTTTACTGACTCGAATAAACTATGAAGCGGCTAGCTCCTATTTTCTTCAAGATTCTGATCAATTGCGATTTCTTTAAAAAATTCTTTATACGCCATGTACTGATCCTTGCAACATCTAGAAAAGCTTAAGTCATTCGATGCAATGTAAGAAACTTATTCTCTCTCGGAAAATATACAGAGACTTTACCGGCCGATTGTATCGTCGGGGAATACAGCGTAGAATAAATACTCGGTAAACTAATTGATGCTCATTGAAATTAAATCGACGATTCCATATCGTCGGAGGTAAATCTTGTAACAGTCCTAACGGAGGTGGAACGTCCCAATAATGTACGGTGAAGGTTCCGTGAAAATATTCTAAACAGCAAGCAGGTCAAGTCGGATGTAACTTTCTGCAGCGGACAATTGAAACTCGCTACGTTGCAATGTGAAATCTGGTAAAGTGTTCTAGAAATATTTTTTTAGCGGTTATTGTTTACGTTCTGATGGTGGAGAAAGCCTCGGAAAAGGGGGCTGCTACTTGCAACAATATTTGCGCGTTTGTTTCGAGAACCGTTAATCAACGCACGGAACTGTTGATTAACTGAAGTAATTAATCTGCCTATCACGCATATTTTTAAGGGCAGCTTTTTAGCAAATATCTAGAACATCGGTTAAGCGAATTTGTGAAATATCGATTACTTTTCGTTAAGAGCTCTCAAGCTAGAAATAAACTGAAACTATTAACTGCAAATCCTTACACGATTCTAGTCTAATAACGAACGACTTACCTGTAGGTTCTTAAAAGAGAGACTTGTAAATTTTTATAGTGTTTTAGAAAATTGACGGCCGTTAAAGGAGAAGTATATGTAAAATTCAATTCCGAATTCTAGATTACGCGAAAATATCGAAATCGACAGACGCCACTTAAATTACATTTCCTAATACATTTAACGGTAGATATTATTGGTGCTGATTAACTTTTTTACTGCCGCATCGCCCACACGTGGGTGATGGAATTATTTTCTGAGATTTGAAAATTCATTTTTACGCTGATCTATTATATTTTTCTAATTTTATCGAGTAAGAAGTTGAAAAAATAATTGATGCCATATAACCTTGTCTTCTCAATTTCAATTTGACTAAATGTACTGCTTCGATTTTATGAAACTGTGTGACGTTTTGGCGTGACAGACAAATTGTTGAATTTGCAAAGGTGAATTACAGGGCAGTTCTCTTTTAATTTGGGGAGTGATTTTTTTGTGCGACTTTTCGCTGACACATAGGTGACGTAAACTTCTTCGTTCCAACGGGATTCTTCTCGGTATTGTTGCAATTTCGATGAGGGTTCATTATAATATTCGGACTTGTGGCAGTCGATGCTCCGTATTACACCGCTCGGAACACGTTATCACGGAGCGGCGTTATTACGCTAACAATCGCGGCGTTAATTTCAGGCACCATTGTAATAATGGTACCTACTGTCAGATCTTCCGCATTCCGACATTTGTAGAGCGAGCCGCACAATTAGTGTAACTATGCGAAGCTGCGGTGACGTTTCCTTGTTCTCGCCGTTAACGCTCTCCTAATAAATAAGATAATTTACGCGTTAACCTAATGTTACGTAAAAATACGAAGAAACGAACAATGGGTTTAAAAAAAAAAGAATAACTAAGGGAAAGAAAATGCAAATAACCGGAATTGATCGTGAATATCTTTCGTAGATAAGCGAACGCGTCATACGGGCAGTTTATAATCGAACGAACATAGTTGATCTTTGAGATTCGAGCACAGCTTACAAAACAGGTGCGAAGAATCGCAAAATTTCTAGAGCTGAAACATAAGGCGTTTTTCTTTTTCATTCAACGATGCAGTCACAATTTGAAGAAATAACTAATAAGAAGAATATGAATAGGATTGACAGTCGAATAAAAATTTGTCGACGGAAAATCAGATTCAATCCTGTTTTAAAGACCATCATTAAGAGTTAGGAAAATGAATGTTTAAGTTAGGGAAATGAATGTTTGCTCGACTGCAAAGAAAAGGAAAAATAAATAAGAATTTCTTGCGTTTTTACTCATTTTAACGAATGTCATACTACGATTCTTTTGATATTTTAACAACTATTTCATCGATGTAGTTGTGATATAGTTTATACATATACTTCGTATTCATCTTTTTGCAGGTCATATTCACCTTTTAAAAATCGAATTATCCTCTCGCAGATCATATTCACCTTTTCTTAAGTCAAATATATTCTTTTGCAAGTTAAATTTATTTTGTGGGTGTCTCGAGAGTGAAATTATATAAATGTTATTTCAAATTGTTTTTGCATATTGCTTCGATGATTACTGTAACAACTGAATGACGAAGTATAGTTTTGAATAATGTAAATTTAGAATGTCAGACAAGGTTACTATTAATTTCACCGAAGGTATTTTTTTCAGGGATATTATTAACCATGCTTTTGTAATTACTATTCACGCATATG
The DNA here is from genome assembly GCF_051020955.1 of Megalopta genalis. NCBI lineage: Eukaryota > Metazoa > Arthropoda > Insecta > Hymenoptera > Halictidae > Megalopta > Megalopta genalis. The sequence continues at coordinate 19,549,075 of NC_135020.1, read as the reverse complement.
GTGGTATGTTCACTATTAAACAAGTATTTTAAATTCACTGTTAAAGTGAACTGTTAAAGTTAAAGTTAACTGTAACTAAGTTAAATTAATTTTAATTAATTAACTATTAACTTGAACTAAAGTTAAAATTAAGTTCACTGTTAAGCAAATTTAAAATTTTAATAAATTGATTTTATTTTGCTTAGAATAGTTTAAAAAAATAACATAGAATTTCACATTCGCAAAGGGATCTATTTAATCTGTAAAATGATGAATTTGATTTGAGAAATATTCAGTATAATTTGCAATAGGATGAATATAATAGAATAAATATTATTGCAAAATGATGAATTTGAAGTGCAAATAGATGAATATGATTTGCAAAAGGACGAATTTGGTATGCAAAACTTGTAACCGACGTCATAGTCATACAAAATTCGCAGTTCGCTGATCAATTGCCTCTTCGCTTAATCCTTGCGATGTTTATTCATAGCAAAGGGGCTGCGCTATATCATGACAAGGATCTCATGCCGCTTCCATGCAATTTCATGTCCCATTGATCCTCGAATCGACACCGTAGAACACTGCTACTTAGACTGAGCAGTAATGAGCTAATTAAACTAATTGCAACGACCTCCAGACATGATAGTCCTTTAGATCGCAGATATCAGATATTCAAGCAGTACAGTCTAATAAAAGGTAATCGTAAATATTCCAGAACTTTGCTTCAGTTTTTCTTTTATATTGTAAAACTTTTTATCTCGCATCTGTTTTATCTTTCATTTCTTCATTTTGCCTGCGTTAATACTTTACTCTTCAACATTAATTTTTTAATTCGACCGAATTATTCATTTAAATTGTTGTCATTTAATTTTGCCATTTGCATCATCTTTATAGATGGTGTTTCATAAACTTAGCTATACGCTCATTTAAAATAGGAGATGGCGACAGTATTTCTAAATGAGTATCAGTATATTTTACGGATAAAAATACAACCTTACTAAAATTGTATGAATAATACAATAAGAGATAAGATAGATACGAGGAACACGGCATTCTTCTTTCAAATGCTTTCAATTCTTTCAAATGATTGCAAAATTTGATATAATTATTCATTTCTAATGATATATTCCAAATTTACAATTCTTTACTATCGGATTCAGTCAATTCAAAGTAAAATGGGACCTTTTAGTGAATCTCATTTTATAGAACACTACAGGTTTATTTGTAGGTCATGCTAGGAAGGATTGCACAGAATCTTGTGGAACAATCTTCGTTCTCTGCATTATATTTTCATTACAATTCTTGTTCTTACAATTCTCTATTTGATAAATTTATTTATTTATTTGTCACATTATGTTGTTCTCTCGGTACGTTTCAGCAATTCGCCTTTTTATCCAGCATTGCACTGGATTGGTGAGGATCTTGCGAAGTTGGCACATACAAAGTCAATACTCTCCTTCCACTTCCTGAAAAGTAGTGTAACGGTGCTGTTGAGAGCTACGGAAACACAGCGAGGTAGCACTTTGTCACACGTTGAGGAACTGTTCTGGTAGAAATCACATTCCAAGTTAGTTAAATCGCATTTATCTCCGTCCCACTGGTGGGCACGGGCGGAAGCGCGAATATTAATATTAGTTTGAAATTATCAATACCACGAAGACCTGTTTCTCAAGAAGAGATAGTAATCTTTCTTTGTAGCGGGAATACATAGGAAAAACATCGAAAGGAGAGTCTTGATATTATTCGTGGTAAAAAAATGATGTCTCGGGCGCAGAATCCTCTAACCAAGCTGCAATAATCGTATATTTAACCCTTCTGCGGCGTTTTGGGTGTACATGACTCAGACCGTCTATTTTTGAGATCCGCAAAAATACAATTTGACCACTTCCGCATCGTGGTCAAGATCGGGGAATTAGCAGTTCAATTACCAAAAGATCGATTCATTTCTATCGCCTTTTATTAAATGTATATCGCTTGTTAAATGCCCATCACTTTCGAAAACGGTATAATTAATTTGCAAGTAGATAGAATCTTCTCACCAAAGAATCGGTGTTATCCTTCGCGTGTTACGGGAACGCAAAATTTTGGGCTGAAAATTGAAAGTTGCACTGTAGTGCAACTAAACGCAACAAATAGAATAAAATGATCATTACGATAAATTATGAATTAAATTTCTATTCGATCCAAAATTGTTATCCTTTTTGTATTTCTTTTCAGATTTTAAAAATTACGTTTATATCTTCTCATCATTAATTTTATCATTAAATAAATACATTAGTACGCATACAAAACAGTTAAGGGACCTACCTCTATGGTGAATAGTGTAAGCTTTTATGAACACCGTAGGAGAATTAATACAAACAAGCGTTAAATGAACCTGCGCAACGATTCACAATTTATTATGAAACGAAAACCACTGTTTCCGCATTTCTTGCGGGATCTTAATAATTTACTTAGACGCTTCCAAGCTTTTGTTCGCCGCTGTGCTTAAGAATTTACGTCGCCCTAAATAATCTCGCTAATGGAGTGAAAAAATAAAATAAAATCTATAAATCCTCTTACAAAAATAAATCTCGCGGCAGCGCGTTCACTGTTCCAACCAGCAACAAGTACAACAAATTCTTCCTAATTGACGCCCATTATTCGAACCTTGCTTCAAGCCTTTTTATAGTTACCGATTTTCAACAACTATAAAAATGAGTCGTAAGGCTCGAATAATCGTATCTCCTCTTGCCAAATTGTCCATTTTTGTGCACAATCTGAGCTCCAATTAGGGAGAATTTACTGTACACCGCGAAACCGAGATAATTTATTTAACACTAGATTTACGGAGCACAAAAGATAGCTGTTTTATATTAGTTTATAAAAGTAACAGTAAGACATTTACTCTGATTTTTAACAAGTGCTATTGTAACATTTGCCGTAAGTAACAAATAAATTGAATAAATAACTCATAAATGTATCTTTACGTAAATCTAGTGTTAAGGAAACGCAAACTGAGCTGCTTCAAAATTTGTTACACTCGACATACTTTATTATCTAAAAGTGTTCTTTAAGTACAGATAAAGATCCGTTCAGTGATTATTTTATTTTGCAAACAGTATATTATTAGCGAACAAAATTTGTATCATTAGATATGACTGACAGAAATTGTTACAACCAAAAATTGAACAAAGACGTACTTAAATTTGATCGTCCATGTGTACGATATTTCTTGAAGTAGCCAAGTATACCTAATTTAGTATTTACGACACGAGGTTGTATTAGGTAATTTTCTCACTGGACCGCCAGAAGGAGCAGCTGCAATGCGTTTGATCCACATTGTTGCAATATCAAGGGCTGAGATCTCCTTTGTGACGTTGGCAGCGCGAAATTTGACTGGTTTTCATTACCTTTAATCTTTAAAGCATGACATAGTCCTTTAGGAAAATTCAATATCAACACTTTTTACATGGATTGTAAAATAATCTCTTCCGTAGTCTCTCTATTTTTCTGGCTATATTCTTTTATACGGTGTACTTATATAATATTTAGTATTTGAATAAGTACGAATTAAAATTTTCAAAATACATTAAGTACTAATTTATTTTAATTAGATTTTTGAAATACGAAATTATCTCAACGCTGGGTTTACGGAAGACTAAACCCCTCTATTTTATATTGTTTCGTAACAATAACGAGCACATATTTACTCAGATTTTTAGCAATTCCTATCATGTGTAAAGTGCAACAAATTTATTTAATAATAATAATAATAATCGTAAATAAGAAAAATTGGAATTCAACATGCTATGTTCTGCAAAGCTGGTCCTAAATTAGTTACTTTACAGTAACTAATTAAAAACAGGAAAATCAAATAATGTCGAAAACATTGTAACAATCCTTTTTAAAAGAGTGCAATCGTATTTTGCAACATTAACATTTCTCTAGGAAATCAAACTGCTTGACAATAGAGTTCGATTATGGCTACAAAATTGCGATTTTGTTCTGTCTACAACAAAATAGCCCGATTACTAGAATCACCCTATACCCTATTTTCGAAATCACACTCTTAAAACCGCTGCAACGTTCTCACATCTTCAAATTGAAGCGTCAAATTTCGGGAGCATATGCTCGAGACGCTATGCTCTAAGCGAATGCGACAAAAACGAGTGAATTCTTTTACCCTGGCAGAGGAGAATATCGCCTTAAACGTGTAAGTGATTTTCCTCGAGCTTCGGAAAATGTCGATCGACTTCGATCAGCAGCTGCCGCACCTTTAACGCTAGGTTTACGGAGCACTAAAAGCAACTATTTGATATTGCTTTATACGGGAATCCCAATCGACTATTGTCCCATCAACTTAATATTGAATAAATTCTTTATAACTGTATCTTTTTTTTTTACGATCCCAGTAAATGTCGAAAAATCTTGCGAAGGAAAAAAATTGGAACAGTCAGTTTGATGGGTTTCGTGAACCTGGCGTTATGCAAGAGACTACTTATAAGTAGAGACTTCCGTATAACGAGATAATGTGTTGCGCGTTCTACGAATTCGTTTTATAGGAAATCGATTCACACAAACATTTTCCTCTTATACCAAGAATAATATTGCTATCTCGTATGAACGAAACAGTTCGTTCCATATAAATTCAACGATGTCGTTCGACAAATTCGTTACGTAGTTGTAATTAGTTAACGTTAAAACTACGTGGCGGTCGAAATCACCAGTCCCATATTTTTCATTTCGCATTTATCGAATTTCTTAATTCGAGCATAATGAAAATGCACAACGAAAATGCCACAGATTCTCTGCAGGCTCAGTGCCATCATTCTCATAAAGCTCGGTAGGTTTAATGTTAAACGAAATCGGAAAAACTCTTCTGTAGTTGGATCCAAAAATTTCGCTCTAGCGTTTCGTTTCAATGTAACTAGCTGTTCGTTTCTACACATTTCAACGCTAAATCTACCGAATCTAATCGGTAGTCTAAGTCTAATCTTACCGAAAATAAGTAACGTGCGTTGTTTTATGAGGCAACCAATCGCTGTACCTTTGATTTATCCAAAAATAAATGAAGAAGAAAAGAAAAGTTTATTACATTAAAGTTTAATTATATATTATTAACTCACATAAATTAATTTTATTATAATATTAAAAAGATAAATATAATGTTCAAGAACACAGCAATTGGTCACCCCACAGTAGCCAGATCCACCATCCTATTTATTCTTCCTATATTATTATTATTATTATTATTATTCTCCCTATATTATTATTACTATTATTATTATTATTATTCCTATATTATTATTATTATTATTATTATTCCTATATTATTATTACTACTATTATTCCTATTATTATTCATTCTATATTATCTTTCCGCAATTTTTATTGGAATATATGCTTGGATTAAGAAATTGATTCAATCGTTCCCTACGAAAGAGTCTTTCTAATCGCAGTAACCCTGAAACAAGAAATGTGTAACCGGACATTTTGATCGATTCGGTAGGTTTAACTATGTATTAGAAATCGTGTTACACGGAAACGGTGGTCGCAAAATCTTTAGCGCGTTGTAGGGATTCGTGTTATACGGGAGTCTGCTGTCCGTAGACAAATGAAATCCTCGCACGTGGTACCAATCCTACAGTCCAGTGGCTTGCGGCAGTGAACGCGTTAATCTTCCTTTGGAGCAGCGGACCGTCGCGGTTTCGCAATCGCAAACGTCGTGACAATGAGGGCTCTTCCCTAGAAGAAACGATCGGCTACCACGAGGTCACGGAAGAGAATGGCACGGTCGAGGGCGTGGTCTTCGCCATAACTCATCGCTTTAACCGGAAGTTCCCTTCGGGCTACGGTTCGCATGATCGAAAACGGCTCGAGTCCTCCTTTTGCCAAGCTCGTTCCACAGGTTCCCGTAAAATCCGATCAGAATTTCGGCCGGAAGACCTCGGATCCTATCACAGCAGCTTGACGAGCGGATGGTGTTGACTAAGCAGAGTGTTCGAACGACATTCGGCTGGTGTCATAACCTTTATTGTCGCTCGCCCGTTCATTGTTAGCCGTCGCGCGTCAATCGTCTTTTGTCTGGCCCCGTACGGAGAAAACGACTACAAGTTCGCCGTTGCTTCCGAATATCCGATTCGCCTGAAAATTGTTCTCATTTAATCTTCGGGTGGGCGGATCGCCGCGAAATCTACGTGAATGGGCTTTCGTGTATTATGCTAGATAGTTTGTATGAAATCGATACTCATGCTGAGTGAGACGTTCCTTTTCATGTCGTCAGATAATAGCTTCTTTTAAAAATATGTAGCTTCTTTCTTTCTCTTTCGGCTTTAGTCTATTCGGATAGCCCGTTCCATCGCACAATGGGTCAGGAATCCTTCTTATAAAAAATACCCGAGCTCTAGCATTTATTAAAAACATCTTTTAAGAACCTTTCCCAAAGTTTCAACTGTAAATATTGCCTTATTTATACGTACAGTTAGAAAATACTTTCGACGCAATTAAATAATGAAAATACTGGTACTAATATGCATAAAGTTGTCTCGCAAAGCTGTCATTTGATGATTTATAATGAATATTTCACTTTAAATTTCAGAATTTTGTCTTTAGCCAATTGGTATTTGAAAAATGGATTTTTAGTAACGAAATACGGGTTCCTGCCAACTCTACAAGGATTCGTTCAGGTGCAGATGTATAATTTCTAGCGATCATTCGGTTTAGGATTCTTCGATTTGTTCGGGTAGAAACAATGAGTTCTCGTTCTTGGTATGAAATTGTTATTAAATTTTTGTGCTCAGCTAATTCACTTTTACGTTTCGACCATATACAAGTTGGTAAGAATGTTTAATTGCATTGGTAAATTTCGGGATCGATTTTCGGCACATGTTAATAGAATTCAAGAGAGCTTTAGACCTTCGTCCAAGATTTTTCGCCTAAATAAAAACGCCTTGGAAACGCCAGGATCTGATTCCAGATTTATTTGTTCGTACATTCAGCCTTTTATAAAGCGTAAAATGAATAAAATGTACACATATTGTTATTTGTAATATATAATTTCCAATTTCCAATACGCAAAGTATACATCATGCTAAAACTATACGATCAGTCTCGCCATTTGCCTTAACGATATTTTAACGATATTATCGATATATAAAGTATCGATAAAATATCGATAATCGGTAATCACATCTCCAGTTCCAGGTAGCATTTCTCTCATTGCGATCTTTGTCGATTCCTCATAGGCGAACCAACTTTTGGTAGGATCATTCATTTACATTTTCCTTGCCGCTGCGACATACACATGCTTTCGATTTACATAAACGTCTCTGCGCAACTTCATCGTCAATCGAATAGTGTTTCCTTGCAATAGTGCGGCATCATTGAGGATAGTAGCACACCGTGACAGAGCCTCTGCTAACGGCTGAAGGAGATCACCTGTCGGCGGCGTGATAACTTTCGTCGTAAGAAACAATCGTCTCGGGCGACGCGGCTTCGTTTCGCTCGCATCGCGACGCCGGCAACATTTGCAACGTTGTTTGGCGTACGAGAAAGTTTAATTGCTCAATCCCCGAGATCGTAATGCGTTAAATATGTAAATCGCCGTTGCTCCACAATTCTGCTTTCAATAATGCCGCGGAAAATTTTCGCTGCTCTCTGTCGATCGATCTTCCGCGGCCATTGTTCCCGGCAGAACTCGTTCGACAACGAATCGGCGGCCCTGTAAACTTGTCCGCGTGCAACTTCTCGGTCCTGTGTTAGCGAATTAAAATTACAATTTCATCCGGAAAAGGTGGGCGGAAAACTTTCCTTTTACAGCGCGCCGAGCACAAAGTTGAAGCGTTCCGCGGCGAACAAGTATCGTCGGGCAAAACTTCTAATTCCTGAAGGGGATCTTTCTGACCACGCATTAGGGGCTCGGGGGATTTCCCTGCTTCCACGGTTTCGCTAAATTGATTTTTATTTTCAATTTTTCACCGTTCCGTCAATTGTTTTACCTAAGGGAGACCTGGGCAGGCAACAACGAAAAGGTTTTCAGTCTTTCTTGAGAATGCTCTTTTCAATCAAGGAATAGTTTGAGTAATTTAACATATTATCGAACGGCAATGATTTCATAATTTGTGAGAGCCTTCGATTTACAATAATATTACAATATTAGAATAATGTACGAGATTTACAATAGTATAAAATAATAATTTCGTTTTGAAGCAAGTGTAATATTTCTGTATCTGCTTAATACATTTATTTATTATTTTTCACGTTGAAGAAAGTTGTAGTTCACGTTGTAGTTCACCTTCATTACAATATCCCCCGATTGGGGATAAAAAGTTACAGTAGTTTGTGTTCTCCCATTAAATGTTCTCCCATTTTTCTGATAGCCATAAGAATTTTCTGGAATTCTATATTATTTATTAGAATTTACCTGCCTCGGTCTCTCATAAGAATTGCAACTAGAAAACGTGGATTTTCCATTAACGATTCTACCAGGAACAAAATCGAATGAAATGCTTGGTTTTCAATTATACCGAGATTCAAATTATTTCAGCTCTAATAAATTTTGGTCATTGTAAATATTAATTCACTTATATCATTACTTTTAAAACTGCATTTTCTATGAAAAATTTAAATCTTCGTTTTTCATTTATTGTCCGCCATTCGCTTACCATTTCTGATTACAAATATGATCGTATATTCTTTAAATATTGGAAAATTCAGTCGCAGTTCTCGATATTATTTTTCATTCATTTACGTAAGGGGATTCCTTAACTTTTTATAAGCGGTGAAGACTATTCTCAATTTTTGAGGATATAGGAGACTTAAGAATGCCTAGTTGTAGAATATCAGTAGAATACTATCAAGATCACGAATGACTCCAAATGAATAAAAATCCATTTCCACTAATTATCTCTGGCATCATTTACATCGAATTAAATCACTCACGAAAACTCCATATCAACAAGTGAACAATTTAAGCATACTCAGTTAGGCTCCTTGTCTTCTTTTATCTTCGTAGGTGATATTTACCCTATTGTAAACTGTACTGCACAAAGACCGTTGCATAACAGGATATGCAACGCGATCTCAACTCGATCAACTCCATCCCATATTCATGCAATTCCACTTTCTTCGTAATTAGACTGCAGATTGGACAGTATTCGCACGAAACGTTGCTTTGATTTAAACATACCAACCATAATCATAATCCGACCGAGAAAATTACATTGGCTCCAAAATGTTTGCAGTCCGTTCATAAAGTCGCATTCATACGAGAATAACTAGACTGCGGATCGTTATACAAAATAAAGATCTTCTACCTCAATTGCAACTGGCTTAAATAAAACAGAGAACTTGCTTTCTTAGTAGGTTAAACGCAGGGTTACCAGCTGACCTCTTTCTGCAGGTTGTCCTCCTTTTTTCATTTTGTCCTTCTACCTTTTAATAATTTTGGAGAATGACCTCGTTTCTCTGCTGCTCATTTGGGAAAATAATTCCTATATCTTAATGGAAGATTTTTCCATTAAGAGAATTCAGAGAAGAATTTTCTTATGGCAGCATTGTGTAACACAAACGGGATTATGGCATTACTCTTGACATCGCTGACAACTGTAACAAGTTAACATGCTTTTTTTGTTATAAATTGTAGTAAACATTTCGCAAATATTCTCTTTCGAGACAATCGGACTTCTTACGGAAAAAGGATAGCTCGGTAGCCCTGTTGAAAGCAACGTGAGAACGTTTCTACCTTTTTCTGCTTCTCGTACTCATCCTCGTCCTAAACGTACGAAACCCGCAGTCGAATGGCGACGAATGCCCCGAGGACGAACCGGCCGGGGCAAACGATCTTGAAGTCGAACTAGCATTGAATTAATCATGACTCACGTTCATCCACACCTCTCGGATAGTAATCTCGATCGTAGGTAAGTTAAGATTCGCTCGGCGAGAAAACTCGAACTGTTAAAACCGTAAGAATAGTTAATGTACTTCGCGGACATATGCCAGCAACGACGATCCGGGAAAGCGAAGCTAAACGCGTGAAATCAACGAAATCGGCCGTCGATGACTGCGATTTCCGATGTCCGACGTTAAAAATCCGCGCGTCCGACGCGGTTGCGGTGCGCAACGTCTCTCGTGATTCTAAACATCGATCATTCGACCGTGCCCCTCCTGCGACCGGGGTTTTTCGGGGTTCGTAGATACATAGTGGGCCGCGGGAGGGCAATCGAAGACGAAAAAAACTGAAAAGGTGCAAAAACAAAAGAAAACAAAACTAACAAAAAAAAAATACAAAAGCGAACAAAAAAAGCCAACGTGATAATAACGTACTAAAGTGGACCAACGTCGAAGCCACACACCGGAAATTCTAAAAACGAAGGGTCGTAGAAGTAGATGGACTCGCTTGAAAGTGTTTAGAGGTACATCGCGTTAATCTTTCGGCCTGTCGATCCCTTTTTGTCACTCGCGAAACGATAGAACTGCGTGAACACCGTGAAACGTACAACGGGGAATCGCGTTTCTTATCGGCGGCAGACTGTTCAACAGTTTTGTTAATCGATCTATCGTTGTAGTTGTTGATCAGTCGAGTGTGCTCGGAGCGGATGATACTTTTTTATGCGTTTAGCGACGATGTTCTGCGATTAGTCGTTAGTTTCTTTAGACCTCCGAGAAGATGCTCAGCCGCGAGCTCGAACTGTGAACAGCTATCGTGGCATTGGTTCCAATCAAATGGATCGAGTGATAAGCTGGCTTTGATTTTACGAACGTTCATTCGACGAAATATCAATCGGATCACTGGTTGATACAGCATTCGCTTTGTATGCTGCTGCACGGGAACGCGGAGCGCAGAATTTCCGCGGTTTCTACCGATTTGATTCTATAGCAATGCTTCTTCTAAACGATTTGACTGCCGCGTCACCCATATGTGGGTTACAGAATTATTTTAAAATTCACGTTAAATCATTTAAATTTCACGTTAATCCATTCTGGTTTCTCAATTCTGTTAAGATTCGCAAGAGGTAAGAATGCTAAAAAAGAAGTAACCGATGTCATGTAACTTCGCTTTGCAATTTTAATTCAATTGCATTAAATATTTTCATTTTATGAAACTTTTGAGGTTTTTGGCGCGGCCGTCAAAGTGTTAAGATTCATTCAGATTGCTTAACCCCTTGACATACAATGGCGAGTTAGGGTCGTCATTCGTTTCACGTGCGACTGTAGACTTTGACGAGTCTAACTCGACAAGAGCTGTTTTCGGCGGACGTCGTGCAGTATTTTAATTAATTAGATTACTCAGTTGCTTTACTCGTGCGTTGATTCCGGTTTGTTTACAATGTTCAAAATGTCCCACCCTCCCACCTTCTCGACAGTACCAATAACAAAGTTGCGTCTGCAAATCTCCAAATTTCAAAACAAAACATTCTCTTTCTCGGCTTGCGCATAACTGCTCAGTTGTGCCAAATTAAATAGCATTGTTCGGACGCATCGAAATCCGTTTTATTTATACGTCAAGGGGTTAATCACGCGTTTAACATCGTATGCTGTTGTTTTTACAGAAATTTCGATGTACATCCATTGACTACGAAATCGATAGTCTACAATAATCGAGGAAATAAGTGATTGATCATTGAGAACATATGTCTCCTGTTTGGGAGAATTCAGGTACATTGGTACGATAAATGTAAGCTTAAACAAATCCACGGCAAGAAACAACAGCATTAGCTGCACACACGTACAAAACATAATTGTAACATAGAGATATACACGAGCTTCTTTTGTCCTGTTTCTTCAGAATCAATTCGAGCTTATTACTGATCCAAGGATTTTAAGATACGCATTCGACCATTTTGCTTCAGTTCGAAGCGAAGAATTTCCTTACTGCTTATCGTTTACAGTCGGTCGCGAATATCTACGCACATCTGCAAAAGTCAACTGTTACGAACATTTTATGGACGTTGATTAACACTAGATTTACGGAGCACAAAAAACAGTTGTTTTATATTAGTTTAGAAAGGCAACAATAAGACATTTATCCTGATTTTTAACAAGTGTTATTGTAACATTACGATTTGCGATATGAATAATCGTAAATTAGAAAATTAGTGACCCGTCATTTTGACGGGTTCCGTAAATCTAGCGTTAAGTCAGCGAAAAGCGATGGAAATTCTAAGCTCGTTTTTTACGTTCGTCACTAGGAAATATAAATAGAAATCATCGACACAGATGGTCACGATTTTTCGAAAATTTCTTGCGAGAACGTCGTCGTTTTTCTACTTTGTTAATTTCCGTTGACGAACAGCCCGATGTCCGTAAAATGGTCACACCGTTCCAGCCCAGGCTGTTTAAAATTTGACAGCCGTGCGTAAACTTCGGCGACCGATCGTAATTAAGCGTTAGCTGCCCGAATGATAAAAGGTGCTGCCGCACGTCGATCCGAACACACGGCGAGACCGTAATTCGCGTTAACAACCAGTTCTGCGAGCGTAGAATTTCTAGATCGTAAAATTAAACGAATGGGTCGAGCCGAAGGACTAACTCTAGTTAAGCATAGCGCGAGAACTTTTATCGGCTTTAGTTGCGTTCACGTGCGTACAACGCTGTCGTCGAAAATGTTTATAGAGGCAGCAGAGACAAGTACTTCCGCGGAATTATATGTATACACAGGTCGGTATTTATATACACGGTATACCGCAGGACTTCCTTTTCTAGTACGTTTTAAACAAAACCGAACGACAGCTACAATTGTTACATCGTTGCGACGTTTTGTATTTTCTTGTTGTACCGAACAGGAGGGAACCCGACGCCTGGAAACCGTCGATCGATCGGAGCGGCGTGCTTTTAATTCCTCGTGCAAAATTACTAGGCAGACTATGGTTCCTCTTATCATGTTCGACGACGAAAGCATCTTTGTGATTTTAACGGCTGCCCGAGACGGCTGCAGCCCGAAATCGGTCTCTCCGATCCGAACGGCGGTTCCAGCTCGAAGAAACACACAGTAGCATAACCGGATTGGTAAAAGAAATTATGGTCGTTCGCTATGAAAATGGCTCGAGACGTGCGACGTTTGAATTCCTATATTTCACGCGCGCGAGTTTAATCGATTTCACCGGACTCGACCGACGAAGCGAGGTTTTTCTGCAGCTGCGTCAGATTACCACGCGGAATTAGTTGAATTTTTCTGGGTTGTCGACTTGGGCCATATTCGCGATTACCGGCGCACACGTATTATACCACTGTGTGAACTCGAATTGCAACGGAGAAACCGTAGCGGAATGTCGGAAATCAAATTCGTTGAATAAAACATCGTGTTTGTCGGGGGGAAATTCGAAATCCTCTACCGGTCACAGAATATCAACAACTTATCAACGACTTTCGATGGCCCCGAAGAATTTGTTCCTGTAATTTCGCGAGTTCTCTTTCGCAGTTCAAAATTCGCGTTCCTCTAAGAACAACGCAATTCTCGCTCGCGAACGACTACCGTGTGCTTGCGAAACGTTATTCTGTAAAGAAGAGCGGAAGACATCTAGGATTAGGATTGTAACGTAATTAGAAGACTGTGGATGTTTACGAAAAAAAAGAGAAAAAAAAACAAAAAATGTCCGACGTGAATGCAAGAGACTGGAACAAAGTAAAGGTTTCTTTGCTTCTCGAATCGTTTGGATAATTTGATACGTCGACGCTTCCCGCGATATTCGTTCGATCTTTCGCGTTATTATATCGTAGTCGCATAAAATCCGCAATCCAGTAATTAGTATAAGACGTTCGCTTCGTTCGCTGTTTAAAGACGAACTGGTTAAGCTACTGTACTTCCACTGTTTCGATTTAGCTGTAAAAAGCGTAGGCAGCTTCGGTTTCCTGTTTCACACCGTACGATACGTATGATAATTTTGTATATTCCCCATAGGATGGTCGTCGTTCGATGGCCCGATACTCTTGGTTGAACGCTGCGAACAGAGGCGCACCTAACCAGTGAGCTTCGCGAACTCTAACGTTCGAGACTTTTGCTATTGTAACGAGTAATGTAATGAGCTTTTACGTCCGTACTGCTCGCGATTACTAGTATATTTTTTATCGAGCCGAAACGGCTCCTGAGATCGTGTCGCGCGTCGATAAGTGTATGCACAACTGTCCTAGACGAGTACGTCGAGTTATCAGAGTTTTCCGCGGGAAATCCAGCGCGTACCGCGTGTAGTATCGTGCAAGGACCAATTCATTCGTAGACCAAAGATAACGGCCGTTGTTGTCGCGGATTCGAACGAGCCGCGTCAACTACGCCCAGACAAGAGAATGAACGTTGATTTGCCTGTCCACACGGTTCCGTTCCTTTCCATAGAGACATTCGTTTCATGGTTCTCCCCGCATGGAAATGTCGGTTCTATTCGTTAGATCCTTATCGCTTGTTGCCTGGACGAAGAAAGAATCAACGTGGACCGTTTTTCGGAGAATCGACGACTGCTCGAACGAGGAAACCACTTTTCGCTCGAATTTCGAACAGAATCTAGCTTTGCGAATTTCCAACGAAATTCTCTTGGTTTATTCGCATCGGTTACGGTTCTTCTCTTTATATTTCTGGCAATTTTAATCTCTCTTGAGATTACGTTGCGTGTCACACCGTATGTACGAAAAGTTCTCAAGAAGGTGCAATGTTTCGGGCAGATAATTTGCAGCTTTCTAGGAACGAGTCGACTGCATTGCGAATCTCTGCTGTGGATTTACAAAATGTAATGTTGTACGACAATGGGGGAGATTAGTTCATTTTATGCAATTTTTTGATGATAGTGGTTCTTTGATATCACGTGGCCCTGTCTTTCGTATTCACATTGACATTTAGCTTATTCGATGCCTGTTACGATCCATTTTCACGCTCGTTGCTTTATTCCATTTTATATTACTTCCGCGACGTTGCTACAATGGACAACATTTTTCGATACTTCACAGAGAAATGTTTTTAAGTTTCCGTTTCTCTCGAATCGTTGTCCAAATTTCCAGCAGTAATGAAATCCCGGTTTACGAAGTTTTCATTTTGCTCGGAGAAGTTTCTCGGCTCGGTGCTGATTTTCATGGATGCCGTTCTCGCGATGAACGCGTTACTATCTCGAACGGATAATACTTGATTACCGAGAAATCTCATCGCAATTATCTCGATTGGTACAAATAATAGTTACTCGGAGACTCGCGCTTCAATTAAAGCGAATGAAAGCAATGTAATATGTTTCATTAGTGAAGAGTCCGGCTAATGCGTCATCCAATGAAGAGGTCGAACGATGAATAAAAGATGGCAGTAGTTCCTCCATTTCTTCGCGAATAAACACGAAATCCAAGTGGGAAATGAAATTACATTTCCGCGGCTGTGTGTTCGGGCACACACCTCAAAGCACCGTGAAATCCGATTAATCATTTAAATCCCGGGATGAAACACTTAGATACTAATTCTGCCGTTTGTGTGCTGTTCCAACGAATTTGTATAACCTGGCAAAGCAGAGTTACATTTCTCTCCTACGCGTTCACTCGCATTCTCCCTCTCTTTCTCTCTCCCTCTCACTCCCTCTCTCTCCCGCTCTCTCTACCTCTCTCTCCCTCTCTCTCCCTCTCTCTCTCTACCTCTCTCTCTTCCTCTCTCTCTCCCTCTCTTTCTCTTCCTCTCTCTTTCTCTCCCTCTCTTCCTCTTCCTCTCTCACTCTATCCCTCTCTCTCGACCTCTCTGCTTACGTTCTCATATTCATGTGTTTACAATTACACAATATAAGCTAAGCAAAATTTTATGAGAACTCAGAGAATATTATCATGAATACGAGGAAAATTAACTCTTGTGTGGTAGAGCACATAGAAACTAATCGTTTGGACTCGATGCCGTTTTAACTCCAAATCTAAAATACCTTTTTCGACCTACAGTATTTATTGAAATTGAGTCTTGTAACTCGTGCAACACTAGTAATGCCTCAGAATTACCACACAAATGCAAAGGATCAATAACATAAATATTTAACTCCTTAAGTGCTGGCTGAAATGCGAAAGTATAGCAGAAGAAATATCTGCACTTTATATTATTTGTATAATTGATAAATTGTAGTTCATCCGATCTGTGGTGTCGAAGATAGTTGCTTATGATTATTTGGAAGATATAATAATTGTTCTTTATCCGTTAACTTTCTTCAATTTTCTTACTCTGCACTGTCCACGCCCCCAAAATCATTTGTAATAGGCCAGGTTGTACGTATTTGTGTCTCCAGCATTACTCCCTGTAGGTCTACCGAGCAATTCAGATCGCTCTAATTGCGCGTCTCCGGGGTGAATGTAGGAGGACCAGGTGGATTTACCAACTACACCGATATCCACAAGTATTTGTAGAATTCTGAATTTCATATAATATTATTATTTACATTGCGTCGTTATTACCGTTCGAATTTATTTTACAGGATTTGTTTCACGATGAGTTTCGGAATGATCTTTTTCAACTGTACACGTTCGGACACGTCTAGAAACTGGATTATATTTTCGGTCGCCACTGTGTCGTGAATGTATCGTACACGAGTTATTTTATATCTAATTTATAACAGTGATTTGGTTTAATCCTCATATATTCTCAAAGTCCACTATTCAGAGAAATTGCACTTTTTGTCGTTATCATTTATTTAGAATTAAACGTTTTCCCCACTCATTTCTCTCGCAATGCAATTAAAAAGGTGTCTGCTATATTTTAGCAGTGAACAATATTTTCATGGTCAGCATCAGCACAAGAATAATAAATAAATCGGCCATTGAAATCATCAGATGCAGTTTCGTGGAAGGCTGCAAATTACTTCGAGTTATATACGAGTGTTAAAAGCTCGGTTTCTGGTCATTTCACTTCTTTTATTTTCAATCGACATATCGAGATCGAAAAATTTCGTCTCGTATTATACTTAACAGATCTAGAAAGGGAGAAGAGCCGAGCAAAACTATTTTAAGAAGGGCTTCCAGAATGGTTTCTCTTTTTCAATGTCCGGCCCTACGAACTTCTCCTTCACGTGATCCCTACTGTTCGAATGCTCATGCAGGTTCCTCGTTTATGGGACAATCGTATAGAAACTGTGCTGGGTAAAATTTTATTTCACGTAGAAAATGATTCACTGAAAACAATCCGCAGTAAAATAGCTATTACTCTTAACCCTTTGGAATCTATCGGGACATATGTGTCCCATCTATGTATTTCGTATACCTATTGGAAGAAATATATCTCGTTTTTCCACAACACACGAATATGCCAGTCTTAGAAAGCATACCACGCACATATTTGTTTACATGTAATCAATGGGACACATATGTCCTAGCCCTTAGCGTCTAAAAGGGATAACCTTCGCTAATAAAATCAACGTTTCTTGTGTTATTAGCATCTACATGTACGTAAACCTTGACTTCGGATATAACGCAAATTAACGAAAAATAAATCAAACTCCAAAGGGTTAAAAGGACCCGGCTGCAAAATTTCTTCCAAAAAATTTTCATCGCGACTGGTAGGACGAACTATGTGTCGCAAAATTATTTTCTGTGTCGCATGATGGACTTCTTGGAACTGTGAAACTACAAATGAACCACAATTTCTTGTTCCAGTGTTCATTTGTAATGGATGAAACATCTGAGATGAAAAATCATAAAATCAGAACGACTTATTTAATACTAGATTTTCGGAGCACAAAAAAAAACAGCTGTTTTATATTAGTTTATAAAAGTAACAATGAGACATCTATTTTGATTTTTATAACGTAAATATAAATTGAATCAATGACTCAATAAATGTATCTTCACGACACGAATAATCGTAAATTAAAAAATTAGTGACCCGTCATTTTGACGGGTTCCGTAAATCCAGTATTAACGAAGTAAACTGATCCCGATGAAATTCGATAAATCGAATCCATCGTTGCAAAAATTAATTTTTCGACGCGAATGGTTATTGTACCTACCGTAACCTTAATGTACATACAATAGGCGGGGGGTGGTCGAATACAGCGAATGCGAAGTTTCCCGAGGCCGGCACGATTCTTTCTTCAACCGGAGCATAGATCCGCGATCAATAGACAATTCTTATCGATGTGCATACACACACAGAGTTTAGCTGCAACGTCCACTTCTTGCTCACCCCGACTCCAGTGGGCAATGTAAATACTTTGGTATGCGTGTGCCTACTTCTGATATATTGTTATCGTATATATATACATATATATGTAATATGTACATGTATATATATATACGTATATATGCATACATATATATCTATATAGATATACCGTGTATTGTACAACTGTACCTTGAATGACTGAATACGAAGAAAAGAGATGAACACAAATTTAACACGTTAAACTAATTGTCAATTACATGGAGTTTTACACGATGCGTACACGATGTAACGAAGCGAGGGGATAACGGAATGAGAAATAGAAGGCGACGAACGAGGAAAGGAGGAAAGAACTGAATCGAAGGGGGAGGCAAGATTTACGGGGCGAAGGTACGTTGTTACGAATATTATAGATGTGTAATGTATGGCCTGTGCATAATTCTAAATTAGGTACAATCAAAGTAATTTCCGTAGGCCTATACACGTACATGTAATTGCGTATGTAATCAGCGGACGAGATGGAAACGGAAACAGAAATCTTATTCGAAACCTAGGTAACGTAGCCGGGTAAAGTACTACTTTGTTCCTTCGGGTACACGGTGGTTCTGTTTTATTTTCTGAAACGAAAAAGGGTTTGCGATCGGGCGCTCTCCTTGCAGAGAGAGAGAGAAAGAGAGAGAGAGAGAAAAAGGGAAAGAGAGAGAGAGAGAGAGAGAAAGAGGGAAAGAGAGAGAGAGAGAGAGAGAGAGAGAGAACAATGGGAAAAGCTGGCCGAGTCTCGCATTTTTCAAGCTAGTATTTTACTCGACCGTGACTACAAGCATGTAACCGTTTATCGTAACGATATTAAATGGATTGTAAATCAAATTGGAATATTAATATCGTGTCTATTGGTATGTTTCACCTGTGACCTTTCACTTTTCACGCTCCAGTCCCTTCTCCGACCGCGTCCTAGGAAATGATTTATCGTGGTATGGACGAGATAAGCGTGTTTCGCTTATTCTATTTATTTATTGCGTATGTACAGTTACAGTTCATATGTATAAATAACACGGTGTACCGATCGGTATATATTACTCCATTGTTCGCGCGAGGATGCACGAACGTACAGGCGAATCGATGGATCAGCTTTATGGTGCAGGTTATGACCGCGTGCGGTCATTGAGCTATGATGCCATTGTATATTGTTTTGGACCCGCCTCATTACCACGTATTCGCTAATTCGGACGGCCAAATGGAACGGTAATTTTGTTACGAATATAATTTGCTTATAGAAAGAGTACGAAACGTTTTCTGGAATTTGTGTACTAGCGACCATAACACGGGTATTATGCATTTGTGGCGAAAGCAACGGCGTGGAATTTCAAAGTTATTTTCATGTTGTTCAGAGATCCGCAGTGTCTGCCGATTCGTACTCACGTTCTTATTTGAACACGCAGTGCATAAATGTTGTACCTCAGCAGAGAATATATACTGAGTAAAATCGATGTAATTTTGCAAGGCTTATACAAATTTTGTATAAAATAATAATTACAAAAAATTAACAGAGCACACTAAGAAATGAATGTTTTACTTATTAGAAATATTAAGAAAATGAACTTTTATAATATATAATTTTAAATATATAATTAATTATTAAATATACAATATAATATATATAATATTATATTAAATATATGATATAATATATTACACATATATAATATTATATTATATATTTAATAATTAATTATATATTATATTAATATTATATTATTAAATAAATAATTACATATATAATATAATATAATAATATATAATTGCTTTGCACTATAAGAGTTAAATTTGACCTATGCACTTTTGTTATATACCCGTAAAGTTGGCAGACCAATAACGCCATCCGAATTTTTACGAATACAGTAATGTCTCTCTAATTGACGCTTAGATTGTCCACGAAAATGGACAATTTGGGGAGTGGAGATACGATTATTCGAGCTTTGCGGCTTGTTTTTATAGTTACAAACTATCAACAACTATAAAAACGAACCGCAAGACTCGAATAATCGCATCTCCTCTCTCCAAATTGTTCATTTTTGTGCACAATCTGTGCGTCAGTTAGGGAGACATTACTGTACAACGAATTGTTTAGAAAAAGATTTATTAGAAACGAATTGCTTGCAGCTTGATTTCGTCGCAAACAATGGTCCCATAGTGCTCTGAATTCGAAGCGCCGATCACGCATACGTCGATGCATCCATTACGAAATTAAATAATATTCGGCGTCGGGCACCTATAGTTAATTCAAATCGATTATGATAAACGTTCGAAATATTTACAATTACAGATGTATATCTCGAAGCATCCGCCACGTTCCTCCGTTCGAATCGAGGGATGCTTTGTTCGGAATTTCAATCGTGCACACGGAACGCGCGTTTTAAATAAATTAATGGCATAATTTATGTTCGTTATATATCTAGGAATGGAGTGATAAGGAATTTTCGATGTTATACAATTAATACGCTAGCCGGATGCGCACGTTCGCCGTTCGCATCTTCCTAGTCCGCGAAGCTGACGTTTTTTCAGTATTATGGAGACACAAACGAGCATCGTCGCAGGAAACGATCCGCCTGGAAATCATCGAAGCATCGTTGACGAAGCGTCGACGTGACAACGAGCAACGACGCTTCCACGAAGACGTTCTACGTTTTTGGTATACTTATCTCATAAGCTCACTCGCTTTTCAGTGAACGTATTTACAGATCGAACGTGTATCGTTTGGACGTATCCAATCATTGGCGTCAACATAAAGTGACTTCGAGAACGATGAAACTCGCATAACACAGATACTCGCTTCCGAGATTTTCTGCAACGTGTATAAATTAAGTATCAATTATATTATAATATAGCTACCCTCTTTTTGGACGTTAAAGTACAGAGAACCCTGCAAATACACAAGTTCTGCGTCCATACTCTGGAACAGTACATCAAATTCAAGATTCGAAGATGAAACAATGAAGCTGTTCGAGTACCATACCGACAGTCCATGGTTTGGGGTCATTTAGAACGTTTACTCTATCCGATCAATATTTTTAGCATGTTCCAATTTCTTAGTGCACGCAAACAATGGATTCAAATGATACAGAATTGTCTCATATTTTCGCTGGAGCGAAAATTTTTGTCATAAAATACGCCTCGTGTAATATTGGGTTGGCAACGAAGTTCTCGCCGTTCTTTCAAAATGTTAACATTCCAGTGTCTTAATTTATGTCAATTTATGTATTCGAGTTAATTTATGTCAATTTTCAAACCATTAAAATGGAATGTCAAGTTCAGAAAAATGAGCATTATCGACAGCTCCTTTTTGCTCAAGTTGAAGGTGAAACATATTCGACCCTCCACGAAAAGTTTTTCTGTATGAATCATCGTGGTCGCAATAATAACTCCAAGAGAAGAGGAAGCGAAAATCGAATAAATGACCCCAAACCAAGGTGAACCTTAGCCATAGAAAGGCCGCGAGCCTTTCTCGATCAGACAGCGCCCGGGCTGCTGCCATAGGCAGAGAGGACGAGCTTCTTCATCAACTAACGCAAACGAAGACGTTGCCCGAAAGAGCAAGGTCCAGCCTACCTAACTGCCGCAAGCACCACAGCTGATTTCATCGTTCCACCGACCTCTGACCTAGAAGAGACTCCTCTTAGTCTTTAGCTCTTCTTGGTCAGTTCCTGGAAGAAGGCCTCGATAGGCAGAGTGGGCTCGTCAGTGGGTATCTTGAAGTGGGCAGCGGCGATCCTGGTCTCCGGCGAAACGGCCTTGAACATCCCTGGCTTGTCGTAGAGCGCGGAAGCGGAGCTGGTAAGGTCGGCGACGCTCTGCGACGCCTTGGCGAACAGTTCTTCCTCGTCGACGGTCGACGGCTTGCTCTCCTCGGGCTTGTGCTCGCTGGGCTGCGTCGAGGGCTCCGCCTTGGCGGTGGTCGGATCAACGGCAGCGGCGGTTTCTTTCAGCTGGCTTTCCTCGGCATTTTTGGCGGTGCTGCTGGGAACCGGTTCGACCGGCGGGTTTTCACGTTGCGCGTGGAAACTGGGTCCGGTTTCGCTTTCATCCGCGTTCCTGTCCGCCCCCTCCACCTCGGCCGGCTTGACCGGGCTGCTAGCCGAGCTGGTGACCGGACCGGCTTCCTCCTTTTCGACGGGGATCTCGTTAGCAGCTACCCTGGTGGTCCCCATTGTAGTCACGACCGAGTAGAAACTGGTCTCCTCGGCAGCCATTTCCGTGGCCTCCGCCTCTTTTCTGCCGGTGTACGCGGCGGTCGAGGTTTCCCTGTGCGCCGACAGCCTACTTTTCATCACCGGCCGCCGTCGCACCGACGACGAAAACACGTTCTCGGGCCTGGCCGTGCTTGGCTTCGACTGACCCTCCGTATCGTATCTAGGACTGCTCGTCGTGCCGGTTATCCTGCTCCTGTAGACGTTCCCGTTGATGGGCCGCCTCTTCGGGACGAACCTGGTCCTCTCCGTCGTCGAAGACCCATCTTCGATCGCGATCTCCTGCTCTTGGGTTTTCGGAGAAGGCGACGAGGTCCTGTAGTTCACCCTGGACATGTACTTGTACCTTCCGGTCGTCTCTCTGTTGCTATCTCCGGCTTGCTGTTGTTGTTGCTGCTGTTGATTCTGGCTCTGGCTCTTGTAGCTCGATCCTCTTTGCCTGGGCGCCGGCGTCACCGAGGCCTCGGTTGTCGAGACGGTGGCTAATCTGCTCTTGTAGTCGAGCCGACTCTTGTAATCCTTGATGCTGAACCGCGGCCTGGTGGTGTTGCCGTACCTCATCGGTCTGATCTTGTGTGTTCTGGTCGTGGAGCTAACCGTGGACGTCGTCGACGGAACGGTAGAGGTGGTTGTCGGAGCTGTGGTGGAGGCGTAGCTGCTCAAACTGCTGCCGACGCTGGCGCCCGTCGACACCGCCGTTGATTTATCGAAGTAATTACCCTCCGTCTTGATGAACAGGTTCTCCAGAGGGATGTTGGTAACCGCGCCGCCGTCCTGAATGTTGAAGCTCTCGTTACCGGGCAGCTCTTCGGGCTTGGACCTCGTGATGTCCGTCGGGTACTCCAATGGAGCGGCTTCCGTCGCGCTCTCGCGTTGCTCGTCTACCGAACCGAAGTTCTGGGACCCGAGGCCGTAGTGCTGACCGATCGGTTGGCTTGTAGCAAAATGATTCACCGGCTGATGGGTGACGAACTGATTCGCAGGCTGGCTGGTCGCGAACTGATCGATCGGCTGATTGGTCGCGTACTGATTGTACTCGTTGTGCACCGACTCGGTCGAAGGCTTGATCGTGTTGACAGTCGTGTGCACGATCTCGGTGACGATCTCCGCCTCGAACGGCTCGCCAGGGTTTACCCGGTTCCTGTGCCCCGGTCGCTTCCTGATGTTCGCCTTCTTCTCGGTCACCGACTCTTCGTAGGACGTCTGCGTCGGTTTCACTCGCCTTCGTCGTGACGCGTCCAGCTGTTGCTGCACATCCTCCGGCTTCTCGTACTTGAAGAACTCCTCGGCGTCTGTGATCGGTTCCGGGGTCGTAGTCGTAGGCCGGCGACGACGCAGCGGGCTGCCCGGTCGCCGCGTCCTCGGCTTCTGCGTGGTACCCGTTGGCACCGTCGCCACTTCTTGCGGAATTGTGGTTTGCACGGGCACCTCTTCGATGCGCAACGTCACCGGCACCACGGTCTCTGGAAGTTGGACCGGCGCTTCCGTTGCCGGTGGCTCGTACGACACCGTGGTCGGCTTTCTTCGTCTATATTGATCGCGCGATAACTTGTGCGGCCGCTGCTGCCCACGGGAATCTGGCTGGGGCTCGCGATGCGCTTCCGGCTGATTCTTGAATTGATCGTGGTACCTCTGGCCAGAGCCTGTCGGGCTCTCCGAGATCACGTAGTCCGGCTGCGTCACCTGCGGAACAAGGCCGGAAGATAAGGTAAACGTACAAGAAGGGAACTCGTTTTGTGGTTTTGTTTCGTTAGGTCGTTCCGTTTCTTTGGCCTAACTTTTCCTTTTTTTGTTATTGTCTGATGTCTGCTCTTCGATTAAATTGGCAACGGACTCACCGAAACGATCTTATTTCGAGCTTGTTTCGTCTTACGAGGGTTTCATCTTCGATGTTTAAGATTTTAATTAGGGTGTTGAAAGTTTAATTTAAATTAAAATTTATTTTTCTAATTTCAAAATTTAATTTTGATTAAAAATTGTAAAAGGGTGTTTTAAAATTTCCAAACGGCGTAGCCGATTAAGATGGTCACAATTGTTCTTAGAGGTTTTTTGATAAGTATAATATCGTTCGATAGATGACCAAGAAAAACTCATCTGTGCAAGATTTCAACCCTGTAACTTGTCCGTGAGGGTAGTTACAGGGTTAAATAGATCGCGCGCTTTTCTGCCCATTTTCTCCCTTCGGTGATATTTTAAAATTTTGAAAAAACGTGGCTTATTTTGGACATCGAGCCGCATATTATAGAATTTTTTCAGATTTTTCGGTTGCAAGCTGTAGTTATGAAAAATGGAAAACCAAAACAAAATCGGAAAATTGAAGATTTCTCGAAAACAAAAATATGGGTGTTTTTATATTAATTTTCTGATAAGGTACTATCACAAGCAGTGCGCTCAATTTTTCTCAGATTTTTCGTCCGGCTGCATCATTGTCAAAAAAGAAAGAAAAATGAACTACAGCTTGCAACCGAAAAATATGAACAAATTCTGTAATATCCGGTCTGATGCTCAAAGTAAGACACATTTTTTTCAAACTTTTAAATAGCCACTGAAGGGGAGAAATGGGCGGAAAGTTACAGGGATGAAATTTTGCACAGATGAATTATTCTTGGTCAGCTATCGAACGGTATTATACTCATCAAAATATCTCTAAGGGCAATTTTGACCATCTTAATCAGCTAGGCCCTTTGAAGCCCTTCGGGCATCTACAATGTTACCCTTTTCCCTTCCTCTCTTAACAAACGGAGAGTAAAATGTAATAACAATTTTTCCTATTCATTGCATTATTTTTCCTTCCTTATTTTACTAATAAGTTATAAAAGAATGGCACATGTGCATTTGTACAGGGTGTCCTGAAATTATTGTATTTCCGGGAAGTGAGGGGTTCATGAGGTCATTTGAAGCAACTTTTTCCTCAACGAAAATGCGATCCGCGGTTTTGTTTACGAGTTATTAACGAAAAACAGCGATCAATGAGAGGCGGAATCAGCTGGCGCTGGCGCGGCCGAGCCAATGAGCGGAATTGGGCTTCGCGCGCTCGTTGGCTGCGCCGCCTAGCGCTAGCCGAGCTCGCTTCTCATTGGTCAGCGTTTTTCGTTAATAACTCGTTAACGATGCCTCGGAGAACACTTTTTTAAAGGAAAAAGTTACTTCAACTGATCTCAGGGACCCCACATTTCCCGGAAATACCATAATTTTGGGACACCCTGAATATTACGGAATGTAATATGTTCTGGCGTCTTATATAGACACTGATTTTACTTTATACAATGCCATTTCAACTTTTGCATTTCATGCATTCATTTCAATGTTGCAATCATTTGATGCGAGAAAGTTTTGTATCCATTTTCGCAGTAATGTCAACTCCATGTATAGTTTTATAACTTATTGAATCATATCACATTCAAATTCTAGATGTTCGAAGGGTTACTATAGCACTTTTTAAACATCGTCCTTTACAATTATTCATATCTCTAACACATACGCGACTCACGATTGTGCCAATTTGACGCGGGGCAAGAAATGAAATTGGGAAACTGAGGAACGGCTGAGAGGTAAGCAATTTACGATTACATGCTTCATTTACCTAAAATTCATCTTTGAGCAAATACAGTGATCAAGCAATGTCTTGTCGACTTTTTCTGTTATTTTTACCTCAAAGATTAAATATCGATACCAAATAATAGTACAATATCTCAGCTCTTACTGTTAGAAAAAACGAATGAATTTATATCTGGCGAATTTTGTTTGATTTTTCGCTACGAGTTTGACATAATATTGGGACAGTATCACTTTTTTGAAATATATTTGATAAAACATGCTTGTACAGTGATTTTCATTTATCCCTGTTATCCGTATATTTGTTTACCAACGAATGTGAAAACGTCTGCGCTTTCGGAGTGTGACCAGTTTCAATTCCGATGCGAATACAAAAATCACGCCATGATAGCAACATTTCAAAACCAAAGGCAGACAGTTAAAACTTCCGCGATAGTGCTTCAAACGTATGTATTTGAAAATCCATTAATTTACGGGAAATCTTCCAATTCCTGAGATCGATGTCATACCTTTTTAAGTGACGGCTAAGAATGTAAGCGTTAAACGAGGTAACTTGACCATGTTGAATATTTGTTCAAGAATTTTCAAGTAGTACCAAAATCTGTTCTAAGATCGCGTGTTTAAGAATTTTTCATGTTCCCCGATATTCTTCAAAACGGAGGTACACATTTTGATCATCGTAACAGCTGACATCAGAGCCGATCCAATGACCTGTATCGCCTTGATCTTCGAATAACCTTGAGTACCATTTAAGAAAAACTTGGCCTTCAGATCTTAAAGATACGTAGAGCAAACATTTGCCTTTTTAGCCCATTTGCATCTGCAAGCGGAATAACGCGCGCGCGTAGATTGTCACTTATCGTCAATTAGTTAAGTATTTTGACGATTAATTACTAGATTAGTTAGCTGTCATCGCGAAGATACAGTAATGTCTCTCTAATTGTCGCTCAGATGGACCACAAAAATGGACAATGTGGGAAAAGGAGATACGAATATTCGAGCTTCTCAGGTCGTTTTTATGGTCATTGATTCTCAACAACTATAAAAACGGTCTACAAGGCTCGAATAATCGTATCGCCTCCTCCCAAATTGTCCATTTTTGTGCACAATCTGAGCGTCAGTTAGGGAGACATCACTGTACTACGCTATTCTGCCTGAGATGTCTAAAACTCATTAGGCGCGGCTTATTCCGCTCGCTGATTAAAAATACGTTAAACAACGCCATCTTCTAAAATGTCTTTACACTTCCCTCCCCCCAAAACTCCCAAGTCTATTCAAAGCGATCAAGTTACGTTGTTCACCCATTACACAGACATTTGCGACTGCAGGTCAGCCAAGGGTGCAGACATCCGTGAAAACCGTATAGACTGCTCGGAGTCTCTACGGCAATAACTCGAGCCGCCTTTCACTGACCCAAGAAAAGGTACCTGGGATTGTTGGATCTTTGGCAGGTCGCCAATCTGGCTGTACTCGGTGATGGCCGCGACGGCATCGGTGGTAACCTTCGGGATTTCGTATTCCGGCAACTGGACGTTGAACGGCGTTTGCTGGTCGGTGACCTTCTCCAGCTGGTCGGACTGGTTCTTCACAGACTCCACAGCCAGCCTTGCTTCCTCGTCCTCCTTCTGCTGTTGCAGCAGCTGCCGGAGCTCCTGCTGTCTCTTCTTCAGCTCCTCCTGCTGCTGCTGCTCGATCTCGAGCTGCTGTTGCCTCTCCTGCTCCGCGAGCCTCTGCCGGTCCCTCTGCAACAGCTGTTGCTGGATCAAATACTGTTGCTCGTTGAAGTGCTTCAGCGAAATGCTCTCGGGCGTCTCGTACTCCGGCTGAACGGTTTCCGGCCTGATATCGATCGGCAACACGGAGCTCTGATACTGCGGCGAGGCTGCCTGAGGTCCGACGTACAGCACCTTCGGCATCTGGGGGATCTGATTGGCCACCTCCTGGTGGAACTTGGACGGCGGGTTGACACGCGGCAACACTTCGTTGATGTCCGACGGGTACTTGTTCTTCGGCGCCGGCCAGGAGGAAGGCGGCGGCGTCAGATCCTGGTGCTCGGACACGTAATAGGTGTTAGCCACCTCCGAGGTCGGCAGGACCTCCCCGTGACCCGTGTTCTCCGCCTGCTTGGTCGTCGTGCTGTGACCGGGCCGATTGTAATCCTGCTCGCCGCTCTGCTGGTACTTGTTCGAATCCTGCGGCCGGGGGGTGGTGGGTGCCGGGGTGGAGGACGAGTAGACATCCGGTGGCAGCAGGGTCTCGTAAGGCAGCGACGGCCTGAAGTTGTACCCGTTGTACACCGAGGGCGGAGTGATGTAGCTGATCTCGTGGCTCTCGTGAACCAGGAAGGACGGGTCCCTTTCGTAAGACGTCTTGTAGGAATGCGGCGGATGGTTCACCTGGCTGAAGAAGTTCCCCGTGCTCGCGGGACTGATGATCTGCTCGTTGTAGACCTGTCCAGGGTACTTGTCGTAGTTACCTCTGTGATCGTGCTCGCTCAGACGTTTGTCCTTGCCGAAGTCGCTGGCCGCTGCCGTGCCAGGTGGCTGGAAGTAGGGTTTCGCGTTGCCGACCTTCAGCGACTCGAACGGCTTCGACTGCTGATACCTTGGCGGCTGAAGCAGCGAGGGAACGTACGGCACGTCCGCGAAGTGCCTGTTCTTCGTTGGCGTCGACGAGGGCGAGTTCGTGGTGGAGGTGTAGCCTTTGATGAAGTAAGTGGCTGCCTTTATCGGATCCGGCTGTTGGTGCGGCGGAATGAACTGCGGCTGCCTGAGGTACGCGGAGTTGTCTCGCAGGATCGGCTTCCTGTGCGCGTCCAGGTCGAACCTGTACGCGTCCTTCGGCGGCGGGATCAGGAACGTGTATTCCCGCGTCTCGGAGCCGATATGTTTGTTCAGGTGGTTGTGGGTAGGCGCCTCGCCCCGCGCTTTCGTCGCCGCGTGCCCGAAAACCGTGAAGCTACCGAGAATGCTGGGCGGACTGTAGTCGTGGGGACCGGCCGGCTTGTTTTTCCGCTGCGGCTTCAGCTTCTCCGAGGCCGCCATGTGCTCCTGCAGCTTGCCCATCACCGGGTGCAACGGCACGTTCCGCTCCAGGCTGCTCGCCGGAGAAACGTTCGTGCCGATCGTTTCCTCGTAGCTGTTCGTCAGCGGTCTCCATCCGTTTGCGATCATCGACGACCGCGTCGGTGGCTGAAAGAGGGTTGTACAGGCTTCGCGGTAAGCTCTCGGATGGCTTGCAAAATTCGATCTTCTCGGGCGGACCGCAAAGCGGAGTCTCGACTCGATGGATTTTAGGGAGGTTCTTATGGCGCCGCGATTATGGGCCAGGCTCTCGCGGAGAACGAAAAGAGCGTGCTCGGATAATCGGGCCGCAATGTTTGGATAGTTTGCGATTGATTCCGAGTCGAGTGTTTTACTCCAGTTTTGCGGGACCGCCGAGTTTTCGGGCGTAGAATGCGGATCGTTGCTTCTCGCGATACTCGACACGTTTTTGTGACACGAGTCACCGATTTTACACGCGCAAGTGTTCGTCCACCTAACGGTCGCTGCATGTATAGGTAACAATTGGGAAATATGCAGGTTAAATTCGTAGTTGCTACACGTAATGACAAATTAAAGCTCGTGTGGCGGGATACTCGAACGCAACAGTGTTCGTTTAGTTACAGCTGTCCGCAAAAGTGTTCGTACAACTATTATAAAGCAATAACTTTTTTTAAATTGGACTAAGTGACTTGAAGTTTTTTTTAAATCATAGCGGGACTCCTCCAAGTTTATAACGCGATGGCCAAAATGCCTTTTTTAACTTTTGATATTACTTGGAATGATAAAAAAAAGATAAAAATCTCTCGTTTTTTAACTTTTCTATCTGAGATCTTGGTAACTTATATGCATGCTGAAAATTGTATCGAAATCAGTTGACATTGTTACGAGTTACGACAAATTAAAGATGGCAAAAATCGCAGTTTTATCACGATGTTGACCAAATACTTGAAGAAATCTGCAGTTTCTTAAATCTCTCAACGCCTGTGGCTTGACCCTGGATTAACCGATTTCGATCAAAGTTTCAACACGCATATAACTTAACGAGATCTACGAAAGACATTTTTTAAATTTTTGTTATAGGCTCTGATAAAAAAAGTAAAAAAACGAGAGTTTTTATTTATCTTTTTTGGCGTTCCAAATAACAGCAAAGTTAAAAAAGCGAATTTTAATCATTGTCTAGTAGACTAGTCCCCCTATCATCTACAAAAAATTCAAGTCATTTAGCTGAGTTTTAAAAAAGTTATTGCGTTTAAAAAGATGTTGTACGAATACATTCGTGGGCCACTGTATACTTGCAACCGAGTTTGTTTATGCTACAAAGTGTTCTACAGGGTGTTTCAACTAAAAGAAGCCATCGAAAGATCTTTACAATTTACAACAATGAAAAACGTGTTTACTCGATCAATATGAATGGTATCAAAGTTTGTTCTCTATCGCTTCATACAAATGTCGAGACAAGAAGTTCGACCGATGCGCCCTTTTCCCGTATCATCCGATAACAACGACGCCATTTTACACTCGAACACCGCTGTATAGCTAACCGGTTGTATACACTTCGCGAGAAGTTTGTACAGCAGTGAATCTGCGAGATAGTAACTTTACTTACGGGTTTATTATCGGAACGGTCGATCGATACGGTGATTGCGCCGATGCAGGTAAAAAGCCCCATCACGAGGACACCTGAGGCATTCGCAACACGTCACAGGTAAGAGACTATTGGTGACAACTAATTAAAAGTCGCGTGTGGATCTATGTAAATCGTACTTACAATTCAGTGTTAGCGTCGGCCGCATTGTGACAGACCATGGGACCATTTACGCAACTTGGGGTTTCTGCAACAGAAGACATCGTCGATCGTTAAGGAAATCTGTCGGAAACATCGAGCTGTGTTTCGAAACGATCGCGTGGCTGTGGAAAATTATGTTACAGTTTGTATGTGCTGCGAGTAACGATAATATACGGACAACTTTTCGAATACAATAACTTTCTTATAGTTCGACCAAATAATATTTTTTTAATGTTGGATCAACCAGTTTGGTAGGCACATATCATCATGAAATAAAAACCACCTTGTATAAAGGACTTATTTCGTTAAGTCAATGATCCTGCACACAGATCCTGTAATGTAGCAAATAACTATAAATAACTATAACCTAAAAATATAACTATAAACTATAATTATAAATATAACTATAAACTATAATTATAAATATAACTATAAACTGTAATTATAACTATAAACTACAATTATAAATATAACTATAAACTATAACTATAACTATAAACTATAATTATAAATACAACTATAAACTATAACCATAACAAAAATAACCTGGCACGGCGATTTGGTAGTTTCAAGATTAAATTATTCAAGATTAATATAACTGAAACAGCTATCTCTATGTATCTACAGGGTGTTCCATAATTATATTAACTATTTGGGGCACATGATTTCAGAAAATAAAATAGACCCATGTTGCACATAAATTGTATTGCGTTTTAAATTAAGCGAAATTAGTATATTTTTATTAACAAAGGAATCACATAATATAAAAACATAAAAAAATAATTATAATTCAATTTGTTATTATAGGGTGGGATTCAAATAGTCCCACCATGCCACATGGTTTCATGAATGCGCATGCAGCTATTGCAATATTTCGAGGTGGGTCTGAAAATATCCCACCATGCATTACCGTGCATCAAAAAGATGGGACATTTTTAATCCCATCATTGCTCGAAGAGTTAACAGCTGGAAATGGTACCTGGAGTCATTTGAAGCAACTTTTCCCTGAGCGAAAATGCTATCCGCGGCTTTGTTTACGAGTTATTAACGAAAAACGCTGACCAATGAGAAGCGAGCTCGACTAGCGCTAGGCAGCGCAGCCAACGAGCGCGCGAAGCCCAATTCCGTTCATTGGCTCGGCCGCGCCAACGTCAGCTGATTCCGCCTCTCATTGGTCACTGTTTTTCGTTAATAACTCGTAAACAAAGCCGCGGATCGCATTTTCGCTAAGGAAAAAGTTACTTCAAATGATCTAAGGAATCACCTTGGTCCTATAATATAATTATAGGACACCCTGTATATTTCTTCATGAAACCAATTTGAAATTTTTCGTGGTCAGCCTGACGTTTCAAAATCCCGTAGAACCTCGATTACTCGAATTAATCGGACAAGCATAACTGTTCGCATAATAGAACAGTTACTTGATTAAAGCGCTAGATCAAATCATCATTGATTTGTATGATAAATGGCGTTGTATATAGATCGCCTTTGATCGATCTAGTACATATACAGGATGTTTGGACAATCAATGTTCGAACGTAATACTCACAGTGTTTCGCGGGTTCCGCAATCATGAATGACGAGAAACGCCCATTATTATCGTTTCATCGAGTTATCCCCAGGCCGAGAATCTAATTCGGACACGCAACGATGAGAAAAACGCGGATCCTTAGAAAGCGGCGGTGCTTATCGGAGCGGCTTCCCATGTTTCCGGTGCCATTTTGTCATTTCTGAATTACGGTAACGGTGAAACTTGAGAAAAGACGGAAACAATTTCTCTTTTTTACGATTCCACCACGGCAAATTGCGCTGTCAGCATCGGCATCGTCGACTTTCTGATCGCGAGAAACCCGAATCGCGCCGTAAAATCGACGTTTATCAGCCGAGAAAATCTGCTCCCCGCAATCCGATGATACTCGAATTCGAATGATCGAGTGGACTCGAAGCGTTTTCACGATTGCCAGTGGAAATATTGTATTGGCCCATGTTATGCAAGCCCCCAGAGAATCGAAGTTTTAGCTTCGATTCTGCAGAGATCGAAACCACAGTTTCCATATTTCTTTCCAGCTCGCAAATCTCTCTTTTCCACGTTTTACTCTTATTCCAATTTCGAATTGTAGTTGCACGAACATTGTTTGAATTGTGAAAAAGCGAGGCTAAAGGTGATCTAGATGCGATAATTAACCTTCCGTCTGCAACCTTGTTTTCGTTAGTAAAATAAAGTCGAAACAAACGACCCAATATCTGCATATTGAAGCGTTGATTGTTTATTCCACTTGATATTTCGACATATTCGTTTTTCATATATTTTTTACTCTGCTCCTGCAACTTTATTTTTATTGATAAAATAAAATCGAAAATAACCAACCAGACAGAGTGTTAATTATTTATTTCATTTCGTGGTTTTATATGTTCGTTTCTGTTTATTTTTAATCCTTCGTTTGAAAATTTATTTTTCCTCTCGCTAACTAAAATAAAAAACGATCTAGTAGGTAGAGGGAAGAACAATTATTTATTCAATTTCGTAGTTCTACATATTCTCTTTTTTGCATGTTTTTCAATCTCCGTCTGCAACCTTATTTTTATTGACAAAATAAAATCGAAAACGATCCAATATAAATCTTATTATTATTATCTATTTTCATGATTATGCATATAGATACTAAGAGAAATCTAAGCAATCATTTTCTCTATGTGATAATTTGAAATGAAATTATTAAAATAACCTTACCGATGATGACTTGTTGGTACACGAAAGAAGCGATTGATGTGGCTAAATAATTTATTAAGATGCTCTTAACTGTAATTATAATTATAATATAATATAATATAAATAATATAATATAATATAATATAATATAATATAATATAATATAATATAATATAATATAATATAATATAATATAATATAATATAATATAATATAATATAATATAATATAATATAATATAATATAATATAATATAATATAATATAATATAATATAATATAATATAATATAATATAATATAATATAATATAATATAATATAATATAATATAATATAATATAATATAATATAATATAATATAATATAATATAATATAATATAATATAATATAATATAATATAATATAATATAATATAATATAAATAATATAATATAATATAATATAATATAATATAATATAATATAATATAATATAATATGATATAAATATAATATAATATAATTATAAAATCGTCGTCACACATCGCCTACAACCTTATTTTCGCCGACAAAATGAAATCGAGAACAACTCAGTATGCAGACGGAGAGTCGACAACTGAAATTGTGGAACGTGTTTGAAAGCCATTATAGTTGGTGATACGAACACGACGTAGATGGTTTAGAACTTGCCAATTTAATGACGGAGGATTACTCGTTTTCTGTCTATTAGCTTTAAACGTTTTACTTCAATATTTGCGTCCGATCGATTCTACGGAGAACAGTATTTCTCGGAATTAATGCTTTCATTAAGCCGCAGGAACATATAACAGAGTATTCCTAGCCAACCCCACCACGTGTATAACATGACCTCCATACAGTGTAAACCAGGATTGGGAGTGGTCAGTAGAACATTCCGGCTTTTACGCTCAAAGAATGTCCATCGTTGTTGCGTTTCACCAATGAATCATGAACCGAAATTCTATCGATGATGATAATAATTCAAATTACGCAGCGCGCAAATACTTTATTTAAAAACCATTTGAAATCATTTTGTAGATAATTTTCATAAGTAGTCGCAAAACTGAATTGGAAATTCTTCGACTAGTTTTTTTAAAATAAATTCTCCCTAATTTGCGCACAGATTGCGCGCAAAAATGGACTGTTTGGGAAAAGGAGATTCGATTATTCGAGCCATGCGAATCGTTTTTATATTTGTTGAAAATCGGTAACTATAAAAAGGCTTGAAGCAAGGCTGGAATAATCGTATCTTCTCTTCCCAAATTGTCCATTTTTCTGCGCAATCTTAGCGCGAATTAGGGAGAAATTACTGTACACGCGCGCAGATACTCTACTCAAGAACCAATTGAAATCATTTTATAAATATTTTTTAGAAGCAGTCGTAAAACTGAATCGGAAATTCTTCGACAGCTTTTCTCAATAAAATCGTTATTCGCATATTCTATTACAAATAATACGAAACGTCGCAAACAATTTTGTAAAAAATCTTGACTACTAAAACCTCGAAATTACTTGTGCGCGCGATCGTTGAACGACTAACAGAACAGAATCGAGACGAATTCATTCCCGCGCATTGTTACTTTCGTGGATCGGTGTACCTGCAATCGAATTGTTGAGCGAAGCGAAATATTTTCAGTTAACGTGCACGTTTGGCCGTTCGCAATCCCGGTGCGTTTATTCGCATAGGTTTTCGACCGGTAATAAACGTAAAAAAAAAAAGGTAATGGAACACGGATGTCGCCCGCAAGAGAGGTGCTTCGACGCTGTTTTTAATACACCGCGTGAACAAGTGGTTTTGTCCGTGATAAATATAGAAGTGTCAGTGGAAGCTGTAGATTGAAATAGATCCTTCGCTCGCGCGGAAATATTTGATGGACTGTTTTTTTATTAATCGATGAATTGGACGTGGCACGGTCCGCTTTTGGTGTAAGTGACTTTGAAAAATGGATCATCTATTTTCAGGCTGCACGAAAACGTATTTAGCACGCCCATTCGGATGTGTTCCGTCATTACCATAAAATAAGTAACTCCCGCTGTCGGAAATATCTTTCCGTTCCGCCGATAAAAGCTGTCATTGCGTAATTTCATTTCGATAGAAAGGAATCTTTTGACAGATCCGCGAGGACACAGCCACCGTTCATAAAACGAGTGTCATTCGAAAGAACAAAGGAACGATCGGATCCGCTGGCAACCGTGCAACCGACGAAATAAATTATTATTAACAAAACGGTACAATCGATTCACCGATGCCCAAAAAATCTGGAAATCGCTTTCATGTTGTTTCGTGCACCATCCGCGACAAGAAATGCGAAACATTCTCCAAATTGGGAACAACTCGACATGGAATAATCTCGATGTAATAATCCTGCCGAGCTGGAAAAATATCTTCCGTTCCCCGTTTAACGGGTCGACGACCCGCTCTGTATCGATTCCCTTTGTTTAAAGAAATTTTCAACAGTACTTGCAGCCAGACAATTTCAACAGGAGCGGCGGGGGAAGGAGGGGGGGGGGGAACAGGGCTTCGCCATTTCTGCATTTCGCGAACAGCCGCCGCTCGAATTTCTGTTTACGTTCCAATTTTTCGTAAGAGCGATAAAAATAGTGCGTCCCAGCGGTACGTATTTAATCAATATTTGAACGTTGTTACTTCTTTTTGCAGCGGCAGCAGCAGCAGCAAATCAAACAGTGCAACATTCGAAGTGAACCTGCGCCAGGTGGTGTTGCGCGTGCCCGGTTATCATGGGATTCCCAGGTGCTGCCCCCTGCGCGGTCAAAATCGCCGGCGTATCAGAAAATCAATAGAGCAGGTGCATTTAAATTTCACGCAGATTCACAGTTGAATTAATTACTAGCATTACTCTGCCTCTGGGGGACGGCGCCGGCCCCTGGACCGTTTGAACGGTTTCCCGGCCGATCGTGTAATTGCGCGCAAAATTTGAATTTCCGAAGTTTCATGCTTAAACACAGTGGCGACCGGAACTGCTGTTCCCGAGGATTTTTAAAGCGCCCGGCTTGAAAGGAACACTCCTATTTTACGCGGGGCCATTTTTGCCGAGTTTTTCCGCTGTCCGTAACGGTTGCTGCCTCTCGCAGTTTCAACGTTGAATGCACGCTCGAAACCGATGCACCGTTGTGGACAAACAGGATCGGCACACCATTCGAATTGTTTCGAATAAATATTTATCTAAGATGATTGTTGGAACTGATACTCTCTCTCTCTTCTCGGTCCAATGTTTTACTCGAAACAAGTCTAATATTTCAAAGTGTTTCGAATAAATATTTATCTAAGATCATTGTTGGAACTGATACTTGTCGGTCCAATGTTTTACTCGAAATAAATCAAATATCTAATTCTAAATACTCAGTTTAATATTTTATTCAAATAATTCATTATTCCTCATAAATTATTCTATCATTCGAGTAAATTGTTCGTGCAATTCTTTATTCGAATAAATTGTTCGCATAATTCTTTATTCGAGTAAATTGTTCGCATAATTATTTATTCGAATAAATTGTTCACATAATTCTTTATTCGAGTAAATTGTTCGGATAATTATTTATTCAAATAAATTATTCACATGATTCTTTATTCGAGTAAATTGTTCGCATAATTTTGTATTGAAATAAATTATTCGAATGAAGATTGCAAAACTATTCCAATAATGATACAAATACTTGTGGAGTTGTTTTTATGTAATTTTATAAAAATATTATTTATAGAAATACATTCAGGATCGGTTTAATTTCAACTACTTATAGAATTATAAAATTACCGATGCCTTTTTCCTCCCATCGTCCATCCATATCATCATATATGGATATATTATTATAATATATTATAATCAATTTACCCAAAAATAACAAACTTTCTGATGCAAAATTTGAAAAAAGAAAAGGTTAACTGCGAAAAGGAACACGAAAGAAATCAGTCGATAAACTATGAAAAAGATACGATTTATATTCTGTATCATTTTCATTGAAACCGATTATTTTCCGTATGAATTCCTATACGAATAAATTCTTATCCGAATAAAATCTTCTTCGGATAAATTTTTATTCGACCGCACATTTATTCGATAGTGTCGAATAAAATTTTATTCGTTAGTCCGTATCTCTTATCCGCCATCCGAATAAAATTTTGATAGATTCCCCTTTCGATAGATTCCAGTTTTATTTTTATTAACGTTCGGCGCGGAAGTGTCATGGCTGATCACACACATCGTATTCGTTCTTTGATAAAAACGAAAGCTAAAACCTCAGCGAACGAAAAGCAAAAGCTCAAACTAATATTCGAATGAAAGATAATGGTTCAAATATTTTGGAGACGTTCTGATAATGATCTTCCATGTGGTGATATTGTTCCTAACATTTTTATGTTCTGATTAACGCTAGATATTTACGGAGCACAAAAAAACAGCTGTTTCATATTAATTTATAAAAGTAACAATAAGACATTTGCTCTGATTTTTAACAAGTGTTATTGTAACATTTGCCGTCAATAACATATAAATTGAATAAATAACTCATAAATGTACGATATAAATTTACGATATGAATAATCGTAAATTAAAAAATTAATGAGTGGTCGGTATAGTGTTTATCACTAGTCTAGTGTTAATTATGCAATCGTCACGAACAGTTATTCGCCTCATTGGAAATCGCTCGTTCATTACAAGAATTTCAACATCGAATTTAGTCTCGTTTCCCTGCCCTTCT
This sequence comes from Megalopta genalis, assembly GCF_051020955.1. NCBI lineage: Eukaryota > Metazoa > Arthropoda > Insecta > Hymenoptera > Halictidae > Megalopta > Megalopta genalis. Next base: position 19,510,971 of record NC_135020.1, on the reverse strand, counting down.
GAGCGTTTGTTTATGTATTCAGATATTCAAGACTTTCGTCTTAATTCCGTCTGGTTGGGACTGTCGGTTACTTCGTTCAATTAACTCTCTGAATGGATTTTCCACACTTTCTTGGTTAACCAGTCGCTTTTCTTTGAGAAAGCTGCTCGGACTTCTAAATAGATGGTAATCTGGACTAGTGAGGTCCGAGGAGTAAGCCGGATAAAAGGAAGTTCAAACGTCGCAATCTTTTGAAATCCCAGTGTTGCTATGTGTAACTCTGATTTACCATAAAATGAACAGTGAAACGTTTCATCTGTAAAATACTACTATATATAAAATATATTAATAATAATAATATAATAATATATAATAATAAATATAATAATAATAAATAATATAATAATAATTATATACATATAATTATTAATATATATATATATATAATATTTATATATAAAATAGTACGATTAATTTCTCTAGAAATGCTCAGAAACAGATCTGAACTGCCTTAACTCTTTCAATGTTAACTAAAATGAAAAAGTAAAATAGAAGAAATATTTATTTTTTATATTATTTCTATGGCTTTGTATCATATTTGTATTATATGAATGCCATTCGGAACACGTTACTTTCACATACGTTATATCCATATTATAAATCATATAAAGATTATAGTAGATTCAATTTTTATTAAATATTGAAAGGATTAATGCCGATCGAGGGAATTTAAAAGATATTTCGACGAATAAAATGTTAAAACGAGAACACTGTTATGGCCGACGGAAGTAAAATCGCAGATATCAAAATGTTAAATAATATACATTATTGATTCCCGTTTATGTTTTGTTAACGTCCGGCCTGCAGCAACGTCGACGTTAATTAACGTAATAAATTGTAGGAACAATATCGAAGCCGACAAGATACATTGTATATTATCGGTAGACAGCGAATTTTATTCATTTATGGTAGAATTCGGCAGCTGCGATATGAAATCGTAAAAAAATTGAAGCAGCTTCAAAATACCAATATATTATTTTCAATCTATAATAATTATTAACCCTTTGATGCTCGCGACCGCGTACGATGCCCCCAAAATTGGATGAATTTTATTAGATTTGCATCTATGTTTGATGTTTGACGCATGCACGAGAGCCTGTATTATCACAAAGGAATCGAATGAAGTAAATTTTCTCTCCATACTCGTGTGAAAACAGTTTTGAAAATTGATTTACGATTTTGGCATACGCGTGTAAATAAAAATTATTATGCGTTATTTATTTAGTTCTCATTTCTAGCAATTGAAGCGGACAATTTTTATTTCATATAAAAATTTGCACTGTAATTATTGGTTAACAAAAAATTCGGGAAAAATGTACGTCGACAATTCAACCATCTCTCGAAAATGCAGGATGCCGTAATGAGTTCAAACAATTTTTCTTCTATTATCCGTCCACTCGTATATTTCCGTCAGATCTTCTAATGGAAATCATAATGGATCTAAGCGAAAGCGTTCCCATATTTCCCTGTATTTTTTCATCGACGGAGGCAAAATTCCTATAGATACTATTAGATCGACAATTTAGAAGAACAGTTTGTACCACTTTCTCCGGTCGACACCCTAAATTTCCCAACAGTTCGTACTTTTGCTCTGGTGCTATTTTCATCAATTCAAAATATTCTGTTATCGAAACTCGATATATCGTCTTCTATTATTTCACGCTAGCACTGCCTAGATATTATTTATATATATATACGATTTATAATAAATATTTACACAAAAATAGAAACTTTTGTTTAATGGTAACTGGATGTTACATTTACACAGTAGAACCTGCTATAAATTACAAAAACTTGGAAGTCTCTATTTGGGATTCCATGCATATAAATTATAACCAGCTTCGTATCGATTAATTGCACGAATTAAAATCGTTGGGAATTACAAAACACAGGATTTAATTATAACACTATTTGCTTTGGATCCCAACACCCCGAAATGATGGATAAAAGAAAGTACCATTGCGTTCCAACTTCCTTAAAGAAAGCGGGATCCATAAAGAGCTTTACAAATTAGTAATAATTAATTCGCATGAAAGACCTTTCTGAGTACACGATTACTTTGTTCTCACACACACAAATAAATTTGTCCTTTTGTCCTTTCTTGTTCTCTTACAATGCGCTGCGCGTAAACGTTTGTTGGAGAAGTTTTCTGTAGAACAAACGAGTCCAATATGAGACCCGTTCTGTTTTAAATCGCAATTTTCGATTAAAAAAAAACACTTTTATTGAAAGTAGATATACATTTGAAAACTAAAATATGTACAGTAAATTCTCCCTAATTGACGCTTAGATTGTTCACTTTTGTGCATGATCCGTGTATTCATTTACAAACTATAGTAAATTTTCATCAAATGTCCCTCAATTTGTAAACAGAAATGGACAATTTGGGAAGAGAGGAGCCGATTGTCAACAACTATAAAAACGAGCTGCCATACTCGAATAATCTTATCTTCTCTTCCCAAATTGTCCATTTCTGTTTACAAGTTGAGGGACAATTGGAGAGGATTTACTGTGCTGAAAAGTACAGGAAAAAATTCCGTGACGAGGAAACAAGTAATAGTAATATACACGGAGTAAGTGTTGCTGTTAAAATATTGGATTAAAAAGACGGTTTTATTTGATAAAATTAACAATTTTATTACTAATATTTATTTAATATTAATATATGCTACACACATAATAAACGAAAAACTCGGGAAAAATCAAATGCTTATAAAAGTTAAAAATTCAAATTGCTGCTTTAGAGTGTTATTGAGCTACATTTTTACGCACGACGAGTATACTGGTCATGACACAAGATACTATCACTTCTCCGTGACGAGTATACTCGTCAAACACAGCTAACCGGTTAATAATACTCTATAACTAGTAAATAGTAAAATTCATTGAATGCATTATACTACACTAGTTGCGAAAATAATTATACGCTTACCATTTTTTAAATACTTGCAATATAATCGAACCCCTTCAAAAACTTTCCGCAACGTATTTTAGAAATATGGGGAACATCTGTAACGGATATAAGCTGGGATCTCGTATTAGGCAATTTTTCCCTGCAGTTTAGCATAAATATGTCAAGCCCGAAGACAAAGTCGTTCCATTATTAACCCATTGCACTCGAGTGGTGACTTTGAGGCACCACTAAAATTGTTATATCACGGTTCCAAAATCAATTTTTATATTATCATCAAAACATAGATTTGAAAAATTGTTAAAAGTATAACCTGTTGTTTGAGTCGCAAGACTCAATTTCATACGCATAAAGTGCACTTTGTCATACAAAATGGAAATACCATATAAGTCAGAGAAATTATTTTAGGTTTATAGTTAAAATGGCTACGAGTGCAAAGGGTTAATCGCGAGTGAACGGTTGAACGGCGTCTTGCGACAAACGAATCGGCCGCGTCGAACACAGAGCAAACGAACTTCTTTTCCGAGAATACTTTCTTTCTTCCTGAAGACATTTTAATCGCTTCCTTCCTCTTTCCTAAGGCAGAACGAGCCGCCGGTCACGAGCCGTCGCGGGCAAGAGGAAAGGGAGAAAAGGTGAAGAAACGCGAAACAATCTTGAACGCAACGATCCATTGTTGCTCTGAATTATAGCCACTCTCGTTCAGTTTGCCTCGCTAATTCCCATGATTCGGATAAAACAGAAGTCGTCGCTTTAGCCCCGCGTGATTAATAGACGGCCAGGGACAAATTAAAGAGGGGCCTCTATGCCATGGACTCCATGGGATAGTCGATAAACATTGACCGAACACAAAGCCATGCTAAATACACGGGAGACTCGAAAGAAACAGGAGTTAATAGGCGGTCGTCGACGGAACGAGTTCACGGGATATCCAACCGCGGCGAAGGACCCGCGCGTTAAAAGATCCTGAACACCTCTCACTGGAATTGTTGCCCGGATATTGGCTCGCCGCGCCGGCTAGTTTTCAACCAATTCTCCGCATAATTATTACGTTACCGCGCCAGTTCCCCGCAATAACGCCACTGATTGCACTCCGCAACACATACTCGGAATTTTAACACCAAATTGGCGTTTTTTGCACGGTTTTATGCATACTATGAATACGAGACTGTCAATCTGTATTTACCTTCCATGTGCAGATTATGGAGCACTCGATTATCAACTTGGATTTCCAACGGAAAGTAAAATACCAGTGTTACACCGTATTTATCGATAATTTTTTCGGTTTTCCTGTTTTATTTTAATTATTTTATTTTATTAATTTAATTTATTTTTAATATATTTATATATTTATATATTATATATTTATTATATTATATTATATTATATATTTATTATATTATATTATATTATATTATATATTTATTATATTATATTATATTATATTATATTATATTATATTATATTATATTATATTATATTATATTATATTATATTATATTATATTATATTATATTATATTATATTATATTATATTATATTATATTATATTATATTATATTATATTATATTATATTATATTATATTATATTATATTATATTATATTATATATTTAATATTATATCAATATTATTAAAAATATAATATTAAGATTATTTACAATAGTTGACATATATTGTACGTATAAGAGAACATAATGTCTTTAATTAAACATTATTTCTTTTCTTGCAGTTGTTGTCACGCTAGACTTTGTCGTACTAAAATATATTGATATTTTTATTATATATAAGGATATATCATGACAGTATTTTTATAGTTAAAATTGATAAAGTATGCAAACGTATTGCTTGAAATTTATCACTTTATTCATATCTGCCGCGGCACCAAAAGAGAAATTTATTTCGATATTCATACATTTCAGTACTGCAACGATTTCGATATTATATCGGTTTCAGTACAGCTGTATTAGTGCAGTACCAGTGTCAAAATCACACCGGTTTTAATTTTATCATATAGCGTGCTGTTTTTTTTTTTAGAAATAATGATGATACATACAGTTGCTTACAAAATTGAGCGCACATCTTTTAAAACGCAATAATTTTTTTAAAACTAGACTAAGAGACTTGAATCTTTTTTAGACGATAGCGGGACTAGTTTACTAGACGATGACCAAAATGCCTTTTTTAAATTTTGCTATTACTTGAAATGACAAAAAATAAATATGAAACTCGTTTCCTAATTTTTTTATTTGAGCCTATAATGAAAAAATACCTCTCGTAGATCTTGGTAACTTATATGCATACTGACAAAATTTATCGTAATCCGTTGATATTGTTACGAGTTACAACAAATTGAAGATGGCAAAAATCAGTTTTATCACGATTTTGACCAGAAACTGGAAAAAATCTGCAGTTCTTTAAATATTCCAACGTCGTAGCTCGACTCTGGGTTAACCGATTTCGATCAAATTTTCAATACGCATATAAATTACCGATATTTACGCAAGGCATTTTTTAAAATTTTTGTTATAGGCTCAGATAAAAAAGATGAAAAACGGGAGTTTTTAGAAAAAGGCATTTCAAAGTCATCGTCTAATAGACTAGTCTCTCTATCACCTAAAAAAAATTCAAGTTACATAGTCCAATTTTAAAAAAGTTATTTCGTTTTAATAGATTATCCAATTTTGTGAGTAACTGTACATGAAAATGGTGATAGCAACATTTTTAGCGCGTTATATATATTCGGGTTGTACAAGAGTCCACGGTACACGGTTTAGTAATGATTAAAGTAAAAAGGATTCCTGGAGAATACAGTTGAATCGCGGTTATCCGAATTAATCAGGTGGAGGTAAAAATTTGGATAGTAGAACATTTACATAATTAAGACATCATTATTGATTTATTGAACTATTGAGCTATTTATTGAACTGTTTATATACGGAACGAAATAAATAATTCAGATATCGATGATTCGCATAATAAAGAATTCAGGTGTCGATGGCTCGGATAATAAAGAATTCAGATGTCGATGGCTCGGATAATAAAGAATTCAGGTGTCGATGGTTCGGATAATAAAGAATTCAGATGTCGATGGTTCGGATAATAAAGAATTCAGATGTCGATGGTTCGGATAATAAAGAATTCAGATGTCGATGGTTCGGATAATAAAGAATTCAGATGTCGATGGTTCGGATAATAAAGAATTCAGATGTCGATGGTATGGGCAATAAAGAATTCAGATATTGATGGTTCGGATAATAAAGAATTCAGATGTCGATGGTTCTGGAAATAAAGAATTCAGTTGTCGATGGTACGGGCAATAAAGAATTCAGATATTGATGGTTTGGATAATAAAGAATTCAGATGTCGATGGTTCGGATAATAAAGAATTCAGATGTCGATGGATCGGATAATAAAGAATTCAGATATCAATGGTTCGGATAATAAAGAATTCAGTTGTCGATGGTACGGGCAATAAAGAATTCAGATATTGATGGTTTGGATAATAAAGAATTCAGATGTCGATGGTTCGGATAATAAAGAAATCAGATGTCGATAGTTCGGATAATAAAGAATTCAGATATCAATGGTTCGGATAACAAAAACTTCAGATGCCGATGGTTCTGACAATAAAGAATTCAGATGTCGATGGTACGGACAATAAAGAATTCAGATATTGATGGTTTGGATAATGAAGGATTTACCGGACTTAGAAAGCTATACATGTAGAATGTTTAAACTTCCGGTGCAGCCTTTTATAGAATGAAAGTTTGTACTGTTACGAGTTGTACCTGGTTAAAACATTTCCTATGTTTTAACGAAAATATATGTATGTGTATATACAAAAATATATATTTGTAGTATCGATACTGTAGTGAAAGCTATTTTGATTTCAGAACACAGATATTTCTTTCAACCTAGAATGTTGTTCATTTTATACAGATGAAATACAGCACTTACTCGAAGGTAACGTAGAACTTGTTTTGAATGGTCGTCTGGTTATTTTCAGTAATCCCTTAAATCTCCAGTTTATATACATAGGAGAAACTGTTAAATCACAAGATATTTGTAGAATTGAAAATTTCTATTTGATTTTGTATAATATTTCCGAATACTATACGTGGCAACTAGAAATTCGAGGAAAGTGCACCATATTGTTTTAAACCAAATGGTTTTTTTCATAATTTAAATATTGCTATCACTTGGAATGTCAAGAAAATAATAAACTCTCGATTTTTAACCTTTTTTATGCGAGTCTATAACGGAAATTTAAAAAAATTCCTCTCGTAGATTTCGGTAACTTATATGTATGCTGAAAATGCAATGAAAAAAAAACGATTAACGATATTAAATAATTAATTATTTAATAATTAATAACTAATTAATCGATTAAAAATCGTTATCACAATTATTCGCGATTTTAGTACTATATTGTTCGAAAAAGTAAAGAGTTTTTGTTATGTGCAAGCAAATCGTTGATTAAAAACGAGGAAGTATTTGCAAACGTCGAACCTGTTCCGAGTAGTGACCTGAAATGATGCTAATTTTTATTAACTTCTTAAATCAATATTTTGTTTAGTAGAGTCGCAACTGCAGGTTCGAGAGAAGGTAAAACTTTAGTGTCTTTGTTTAAAAAGGCAAACAGTTGATTGGTTCTTAGAAGAAAGTCTGTCTACAGAATATACGAACGCTTTTATGAGTTGTTTCGCCGAGATGACGTTGTGAAATTGAAACCCCACAGAGGAATAGCTCCTTTTTTATATGTCGGTTACGCTGAAATGTTTTCAGAAGAATTCTATACCGTCATGAAACTATGAAGGTTGGTATATATCGATGAAGAATTCTCTTTGATATGCGTCACCGGGATTACGAAACCGGCGACCTCTTTAATAATTATGATAATAGATTCTTATTAGCTGAACCTTTTAGCTTTGCGAATCGGCTTAATGCTTTTTACAGGGTGAAGTAGAAATAATGTGCACGTAATTTTCAAAGTGTAGCAATATTGCAAATTTATAGACCGAGATAAAAATTCTCTTTTCCTTTCAAATACGTACAAAACATTATTATAGGACTTTATTACGTATGTAATCATTCTTGCGTACCATTGGATTTTAATTCTGTATGAAACATAGTTTTTATTACAGATGTACGTTCGATATGTCTGAGCAGAAGTAAAACACAAACTTTAAACGTACGAGTAAATTTATCATAAAAAACGCATGGTTTTCAATACTTAGATTTAAATTTTTCTATTTAAAAATCTATAAATCCTTTATTTATATATAACTTAGACTTTAGTGACTAAAAAATGATGTGTAGAATATTTCTATTTTATACTATGAAATAATATACTATATTATATAAATATACTACTAGGAAATATATTATAGAAACAAAAAATTGAATATCTCCTCGTCAATAACCTCGACTCTAGAGCGAAAAATATTAAATATTATCATTTCAAACTTAACAGTATCGTCAACAGTATGAAACTTAACAGCAATATTCAGAGAGTATATGTACTCGAATTTTATTCTACAATAATGATAATATTGTTCGTCGAAGTTACAGCGATAGTTGAACATGACAGAGAAGTTTCCATCAATTCTTCTATTGCATCATTCGTATTCTATGGTTAGTGAATAACGCATTTTAAATTGTGCTGAAAAAGATCTTTAATGACACACAACGGTAATTCGATAACTACCAGAACTATGGACGACGTTCCCAGAATCAATTGATAATTCTTCCTAATTGACGCTCAGATTGTACACAAAAGTGGAGAATTTGGGAAGAGGAGATACGATTCGAGCCTCGCGCTCGAATTTTTTAATTGTTGACAATCGGAAACTATAAAAACGAGCCGAAAAGTTATTTGTATCACCTCTTAACTCTTTTCATCTGTCCTTATCTCCTCTTTGTATCTTCTCTTCCCAAATTATCCATTTTTGTGTACAATATGAACGTCGATTAAGCAGAATTTACCGCACAGTGATTCACGAAATTGTTCGAACACGTTTTGGAACGACAAGAACTCTTTTAAGTTGAAACTCTTCCAAACGATTTCTTAGACATTCTCTAAGTAACTGGTCCTTCCATCATCTTGACACGATTCGAGCCAGTTAGCCGAATTTGAAAAAGTTATTCCTTCTCAGAGGTGTTCGAACAGTTTCGCGTGCCACTATACCATGAAATATGGATAACGCGGAGACACCATTCTCATCAATTAATTGTCCAGCCTTTCCCCCGTATTTCCTATATCTTTGTGATCCCTTATCGTGCCGCGACAGCGCGACCCTATCTACTTGAATAATTCTAATTATCTTCAACAACGTTGCTTGATCGTTTAGGGTGCCTGATCTTTGTCTGGCATCTGCGAACCCCGGTGTATCATCTGTGAGAGATCGACGTGCAAAGTTATTGGGAAAAAATGGGAACCGGTGGCGGCAATAGTTAAGACCGGAAGTTGATGGCCGCCGTATCTCGATCTCTGACGAGCCGGAGTCACGTGAGTTTCCTAGCATCTTCGCGGCGAACGGATAACAACCGGCAAGAGGCCGGATATACCTTTAATTATCATCAAGCGCATTATCGTTGCTAACTTTCTATGACGCCGCGCCGCGCCGTTGTCCGCGGGCTTAACTAACCTTTCGAATGCTCTCATGCCTTCCCGTTTATTAGAAAGGAAGATAGAGGAGGTCGATAAGAAGGCCGCGAGCGTAATTTACGCGGCCCGATAACGAGCCTTTTTCTTCATCCGCTTCTTCTTCGTCTCCTCTGACTCTCTTCATCTTTTTTCCTCCTTTTCCTCTCCTTTTTTTCGTCTTGTTTCCCTTTATTTTCGGACGGACCTAGTCCCCGGGAAAAAATATCGCGGCCGACCGTCGGTCGAAACTTTTAACGGGATAATGAATCAAAAAAGTCCGACGTTAAGTGTTTATTACCACTTCGCCGGCCAATTAATGGCGGGCACGGCTGGTGGAGCGAAAAGCGAAAGAGGGAATTTATAATGACGAACCAACTTCTTGCGTTCTTTTTCGTTGGCTTGATCGGAGAACATCCACTGGGTACATTGATGATGCAACGAACGGAGATGTCACTGACAAAGATTCATAGAAAGAATACATTTTAATTGAATATACAAATAACAAATATATTATAATTATATTATATTATAATAAGTATTTTATATTTATATTATATATATATATAATTATATATTATATATATACATTATATAATATTATAATATATTATTATATATTATATATATATATATATATAATATAAATATAAAATACTTATTATAATATAATATAATTATAATATATTATATTATAATAAATATATTATAATTATATTATATTATCCGTCATAAATAGTAAAAATAATTAGAATGAAGTGTTATTTATTAGTCTCTATCTCTTATCCGCCATTCGAATAAACTTTGGCCCAACTCTGGTTTTTTGAGCGATTTGGTGTTTCCAGTTTGGACGACTTTTAATATCCTCGTTAGCGGACCGCGGAACTTAGTGCATCTAAAACGTGCAGAAGTCGTTAAGTGATTATGAAATCCGAGACTTCGTCGAGTCTAGTACGAGTTTATTTTATTGTACTTGGTTATTGTAGTTGTATTTACCATTGGAGATTTATGTAATTAAATTGTGAATGCTTTTTCGCTTTTATATCACTTTTCTATATTATGTAATTAAATCGTGGATGGTTTTGCTTTTAAATCGAATACCGATCTTTGGAAACCACTGTAGTTTTTTAAAGCCCAATGGAGAATTCAACGTTGTCTTTACTTTCATTTTGGTACAATACAGTCGTTGCTGGAGGAAATAATCTCTTGTGGAACTTCAGTTGTTAGAATACAGAAAACGACTATTATGTTGCATAAAAGTGTGCAGTCTGCATATAATAATTAAGAATAATTTCATACAATTTCAATTAATTTTTCTTCGAATTTATCTTTGAGTTTGTTTACAAGGATAGAGCAAATGCTCATTCTCATTATCTTCTTATAATATCCCAACGATATAAAGTATTTTAACCCTTTGCACTCGAAGCTATTTCAACTGAAAATTGTTAAAAAAAAATTAAAAATATAAAATTATTTTTCTAACTTACAGTATTTCTATTTTATATGAGAAAATGCATTTTATGCATATATGTAAATTGACTCATGGGACTCGCGCAGTAGTTATACTCTTAACAATTTTCCAAATATATAAACTTTGTTAATATCAAAATTATCCTAAAAGGTGCTATAACAAATATTAGTGGTGCCTCGGAGTCGCCACTCGAGTGCAAAGGGTTAATCGCGGTACAACCGGCCGGATTTTACATGCAACATTAAGTCGATAAAAAAAAGTAACATCGTTGCATTTGAGGCTCCAGTTTTGAGAAAAATGAAGTTAAAAAAATAATACCATTGAACAAGAATCGAGTGGCACGTCTGGCCATGACATACCAATTGTATTTCTCGTCGCACTGCAAGCCACGCGAACTTGACGCATCTACCAATTCAGTTTTTTCAAAAACAATTCTCAAATAAAATAGGGTTACCCTTTTCTTCGACTTATTTTTTCACGTAGCATCACTATCCAGCCGATTGTATTTTGAGCGTGGCGGTCGTGACATATAATTTTTATGTCGTTTTAACATCGTTATTTAAATGTAAAAAGTTTTAACAAAAATTTGACGCTTTGACCATAATTTTCAAGGTCAAGTACAATTTTGCGATCCATATTTCCAGCAAATCTTCACCGACCCAACGGTGTCACGCAACAGTGGTCGTAAAACATAATTTTTATACACTCTGTACGTAAGATTCAGGAGCGAAGTTCACCGGTTTCTGAAATATTGTTGATGATATAGTATTTTCCTTGGTGCAGAAAACATGTTTCGAGGGAATTTTTAACGGGATAAGTTTTTCACAGTCAATTAACAGTGAAATTATATACTGAAAATATGAAAGCGGCGATCTTCGTTTCATCCAGATGCCATTACACGTTTTCAGAGAAGTTAATAGCTGGTTAAAAATCAGTTTTCATTGTTCTATTTCCTGCATACATACATATACCCGGTGAAAGTTTCCGTAAAAACGACAAACTAATCTGATAACGAGTTGAGAGTTAAAAATGAATATTCCTGTTGGTATATCGAACGCAACTACCTAAGCTATTTATGAATTTAAACATTTCAAAGAATCGCATGCAATGCCATGAAATACAACGTCGTATTCAATGCGGCATTGTAAAAAATACAATCTGGTTAAACCACCTGAAGCAGGAAATAATATTTCGTATCAGTTTCCATAAATTAATCTCTGTGACTTTTCCACAAAGATCGCACGTTGAATTAATCTTACCTTTTCAATTACTGGATGTCGATGAAAGTACGAATACCGTTAAAGATAAAAGTGGAGAATACGAGAAATGCATACAGTGGCCCATGAATCGTTTTTCTTACCCGTTAAAAAACGAGTCATTTATTGTTTTTTGACATTCCAAGTAATAGCAAAATTTAGAAAAAGCATTCTCGTCATTAGACTATTAGACTATTAATTACTAATTAATTAGTCTATTAGACTAGTCCCTCTATCGTCTAAAAAAAATTCAAGTCATTTAAACCAGTTTTAAAAAAATTATTGCGTTTTTGGAGACGTACGAAGACTTTTGTGGCCACTGTGTATCGCTCACGAAAGTTAAATACAAGTATCACAAATAAGTAAAAATGGACGATTTGGAAAAAGGAGATACGATTGTTAGTAGTATTATTGTTCAATAGTATTATTTTTTTAACTTCATTTTTCTCCAAAGCGGAGCCTTATATGAAACGATGTTACTCTTTTCTATCAATTTGGGAAGAGGAGATAATAAGGACAATAACCTTGTAGCTCATTTTTATAGTAACCGATTGTCAACAACTATAAAAGCGAGCCGCAAGGCTCGATTAATCGCATTTCCTCTTCCCAAATTGTCCATTTTTGAATCAGAAACAGAATCGTCTCGGTTTGGCAAGTTAACGCTTTCATCAAAGCGTTCTAAAATATTATAATTTAAAGGTACCATTATACAGGGTGTCCCATAATTATTGTACAAGCGAGAAATGAGGGGTTCCTGAGATCATTTGAAGTAACTTTTTTCTTAGCGAAAATGTCATCCGTGGCTTCGTTTAAAAGTTATTAACGAAAAACAGTGACCAATAGGAGGCGAGATTAGCTGGCGCGAAGCGACTGAGTCAACGAGCGATCGAAGTCCAGCTTCACTCATTGGTTCGGCCGCCTCGCGCCAGCCAAGCTCGCCTCTCATTGGTTGCTGTTTTTCGTTAATAACTCGTAAACGAAGCCACGGATTGCATTTTCGCTAAGGAAAAAGTTACTTCAAATGACCTCAGGGATCTCTCATTTCCCTCTTGCGGAATAATTTTGCGAGACCCTGTAGATTCGTTAAGAATGTGCAATGAAACCTGATGAAGATTTAATAATTTATTATCCCGATCAGCAAACAAAAGTTGAAAATAAACTATAAAAGTGAGGATCAATAAAATGTTCTATTGCTTATGTTGCTTAGCGAGATGCTCGTGCGTGCATAATTGGTAAATGCTCGCTTTGGCGTTAGCGAAGAAATTATCAGCCTCACATGAGTATGCAAATTATCGATTGCTATTACTAAATTCACTAAATATCACTGCCCATATAGTCGCTAGATTTGCGTATATATAAGCTGCGCAACGTCCACCTGTGTTACGTAACATGCATTAGAGTCTCGACATTTACCCGCGATTATGATGTTGCTGCACAATATCGAGGCATCGACGATTTGTCGGGTCCATTAGTAAGAGTAATTAGTAACCAAAGAAACCTATATACAAAAAGTACTATTAAATACGTCTCGCCGAGATCAGAGTTCGGCATTGATCGATTAAAATTTTGAATTTGATCGATCGATTAGTGCTTACGATTACAAAAATTAATCATCATAATATTGACGATTTATATAATCGATTGATGAAATTAATCGTCAAAAGATCGACAATTGAAAGAAATCATCGTCAATCGCTTATTATAGAAAATCAATGGTCCACCATTGTAGTATACAATTTATACGATCGCCGATTTTTAGGCGATTAACACGTTCCGTGCCGAGCTTTTTTTACTCGAATCTTCACACTTTGATATTTTACTAAAACTTGATGTATTACGTGCAATTATTAATTCTCGTACACATAACAACGTAACAAAAACTTATCAACGCCCATTCTTGCGGTGGAAATTGATTCTTCGGTTCTAAATTTCTTGTAAACAATTTGTTCAGTTCACTAAGTAAACATGCAAGCGTGTACCATCGATGGTACACGTGGCACGGAACGTGTTAAGTTTCTGCAATGGACGATTCATTGGATGATTCATTTCTTCAGTCGATGAAATCAATCGCCGATTTTTTGCACGATTAATTCTTTAAAACACGTACATATTTTGATATTAATTAATCGAAGTAAAAATTTTGTTCGACTAATCCTGAACTTGGGTGCGTTGATTAATTAGATGCACAATGCAGTCCATCTTGGAAACAATGTATATGTTTCGTAAAGAAAATCTCTCAGGAAAAGTCTCTGTATGTAACACGATTAGATCTTAATCCTGATACTAATTCCACCAGAAAAAGTATCTCGGAAGTCAATGGTTAATTAATTATCCTATTTACAGTGGACATTAAAAGAACATTAAATCGTTAATCGTAATTAACTTCCAATTAAGTCGGCGATTTAATCGTTGATTACAATTAGCTACTGTAGAAACAACGAACGACCGAAGTAGGTATATAATCATCAATTGCAATCGACGATCAAAGTAGAAATTGAATCGCTAATCGTTGATTTAAACTTCGCCCAACACTGGCCGAGACAGCTTCCATGAATTTCTGAACCGAACGATGCCATTTACTACGGCTGCGTGCAAAATTTTGCATAGAACGCGATCCGGTCGCGGTGCACTTTACCAACGGTTTCACTTTTCCCTAATAGCCGGCCCCGCTTTTCGCTATTTCCCGACGAGATTTGTCCTGCATCACGCATCACGGTGAAAGTATCTAATTTCGGTAGAAAAAACACAAATCCGGTGTCCCGTACTCTTATTCAAAACGGGAACTCGAGCGAACCACAGCTACCTCTGCAAATGTCGACATTTACACGTCAATTAACGCGTTCACAATTCGACATTTCGTGCTACGTGTCCATTTTAAAGGTCTGTGCTTCAGCACAGTACTGTTTTATGAACGTAGACGCTGCAGGAGCCCGCTGTTTGCCGTTAAATAGGACAGCCTTCAACGATTGACCGCAGGGATTTAAAATAACAATTATTTGACAAATGTGTGTGAAAAAGTATCAGTAACGAAATCATATTTATTATTCAAGTTGAAGATATTAACTCGAGTGGCGAGTCCGAAGCGCCATTAAAAATTGTTACGTCACGTCTGAAAATAATTTTATTAATCAAATTTGTTTGTATTTAAAGAGCTGGTGAAAGCGTAACTGTTGCACGGGTCACGATATTCAATTTCGTACGCATAAAATGCATTTTAGATCATATAAAATGGAAAAACCGTGGGTCAGAAAAGCTACCTTAAATTTTGCGTTAATTCGGCTTCGGGTGCAAAGGGTTAATCGCGAAATTGCTAAAAAAAAATTGCTAAAAAAATCACACGATCGAAAGATTTCAACATTGGATTGCAAACGATATTTATCATTAATCGAAAATTATGTTCGTTGCCAATAATCATTATTGATAACGGAGATCCTGCGACAAAAATGTCATATTTTATGTTGCATTTTTGTACATTCATTTACAAAAAGAAGGTTTGTTCCGTGTTAATAAAGTACAGTATTTTTTCAATACCAGAACATTAACCAAGTTATTACACAACCGTGTATAGTGTATGTTAACATAATATTGTTGTATTTATTCTTATTGCCACGTTTTTTAGAGCAACGAAAACACTGCTCCGATGTGGATACTAGTATTATAAAATACAATTTCTTTCATCGACAATTTTCATGAACAAATGAATGAGAAAAAGGAGAAATTTAAATAGATATTTCTCGCCGATAACTGTCATTGATTACCGAAATACAGTTTTCCCTAACTGATAACTGCTACGAGTAGACTGCGGATTTTGTGCGTTGATTGCAAAAATGGATCAGTGAAGTACAGAGCAACGAAGGCATCAGCAGAATTTAAAAACATCGTCACATCGATTCCAATTTTTTAGAACTATTAAGAGAAGAAACACGTTTTTATTTAACTCCTGTTTCTTACAATTCGTGCAGGCAATTTTTATTTTGCATAAAGAATCGCAATTTTAATTATGCGCGATCAAAACAGAATTTCCCTCGTTGACAACTGTTTCGAATAATTAGAATAACATCTTATCAAAAATTGTTACAAGTTATCGAAATAGAATTTCCGTCATCGTAACGATCATTGACAACGAACAAAATTTTCAGTCAATGGTAATTATTATTAGCAATCAAAAATCGAAATATTTGAATGATGCGGTTTCCTGAGTAATTTCACTTACATTTTACAATTCGTAGCTTCAGCTTGAATAACAAACACGATTTTCTTACCGATTTTCTCCACAAAAATTTATCGAATGACTATTATTTTGGGTCCCTGTTTCAGACAAATAACTTTCGATAATATCTCGAATTCGAGTTGAAATAAATAACCTTGATATAACCATTCGCAGCACTGTTCTACAAATCAATTTCTTCGTTCCCACGAACGGATCATGCGAATGACAGACCACGCGACTAATTCGAATAAATCGACCCGTGCGGCGCCCCCGATAGATAACCCTAGATCTCTAATGGGAATTCCTTCTACGTGCTTTACGTCTCGCGCGGTTTCCATGGGAAAGCTTCTCCGCCGAGTCACGTGGATCCCGGTACGCACTTGTGTGGCGAGTAAAGCACGAAGTCGGCTAACTAATGGTGCACGTATCGCATAACGCAAGTCAGCCGGAAACCGCGAACTTCTCAACCGCGGATCTTCGTTGTAACAATGACGAGGACCGCTCGATGTCCCATTCGAGATAACCGGTTTGCCATGCGAGAACCGCGAGGAACCTGTAATCCTACGTTTTCACTATCGATCATGGTTCCCAACGACGCAACAAAATCAGTAGATAATTGTTGATGTCGCTGTCGCAAATTAGAGAATGGATCATCATTGCGTATTCATTGTGTTTGATAAAGCGAATATATAATTTGTGGTGCGACGATTGGAAACAAAGAAATAGATCATTGTTGCATTAGCAACAATAATGCATTAGTATTAACCCCTTGACATACAATGACGAGTTTGGGGTCATCGTCCATTTCACGTGCCACTGTAGACTTATAATTCTAATATAAAATAACGTATTACTTAAAATAATGTTTCAACTATTATTGCAAAATTGTTGTAAGAGTGACCACAGGCATGGAAATAGTTATGAAATAAAACAACATGTTATTTTATAGAATATTTCAAATAATGTTATTTCAGATGTGCTCAGGTCTGAGCATCGAAAGCAAATGTGAAATAGTATCCTTATATGGAATCGCTATGATTGCCTTTGCAATCTAATAAATTGATATCGGTGAAACTTGGCGGTCTTGAACGCGTTGGCCCGTGTTTCTGTTTACTATTGCTAGGAAGTTATCAAGGTACGTTGCATTATATCTGTTAGTTCATCATGCTTGTTTGCTTCGCCTTTTATTGTTAACCCCTTGACATACAATGACGAGTTGGGGTCGTCATTTATTTCATGCGTCACCGCAGACTTTAACGAGTCTAGCTCGTCAAGAGCTGTTTTCGGCGGACGCCGTGGAGTATATTATTAGATTACTCGGTTGCTTCCCTCGTGCGTCGATTCTGGTTTGTTTACAATGTTCAAGATGCCCCACCCTCCCACCTCCTCAACAGTACCGATAACAAAGTTTCATCCACGAATCGGTAATCCGAATTTCAAAGTAAAACATTCTCTTTCTCAGCTTGCACATAACTGTTCAGTTGAGCCAAATTAAACAGTATTCTTCGGACGCATCAAATTCCGTTTTATTTGTATGTCAAAGGGTTGTGTCTTACGTTTATACCTATCTGTAATATCCATACATATTTATAAACATAAGTGTGTTTATTGTTTTGAAACAGAATATCATATGCTTAAATTCAGGAATGTCCAAATATCGACACTCTATAGTGATCCAATTATGGAATATCTTATAATTAGGTTATCCGTTTTGTTTGTATGTCAATGAGTTTAGACGTTACCTATCAAACTGTCGTAAAGCTTGACAAATACGTAAAATTACCTACAGTTTCTGTTATAATACCAATACACGCAACTTTTTCGTCACGCGTCATCTAACATGAACACGTAAAAATTACCTATCTCTGCGGCAGTGACATCCACAATTGTTTCCTTGCACTTTTATCCAATATAAAAAACTTAATGAGAAACAGGTGTCAGTCCTACGATATGAGAACAATAACGTGTTTCAACAACTAGAGCGTGGATTTTCGGTATTTATGTGAAACATGCATAGGTGCAAATTGAATTAGACATATACATAGATTATATATGTGTACATTAATCTCAGCTGATGCAAATGATTAAGTCAAGATTAAGTGAAACACGAACATTGCAGAAAATTGCGAATTCTACGTTGCATGCCAGGTGCGGTGTATTAGATCATGTTTCCCTCGAGATTAAGCAAAATTTCTTCGTAAGTATATTTTTTGTACCGCAGAAACCGACACAGTTATCCAGCTATCTTGTTTCAATGTTGCAGTGATAAATCCAACGCTAGATAATTATATATTTCATGCTAAACTAGCGTTGCCACAATTCAGACATTTCGACAATTGAAAGTAAAAGGGAACGAGCGCAAGCAATAAGAATCGGCGGATACGGCGAAGCTAGATATATGCACAGTACGCTGCTTTTATATATATATATATATATATATATATATATATATATATATATATATATATATATATATATATATTCCAGCATTAAAATAATCATTCTGTAGAGGATATTCCGATCAGGTAAAAGCAGTAAATTCGTTGGGTTATATTCTTGAAAGTAGCGGTAATAGTTATTGGAGTGTTGCTTTCAAGTCTACGTTCGTTAGCGATTCCGACTCTTGGGAGTAACATTCTCGAGCGAATACCCAGCATGAGCTATACGAAACTCGTTCTTACGCCCGTGGCCGCTACAGTAATCTATTTTCAAAAGTAACACAAGCTTAACTCGGGCATAAAGCTAGGCGTCCGCGTGAGCTCTAGTTTGATTACCAAACTGAATTTTATTGCACTTGAACTAGCAAAGCGTGGATTTTACTGTTTCCCGTAGCTCGGATAAAGCTGCTTGTACAATGCTCGTAAAATTAGCCATTTTCGCGAAGTATTATCTTCAAATGCCCGTCGATTATCCTAATTGCGACTATTACTGCGATCGTGGATACAGCGGTGGCCGTATAAATGGCCGGTCATTCTACGGATGTCCGCATTCAGACGGTTCTTTATTCAGGATTTGGACGTCCCCGGTTCACGGTGTTGTACCAATGATAGTTGACAAATTTTTTCAAGCGAATATAGTTGTGTTAGCTCGCGCAAGCAAAGCACGTTTTTATAGCTGTTGACAATCGGCGACTATAAAAACGAGCCGCGAGGCTCGAATATAATCGTATCTGATAAAATAATCTAAAAAACTAATCTAAAAAAAATCTAAAAAGATAATAAAATAATCGTATCCCAAATTGTCCATTTTCGTGTACAATCTGTCGGCGCTCGGGTGTATTTGGATAGAGTATAAATATTTTCATTCGATTCTTTAGTTTCTGACAATTAATTTCAATTTTCGCATGTTTCGTCAAAACTTGTAGAAAAGTTAACGTATCTAAGAGTACCATAAATAACATGTTGAACGAAATTGATATATAAAAGATCCGTCGTTCGAGTTATTTACTCACTTTATTCTCGCAATTAGTAACGCATTGTCCTCTATCGTGTCTTGAGCGTTGATTCTGGCATCGTTATATTGCTTTTGTTATTGTGCACTGCTGTTTATCTCGTATAAAACGATTAATTATCCTTTCAGTTTATCACAGAACTTATTCACTATACAAGGCATTTCATTTCATCGGAGAGAAAGTGATTCTATGCGAAGAGAGACACGAGTGCGTGGGGTAATCGGTAAATTCGAATTTGAAAATCTGTCCGAGGCGAGTGAATTATGAGTGCCATTAGGCTGACGCGTCTGTCCATTACGTGGATACTTCTACTTCTCGCTGATAAGTGGCCAGCATAGTGCTTCGCGGAAATCTGAACTGAGTTGAGAGGTGGTAAATGATTCGACCGATGAAATCAATGTATGATATGATTTATAAGTAGTATATGTATTTAATTTATCAATATTTAACCGTAGGCAATGATGCTAATTCTTTTTTCTTGTATGCTTATCATTGAAACAAATGTGCAAATGAAAGAAGAGAGAGTGGTATTTATAATGTCGTTAACACTAGATTTACGGAATCCGTCAAAATGAATTAATTTTACACCATTATTTTCATCATTAATTTTTTAATTTATAATTATTGACATCGTAAAGATACATTTATGAGTTATTTATTCAATTTATATGTTACGGCAAATGTTACAATAACACTTGTTAAAAATCAGAATAAATGTGTTTGCTGTTTCTTGTACTCCGTAAATCTAGTGTTAATATTAAAACAATATCATTGCCTTTATTTCCTTCAAAATTGCTCGTGTCTTTCGCGGAGACTCTAGCTTTCTCAACGGTTCACACAAACCTGTTCACTTTGCACCAATACTTCTCAAATATCTAATGTATAATTATTTGAACTCCGAAGAAATTACGCAAACCAACAGCCCGCGCGTAAAAAGTACGTGACAAACGCGGAATAGAATTTTTTTGCTTCGAAGGAAATCATGTTGGCGTGTCCGATCATGACTCGCTGTCTCGACTTCCAGCGATCACGAAAATGCTAGCATATCAGGCAAACTTTCGAACTCGATTAACTAGAAAACGAAGCGTGATACGGGCAAACGTTACCGCGCGTTTTCCACTTACCATTTTCTAAGATTATGTCCGTCTTCCTATCGATCTACAGCTATCTTAATATCTTAAAAATTCCTAACTTTCTGGGACGCGAGAAGCAATCATTTCTCATCAGAATACCGAGTTTCTCCATCACGTATTTGCCATTTTTATCAGAAAATGTTTTTACTTTCCATAATGCCAAATATCGTCTCAAATGATCAGTTGTAATGCGGTTTCGCACAATTATTTCCTTGCAATTCGTGCATAACAAATAAATACGTTTAAAAACACGGGAGCCTAAAACTGACGAACATAGAACATTTTGAAACACTTCTTTACTGAAATAAAATTATTTCAATTCATTTCATTTGAAATTTAAACGAATGACAGAAAATATTATTTGAAATGAAAATGAGTAAAATAAGAAAATAAGCTGTGTTATTTCGAAATAAAAGTAATATCGATCAATAATGAAACAATTCCGTTATTTCTTATTTCAAACACGACGAACGGAATAATACTCAAAATAATATCCAACAGAAAGATTTCATTTTAAGAGATCGTTACATCTCAATTTGCTTTCAGCAAAAAAAAAACTCTTTCCTCGAAACGTTCATCCTCGAGAGATCTTTATCTGGATTTGTCTAATATTGTCGTGAAAGAAAATAATCGATCGGATAATCGTATAACGTTGTCAGATCAGTACTTTTATCTTGCAGAAATGTCAGTATAATCCAGACTTAGAGCTGATAATAGATTCACGTATAATCTCCGAGAAAAATGTCACAAATATCTCAAATTATTTAAAGTAATTCTAGAATAAAATAACATATTATTTAAAATAATATTTCAAATATTATTGCAAAATTGTTGTAAGAGTGACCACAGGCATGAAAATAGTTATGAAATAAAACAACACGTTATTTTATAGAATATTTCAAATAATGTTATTTCAGACGTGCTCAGGTCTGAGCAACGAAAGCATATGTGGAATAGTATCCTTATATGGAATCGCTATGATTGCCTTCAGAATCAAATAAATTGATATCGGTGAAACTTGGCGGTCCTGAACGCGGTGGTCCGCGTTTCTGTTTACTATTGTTAGAGAAGTTATCAAGGTACGTTGCATTATATCTGTTAGTTCATCATGCTTGTTTGTTTCGACTTTTATTGTTAACCCCTTGACATACAATGACGACTTGGGGTCGTCATTCATTTCATGCGTCACCGCAGACTTTAACGAGTCTAGCTCGTCAAGAGCTGTTTTCGGCGGACGCCGTGGAGTATATTATTAGATTACTCGGTTGCTTCCCTCGTGCGTCGATTCTGGTTTGTTTACAATGTTCAAGATGCCCCACCCTCCCACCTCCTCAACAGTACCGATAACAAAGTTTCATCCACAAGTCGGTAATCCGAATTTCAAAGTAAAACATTCTCTTTCTCAGCTTGCACATAACTGTTCAGTTGAGTCAAATTAAACAGTATTCTTCGGACGCATCAAATTCCGTTTTATTTGTATGTCAAAGGGTTGTGTCTTACGTTTATACCTATCTGTAATATCCATACATATTTATAAAGATAAGTATGTTTATTGTTTTGAAACAGAATATCGTGTGCCTAAATTCGTGAATGTCCAAATATCGACTCTCTGTAGTGATCCAATTATGGAATATTTTATAATTAGGTTACCCTCATTTCTGTAGTTCATTTATTATTAGTACGTCCTCTTTCAACGCAATAGAGAATAAACGAAGAGTAAAAATGTGGTCCGGGAAAAGATAATAGGTACCTTGAAGGGCAGATATCTTTTTTATAATTGATATCATTTTAAACGTAACATTATACACTAAGAATGAAATTAATAACAGGGAAAGAAGACAACACAATATAACAGCTCCTTCAGAAGACATACTGAAGAACAATGGGACTATTCAAAACTTGCAAAACCCACTCGGTGGTTGATGTGACTTGAAACACTGTATATAAAAAAGAAATAAAATAAAAAATTTACTATTGTTTTCCTGTGAAACTAATTATTTTTTTACTTAACTTTTTATTTAATCATATCCAAACAATTATAACCAAAGTACTGTAATAAACGAAAAGTGAACCTCTTTTCGTTTCTTTGTTTGTTTTTTTCTAATGTTATATGTATCACCAGTTTGATGCAATCCACACGTCTATAAAATTCATTCGACATTCACAGTTGTTTATAACGCTAAAAATTTAGAGACTATTCTATACTGAAGCGTAAATATATGTTTGCCGATGAAAATGCGGAAAATAAAATGGTACTCGTATTTGTGTACTCCGCTAAACGTGCACCGATAAATACACACGCGCAATTTCAACACGCTGTGTGCGGCTTCCGAAACGAATTCCGAAATATTGGTAGAACATTTTGCCCCAGCTACCTACTTCACGATCGAAGCGGAGCGTTACTAATTGTTCCTCTGATTCATTGTTTCGAACGAGGTTTTACGTTCGCGAATACGTTGCGCGTTGCGCCGCGGCAGCGTAACGCGGAGATTTCGGTCGTTTTATTTGCATTCACGCGATAACACTCCGGTCCCGTTAAGTAACTACCCGGCCCGGGAACTTTGCGTCCAGTAATTGACAATTAATGCGTGGACCTATCCGCGGCCGCGGCTCGCAACTGGAAAGCGAAAGGCCGGGCGAAACAGAGCGTAACTCTTTCCCGAGATCGCGAACACGATTCCGCGTAGAACCGGGCTCTGAATCTTATCGTGCGTCGGCTTTTCAGCACGCTTCCATATCGCCGAACAGCTTTCGAACTGTCTGGGCCAGCCGCGCTCGAAATATTGTCCCTGTTTCGAAAAAATTACCACTTGGCGCGCGCGAGGGCGAGGGCGCACGACCGCTTTTATCCCGCGTCGGCGAAGAGAATAAAAGAAATACAACAAAAAATGCTTCCGTGTTCATGGATCGGACAGCACACACGCTCGACAAATTTTTGCCCGGTGTGCGAATACGAGTTCCACGCGAGTGCGAATCGAGAATAACCGGCGAAAACACTTATCCGCTTGTTCTGCTCCCGGACGAACTGTTTTCTCTCCTTTTAAAATAAAAGATTATCTCGATGTTCGCTCGCAGTGTTTTCGAATCTTTTGACACTAAACCGTACACCGATATTTTTGCACCGATACCAGTAATAGAAAATTTTGCGTACGCAATGAAACAAAGCAGCCAATGAATTCTTATTCGAATAAAATCTTATTTGGATTAATTTTTGTCTAAATCAACTGTTTATTCGATTGGTTATGTCACGGAATACTATCGAATCTCAAAGTTGATTCGTTCATCCATTTTTTGTTGTTCGAGTAAAATTTAGTCCAACTCTGATGCATACCTAAACGGCCACAGAGCCAATAACTATCGCTAATATTGGAACAACTCGAACAATAACGAAGTTTTTTATCCGAAATTTGTACTGCAGTTTGTGTACACCACGTGGAACATCGGTTATGGATTTTTCAATCAGATAATTTTTTCATCGGAGAAAACATTCTTTTATTTTTAAAAGAACTAGTCGGCAATATAATTTGCGTTTCATTCAAATCAGAGCAAACAGTGCTATCGAAGTGTATATTTTCAAAATTTTATCTGGAAAATTACTGGTAGTTGATTTTTTTGCCTGAATGCTCTGCCTTAACGCTAGAGTCCACTAATTTTTTAATTTACGATTATTCAATTTATATGTTACTTACGGCAAATGTTACAATAACTCTTGTTAAAAATCAGAATAAATGTCTTATTGTTACTTTTATAAACTAATATAAAACAGCTGTTTTTTGTGTTCCGTAAATCTAATAATTAACCCTATGTACTCGATTGGTGACTCTGAGGCACCACTAAAATTGTTATATCACGTTCTAAGATAATCTTTATATTAACAAAGTTTAGGTTTAAAAAATTGTTAAAAGTTGTACGAGTTGTACGAGTCATCACAAGACTCAATTTCATATGCATAAAATGCACTTTGTCATATCAAATGGAAATGCTGTAAGTCAGAAAAATTATTTTTAATTTTTAAAAACGGCTTCGAGTGCAAAGGGTTAAAAATGTGGTAAATATTGAAACACTGCTGGTAACGTAAAGAGAGATTTTTAGCTACTTGTAACAATTGACGATATAACGTGTACAGCGTGGCGAAGCCATCTCATACACAGGAGCACAGAAATGCAAGATTAGATGTCGCGAAAAATTACACGACGTGGGACGAAGAATGGAAAAGTGTACTTTGTCCAAGATGCCAATATGGAGTGTACCAGAATTCCCGTTATACCCGAACGCGCGATGGAAATTCCTGAGATGATTTTACAACTTTTCCTTTACCGAAGATGTTGTACAATCAGGCCTGGGTTGGGTCAGGGTGATAGAATCTAAAGGATTTAAAAACTGCCTTTTAGGTTGATTCTCCAATATACTAAATTTCTGTTAAGGTGAAGTGGAGTAAGTGCAGATTGGTTTTTATAGAATTGGACAGAAAACACGCATATTTTCAATCTCCGATAGAAATAGTTGTCATTGCATGTGCACAAAATGTTGTTAAACTATTATCGTTCAACGTATATTCATCTTGATATCGGTGTTTCTTTCCAAAATATAATAATTGAAAATTGTACATCCATCAGTTATTCTGCACTTTGACCACAATATCTCAAAGTACATGATAGATATTATTGCACAGCTCAGATGTATATTGTAAAATAATATTTGGAACAAAATAATTCATCTATTATACTTAGGTAAATACGAAATACAGGGCGTCCTAAAAATGTCTCGCAAGCGAGAAATGAAAGGTTCCTGAGGTCATTCGAAGTAACTTTTTCTTTAGCGAAAATACAATCCGCGGCTTTGTTTACGAGTTATTAACGAAAAACAGTGACTAATGAGCCAGCGAGCGTAACCCGGCTTCGCTCCATGACGCGACGGAAGGAGGGGGTACGCTCAGACTCCGTATCACCTTGCAGTTCCCGCGCTCGCCTCTCATTGGTCACTGTTTTTCCTTGATAACTCGTAAACAAAGCCGCCGATTGTATTTTCGCTGACGAAAAAGTTACTTCAAATGATCTCAAGAACCCTCCATTTCCTGCTTGTACAATAATTTTGAGACACCCTGTATAGAAAAAAGTTGGTCAGAATGATGACATTGAGAACATTTGGCAAGATCATTGAAATCGCATGAGCCGTTCTTTGAACTGCATGTTTATCTAGATGCTTTCTGGCGATAGTTGAACGCCTCCTATAATTGAGCGATCACGTTACAGAGTGATTTCACGGGGCGCGGCAGGGATGAAGTCGACTTTCAAATAAATTGCGTTGACCACGGCACACGTTCGAGAGCCCAGAAATTCCTTGGACATACAGGGGTTCGTGATAAGCAGCCGTCGTTATGATACAGATAATTAATAGCTATTAGTCATGCTCGGTGTTCAGTGAAATGGGAGACGATGAAATTAATGCGCCGTAGAGCGTGTAGCCGCGCGCAATGCTGTGGGCATTGTTGCGATCGAACAACCGAAATATTTATGGGAAGAAGCGAAACGATCGTAATTGTCCATCAAAATATTTACAATGGATTCCGTTTGCCGTGAATCATTGTTACGACAACAAGTCTTCGTTCCATCATCCGTGATTAGATTTGCGGATTTTGTGCATTTATGGGAAAGACGAGCGAGTGATAGAATAGTTAAGATAAACTTGTTGTTCTCGAAGTATTTAAATTTATTTAAAGAAGAAATTCACTTTTATCGAAGAACCTGTTTCTTCTAATTAATGGAGGCAATCCTTATTTTTTCGCTGCATGGCAAGTTTCATAATTTTGCTCTTGTTACAGGTTTTTGTACATACTTGTGTAACCGTAAGCTCATGATCACATAATTCGTAACATAAGTACCTAAAAATGAAATCAAGATCTTGCACGTAGTTTTTGTATCGAATCTTTTCTTGTATCTTAAGCATGCGAAAATTAACAAGTGTGTACATAGGCTCGTAACCGTTAATTGGCTCGCCTGTTCGGTGTTTCATTATAACTTATTCTGAATAATTCGACATAATCTAGATAAACTAAAATTAATGAGAAGCGTGTTGGAATGTTGAGTTAACTTTCAAGTTCGATTATTACAATGCTGCATTGCATTACAAAGGATTCAAAAATACTTGCAATATATATACACTGCAAGTATTTTTCTATTATATATATTATAATAAAATTATAATATAAAACAAAATAAATTATATAATAAATTATATATATATATATATATAATTTATTTTAATTATTTTATTTTATAATTTATATATTTTACTTTATTTTGTTTTATATTATAATTTTATTATAATATATTATAATATCTATAATATTTTTATGTATATATATAATATATTATACATACACATTATATTATAATATTATAGATATTATATAATAATATATAATATTATACGTACATAATAATATATATAATAATCACTTCTAAATATCATCGAATTTATCTTGCCACACTAATGTCAAATTGAATTTGTTCTGGATTTAATTGGATGCCATCAGGCACGGTTATAATCGAAAAATTACGATTTAAATACAAAGTGCTAATGAAAATGTCGCGTTGTGATCGATCGAGTTGTTCGATAAAATGTTCGGCGATTAACCCGCGGGACGAAAGAAACGCGTGAAAGGGAAAATAGTCGTGTCAAACGAAGTCAACTGCATTCAACGAGCGTAACAAGATAATGAAACGATCGGAAACGAACAGTTGCAATTAATTTCGAGTCAGTGGACGTATGATTTAACTTTCTGCAGCGATCGGTGCGTGACTGAATTTTTACACGCGCTTCGGACACTTTATGGCGACACGTTGCAACACATCAAAAGTTTCGCTGACTCCGACATTGTGCTACTTTTACAGCTTATTGTTTCTAACACTCGTTTGTAACTGTTGACTTTGAAACGATTTCCATAACGTCGATTTCGAAGCGTTAAAACTTTGATAATCTACTGTCGTATGCCGAGAGCTATGGGGGTGTCCATCCTCAACCAAATTTCTCCAAGCTGATGTGACTAGAATATAAATGATATGAAAATGCATTTTCTATGCACTATACGGAGTGTCCCAAAATTATGGTATATCCGGGAAATGAGGGGTTCTTGAAATCATTTGTAGCAACTTTTTCCTTAGCGAAAATATTCTACGAGGCTTCGTTCACGAGTTATTAACGAAAAACACTGACCAATCAAAGACGAGCTCGGTTGGCGCAAGGCAGCCGAGCCAATCAGCGGATCTGGGCTTCGACCGCTCGTTGGCTCGTCCGCCTCGCGCCAATCGAGCTCGCTTCTCATTGGTCGTTGTTTTTCGTTAATAACTCGTGAACGAAAGAACGAAAGAACGTAGAATATTTTCGCTAAAGAAAAAGTTGCTTCAAATGATCTCAGTTGAAAAGAAAGAATTAGGATAAAAAGTACAATAAATAGGTACATTAACAATGTGCAGAGTCTTAAGCATGCTGAAGAAGAGTTTAGAAGATTCATTATTTCTACAGACAATTCGATTATACAACAAATAAACAAAATCTGTCGAACTTCCACGAAACGTGTCTTATTAAGAAACAAAAATAATGTATACAAATCCGTAATTTTCAATGCCTTCCAAACAAAAGAATTTTCGAGAAATTGCTTTGCGTAAATCATTTCCCCATAAATAATAATAATAATTATACTGCGGATTTTTATGCAAAATAAAAATTATCTAAGTTGATCACAGGAAACATAAGTCGGAAGAAAATGTCTTTCGATTTAATCACTTTAATAAGACGCGGGCACGATATAGAAATATTCTCAGATTCTTTTAATATCTGCGGAATTTTGTTTCTGATCCAATCACTTTCATAAAATAATAGTTATATCCCTGATAAATTACCGATACAACACATCTATTTTTAAATATATATTTATACCATCTCAACTTTCATTATTGTTTTCATTCTTGGATGAACGAACGCTGGAAAAAGCCTGAAACGGGCGCTAAAAAAACTGTCGAAAGTCTTTACGACTTTCGTATTACGCGGAGCTCCATCGAAATTGGTGAACAATTGGGTAACACTCCTCGTTAGTGCCGCGGATCATTGTAAACCCATAAAATCCGCGGTACACTCGTTATACAGTGGGACGATCTCCTTGTTCCGCCGATGCGAATGACTTTCATCCATTCATCGTTAGCGCCGCGAAAACAATGGATTATCGCCGATTGCGTGCGACCGTGCCGATTACGTGGGATCGCCTTATCGTTCTTTTTGTCTCCGTTTTTACATAACAGAACACACGGCGCCCGTGTAATCCTTTAACGTATCTACGCGTACGTGTACGTGCACGCGCGCACACGCGCGCGTGTCTCCCGCGTTTTCGTTTTCATTGAATGGTTCACTTCGCCGGTACTTCCCGGGTTACCACGATTCGCGTTACCTAATACGCACGCATTCTCTCTGCACCTTGTTGACTCATTCCAGGTGCGCGGATACACATTCGATTCTTCAAGCGTCCTCATTAAACAGATTTAGGTCGACGCTCGACCGAAGCCTTCGCTTTCTATGATACTTATTCCTCGCACGTTCGCTAAGGCTGTGGGAAATCTAATAATTGAGCCGGCCCGTTAACGGATTAATCAGACCAGATTTTCGACACGTACTTTCGCGAGTAATGGAATTTTCCACGTGTTTATTTCGAAGTTACGTTCCGATACACGAAACGTAACTTAAAAGATTTAAATGTCTTCCGATTTAATCATTTTAACCCTAGAAAGATAACCATATGACAACGTACGTAAAAGATAACCATACGCTTCAGAGGCGCATGCTTTTCTAAGGCGTCAATTTTATACTAACAATGGATATTTATTTAAGTTAATCTAGTCATTTTAAAGGTTTGGCATTATTGTAAAAATAAAATGCATTTATATTATATTTTTTTATATTTTAAGTAATTTTAAACTTAAATCACTAGACCTCTATGAAAAATCAACAAAAATCAACAGTCTTCGGTTTATGGGAACAAATCCCGTAAAATATCACAAAAAATAGTGTTTTATCCTTACAAACTAGTAGACTATAATATAATCAGTGTAAAAAAAACTATAATATTATAAAAAATTTCTTTAGAGACAGTCATGACAAACGTCTTTCTTGTGTTCACCACAAACTGTCTTTTTGCATTTGGCACAGGTCATCTTTGACATTCTTTTCTTTTTAGACGTGCAAAGACTGCAATAACGCCTTTTTTTGGCTGAGGGTTCTTCTTCATCATCTGTGGAAGCCTGTACAGCAGATTTTGGAAGAATATTTTCAAAGTGGGTGCTTCCAGTCTTTGCGTCATCCACGGTGCAGTCAGTTGTTTATTTCGCAGGCGCCTCTGCGACGTAGGTTATCTTTCTCGGGTTAATAAGTCGTATGCGATATAGAAATATTCTCAGATTCTTCTAATGTCTGCACAAAATTTTATTTCTGATCTAACCATTTTTATTAAAAAATGCATGAAACCAGCAGTCTAATAATAATAGTTATATCCCTGATAAATTACCAAAATATCGTTTATCACCCCAACTTTGAGTACTGTTTCCATTCCTAGGAATTGGAAGGTGTTCTATGATTATGTTAACACTCGGAAAGGGGCGATTCCCGAGGTCATTTGAAGTAACTTTTTCCTTAGCGAAAATGCAATCCGCGGTTTTGTTTGCGAGTTATTAAGGAAAAACTCTGGCCAATGGGAGGCGAGCTCGCTGGCGCATGGCGGCCGAGCCAATGAGCAGTCGAAGCCTAGTTCCGCTGATTGGCTCGGACGTCTAACACTAGGCGAGCTTGCCTCTCATTGGTCAGTGTTTTTCGTTAATAACTCGTAAACAAAGCCGCGGGTTGCATTTTCGCTAAAGAAAATCACTCCTTTTCAGGTGTTAACTTAATTATGGGGCACCCTGTATATTTATCTTTCTTCAGTTTACACGATTCAGTGTGTTCGTATTTCACCGTTTGGAAATATGAAACAAAAGTTGTTACTGATACAAAGCAGAATTAGGTAAAATTTTATTCGAATGACTATTCGAATAAATATCTCTCGAATCAAACAAAAATTTCTCCAGATAATAATCTATCCGAATAAGAATTTATTCGAATAACAATTTATATTCGAATAAAGAAGAAAGAATCATTTAGTTAAACAGACAAAATAATTTGTTGCGAATATCGAATAATTGTCATTCGTATACAATATTATTCGTTTCTACAGAATTCACTCGAATAATTATTTTACATAATTATTCACATTCGAAACGATTCGATTATTGCCTAACTCTGGAATATAGTTCTAAACACTTTTTTTACTCGGAAAATTTTTTCGGATCGATGAATGGAACGAAAACACTTCTTAAAAGGATTTAAACTAAAGCAAGTAAACACAGAATAAACTCATTAACGCTATGCACACTTACAGTAAAAGAACTGATCTCTCGAATGTTTCAAACTAGAATTAGATAGGTCGTTCAGTTTCTTGTTGTCGTCTTGTCTTAAAGAAGAGTGTCCCATTCATGGCAGTGCTGCCATGTTTACGTTGCACTGTTTACGTTGTTAACCAGTTAGCTGCGGCGCCTCCTTTTCAGAGCGCGCACCTATATGTGTCGCGAGAATCAAGCGACGACAAGTATACTCGTCAAACACAGAGCAAGTGTCGTTGTTAAAATATTGGATCAAAATAAATAAATAAATAAATAAATAAATGATAAAATTTATTAAAAATTGTATTTATTATAAAATATATTTCTTATAAAATTTTATTACTAGAATTTACTTATTCACTTAACATTAACATATACTACGTACATAATAAACGAAAAACGCAGGAAAAATCAAATACTTATAAAAGTTAAAAATTCAAATTGCTGCTGTATTCAGCGAAGCAAGGAATGATACATAATGGCACTTCGCACGTGCAACACCAATATCGCGATTCTTTTATAATGTTATTTTTATAACAATGTAAACACCTTCGTGTAGGATCGCCCTCGAAATATTCTAAATATCTTGAAATTTGAGAATACGTTTTTGTTTTCACTAAATTTACAATTTAAATAGCCAATGGTCACTGCTTTTTACGTGCGACGAGAATACTTGTCGTGACACAAAATATTGCCACTTCTCCATGACGAGTATACTCGTCAAGACACAAAATACTGCCACTTCTCCATGACGAGTATACTCGTCAAGATACAAAATACTGCCACTTCTCCACGACGAGTATACTCGTCAAGAAACAAAATACTGTCACTTCTCCACGACGAGTATACTCGTCAAGATACAAAATACTGCCACTTCTCCACGACGAGTATACTCGTCAAGACACAAAATACTGCCACTTCTCCATGACGAGTGTACTCGTCAAAACACAAAATACTGTCACTTCTTCGTGACGAGTATACTCGTCAAGAAACAAAATACTGCCATTTCTCCATGACGAGTGTACTCGTCAAGAAACAAAATACTGTCACTTCTCCATGACGAGTATACTTGTCAAGATACAAAATATTGTCACTTCTCCACGACGAGTATACTCGTCAAACACAGCTAACTGGTTAAAATATTCGGATGTTCTATAGACGAATCCTAAAGTTCGAAAGGGAAACATCGCGAATGACAGATACGCAGATGATCATTGAACGATCCATGCGGATTAGAAACTTGGCCTAAACAGGATGCAACGGTGACCGAGGTTTCGCTCGCACTTTCTTGAGTGAAAGATTTCGTTGGTAGATCGCGGCTGCGGCGTCTGCATGTAGAAATTGGACGAGCGTGATCGAAGACGATTAATTGGGTGCGGGGGGTTGGATCGACACGTCCAGGTGAAAACGTGAACTGCGTGCCGCCTTCGTGACGGAGCGAGACGCGAACCATGCGAGAATATAAAGGAGCGGCCCGCGCGAATGCCGGGCATGAAACTCTATTTACACTTTCTTGAATATGAACGATACGGAACAAGCCGCGGCTCCGGGAAAGCCCGGAGGAGATTAAAACGAAATTAATTTCACGCCGCTGACCCTTTTTCCTCCCCCGCTTCCGGGGATGATACTCTCTGCGCCGACACTGTATCAGAATTAAATTTGTTTTTTTTATTTTCCAGGCAGGATTGGAGGACGGGGGGAGAACGTCACCTGGAAATTGCATGGAAATTGAATCTGATAGCTGGTAAAATTGTTAAAGAGTTGACCGGATATATCGGGAACGGTTAATTGGAATTTATGGATAATTTGCGAGCGGATCGCGTGCCGTCGGCGAATTTTCCAGGTTGATGAGTAGAAGAATTGTGGTCGAATTAATAATAACTAAGTTGCAGACAGCGAAGGATTTTCGACCTGTTCTCAATTCTAAATAGAGAAACTGATTTACAGGCTGTTCAAATTCAGTTCAATGTTAACTGAAATGCACTAATTACCTTGTGCGGAATTATTTCTTCGTTTAAGCTCTCGCGATTAGTTGATTCGATGATTATTTCGTGTAGGTAATGCATGCCAATAACGTCATTGCGAGTGAAAATAGATTTTGCACATTGTGGCATACTGAGTTTGCTTACTGCCGCAGTCTATTGCAACGCGATTCGGTGAAATGCGGCAGAGCTTTTATTTTATTTCACTCTATTTACCGTACCATTAATCAATGAATGTTTATGTTTGCATATACAGTAAATTCTCCCTCAGATTGTGTACACAAAAATGGACAATTTGGAAAGAGAAGATTATTCGAGCCCTGCGGCTCGTTTTTATAGTTATCGATTGTTAAGAACTATAGAAATGTAACACGAGACTCGAATAATTGTATCTCCTCTTCCCAAAGTGTCCATTTTTGTATACAATCTGTGCGCCAATTAAGGAGGATTTACTGTACAATAAAATTTCCCTAATTGACGCTCAGCTTGAAAACAAAAATGTGAAAACAAATTAGAGACAAAAACAAAATTACGATTAATCGAGCCTTACGGCTCGTTTTTATAGTTGTTGACAATCGGTTACTATAAAAATGAGCCGCAAGACTCGAATAATCGTGTCTCCCCTTCCCAAATTGTCCATTTTTGTTTCCAAGCTGAGCATTAATTAAGGAAAATTTACTGTACATCTGCGGCTCATTAGCTTCTTTTCATCTGGTGTTTCGCTTGTCGCAATTCGTGGCGTGATTTCGATACGAATCGGCTGTCCGTGTTGATAATAAACTTTTAATTTATACTGAGAAATAATGACGAGATGGTCGAGAAAATGTTCACGTATCCATAATATTCTACCTACTTTCTGAACAACGCCTGTTTGAATAACACGAAGTTTCTTTCTGAATAACTGGGGAAATGGAAAGTGGGCACATTATTAGGAACAATAAAAAGTGAAATCACCGACGCAGTTTTACGGTTACTTCACAACGCATGAAGCACAAATGAATAAATTCATAACGCGTAAATTTCGAATCGAATTTATTAGACGGTTCGGTTTGTGTACAGTTTAAGGGACGGCACAACTCTTTTAATAACACATTTCGTTATACTGCAAACGATGTAACACTCCATCGAACACTTCACGAAGATTCGCTTAATTGGAATATTCCATTACCGGCTTAATGCACACGTTACATCAATTACATGTCTATACGAATGTTCGCGAATGAATAACGAACACTTCGTAATTATTTAGTAGCATAATAGAAGAACATTTTCAGGATCCTTAACCCTAGAAAGATAACCATATGACAACGTACGTAAAAGATAACCATACGCTTCAGAGGCGCATGCTTTTCTAAGGCGTCAATTTTATACTAACAATGGATATTTATTTAAGTTAATCTAGTCATTTTAAAGGTTTGGCATTATTGTAAAAATAAAATGCATTTATATTATATTTTTTTATATTTTAAGTAATTTTAAACTTAAATCACTAGACCTCTATGAAAAATTAACAAAAATCAACAGTCTTCGCAGGCGCCTCTGCGACGTAGGTTATCTTTCTCGGGTTAATTAACGCGCGAGGCACTACGACTTGCGATCACCTTGAATCACTCGAACAAAATATGCGTTGTAAATTCCTTTTCGAATCTTTGCAAATGCAAAACTGGATAACTTGAAAGTTCTATATTCTACGCGAACAGAATTTTTCTAGTATTTAGTAGATTATTACAGTAGAATATTATATAATATTTAGTAGATTAGTTATTTATTAATAATTAAATATTTAAGTTGAATTAATCGACAACGTCCAGAACGGTCAAATAGTTTCCACAGTTTTATCCTTGGTCTGAAATATAATAACTATTAGGTCGACGCACAGGAAATCTCGGATTTTTAAATGAATTGTAAAAACTTCATATCTGTTTTTGAAAGATGTTCATTTAATGGAAATACAGACGATTTCCTTCTGTACGCTTTCCCTAACGAATTTTTCATGTATAACTTCTGAATGAATAAAACTGGGCTCGTAAGAAAATTGCAGGAATATCCGCAGAATTCGTACTGATACAGAACTCCAAACAGATGACAAGAATACAGAATATTGAAGAAATTCTGTTTGGCAAGATATATGACGCTGACAATGGACAATAAGACTGAAAAAAAGAGTTATGTCATAAACATAACGTTGAGCAGGGAGACAAACATAATAAAAATCCGACGTTCCATGTGCGCCAACCTAATAATATTACAGAATTCCTAGGTCGATGATCGACGTCGAAATCTGTGAGCATCCTTCGTTTCGTTATTAAAATATCGAGGCAGAAGAAGATCGCGAGAATCCTTCGCTGTGTTATTAAAATATGAAGGCGAGAAAATAAAAAGGAGAGGAAAACTTCCGATCTCTGTCCGCCATTTAATTGAGGGATCAGCTCCAAGACCTCTCGGAATATCCGTACCGAAAGCATCCGAGCAAATCTGTGCATAGCCGCGACCATCTACGCTCTACACAGGGTGTGTAGTACACACCCGTTTTATGCGGGCACGTATTCCCAGCTCGGGGCAGGTCGTTTAATTGAAAACTCTCCATAATCCCCGGATAGCAAAGTTTTCGATAGCGGTACCTGTGTCACCGTGCACACAGGGAATATCCGCAAGACATTTCGAGACTTTCGTACACGGAAGAGCGACATCGACTCGCTCGGCATTCGAAATTAATTTGATGCCACGTTCTTCGGTCGTTATTACATTCGCTGCCGCATAAACGACGAACAGTAAGTACCTATTCGCAGAAAGCTGCTAATCAGTTCGCTAATAGTATATTTGACGAAATGACGAACATTTCATTGATAACACGGTCACAGGATTTATTGGTTCGAGCTAAACCAATACAGTGGATTTCCGTATAATGCGCCACCGTAAAACACGAATTCGTATAACGCGACGAAAAAATTGCGACTAGTACTCGTATAAACAATCCCGTATAACGCGTAAGATAAATTTAACATTTTCACATAGTTTTTGATTTTTGAAGCTGACGAAGTAGCGGTTTATTAAAAGAATAGTAATACATATATATATATAAAAATAAAAATATGCGCATCGCTATTTAACATTTACTCGCTATCGGAAATACCAACAAATAAGTTCCAATGACGCCGTTTTGTTAACCCTTTGCACTGGAAACTGCATTAATTGTAAATTTAAATTAACTCTTCTAACTTTTGGTATTTCCATTTTAATGACAAAGTGCATTTTATGCGTATGAAATTGAGTCTTGTGACTTATACAACAGTTACACTTTTAACAGTTTTCTTTTTGGAACGTGATGTAACAATTTTAGTGGTGCCTCAGTGTCATCACTCGAGTGCAAAGGGTTAATATTGGTTGTACAGATTACAGATTACTCATCGCTTGAATAGTCCATACCTTCGTCTTGATTGTTATCGTTGATCAAAAACAGTTCTTTCGCTAGATCATTTTAGATTGAAAATATGGAAACACCCAATTTTCTTTTAAATTCCGTAAACCGGTCTATTGACGGATCAATTTTCATAAAATGTGTTTCTAACTGTTTTGGCTATTTGTAACCTGTTCCAGACTGTTACAATGTGCCACAAAAGTGTTCGTACACCTTCTAAAACGCAATAACTTTTTTAAAACTGGACTGAGTGATTTTTTTTTTTTGGTCTAGTTTACTAGACGATGACTAAAATGCCTTATTTTAATTTTGCTATTACTTGGGATGACAAAAACAGATAAGAAACTCGTTTCTTAACTATTTTATCGGAGCCTATAACAAAAATTGAAAAAAATGTCTCTCGTAGATCTCGGTAACCTGTACGCGCACTGAAAATTTGATCGAAATCGGTTAACCTGGAGTCGAGTTACAGGCGTTGAAAGATTAAAAACTGCAGATTTCTTCCAGTTTTTGGTCAAAATCGTGATAAAACTGCGATTTTTGCCATAACCGATTTCGATAAAATTTTCAACATGCATATAAGCTACCGAGATCTACGAAAGAAATTTTTCAAATCTTCGTTATAGGCTAAGATAAAAATGTTTAAAAAAAACCAGAGTTTTTTATTTTCTCCTGTCATTTCAAGTAATAGCAAAACTTACAAAAAGCATTTCGGTCACCGTCTGCTAAACTAGTCCTGCTATCATTTAAAAAAGAATTCAGGTCACTTAGTCCAGTCTTAAAAAAGTTATTGCGTTTTAAAAGGTGCACGAACACTTTTGTGGGCGACTGTACATGAATTAGTCTAATAATATATGTCCCGTATAACTCGATTTCCTATTATGCGGAACGTATCGGGAGCTCACTGTACATCAAATTCTCCCTAATTGACGCTCAGTTTTCGACTATAAAAACGAGCCGCAAGATTCGAATAATCGTATCTCCTTTTCCCAAATTGTCCATTTCTGCGTACAATCTCATCGTCAATTAGGGAGAATTTACTGTACTTAATTTGTTTTCCATTTTTGGATTCGATATTTCGAGTTCGCGAACTGCCAAGCTCATTTCGATGCACGTCGCGTGACTGTTCGCGGACAATTCCGTACCAATAGAAACCGAGACTGCATTCAACAACCCTTTCATATTTCTACTTCGATGCGATGCGCAGAATGCGCAAGGAAATGTCACACTTTCTTCTAGTAGAATGCGTGACCTAGTACCTCTGAACTGGAACGTACGTGATAAACCAACTGTAATATAATAATCCCGGGACTTTCAGCTGCTAAAGAATAAACGGCAAAGAATAAGCAGTTGTTCCGTCTCGGTATTTAACGCGTTATACGCGAGTCACTGTCCATTGAAATCATTTATTTATCATGATTACTTTAACACCGATCTTCATTTGCAATTATGGATTTAATTAATTTCGTTCGACTCGTTCTTCATCGAACTCGTTGTATTTCTGACACGTCCACCGTGTCTATTATTTGTCTCGTGTTCCTCCAATCTTAGAAACATACAAACATTTGGAATCTCTTATATGCACGAATTAGCAATTAATCCTTTTTGTTTCCTGAACAGAAAGCTGTAATAAATTTAACGACGTTAAGACAAGCATTGGGGCTCGCTTAGAAATACAGTAAATTCTCTCCAATTGTCGCTCAGCTTGTAAACAAAAATAGACAATTTGGAAAGAGGAGATGCGATTATTCAGTCTCGCGGCTTGTTTTTATCGTTGTTCATAAAACCGGCGATTGCAAGAACTAGCCGCGAGGCTCGAATATTCGTATCTCCTCTTCCCAAATTGTCCATTTTTGTTTAGAAACATTTGGAATCTCTTATATGCACGAATTGGCAATTAATCCTTTTTGTTTCCTGAACAGAAAGCTGTAATAAATTTAACGACGTTAAGACAAGCATTGGGGCTCGCTTAGAAATACAGCAAATTCTCTCCAATTGTCGCTCAGCTTGTAAACAAAAATGGACAATTTGGAAAGAGGAGATGCGATTATTCAGTCTCGCGGCTTGTTTTTATCGTTGTTCATAAAATCGGCGATTACAAGATTCAGCCGCGAGACTCGAATAATCGTATCTCCTCTTCCCAAATTGTCCATATTTGTTTACAAACTGAAGAAAAATTGATGAGAATTAACTGTATTGCTGTCATCACTATCAATCAGCAGATTATGAACGTCGTCAAATCGATGAAGGCGTTTCGTGGAAACGAAGACTAATATCTAGGCGAATAAGTTCGGTTAGTAAGGTTTGCTAAATAAATATTAAGGATTAGGTAAGAATCCCATCTTTGCTCCAACAATGATTATACGATTATTCGAACCGTACAACTCGTTTTTAGAATTGTTGGCAGTCGGCAACTATAAAAATGAGCCGCGAGACTCGAATAATCGTATCTCCTCTTTGCAAATTGTCCATTCTTGTTTACAAGCTTAAGGAGAATTCACCGTATTTCTGATGCGTCTACCGTGTCTTTATTGGTCTCGTGTTCCTCTAATCTGCTCAGAAACATTTAGAAACTCTTATAGAGGCACGAATTAGCAGCTAATTCTCTTCTCGTCGCATAAACAGAAAGCTGTGCTAAGTTGTATGACGTTAAAACAAGCATTGAGACTCGCTTGGAAATACAGTGAATTCTTTCCAATTGTCACTCAACTTTTAAACAAAAATGGACAATTTACGATTATTCAGTCTCGCGGTTTGTTTTTATCGTTGTTGATAAAATCGGCGACTACAAAAACCAACCGCAGGGCTCGAATGAATAGTCGTATCTCCTCTTCCCAAATTGTCCATTTTTGTTCACAATCTGAGCGACAATTGGAGAGAATCTACCGTATAATGAAATTCTATACGAATTGTCCGAAATCTAATATGCTTCACCGCATAATTGATAATTTGTTCGCATCGGTAATCACGAAAAAGCGAGTAAAGTAGATCATCTGAAAGATCTGATTTCATAAAAAGGTTGCCACGATTTCTTTGCGACATGGAAAAATCATAGAACTAATTAACAGAAAAGCGCGGTATCGCAAAAACTCTCAACGAAAAATAACATTTCGCGAATGAATAGAATAAGAGAAAAGAAAAGTTATTTGAATACTGAATTTCGACGCGTTCATCTATCTCAGGAAGAGAAAATTGTATATTTTACGCGAGATATTTTCAATCGACTTTTGGCCAGATATTCGAGAAAACTGCTCTATAGCGCAGCGCGCGAGGCATCAATTCGATCGCGATGTCGTACGTTACGCGTGAAATACTCTAATTACATATTTCGTGACGCGTGCCCATTTTCACTAGCGCTGGATCTAGGTCGATGTAATTCCCGGGTAGCGGCTACGTAAGCACGACGGTGCGTGGATCTTAATATGCATAGCTTAATGTGACTGGTCTATTGGCTTCGGGAGCCGCGTTTTGAATGAAAAGCAATGCGCGTCGCTAACGAAGGGAAAGTTATGACAATTTTAGGTTACTGGTAAGACCGCGTGCCATCGTTCGGCACGG
This sequence comes from Megalopta genalis, assembly GCF_051020955.1. Taxonomy (NCBI): domain Eukaryota; kingdom Metazoa; phylum Arthropoda; class Insecta; order Hymenoptera; family Halictidae; genus Megalopta; species Megalopta genalis. Next base: position 19,470,436 of record NC_135020.1, on the reverse strand, counting down.
CTCCGCTCGGCTTCGGCTCGCGTGTGCCATTTTTCGGCGCCGCGGCGCGGCCTTCTCCGCGGACGCGACGAGTCGCAAAGTTTCGAAGGTGCCTCGCGACAAAAGTTCCTGCCGCTCGCGCAAATTTCTGGCCGCGTTAATTGCATCGGAACGTAAGCGCTGGAAAATTAATTAATTCCATTTCCCGTGCCATTTGGCCTACCCGCGGAACTGTTTTAATTGAACGCCTCCGGGCGTTAAACTGATCGAAATATTTTAATTGGCCGCTGAAAACGATGAAGTCGAGAAAGTAGGAGAATTATGGAACTATCGAGCCAAGAATTACTTGAGACACTGATCGGCTGCATTGTTATATTATATTGGAACAGCACTGTTTTTATGCGGGAAATGTGATCTTTTCCATGATCGCTATTACATGAAATTGTAATGGTCGAGATCCTTTCGACTTCTTCGTAGCTTCGTGTGTCACAAATTCAGAATAGACTGTCTCCTCTGTTTGTTCCAAAGTGTTTCTCTGTGGTTTTAATGGCGTGTAATAACTGTTAGCAGTCACTCGTGACTGATAGTAAAAAGTGTAAAAAGTATGGCTGTTGATGTTTTGTACAGCCCACATTTTTTAGAATTTTCTTTCATTTCTGGGTCAAGTTGCTGTAGTCACGTACTGTCAAGGTATGCAGACTATGCGGACACTTTCTGAAACCGTATAAATTATTATAAATTTTGTAAAGATGTATTATTATATGTAAATATATTATAAATTTTATAAATTTACAAACTATTACAAATTATTTTTAAAACTAGACTAAAGATGTCTTTACTGGACTTTAAATGGTAGAGGAACTATTATAGTCTGCTCAGCAATGACTAAAATGCTTTTTTAATTTTACTGTTACTTGCACTGACAGAAAAAAGTAAAAACGAAATTTATATAATCATAAATATAATACTAAACTATAACAAAAATTTAAAAAATGCGTCTTGTAGATCTTCGGTAACTTACATGCATGCTGAAAGTTTCATCGAAATCGGTTAACGCAGTGTCGAGTTGTAGATGTTAAAAAAACTGCGTATCACTGACAGGTATTGTTCGAAAGTGTAAAATGTCGGGACGAAACTGTGAATTTTGCAATCTTTAATTGTTCGTAACTCTTAATAACGTCAACCGATATTGATAAAATCTTCCACATGCATATAAATTATCAAGATCTACAAGAAACACATTTTTTGAATTTTCGTTTCTAGGTTTAGATAAAAAGTTAGAAAACGCGAGTTTTATCTTTTTTTTTGTCGTTCCAAGTAATGACAAAATTAAAACCCAGCATTTTAATCATTGTCCAGTAGACTAGTTCCTCTGTCATCTAAAAACAATTCAAGTCATTTAGTCCAATTTTAAAAAACTTTTTAAAAAGTCCACATATATTTGTCCCGGACTGCAACCGCGTAAAATGATTCGAATCGAAAGTCTCTGAACGTTGGACTAATCGAAATGTTTTAATCGGCCTCCGGAAAATTGCGAGGTTGATTAAACGAAAAATAATTAGAAAATAGAGCATCGAGTTCTAATTTCGCTCTTCAAACAACGAAAATTTGTCATGCGCTTATAATTCAACAGTTTAAAGAAGTACGTTTTACATCGCAAAGAGGAAGAAGTTCAAGATTTTATGACACATAAAAACAGAAAATGGCTGAATTCTCGCCCAGCGATGCGTATTAGAGTTGAATACTGTTTCACGCGTTTTCTGTTTAGTATTCCCAGCTAGGTTCTTGCGTTCCTGCAGAGATTTGCAAACAAATGAATGCGAGGTCTGCTTGCAGCGAATGTAATACTCAATTAACGGTGAATTCTCAATGATAATATACGTCGGCATAACGCGTTGCTGAAAACTTGACCGGACCACACGAAAATAATTGCAGTAAATTCTCCCTAATTAACGCTCAAATTGTACACAAAAATGCACAATTTGGGAAGAGGAGATACGATTATTAGATTATATAGTTGCTGATTATCAACATATTCCGCAGACATAACTGGAGGAATAATATTTCCCTGACAGAACCTTGTCAAACCTTGACTTAACCGTCAGCCCACAATCTACCTCAGATGAGTGCGAGCGCGAACATCATGTTTCGCTGACGTAACTGGAGGGACAACATTTCCTTGACATGACCTTGACAAGACCTTGACATAACTTTGAAATAACCTTGACATGACCTTGACAAGACCTCGACATAACCCTGACATGACCTTGACAAGACCTCGACATAACCTTCACATGACCTTGATATAACCTTGACATAACCTTGACATAACCGACAGCCCACAATCCACCTCATATGAGTGCGAGCGCGCACACCAACATGTTCCGCTGACGTAATTGGGGGAATAAAATTTCCTTAACATAACCTCGAGATGATCTTGGCATAACCTTGACGCAACCTTGACATGACCTTGACATGACCTTGACATAACCTTGACAAGACCTTGACAAGACGTTGACAAGACCTTGACAAGACCTTGACATGACCTTGACAAGACCTTGACAAGACCTTGACATGACCTTGACAAGACCTTGACAAGACCTTGATATAACCTTGATATAACCTTGATATAACCTTGATATGACCTTGACATAACCTTGAAATAACCTTGACATAACCTTGACATGACCTTGATTATGGACGATTATAAAACCAAGGTGCAAGGCTTAAATAATCGTATCGTCTCTTCCCAAATTGTCCATTTTTTTGTAGAATCTGAGCGTCGATTAGGGAAAATTTACTGTATGACCAATAGAAATTTCTTCGAGACCTCATACATTTTTCAAGGTCGTAACGTTCTGCCAGTCTATTTTTCAGTTTCAATCTATTACATTGTAATAATATTGTATTAGCGTTAGCTGGGTAATGTGCGCATCGCGTGCATATACAATATAGTATTCCAATGTCGAAGTTTCACGATATCAATGTAACGTCATTAAAAACGCTTCCAATATTTCACAGGAAAGGTGTCGAACAAGTTCGATGGCACTGATTATTTTCGGATCGCTTCTTCTTCCACGCGAGTTAATTTCGCGCCAGTTGTGGATCGATCTCCATTGAGTGCCGTTTATTGCCTTATTGCTCTTATAAATATTCAACAGTTGTGCTCTAATCGTGTTAAGTGAAACATAAATAGTTGCAACGCGCTGAAATGTCGTGTCTTCTCCACGAATCTCATTGTAAATAACAGAGAGAATTACGCTCTTCAGCAATAATGATCTTAGAAAATTTACTGATTTTTGATGAGTGATAAGAATATATAATAGGAATATTATGTGTCGCTTTTTTTGTAACGAAATAAAATTAAGGAATACATGTAAATTCTCCCTGATTGATCCACAGCTCGGAAACAAAATTGGACAATTTTAGAAGATGAGGTACGATTATTCGAGCCTCACGATTCGTTTATTATAGTCGCTGATTGTCAACAATTATAAAAACGAGCCGCAACGTTACTTAACCAAAAAAAAGGTGTTTACATCTTACAGTGGTATACATGATTATAAACTCAAAGTAAGTTTTATATTGTTACTTACTTTATATATCAGGGATATTTAAACAAAAACTTAAGAAAATGTCATATTTGTATATTTACATTTTTTATTATTTCTAATATCATATCTGCATATTTCTATATTAGAAATGGTAGAAGATAGAGATATACAAATATGATATTTTGTTAAGTTTTCGTTTAGAATATCAGTAAGTTTTATATTGTTACTTACTGATATTCTAAACGAAAACTTAACAAAATATCATATTTGTATATCCCTATCTTCTACCATTTCTAATATAGAAATATGCAAATATGATATTAGAAATAATAAAAAATGTAAATATACAAATATGACATTTTCTTAAGTTTTTGTTTATATATCCCTGAAAATAGAAACATTCCTACGAGTCGACAAATATCCACACTACTTCAGTGTCTCAGCTAAAAGAGGCCACCAGTATCGTTATGAATAACTATAAACTCAAAGTGACCTCTACATTTTGATATTTAACCAAAAATCAAAAAATCAACGATATTCGTAGGATTCTATTTTCTATTACCTCTAATATACAAATATACGAACGCGCGACGTTTCGTTAAGTTTTCGTTTAAATATTAGCAGAAATGTAAAAGTTACTCCCGAGTTTACAATTATTTGCACCGCCGTGTGTCTGTCCACGACTGTAATGTAGAGCAGCGATATCTCTTCTCTCGAGTTCCATGTCCGCAGCAATTCGAATATTGTATCTTCAGCAATTCGTGCGGCCGTAACAATCCGAAAGAGAATTGCGCCGCGAAGAGGTCGGAACAAGAGCAGAAAAATCACGGTGGATCGGTGTACCGGTCGTAAAACGGGCTGGCGCAATAAACCGAGGCGGTTTCGTTCGGAGGCGCGCCGGAAGTCGTCCGAAGGCGTAGGTTGCCGCGGTTGCGGCACCGGAAGCAGCGTTTTCGTACGAAGACGGATCCGAGCGGTTCCGAGATCCGCGCGGATTGATCGTTCCAGTTACCCGTTCGCGTGAACACGCCTCGAACGGTGCGACGGCGTGTCCGATACAAAAAGGAAAAAAAAAGCAAAAAGGAAAAAACTTTCCCCGGTTTAAAGAAGCAGACGCAATTTCTCGGCCCCCACCTTGGCTTTCGCGGTTGCAGTTTCTAAGCACGGCTCGCCGGCGGGACCGTGTTTTCACGAAGTGGGAGAAAAACCGCTTGCTCGTTCACACGCTCGTGCGCTCGCTCGCGCGCGCGTGCACCGCGGCCGGCCGTTAACGAGCACGCGACGAAACGCGCCGACTACCGCGGAGCCCTCGTCTGAACGGCTCGGTTTCAAAGCATTTCGTGGAAAGCTTTATTTACGACTGGGACGCTCGCCACTTTTTAATTATTTCGAGAGCACGAAACAAACGTACTTCGGTTACGCGCCTAAGTGGAATGAATGGCGGAGCGCGAGGAGATACTCCTACGCTCGCGACTTCAGAAAATTCCCTACTTCGCTCCGAGGACGGCCGCGGGATCATTAAACGAAACTGGGGCTTTTTTCGACGAGCACGCGAGAGGAACCTCGACGGTTTTTCAACCGTCGGATTGAAGCGCATTCGACGTTATCGCGTTGTTTTCCTTCGGTTTTCCCTTTGAGCACGCCGCGGGCGCGCCGCAATCGTCGCGACCGCCACCAATTGCCGCGTTATGGCGCAAGAGGCATCCAGAAGCGGCAAATAGACCCGTTTCGTAAGTATCATCGAGATAGAAAGGAAACCGTACAGATAGTTGGTTAACCACTTGCGCTTTATTAACGAGTCAGACGCGCGATGAATATTTAGCAAAATTTAGCAAAAATTTAGCAAAATCTAGCAAATACGTGGTGAAAGATAACCAACTGAATCGATCAAATTGATCGCATCGATTGCATTTCATTCGAAACACGATCGTATCAATTTTTTTTTAAATACGGTCGGTGTAAAAAGTATTCAAGTACACCTTTTAAAACGGAATAACTTTTTTCTTCTTATATAATAAATCCAAGCGACCCAATTATATTTCAGGGGTTAGACGCGGATTAGTTTGCTAGACAATGGCTCTGAACAATTGTTTTCAAACATTGCAATCGTTTGGGATGACGGAAGGAAACATGAAAGAAATTGTTTTTTCAACTTTATTGTCCGAGTCTACAGCGAAAATTAGAAAAACGGTTTTCGTAAATCTTGGTAAGTTGTAAAATCGGATAAACAGGGTACATCAGCAATGACAGAATTTTCATCGGGCTAATTTCCACGATTTTTCCCACACCCATCGTAACTCGGTCGTTCCTGTGCTAGGAATTCAAGAGTGTTGCACAAGGCGCGCACGTTTATGGGAAAATCCCAAGATGGCATCGGTCGTTCGCAAACTTGCAATAGGACAGCGCGAGATTTATGATACGTCACAGCTACTGAAGCACAAGGAGAATTCAGTGTCTTTCTGGCTGACGGAAACGAAGATAACGAAATATGGACGCTGTAACGAGAAACAGTAAATGCCTACTGAAAACTTTCTCCCAAAACTAGCACAGAAGACGCGGCTGTATCGTAAATTTCATCCGAATCTCGTATTTCGAACAACTGTGATTTTTCGATAAACGTAATTCAATGTCGTACAAAAAAATTTTCAAAAAATTTTTTCATATTTTTGCACAGTTGCAACCATTAATATTTTATTGTATATTATTCTGTAGGTTGTAGAGAATTATTGAAATGTACAAAATGCTTATTAGCATTAGTGGTTGAGATTACGTTTTTTGAATTTCACTATGGAAAAATATGCAAGGATGTTTATATTACAGACTGGATACTCTGATTGTCGAATTTCAACAAAAATCAATCTTGCAAATAGTTCTTTATTTGATACGATTTGATCATGAAGGCATGTGATAATGTATTTTGTCGTAATCGTATCGTTAATTCAGACATCTTATAAAAAGATAACATATTTTATGTCTTCTTTAATTAAATAAAAGTTCTAATTGAAAGTTCAAATAGTGAAAAGCACTAAAGTTATTCCCACAACTAGATATAATTCAATAATGACACATCTTTCGAACGAAGTCAAGCAACTCTTGCGTTTCAATCGTTGACGTAGACCCCGATCTATGCATAATATAAATTCAAATTACAGTAAATTACCCCTAATTGACTCTCAGTTTGAAAACAAAAATGGACAATTTGGGAAGAATAGGTACGATTATTCGATTATTATTTATATTCTACAAAACTATAAAATGTATAAACTATAAAATTGTACCTCCTCTTTCCAAATTGTCCATTTTTATGTGCGATCCGAGCGCGAATTAGGGAGAAATTACTGCACATAGTATAAAAAATAATTAACTTCTGTCATCCACAATGAAGTAAAGCCAGAAATAATAGAACGAATTGTAGTGTAAAAACATTAATTGATTAATTAATTTGAACAGATGATGGTTTTGCATATGGGTCGCCTTAGATCGTGCTGATCACGTGCGAAACAAATTTGGATAATCGAGAATCCTGACATTGAATTCGCGTCGATACACGATCAAACGAGGCGCAACGAGGCGCGTGAAAAGAACGAGCCTCCGGAGGCGATATTTCGCGAAAATTCCTGTTCCCCATGGTCCCGACGCGCGACGGAGAACTCCCTGTTGAATTCTGACAGAAACAGACACCGATTTCGCATATCGGACGCGTGAGCGCGAGAGAGGCGAAAATTCGAACGTGCGTCGACCTACTTGCTGACGAGCGCTCTAGGTGAAATTTGATTGTGCCTGGGACGAGCCGCCGGTTTTCGATGAATGCCCACTCGACCGGTGCGGAGCTGGTCTAATTAAGCAATTGAAATCATCGCCTCGAACGCTTCGGGGATCCGAATCGAATTCTATCACGGAACGACGGAAAATATTCAACGGAAGCGTCACGGGCTTTGTCTGGAAAGCTTGCACGATGATCTCGAGGCAACGAAAGCGCGACGTTTACATCGATTCTGGGTGCCAGTGTGTAAGTTCATGAGTACGGGACACCTTTTTCCTTCCAAGGAATGAATCGAGCACAGCTCGACAAAGTAAGGCAACTGATATATCGAGCGGAAGCAAGATAGACAGTACATACATACATATATTGAGCTGCGATGGACGAAGTTAGATTTATGGGACGCGCCATTTTGACAGATTACAAATTTTTTAATTTACGATTATTGAAATCGTGAAGACACGTTTGCGTGTAAAATTTTATATTTAACGTTTTTAAAAGGGATTTGAATTCAGTTGAGATTTTGGAGTTTAAGACTTTAGTTGAGTTTGGGAATGACGTAGAAAACGATATCTTGTCATTTCTTTATTCGAGCCTGAAATAAACATTTAAACAATGAACTATATTGTTATGATCTATAAAAAATGAATGAAAATCGAAATTTTTACATCTTTTAATGTGTGCAGCTTGATTCTGCGTCGACCGATTTCGATGAAATATACTTTTCTATAATTTTTTTTTTATTACTCCAACCAATTTCAATTTTCACCAAATTCTTTTCGCATATTTTCTAAGTTTCCAGTTCCTCTAAAGTTTCGAACTGATTCGAATCGTTTGGCGCAACTTTAAATGTTATTCCGTTTAAAAAAAGTGAGCGCAGACCTTTTCTATTGTGTATGTACTGTAATAAAAATCGCTGGAAGTATGAATAAATACATGCTTCTTATTTTTATGAAGCAACATAAAATAGTAGTTTTCAGTGCTCCATAAACCTAGTATTAAAAGGTCGCCTCATTCAGAAAAAAGTTACCGTCCAATGATGGAAGATTCGCTTGTAGTAATTGTCGTCTTATCTTTATCATTGCATCATCAATGGATAGCTGAGATTCTTCTGATTGAAATGAGCCTAAACACGATGTAAATCGGATCAGTTATTCTCGGATTAATGAACAAGCAATCTACTAGGTGAGTCGTGTAACACGCACGCCTGAAATAACTTTCAAATTGTGCTGTTTATGAAAAATTGTTAAATACATTGTCTCAAAGGTAAGTAAAGGTTCTTGTGAGTAAAGTTTCTGATATAAGTTTAAAGCTAAAGTTTCATATATATATATATATTATATCCGATTGAGATGAGTTGAAATGCTTATTATTATACATATATATGTATAATAATAAGCATTTCGATAAACGTAATCCGATTTACATCGTGTTCAAACTCATCTCAATCAGAAGAATCTCAGTCGCCGCCCATTGGCGTTATAATTGTCAAAGTAATGAAAATGACTCAAACTAAAATCTTTTTTTTTCCACGTTTACTCTGTCGAATCACGGCATCCACGACTGCACCACTTTATCTCCTGAAACTACATCGATTACACGCTACGATGGACAGTCCATATTTGCTTTCGATTATTGCGAGAGTTATTATTACTTTCGGATCATCCACGAGATTTAGAAAAACTTTCGCGATATGCACGCGATCGAACGCGATATCTCGTTTTGCTTTTGCATTTATCGACGTGCCTCGAATGATTTTCGCACGCTCACTTGCAATTATATTTACAGGTGTTCATACGGTTGTTATTAGATCGTAGAACTCTGCGTAGGATCAAAGGTTTTTCGAAGCGAGCGCTATAGAAACTGAAGTTGCATGCAGCATCCTCCTCTTATTTATGCGAATAAATTAAAGAGAATCAGTGGTACTTTGAAGGTATTCCGGTACAGTAAATTCTCCCCAATTTTCCTTCAACTTGTAGACAAAAATGGACAATTTTGGAAGAGGAGATACGATGATTCGAGCGTCGCGGCTCATTTTTATAGTATCTCCTCTTCCCAAATTGTCCACTTTCGTTCAGAAGATCAAGGAAAATTAGGGAGAATTTACTGTATTCTGGTATTTTTAAATAGCATTTGTTCGAATTTTGTGGACAAGTATAACAATAATCAAGCAAGAAACAAAAATGTACGATTTGGGAAGAGGAGATACGATTATTCGAGACTCGCGGCTCTTTTTTATAGTCGCCGATTGTCAACAATTATAAAAACGAGCTGTAAGCTCCGAATAATCGTATCTCCTCTTCCCAAATTGTCCGTTTCTATTTACAAACTGAAGGGAAATTAAGGAGAATTTACTGTATATACGCAAAAATGAGGTTAGATAGCACGTCAATCGAAATATTGTATTTTTCTTTTCATTTTCTTCATTTTTCATAAACCGATATCTGTATTGAACTCTTAAGTGTCATTGATAGCTTTATTTATCGGAAGTCTCTTAACGGAGTTTTCGTTAATAAATAAAATACCAATACAGCGGTGAAAACTCTTGAAACGGCAATCGCGATATTTAAACTAGTGAATAGAAGAGTTCAGAATCAACTACGACTTTTTAAGTGACTTTTCGTGTAGCTTGTATGCACAGTTTGGGCTAACAATGATTTCTATGTCATTTATAGTATGAATACAATGTGTGCACAAGTAGTACTTCCGAATGACATTCGTACAATGCAAACGTAATACAAAACCGAAAGAATGATATAAAAAGTAAATATTTCTTCTACTGTACTTTCTCGTTTCAGTCGGCGCTGAAATAGTTAATCAAAACACATTAAAAGTTGGAGACAACAAAGTTTCTCTGTTATATGTATATTCTTGTCGTTCCAGCAACTGTATTTCTTTAGAAGCTGTGTATGTACTTATTGCGCACGTTCGCAAACTTCTCGGAACACTAGCAACGTTAACAGCTTTTTCACAGTTATATTTATTTCATTCGTTGCATTAAGTGCAATCATTTCATAAAATGTGCTACAAATATTTGTTCGACGGAAATTCGTAAATTCGCCAAATACTAGCCTAAGTGTTACAATTTTTAAACGACGTCCACAAAATAAATTCGACGTTCTCTCCGTGATATAGATAATCGTGGTCGTTGAAAATACGCCGACATTCTTTAGCGAACGGTGTTAACACCGTCGCTACAGATTTACTGTACAGGAAAGTAGTGAAACACACGCGCGCGAGCATAAGTCGCGAGCGAAATGATAGAATTGAGAAATATAGAATGCAATGACGAAGTGCTTGCCAGCTCGGTGTAATCTATGTTTATCTGTTCGCCGAGTGACTTTTACTCTACGGATTTGTCTCGATACCGTTAACACCGTCCTTACTTTCTGTTCCCGAGTTCGAACTCGAACGTGCTTCGTCTTACTTATCCAGTAACTAATGGTGGTGTTATCTTCGGGGTTAAAAGTACTTTCCTACCCTCGAACATTATTGTATACACGATCCCATAGAAATTAGCTTTACCAAGAATTCGATGAACAGCTGTCCTCGAATAATAATAAATAATATATAATAATAATATATTATATATAATTATATTAAATATTATTATAGTATAATATGTATAATATATATATATATATATAAATAATAATAATTCATAAATGTTTCAACATCGTTGCCAAATACAATAGGATTGTTCATTCGAGATTATTTATTATTATTATTATTATTATTATTATTATTATTATTATTATTATTATATATATATAAACATTTGTGAATTATTATTTATTTAACTATCTGGTTACTGACAATTAACACTCGAACGGCAAACTCCGGGTCCATTCGGACCCAGACTGGAAAAATTGATATTCGTACGTCAAGTTTCCAACAATTGATTTCAATTTTCACACGTTTCGTTGAGGCCTATAGAAAAGCTAACGTGTCTAGAAGGAACACCATGAAAAAATATGGGTTATGTTTTCTCGGAAAGGTCCACCGTTCGATGGTTAATTATGCAATTAGATTTGAAGTGCCTTCGAGATTATGATGACAAGAATTGACAGATAAAGTTGTAGACGACGCTAAACATACAGTATTAGCTGAAAATCTCTGTCGTTCAAGTGTTATATAAACATCTATTGTTGGATATATCCACGAGACTCAATGGTCACATTTACTGTCTGTAAAAAGGATACAACAGGGTGCGGTATCATAAATTGACTACCCGAAAAACATTTCTAATCGAACACAATGTTCACTTCGAAATCAAACAGTGTTACAGTTATTTCTCCCTGATTCGCGCTCAGATTGCGCACAAAAATGAACAATTTAGAACATTTTTATAATTGATGACAATCGGTAACTATACAAAAAGGAGTCGCAATGCTCGAATAATCGTATCTCCTCTTCCCAAATTGTTCATTTCTGTGCGCAAGCTGAGCGCGGATTAGGGAGAATTTACTGTACATACAAACAGCGTATACTATTAACATCGTATATTTCAACAAACAACGATTTCTATTATACCGTTTCCAATGGCATACAATGTTAAAAAATATTTCGCTCTAGAAACGTCATTATTACTACGAGAAATTAATCGGTAATTTAAGAAATTTTCTGTAGACTTTATGAAATAAACAAATCGTTCATATAAACTGCAATATAGTCTCTGCTAAATAAAGTTAGAATATTAAATATATTAAATAATTTAGAATATTAAGTGTATTAAATAATGAGCGTAGTATATATAACCTTTTTGTATTTATATTATATATGTATATATAAACGATACGATCAACTTCGAGATTTAAATTTATAATAAAAATTCAGTGTAATTAAAACTTCTACACAAATTCAAATTTGTTAATCTATACGAAATCTATGCGAATTCGCTGTAACTATGAGAAATCAAGAAACGAAATTTTAATCCTCCAACAGCATCGGAGAAAGAATCTATCAAACCGCGATTTGAAAAAAAAACGATAAAGAGGTTACATCTAACGGAGGATAGTAAGCGGGAGGACAGTTTCCGTGAGAAGCGATAGCGCCGGAAAATTGGATCGCGTTCCATAATCGGACAAACTCGAAAAAAAGAAGCTTTCCGAAAGAACGGTTCCCGCGATTAATATCACTGCGGGCGATGTTTTCTCTACGGCTGATGCGAACGGACTGTGATTCACATCTCTTCAACCGCGACAATATAATCCCGTGAACGTAACGGCATTGTTCGGGCTTGTGCCGAGCCGGTGACTTATTATCACAATTTTCCTATCAAATTCACAGCGCGCGATATTTATCATGCCGGTCGATTGAAAGACCGACGGCGCGTTGCGATTTATGAAAAAGACCACCGTAAACAGTCGGAAACTGGGGGGGGTGCATAAAAGGGGGGTTGGTGCTGAGAGAGGGGGGGCAAGAAGGGGTCGAAGGGTTTGATAGGTCGAACGCGGCCTATCGATTCCGGTGGTTCGTGCATTCCGACTGAACGGCCTCCATCGATGCGTGAATAATAACGCGATTCGAGTGGGTCCGTTGCGTTCGCATGAATTCAAAACCCCCGTGGCCCCGTCGATTTGTTTGGAAACGATAGATTTAATACCGTCATCGGGAGCGCCGAAGGAAACGGCGCACCCGTTCGGATCCCGCAGGAGAGTCGGCTCCTGTCCCCGATCGGCAATTTCCATCTCGCGAAAAACTATTTCCCCGATCTCGCCTGTAACCGGCGAAAAGCGGCCGCTATCTTCGTCAAACTTGAAATATCCACGCGAAATTCGGTTCCGATATGAAATACTTTCTCCGTAACGCGGGACTTTATTCGAGCCGGTCCGATTGTACCGGCGTTGTTTACGTTTGCGTCCGGTGGTTGTTCTCGGAAAAGTGAACATATCGCGGTTGTTTACGAACCTGTGGAAATATTCGAAACGGCTACGGTTTTTCAGAGTGTAGGCGACTGCATAATGCAGTGTTGCTACACCAGTGCAGTAAAAATACGTACAGTAATATCTTCCCAATTCGTAATATCTCGCCGTTTTAAAAGGTGAACGAATACTTTTTTTCACCGACCGTATATAAAAAACCATTACGATCGTCGCATATTTCGTAATAAAATGCAATCGCTGCGATCAATTTTATCTTCCAGGTCGTAATTGTGGGTCCTTGATCGAGCGTCTTCTCGTGTTAGCGGTAACGCAATTTACTTTCAAGTTTACATTTCGATTGACTTTTACAATATCTGCATAGATTACGATTAGATCACTTCATTGTTTTAAATAATAGAACAGCGAGCAAGTATTTCTGTAAATTAACATGGTGAATGAGACTCGCCGTTGGAATGCAAAGGATTAACAAACGGAATTGTTAAATATTATAATATTAAATATTATTATATAATTAAATATTATAATTTAAGGGTATAATTTAAATTAAATATTATAATATAATAATAATATTATATAATATTATATTATAATTAATTAAATATTATATAATATATATAAATATATATCTCCCTAATTAGCGCTCAGATTGCGCACAAGAAAGGACAATTTGGGAAGAGGAGATACGATTATCCGAGCCTTGCGAATCGTTTTTATGATTGTTGACAATCTCCTCCTCACAAATTGTCCATTTTTGTGCGCAATCCGAGCGCTAATTAGGGAGGAATTACTGTATATGTGTACGCGAAACTTGCAGGGATTTTCGAAGTTGCACGGCTTAACACTTTATAGCTATGCGTGACTTCGTTGTTATTGAATTAATTGCTGATGGAGATAACTGTACTATGCGTGTATTCGAATCCTGTAGAATTTCATTTTGATCATGTTTTCAATCTTTTAGTCATAATGCGGTGAAAGTATCTTCTCTATTGTTTCTCCATCGTAATCAAGGAGGTTCTGATTAGGTGATTTTTAATTCTTACTTCAGACATCGGAGTAAATTTAATTTTTGTTTAAATTGTGAACGCGCTCGTAATTTATAAATTAATTTATGTCTATATATCGTTGTTAATTTATATCTTATTATAAAACGTTTGACAATTAAGGAAAATTATAATTTTCCAGAAAATGAAGATTCTTTACGTATCTATTCTTTTACCACACATTTTTCAAATCAATCTAATAACATTATATAAGAATCACAAATACCAGTTAAACAACTGTTTTAATCGATATTACAATATATTTTATTAGAATTTAATATAGCTTTAATACAATATCATATGATTTCAAAGGATTTATTTTTATTACTGTTGGAATTTTAGACGGATTTCAATGAATCCGTAACAATTACATTTTTATACATTCATTTCCAGTCTCATCATTTACAAATAATTGAAATCAAAATATCTTTTAAAATAATGGTCTTTTTTTATACGAACAACTATTTTATGATAAGGCTTAATTTCAAATATGTACTTAGATTTATTTAAATCGTCTAATTACAGTAATTTCGTCCTAATTCGCGCTCAGCTTTCGCACAAAAATGGACAATTTGGGAAAATGAGAGATACGAAGGAGACTTAAACAATCGTATCTCCGTTTCCCAAATTGTCCACTTCTGTGCGCTCGCTACCATACAACATTTTGCAAACAGTTTTGAGAATAATAGCCTCGAGTCGCGGTTGACCTCGTACATCTGTTAAATGCAGAATTCTATTAATGATTGTAGCAGTGCACCCGAACCGACGTTTAATGAATATTTAATGTAAAGTTTGTGCCTTACACAAGCAGCCTCCATTAATTCATGCTGCCTCGTTGATGCAGTTTTTATGCGCGGCACGGTATCTCAAAGCTTTTATTGGTCAAATACTTTCTTAAACACCGGCGTTCTCTATTTATGCAAGTCGAACGAGTCGTTTACATTTAAATCTGTCGGCGCACGTTTACGGGAATCCACGGTTTTATGCACCGTATCGTCGTTTTCCTAAAGTCCCCCTACCGTTAAATTTATCTGAAGAAAGACAGTCATTTACGAACAAGGTCAAGCTAAATAAAATACCTCGTTCATTTCGAGACGTATTGTTAACGGTTTATCGGATCGTAATTAAAATTGTAGAGTAAAGGAATGCATACGATGGTCCGAATTAATTAATCCTATGAATGAATTTAATTAATAGAAAACGTTAATTTTACAGTTTCGCTGGTTTATATTATTATATTCTTCGTCTTCGTGTGTTGTATAATTGTAATAGAATTCAACAATTAATTACTAACAATGTATTGTGTGTGTGTGCAGAGTTTATTTCCTGCAGTCGTAATTAAAAGCGTGGTTTTACCTCAACTATACGGTTCCATGGAACTATTTTTGTGTAGTATAATCGAAACGTTTTTATATTCAAATTATTTTTGACTGTACAATAATGTTGCAATAACAGATATATTTCTTATAAACGAAAGGCTTGTTTCTTATATTATGAAATATCAAAATGTGATTCAGTGCTATTGTTGTGATATCGATTTCACGGCTGGATGAGTTTTGTCTGACTTTATTTGATAATTTTTACAATAATAACTTGAAGGAATTGCAGGAATTCGATCGTTGCTAGAAACACTATAAATCAATTTTTTCCCGCCATGAAAGTTCTGTAAACACCGCTAGTTAAATAGTAATAATTTTCAATTGAGTATATTTTAATTATGTAAAAGAAACGTCTTTTTTTCAAAGTTTTTATTCTTTCCTTACAAAAACATTTGTACTCATTTTGTAGTAGACTGTAGCCTCTAACATTCCAAGACAAATTCAACTGGTCTGTTGCAATTTTTTAAAAATTATTCCTTTTTAAAGGATGACTAAATATTTTAGATTATGTATGTGTCCCGGTCACCGGTCAGGTAGTAGCGGAAAAGTAACCATCTGCTGACGAGGATCGAAGGCAACCGCCACAAAGGGCATGCAGATTTCGAGAACAATTTCACCGGAGTCCTTCGCGCGAATTAGGTATAACTTTTTATTCGTTTCTGGAAACCGCAACTGAAAAAAAGTGCGAGCGAGCATAAAACACTGTGCTGAACGTGTAAACGAAAATTACAGCGCTTCGACCGTGAAACTTCACTCTTATAAAATGATGCCCCCGAGTCACTGAAAAAGCTAACGGAAAAGAAACATGAAGAAACTAGGACTTTGTGAAAGAACACACGGAAAAATCATTTTGTAAAACGAAATTGTACTTTAAAATTGAATGGAAGCCAAAATCGTTCGCGTGGAAGAATATACAGCTTTAATATATGAGAAAACATTTGATTCAATAATACTATCATAAACAATAAAAAGGAGCAATAATTTTTCTAATAATATCGTGTCCGAATATCAATGCGAGTCACTGTATGTATAAATTGTAACTGTATAACAAATCCGTTCATCGACACGATGCGGACTTCACGAACAATCTAATGGAATTTTAGCACACTACCATTCACAATTACGTTACTGTTGTTAAGGCTTATTTATCTATTGGACTATGGACGCCCGATGTCATTTTGATTCATGGGGTCAGTCCGCGTCAGATCGATCATTTTCTGCGATCGATGTCAAGGATCATCGTCGTAATGAAAAGACTGCGAATTTTTCTACGAAATAAAAATGTCCTGCATCAGTTTTAATCGAATGTCAGAATTTCGCTTCTTAATGACTTTAACATTAAAATTGACATGATCATTGCGTTCTTTTGACTTTATAAGTTTTCTCGTAAGTGCAGTCTAATAATAAAATATAGTGCGCATGAAATTAACATCAAACGTATGTATAAATATATCATTTTGTATATATTAATTATATATAATATTATGATAATTATATAATAAAACAATAATATATGTATATAATATTATGATAATTATATAATAAAACAATAATATATGTATATAATATTATGATAATTATATAATAAAACAATAATATATATATATATAAAATTATATATAATATTATAAATAACCACAGCCGGTAAAATTGTCCATTTTCCATGTGGTAATTATTGAAATCATAGAGTTGCTTCCATTGGAAATTCTTGAATATGTTTCTTCATTCAGACGCACACACTATTATGGAACTTTTAACAATTATAATGAATTCAATTTTGTAATTTTAGACTTTCTCAGAAAAATACTTCAAAGAAGCGACCATTTCATAATGTATAAAACTAATGTGATTTCTAGTGACAGTTCTTTCATCGCGGTTGAAACTCGATTTCAATTCCATTTTGGAGTCTATTAAATAAGAAGTTTATTAAAATCTTCTAGGCGCAAGAAAACCACAGAAGTAACTGCAATAATAAATTTTCTCGCCTCTATTCTTAAGCTATGAAATAAATTGTTCTGATTAAAAACTTGTAAGATTGTTTTATTGCGAACTTAATTTAAATGTCAATAAGCGATGAATCAGGACGCGTGGTTGAAGAACATAGTTGAATGTGGAATTTATTTTTTTGGAATTATTATATTATTATTATTATTATATTATATTATATTATTATTATTATTTTATATTATATTATTATTATTATTGTTTTATATTTTATTATTATTATTAATAATATTATTTTATATTATTATATATTATTTCTTATTAGTTATTGGAATTTGTGTGTGTGTGTGTGTGTGTGTGTGTGTGTGTGTGTGTGCCGAGTGATGCTATAGCCTGCTGACAAAATAATTACTGTTATAGAAGTAGGCGTTATTTAATTTTCACCGTTACAAATCCAACGAAAATGAATTGCGTTCTTTCGCGCATGCACAAACGAAGAATGTCCTCCTGTTATTATTTTTTGCAAACTTTGCCAGACCAACGCGTTCTGTTAGAAAGGGTTAACGATCTCGTCCCTGATTAATCGCCTTCCACGGATCGCGATAGACCGCTTCGAACAGGAGCAAACAAAAGTACTACGGACTCATTTCCCGGAGACGCGAAGCATGAACGCGGCGACGTGATAATTGAAAGTACAGAACGCGACGCGACGCGACGCGACGGGGCACCGGTAAAGTGGGAATGGACAGTCGTTGTGCGGCGTGTATTTGCAGGATGCGGTGTAAATCGTGGCCATTCATTTTCGCCGGAAGAAAAATAGTGAAGATGTCGGACGACGGGATGTTCGGCGAACGAATTCATGGCCCGCGGCGGTCGACGAGCCTGCTCGATA
This sequence comes from Megalopta genalis, assembly GCF_051020955.1. Taxonomy (NCBI): domain Eukaryota; kingdom Metazoa; phylum Arthropoda; class Insecta; order Hymenoptera; family Halictidae; genus Megalopta; species Megalopta genalis. The sequence continues at coordinate 19,452,003 of NC_135020.1, read as the reverse complement.
ATATTGCAGTTTATATCGTAAATAACACGCGGCCACCGGAAACTCTCTTCTCCTCATTCTACGCCGGTCATCTAGGTTGCGCTGTTACACATTTCGATCCACGATCTCTATCGACCGCGAACGTCTCGCTCGACAAATCATTGCTCGGAAAATATACGAATATACAATTTTTTTAGACGACTTTCAGAATTCGTGTATATTGTATATTCAATATTTGTATTTTATAATTTAATAATAATAATATTTTATAATTGTATTTTTTTATTTGTAAACGTTGTTAGAAGATGAATTTGATCACTTTTTATTACTTTTTCGGAGCCTCATGTAAAGAATAAAAGTATTCGGCATTGATTTTTTCAAGTAATTGTCTTATGAATTGTTTCCACGACGATTTATACAATGATTGATATACATATATATTTGTAATATAATATTGGGACAGGGTGTCCAAAAATTATGGTATTTCCGGGAAATGAGGGGTTCCTGAGGGGCGATTCGAAGCAACTTTTTCTTTTACAAAAATGTTCTCCAAGGCATCGTTAACGAATTATTAAGGAAAGACACTGACCAATGAGAAGCGAGCTCGCTTGACGCTAGACGGCCGAGCCAATAAACGGAACTGAGCGGCGGCCGCCGAGCTCGCCTCTCATTGACCAGTGTTTTTCGTTAATAACTCGTTAACGATGCCTCGGGGAAAATTTTTGTAAAGAAAAAAGTTGCTTCGAATAACTTCAGGAATCTCTAATTTCCCGGGAGTACCATAATTTTGGGACACCCTGTATATTGATGATAACGAGCGTCGCGTCAGATAAAATATATCGGAAATCTATTTCTGGGTGTATAATACCTATTTTGTCATATTGTAAAAATGATATTACGTTTTCTATAACGGTAAATCATTATCGTTTCCGTGCACGGTAGGACCATGATTATACGAATTCTTCATTTTCTAAGCATATTTTCGATGTAAGTCAATCAATTTAACACTATACTATTTAGTGTCTAAATCGGTAAAGTTCCAATCTAACGTTTTAATCCCATATTTCCTCTACCAGTTCGGATAATCAAGGTCGAACTGTAAAATAAAGTGTTGATTAATTTGAATAAATCGGATCATATTCGCAAACTTAAAAGACACTACGCAACAGGCATCTCGTGTGCACCTCATGTCATAGTTTCACGCTATCGTAATTGCTGGATATTCTATGTTGGAATTTCTTCTGATATTCGAAGAATATATATAAAAAAAAGAAATTAATTTGTCAAGGAAAAAGCCGAATGGAATTGTGCAATACCAGTTATTTGTGTAATAATGTCGAAGAATGTGGAAAAAGCTCGGCCGGAAACGGAAATAGCGCTGACCAGTCAGCACTTCCGGCATTTAGAAGACTGACATAAATCGTCATCGATTTGAACGCTTTCAACGCGATTTGTTTCATCTTCCTCCTGAATTGATGCGTCGAATATCTCGAAAACCATCATAAATCAAGAGCATATTCAACAAGTTGTCGAATCTGTCTATAAACTAGCGAATTACTTGAATGAAAACGTCCGTTTACGATCCATTTAAAATGTGACACTTTTTCAATCGATAATGCCATATAAAATTCTTGTCAACCGAAATATCCAATTCCTAGCCATTTGTTTCACAGCTACGTTGATTAACGTTTCTTCCGTCTTTAACGCTAGATTTACGGAGCACAAAAAACAGCTGTTTCATATTCGTTTATAAAAGTAGCAATAAGACATTTATTCTGATTTTTTAACAAGTGTTATTGTAACATTTGCCGTAAGTAACATATAAATTGAATAAGTAACTCATAAATGTGTCTTTATGAAAATATGAATAATCGTAAATTAAAAAATTAGTGATCGGTCATTTTGACGGGTTCCGTAAATCTAGTGTCAATTTTATAACGAAGAAAAGACCGTATACATTTAGACCTGGCCCCGGAATTATTTGCACGCAGCACGCCGATCGCGAGGGCTACGCCTCCTGACTTCCGTCGCGCGTCGCGCGTCTCGCGACGTGATCGCCTGATTGCTACACGCACACGCGCACAAAGCACAGGCGCACGCGCCCGATGTGTTCCGAGCCGAAAGAGGCGACCACGGGTGAGCGAGACGCGTGACGGAAGACGGGAGGCGTAGCCCTCGCGATCGGCGTGTTGCGTGCAAATAATTCCGAGCCCTGATTTAAACCATCCGTCATTTTTATTAGGCTGGCGCCTCCATTTCAAAGCGCGCACCTATATGTGTCGCGAGAATCAGCGACGACGAGTATACTCGTCAAACGCAGAGCAAGTGTCGCTGTTAAAATATTGCATCAAAAAGACGGTTTTATTTGATAAAATTAACCATTTTATTACTAATATTTATATTATTAAATATTATTATATATAAATATTATTTTATTTCATAAAATTAACAATTTTGTTACTAATATTTATATTATTAAATATTATTGTATATAAATATTATTTTATTTCATAAAATTAACAATTTTGTTACTAATATTTATATTATTAAATATTATTATATATAAATATTATTTTATTACTAATATTTACTTATTCATTTAACATTAACATATACTATCTACATAATAAACAAAAAAACGCAGGAAAAATCAAATACTTATAAAAGTTAAAAATTCAATTTGCTGCTGTAGAGTGGTATTCAGCGTAGCAAGGAACGATACATAATGGCACTTTGCACGTGGTACACCAATATCGCGATTCGTTTCTAATATTATTTTTACAACAATGTAAACACCATCGTGTAGGATTGTCCTCGAAATATTCTTAACATCTTGAAATTTGAGAATATGTTATTGTTTTCACTAAAATGACAATTTAAATAGCCAATGGTCACTGCTTTTTACGTGCGACGAGAATACTTGTCGCGACACGAAATACTGCCACTTCTCCGTGACGAGTGTACTCGTCACAAACACAGCTAACCGGTTAAAACACAAATTGCGGAACCGGTCATTTTGATCGGCTCGGTAGCATTAAAGCATTGACAATTAATGATGCATCAACAATGTATGACAATTATTGATTTATTAATGATGTATGAACACATTAACATATTTAAAATTTCTATGGTTTCATCGTTTCAGTATTAACTGAAATTCGAACGCGCCAACACGATGATCCGCGTCATTGATGAAGTTCATTCGCAGAACAAAAGAATCATATTTTCTTTTGATTTGGTAAAAACGAACAGCATGCACATTTATTAGATTAACTTCGTCATCAAGTTTATGGTTAACACTCTCTGACGTCTGTTCGCTTGGCGTGTCCCGCCGCCATTTTTATTACAGTGTGTGCTGAAATTGAGAAGTTCATTTATCCGTTTTCTACGTTTTCTACGATGGAGTCTCCACGATTCGAATAAGCTTTAACACGTTCCGTGCCGAGCTTTTTTTACTCGAATCTTCACACTTTGATATTTTACTAAAACTTGATGTATTACGTGCAATTATTAATTCTCGTACACATAACAACGTAACAAAAACTTATCAACGCCCATTCTTGCGGTGGAAATTGATTCTTCGGTTCTAAATTTCTTGTAAACAATTTGTTCAGTTCACTAAGTAAACATGCAAGCGTGTACCATCGATGGTACACGTGGCACAGAACGTGTTAATTGAAAGATGTGAAACAAAAAACAATGGCACGTTTTAAACAGTTTCGATACGGTTGGCGTTACACGCTAGGAACATCCTGTACACCTTTCCTGAATTTTGAGGCAAGGTCACTCGCGCCGTACCGTAACCTCGAAATGCTACTTTTAATTTTGCGGCGGTCATGCCAACGTGATTTCACCCGCGATTCTTCAAGCGCCACGAACTCTCGTCCGAAGTGGAACGTATTGCCCCACTTTATCTTACTTATGTCAATTGTTTCCTAAGCTGCTGCATCATCTATAGGGTCCACTTGACTCAAAGTATCTTCATATATAACCCGCATCTCCCGCGAATCCAGTTATTGCACTTCCGAGTTACTCCCGCGGAATATCGCAGTTTTAATGGTTGCTCGAATGACATTTATGACCTCGCTCTACCCTCCTCCCCCCCTGACATGCATCCCCGCAATCTGTAATGTCCGGCTAACATGTTCGCTGTTTCTCGAATAATTTTCCTGCATTACGGTCGCGGGATTAATGTTCCCGCGCAAGCAGGACGTATAAGTTTAATTAGTTGGTAAAACGTATCAAAACGGAAGAAGTAATTTCCGTATGGGCAACGTTCATAAACATTTGATTTTCGCGTTAATCCCGCATCGTTAACGTCATTTGCGTTTCGAATTAATTTGCAAGTGTAATTGCAATTTGAAATAGAAAGATCGAGAGAATCGAGAGATGCGTTATTAATCTCGATCCGCTAAAATTAATAAAGAAAGTAAGAACCTTTCATCGAATTTCCATTTATTGCAATCGATGCAGACAATTTTCATTTCTTATAATATATATTGTATATATTTGTATTATATATATATTATAATCACCGCCGTGTCATTATTACGATTGTAATTATAGGATGGTGCAATTTGTGCGCAACCTGATTACGAAGCCGCATCATAAATATTATATTGCAATATCGTAAATCAAATTTTCCTGCAACAGATCTCCGGTTACACGAGCCAACGATAAAAATTGCTCGTTATAATTTACATGTAATTCGAATTGAAGTTTATAGGAACGAACAGCGTACGAAAATACGTAGAAAACGTGGAAGAGATATTTTCGAACGAATGTGTCCACCGTTCCGAAGAGTGAGATATTAATAGAATGAATTATTAATTCGAAGAAATACATGTTCATCGACGCGGGAGCGATAAATATTTGAACGAGGTGGGAGATGCGAAAGAGAAATTTTTCAGAGAGACGTCAACGTTTTCGTATGTGGAAAACCGATTACCGGCACAGTTCCGTGAAGGACGAACGTGAATGGAGAAACAGTTCGTTCATCGAGTTCCGCGAGCCGAAGAATTTGTCCCGATCCTATCGGAGAAAACTGTTGGAAGTGTGTTAGATCTCGGGGCGAGCACTAGATACGTGCACAGTTGCGCGCTTCTGTATATTTCTCCGGTTTTCTGCGGCTGCCGGCCGACCGGGAACTGTTTCAATATTCACGGGGCCAAGACAAATTGATGCGACGCCATTTAACCGACGACATTGGCCAAGCCAGCGTAATTACGTTGACACGAAGAACCTGTGCTGCGAAATTTCCACGAAACCTGTTCACTCGGTAGCATGCAGAATGTTCGCTCTTCCATTTGTTGCGCATGTTCCGTCAACGTGAGAGCAAATTTTTTTAATTACTCGAGATACGGTCAATTCTCTCCAATTGTCGCTCAACGTGTAAACAGAAATGCAGAATTTCGGAACAGGAGACACGATTGTCCAATTCTGTTTACATTTTAAGCGACAATTGGAGAGGATTTACTGTACTTCTGAAATTATTCAAAGAAACTTGTTACAGTAGAACCTTTATTATCCGAAGTAATCAAAGTACTAGATTAAATATTTACTGATTTCTACAATAAATCTACAACAATAATCTATATATATATATATATATATATATAAAATAAATATAAATATATACATAAATATAAACAATATTCATCTCGGTTAATTACTGTATGTACTCGTAATTTTTTATAAACAGTACTTCTTAAAAATGCCCACAATCTCAACCATTTAAGTAACGAAGCCATAATTAGAAGATTAAAATTTATTATAGGAAATGTCAGTTTAATTATTTTGTATGAAATAAAGTATCATTCAGTTTGTTCGATGTATTACAATGAAAATAAATTTCGAAACCCAGTTAAGAAATAATGTACTGTTGAATGTTTTGAATATTTTGAAGCGAATAGCAAATTTTCACTTTCGTATTATACTGAATAAAAATTATCTTCGTTTTTTAGTAACGAAAGAAAAGGTTAAACACGGTTATTTAAGATACAACTAACTGGTTGAATCAACTACAAATGTTTGTCTTTATCATATCATTTATCATTGCATTTATCGTTGCATTTATCATTGTATTTATCATTACATTCATCGTTGCTTTTATCATTATATTCATCATTACATTCATCATTACATTTACCATTGCATTTATCACTGCATTTATCATTACATTTATCACTGCATTTATCACTGCATTTATCATTGCATTTATCATTGCATTTATCATTGCATATATCATTACATTTATTACTGCACTTATCATTGCATTTATCATTATATTTATCATTAAATTCATGATCACACTTTAGATGAACCTTAATAGAATTGCAGTAGCGATAATTACAAGAGAAATGATTACATGAAAATGATTTAAATAGTTTCCTGCACAGAATGTGAGCCACGATATTACACGCGATTTTAATAAGCAATTATCCAGTAATAGCGTCGACAGAATCTTAATTAGCCTGTGCCTCGGCATACGACAGAAAGGAAAATAAGAAAAAGTGAAACACGTCTAGAGACGATCGGAAAGAATGTGTGGAACGTGCGATGGCTCTCCAGAATAATTCGAAATGTCCTCGCAAACGAGGTGACTAATACTGCGGGACTTTCTCACGCTTGAAAGTGGTTTACGAATCGATACCAATACCGATGCCGATGCCGGTGCCGACCGTCGACTCGTGCAACATTTATTCGGATCATTTGATATTTAACGGCGGGAATTAAATCGTCAGGGTTTGACTAATTCAGCAGCATCGCGCGCCGCGAGTGCCGGAATCTCATTAGCACGACATTTCGTCTGTGAATCCGCGATTTCACCATTTTCAGATTCATGTTCTGGGCGTTGAAGTGCAGCAAAAGTGAATGCGAAAATGAAAAACGTGAACCACTTTTCGCAGGATTAATCAAAACTCTGAAATATCCTCAACGATCGGCGATTCGACGACCAACTATAACGATGAACTACTGTTTAGTGTTAGCCTATTATTCGTACAATGCGAGGTTTTATGGAACCTCAAAATTGTCCGGTTTAATTATATATTGAAGCTATATATATATACATATATATACGTAGACATATTTCTTTTTTGGTCGATCATTCGAATGAATGGAAGTAACAAAATTCTCTTTCTGTTTTGCACTTGATATGTTCATGTTTATCAGAAAAGCAGAAAATTTTCGATCACCTTGTTAACGACTGTTTTGGTTATTACTTTGGACAGAAAGTTTTGGAGATTTCAAGAGAAGTGGCTTCATTAAATTGTGCTTTTCGTTCATATCATCTCCTTTGGAGCATTCATGATCACCAGACTGCGGATCTCTGGGCGACATAAACATGTTCTACGTCAATCTTGGAAAAAAATATGACGATAATACATTGAAAATAATATGACGATATTTTTTATTCTACTAATGTCTTTGCTGTTTTGCGTCTTATCCAATCGCTTTTGTCATAATCACACTGTTTGATAATCACTATATCGACGAACAGACTAGACTTTCGACCAATTTGATAGTCATCGTTTCTATGCCAAACTTGCTAACGAACTGATAAGAATGAAGGAAAACACGAACCGAGAAAGCATAATAATGTAAACGCTGTAACAATTAAAGTGAATTCACGTAACTACTGTGAGATATTGTTCCGTACAAGTGGAATCATTAATTGCAAGGAACGAATGACAGCGCAACGTCAGATAGGACGACAATAATGGTACACGAACAAGGATAATATAGTTCCTTGCCCGATGGCGATAAGATCGCGTGTTAATTAAGACACTCTCTGTGAGAATATCTTTCGTCATTCATGGATACTCCAACATCAAATGATGGAATCGGTGGCAGCTGAACTCGAGAGGCGAAGGTAAAAAATGTGTACAGTGAATTCTCCCTAATTTTCCTTGAGCTTGTAAACAAAAATGGACAATTTGGAAAGAGGAGATTGTTATATTCGAATAATCGTATTTGGGAAGAGGAGATACAATTATTCGAATATAACAATTACAAAAACGAAGTGCAAGAGTCGGACAATCATATCTGCTCTTCTGGTATTTTTAAATAACACTTGTTCAAATTTTCTGGACAAGTATGACAATAATCAAGCAAGAAACAAAAATGGACGATTTGGGAAGAGGAGATATGATTATTCGAGACTCGCGGCTCATTTTTATAGTCGCCGATTGTCAACAATTATAAAAACGAGGTGCAAGCTCCGAATAATCGTATCTCCTCTTCTCAAATTGTCCATTTTTGTTTACAAGCTGAAGGGAAATTAGGGAGAATTTACTGTATACGCAAAAATGAGGTTAAATGGCACGTCTACCAATCGAAATATTCTATTATGTATAGTTGGTATTGCTTGTTTCATTTTCTTCATTTTTCATAAGCCGATATCTGTATTGAACTCTTAAGTGCCATTGATAGCTTTATTTACCGAAAGCCTCTTAACGGAGTTTTCGTTAATAAATAAAATATCAATAGAGCGATGTTCGGTAATCACGAACGAAATTATTAACGCTGTGCCGGTCAGAACGACCGATTCCGCATTTTTCACTCTAAAATTGTTAAAATTGTAAGGATTTCTCCAGAGAAAATGATTGAATAAATTTCTTAATCAAAGGGTACATTGTAATAGAATTGAGGAAAGATCTAAATAAATGGAAAGGTCTAAATACATTCATTCTTATAAAGCAACGGAAGTTTTTTTCAGTTTTAGTGTTAGTGTTCGTGTTTTAAGTAGGTGTAATGTTATTATATAATGTGCCTTTAAAAGTGCGTAAAATAAAGCTGATGTCACAAATAAAAATGTACTAGCGAACGGTGCGACGTACAATAGAAAAATATGATAAATAATTATACCTATAACTCAAACCCTGTAATTCAAACTTGTTACTTGTGTGTAAAGGACTCAGAATGGGAAAAGTGGACACTTAACTTGAGAACGTGTTTAAATACCGTCAAATAATTGCCAGTAGGTATTTATACTCATTTGCCAGATAATATCGTAATATTGCGCTCGAATTATAGAATATTGGACAGAAGTCGAACTAATCCCATAAATGTCGAGATGTTAATATATATTTACGGAATATAAAATTAGTAATTAAAATTGTACTAATTTTTGAAAGTTATCGCTATATTCTGATTCGATATTTTCTCTTTCGAATCTGCAAATCATTGGAGATTCTTAATTGAAATGAATTTCTTCGTTTGCTTGTAAAATATCAATTTTACAATAATTTTATAATTTATCAATTCATCGAAAAGAAAATGGATAATATATCCAGTGTAGCAGTTTGTCACAGAGTATAATTATATAACAACGTAATTACAATACCTTCATGATGCGAAACAACCAAAACTATAGCCTATTTTGAGTCGTTTCTCATTTTTAAATCAATTTTTTAAGAAATAAAGCGTTCCTTAATTGTAAACTAAAACAATAAGCACTATCGAACACTTGACAATAAATTACTACATGCATTGAACAAATCGATTGGTTTTCTAGTAATTACGTTGGAAAGTATATTTGTGCCGTTTAAAGCGAAAGTGGTTTAAAACATTTTATTGCTAGGTTGAACAATTCAATAAAAAGCACTTAATTCAATATTTTGTTTTATTTCTTTTCTTATCATTTTAAGTTAAATCTTGAAAGTGACTATAACACAAAGGAGTTGTAACAATTTGTTACGTATACGCATTTCACAGAATTTTGAATCAATGCTTCGCTGTTCACGACTTCACTTTTTCGACTTACAATTGACTCGCACCATTTCTGCTCTGAACGGCTCGTTCGATAGAAACTAACGGTCCATCGATGATGTGGGAATTAATGTCCGAGCAATTTACTTGAAAATCGAACAGCAATTTCTCGTTTATCACCGCGCGTCTTGTTGTTTCTCGACGGGGATCAACGCTGCGATAGGATAGCTGTTCCGCGAATACTTTCTTGGCCCGCCGTAATTGAATCACGGCGGCTGGTCGGATCGCGGGACCAAGACAACAAACCGGCTGATTGAAACAACCCTGCCGTGGCCCGGTCGTAATCCCGCGATCAAACAGCTTCCGTAGCGTGGATCGAAAACGTTTTAGCTCGCGCGGAATAATCAGCCGAATGCCGACGGGTCTCGAAACTTCCTAATAAATCGGTTCTAGCCGAGCGGTGTACTCACAGTTCGAACGTCTCGAAGTCCACTTTGCAGCCCGTTGAAGCCAGCAGTCGGTCACAGGAAGTGGTTGAACATCGACAGGATGAACCGGAGCCGTGGATCGATAAACCGGCACGGCCGGAGAACTCGATGGAAATCGCAGCGGACCGGAAGACGCGCGATAGAGACGACACCAGCTCGAACCGTCTCGAATCAGCTTGAATCGTCTCGGAGACTGGAGCGGATCGGATCGGATCGGATCGATGAGTTCCAGGGAACTTTGACGATTAATTCGCGAGCTTTAGCGAGAATGCGGGCCCATTGGCTCGCCGAGATTCGCTCGCTATAGTCCTAACGACTGACACACACTGGCTGACCGTTGGCAAGAGGGGGCCAGCTTCTCCCGGCCGTGGCCACCGTCGGGCCCCCTTCCCAGCCGGCGCTCGAGACAATTCAGAGGAAGAAAGTAGGCTTCGGCTGACCCTTCTTATTCCGTGGATCGACTTCACTATTACTTGCTACGAAAACAGACGCTCGAATTGGATCGGGCTTTCCACCTGTGCCGTGGAAAGTTATAACACATTGCGTGGACGCGTGATGCTCCGATGTGGAACCGATTCCCTGTCCGCCGGTCGTTTCGACAGTGATCGATTCCGGAGCATTTAACCGGCTTGTGATTAACGCGGCGAGGGTCGCCGCAGCGGTCAGGTCCCCGTAAAGTATAGCGTTCGGACTGCAAAATTTTTTATCCAAATCTCCGTGCGTTTGCGGGGATTCTCCCTGCCGCGCGCACTTGAATGCAGGTATTCGCTTCTTTTTTTTCTTAGGCACGAACTACGGCTCGAATAAAACTGTACGAATTTTCAGTTGATTCTGATTAACAGTTGTTTTTGGACTTCTGACTTTTCTGTTCTGAGAATGTAGTCACAATCGTGCGAATCCAATGAACGGAAAATGTTTACTTTTTCGAGAATGGGAGGTGAACCCCGTAACGGTTCTGCTTCGAGTAAGTTGAAGCACTTTCGAACTTCGCCGTAGCGAACTTGACGAAAGACAGATTTGAACCAGATTGAAATGTGTTGTTAAGGATGTTGTGTTTTACGGACATTTTGAACAGTTACTTTCTTTAGCTTAATAGGCGGATGGACTTAGTTTTCGACATATTTGGAACAAACTGCCAGTACTGGTGCGTCGAATGCTATTTATACAGAGTGTCCCAAAAATGTCTCGTAATCTGGAAAATGGGGGTTCCTGAGATCATTTGAAGTAACTTTTTCCTTTAAAAAAATGTTCGCCGAGGCATCGTTAACGAGTTACTAACGAAAAACGCTGACCAATGAGAAGCGAGCTTGGCTGGCGCGAGGCGGCACAGCCAAGGAGCGCGCAAAGCCCAATTCTGTTCATTGGCTCGGCCGCGCCAGCGCCAACTGATCTCGCCTCTCATTGGTCACTGTTTTTCGTTAATAACTCGTAAACAAAGCCGCGGATTGCACTTTCGCTGAGGAAAAGGTTACTTCAAATAATCTCAGGAACCCCCTATTTCCATTTTTGGGACACCTTGTATTTGTGCGTCTGTGATCGCGTACGCATCCGCATTGGTTGCTCGCCGCTATATAATCCGTTGCTTAATGGAAAAAATCCTAAAGCTCAATATTGTTTCTTCTTCGATGATGTATAATATGATTGTAATTTCCACGTCGTTCAGGAGAAAGGGGGAGAAAGAGAGAGAGAGAGAGAGATACAATTTATTTATCTTTTATTCATCATTCTTCCCCCTTGTTACGTTTGAGTGTTTCTAACGTCAAATCGTTGAAAATACACGGAAACAAATATAAATTTTAATGAATTGTTCAATTGAAGGTATTAAACACTCTTTATTTCGATTGTAAAATAGTTTAATTACTCTTATCGCGCGTTACTAATGCTAAGTAAATTGAAAATTGGCATAAACTTTTATACTTTACTTCAGTATGCTCTGTTAGGAAGTAAATATTGCTTCAGAGAAATTTTATCAATCAAATGCAAAATAACTGTAAAAATTGAACATTAATGACAGAATCAAAGTGTTAATGTAAAAGTTAACTTAAAACAGAAGGAGAAATAATTCAGAAGTTTTTCTAAGTCACTTGTATTGATAAAAGTTTACTGTTAAATTATAGATAAATCCATTCCGGTCATTATTTTGGAAATACATGAGCGTGAAGACTAGGGTCGATGTCGTTGTGATCTATGGGGTCGGGGAAATCGCTCCTGTTCTGCGATTGCTATCAGGGATTTTGGTCTCGATAGAGCATAATATACATAGAGCGCGCAACGTTAGTGAGAACTGCAGATAGGAAATTTGTAGTATGCTTTGTGTACGCGCGTAAAGATTTACAAATGGAAGCATCCTATATGATCTCGATGATTTTATGAATATATTGTCAAGGTTAGACAATATAGTATAAAGCGAAGATTTTACTTGGCGGCTGTTGTTTCTTAATATTATTATATATAATGTTCATTTTTTTCTGTTATCAATACTTGATCATTAGAATTAATGCAGACATACAATAAATATAAATTCTCTTTTTAAATCCTGTTTCTTTTACATTCTATATTTATACGTGCATAGGTACATTATTCATAATTTTTTAATTTGTATATTAATATAACTTTAAAATTAACGGAATTTTTATTTATTTAACATTAACACAAATGTTTAGTTTCTATAAAAACTCGCAAAACACCACTATAAACATACAAATAAAATAAAAATTGAATTTCGCCAGTCTAAACAATTTTATTTGGAAAAAACGAATTTTCAAATGACGAAAAAATTATTAATTAAATATTATGCATACTAATAAATTTTTGTGGATCCTCCTTCGCATGTAATAACAACCATCAATCTGTTTGACAATGATTTATGGAGGTTTTAATAGTTTTTTTGCTCTAATTGCTTCCACTCTAACGGAATACATTTTTTTTTTCATTCAGCATTGTTTCCAACTTTCCATTTCCATATACTGCTCGATTAGGAACTCCGCAACAATTTTCAACGAATTAAGGTCAGGTAGTGTTTTGCTGACGAATCCAAAATGCGAATTTTTCTCGAGAGAAGTACTCTTTTACTACTTTTGCAGTGTGTGCTGCTGCATAATCCTGCTGAAAACTAGAGGATGTCCCTGAAAGTATGTACAGGCGAGCACCAGGCGATTCCTCATAAAAAAAATATGAAAAGAATATACAATGACTTTTCTTCTTTGGGACTTAGTTTTCGAGAAAATCGAGTTTGAATATTGACAAAACAAAAGTTGTGCTTTTTTACGTAGAATATGATTCCGAAATAAAATAACATACGTTTATGATGAAAGAAAAACGAGATGACCTTGAAATAACCTTGAAAACACCCACGCATCAAAAAACTAGTAGTGCCATTTGACTTCCCACTCGTAACGCTAAAGGACATGTGTCAGTTCGCCTTTTTTTTAAATCACGTGTCTACGAGATTTTTTACAATCTCAACTTAATCTTTGTAAAAACATTAGTTCAAGGTCTAAAATCTAAAACAATAATTAAATTCTTAACGAGTAGGATGAAACGATGAATAATTATTTCCATCTAGAATGCCCATTCGTTCCACTATGGGCATGACACGGACCTAATTGCACTATAAAAAGATTAACGTATCTAGGAGGAATATGATACAAAAATATGTCGAAGAAAATTGATAAATAAAATCATAATTGATGCTGAGCATAATTGGTTACATTTTTGTTAAAAAAGAAGCGCCATTCGAGTGTTAAAAAGTTATCAGAACAAAGTGATAATTATGCAAATGAAATTCGAAGTATGCACCCGAAATGTTTTACGTTTAAATGTTCTATTTTAAAAACGGCACATGATTTCAATGGAAAATTAAATAACAGCATATAGTGGTTAGCCGATAATAAAAAGTATAAACGAATAAACAAAATTACCACCGGTTAGACGAACGATTATTCATTTTTCATTTTACAATTGAACCGACGTTTGAAAAATGCTTACATGGAGAACGATCGGAATCGTATCGAAGAATTTTGATAACCGTAATAAGAACGATAACGGGACGGTTATATTTTGGCGTGTGGGAACATTCGTTCAGCTGAAGTGACGCTAAGTGACAGTTTTATTACTGTTGAACTGAATTGAGCTGGAACTGCGACCTTCGAGTGAAAGAATTGAGTGTTAAGGTCTGTCCGGAACACTTGGGGGAGAGTGTTGTAGCAAGGTCACTCTCAAATCATGGACACAGGTTTCACCGGGACATTATTTTGACACGCGACAATTCGTCGGAACTAAGTTTCACGGTGGCATTAAGCGGTGTGGGTCGCCATTAACTGTGACCGATATACACTCTTGTATGCAATACTGGCAACGTGTGACGAGTAGTATACATACATGACGTTTCAGGATGCGCGATATAACCGTACGAAAGGATATTTCGCAAGCGATCATCGTTCAAATGAAATTCTGTTTTTATGTACTATGCTTTCAGGCAATTTCGATTGAATCGTGTGAATTAAAAAAACACGTTCGAGATGATATTCTACTCGATCGAAATAAATTTTGAAAATATCACCATAAATGTTGTAGACTTATTAAATAATAGTGAATTATTTAAACAGTTTTTATTAACAGCTATTATATACAATTATACTGTAATTATAATTATAATATTATATTATAATTATATATTATATATATTATATAATATTATATTATAATTAGAATATTATTATATATATATTATCATATGTTATACATTATTATTATTATTACATTAAATTTATAAATTATTATTTATCATATATACAATAATTTCAATAGTAAATTATTTTATTTTATAGTTAATTATTTAAACTAATTAAGAATTGCTAAGTTCAACAGGGATTCGCCAAAATGTACTAATTCTAATGTCTTGTGAAAATATAATGTCAAAAATTATACAGATAATTTCACCCCGGAAATTGTTAAATAAATTCATTCGTTCGAACACACATATCGATATAGAAATTGCAGAAGGTCTAAGTAAATTCAGTCTCGTAGGTCTTGTTAGAGCAACGCGCACCGGTTATTTTTATCGGTCGGTGCACTTACTGTTACTGAAAGGAACGGACCGAGGTAACGAATCCATACAACCGAACAGCAGAAAACATGTCAGGTATGGGAATCATTGGCTCAGGTGCAACGGTCCATGCTATGTCGCGCCGACACGTTTTAGATACTCGCCGTAAAAGTCGAAACGGTAGGGAAACTGTTAAACTAACTGGAAAGACGTGAAGGCCAGTCGGCGCTGCGCAACAAAACGTTTAACCACCGAGTCACCACTTTAAACTAACCTGTCGGCTTTTAGACGCCTACCAGTTAAACTAGAATTTCACAGTCTTCCAGTTTTTTCTCAACGGGGAAAGTCAATATTACGAAATGTTTCCTATCGATAGTACAAGTAACCTATGGTAAAACATTCGAATAAGACAAAAGAGAATGCAGCACATGCGTATCAGCATTTCTGACAAAACGGGGTATAACTTAATCTCGCTTGCACTCGAACGACGACTCTCGGGCGCCACTAAAAATTGTTACACCATTTTTGAAAGTAATAGTAACAGCATCAGATTCATTTATACTTAAAAAGAACTGTTAAAATTGCATTTATTCTATTTGCCAACAGGTACAATTTCGTATGCACGAATCACAATAAATCGTATAAAACGGAAATACCCTCGAATGGAAAACATGTTTCGGATCTCGAATTAAAATAGCTTCGACCGCAAAGGGTTAATCTCGCTTGCACTGGTCCGTTCGCTGGACTGCACAGAGGCCAAGGAACTCGCCTTCCGTGACCAAATATTCATTTTTCGGATTTAGTTACAGCGAGGATACTTAAAAAACTACGAAACTCAAAATTTTAATTATACAGGGTGTCCTAAAATTATTGTATTTCCGGGAACTGAGGGGTTCACGAGGTCATTTGAAGTAACTTTTTCCTTAACGAAAATGCAATCCGCGGCTTCGTTTACGAGTTATTAACGAAAAACAGTGACTAATGAGACGCGATATCAGCTGGCGCGTGACGGGCGAGCCAATGAACGGAACTGGGCTTCGTGCGCTCCTTGGCTCGGCCGCCTCGTGCTAGCCGAACTCGCTTCTCATTGGTCAGTGCTTTTCTTTAATAACTCGTTAACGATGCCTCGGAGAACATTTTTGTAAAGGAAAAAGTTACTTCAAATGATCTCAGGAACCCCACATTTCGCGGAAATACCATAATTTTGGGACACCCTGTAGACGCGTAGAGAACATGCTAAAATCAAAACTCTAAATTTCAAAAGGACGCTAATTTTTGTAAGCATTTAACACTTACATCATTGTCAAGTAAAAATTTTGCTAAATAAGTTTATGCGTATCAGTGGATGTGTTTCGATTATTTGATGATGTCGAAAGTATCTTCTAACTACCGTGTAAGTAATGCAATGTTTACAGCTATTTAAACATTGAGGAAGGTTCTAAATACATGTACTTAAAGATGCTACTAAATGTCCGATTCTTTTTGTAAGAAAACTTGAACATTTGCTTAAAGATTTATAAAAATAGCTCCTACCTCTTACAGCTTTTAGATCAGGCTGAAGAAACTTCGATCTGATATACTGTCTACACGATTTTCAGGCATTTTTGATGATCTGACAAAACATCGTTTCAAGTAGAAGTTGATCAGCATTCAGGCTTCTCCAAATTTCGATGCATACAAAAAAAAAAAATTCCAAACAATCTTTTTTATCAAAAATTCAAGATTACCTCAGTTTATGACGTCATTATATATTTTTGACTTCGCAGTGTTCTACTTAAAAACAGGACGTGTTCGACGACCTACAAAGTCTTGAAATAACGCTAAATTAATTAATGCCACGAAAAGCCTGTTCTAGCTCATCTTCATGTCTCCAACATTGACACATTATCATTGACACAATACGATATACAATAAGAGACTATAAAGCCTGCGTAAAATACAAAATAAAAAATATCGTGAGAATCAAAGAAGGTTACGTATGCGAAAATTTCACCATATCCAAGAGCATAAATAGAAACTATAAATAGAGTGCGGATAAAAATCCAGATCATAAAAATTCAGATGTGTATAGCCAGATTTAGAAAAACCGGACATAATAAAATTTCACTTTCTTGGCCAACACTGTAAACAGCGAGAATATTCGAAACGATTCAACTTTAATGTCTTTAACGGATGCTGGTGAGAAAAAGGAAATAAAGCCAGAAAAAGTCGTTAAGTACCTTGTGAGTAAAAAATAATGTTATCTGTTATGCATCTCCTTTCGAGCGGTAAGAGATTAAGCTTAGTTTGAAGCGGTATGTAGTCATGGTAAAATAATGTTATAGGACATCCCATACGTAGGCCAGCCAATCGGAGAAAGCGACGTTTCAATCTTACTAGATAAATATCGCTGATAAAGATGCACATTCCAGAATAGGACGTACAAGTGAGGAATACAGTAATTTCAAAGTATTAAAATTCCTTAAAAAATCTCGAGGCTACGTGCAAAAATCGAGAAGTTTTAAAAAACTTGCTCGTTATGTTCTGCATATTCGTTGCAAAAGATATAAATTAGCCGAAAAGTAAATCATACTTTCCTGTAACAGGATTTTTGAGACACTCTGTCTACGACGCAAGCAAAACAGGTAAGAATAGATAAAAATAGATAAAGAATTGAATAAGATAAGATAAAGAATAGATAAAAATAAAAATAGGTAAAAACAGGTAAAAATAGGTAGAAACGTATAAAAATAGGTAAAACCGATAAAAGTAAGTAAAAACAGATAAAAATAGGTAGAAACGTATAAAAATATGTAAAGCCGATAAAAATAGGTAAAAACGTATAAAAATATGTAAAACCGATGAAAATAGGTAAAAACGTATAACCGATAAAAATAGTTAAAAACAGACAAAAATAGGTAAACGCACATAAAGATAGGTAAGAATAGGCAAGAATAGACAAAAATAAGCAAGAACAGACAAAAGAGAATAGACAAGATCAGCTAAGAACAATCTACAACAGGCTAGAGCGGTGAAAAATCGGCAAGAACAGTAGCAAACGGAAGAAAATGAAAGAAAAATTCGCGAATAATGCACACGTGTAATTACAATGCAGTCTCGTTTGCGAAATGAAAAAAGGAACGGCGACAGCTGGATACAAACGCAGCAGCCGGCCTAGCTTACGGACAAGTTTTGCGAAACGCGCGTGATCTACTTCTACTACGGCCGTATATTCGCATGCCGAACTTTCTTAAGAAATTATGTCATAACCTGTGCCCCCCTTTTTGCCGTATCCTATGCGCCGGACGCTTTGAACCCTCCGCGGCTTTCTCGCA
The DNA here is from genome assembly GCF_051020955.1 of Megalopta genalis. Lineage (NCBI taxonomy): Eukaryota > Metazoa > Arthropoda > Insecta > Hymenoptera > Halictidae > Megalopta > Megalopta genalis. The sequence continues at coordinate 19,433,464 of NC_135020.1, read as the reverse complement.
TCCCCAGCAGAATTTCCACGGCTCGTCTTTCGGGAGAACAGCTCTTGATGCAGCACGTGGCTCTTATCGATTTTCAGAATGACACATTCCCGCTCAAGTCAACGAACTTGACGACACGGAACCAAGTTCCGTTCGTGAAATGAATGTCAATCGCTTTTGATATACCGGTGAACCGTGAAAAAATGATCCGGTTTATTTCACCGGTGAACGGCTGAGACTTTTGACAACAGCTGGCTGTTCTTACGATCGTTTCCACCTTTCGGCTTTCGTATTTTTTAAAGTACCGATATCTGCGATATTTGTAAATATTCGATGATTGTAAATATTCTTTAATTATGTTCTTGAGGATGCAGTGCGACCTCGATTACGCGAACCTGTGACATCAGTAGATCATTTACACGTGTGAATGCCAAAGGTGATCCATATGCAACAATACTGAATGGGCCAGAATTCATAGTAAAACCAAGCAGAAGGTGATTCTACGTGAAAAAATAAGAAACAAGTTTGGTAGAACGTTTCCTTTTATCCGAGGCCCCGTTTTTGAGAAAATCGACACTAAAGTTTGTTCATCTTTGTAAAGGATTTAGTTGTCTTCTATTCTTCTATCGCAGGTGTCTCCCTCCAAGATAGTGTTTACAAACATTTACAATAATGGAAGCATTACGTTTACTGTCCGGTGCTCGGAAAAAGTCAGTCGTTTCGGCAAAGGGGTAAGGGGGATCGGTCGCCCGCTCCACCCAATCACGTCTCTTGCTCAACGCTTACCTTAGTCAATAATAATCAAAAGTCTGGAAATTGGCGACCGATTCCCTCTGCCCTTGCCCCTCGCCCCTTGAGTCATTTAGTTTATTTTCTTGTTTCCTGATGTCACCTCGAAGTCCTTAACATTCTACGTGAACGCAGGCGTAAGATGTCATATGATACAACATAAATATAAAAAATATGTGTATAGTACAGCACATTTGTTGCACGATGCAAAAAAGATCTGATCGAATTCGATCAGATTACCACCTGTTTCCGGCGTTTCAACATTCTTTAGCTATTACGAATGTTAGAATATTCGATAAAAATATGCGTTGTTGCTCAATTTTTACGATTCTATTACTCCTTGTTTCGTCTTATCACCAAAAGCACAGTGGAACATTTTAAAACTGTATAAAAACGGTAGCATTCTTACGCGCGTCAAAGTTCGAATAAACATGAAAAAAGTGGCAAGAAAGGAAACATAACGTATACAATAGGAACAATAAATGTAGAAAATAATAACAGAGGAAGAATAACGAAAATAAAGTCAAAACTTGTCCAGATACAGTCAAAGTTAACATACGTTGCTTGAAAACGGAACTGTGCTCTTCGTTTCGATTAACGAATTCGTACGACCTTCTTGAATTATACTAATCGACCGTTCTCGCAGCTTTCATTCAACGAAAGAGTCAGATGAGCTGTTGCGGTCAAATATTACCATACTATTAGAAAGGTAAACGATTAGCCGTCGGTACACCTGATGCTTCCACCTGCTACATAAACTCTATGCAATAATAAAACTTTAAAAACTGTCCGCTTGCCTGTATCGACCGAACTAAGATACCGATTGCCAGCGAATCCGAAGAAGATCAGAAACAATTTAATAATATGTATAGCCCATTGGGGAAGAAACGATTAAGAAAAAATTGAAACGCTCGCTTAGCTCGAGAGTTTATTCACCGTAGAAGCGAACTTCTTGATCGGACTGGTTTTTGGTTTTTTATTTTTAATCCGCCACCGATTCAGACCGTTCGCGACTTTCTTCCTGTTTTCCCGGACGCTGAAACTAGTCTGGCATCCCGATAGAACTGATATAATTATACCGGTTCACCAAGGGAACCCGGCGAAGTATTACACGGGCGCGGTTACGAAAATATAATCGAGCCTGCTCGATCGAGGATAACGGTGTTCAATGATTGCTGATAATTGCACGCGTAATTTCTGCTCTTCAATGTTGCTCACAATGGGCCGCCGGTGAATGTAAAATTGCGCGGAATCGCGTCGGTGTTCATACGAACGACGGTTTTGCTGAAGAAAGAATCGGAAATGCTCGCAAATTAACCGCGATCCTTTGGTTACCCAATCGGCTTTATGCGCGGATAACAATCGACCTACTTATCGAGGCGAGCGCGGTATTTGCGTGTTTCATTTCTCTTTAATTTCTTGGATTTTCAAGCTTAACAACGCGGTATGCAGCAAGTGGCAGCCAAAGGCGATAAAGAGTCCCATAAGTGCCCTCAAAATTAGAAAAAAAAAACTATACATATGGAATGGATGACTGAGTATTTAGGTCATGATGTTTATCATTTTTTTTTCATTTTGATCAATTTTGATCAATTGATACGCGATCTCAAAGTAGCCCACCTCAAAATTACTGAAATATAAAATTACTATTTAGTGTTGTTTTCTTAACTTGACTACATATTGTTGGAAATAAGGTATCCGTTTGAATTGTGCAAAACATCATTTTGATAGCATTAATTTTTTTTTATTTATATGTCATTTACTATATTTACTTTAATTCTCAATTCTTGAGACATATTTTAGTAAAATTCAGTAATATGTATAACATTATAATAAGTGTAAAATATATAAGTATAAAATAATATTATGTGGAATAAAGTATTAATTTTAACATGCAAGGAGACACTAGGTGCTATCGGAGTAGGTAAGAGTGATCTCTGCAGTTACCGACGCCACATTGTAGCGTTGCAAGAGTTTCGTACGAAAATGCTTAGCAATGCTGTATCAACTTTCTTCGAAAACTAAACATTTAAAATTCATTTTTATCGTTTCTCACGTTTCATGAGTTGTTAATGATTTAGCATTTGTACAATTAACATTTGTATTGTACAATTATATATTCTTGCTTATAAATATTACTAAATAATAAATCCTATAACTTATTTAATCAGAGAACATATATAAAACCTTGTTGTATAAAATCAAAAAGTTGGACAAATATACGATTTCAGTCATAAAATGATTTCTATAGCTTTTGGGTGCATTCTGGTCCATAATGCGTCGGACGCTTCTCGAAAATAAACGTCGACACACCGTATCGACAAAAATATTGACACGAACCAGAGATAAAAATTGACGACGTTTTAACGCTTTCACGGTCGCGCCATCAACCCAAAATAATTTCATGAAATTGAAGAAATATATTTATATTTTTATTTTTTTATTTTTATTTTATTCATTTACGGTCGAATACCCATTACTTGGTAATAGTCGACAATTATTCGCATAATTATTCGAATAATTTTACAATCTCTATTCGAACGAATAGACAGAATCGTTTATGACGAATAACGAAAAATCGTTATTCGAATAAAATATTCGACCAAATACTATTCATTCGGATAATTGTCTTAGATAAATGTCTATTCGAAAGAATTCGAATAATGGCCAACTCTGTCTACAGCCAATGATTGGCTGGGATAATAGGCGAGCGTATAATCGCGAGAAACAGCTTCTCAAAGTGCTAACAAACGCTAAAAGTACTCCGAGAAGGATCGGTGCGAGAAGATCGTGTAAAGTTGAAATTTTATGAGAGTTAATCCCTTTCTCGGTAAACCCCTCGGCGAATTGTGGAGCAATCAAAGATAATCGTGGCTCGGTTAGATCGTTCAGGTTCTTCGATCGCGTTTCCGTGCGGCCGAGACGTAAATTCGGCGACTTCGACGCGCAATTGATGAGAAAGCGACGTTCCGTCTCGCGTGCCCGATAGGATTCGACTCGCCGTCTCTCCGCTGTCTCTTCATGCGATCAGCGCTACCTTCATTTTCTTTTTTTTTTGCACGAACTATGAAAAAGCTCGCCTCTTTAGACGGGTTCTAATTGGCTCGAATTCGTCGCTTTCTCATAAATGGACGGAACCGTCGCGACGCAAATCCCGGTTCCGTGAGAACTGTCGTGAGCACAACAGGCCGGCGCGGTGTGTTTTCACGCAAATTGTTCTTACGGGGCTTTCACGTGTCGAGATTCATTTTTTCAACGAGCTACACGACGGAATGCTATCCCATCGGATTTGCATCTCAATGGGAATACAACAACTCACAAATTTATTCAGTTAAGGTACGCTGCTCGCTCATCTCTCCGCTCTACAATGACACATATATTGCTTATCCGACTGTCTACGTACGGCCAGTGCATTCGTTAATTTAGATTACGCGGGAAACGCAATTCCTGAAGCTGAAGAATAACAGCTTGCTGTTAATAAAAAATGCGATGTTGTGGACGATAAAGGGACGAATTTAAAATTTACTCGGGACTGCCGCGTTTCCGTTCTCGTTGTTTTTGGCTTGAATATATTTCAGGAACGTTGTACAGAACGTTGTGAAAACCCGTTTCTTCTACAGAAAAATGTTTTAAACGAACGTTGCAAGATATAGAATTGTGCATACGCCGATATATAATTAATTATTTTAATTGAATTTTTTAATCACTCAAGATTGAAATATCGTCGTGATTATTTCTCTATTAAATTTTATTTAAAAAAAAATAAATAAGAGAGATCGTATTATAATCATTTTGTCATATTTATTTAAATCAATGCAACGAATTATTGAACCGTTCAATCACACTATATGTACATACGATTTCACTTAACATTGGCATTGCAGAGCGTGCAAAATTACTGACTGAACAAGGCCCGGCCAATATAACCAGAATTACAATAACCTGGAAACTTTTTATATTTTTTATATTTTTATATTTTTATATTTTTATATTTTTATATTTTTATATTTTTATATTTTTATATTTTTATATTTTTATATTTTTATATTTTTATACAAATGTAAAATCGATTACAATGTCCAGCATAGTTGGTTTAGTGTGAATATACAAGTATATTTGTTCTTCGCAACTGCTAAAAATGCATTAAACTCTGCAAATTAGTCGATGAGTAAGACAAGCCTGGTGCGTATTAGCGGGGAAGCATTAAGAAATCGTTAAGGCTGAATTTTCTACGGCACAATGGATGATCCATCGACCGCGAATTCGTTGCATTCCTCCTTTCCGTTTTTTATTCGATCGCGAGCGCGAAACATCCATCGGAAATCAAGTTCACTACGTGAAATCGTTTCGCAGGATATAATCTGGACAAGTGTTGTACTTAGTGAACATTGTTTAACTCCTCGAGAAATATACAATATAATATTTCGTAATAAAAGTAAGTTTTCTGACTCAAACAATATAGAATATTCACATGAGCAGCTTAGACCTTGAACTGCGACTACCTAGTTATTTAAATTGTCCCATTCAACAGGCCCAGAGTATTTAAATTGTCACCTAATTACATTAAATTCTTCTCAATTGACGCTTAAAAATTGTACACAAAAAGGGACAATTGTGGGAAGAGGAGATACGATTATTCGAGCGTAATAAGTCTAAAAACGAGCCGCAAAGAGATACAAATAATCGTAATTAATAAAGATAATCGTAAAGATAATTAATTAATAATCGTAATTTATAAAGATACGAATAATCGTATCTCCTGTTCCCAAACTGTCCATTTCTGTGTACAATCTGAGCGTCAATTAGGGAGAATTTACTATACTCAGTTTTTCGCAATTTTAGCTAAACTTACCGTAGCAGTTAAAGTGATTAGAGTTTCACATTTTTTATTTTGCACTCTTTGAAACTTCGAAGACTCTCTCATAAGGAACAGTTGAATAAACGTCTTAATTAAGGCAGACACTATAATAAAAATGGCCAAGGTTTTCAATAAATAAATACAGAGTTGTCATTCTTATAAAGCAACACGTGTCAGCCAATTTTAGAGTTCGCTGGGTTTAGTGTTAAATTAAGTAAAGTGCTTTTATTTTAGGATTAAATCAGGATCAGCATTAAATAATAGACAGTAAGTAGAAATTTATTAGTCAATAATAAGAGAAACAATAGAAATGTAGTTAGTTAATTAAATAGAAATGTAGTGGTTAATTAACTTATGATTTAACTTATAAACTTTAAGAAATGTGTTCTTAAAGTGAACATTTTAGCAAGTGTTGAATTCGAATGTTCTCTAGTGCGGCGACCGATCCGCAACATCCTGTTTCAACACGGAATCGTCATTGATTTCGAAATTTCGGACGATGCGGACGCGAATAAATTGCGTGTCGACGGAAACCGATTCGGTTAGATGAAGAGGTAATCCTCGGGATGACGGCAGCGAATGGTAAAAAGGAGAAACACGTTTCGCTAAGATGCGTTTCAAAGCTGAAAGAAGATTTGCGCGTGGTCGATTCGATGATTTATTTACAGACGACCTAATTTTTCCTGTTCAACGCTGGCGAGACGGAGGACGTACGCTACTGTTTTCACGTTGCTCCTCTTTTTTCTTTCCGTCTGCGACTGGGATCATAATTGTTACGCTTAGTATGAACAAATTCATTGTATAATAATTATTATTTTGTCGCAAATGTAATCTTTTTACCATGAAAATGGTCGCAGTCTTTTTAGTTGTAAGAGTTATCGTTGAGAGACGCTCTGTTTCGGATTTTATACAGTTATGATAAGACTCGATAAAAAAGATACGAAACAGTGAAAACATTGAAAGATGCGACGTGGATGGCACGTCGTCTATTTTGCGTTTTTTAAATTCATTTCCAATTCAGGAATGTTTATTTCGAGTTAAAATAAAGTTCAGCATTAATTAACATTAACACTAACCTAGTCATTACACTGCAGCACATATATACTATAATACATAAAATTAATTTACGAACAACAGGCATATGCAAGAGAAATCGATAGAAATAATATGAAAAGCGAAATGAGGCGGAGAAATATTTTTGTACGATGCATAATATACGAATATTGATCACATTATTGTACAAGTTGTTGCGACAATTCATGTAATTAAGAAGAGGAGGTATAATTAAGACGAACGTCTATTTATAAGTTAATGAAACATCAAATTTCAAACAGGATATATATAATAATTATATATAATATATATAAGTAAAATATAAAATTAATATAAACGTTATTCACACATGTCTGTTTACACTTGTCACAATAAATAAGAATATTTTTTACCTACCAAGGAAGTTATTGCAGACAAAGAAATCTTAATTATCATTACTGTAAAGAAACTAACACGCGAATGGTCTAACAAGGAGCACGTAATTAATTAGTAGAAAGTATTTGATTCATTGGACACAAAAAGTGATATCTTAGCGTCTTTCCTAAATAAAGTAATAATGCCTAAGTACAAAGAATGAAAGAAGAACGTGTTATAGCATACGGAAACGTTCTCCGAGACGATACAATGAATGGCAATAAGAGAGGCAAGGATTCGCGAACGTCTCACGGTCGAAAAACGAGAAAGAAAAGCCAGTTGCATAAGAGAAGAATGCAAAAACAAAAAAACTGTTCAACGGTTATACAAGAGCAAACTGCGATAGGATGCTGCCGCAGAGTAACTGTAAGCGCTAGAACATTAAAATTCGAAAATTACATGCAAAGATAATTTCGAGGGAAGAGATAATTAAGAATAAAATTAAGAGGAGATTAATTCAAGGGATTAATTATTAAGAAGAAAAAAATTAACAGAGGGATCATTTTAGTCAAGATAAAAGATTTTTGTGCAACAAATTATTTCGCGACATAAAGTCAACAATTTCGAAAGAACATTTCGGTATAGCAGGAATCGATATTGATAAAAACGCATGTATCGAGTATCGACGCCGATCTGAAAACGCCCGAGATGACTCCAAATTCGCGAGGGTGATCAATATGCATAAAGTTCGGCGCGAAACGCACCACGCTTTGTATGCATAACGACTATTATGCGTTCGCTTTTTTTATGGTTAATTAATCGTGCAGTTTACGAAGCCCCGTGCCGGTAACCCACTTCCGAGGCCAATAAACGATTTCTTCGGTCCACTTAGAAGTCGCGCGCGCGAGAAAGAAGAGCACCGGCGAAATGGGCCTTCGATAGCAAAACGAACGTCGACATTTGATTCGGTCGTCTACCGACACTTTCGAGCGAACATCTGTTTCCGCGGAAACCATTATTCAAACTCGGAAGAAACTTCGTTGCTTCTTACATGGATTTCGAAGACACGCTACTAAACAAATATGTACGTACATCTGGCTGCTGCACATGATATTTCTTAATAAACGAGTATTAGGTTGTCACTCGTGAAATGTTCTAATTAATTAATATATTAGATGGTTATATATTATTATTACTATTATTATTATTATTATTATTATTACTTACACTGTGCATTTTATTTGGGTTATACGTATATCAGGTATTTCTTAATAAACGAGTATTAGGCTGTCACTCGTGAAATGTTCTAATTAATTAATATGTTAGATGGGGTTAAATATTAGTATTACTATTATATTATTATTACTTACATTGTGCATTTCATTTGGATTATATATCAAATATTTCTTAATAAACGAGGGCTAGGTTGTCACTCGTGAAATATTCTAATTAATTAATATATTAGATGTGGTTATATATTATTATTACTATTATTATTATTATTACTTATACACTGCATTTTATTTGGGTTATAGATTAGGTATTTCTTAATAAACGACTATACTACGTTGTCACTCGTGAAATATTCCAATTAATTAATATATTGTATGGTTATATATGCCAAATATTCTGATAAATTAGTTATACTAAATTGTCTTAATAAACAAATCTATTGTGCTGTCACATATGAAACGTCGTGATAAATTAGTAGATGGAGCTATTACTTATGAATTGTCCTCAAGACATATTACATATGAAATGTGCTAATAAATAAATATATTAAATTTTTAAATATGAAATATCATAAGTATTGATAATCTATATATTGTCCCAAAAAATTAATACATATATTGTTACGCACGAAGTGAAACAAGTGAAAGAGAGAACTTGCTCGTACGGATATGAAAGCATTGTCAAACATTCTATTGAACCAAAATGTAATTAATTAATAATCACAGACTCCAAATTCAATACATGATTTATTCATTTAATTATGCGAGATCTATTTAAAGCGTATAATGTTGCGGCATTTGCTCCAAGTTTTACGATCGCTTCAGCAACAATATGTAATAATTTCCTTTCTCTTTTTTTACACAATACTATTACGGATACTTCTTATCGATGCTTCTAATTGGCATGCCCTGTTACGATAAGTTAATAGCGATTATTGCAAAACATTTTCATGGTTGGTACTTTCAGAAGAGGTTTCGCTTCGCGATCAACTCTTGACAACACAAATTCTACAATATAATCTACGCTATAATGTGAAGTGTTCTATTAAAATATAAGATTAAGAATACGATTCAACGGATCGAATTAAAATGTAAAACGAAACTACTCGAGACCCGCGAAAGTTATCTTTTATGGAATTATGTTTTAAGCACAAAATTGCTAAAAAAAAGTTGGACTTTTTAAAAGAAAATCGATGATCATGTACTTTGGTGAGAAAAATAAAAATTATTTTAGTTGACTTACCTGCCAGTTAACACTAGATTTACGGAACCCGTCAAAATGACGGGTCACTAATTCTTTAATATTTACGATCATTCATATCGTAAAGATACATTTATGAGTTATTTACTCGATTTATATGTTACTTACGGCTAATGTTAGAGTAACACTTACTAAAAATCAGAACAAATGTCTTATCGTTACTTTTATAAATTAATATGAAACAGCTGTTTTTTGTACTCCGTAAATCTAGTGTTAAACGAGAGAAGGGTAGGACAGGATGGCGAATAAACTGACAACGTTCTGATATTGCCACTTTGCAATGTAATGCTTTTAATAGATCTTGATCTGTATATTCCGCGCTCTATAATCAAGAGTTTCATCGTCGTGTCGTCGACGGTGCCGCGCTACAATGACAGTGACCGTGTGATAACGAGAATTAGAATAATAACGATCATCGGAATAATGGTGAAATGTCAATAATAATGACGGTACTAATAATAAGAATAATTTAAGTCGTTGACTGTAAAAGTGGCTCGATTGGTATTGCTCCCCGAATTTCGAAGGCGTTTGGAGTAGCAGAACTCCTCTATTCATTAAGTTGCAAAACGCTCTAAAATGTCTCATCTAAACGCTACTCAACGACGAATAAATTCCACGCATCACCCATCTCTCCTCGCCATCTTACAATCGAACCATCCCCTACTATGCTGCACGTTCGATAACACTGTTATTTAGTCGACCGAGACTGGGTCCGATCGAACGCATTAACAAAACTCGACCAAAAATTGAAAAACTCATCAGCAAAATAGACACATAACCTGACATTTAGATTTTTCACAAGTTTTGCTCCCATAGAATCTCACTTCTATGTATAAATCTGCTGCTGAACGTCGTTTTCTGTACACCTTGTTTTATTTTTGCGCGATTTCCGTTGGTCCAGTGGCAATATAATGCAACTGGCAACAAAATTTCCGTCTCAAAACAATTTTGAAAAATATTTTTCACACAACGCCAATATAATACATATATATATAATAATTAATATATAAATATAATTCGTGAGTGAAATATGACCTTAATAGCAAATATATATAATAGAATAATATATATGTTATGGGAATCATTATTCTATTGTATATATTTGATCGAAACTGTCGCTATTAACGTCATATTTGACACACAGGAATTATATTTATAAAATAATGGAAATTACTTTAATGCAGCTACATAATAAATCACATTAGAATTTAGTTAAGGATTCTGCGTTCAATTTTTGTACGATTCAATCGTTATTTGGGTGTTTGATTTTTATTTGGAATCGAGTACAAAAAGAAACGTATCAACGAACGAAACGTTGCATTAAAATGATTATTTTTAAACGGCAAAGAAATTCGATTGTCGGTCCCAATCTCGATCGACTAGACGATACACAATCGCGAACAAAATGATCACGAAGGCAGGTGCAATAATGGAGTCCCTTTTCCGGCGAATTACTTTTGTCTTCGATTCGTGTACGCGTGTGTAGGAGTGTATTCGATAACAAAGCGTTTTTGTAAATATGTATACAGGTATGTATATGTATATAAATACGCGAGACGTGAACGTCCCCGAATGGTTTTTGTTCGCTGACTAGCTAGCTACTTCGTTGGCTCGCTACCGCGTGGATTCGGCTCGAATTCGATGTTGCGTATCGAAATCAAAAGCAACGAACAACGAACGACTAGCTTTACAATGCAGTTTGTCGGCTGCTGGATCCACAGGGCGATCTATTTTGATCTCGGAACAGATAAAACCTCGCTGGACCGCGAACGTTCGCGTAAAACCGCATTTTTATGAGCGAATTCACGGAAAGTGATATTAAATGGAATTCTGTTTATGAATGTGGAAAACTGGACAAAATAAAGTAACATTTATTTCGTCGCCTTTCATGATAGTGCTAGAAATGTAAAAAAAAACTCGTCTAACGTCTGAATTACGGATCTTTGTGTAAAATGAAAATTGTTTACATCGATTGCAAGCAGCAAAAGCAAAATAGAAATTGGTACCTATATTTGACGATTTTAATAAAGTTATAGTTTTCTTGAATTCCTTTTTTATATTTTGCCCATTCATTTTCGTCAAGAATTAAAAAACCTGCCGCCTCGTGATAAACGATTATCGTCCAGAGGATTTAATGGAGAAAACTGATTAGTTTACTAATACGTGTATAATTCAGAGTTATTTCTCAAGGGAAACAAAGTTCTTAAATTGATTAGTAAATTTTTCTAACTGTAATGAATGACGTTGCGCGTCGAAAAATTGAAAAATTTCCGGAAATAAAGCTTTCAACGCTGAAATTGCAGATCTATATTTTGATCGGGTGATTCTTCAATTATGAATACTTGCATAAGAATGGAATTGGCATAATAAAGTAACGCATTAAAGTGAGAGAATCGTTGGCGAAATAGAAAGGAGAATAGAAAGTTGCCAAGAAACGATAACAAACACGAATGACTAGTTAATTCGTCTTCGGTGGTTAACAGTCTAAAAATGAAATTGCCGAAACTATCGAAGAAAGCGCAGTAGTTAGCATTATTTACTCTGCGATACTGTTTTGACTCACTTATGGCGCACGTGAACATACACGATAAAAGAAAACTTGAGCAAAGTTCTATGTAACATGTACATACATTCTCAAATCCGATCAAATTCTCAAAGAGAAAATCGCGCGTAAGCGAAACCAGTGAAATATTTCCTTACCTTCGCGCCGACCTCCAAAACATCAAAAATTCTCTCCGAAATTCCAGCGTCCGCTTTCTGGAGAGTTTGAACCCCGAATCGTTCAAAATCAAAATTGACCGCCCAGAAGGAGCTCCCACACCGAACTAACGCTAAACTTTCGCGTGCTTTCGAAGCAAGTAAAGTTCTACGGTGTCCCGATCGCAAGCATGACCGCGACCAATTAATTATCGGAGTCGAACATTCCAGAGATTTCGACTCTCGATCCACGATCACGCGTGCCCCGGTACATCATCGTGTCCCGCTACGGTACAAACTCGCAAAAACTCGATAAGCTCATGAAGCATCGTAACTAGACTGCGCATCATTATGTAAATACAAAGTCTGACAGACGAACAGAATCGAATGAAGCGCCTTTCGATGCGAAGACGAAGGCTACGCTGGATTATTTGGAACACTTCTCTGTGCTCATCTTCGGAGAACCAAAACCGCCACTAATGCGTAAAACCCGCAGTCTAGTTACGATAGATGCTGGAGCAGGCAAGAGCAGAGATTGCCCCAGGGGCAATTGCTGAGATTATTTGAAATAAATTTTCCTTTAACGAAATTGCTGAGAGAGGCTTCGTTGGCGAGTTATTAACGAAAAACACGGACCAATCGGTGAGCGAGTGTGCCCAACGCCACGCCCCCGCGACAGCAAATGCGACGTCGCAATGGTCACGGAACGCGGCAGCCGTATTCGCTCTCTGATTGGTGCGCGTTTTTCGTTGATAACTCGTTAAGGGAACCGCGAGGAACATTTTCGTTAAGGAAGAAATTTCTTCGAATGATCTCAGGAACCCTTTTTAGAGGGCTACAACATTTTTAGGCACCCTGTGTACAACCTACCTGGCCTTGCCTGAGTTTATAGGCGGCCCTTGTGGTCGCTGTCCAAAGGTTAAAGTGCTCGTTGCCCCTGCCTGCGCAAGGCGATATCTTCTTTGAAATAAACGTGTCTCTGTTACGCGTGTAATCGTGCTTCGTCTCCTGCCCCTGCACGCTCGTCATCAGCTCCTCCATCGCCCCGGTTGAAAATCTATGCTAAGGACTAGGATAATAGGATAAATTGAACTACACGCGATCAACAAGCCAGTCTAGAGTTCATAACAAGTCTTTTGCGAACGATTACTTTCGTCGAAGCTCGATCACTCGACTCTTCCACCGTTTCGGTGCCGCGAGGGGAATAGAAAAGCTCGCTTTCTCTCTCTCTCTCTCTCTCTCTCTCTCTCTCTCTCTCTTTCTTTCTCTTTCTCTCGAAATTCGAAATCCGTCGAGAAACTTCGTCGAAATTCACGGAGGACCCCGATGCGATGCTTTTTTCGCTCCTTTTTGGTCCCTCGAGGTGAATGTGTCTTTCGAAAGGTCATTGTGTGCTTTCTCTATTTTCCAACGCGTAGCGGAAGCCGCGAACACGCGATCGTTACTGCGAAGATATAACGCGTTTGCCGTCTCGTTCGAGTGTCCACGTTATCCTATTCACAACAATCATCCCCGTCACCGGCTAACGTGTCCTCGTCGCTTCGCATCTGCTCGAAAAAAGAAAATATCATTCGACACCGATCGTGACCGCGAATCGCATACGACGCGCGAGACAGTGAACATGTTCGACGTCCTTTCTATAAAACGTTATAAAATGCGTTCGTTATAAAAGATTTTCGATGGTATGGTTTCCTGATCGTCGGCATCCGCCGTAGCTTCCGAAAACGTTCGATAACCTTCTTCCGAAATGGCGAGCCTCGTTCGATGTTTCGTCGAAAGGAGCGCTCGGCGCGAACCGAAGAACTTCTTTTTTTTCGTTCTGAACATCGTTCGCGTTTCGTGTCAGAAAAATAGGAAAGCATAAATTCACCTTGACGGAACGTGTTCACGCTGAAGAACCGAAAAAAACTCGCAGAAAAACAACAACACGGGCGCAGCACCAAAATGGCCGAACAGCGACGAATGATCCGTTCAGCTGGGTCTCTCGTCTACGAACGCGCCCGTAGCTTGAAAACGGCGTCGCGCCTCGCCTAAACGAGAGCCTCCCTCGGATCGAGGATTTTTGAAACGTCGATCCCGAGGAGAGTTAGAATCTTTATCGTGATAGTCACGGATGGTAAAACTGCGCGACTCCTACTGTCACTAACAATAAAAGTCGCCTAACTTAAACGTAAGTGAATACGAAACGTACAAGCAAGATCTCTCTCTATTCGTATGAAGTCACGGTGGGCCCGACCTCGAAGGGAGAAGAGCCCCCCGCGGAAACGTAGATATAATATATATATATATATTAGATATAATATACTATTATATTACTAATATATAGTAGTATAATATGTACTAATATATTATACTACTAATATATTAGATATAATATATATTATAATATAGATATATATATTATATCTCTCTGATATAATCGACGTTCGTTATTTATTTTCGATCTCCGATGTGTCCTCGTCCGCGAAACACTTTTTTCCCTGATGCCCGACCCGCGAAATTTCATCCACCGTACGCCGTCTCCTCGTAGCTATTACAATATCATAGTTACTCTATAACTGCATAAATACTCTGTCGTCGCTAAATAATATGCGTGTAACGTATCGTTATCAACTACATGCCGGATGTTCATCAATGGCAGACGGAATCTTTACAAGTGTCGACGTTAAGCGTCGCCGATGAATCGCGTGTACAGTTAGCTACGGCTGCTCGCCGGGTACCTATAAAATCGTATTGTTCTTTAATCGCGAGTTCTCTCACTTCTGATCACGTCCCGCCGGTGTTCCGCGGTGCGTGAAAAATCTGGAACACCGTCACGTGACGAGCACGTGGGCTCGGATCGCATCGACGATCGATACTATCGCCTCGAGTCGCGATTTGCCTCTCTGCTTCGTACCACTCCCCTCCCCGCTCTCTCTCACTCTCTCTCTCTCTCTCTCTCTCTCTCTCTCTCTCTCTCTCTCTTTCTCTGTTTTGTTCTTTTTTTTTGCTTTTCTTTAGATAGAATTACGATACTTATAATAAAACGGTACTTAGAGCTATAGTTACTTTGGTATAGTCAGTTATATCACACTAAAGTCCGCGGTTTCTGCGGGGAATCCCCTTTCGAAGATTTGTGTTCAGAGTTCCGCCTGCAGAACCCTGCAAAAAAGTGTCCAACAAAACGATCCATCAAAAGTCGAATAGAGTTTCGTTGAAATATCGATCGACATATCGTTGACCAATAAGCGATGTCGGACTTTTTCCCTCGCGTAATCGTTTTTGAGGTTTCTCCACCGTCAGATTATTCGTGGCTTTAAAAGAACTGTGTACAGTCCGAGATTTCGGATTTTATTGCATTTCGTAATGTTTACGACAAATTAAAAATAATCGCTGAAACATTGAGAATATTGAACTTCTTCGTTAAGATCTGCGCGCACCTGTTTCTTGTTGCAAATTCCGACATTAATTTTGGTCAACCTAATGATCTTCGACTTTCTCACTAATCAATCTTATTGTATGTAGTAGCTCGGTCCATAAGTTCATGCTACGCAAACTCTCTTATTACGTCATATCTTCGACATGTTTTGCTGTACGATTAAATCCTAAATGTTTATTCTTGTTAACTCGTCTCTCCACAGTTTTCAAAAAATCAATCACTTTATTGCTCACACCGCACGAAACGAATGAGTAAACAATCGGACAACAGGAGAAAACCAAACCTATCGAATGACGTGTGACATAGCTGTTTGGCAATTATTGTGCGGGAAATTTAAATCGAAATTAAAGCCGCCCGAACTTATGGGCCGACCCAATAGTTTTAAAATAGAAGTATGTACCACGTTAAAAAAATAATTTGAAGAAACAATTTCGTGTGCCGATTGAAATAGACAGCATGGGAAAAATAAAGACGAGAATAAACCAGTTGATTAATAGTGGAAACTGACACACGTTGTTTTTCACAGGAGAATATTTCTGGGGAACTTTCTCGTCTATGAAACTCGAGTAAAAGTCACGAAATCTAAATTTTCCTGGATCCATTCAGGTTTAGTAAAAGTGGTCCGCATCTATTCAAGAGATGATTACCTGTCATTGCTTGGCGGACTTAAACCTGGCGAGTTTCAATTGCACCGGGTTAGAAACTTTCACATGAACCGCGATGTCCTCGACAGGGGCTTCTCGAACATCCGTGCCACCCACTGCCACAACGCGATCGCCTTTGCAGATTTTGCCGCTCTCCAAAGCACTGCCGCCGGGTAACTGAAAACGGACACATCGCACAATATCGTAAAACGTCTCAGATTCAACGAAACTGTTCCATCAATCTATCCTTTAATGAGGAAACCCAGAATTTGTGTACAAAAATAATTTAATTTTTGCAAAAATTCAGTTTAATAAAGATTACGTAAATATGCAGGACATTTAACGTAATTTGACCATTAAGAATATGTCGCTTAGTTTTTATTATAAGAAATATAATTATCTTTTTTTCCGAGTTTTATGTGTCGATGCGACATAAAACTCGTCATTAGTGATTTCTGTAGCAGATTATATATACTTTTAATCAATTTGGTGTCTTTTAGGTACTGTAAGGTTTTATTCATGTGATCGACTGAGATTAAGGTTAAAATTGGGTTTAATTTGTGTTGCACTTTTTGGGTTTGGAACTCTCTGCACTCAAATAGGAGGTGGTTGGATGTTTTACTTTATACATAGATTGCAGTTTGGTGATTCTATTTTTTTTTTCTTCAGTATGTATTATTCCTCTGTCATTTTACACTGTCCTGTTCTTAGTTTTACGAACTGTGACTCTTTTCTAGTTACGTTATGCGTAGTTAATTGTTGATAGAATTCTTGTACTATTTCGTGAATTTTAGTTTTCCTTGTCATAGTCAAAATTTTATTCCAATCTTTTTAGTGCAGTGGTGAAATCCTGGTACAGGATAGGTTTTTTAATTTCGTTTGCCAGGAGGTATGTTGCTTCTTTAGCTGCCTTGTTAGCTTTTTCATTCCCTGTTATACCTTGGTGAGAAGATATCCATATATGTATTATACGTTGGTCTCTGTTATTAAGTTCGGTGTAAATCTCTTGTATGTTTTGTATGACTTTGTGTATAATCGGTGTATATAATTCTTTGTTGGAAATTGCTTTATTGTGCATATTGGAGGGCTTCGAGGACAGCATGTGCTTTTGATAAAGATTGTAAAGATAGATGTTGTCGTAAGGAGTCGATGTTTAATGTTTAAGCTGTTAGAAATTAATGCGAACCTGACTCCTTGTTCGGTTTTAAAGGCATCTGTATATTTATTGTCTACGTTTAAAAATTTAACTCTATGTTCCAGATTACTATTTAGTTGTTTTGCCTAGTTCGGTTGTTTATTTTTCAATATATTTATATATATTTTCATATATATTTCAATGATTTTTGTTTGTAATATCGAATCATATGCTTTCATAATATCAAAACATACTGTTACTAGATGTTCATTGTTTAAGAGAGCGTTACATATGTTCGTTTCAATATTGATAAGTACGTCAATGGTAGATCTGTATTGTTGGAAACTGAATTGCACATACAATTTGTTAGTGCTATTGGTTTAGGCTGTCCGCCTTGCTCGTTGCTTTTGTTTGGCTTGGAGAAAGTAACAATTATGGCTTCTTTCCATCTGTCAGGAAACACATGTTGTATCCATATGCAGATAGAAGGTAGTTTATCGTGATTGTTGGTAGTTTCTTAAGGAATAAATTTGATATCTCGTCTGAACCAAGTGATGAGTTTTTTATTGTTTCGAGCATTGCCTTGAGTTTTTTCAGTTATGTTTTTTCTTAGTGTGGTGTCTGTGATTTTTTTATGGTTGATTGGAAGCTGGCGGTAGTATACATTTATGTTATTTGAGTGTTTTGAAAAGGTTTCAGCGTAGGTATCAGATATATCTTTTGTATTAGTTATTTGCCTGCCGTTATGTATTGATTTCTGTTCTAGGTAGTGTTTGGCATTTTATCTCTTTCCAGACCCTTTCTGTGGGAGTTTAGTTGGTTATGGTAAATGCGAAGGCTTGCCATAATTCTTTTTTCCTTTTTTTGATTATTCTCCTAAATTTTGCTCATTGCGTTTGGAAGTTTTTGGTAAGGTTCTTTATGGTTGGTTGATCTTTTGCTTTATTGAATGCCCGATCTCCTTCCTGGAAGCTTGGCATTCGTCATTCCACCATGGTGTATTTTGTTTTCTGATGTATCTTGCCTTTATTTGTCTGTAAGCTTCTTGTGTTGCTGCTTTGATGAGTTGTTTTAGTGATTCTATAACTTGACTGATACGGTTTGGATCTATTTCATGGTTTGTTTTCTGTTAAAGCACATTGGTGATGTTTAACTGGTATTTGGGCAAGTCCATTTTATTAAAGTTCCATTTTGGCGTCGGTTTAAATGGATGGTGATCGGTTTTGTTGTATCTCTATTTGTGTCACATAAGTAAATTTTTAACAGTAAACAGCTTTTAAACTAATAATTTCCTGTAACTTTAATGTTTTAGGACATATTCCAATGGATCCAATAAAACGAGCTGCATCACGTCAAGAATATTGTAAATAAGAAGTTATGGTTTCTTACCAAGTCCGATACATATGCCCCTTTGCCGCTCTTGTATCCCGTTAAACAGAGGCCAGCTCCTTTGCCGGATTTCTTTTGTAGTTCAACGTCAATTTCTTCTTCCGGCTTCTCATGCCGATGAACTTTCATCGCGATCTACGGATTCGAATTGATTCGGAGAAAATTATATCGCGAAGAATATGGAAATTCGCAGTGCAAGGCGCAGAAGAGAAGAAAAGAACTACTCACAGTGCCCGAAACTTTCAGAACAGTTTCATGAGCCTTCTCGTGCTCGATTTCTTTGAAACTATTTCCACACATCTCGAGTATTTGGTCACCGGAAGCCAGACGGCCATCTTTGCCGGCTGCGCCGTCCGGAAACACTTCGATGATGAACACACCTTTCTGTAATTACATCAAAATATTATGCGAATCTCTATAAATTAATGCAACTGTGAAGTTATATGCAGGTTCATCATACTTGTTAATCTAATTTCATTGTTAGTTATAACGTAACAATTATATCTTGCTCTGTTACTATTCCTTTATAATCGAGAATGCTTTTTTTTACTTCTGTGAATTTATCATTAATTTACTTCTCGAGATTGATATTTGCTGGTTCGAAATTATAGAAATTTTGTACGGCCATATAAAAAATTCGGATCATAGAAGGTTAACAAGGAGCAAATTTTAACTCTTTGCATTACGATTTTTTAAACAGCTACATTATTTAGCACTTTTTCGTGCTAAATGATTTTCTTAATTTTCACGTCTTTATGAGACTGACTCTTTATTGTGCAAGGGGTTAATTTGTAAAATAATGTTGTCTTACACATGGAGTGTCCGATCCACCGGCTATTGTGAAGCCAATGCCTTTGTCTTTGTCTTTCTGGAATTCTATCGCTGTATCTTTTCCGGTTTGGATCTTGCAGTCCTTTGGATCTTGCGGTGGTTCTGGTTCTTTCGGTTTTTCTGGTTCCTTTGGTTTTTCTGGTTCCTTTGGTTTTTCTGCACTAGTTGCTAAATATTCGGACAAACATGTAATCGCAAGCCCACACTTATTTAAATATTTCAATTTCTTATACCTGGCTGTTTAGCTGGCTCAGATGCTGGGCCCTTTGGCTCTACGCTCTTTGGCTCTACGCTCTTTGCTTTCTCCTCTTCCTCCTTTCCTACTTTGGATTGATTTGGATTACACACTGTAAGTGTGACAACACCCTCTGCTTTCTTCAATAGACTTGTAGCCTTTTTGTTGAAACAAACAAGAATATCGTGTTAATGTCTACAAAACCGATTTGTACAATAAGTATCTCTATAGTTTCCCCCGTTAAACCGGAATAAACTTTCCACAATTTTTATATATATTTAATTTTATTACTTATTTGAAAATATGGAAATATAATAAATATTATAAAATGGAAATTTGATAATTTGAAATTATGAAAATATAATAAATATCAGAATGAAAAATTTTGAAAATATGGACATTTAATTTCGTTTTATTTAAAAATTTGAAAACATGAGAATTTAAATATTAAAAAGTTTGAAAATATGAAAATTTTAACATTTAAAAAGAAAACTTGAAAATCTCAGATCTTTGAAAATTATGTTTTCTAAAACATGATGCCTGTTGCAGATTTGATATAACAAAACAAAAATAACCTACATGGTCATTAGATATTCTTTCAATAATCATTTGATTGAATGTAATATGATAGTTCTTTTTCAATACCTCGTCGTAAGTAGAACCCAACAGACAGTCCAAATTAACAGCCAAGATCAAGTCACCCACTTGCAAGCCGGCCTATAAGAACGCAAAGAAAGATGATTATGCATTTAGGAAAAAATACGTGCATTGTGTGTCGTATTTAATTAGTACTCGAGACACGCAGGGACAATTGTGTCGTCGTCGTTGTCGGAACAATTACCTGTTCCGCGGCGCTGCCTTCTTGTATGTCGGAGATGAATATACCTTGACCGACTTCCGCGTGCTTTCCTTCTATGATCATTATACCCAGTCCGTACTGACCCTGAAAAGGGAAACTTGCATGTAACGATGACAGATTATTTACAATTATTGTTACACTATTCGCGATTGTTTTCATTCGAATGGAACTTGCCTTCTTCACGGGCACGTTGCGTACTCCTTTGTATGTTTTGAACATTTCTGACTGTAAAGCAAAGTAATCAATAATACATATATACATACATTATATTATAATTTACAAATTTCGAAAAAAAAAATATATATATATAAATAATATATATATATACATAAATAATATATATTTAAATTTTATTAATATAATTTGAAGATTTATTAATATATTGACAACAATTTTTTCGAAATTTGCAAAATAGTCAGACTTAGTAATAATAAAAGAAATGAAAAAAAGGCCAGAGAAAACATAAAAAATGTTGTTTCTCAATGTTGACATTATTCTAACAGAAAATATATTATACAAATATATTCGTTGAGAAGATGATAAATTGCTCGTTAAATTTTATACATTTCTGTATATATGTATATTTTCTATTCATCGGTATAAACTAGTATTTATCGTTTCATTCACTGATATTATTTTTCTTAGCCAATTACAAAGTTTAATGCCACGATCGAATTATTTCCACGAATATAATTGAGGTATAGAGAAAATTGTTAAAATCGAGGAATTAGGATTGCTTAATTAACACTCACGTCGTCTATAGTAGGAGGGAACTGGTTGATAGGTTTCACAGCGATGTTGTCAACGCCTGTTGACTTCCTGCAAGCACATTATTACATGTAATTAATTGAATATTTATCTACGTAAAAAAGTAACAATCGTGAAGATATACTTTACCGTAAAACAACAATTTTGAAACAAGTAGCAGCCATTCCCTTGATAATAGCCGACGCGTTTAGGTGACATCTTCCTTGGAGGACACATCCGTTTACCTAAAAATGTGAATGTTTAAAATTTATCAGTTTTATTTTTGAGTTTATCATGTTTATGTCGCTCATTATTTGCATTAGAGTATAGAGGATTTGGCATAACGAAAGCTCTTCTATTTTTTTGTCTAAAGTTCTTCTATTATCTGAACATTTGTGACCCTTCATATCGTAATTTATAGAGTTATTCGGTATAAAGCAGTCTTCTTTGTATCGGGTTCCATTGAAAAACTGCATTTACAAAATAATACAAAATTATCTTAAACCTTTGCGCTGTAACAACAACTCAAACTTGTGATAAAAATAATCAACACATAATCAATATTAAATACAAATGTTTTCTTTCTCAAATTTTATTAACACTTTGACCGCCACGTCATCCATATATGGACAATAGAATTATTTGCCGAGATTTGAAAATTAATTTCTACAATAAAGTATTGCATCTTCATTAGGATCTATAAACGTGAGAATGTTGAAAAAGTAATTAATATAACAGAATTCAATATTTTCCGACTTTAATTTGATTAAATGAAATATTTAGCACAAAGCTGAAGAAATTGATTTTTCTATTATCAAAATTTTTAATTGAAAGTAAGAAGACATACAAGAAAGAAAAATTGTCTGGTTCCATTAAAAATACATTATTAAGAATGAAGAAGTGCTAGTCAACGCAGTTACGAAAGAAATCGCAGCGCAAAGGGTTTAGAGCTGTGCGGTTAATGAATGGTTCGAAAATTCGAGAAAAAGCACGTCGAGGGTAGTTACTATAGTTGTTTAGTAACGAAGCACAGAAATACAACACGTCATTAAATATAACGAACGTAAGAGACGGACCGATATAGTCGTCTCTGTATAAGGTCAGACGGGCGAAGACGCCTTCATGAATAATTTGAAGAGCTCACAGTTCTCAAATCAATATCGAGGAGTGGATGTGGTCTCGCACCCAATTAGTACTTTCGTCGCACGGACATGAATGTCACCGTCGAATATCGATTATCATGCCAAAACGGGACAACTCCGCGGCACGGAGAAAAGTTAGGGCAATGGCGGTCGTACCTCGAGTATCTCATCACCGACCAACAGCTCGCCTGCTTTATGAGCTGAACCTTTCGGATTAAGGCCACAAATGAACACCGCCATTCGATTTCTGTCTCTGTGCCCGGCGAGAGAAATGCCCAAACCACGCCTATCCTTCTCCACTTTGACTAATAGCACTTTGTTCCCCATCCCATGGTACTTCTTCTGAACTTTCACTGCAAAGAAAAATATCGAATCGTCTTTTCTACACGTGCCAACCATTCTGTGAATTTTCATTTAACAATTCGAATAAGAAAAAATCTAGTTCAAATATTCGTAAAATGTACTTTGCTTTTATTCAAATGCAGAACAATGCATGTTTGACGAAGTTAAATATAATTATATTTATTTATTCTCGTTTTATTTTTATATTAATTTCTATATTCATTTCTATATTAGTACATAAAATAATTGTATACATAAGTAATTGTAGTTCAATTATGCGCATATGATAAAGAAGAATTATTATTATTATAAGTGACCTTAACCGTCAGTGATTTTATTGTTTGATAAAATAAGAAAGTAATAAAATAAAATATTATAATAAAATATTAAAATAATAAAAAAAATAATATCGAACGTGCATTTGATTGTTACCGTCGTATTTATATTTTATTATACGTGTGCTTAATTTTGGTTTCAATAGTCTTTGCTTGAAACAGATGTTTAATACTTTAAAACGAATCGTCGTACGTCAATTAAGATACGATTGCTTAATAAATATTTTCAAAACAAATTACTTACTATTCGTGTAACCGTATTCATCCTCCTTCTCAGGATCGGCTTCGATCTCCTGTTTCGTTCGTTTTACATTTCCAGCACTTTTCCTAGAAATCTGTAAACAGTCACCTCAACGATTCAGTTAATCATGTAACGATTCAATGTTAATCATTTATGCTATATAATTAAATTTTTACAGTACTACGTAGAGGTAACAATGTTCCTGACAAGTCTCGGTTGGCATATTATAATTTGCAAAAATTTGTTACATTCTTTAAACATTGACAAATACAAGGTTAAAATTTTCTAGTCACGAAATAAAATATTACTGGTTCAAACGCTTGTAACTGTAGTAAAACATCTTAGAATTTTTCTTTCATTTTCCATCGTTCCTCAATCTCAGATTTTCATTCAAACAAGGCAATGATCTAACTGAATTGAAAACATTGTTAGCCTTGTTTCTCGATCATCAGAGTAGGATGACCGGACCAGTGAATGAACATTTGAGCTACATTTTTGTTGAAATGTTTATCAACAAAAGTTTATTTAATTCATTTAATCTCGCGAATGATATTATTGCAAGCGAGATATTTTAATGTGTACTACGTTTTTAAAAACGCAATATAAGATTTAGTGAAAAATACATCGAGTGATCGATGAGAGAACACAAATTTTTCATGAATGAATAGTGACTGATATTGTACAACAAAATTTATCATAGTTTCAGTAAACGCGTCTTAAGATACAAATTATAGATTTCAAGTAGCGATACTTATTTAAAGCATATAGAACATCGTTTTTTAAGACAACTGCTAATTAAACAAATGAATCAAGACACAAATTATAAGCATAAACAAAATCGCACCTGCAAGATATCTGTAAGTGTATATTAAACACAATTCTAGCATTTTTGAATAATTATAGCTTTTTTTTTTAAGTGTAATCTAAAATTTAGTGAAAAAATACATTAAACGATAGATTTATACAAAATGGCGGTTGAAAGACATCTATAGATCTATAATAAAACTGCTAAATAGGGGAAAAGTATGATAAGCGCTATTTTTTCATATAATACGAGAAACGTTCGTTCGCGTTGGACCGGTCGCCTAAATAGAGTCTCGAAAAGATATAGATTCGGTGTATTTCTCGATCGATTACCTCCATGCCAGCTTTCGTGTAAATGTTTCCCTCGAGATCTCTGGTGTCCTCCTCGGAGCTCTCATCCGACGAATACTTCCGCCTCGGTGTCTTGTCTTCCGGCTTCGAGGCATTATCTTCCTTCTCCTCGCTCACCTCGCGCAGTATTCCCGGATTAGAAGGCGGTGACGGCGCCTTTTTCCGAATTGACTTTTTCATGGAGGATCTGGAAAGCCAATCGTCTCGTGGACTGTCTCTGTACGATATACAAATTATGCAGGTAGACCAATTGCGTTTACCTTCGCACACTGGATCCCGCGCCATCTGAAGCTCTTGTACTTTGCCTTCGGAAATCCGACCTCGAGCTGCTCTGTTTTTCCTCGTCTTCCGCTTTCCCCTACAATATGAATCCCGTCCAATAACATTCAACTTCACACACACGCACACACACACGAATCCTCGTAAATTACTGTAGAACCTTCTCCGATCGTTGAATTCTTTACAAGATTTTCGCTCAAACTTAATACTTTGGTAAATTATATTTACCATTTTGAGAAATCTAAATCAATCCTTCTCGTAACTCATATTCACTTTTTGCAAATTTTAATTTATTAACCCTTTCGCAGGTTTTGTTCATCCATTTCCAAATCGAATTCATCTTTCTGAAAAAAAAATGAAATCGAAAATATTCGAAATCTAATACGTATTTATTTACTTATACATAAAATAATACGAATTTCATTACAACACAAAATTTCATTGATCTTCAATCATTATTTATAACACGTTAATTTGTAAAAAGATGAATTTGATTTGAGAAAACGTTGATTTAATTTGCAAAGATGATTCGACTTACAGAAGAATGAATTTCAATTATAATACCTGTATTATCCAGATACGTTACACGTGTAAATAAATCGATAAAAACTAGGGGTGTGTGGGTACCCGAAGTCAACGGGCACCTGGCTGTTCGGAACAGACTGGGAAGAATCGGGCGGACTCGGGCGGGTACTTGTAATATTCGGATGGTCCGATGATCTCGGATCGAGATCAAGAAAAAGTTTCAAGGGAGATAGAATTAAGATTATATAATATATAAAATTCACACAGATTATCAAAGTCAATATTATATCAATTCAATATAATATAGTCAAAAATATAAATAGTCTAAATATATATAGTCAATTATATATTATAATATTAATATTATTTAATTATATATATTATAAATAATATTAATATTATTTAATTATATATATTATAAATAATATTAATATTATTTAATTATATATATTATAAATAATATTAATATTATTTAATTATATATAATATTCATAATTGATACACATATAAAAATGTATACAAGTATCACATGTATATAGGGTGGGTCAGAATTCGTAGTACAATCGAGCAGAGGGTGATTTTACGTGAAAAAGTAAGAAACAAATTTGGTATAACCTATTCTTATCCGGTCTCCGTTTACGAGAAAATCGACTTGAAAGTTTGTTCATCTTTGTGAAGGATTTAACTGTTGTTTATTCGTTTCCCTCAGTTGTCTCTGTCCGAGATAATGTTTACAAACATTGAAAATGATGGAAAAATTCGCGCGCGGTTTGCTGCATAGGTCGCAATAAATAACGTTTGTAAATACTACCTGGGACGGAAACAACTGCAGTCGACGACAATCAAATCCTTCACAAAGGATGAGCAAACTTTCTATTTTCTCGAAAACGGAGCCCCGAATAAACAACCGTAATACCAAATTTTTTTCACGTAGAATCGCTGCTTGATCGACTGTACTACGAGTTCCGACCCGCTCTGTATATTATTTCATTAATATATGTAATTTCAAATGTAAATTTTCCTTATTCGAAAATATAATAATAGCAACTCGAGCGAAATTAATAGCAGAAAATGTTATAATATATTAAATTATCTTCTTTGCATCATTATTTGGAGTGAAGGAACGATCATATTTCAAAACAAAAAATATATTTATGTATATGTATAATGAATATTATAAATAATTTACTTCTATAACGCAATACAGTTCCATCCTATTCCTCTTGAAACCGTTTCATCTCAGCCGGAAATTGTTGGGCTATCCGACATCATTGGGCTCCCCGAAATCGTCGGGATATCCGAATATTTAATTATTTTATACCCGCCCGACTTTTTGTAAGCCCGATCCGAGCCCGAAATTTTGCGTACCCATTCGCTCCTAGTAAAAACATAGGAAACTGTTTAGCAGTGACCAGCCACGATTCACTGTTTCCAAACGCCTCTGCACCCTTAACTGTTTCAGGCAAATTAAATTAAAATTTTGCAGACACATTAAAACTTACTAATACGTTTCGACTCGCGTAAATGTTTGTTTTCGCTTATCGACGCATTCACCGTTAGTTCATAGCATTGTCAACTAATTGAAACATTAAACTGTATAACTATGAGCAACTTCGACATTCCCAAGTAGGTTAAAATTGCAATCGCAGCATGCATAAACAAAGCTGAACAGAAGGTGGGACTAGTTATTAACCTATCAAACCCCAAGGAGTTAAAGAGATGCTATGAATGAATAACTTCCACTTCGCTATAGTACTCGATGAAAGAATCCTTCGAAAAGAAAACCGACAGTCACGGTACCGATAACGCGGAAGGAAATTACGTAATTTTTAAGTAACATTCACTATGGAGTTCGCGACATAAGCTAACAACTGTATTAAATTCACTGTTTCCAAACGCGAGCACACGAGTACTCAAATTACTACTAAGAATTCACAAAGAATGCACTTGAATGTAACAACACCACCAAATGGATCGTTCCTCGAAGAGAAAAGCGACTTTCATGGCACTAAAAACGCCCGATAAAAGATCGGTGCAATTTTTAAGAAATACACATTCTTGAATCCGTGACAATAGGACGCGACTTATATTGTATTCACTGTTCTCAAATGGGCACTTAAGTACTGAAACTATCACGAAAAATTCCAAAAGAATCTACAACGTAGCAAGAGTATATACCGATCGGCGAAAACCTCCTCGGAAAATAAAAGCGATTCTCGCGTTATCAATTCTCGCGTTTTCAAGAAACGCGAAATAAAATCGTGCAATTTTTCGGAGATATACATTTGGGAATCCGTTGCAATAGGAAGCGACTATGGTGTCCCAGTGGACGATCTTCGCATAAACTTTGTAGAGCGTCTGCTCCATCTTGGCTCTCCGTGACACTGAACCGCCGAACAACGTGTTCATCGTTCGAATCGGTCGGCCAAGACAATAACTACAGTGGAGCCGCTGTCAGTCGAGTAATCACGAGCAGGCTCAGTATATAGCGGATCCACGATTGTGTACGTATTAATTCGACGAGAACGATCGGACAGAGGCGAGATTATTTAAAACTGACGGGAAGCGCGCGGGCGTGGGAGCGGCCGCGAACGCACGCGGCGGCACTGTTTAAATCGTAAATTATCGCGGCACCGGTATTGGATCGAGGCGGCCGGTTGGATCGGATCTTGAGTGCGCGACGAAATAGACTGACGGGATCGGCGAGCTTCCCAAAGGGTTTTCCTGCACACCCACGTAACCGGCGAGCCATAACAATCGATCCCGTGCCGCCGAATTAATTTACATCGAACAGAATCGAACGCCGCGCCGCCTCGTTCTCCGCTCTTTTCCGCCCGTTTTACGATCAAGGCCGCGTCCGCTTCTCTTCACGATCGCCGTGAGAATTCAATCCATTAGCTAATTATAATTCAATTGACCGGCTTTCGTCGCCCGACCGACCGACCAACCGAACGAACGAACGACCTTTGATAAGAGGTTACCGCACACTTACCGGAGCAACCTGATTTTTTTTTGTTTCGGTATTGTAATCGATTGTCGAAACTATATAATCCGGAGAACTTGAGTGTTCAGATAACGGGGCTGTCACGTGATTGGCGCACTAGGCTAAATCTTCACTGATTTCTGCGATAAACAGAGCTGTACGAAGAACGATTTAGATCGATCCAGATAATAAGAGAGTGATTATTGTTTGAAATAATTTCAGTCTGTTAAACAGACTTCGATTCATTTCGAATTTTCTTGACTAATAATTGATATATTATATGTAATTATAAATTATTGTGTCTACAACGATCAAACGTTCTATACTGCATTTTTGATAATGTCTCATTATTTTGGTGGAAATATAATCTTCAGTTTTAAGTTTGTTACAAAATAGATGTTTTTAGCACATTGCGTGGTATACGCGGCCTGAATGGAAAGTTTAACGTGTACCAGAGGTGGCACACGTGGCACGGTTGGTACGTGTTAAATAACAAATTATTTGTTATTTGGAAGTTTAAATAAATTATTTAAAGCAATAAAATTTTTGTTTCTTACTTACAAATAGAATTTGAATCATTAGTTATTAATTATCATGTAATTGCTTGTTATTTATTATTTAACCGGAGCAACGCGTTAATCATACGTCATAGTTAGGAAATAATGGTTTTCAATCGGTCTAAGTGATATCATTGAATTCGCGAAGAAAGACGCAAGTTCTTTCATAACAATAAATGGAAAATAATATTTATTAGACGATAAACGAAAAAATAAAAACGAAAATTACTTATTATTTGATTTTTGCCTAAATTCGAGCAAAACATGTTACTTGCAAATGAAATTTTAATGTAATTTGTAATTTGTTATTTATTATTTAACATAAAATTTGCCCAACTCTGATCATAGATTACATTCATATTAGTATAGTGTGGATCTTTATACGAAATAAAAATTTCCCTCTTTAATCATACAAAACAGAAGTTAGACAAAAATGTATTTCTTCTTTTACCGATATTAATACAGTAAAATCAGTGCAACAGTATTGTTTAATTCTCCTCGTTTCTTCACTACTCTGCGTTTCATTTTCGCAGTCAACTTATCGACAATAAATGAAACTGTACAGAAACGATGATAATCTTTCACACTGAATATTTTGGAAAACAGGGTTGTTCCAAACGAAATGATGCATTTTGATCATTGGTATTCTTCGAGTGAAATTCTATAATGTAAACAACACTTGCAATCTGATGTACGTATGCAAAACTATGATACTGTTAAAATCACAATTTTTGCAACGACACACTCGGTTGTTTGAGCTTTCACCTATGTCAGTTAGTTTTACATACACACACCGACTACGCGTCGTCCGTTTGAATTTCGTTTCCGTGACAGGCGAAGGTTTTTTTATTGTTTCAGCCGTGTGAAATCCGAGCATTGTTGATAGAACAGAGAAACGATCGTTGAACCACAGAAATATCTACACACGCACACCGGTGTCCGAAAGTTTACCGAGCGTTATTACTTCAAAACAAACATTGCGATCTTCAGTCAATGAATGTAGCGTCGAAAACGTTATTCTCTCATAATTTGAATGCGGATGTTTATGTTGATTTGTGAAGCTTGGCATCGGGAAGCCTAGGTACGCGGAATTTTTAATTTTAGAGTTTATATAATACCGCACGAGAGAGAAGCTTTCCATACTTCCAATTATAAACTGTTATGCGAATAGAAATGTCACATTAATAATACGCCGTTTAAAACGATCGAGGAGTTACCACAAGTCGTTCCCGGAATCAATCAAGCAGAGAAAATAGATTGACATTTTGATCGCGAAAAAGATTGAGTTCAAGGTAGTCATTAACGCGTTCGCTACCACCACTTGTTTTGGTCACAGTCCTCCAAGTGCAACCAGTCATTGTCGCTAAAGTAAAAATCAGGGAACGTAATTAATATGAAAAAAGTTGTTGCATAAGAATTTTCAGAATGTTTTCAGTTATAAGCGATAGCTGCACGCAACCGAAATTCTTGTTTCTTTGTTCATTAATCATTACTGCTGACATAAGTTTATTTGAATTAGTCATAAGTATATAAACATTGGATTTGATACATTTATAATAAAAA
The DNA here is from genome assembly GCF_051020955.1 of Megalopta genalis. NCBI lineage: Eukaryota > Metazoa > Arthropoda > Insecta > Hymenoptera > Halictidae > Megalopta > Megalopta genalis. The sequence goes on along the minus strand of NC_135020.1, from coordinate 19,402,861 downwards.
TAACTGGATGAAGTATAAAAGGCGTAAACGCAGAAAAATTTACGAACACTTAGAAATGTTCGTAAATTTGCAAGATAGATCTTGAAGTGAAACACAAAACAGTGATGACATCAGAAAAATTTGACAAATTCGTTATATTATTTAGAACTGGTTAAAATTATTCAAGATGGGAACATGTACTTACACAGTTCCTGTTTGTTGCAACGAATAATTCTAATGAGAAACAGAATAAAAAACAAAACAGAATAATTGTAATGAACTATCAGAATTATTACAGGCGACCTAAATAGAATTTCTGCCAACAATAATGATTATCGACAACGAAACGAATGTTCAGCTATTGCGGTTGTTCAAAAATTGAAATCCTTGAATCACCTGCTCAATTTCTTTAACATGTCGCCGTCGGTAGCTTCGACTTGGATAATAAACACGATTCTGTGACCGAATTATTCACAAAAATTTGTCAATTAACTGTTAGTTTCAGTGCCTGGTAAAAATCGTTTCGAAAACGAAACCCACTGATCGCAACATAGACCATCATTTGACATACATATACACGGTATTAAACGAATTTCGTTACACAAAAGTTCACAAAAATCCGCATCTAGCGATGGGTCAAACACACTTAAACAAACGAGTTTAAGTTTAGAATCATAGTGGCTTAAATCACATTTTCGAAAATTCCAACTTACGTCTCAAAATGTAATCTGTACAGTGCAAAAAATGTTAAAAAGACAAGTAAGCTCAATTCCAAAGTTACTATAAATCAGCTTAACTCTAAATTATCTTAACAATTCAGTCGGTTAGTAAACAATACAAATGCTAGTACATAATAATACTTTGATCTTCTTATAACTAGGAAAATGTGATTTATGCCACTCTTCTTAATCGATCTTCGGCTTGGAAGCAAAAATGGACAACGGTTATTTTATTATTACTCAAGCCTTGCGTCTCGTTTTCATAGTTGTCGACAATCGCTAACTATAAAAACGTGCCGCGAGACTCTAATAATCGTATCTTCTCCTCCCAAATTATCAATTCTTGCGTATAAACTGAGGGTGAATTAGGGTGAATTAGGGTGAATTTACTGTGTTACATTTACCCCCTCTTGAATATCACTCCAGTGATCAAATGACTCTACAGTCTACTAGAAGAGAAACCTAGTTGACCCGTTTTCATGCATGGTCTGCGTAAAACGAACATTACCATGACCAACGACACAAAACGGTCTTATCTATTTACTACTCCTTATCGCGTGTACACGAAAGGATTAACCTGCTCCGAAATGAACACATAAACAACAGGCTTGCTCGCGGAAGTGTCACGCACACGTTGAGCGCCACTGGCGTAGCACATCGGCCACCTAACACCCGCAAAGACACAAGAGATTCGCACTTAGCCGTGAAAGACGGGCACTTCTGAACAAACAATTCCAGAGCCGGTTGACGAGTAGGAAGAAGTCTCCGAACGACCGGACCAGAGGAAACGACCCACCTGTATCGCTTCCGGCGTGGTGGACCTGACTGACGTGACGGGAGACTTTTCCTGACGATGGGTTGGCGTAGCGGGTGCTGCTTCACTGGAGGGTTGACTCCTGGTGCTTTGTCTTCGGCTTAGTCTGCCACTGTCCTCGCTCTGGCCGCCTTCGGTCTCGTTCTGGAAAATGTCCAAACGTTTTATCGCCGCCTCCGCATTCCATTAGGAATCGGCGTCGAATCACCGGCACCCAGAAAATATTGCACGCCTCGATGTTTTTGTTCGCGAACTCATCTCTGACCGTTGCGCGTTACTCGGAAATAGGCGCACGATACACTCTCCGATTATGATACTGTAATTACAGTAAAATGTTGGTACGAGGCTCGAGTAATCGTGTCTCCTCTTCCCACATTATCCATTTCTGTTAACATGTTAAGCGACAATTGGAGAGAATTTATTGTACATTTCACCCATCTCTGTTCGACACTTTCGGAGAACTTTTAACGCGTCTTGCCTTGCTATTTCGCTCGGATACGTTCGGGTCAAGAGTGCAGTGGAACCTCGATTGTGTATTTGTATAAATGAATCGAAGGGACATATACAGATAATGGAGAAGTTGCAAGCTTGCTTCCTTGCAGGGCGAGATCAAATCCTCGTCGCGTTTAACACTAGATTTACGGAATTCGTCGAAATGACGTGCACCGATCATTCTAATTTACGATTATTGAAAGTGCCAAGATGCGTTTATGCGGAATTTATTCAATAAATATTTCACACATTTCATGTATATTACGATTGGTCCGCGGACTTTATGCATCATAGAAAAATTTGGAGGTTATAATTGAAATTAGTGTAAAAAGTGAAAGCATATTACGAAATGTCTCTCTCTCTCTCTCGATGCATTATTTCTAATTTATTAAATAATCTATTTAATCTATTTAATCTATTAAAACTTTTAATCTCTAAAATTAAGGATTTCTATTCCCTGCAATCGATGCAGAGAATTTTTATTTTGCATAAAATTCCGCAGTCTATTTATGATCAAAATGGCTAAAACTGTGAGTAAATATATACCGGTTATTTTTATGGTGCAGTATGAAACAGCTGATCTTATTTAGTGCTCGGTAAACTTAGTGTTAAATGCCAGGAGACATTTGTCAAATGAACGGATTTAAATATCGGAGGTTCGCACTTGCCGATCTGTGATGTCACTAGATCACCGTCACTGTGAGACAAGGGTTTAAAGGCGCCCCTTATGATAAAAACGAATCGAACACTTTGCTGTGTCTTGAAAGAGGAAATGAGTGAGCTTTCTTTCCGAGAAACGTGTAACGGTGAAGAAACGTCGCGTACACTTGGGAAACTAGTGTCGAACTTTTAGAATTACATTTTGTCGAGTAATCGTTACTACTAGACTCTGACTCTTTATGCACTTATTGGACTCGCGAATTGTTCAAGTAGGAGAACAAATTCACGTTCATCGATCAATAAAATCGATTCATGATTTTTGATTTTACCGTTACTGCGGTGTTACCGTAAATGATGCTTTATCAGTTTGGTTTTTCATTTACTCGTTACGAGATCTATGGATTTCTTAAGATTTTATTGTAAAATTTCGAAAAATCGTGGACGTGTTTCCAAAATCAGGTGGGATAAAATTCGGAGCAATCGCGAAGTCATTCCATCGCGTATATTTCCGTACAACTGATAGGAAGAACGTTGACACGTTAAATGCCACATGAATCACTATGGGTAAGACTAATTAATAATAAGACTTTTAACTAGCTTTTGAAGTTCATTCTTGTTGCGATATCTATATTCGAACAAATTGAATGTTACTGGGATTTTTGTAATGCAAAAGAGTTAAACTAATAGTTACCGCGGTAAATTTTAACTATCCAGTTTCGGTTTCATTAATTAAAACACATTGATATGACGGAAGTTTTTCGAATTGACATTCGGCACTTATCGTGTTAAACGCGCTTGTCTCAGGGTTAAATTGATCGATCGGCTTGAAATTTGGACAGAATCATCGGCGAACATGCTGTCATTGCGTAAACCACGGTTTTTAAAGATTGCTGTTTTTTTTGGTCACTATAAGAGTGTCTTTTGTATTATGTTATTTTTGTATGGTCAGAATCGTACACATCAGCAAGACACTTATCGACACAGAATAACAATTTTGTATATACCAAATTAAGATAGAGATTCCTCTAAAAAGATCCGAACGTGTACAAGAATAACATACTGAACCAAAACAACCAGCAATTTCATTTTACACTTTTGCTCGTATGAAACCGAGAAGAACACATCGTCGAGCTTTAATCGCATAGAAGCCACGGGTCTAGCGGTCCCGATGAATTTCTCGGCGACTCGACAAATTAGGCAGGATGTGATTCAAGCTGTGCAGTATTTTCTGCGATACCCTAATTCGATAGACACACGGCGGAACTCACTGTCACCGCCGATTCGAAACTGGCGAACGAGAAAAGGAAGATGGACGGGTGCCGTTATCGCGATGGCCTCCGCGGGTGGGAGCAAATCTTAGGCGTGCGAACCTTTCGTGTATCGAATCGGCACGCGGATGAATTAGTCGGATAGCTGGTTGAATTGTTGCCAGAACAACCGTAATTTAGCTGCGTGACGCGTCCGATTCCGCTGCCATCGGCAATAACAGTGAGTTGCCCGCTGCCTCCCACCGCTGCGCTGTTCTTAGGAATGTGATTAACACGTGTTATAGTTGGATTCAGGCTCGCACGAGACTCGCTATGCGTTCCACAGACTGGGCTCAAGGATCTTGGACGTATAGTGGTGCTGTTATGCTCGTTCTAGAGTTGCAATCGAGCCTTGAAACGGCTCGGATTTTAACCCCTCGCGGAACGAGAGTCTTTCAGGGCACTGAAAAACATTGTTTTCGGAGAACCGGATCTCACGGGGGGACCTTATTATACAACGTGTTCGTTTGTAGACTTTAGATGGAAATATCTCGGAGACAACACATTTCCGAAAGAAATGTTAAATACGAAAGTTGCTCAACTTTAAAGGGCGAAATAGAATTACATTGGATTGGCAACTAAGTTCTCCCCGTTAATTTTTTTAAAATTTTAATATTCCGCGTGTCATTAAATGTTTTTAACACAATGTTTTAAATGATTCGAGAAAGGATGTTTTGCTCTACCGGAATCTATTTTTTTTTTGTTCGAGTTAATTTATGTTAATTTTCAGATCATTAAAATGGAATGTCGAGTTGAGAAAAATGAGTATTTTCGACACCTCAATCTTTCAATAAATCTTTTCAATAAAAATTAACGACTAATTAATCAATAATTTTTTCTCCCTTGTTGTTTACAACATTTTCCCAATGTTCAACAAGATTTTCAATACCTCGTTGGTAGAAATCACCCGGTTTCGACTCGAAAAATTCATCCAACCAAGCTCGATGATTTTTGTCGTTGTCACTTAAAGCGTGCGGAACACATGCTTCACTCTTCTGAACCTTTTCCATTGGGTGAAGATGCTTCTCTATAGCAATGTGGGAGCATTTCATTTTCTCTGCCAGTTCCCTTGTCGTTTGACGCGAATTTTCGCGCAAAAGTTGGTTTAATCGCTCTTCATCGAACTCAACTGGACGGCCAGAACGAGGCGCGTCTTCGAGGTCAGAATTTCCATTTTTCAACTTGGCATACCAATTGCGAGCGGTTCTTTCAGCTATAGCACCCTCCCCATACACAGCACAAATGTCACGAGCAGTTTTTGCGGCCTCGGAACCTTGATTAAAAGCAAAAAGAAAGAGGTGTCGAAAATGCTTATTTCTCTCAACGTGACATTCCATTTTAATGATCTGAAAATTAACATAAATTAACTCGAACGAAGAAACAAGAACATAGATGCCGGTAGAACAAAACATCCTCTTTCGAATGATTTAAAATATTAAGCCAAAAACATTTAATGACATGCGGAATGTTAAAATTTAAAAAAAGAAACGGCGGAAACTTAGTTGCCAACCCAATACATTTTATTTGAATTTTTGTCTTGGCGAACGTATTTAAATTCGTGTTTCGAATTTTTGGAAAATATCCGTTGTAACTGAAACGTTTGTTAAGTTTTAGGACGGCAACGACGAAATATTGAAAATAAAATGGAACCGAACACTTGGATTCTTGCAGGACTGATTCGTATTTCGTCGACCGAAAATTAGCATACACTCGATGAAACCGAGGGATTGGTCTCGATCAAATAGATGCAAGTGGCAGGGATCGAAGTTTCGTATGAGATAGTGTGACGGAACCTTCGATAACCTAGAGAGTTTTCGGTAACCTTGGGACATTGTTCATCTCTCTGCGAGCGGTTGTCCTAAAACGTTCGTATTCGATTGCTGTTACATCGAAGGGATACGGTAACCCGATATTTATGCTGCAGTTTCCCCGTTTGCAAAAAGAAAAGAAGAATGTAAAAGCACGTGGAAAATATGTATTTGATTAAAATAGATGCAATGTCTCGTCTCCAAATAAATTTATACGTTTATAATAGCAGCAACTTGTGTTACATTCGTTACGTATAATACTTGTTAAATTGCAATTAGAAATTTTGGAGTATTTCACGTGAAATTAGGTGAAAATTGTAGAAATGATTTTCACCGTCGCGAACAACTTGATTATTGATTGGACGCGCTTCGACTACACAAAGCCGTCGAACATTGTGAACGGTTCAATGGCTATGTGAACTTCGAACGTCCTCCAAGAAATTAGTTAAAATATTGGATTAGCCGCGAGTGTCCCCGATACTGAGTCTTCGAGACTTAACGAAGAGTGGAAGCATCCGAAAGAATTAGGTGAAGCTTATAATGAAGAAGCAGTCATATGGAGGGGAAAAGAAACAAGTTCAGTGCTATAAAATCAGTTTAGAGTTCGGTGAAGAGGACGGTAAGGAAATAAAAGAAACATGACAAAACAGTGAAATAAAAGCATTATTTTCACTTATAAAGAGCGTTCGGTGTGATCAACGAAGACGAAATTCGAAAGAATCGTGTAAAATATTAAATTAGAAAGGATTATCGACACTTTGAACGAGTTTCTGATGATTCAACGAAGTGTGCCTGCAAAATCCACGTTCCGACGAACGCAAAATATCGGAGTGAAGTGCGACGGGAAAGAATTGATCGAAGAACCGACGCTGACACGATTTTTGGAATCTATTAAAGACTTTTTGAAACCCGAATGGGTTAGTCCTGATATCAGATTACAGAGCATTAGTGCCACCGGTGTCGAATTTTCGGGACCAGCGAAGAGTAGACCGATCATCCAGGCAAATTGGTAAAAAGCTGCGTGCACTCTAAAATCACTGGTACGGTCTCCGGTATCCACTAAAGAAGTCATCGATCGTATTAAAAAAATTTGGTAAAAGATATTAGGTTCAAAACTACGATGATCACTGTACGATCACTCGAATTTTCAGGCTTCGCAAAGCACACTGCAAGAACATTGGAAGAGCACATCGAGCCCAAAAGAATTAATCGAAGCCTGGGACTACACGATACTGGCGTCACTGGCACACAAACTGCGGATCTTTATGCAAAAATGAAAATGTTCTAGCTAATTCTGCATTCTTTCTTTCTCTGATAATAAATTATTATTTCTCTAATAATTTCTCTAATGTATTTCTTCCTCTAATAATTTTCTTAAGTCGAAGGGAGGCTAACAATGTCCTTAAAATTTCTTAATGCACTTAATATTAATAACACTTTTATATTTTATCTAGTCATTTTTGTCATACACGTGTGCATGAAGTTCGCAGTCTGCTGATACAATTTACAAGTTTATCGAAAGAACCTTCAAACTGTAATAGAAATTGTCGCTCTATTAAATTGTAAAACTCCAGTGTCACTGAATGACTCGAATCTACGAGGACCAAGGTTATACAAATGTAGAAAAATTGGTGAAAATGTCACACCGAAAGTCACGATTACAACATTGAGCATGGGCTCAGACATACATACTTGTGTCATTGATACAATCCTTAAGCTTTATGAAATATTCTTCAAACTGCAGCAGAATTATTCCTTCTATTAATCAGTCGGCTGCTTTCGACAAGTATGCTCGCCGTGAAGAAATGGCAATACAGTAGAGACTCCCTTATCCGAACATTTATTTTTACAATGTCTAGCATACAAATTCTACCTTGAACGGAATTTTTCGATAATGGTTTTGCTATCAGGATATAACAAAAATTTCAGACAAGTGGGTCTCTAATCTATTTAGCGTTATAACGAGTATACTTGTAATGCGTAAAGACTTGCTGCTTAAATAGTAATTTTAATAAAAACTAAAATATATTCTGAAACTTGAATATTTGGAGGCCAACACAAAATAAAACGAACAATAAAAAAGTACAAATAATTATCGCTTACTTTTTCGCGACACATTTTAGGTACACGGTAAAACACAAGTGACATAACCTTGGCATAACCTTAACATAATGAGGGACCACCGAGTGTTTGAATGCGGAGAAACGTGTAAAAACGTCCGACCAAAAGCCACGATTCCGACTTCGGAGACCTCGGGCATCGACGAAGAACAGACGAAACCCCGAAGACTTATTAACCGAAACGTGGGATCGGGCGGCACAGGTGTCACTGATACACTCTTCGGGTCGATCGAAGGGTCCCCGAAGTCCCGAACAACTGCTCGAACCATTAGAAAGCACTGATAGGTCGAGTGTTCGACGGAAAATCGAGGAGACGTATCGCGGGGCGTGCGACCGGTAGCCATGGTTGTCACGGATCACGAATCCTCCGGTGCAACGGAGGCCGGAAGCGGCGGTTGTTGTCGAGGGCACGTCGACGATTGTGCGTGAGCTTTAATGCAACGTACTAGAAACGAGACGCATTTGCGTCCGAAGAGGCGATGCATCGCCGATGCTCTTGAGGCAGCCGTGCCAGCTAACGTCTACCAGTCGGTTTCGTGTATGAAACTGCGGGTGTCGATATATCAGAAGGGAGAGAGAGACGGTGGATGGTGTTGATCAGAGGGGGCTGAAGCCAGGTGGAAGGGGTGGTCCATGGTGTCGGTGATGGACGCCCCGTTGCAACGACGTAATCCACACTTTCTGTCAAACCGCACTGAGCCCCGACCGATTGTCAATCCGGACGTTCTCGGACCCACGTGTTTTCTCGTCGGATTTTTTCTTCCTTTTTTCACCCCCATCATCGACGCGGCTTTTTTTCTCTCTGATATTTTTCTCCCCTCTCTTCCTATCTCGCTCCCAACGACCCTCTGTTTTCATAGACTCTTTGCCGGAACACTTACCGGAAGGCAAATTGGATTGGAATTGATCCGGCGGTCGGAAGCTCGCGTTTTATTTCGGAACCGAGGGTGTTGATAACTAGACTGCAGATTTTGACGCGTTCTTGACGTCCGCGAAATTATGAAATAACGCCGCCGTTGCCGGGAAAATATGTTCGATCGGGCGAGTCGAGGCGTCTGTGAGAGCATCTACTGCAATCAGATTTCCGGGCCGGACACGTGAAGAATATTTTCGTCAAGGATAACGGCAAACGAATCGTCATGCTGCGAGTCATGTTAACCGCTTGCAGCCACGTTTTTGTTCGCAGCTACGCACATTGTCGCTAGTAAATTCCTGTACGAGAAAGAAAATTGACAAATTGCAAAGAAAATTGATTGCATGCCAACCTTTGCTTCGATGCTGAAATATTGATGATAACAGAAGTAGAGAATCTGATCTCTCAATTTAAACGAAGCGCATAGAAATCTACATTTTGTGAATTATATTCGAAATCTTCGTATTTAGTTTAACGCGTTGTTCTAGTGCGATGGTTTAATATTCGGTCACCCTTTAAAACGCGATAACTGTTTTAGAATTGGACCGAGTGACTTGAATTTGTGTTGAGACGTTAGACCGACTAGGTTACTGAACATTAGGTGAACAAATTCTTGCAAAAATTGTGATTGATTTTGTAGATCTCGCTAACTTATGCACGTGCCAAAAATTTCACTTAAAGATGTGAAAATCTCCAGATTTCTCTCGCAGTTATTCATCGAGTTGTTTAAATTTTCGGTTTATAGTCTCGGATAAAAAAAAGTTGGAGGAACATCATTTTAAAAATTTCGCTTTTCATTTCGACCATTTGCAATTACTGCAAATATTTTCTTACTCGTTCTCTGGTAAACAAGTCAGTCTAATATCTCAAAAGCATTCAAGTCATTTGGTTCAATTTTGAGAAAGTTGTTGCGTTTTAAATGTTAACGTAATAATATTATTAACGTAACTGTCTGCATGCAAGAGTTATTTTGAAAGGTACAGAACGAAGATAATTGATCGTCGTTCTCTAATTGAATAGTAACACTGTCAATAGTTATATGAATAATACTAAAAATAGTGAAACGTTATATGCATTATAGTAAAACTATTGTAAACATTCCCCTTCATTATTAAGCCTTTGCACTAGGATTTCTTTCACAACTACGCTGGTGATTAGCATTTCATTGGCACTAATAAACTCCTGCACGAGAAAGAAAATATATTTATTGTATGCCAATCTTTTTCTTAATGTTTAAATATTGATAACTGAATAGTAGAATTTTAGTTTTGTTTTCGAAGAAATACATAACACCCAGATTTAAGAGATTGCATTCGAATTTGTTGGAGAAAATGAGTCGTCCGATCGGATAGATCGGGACCGAATCTTTCGCTGTTTTAACTGTTTTATTTTTAACTGATTTTACATTAACCAATTAAGCTATCCCCGGCCAGCGGATGACCGATTCTTTTCAGTTTTTTATTATCCAAACACATAAAAAATGCCGATTCCTACAAAATCTTCGTCACGAGTCTGACACATTGATTCTGCACTTTAATTATTTATAACGAGGTGAAAATAATGCAACAATATTTTCAAATTCGCTTAATATTTTCACCGTTCCCTTATTTCATCTATCAATCTCATAGAATCAACAGTCCAATTGTCAACTAGTTGTAATTCTCCGCGAAGCATTAAACCTACGAGTAAATATCATCGAAAAACAATTCTAACGAAATTAGCGATAAGAAGATTCGAAGGCAACAATTGCAAGCGTTGCTGTTTAATTTATTTTCTCTCATGGCCGTTTTTCAAGTCGCAGCTTACCGAACCGTGCGCATGTAAAATTAATTTACCCGACCCGGATAAATCCTATTATGAAGAATTAATGCTCTCGACCGAATCCGTTTAATGGTTTGAGCGGACTTAATTAACGTAATTGAATTACATCCAAATGACTTACAACGCGTAACCGGTTTCCGTCAAAGCGACCGTGTCGCATAATATACTTTTCCGGCGGCCGAATCCGCAATTGTACTTACATTAGCAGTAATTTCCCCCGAACGACGGGATTAATCTTGTTATCGACAAATTAGTCGAGTCGACTATTCGCGCACTTCGATCCACAGTCTGCCGCGTATCGGCGTGAATCGATCGGAAAGAAATCGAGAAGGACGAGGGACCGGAGATAGTAATTTTTCTGCCGGTGTTTCGAGCGTTTCGCGCGGGACTCGTCCGACAAACAAAGGCAGTCGGGCCGAGCATTTGCGAAACAAAACGAAAGCGCTGTTCTTTCGATCTCGCCGAGTTCCGGTTTAGTTCGCCGAAAATATTTGGCCGATTTACTCGCGAACGCGCTCGCGAATTTCAGCGTTTTACGGTTTATCAAGCCCGACGGGACAAAAGGTATCTTCTCTACGATCGCGGTCCGTTCACGACGCACACTATCTGCAATACCGTTTGTTCTGATTTGCACGATTCTCATTCTGTTTCTGCCTTTCACACTGTTTCCCTCCTGTCACCCCCTCGTCAGCAGGTTTATTGGAAAGTTCGACCTCGATGCATCCTACATGCATACATACATAAGGGACGTTCGCCGATAATGGCTGTCTACGTCTCTCTCTCTCTCTCTCTCTCTCTCTCTTGCTCTCTCTCTATATATACCTATCTCGCTCTTTCTCTCTCCTTCTCTGGCTCTTCTCTCCTCTCCGTTTCCCACCGCCATTCGTTTTTTCATCCACCCCGTCCGCCACCCTCCTTTGCATATTTTCGCTTTCTCTCTACACCATTGCACCGCCCTCTGTCGTTTGGTCTTTTTAATTTCATATACGATCCGCGTTGTACCCTCGATCGAATCGATTTGTAATCGAGAGTACTCGCGACGCGCTGTTCTGAAGCTAATTGTTCCGATGAAACGAATTAATCCTTCTCGTTTAATTAACATTGAATTTCCTACGGAGCGCGGCGAATTTGCTCCCCGATAGCAGTTCGATGATGAGTCGATTTACCATGCGATATTACGGGCATGTTGCTGCAGAACATTTCTGTGAATTCCGTGGAAACGACGAGAGAAAACTGGGGAATGTTACTAATGCGTTATCAGTTGCTATCGCTTGTCAGTCACGTTTCATTTTCTTCGATTGAACATACTTTTTATTTGTAACATCCGTATTAGCATGAACTCGCTAAGAAGTTCGTCCGCAGCTCGAATCAAATAAATTTGTTCTTCTAACAGTTTCAATAAATTAAAAATAGCGTATCGTTGTTTCTTGAATTCCTTTCACATTTCCACTGTTTTGTGCTGTTGCTGTTCCTTTTTTCTCAGAAACGCGACAATTTCGCAGTGTAGTGGGAACACCTATATCGGTACAGACTATAATAATTACTTCAACGCCTTTGCGATGTCAATTTCATTTGTTGTGCGTTCTCCGTAAATATTTATATAAACAAACTCGGTTGACACGTTAAAATGAATAATTTAAAAGCCGTGGTATAAAATAGAATTTTCTTTACGGTTACATCAATTAAAATTTCTTTGTACCTGATAATTTTTTAGAAGATATTCTGCATTTATGATAATTGCTTCAAGGTCTTTGTGTTGAAAATTTCATTTGTTGTGCGTCCTTCGTAAATATTTATACTAACTAACCCAGTTGACAGGTTAAAATGAAGAATTTAAAAACCGTAACAAAATAGAATTTTCTTTGCGGTTACATCAATTAAAATTTCTTTGTACCTGATAATTTTTTAGAAGACATTCTGCATTTATAATAATTGCTTCAACGTCTTTGCGATGTCAATTTCATTTGTTGTGCGTTCTTCGTAAATATTTATATTAACTAACCCGGTTAACAGGTTAAAATGAAGAATTTAAAAGCCACGGTAAAGCAAAATATTGTTTACAGTTACATCAATTAAAATTTCTTTGTATCTAATAATTTCTTAGAAATTTCTGCATTTACTTGAGCACTTAATTAATCACAGCAAAAGATGAAAATTTGAATCTAACTTTAAAGAAAGGAATGATTTTCACGCTCAACTGATTTTGTTTGATTTTTTGGGGTTAATGTCGAAAGAACTCGCGAAGTTCTATTCGGAGGCTAATTACACGAATTAATATTAAGTCAATTAAACGAATTGATCGTTCTCGTTTGATTGCTGTCGCATTTCTTCCGAACGATTACATTCGTTCTTTGATACTAGCGAAATTTTATTCGAAACGTTTCCTCCTTGGGATTTTACTTTCAGATGAATTTTTCCATCGAGAGATAACTTTAGTCGGGACCCTATTTTGAATAAAATTGAAATTCAATGTATCTTTCCGCCCTTGTACTCAATAAAGTAACGTAGAGTGTTGACAACAAAAATAAATATTGAATTTGATCGAAATGTCCGATTGCTCTCCGGCCGGTGTTTGAATCTCCCTTTCGAAATCCAATTTTCTGTTTTTAATCATTTCTATTTCGAGATTTTTCTTGATAAAAAACGAGTTCTCCGCATCGAATTCTCTCTATTTTATGTCCCCACCGTGAAATTTTCATCGATTATATTTGTATTACCATTTCTTTAGAAACTTTCACCTGCATCTCGATTCAGAATTTCCATTGAATTTCCCCATCTTGAATGGTTACAACTGAGAATTTCATTCGCCTCCACTATTGTCATAACAATCTCAAGACAAATCAACATTTCTATTCAAAACTTCCATTCCACTCTCACCATCTTAATTTGTTTCCGCTTCGAACGCTCTTCTAAGCAAATTACATCGTTCGGTAATACCAGAATTACATCTCCAACATTTCAAATTGCTTTTGTTTGGAGCACTCTTCTGAACCTTTTTCAGCGACATCCACAATACGCAGAATTTGATACTGAAATGAATTGCATTTCCCTGCGCTCAAATTGCTTTTGTTTGGAGCACTGTCCACAAAATACTTTTGCAAGACTTCCACGATGTAGCGAACCATATCTCCAAGTAAATTTTCTGTAAAATTCTACTTGATTTCAGTTTTACACCGAATCGTATAGATCTTGCTTAAAAAACTTCCGATAATATTCTCTCGTCCCAAAGTCTCGAAAAAAATCTGATTTCTAAGTAAATATCCTTTTCACTCTATTTTAGTTTCACTCAAAATATCTCCGATCAAAATTCTGTTGTTCCAAACACTGCTATAACATTTACATCTATTAACCGGGGAATTAACTTTTGATCAACTCGTTTCACAATGGTTTCAAGTACGAAAACAAATTGTTTTATACTTGTTGATTATTCACTTTGACAAAACGAATAGTGAACAAGTTTGTGGCATATTTAAATTGAAATAATTATTTTGCGACTGTTAAATATATATATATTTATTATATATAATATATTAAATATATTATATATTTATATATAAATATAATATAATATAATATAATATAATATAATATAATATAATATAATATATTATACTGTGTTTTGTTTAGTATACCCTCAGTCTACTATATATAAAAAAGACGTTGCAGTGTTGTTTGAAACTAAACCGCGGAAATTCAAAGTGTTACCGTACGGTCGCACTAGGATTCCATGAATAAGAATGACATCGAATGCAACGCGCTTTACATAATTACTTTCGAAATTAAAACGTCCATTGGAGTTGCCTTCTTGCTGTAACGAAATATTTTCGTCACACTCGGTTAACAGATAAACCATTGCATTTACGAATTAACTCTTTCTGTCACGTTTGCTTGCTGCCTTGCCTCGATGATCGCGAGGAGCATTTTGTCGGAAGGTTACCTGCTGGCTTCGCACAAAATAGAACACCAGGATCCTGGGGAATGATTTCGGCTGCTCTGCTATCCGGCTGTTTGCGAATTCTGTTCACGTGCAACGCAATGAAAGTTTCAGCGGATCCCGTGTCGTCGGGGACGCAAAAAGGAATCGAAGAAACCGGTGGGAGACGCGAGGACAAAACCGGGATGTGTACAAGGATTCGTCCTGGCGAGCTAATCTGTCTCCTCGCAGGAAACGAGATTCCTGGTGGTATCGCGCGCACAAACGGCGCAACTGTATCGGTGTGTCTCAAGGGTGTGGTTTGCTGTTTGATATAAAGGCTGGTTGGGACAAGTGAAAATGTCACCGGGGGGACGGGCGAACAGTCCAAGTTTTAATGCATTGATCGATATGCTCGCGGCGAAGTGTCTCGATGCAGTTCCATACAACTTTATGGGATCCGATGATGCGTATACCGAATGGCTGCACGCGTGTGCGCAGACAAAAAGCCCGACTTCCAACCCTCAACTTCGTCCCTTGGAATCTTGCGAAATTGCCGATTTATACGTCGAGAAGAGGAAAAGTAATACGAAGAATTTTTAAACCAATTCTCTTTCGACTTTGCAAGCTGCTGTTATTTTTATTCGATTCAATGTACGTTATCTAAGTATCTGTTGTATCTTGCGAATCGACTAATTCGCGTGGCAACGTATAAAAGAAAAGTAATACAAACAACAGCCCTTTTAAACGTATTTTTTGAAGCCAGATTTTTCGAACTGTTGTTATCTTGATTCTGTCTAATATATACTACTTAAATATTTGCCGGTATGTGGAAAATGGCCAATTTATAAATCAAAGTCCGAGAGAAAAATAATATATGCAAAACACTTTTCAAACCCAGTTTTTTTTCATTTTTGAAGCTGTTGTTATTTTGATTTTATCTAGTACACGCTATTTAAGCGTTTGCCAAACTGTGGAAAATGGCCGACATATAAATCAAAGTATGAGAGAAAAGTAACATAAACATCACACTTTTTAAATCTATGTTTTTGAAAATTTTGCAAGCTATTGTTATTTTTACTCTATTTAACTACGATATTTAAGCGTCTGATATGCTGTGCAAAATAGTCAATTCATGAATCGAAATATAGAAGAAGATTAATATAAACAGCATACTTTGCGAACCTATTTTTTTCAATTTTTCAAGCTGTTGTTATTTTTATTCTGTTTAATATACATTATTTATATGCCAAATTGTGCAAGTCCAAATTTATAAGCTTAACGTTTTGTAAGCTTAACGTATAATATTTAATCATTTATATAAATCCAAATATAGGAAAAAAGTAATGTCCACAACACACACTTTTTAAACCTATTCTTTTGAAATTTTTGAAACTGTTGTCAC
Source organism: Megalopta genalis (assembly GCF_051020955.1). Taxonomy (NCBI): domain Eukaryota; kingdom Metazoa; phylum Arthropoda; class Insecta; order Hymenoptera; family Halictidae; genus Megalopta; species Megalopta genalis. The sequence goes on along the minus strand of NC_135020.1, from coordinate 19,386,910 downwards.
TTTTATTTTATTTCATATATTTCAAGCGTCTGTGCGCCATAAAAATAGTGCTGTGCGAATGCACTGTCTTTAAACTGCGTCATACAAATTTTTACGATGTTCAATTAAAAATTGTATTAGAAATGTTAAACGCGTTTTTTTGAGAGTTAGTTTCTCGAAAAATGGTATCAGAGATGCACGTCGGAGGCTATTGTTTGCAATAATTTTTTAAACAAAAACAGAACTTTTCTTTAAATAGAAAAGAAGTTTTCTATTTAATCTTTAGTATTACGAAGACGTTAGTGTCGTGACCATAACAATTATTATAATTACAGTTCTTGCGAGAGTACGTGACATTGTCACGTGGACAGTTTATATCTCTTTTATGATAGAAGTGTGACGCAACATCTTTGAGATGTTATAATTGATTAAGTACCTCCCGCGACAGAGATACCTCGGAAAGATTTTTAATTAAACGACGAATTTAATGCTGTTTACAAATTATGAACACACATTTATGAACAGTTTTTAATTCGTAATTTGTAAATCTGTAATTTTCTTGCATTGTACTGTGTTGGGAAACTTATAAAAATCCTTATTATTTTAAAGGTTCGACTACGAAATTTGTGCTAAGCTATATTTCAAAGCAAATGAAGCAAAACTATATTTAATTTTTATTTTGGCGCTAGCAAAAAAGAGAAATAGGTAACTAAAAATTGACAACGGCAGTGAACGTGACTAGAATTAGCCTTGTTAAATAAGTTATTACTTCGTTTCATGGAAACTAAGATTACTGTGTACAGAGTAAAACAAATTTCAGACGGTTGCGTAAATTCTGCTCAAACATAATTTTTATTGATTCTTGATACCGGTTCTTAATTTTCAAATTACTCGATTATTCTTAATATTTATTTCGGCAGAAAATATTTCTTTTTACTAGAAAATTCATGCACATAGAATTTTCGCAACGATCTAATATTCAATGGACATGTTATTCTACACGATTATGTCCGCGACTATTAAAGATATATTCTACATTAAGGTACAAAATAGTGGAACTTTGCTCGATCGTAGAACAATAATCTATTGTTCGATTGATTTTCTCCTCTTCACTTCAATAGATTTTTTCATTTAAAAGATTATCTTCTGATAACAGAAAAAGTATACGCTTTCAGAAATAAAAAAGAAACACAGAACTAAGTAAGCGTCGATCTCTTAAATCGATCGTTAACTCTGCTAATATAATTTTTATATTCCAATTGTTGTCTATGAACAATTCAAATTATCTTATCAAAGTATTCGTACATTCTGTTCGCAAATATTTCATAATTAAGTACATGATATCCCTGAACATTGATGTTCACACTAGTTCAAAAAAATACTGAAAAATTGAATCTGTACGTTCGTCTCACTTATGCGCGACCCGTGAAGTATTTTCTTTACTTGTGACGAAGCAACAAATATTTCATGCGTACTTTATGTAGCCAGTATCCAGCGGGAGCTGCTATTTCCAAGGTCGTTTGAAAGTCACGGCGTAACACACATTTGAATGTATCTCTTCGTAACGCACGCGATGCAAAATGCAGTTACTAACATTAGATTTACGGAACCCGTCAAAATGACGGATCACTAATTTTTTCAATTTACGATTATTCATATCGTAGAGATACATTTATGAGTTATTTATTCAATCTATATGTTACATTGTCACGTGGACAGTTTATATCTCTTTTATGATAGAAGTGTGACGCAACATCTTTGAGATGTTATAATTGATTAAGTACCTCCCGCGGCAGAGATACCTCGGAAAGATTTTTAATTAAACGGTTTTTAATTAAACGGCAAATGTTACAATAACACTTTTTAAAAATCAGAAAAAATGTCTTATTGTTACTTTTACAACCTGATTTTAAGCAGTTGTTTTTTGTGTGTGTTCGTAAATCTAATGTTAACACAGTAATTTGAAAGAAACGTATAGTTATTTGACAGAAAATCACTGTGCGTTATTCAAGAACATCCTAATTACGCGCAGAACATTTTCCGTTGTGTGACGATTAAAGAGAAGAAGACAATTGAAGAAGTTATTTTGGGAATCGCATTTGAGACACCCTGTACATTTTTTCCAGTCGATCTTCCGGTTTAAAGCAGCCTGAGCAGAAACAGGCGAAACGTGCAAGCAAACAAAAAGTGCGAAAGATTTGAAGAATATTTGTAGTACGAGCACACGAAAGGGAAAAATAAATAAGTCGAGACGGTGGCTAGAAAGTAAACAAGTGGGGAGAGGTTATGAAGAAACCGTAGGAAGCACAATAGGACACATAGCGGGCTCGATAGAAAAGAGAACTGTACACCCATAAACCGGGAGTCACTGGAAAGTCGTAAAACAGACGTATATGTACCAAGTTATACAAGGGTATCTTGTGCGACTCTTCAAAAGCTTCGCAGAACACGAAACAGTTTTTCTTGGAAATTAAATGACGCGATGGGGTATTAACAAATACTGTTACTTTTTTGTGTCACTAATTGAAGAAGCGTTCGAGTTTTTTTTTTAAATCGTTTGAAAGCTAATTCAACACGATCTGTGAGTATACACTTGATTCCAATTGGTTTTGCACCCTTTGCACTCGAGACTATTTTAACCCTTTGCACTCAAAGCCATTTTAACAGTCAATCTAAAATAATTCTTCTGACTTACAGTATTTCTATGTTATACGACAAAGTGCATTTTATGCATACGAAATTGCGTCTCATTATTCATGCAACAGTTATAGTTTTAATAATATTTAAAATCTAAACTTCGACAATGTAAAAATGATCTTAGAACGTGACATAGTGCAAAGGGTTAATGTAATTTTTGGTACAAGTATATCAAATACTTTAAAGAATAATCGGCAAGACTAAAAGTAGCAAGAAATGACTAGTTCGTTATTGTAAAAACATAAGAAAAGTGTGTTAGTGCAGGTCCTGCGTTATTTTGCGTTATTCTGCGTTAATTTGTCCATTCGTTTTTCGCGAATCACCGTTATTTCTCCACATCATAAAATAGAAAATCTAAGTCTGAAACAGGGCGATCTCGTCTGAAGCAAAACAGTCGCCTTAAATCATTCTAAACGAAAGCATTTCTCCGCTGTGAATGTGAAGCTTGCGGCCCCTCGTGTCATTGAACCTCCACGAAGAAGCCACGTTCATCATCGATACCCTGTATATTTTCTAGTCGTTCCACTTGTTTTGCACCCGGTTGCAGACTATCGATCAGTGCGAGGAGGCGAATATGTGCGGCTGGTTCAGCAACAGTAAGATGGAAAAACGTGAAAAAAAAATGACGGGATCGGAACAACGGGGAAAGAGTAGCACATCGATATTCCTGGTCGTGGCGAGGTCTCACCAGGTGCACCAGAGATTGGACGAGAAGACAGACGGGATTTCCGGCGGCTTGTATGACCTCGACCGCTCGCTCGTGCGTGCTGTGTCGCAGGTCCACGCCATCGACTTCGATTATCCGGTCCCCAACCTGGAAGTGGACGCAGGAACAGAGAGACACAAGCGTTAAATTCTTCGATTGTTGTCGGCCGTCTCTAGCAAATGCTTTCCCGTCTCTGCTTCCGTCGAGACCGATTATATATATGTCAAGTAACCGAGAAAGATAGCGTCGCCTCTAGGTCCTGTCGTTATTGGACAAAGGATTATGTGCAGTCGGGAGAGAAATAAGCGAGGTAAAGGTGAAAAATGAGGTTGCATCTACAGGGTGTCCCGAAAATGTCTCGCAATCCTGAGGTCATTTGAAGCAACTTTTTCCTTTGCAAAAATTTTGTCCGAGGCTTCGTTTACGAGTTATTAACGAAAAACACTGGCCAATAAGAGGCGAGCTTGGCTGGCGCGCGGCGGCCCAGCCAACGAGTGCACGGAGCCCAGTTCCGCTCATTGGCTCGGCCGTCTCGCGCCAAATGATCTCGCCTCTGATTAGTCACTGTTTTTTGTCAATAACTCGTAAACGAAGACGCGGATTGCATTTTCGCTAAGGAAGAAGTTACTTCAAATGATCTCGGCAACCCCTTATTTCACGGAAATACCATAATTTTGGGACGCCCTATCGAATGATTATTGTCGGAGAAAATATGTTTATACCATCGCAATTGAAACAGATATTTAGATGATTGCTTTTCAGGTGCACCATCTATTAAAAGTGTGTTTATATCGGCTCGAATATAATGATGCTCTTATTTAATACTTTGACTGCCGTGTCACCCGTGTGCGGGCGATGAAATCGTTTAAAATTTAATTTCTATGCTAATCCATAAAAATTTCTTAATTTTATTAAGATTCGCAAGAGGTAAGAATGTTGAAATAGTAATCGCGATGTCGTATAACTTTGCTTTGCAAGTTTAATTTAATTGATTCAAATACTTTAATGCTATGCAATTTTGAGATGTTTTCGGCGTGGCCGTCAATGTGTTAATGAACGACTTACTTAACGATTATTGACTTGTTTATCTACTATCTCGACGCTAACTTTCTTGGTTATTTAGCATTGTTGAACGCGAGTGGAAGATGGAGGCAATAGGTTACCTTCAATTCGCCGGTCCTCCCAGCCGGACTGTTGGGCAAAACATTCTTTATGAAGATCCCAGATATGTTCTGAGACTTACTAGAACTGCCATTGTGCAGATCGACCTGGAACATAGATATCAATCTCGTGTAACAGATGTCCTAAATTTGACACCGTCAAAGCAGGATTCCACAATGTTTTTCCTGAAAATGTCTCACGCATACGGGATAAGTAAGACTTAAGAACTTTAAGCAACTTTCATTAGCAAGGAAAAAATTCATTCGCTGAATTTGTCCGATATTACAACAGAATGCACACTATAGTACTATTACTAGACTGCGAAATTCATGCATTGCGATTAGACTGCGATTTTTATGTATTTCTGAGAAAAATGTAAAAACGTTAGATAAATTTCAGGACGTTGGTACGTTATTTTCAACTTATTACAATTATTAACGAGGAATTATTAAAAGAGAAAAGACATTTTTACGTAATTTACGTTTCTTACAATCGACTTAGACAGTTGTTATTTCGCATAAAGATCCGCAGTCTAATTATGACATAAATAAGTGCGCGAAATGTAAGATAGTGGAAACGTCGCAAGATTTTCAGATACATTCTGTTTTTAACTTAATGAAATAGAAGAAACAAGTTTCTATTCGACTTTTGACAATTTCTCGTAATCCATAAATTCTGCGAAGCTTCGCTGGATAATGGATGCAATGAAAAAACGTAGTAGCGACATCCAGTTTCTCTAAACAATTCTCTAGTCTACGTGAAAGAAAAAAAATTATTTGGCTTAAGATAAATTGCAAGGTTAATTTCTGTTGCAACTAATATCACAAATGTCAGCTTCTCGAAGAAAGTCTGCGATTGTAAATTCGGCAATCGTTCAATTATCAATAAGAAATTAATTCTGAATGAACAATTCATTCTAAAAATGTCTACAACAGAAACTAGATAATTCACTAATGAAGCACCGTGTCTGGTAGCCGAATCTAAAAGAAAACATCGATCGATCAACGCGTCGTGCTGCATTATTAAGATGCAAATGCAAAAGGTATGACACATCGAACGTAATTTTTGGATGCATCATCGAAGCGGAAGAATCAATAGCGACAACTTTATTACGTTACGGAGTTACACAGTCGTTCCCCGTGCCTCGAAGCCATTCGGTACGTTAATGCACTCGTAGCCGGTGCAACTTTGTACGTCGCGTATAGAGCATTTATCACTCGACTCGAAATTATCAACCAATGTCATCAACGTTGCGCCATTAGCAGTTCAGAGCTCGACGTACGTAGACGTGCAGAGTTAATGAATGCCGAAGAACAGAGCCCGATAATTGTTATTAGTCATATGGTCTCAATAAGCTCGAGCGTTCAAGAAAAGCGAAGCAACATTGTCCACCGTTTGGCCGTGCAAAATATAAATTCGTTACGAAACATACAATATTTAATCGAACACAGATTTTGAAATCTATTTGAACAATTATCTTTATTTTATTGCATGTGCCAATCAGTTGTGCGCTGTTCTATTTAAAAATGCAGATGCAATTTAATACAAGACAATACATTGTTGCAAAACGATGGCGAATTGATAGTGCTTTTCGATGTCCTTGATACAAATAAGTCAACTTAGATACGAATTCATCTGCATGCAAATTAATTGATTCAGATTCGCATAACAAACAATTATACATGTTGAACAGGTGCTCCGCAACTTTGTCGTTAAAAAAGACGGCAAATTGAGATTGTTCGTTTGCTCAGAGATACGTTATCTTAATCCAACGGGCTGGAGCTTATCGGATCTCGACGGAGGGCAGTTGCTATGAAAATTTTAATACTAATTATCTTAATCACTTGCTTGGAAATCTATTTCTGGAACCTTTAAACGAAGCTTATTAAAACAGATTTACAGCATCACCAAGCACTAAAAATAACTAAAAATATTATTTCAAAAAACAAGTTATTTTATATATTTTCTGATTTCAAAAATTACTCGAAATTATTACTTAAAATTATCGTGAAATTCTTCTTGGAAATTATAGGACGACCTAATTATCAGCACTGAGCCGTAAAATAAAATCTTTCTGTTCCATATTACTTTCAGGATTATTTCTTTTGCCGTATTTGAACTAGAAACGCGAAGAAATGATTCATCGTTTGAAATTACTATTATTCTAAAAGTCGCTGTTATTCTTTAAATAACAGCACTGAAAATAACTGTTTAAAGTGAACTATTCCAAACAATTATTTCTTATTTTCATTTCAAATAAAATTTGGCCAGGTCTGTAAGAGACGAAAATTGTTCCTCTAAAAAAATGTCACTAATCGAGCTCGGCGTTAACCAACCGTTTCTGTTCTCGGCTAGAAAAATTTCAAAAACGTCCCTCGCACCCATTCCGAACAAATTCGACAAACTATACCGACTTACTCTGTACGATTGGCGCGATCGACCGAAAGCAACGTCGCGCGACTAGATCCGAAGTTTGCCTGTCATGGAAGCCCACGGGTCGCGGAGGCGCGACCTAACATTTTATTTTTAACTACACAATGTAGGCGTGTTGCGTGTTACGCACCTTTCCGCCGACGATGCTCAGACCCAGGCTGGTCTTCGGTTCCCTGTAGATCTCGACCAGCCTCTCTGGTCCCCAGTGCTTCGACCAGCCGACGCTGCCGTCATGGTCCCTCTGGGTGACCGTCATGTCGACCGGTTCGTCGACGAACGCGACTGTCGGTACCTTGGTGTAGGAGCCGGACGATGCCGAGCTCTCCGACTGCTGTGACACGTAGCTGGACGGTCTGCTCTGGAATCTTGTCCGGTAACCACCTCCGATGTACTCGGCCTCTAAAATCTCGTCATCGCTGCATTGGACCGCTTTCGACTCCTGATAAGTCTGTACCTCGACCTCCCTCCTCGGGCTCTTCGAGGGCTTGTCCTGGCCGAGGGGCTCCTTGTCCGCGGACTTGGCAGGACTGCTCGAGATGTCCGCGGGGATGCACTGTATACTCTTCGACTCCTTGACCTGGCTCTTCTCGGACCTGGACGGGCTGTCGAAGCTGTCCTCCAACTCCAAAGTCTTCGACAAGCTGCCTAGTTCGTCCAAGCAGCACTGGACGCTCTTGTTGTCGCCTTGGGTCTGGGTCTCGACCTCTCTTCTAGGGCTCTGGTAGTACCTGCGCAGGGGGCTGTCTTTCGAGATCTCCGACGGGCTGCCGCTCTGCTCGGGGCTGCACTGCGTGCTCTTGGTCTCTTGCTCGGTCTGTGTTGCGGCGTCCTGCTTCTCTTTCGGAGAGTACTGGGTCTCCTTGAAGCTGAACTCGACCTCTTCGACGGCTTTGCCTAGCAACGGAGGCCAGCTGCTGTCCGGCGGTGCTGTCCGCAGCAGGTCCTCGAACGAGGTCGAGAGAGGGCCGTGCAACAGATGATCCGACTGACTCTCGAGTGTCTGACTCTGGTACTCGAGCGAGTGCTCCTTGCTTATTAGAGTGTCCTCCTCGGGCTTCGCCGCGACTTCCTCCAGCAGCGGTCGTTTAAGTTGCCAGAGGGTCCTGTCATAATCCCGGGGCTGCGCTCGCCGGCCCGAATCAGACCGATCCTTCTCCGCTTCCTCGTCTAGCCTCTGGCCCTCGACCGGCTCGAAGATCCACCTCGAAGGATGCTCGACCACTTCCTCGATTTTCTTGTCCGGCTGCCTCGGGCTCGCACCTTCGCCTCGCTGCTCCTCCGGGCTTCATGGGAAACAGGAAACACACGCGGCACCGGCTTTAGTGGCGACTGGCTAACGAGGAAAAATTCCGGCGACCGACCGCGCTCGGTTTTAATGAAACGAAGTCGGGCTCGGTCTTAATGAGCGGCACCCAGGGCTTCTTAGTCCCTGGTAACGTTTAGACGGAATCCGCTAAAGCGGCGAATGGAAAGGTCTTCCGCGGTGACCCATTAATTGCGGGAACTTTATGGTGCTCCGGCGAGTGGCGAGTGCGACGCTAACCGACACGGAATTAGGGGGAATGGAACGCGCATTAGACTTTACATGGGAATACAGACAAGTGTGGCCCGCCGATTTCGAATGAAATTCTAGGGTGATACACGATCGCCCGTAAATGTGTTCGTACACCTTTTAGAACGCAACGATTATTTTAATGCCGAACTGAATGACTTGAATTTTTCTTTAGGTGATAGAGGGAGTAGTCTACTAGACACGATCACTGAAATGATTTTTTCTTTTCTGATTTTGCTATTAGTTGGAATGATAAAAAGTAAAAATATCTCGTAATTGTCTTAACTTATAACAAAAATTTTGGAAAATGTCTTTCGGAAATCTCGGTAACTTATATGCACGTTGACAATTTTATCAAAATCGGTTCACGTTGTTATCAGTTACAACAAATTAAAAATGGCAAAAATCGCAGTTTTATCGCGAGTCTGACCAAAAACTGTAAAAAGTGTGCAGTTTTTTCAATCCTTCAACGCCTGTAGCTCGACGCTGGGTTCACCGATCGAAAGGAATTTTTTAAATTTTCGTTACAGGCTCAAATAAAAAAGTTAAAAAACGTTGAAAACACTCAAAAAAGTTAGAGAGGTAAAAAGTCAATTTTTTCTTTTCATTCCAAGTAATAGCAAAATAAAAAAAAAGTTTTTTAGCCATCATCTAGTAGACTATGTAGTCCTTTTATCATTAAAAAAAAAAACAATAAAATCGTTTAGTTCAGTTTTAAAGTAGTTAAGCTGTGTCCTGTTTGCTAAAGTAGTTAAGTTGGGCCACCGTATGATTTGTTGGAAATTATTTGACGGTATCCTGTTTTCAAAGAATGCAAACGTTTTCTGTTCTTTTTTTCTGCATTAGATTGCTATTGCGAGCGCATATATTCATAAAAACAAATTACTGCGGGATTTATTTATTTACTTGAACATGTCACTTCATTACTGTTTCCATTTGTTTGCTTCTGGATGAATTTTTGTATGCGTGCAAAGTATAATAATTCAATCAAGATCGCGAAGATCGTGGTGGAATCATAGAATTAGGTCTTACTGCCACGAAAAGTGCACAGGCAGTACGAGTGAAACGAGTAAAATAAATTTAAAGTTTTGCTTCCAAGTTAAGAGGTACGAACGCAACAGCGGCTAGATCAATATTTACCACTAGATGAATAAATAAACGAGGTATTCGCTTCTAGGACTTTCTTATGCATGATTTGAAGAATGCAAATAAAATTCTTGTTTATTTCTCCGATTCAAAATAGCAGCTGACTAAGCAGTCTATATGCAGCATGTATTTTTCTAAGGCTCACAGTATAAGTGTCGTAAATATTTTTGTAGAACAAAGAATCAGTCTGTTTTTTTCTTAATCTGCATTAAAATGTTTGCAGAAGCATATAAGGCATTTTTGAAATATCGACGATGCACAGAAATGATGAGTACTTGAAGCAAAAGTTCACCTTTATTAAAAAAAAGGAAACACATAAAATTGTTTACGATTTTATGAGTTTCTTCCCATAAGTTAATTGGCTATCAATTTATTTATCTACTCGTAGTAAGTAGTTAAAAAGCACTTCATATTTTAATAACGTGGTGTTACTGTTGTTTTACCCGTCAACTGTGAGGCAAAACTTCAAGTTCATTTTTCCTCAGAAACGAAAGCCAATTTTAAAATAAGCTATCAAGGCTTTTCAGTATACTAGACACATACTACAAGATTTGGATGTTCTTTTTCAAAGAGTGATTTCTAACTCTGCCAGTGGTCCTTGTTGGTAGGAATTTATCGATGGCAGAGCAGTGTTTTTTTTTTAACACGTCGTTTAACGGCCTGATAAGTGACGCTTTTTGTCTTACTCGAATGTTGCATCTTTCTAAACAATAGTTTATAAAATCGTTAATGGCACATGTTGCGTCGGGAATGTGAAATTCAGAATGCCGGATTTAATACGATATAATTTTTGTACGCAGTGTTGATGAAAATTATAAATTCATTTCTCTCTCGACTCGTTTATTGTTCAAGTTTGACACCGTTGTCTTCTCTTTTCAAGGGTATTTAATAATGTTCGCAGGAGCAATCAATATACAGGATGGACAAAATGATGAAAAGACATTTTTTTATAATCTGTTCATAACGAATGTTCTATTTCAAAGACTTTAAAGGACGAGGCCAAAATTAGGTTGAAAATACCCAAGGATATCCGAGATACCTGCTGTTGCCTAGCGTAAGATGAGACGTCTCGCTATTATTAAGAGAAGATTTTTAATTAAGATAAAGTTACCGCGACTATTCTTTTTTGGTTGACCGAGACAGCTGCTTACGTTGTGTTTCCTAATTAAAAAATGTGAAAACCGGTGAAGATAAGAGAGCTGTTCGGTGCTATTATATTAGTATTTAATAACAAAATTTTAGGATCAAGTGCAGGATAATTATTTTCCGCATGAATATTCTAAAACGATTGTATACGTTAAACGACGATCAAAGCAGACGTTCTAAATTTAACACGTTGAACACAAAGTCCACAGACCTCCAGCTTGCCTCATGGATATACTGCCGACCATTGTCAGAGCATCGTATTGTATAATAAATCGGCGACAATAGAACTCGTCGTACATTTGTAATTCTTCGTCACGCCGTCTTTTTAGGACTTCGAACAGCCTGTCTCACATGGATAAGAGTACTTAATACGATCGACATTTGTATTGGTTGCATAGTGCATGCCTCGTAATAGCGGCTTAACGGGATATACTAAATAACGATGTACATACTTCGTGATGAACAACATATAACATTAACTTATTCTAGCCTCGTGTAACCTTTACTCAGTTGAACGATCTTATTAGATACGATATCTCTGTATAAAGCTTTTATAAATGATATAAACAATTTTTGAAAATGGACTAGATATCCACTTCTTAAAAATATCCTACGTAATTATGTATTATTTAAGTTGCCACATTCGGTATACTAATTATTCGCATATTTGTGTTCTGTATAATTCGTAATAAATATAATAGATTTTTGTTTAATTCTTAACCGTCAAATTCTTGAATTAACTTTCTCGCGTTGATTTTTCTATTCCAATGATTAGTTTTGAATAGATGTATAAAGTTAGATATAAAGTTTTGAATAAGTAAATTTGACTAAAACCAACTTAAACTTGTCTAAAATTAACTAAACTATCTATTCAATAATATAAATAATCTCAATGAAAATAGAACTAAAAAGCACGAAGAAATGTGCACGGTTACCTTCCAATAACAATTCTCAGTCAACGTCTCAGATACGTTCGTAATTAATGCAGGAGGACCTGTTTGGAAATGCACTCGAAAACGCATAAAATGAAACAGATATGATTTCAATGTGCATGATCCGTGAAAACGAGCGACACTGGCAACCACAAAGCACATCCGAGAACCGGAAGAAGCACGCTCATGAAGGTTCTCTTGCGGCTTTCCGTTATCCAGTAGCCGATCGCCATTCGCATCGTTTACGTTTTCCGATACAGTATCAAATCTAAACATTCTATGCAAATGTCCATTCTGCTCGTCTACAAAAACAATCTATAAATCAGCGAAGACACCGATACAGAAAATGAAATGACTTTCTCACGAGGGTATACATTAATTGTTGCTCCATTGAATACCGAATATAACCGTAGCGTTAAAGATCGGAGCACAGAACTTTTAACGAAATAAAAGAAAATAGTAAAATGGACTATAATCTGCTGGGACAACAGTCAGGGACAAATACAATACAGGGACACGTAATCTATGTGATTGCCGTTGTTACGAGTTGCGAACAATTAAAGATCGCGAAAATCGCGGTTATGTCTCGATTTCGTACACTTTCGAACGATATTTGTTAGGAATCTGTATTTTTGTTTTTTAATCTTGTCAACGCTCGCAGCTTGACTCTGCGTTAATCGATTTCGATGAAACTTTCAGCACGTATATATGTGCGTAACATATTTACGAAAGATATTTTAAAATTTTTGTTATGGGATCAGATAAAAGAAATTAAAAAACATGCGGTTTTTATCCTCTTTGTAATTCCAAGTAATAGCAAAATCTGAAAAAAGGTATTATAATCGTTGTGTAATAGGCTTGGCCTTTTGTCCTCTAAAAAAAATAGGAGTCATTTAGCCTAGTTTTAAAGAAGTTATATTGTTTTAAAAAAGGTATCCACATATATATTTGTCCCTGACTGTATACATATACGCGGAACTCCTTAATTCGCGTTCAGATTGCGCACAAAAATGGACAATTTGGGAAGAAAAGATACGATTATTCGAGCCTTGCGGCTCGTTTTTATAATTACCGATCGTCAACAACCATAAAAACGAGACGCAAGGCTCGAACAATCGAATTTCCTCTTCCAAAATGGTTCATTTAGAAGAATTAATTTACTATATTTGGAACTAACTTCGGTATTCCAAATTACCAAAAGTATTACAATTACAATAAATTCTCCCTAATTCATGCTCAGATTGTGACGTATTTTCGTGCGCGATCTGAACGCGAATTAGGGAGAAATCACCGTACATCGGAAACGTCGAAACCGAGATTTCAATTAACACTAGATTTACAGAGCACAAAAACAGCCGTTTTATATTAGTTTATTAAAATAACAGTAAGAGTGTTATTGCAACATTTGTCGTAAGTAACATATAAATTGAATAAATAACTCATAAATGTATCTTTACGATATGAATAATCGTAAATTAAAAAATTAGTGGCCCGTCATTTTGACGGGTTCCGTAAATCTAGTGTTAAGCAATACTCGAAACAGCGAGAATACTAATAATAAATTACTCCACGAAATTACAGAGGCGCGACTTTTTTTAAATAAGCAGAGGCAGATAAGTTTCTCTGGATTTCGAAGTTCGACAAATCTTTGGATGATAATTCAGTTTCTTTAACTTTGTAGAGCAGATTACGCAAAATAAGTACGAATTGAAAAATTGGCTTGTTCGGCAAATAACACGATCATGAAGAAAATATATAAGAAAAAGTTCAAACCGCACTGTGTGTGAAAATCAAGAAGAACTCGCTTCAGAAAGTCCGAGCACGCCTTGGAACAAATTCATTAATCGCACTCCAACGAACACCGAGATAAACCGATAAAAATTTTAAGCGAACTAACAAGGTCCTTGTCCGTCGAAGCGAAGCGCCGTGCCGTAAAACGAATCGAATTTACGTATTCCGAAATATTTCAAGCCAGTATACATGTCAAGCAAACCATTCGACCGGATAACAAACGTAGTAAATAAGGTTGGAATCGATCACGCTCTCCGTATATCGACGTATCTGGATTTGCAGAATAACCTTATTATAAAGGTTAGAACTGCTCGATAAAAAAGAAGCCTCCGATACTAAAATTTCTCAATAAAAAAAAACAAAAATCTCTCATTCGCCGTAACAATATAAAAACGAAACCGTTCCGAGGGAAACGATTTAACACTAGATTTACGGAACCCATCAAAATGACGGTTCACTAATTTTTTAATTTACGATTATTTATATCGTAAAGATACATTTATGAGTTATTTATTCGCTATTTGCACAACTTGCGGCAAATATTGCAATAACATTCGTGAAAAATCAGAATAAATATCTTATCGTTACTTTAATAAACTGATATAAAACAGTTGTTTGTCGTGCTCCGTAAATCTAGCGTTAAACAGCGACCAGCCTGTTCTACTCGCACGGCATCGGCACAAAACGTTCTACCACCCCTTCACAATCACACCCGCGCACAGCAATGTTCCCCAGCGATCCGTTCCAGACGACGGAAATCGAACCAGCCGAGGAAACATTCTACGAGCAAACCTGTCAGAGAAAAGCGTGAGTTAGGAGCCGACGATCCGACGAATCCAGGCGAGTCACACGCGATCGGAAACCGCGGAGAATCGCGCGGAGTATCGCGGAAAAGCGAGAACGCCGCGACCGTGGCAAGGGGTGCGGGAGAAAAGGGGAGAAGAAGAAGAAGAAAAAAATGCGGGACAGGTACCTCTCACGTTCCGCTACGAAGCCAAGGTGTTCACTGGCGTGTCTCTGGGCGGCCGTGCGTCACTGCAAACTGGCTTACTCTGATCTAATAAACAACACACTCTGGTCCGCGTGTACACGAAAACGTGGCGCTCGTGCGTTCACGTGCACCCAGTCGCGTACTCGACTCCCACACGACTGCAGCCACCCACCCACATCGAGGGACGAGCAGACGGAGAATAAACGACGTATCTTTTCCCTTTTATCACGATGGAGTACGCTGCGATGCCGGCTCCGAATCACGACTAATCGCGACCGACCACCTCCTGGAGTATTCTCCTGCGGGTGCAAACACGTTCGCGAAACACAACGCACACAGAGGCGCGCGTACAAAGCCGCGCACGTACACACACACTCGCACACACACACACACACACACACACGTACAGAGAACCGTGACGCGAATCCACGCGAGTACGAGTCGTTACGAAGGCTTTGCAACTGTCTGTGTGGGAGTAAGTACCGAGCGAGCTTCGTTGCGGCAAAGCTTTCTGTCTCTATTCCTTTCTTGCCTCTGCTTCCATCCTTCTCGCTTAGCTAGCCGCTGGCATACGCCTCTCTCCGTTCGCTGTCTCCAGTTTACACGGTTGCTTTTCTTCTCTTTTTCTCGTTCCCTCCGCCAGTCTCTCCCTTCGGCCGGCTATCTCGCGATCTAGCCCGTCTCTCCGTCGGTTCCGTTCGGCATCGGATTCACCGTCCCGCTCGCTTTTCTTCGAACTCGCTCGACCGCTCATCCTTATCTTTTATCTTCTCCCCATCCGTCTCCCGGCTGCACTTTTCTATATTTATATTCGTGCACAGCTTCCCTTCCGGCATACTGACGACGTTCTTCCCTCTCGCTCTCCCTCTCTCTCTCTCTATTTCTGTTTCGGTTAGTCTCGGCCCCTCTGTCTCTCCTTCTCACATCCACTCGAGCCTTCTCTGCCTTTCGCTCTTTCTTCCTCGCTCGGTTCTCCCGTTTCTTTAACCCACTTTCCGACACCAGCACGACCGAGCGTCGACTTCACCTGCACCCACCGACGGCCGCCAAAGAGCTGCTCCCTTCCTGCTTCCGTGCGCTCTGCATACGGTCCAAAACCTTCCGCCGGAGTTACCTGGTTCCGTGTTCACCCCACGCGGAATTCACCCCGGCGATTCAGGTGCCGAGATTAGGCTTAGGAGATTACGATAGCGTTATCTCCTAGTTGGTCTGGAACGCGGTCATTTTTGGCGAAATTGAAAGTCTAAACAGCGGATAAGGACCACGTCTCCTTGAACGTCGCCTTTCGAGGAACGCGTTCAAGTGGCTGCAGCTGCGGGTCGAAGCGACGTTGGCGACGCGACTTGTTAAAGTCCGCGTAATGTTAAAAGTTGCGCGGACAGTCGCGGCTAAAATTCGCACGATCCTTTTCGCAATACTGGAGACTTTCGTTGGAAACACATCCGATGTGTTTCGCACATTCTAACATGTTCTTTTTTTAAATACTTTTTAACACGTTCAGCGTCGACCACTAAAATTCCCTCGAAGTCGAAGCAATTTAATTGATTAAAGCGAAACTAAAAAGTTAATATTGATCACGGTGGATGACATCGGAACACTTTCGCATCCGAAACAACCTAGTCGAATTCAGTTTGTTCGAATGTATTGCAATGAAAATGAGTTTTCAAAGTTGGTCACAAATTAGTGTTGCCCGTATGCGACCGACGCAGTGCTCAATGTGTTAAAGCTTAAATTGCAATCGTCTGTGTATTGCCCACAGTTCAATTAAAATATGTATACACTGTAATTAAATAACCAAATTATAGGTACTCTTAAACGCGTCGAGACATAGAAGAAACGTGCATTTTAATTCTTTCGACATTGTAACTTTACAACGTTATATTTAATTGCAGAGTTATCCGACGAATGTAACGTTTCGTTTATTGAAATTTCTTAATTAATTCCGTCATGACTGGTTCAATTTTAATGGCGATTGTTTTGTAGAGGTAGAGAACTGCATCGACGTGAGGCAAGCATGAAACTGATCGATCCATAAGCTCTCAGGGATAAATAGACGCGAGATGAAATCTCTATTTTTTACCGGATGTTGTCTTCTAGGTTATTAATATTGTGTTGATGGACTTTGGTTTTATGGTGTATTGTGGTGTGCTTAATCTAGTCGTAACCATGTTTTCTATGGACGAGAAAAACGCTGTCCAGATGGGCAGTGATATCGAAGGGCTAGATTGTTCAAGCGAAAGTTCGATTCAAAATCTTAAACGAATGGAACAGCGAAAGTTGATAATAATATTAACAAGTGCAGCAGATTTCCTAATATTATATACATGTTACGATATACAGTAATTTCTCCTAAATCCTCGCTCAGATTGCCTATAAGAATGGACAATTTGGGAAGATGAGATACGATTGTTCGAGCCTAGTGTCCCGTTTTCCTAGTTACCGATTGTCAACAATTATAAAAACGAGACGCAAGACTCGAATAATCGTATCCCGTCTTCTTATATTGTCCATTTTTGTGCGCACTCTGAGCGTGAATTAGGGAGAATTTATTGTAATTGTAATACTTTTGGTAATTTGGAATGCCGAAGTTAGTTCCAAATACAGTAAATTAATTCTCCTTAATTGACGCTCAGTTTGTGCAGAAAAATAAACAATTTGGGAAGGGAAGATTCGACTATTCGAGCCTTGAATCTCGTTTTTCTAGTTACCGATTGTCAACAATTATAAAAACGAGACGCAAGGCTCGAACAATCGTATCTCATTTTCCCAAATTGTCCATCTTTTTACGCAATCTGAGCATGAATTAGGGAGAATTTATTGTAATTGTTATACTTTTGGTAATTTGGAATGCCGAAGTTAGTTCCAAATACAGTAAATTAATTCTCCTTAATTGACGCTCAGTTTGTGCAGAAAAATAAACAATTTGGGAAGGGAAGATTCGACTATTCGAGCCTTGAATCTCGTTTTTCTAGTTACCGATTGTCAACAATTATAAAAACGAGACGCAAGGCTCGAACAATCGTATCTCATTTTCCCAAATTGTCCATCTTTTTACGCAATCTGAGCATGAATTAGGGAGAATTTATTGTAATTGTTATACTTTTGGTAATTTGGAATGCCGAAGTTAATTGCAAATACAGTAAATTAAATTCTCCCGAATTCGCGCTCAGATTGCGCACAAAAATGTACAATTTCGGAATAGGAGATACGATTATTCGAGCCTTACAACTCGTTTTTATAGTTATTGACGACCGGTAACCATAAAAGCGAGCCGCAAGGCTCGAATAATCGTATCTCCTCTTCTTAAATTGTCAATTTTTGTGCACAACCTAAGCGCGAATTAGGGAGAAATTACTGTAATACCGAACGACGCGAGAAATTATTCTACGCTGTTATCTTTGTGTTTATTGATAACACCTGCATCTGGCCTCAATGTTTGGGGCAGATAAACAGCTTAAAAAAGATTTCCTTTTTTAAAATGGCTTTTCGATTATTCACAGGTGGCCCACTTATGAACGGTAGCATATGTCGACACGGTAAACTAGATAGAAAGTAGTGTATTATTCATTGGTATATTTAACACGTCGCGCGATGGCAGCTATCGACGTAACATCGACCTTCTTGACTCCAATGCACCGATCGAGTCAATTCGACCCAACAGTAAACTTCCGCTTTCTCATAGTATTTTTTGATTATCGACGCGCAGACTTAATAGGTAAAATACAGTAATTTCACCGTAATTCGCGGTCAGATTGCGCGCAAAAATGGGCAATTTGGGAAGAGGAGATAACCTTGCGTCTCGTTTTTATAGTTGTTGACAATCGGTAACTATAAAAACGAGTCGCAAAGTTATCTCTTCTTCCCAAATTCTCCATTTTTGTGCTAAATCGGGGCGCGAATTAGGGAGAAATGACTGCGAACATTTGTAATTTTAGAATGCCTGATGGCAATGTAACAATTTGCGGAACCGTGAAATAAATTAATAAATGTTTACGCTCTTTTAATGACACGGGACGATTTATCTACTGTGTATCAATCGGATTATGAAAGTGAAAGGGTGAAAGGATTGAATGAACAATCGAATTAAACAGAACAAAATTTCAACGAAATTCATTCGGGTAAATTATTTCGTCTGAATAATTAGTTGAAAGGGGGAATACACGGAGGAATGTGAATCGTTTATGTGGGTATCTTGCGACCACGCGGTACGGCTTCGTGTATTTTTGAAGCTTGACTGTGCATGATAAAACGAAGGGGAGAACAAGAAGGATGATAGTAGGCACGGATCGATGCTCTCAACCCACAGAATATCGGCTTCTTCGGAAATGCTTCCGAGTTGTTCGAAAATAAGAAGGTTCCGTTATACTCTCGTTCCAACATGCGAAAGCCGTATTTTAAACAGCATTCAGACTTTTTAAATCGAATTGTATCGCAATGCTCGGTACACGTGGACTATGTATGCAGATATTTGCATGCAGTGTTCGCAAAATTAACACTTGAATGGCGAACAGTTTTTGCGATAATATGACTCGACCTGCTTAAGATCATTTATAATTCTGTTCATTGATTTTTTTCAACATATTTCTTCAGGTGTTCCTTCTGCGTTAGTTTTTCTATAGATTCAGGTTAACGAATGATGCGAAAATCTAAATGAATCGTCAGAGACTGAAAATAGCAATAAAAGTGGAAATAACGATATTTATTATACTATGGAAACAATTTAACCCGAGGACTGCTGTTCAATTGTTAAATAAACAGAGCATAATTTTTTATTTCACTTATCGTATCAGATGAAACGAATTATTCGATCGTCTTGATTTTTTATAACATAATTTATGTTTCGTTTCGATATTTTCATCTAGAGGAACATTTTTAATTGAACCGTAAAAATTAATCACTCAACCGTTAATGTCAAAATTTCGATTTTCGCGTAACAAAAGAACGCAAAATTAAATTTAAATCAGGAAAATTAATTTAGCACTGCTGCAACATTTCTTTCGCGAAAGAAATGATTTTCATAGGTAGGAAGCGTGTGTTTCTCTTGGTCAATAGACGAATGTTTTTGTTCTAAGTTCTACAAATGTTGGAGTTCCAAATCAAAATTGATTACCAATGTGAACTGTGCGATGAACCCGGGGAAGCCGTACGCAACGTAAGAGACGATAGGTCGACCATAATTCAAACCTTCGGTTTAAAATTGCAGCAGTTACGAAACAATGCAGATCAAGAATTTTACGTAACTTTATACAGAATTTCGAAGACTTTCAATGAGAGTAGGTCTCCGTAGCAACCTTCAAGATCTTATTGAACGACTTCTTGTGTTTCGAGCTTGGATACTAATCGTGTCACGTTGAATTTCAAATGCAGTCCTGACAGTTTCCGAAGATACACCGACATTTTCAATTTTACAATTCCAGTTCGAATATTTCGACATAGTGCTTCTCCATTCGACTATAGAAGATTACGCAAGTACAGTAAATTCTCCCTAATTTAACGTTCAGATCGTACACAAAAATGGACAGTTTGAGAAGAGGAGATACGATTAATCGAGCCTTGCGGCTCGCTTTTATGGTTACCGAACATCAACAACTATAAAACCGAGTCGTAAGACTCGAATAATCGTATCTCCTCTTCCGAAATTGTCCATTTTGTTGCACAATCTGAATATCAATTAGGGAGAATTTATTGTACTTTCAGTAACTGTACTTTACTGTACTTTTCGCTGTATTTTCAGCGAATCGATACTACACGTTAATTATTCGAGTTTGGTTTCTCCGTATTTTATAGAAACAATGTTACGCTGCAAATGCAGAAAGCTCCGCAAACAGCACTAAAATAAAATTGACATAAAGCCGGAACGAGAGTCAAGTAATAAAACTACAACGTCCAGGCTTTAAAATGTTAACGATCACTGTGTGGAATACTGTGAAGCAATAAAGATGGTCCACGGTTGGGTTAGGTTAAACTGTGGTGTACAAGTAGCAAAACGAAGAGTGGAGTAAATAAATATATGCACAGGATTCTAACAATATATGAAATCAAGAAAAGTGGATGGAAAAATAATGAAAATTCAACAAATACGCAAGACGAATGAGAGAAAATCAATCAATAAATAAATGAACAAATTGCGTGCATACAATGGACAGAATATGAAATTGGCTACTTAAATACATTAAGGATAAAATTTTAATAGTATAACAGTAAATGAACTGCAATAATCCGAGATTGTGGATTATTATGGCAAACAAGAATTACCTATATTAACACTAGATTTACGGAACCTGTCAAAATGACGGGTCACTAATTTTTTTAATCTACGATTGTTCATATCGTAAAGATACATTTATGAGCTACTTATTCAATTTATGTGTTACTTGCGGCAAATGTTACAATAACACTAGTTAAAAACCAAAATAATTGTCTTATTGTTACTTTTATATTGTTACTTTTATAAACTAATATAAAACAACTGTTTTTTGTGCTACGTAAATCTAGTGTTAATTGCAAGATAGAGAAGCTATATCCACGTTCAGATTTCTGTTCTCAATGATTTTACAGTGTCGGAAGGAATGCAACAATATCCTTAAAATGTTATTAAGGTAAACTGTAAAAAGTTAAAATGTTAACAAATCAAAATGTTCTTGCATCAGTCAAGTCCATCATCAGTCAAGAAATCAGTCGCTAATGGCTCTATTAAAATAACAAAAAGGCACTGTTGAAAACAAAAAATAGTTTCTATTGAAATTTTCAAAAAGGTTTCACCCTTTTGTTTTCGATCGGCACAATTTATTTTTTACATGCATGAACTCCATTTATGGCGTACGGATGAAGTATTCACATTGCTGGTCGAATTCGTCCAGTTTATTGTTCGATGCTGATCGCGATGCAGAGATTTTCCTTCAGCTTGTAAACAAGAATGGACAATTTGGGGAGAGGAAATACGACAATAATAAAAAAAAAGGAGCAAGGCACAAATAACCACTAACCACTAACACGTTTACCCTAAATCCAGCGAACTCTTAAAACTGACTGACGCGTGTTGCTTTATAAGAATTACGAGTCTGTATTTATTGAGACATTTTGGCCACTTTTATTATAGTGTGTGCCTCAATTGAGATGTTTATTCAACTGTTCCCTATGAGAGAGTCTTCGAAATTTTAATGAGTGCAAGATAGAAAATTTGAATCTAATCATTTTGACCGGTACGGTAGGTTTAGCATAAATTGCGGTAAAATGAGTACAGTAAATTCTCCCTAATTGACGCTCAGAAATGGACAGTTTGGGAAGATTATTATTATATTATTGTTATTATATTATTATAATATAATTATAATATAATTAATATATTATTATATTATTATTATTATTATTATTATTATTATTATATTATATTATATTATTATTATTATTATTATATTATTATTATTATTATATTATTATTATTATTATTATTATTATTATTATTATAATAATATTATATTATTATATTATTATTATTATATATTGTAGTATTATTCGAGCCCTGCGGCTCTTTTTTATAGTTATTAACAATCAGTAACTGTAAAAACAAGCCGCAACGCTCGAATAATTGTATCTCCTCTTCCCAAATTGCCCATTTCTGTTTACAAGCTGCAAGAAAATTCGGTAGAATTTACCGTATATTTGACAGCAATAACGCGTACGAAATAATAATCGGGCACGTATTTCACCCGCCGAAACGTGGACACGAATTGTCGTTTGGTAACGAGCATCGGAGTCCAGATAACAGCACGGTCGGTGCGAGCCCCGAGACATACGACACCGGAAGGAAAAATAATTGATTACCAGGCCTATTTTTGTTTGAATGATCGTCAAGGTGAAAAAGAGAAAGGGGCGCGCGACGGCTGTAGAATTTTCGGGTCGCGGAACATTCTGTGATATTCCAGGCGACCTAGATTTCCAACCAATTGTGCGCATTTCGCAGGGTTTCTACGGCCACTCGTGTAATCCAGCCGACCGGCTGTACAGAAAATAACGTTGTTCATTAATCGGCATTTGAAGCCCCTCCCAGGATAATTTAGATCGAGTTATGAGCAACATGGGAATTCGGATCCGCATCGACTTCGCGTACAGTCCCTACTAAATTGCTGCACGTTGCTTTCTCGATGGCAGATTCGCGAGCATCGATTGCACAGTTTTGCTGTATTTATCGTCTTTCTCGAATTTTTACTGCCTACAGAATAACGTACAGGCGGATCCAGTAAGAATTAGCAAGTGAGTATCTCCGGTATTTTTGGAGGTACGAACAAGTTTTAATAACAAAAGTACTTCAGTATAAAGAGGCCTATAGTATGGCGGTGATAATTGTTTTGCTACTGGAAAAGTTTCGGTGATCTCGAAGTCGTTTTTACATTTTAAATAGAATCATATATGTTTTTTATACACAACAAACTCGAATTTGACGACGACGTCCGCCGCAAATGTAAACGTTTAACACTAGATTTACGGAGCATAAAAAACCAGCTGTTTTATATTAGTTTATAAAAGTAACAATAAGACATTTATTCTGATTTTTAAGAAGTGTTATTGCAACATTTGTCGTAAGTAACATATATAAATTGAATAAATAACTCGTAAATGTATCTTTACGATATGAATAATCGTAAATTAAAAAATTAGCGATCCGTCATTTTGACGGATTCCGTAAAGCTAGTGATAAATCTATGATATTTACACATTCTTTTGTCTTTTCTTTTACCTAAAATTGTGTCATTATAGTTATAACGGATTATTGGAAAGTAAACAATATTGAAAAGGAATTTAAATAGTTCGTAAATTTTGTCCACAATAATTTCAATATTTTAATAGTTATAACGGATTATTGGAAAATAAACAATATTGAAAAGCAATTTAAATAGTTCGTAAATTTTGTCCACAATAATTTCAATCGTGTTCAGAACTTTTTCCTTGATTTCATTGTAACTTAAAAAGGGGGGATATTTTTTAATTTTGACATTTTTTCTATTATTTTCTTAATCTATTCTATTACAGATTATACAATGTGTTGAAAAGAAAGTGGTTCAAAACTTTAAGGATTTATAGCACTCAGCGGGTGGAGTAAAAAATATAGAATCGACGTGGATCCGATAGTCAATCCTTTCGACGGCAAATCGATTTTAAGTATCCGAGAATATTCGATAACGTGAGTGAGTTTCTCCGCCACGCATTGACTGCAAATAGGGAAGTTGATTCAGAAGTACGTTCGAGGTTGCCAACGCAAGATTGTTACACTAGCATCAACACGGATTCTTCCATAAATGCAAATTTAATAATACGAATAAAACGAATTACGAAAATGAATAGAAAATACACGTTAAATCATTCGGAAGGAATACTTGCCGATGTACGTCTGCATTGCAACAGAGAGAAGACTGGAAAACTTATTCTGACAAAGAAAGTTTGTATTAAATTTGCATTTATGAAAGAATCCTTGTTGATGCTAGTCCAGTGCTCGGAATGCTCGGGCACGCAACACGAGACTCCACCTTCTGACTACCGCCGCGGCTCCTCGTCCCCCGCAGTGCTGCCATCGGCTCGCGATGACGCTGCGGTGGTAAGCCGATGGAAGCGCCGCGGGGAGCGAGACGGTGCGGCGGTAGTCAAGAGGTGGAGCCTCATGTTGCGTGCCTGAGCATTTCGAGCACTGATCTAAAGCATCGCGTGCTCGTTAGGGAGATCACGATAAGTACTTATAATTTCTTCAAATTTTTCTGACGATCAACGTGGAATTAACAGGCAGGTTATAACGCATTTCAGATATTTTCTTTCATAAAGACTGAAATAGCAATGGCGCCTTCTTTCAAAATTATTACATAAGCTCTTCGGGACCTAATTTTGGATATACAGAGAACATACTATTTACGAGCTGCACGATGACATCAATTCATACTTGTTTGTCCGTATAATTAATGCAATTATCTTTATTATGTGTTATCTAAGCGTCTTCATTAATAAGAAATAAAGTTATGAAAGCAACTGTGTAATATTTAGCTAATTAATTTTTTTAGTTTACATCGAACTAAACCGTTTTATTATTCATTAGAGATTAGGATTAGTAATTAGCAATTCAGAAGAATAGAAGTGCGAAGGTTGAAGAAAACAAGATATGAGCCAATAGTAGTTCAAACGAAGCACTACAAGTAAAGTTAATTAATTCTGTATGTATACAGGGTGGGGCATTTGAAATACTTTTTTTCAAAATCAATAATTTTTTTATAGGTGAAGTAGTAGAAGAATATGTTTTTCATTGTAGTTCATATGTTGCGACCTTGAGTGACCTTCATTTATAGGTCATTGTATTCGTTTTGAACGGCTTCGTCAGAATATAAATAAAACAATTATGTCATCTTATTTAAAAAAAAAAACAAGTTTAATTTTCATATGTCCTCTACGCCTTCGCCTATAAAAAGATTATTGACATTGTATAATGTGCCCCTCGAAATCAAACAACTTTTGTCCGACACTTTTTTGTTCTATCGTCAAAAACAAGCGAATTATTCAGGTGCCTCTTTTCAAATGCTCCACCACTGTATCATCGAACTATGTACAGCATAAATTTTAATACGATGAATGTTAATTCTTCATATAGCGCGAGAAATGTTCATTCACTGCGGGCTTCTCATTCATTCGCCAAATCACCTTATATCTCGATCTATCGTTTTAAATATAATTATATTACACGTACTTCACAAACAGTGTCATCTATTTGCACTTGCGAATAGAATTCAGTAAAATTACTTTTGAAATAGACTAGTACGAAATTTCCCTTCGAAATAGGATTACATGAATAGGAGCGTCGATATCGATTACTATAATACGCTAAAATATGTGGGCAGTTCTGTGGAATCCCACAGAACGCCGGGTTAATTGCACTGTCTCGATAAACGCATTCCCATTTGTCCGACAAGGAATGTACTAGATCTGGAGTAACCGATTTTGTCGAAACTTTGTACGCATATACAGAGTGTTACAAAAGTGTTCGAATCGAATGAAATGGGTAATCCCTGACATAGTTTAAGATAATTAAGAAAATAAGGTCATTTCTGAAATTCCAAGAGCTAACAACATTTTTGGAATATTCTGGGATATGTGAAAAGAATTCAGTAATTTCATTACACGATATAGATTTACGTCGATCATTTCAGAAGTCCTTTTAAATTCTACTAATTGCATTTCATTCAGATCGTTTAGTAACACGAATAGCACAACATTAAATAATGATCGCGAACATGGAGAAATAATTACTGCACTTAAATGGAATTTAATACGAGATTGAGTTCGTACCATAAAAAGTGCCATAATTACCCAACAGTCTTGTTACGTATCCTGAATCATTCGAGAGTGCAAAGGGGTTAAATTATCTATTATCTATCGCAAGTAAATTTGGTCGCATCTTGCGAGATCATGTTGTGAGTCTTTTTGTGAAAGAAAATGTTTCAGTCTTCACGAAAATTCTCACTCTTATAGCAAATGGTAATTAACTTTCTTCGTGGCTAGATTAATTACGAATATTACGCTTGCAGAAAGGAATTGAAACATGTACTCCATTTCTGAGCGGATACAGTAATGTCTCTCTAATTGACGCTCAGGTTGTCCACAAAAATGGATAATTTGGGAAGAGGAGACACGATTATTCGAGCCTTGCCGTTCGTTTTTATAGCTACGAATTGTCAACAACTATAAAAACGAACTACAAGGCTCGAATAATCGTATTTCCTCTTCCCAAATTGTCCATTTTAGTGCACAATCTTAGCGTCAGTTAGGGAGACATTACTCTGTATTGCCTTCCGCGTTATAAATATTCTTTTGATGGACTTTGGTTTTACGATGGCAAGAACACTTATACAACACCCTAGAGACAACATCCTAAGAGCACCCTATACAGGATGTCCTATAATTTTTGTATTTCCGGGAACTGAAAGGTTCATGAGATAGTAACTTTTTCCTTAGCGAAAATGCGATCCGCGGCTTCGTTTACGAGTTATTAACGAAAAACAGTGATCAATGAGAGGTGAGGACCAGCTGGCGCGTGGCGGCCGAGCCAATGAACGGAACTGGGCTCCGTGCGCTCGTTGGCTCAGCCGCCTCGTCTCGCGCTAGCCGAGCTCGCTTCTCATTGGTCAGTGTTTTTCGTTAATAACTCGTTAACGGTACCTCGGAGAACATTTTTGTAAAGGAGAAAGTTACTTCAAATGATCGCAGGAATCCCATATTTTCCGGAAATACCATAATTTTGAGACACCCTGTATATTGTAGATGCGCCGATAGGCTGCCGTAGTGTATTTAATCCAACGCCCTGTATATTGGTAAACAGAAGAACGAATTCTATAGATGTATAAAGTTTCAACAATATCGGTGACCCCAAGGCCTTGCACTCTCTTTGCAGACGTAAGAAAAAGATCAATGTGATTTCAAAGATGGTTAGAGTCCTCACTCACCTCTTAACGATCCTCTCAGCGCCATCGTCGAGCAGCCTGCTTCCGGTGTCCTTGAAAGCGGCCCTCTTTTTGTCCGTGACGGCGGCTTCCACCAAGATCGTGAGTTCCGGCTGATCCGGTTGCGCTAGGCTTCCGATCTTGATTCCATCCCGACTCTTCTGCCTGGCCAGACTCCTAAGGCCCCCCCTCTTCGATCCCTCGCTGCCAGTCCTGCTCAGTTTCCTCTCCTTCCTCTCCCCCTCCACCGACTTGCCGATCCCCTCCCCGACGTCCTGGACCTTCGACAAGTCCAACAAAATCTCCGTCTTGATGTTCCTCTCGGACACCTTGTTCTCCTCCTCCGCAGGGTCCACCAGCGTGTTCTCCGAGGTGGACTTCGCCAGGCTGACCAGCTGCAGGTGCGAAGTGTCCACCGTTTCCGGGGAAGGCACTCGGCCGCTCCTCACCCTAATCGAGTCCAATAGCACAACCACTTCCGGCGGAGAGTGCACCTCCACCCTGGCGACAGGTTCTTCGAGCCTGCTGGCCGCGACCTCCTCGGCGGTGATGATCCTAGCCTTGACCAGCTGCACCTCCGGCAGAATGCCCGAGATCTCGCTAGGCTCCTCGAAGAAGATCTCCTCGACGTTCTCCTGTATCCTGACCTCCTTCTTCGCCTCGTCCAGCAGAGACTCCCTCGACGACTCCCTGGAGAACGTTCTCTTTCTCATCGAACTCCTGCGCTTCGGCGGAGCCTCCGTTTCCGGTGTCAGGCCGATCCTCGGCTCCGCAGCCGCCACCTGAAGCCGATCGTAGCTCGTAAGCCTCTCCGATATTACAGTGGACGGCGACTTCATCGAGTCTTCGGGAGTACTCTTGACTTCCTCCGCTCGTTGGCTACCTCTGTCGTCAACTCCTTCGGCCGGACGGGCCTTCTCCAACTCGTTCAAACTGGACGGACGCACTCGTTGCTCCTTCGTCTCTTGGACGACGATTTCCTGGCTATAGTGGTCCGTGAAGGTCAAAATGTTGTGTCTCGACAGGAACTCCGTGACCCTCTCGATACATTCTTGCTCCTTCTGCAACTTCCTGTGCTCCTTCGATCTCGACACCTCCTCCAGGCTTTTCTTCCTCTTCGAGACCTCCGGCGTAACCGAGTCCGGAACCCGTCTGGAGTCTTCGTCGCCTTCTTCCATCTCGTCGAGCTTCAGCGTCGCGGTTCTGTCGTCGGAATCGGTGCTCTGTCTCTTGACGATCTTCTGCCTCGCAACTTTCTCAGGCTCTTCGCGCGTCGTCGGCGACTCCTGCAACGGGGGCATCTTCTCCACAGTGTCCATGCGAGTCGACTCTCTCCTCCTCTCAAGGTCGGGCCGCTTTTTGACCGGTACTTGCGGCTCGGGTTGCTTCTCCACCGACGGCTTCTCGTCCGACGGTTCTGGCTTTAATTTCACTTTCGGCGCTACCTTTTCTACCCCTGCCGTGACGACGTGGCTGTACCTCGCGGCTATCTTCATGTCCTGGGACGTTGGGCTTATGTCCGCGATGATCACGTCCTCCAGAGAACTGCTGCTGGCTGGGTAGAACTCGTGAACGTCGACTTCCACTGTTTCCAAGGGTTTCTGAACTAGAGGAAGCACTCGACGCCGCTCAGCGGGACTGATCACAGGCGTCAATGGCGACGCGTCCTTCCAGTTGTCCTCATCCTCGTCGTCGGATTCCGGTTTGTCCATAGACAGCTCTGTTACACCTGCGGTTTTAGGGAATAGTGAGAAACGTGCTACTTTACGTTCATCAGGGATTTCGGAATGTTTTCATGCACTCTTTTCGTCTTCTACCAACCCTTTGCATTCGAAGCTATTTTAACTTTAAATCCAAAATAGAGTAATTTCTCCCTAATTCGTATTGAAATTGAGCACAAAAATGGACAATTTGGGGAGAGGAGATACGATTGTTCGAGCCTGCGACTCGTTTTTATAGTTGTTCACGAAACTAGCAAACGGCAACCTTCAGATATAAATGGATCGCTACCTCTAGATATAAAATTGCAATTTTTCGGAAGAATTGAATTTACACTGAAATGCGAAGTAAGAGTTGAACATCGCGATGCATAATCTTCCTCGATTATAAAGGAGAAACGACGATACTTTAACTCTATTGTGGCTAAACATAAAATAAATCGTATTCTGTAAATAATAATCGTATCTCCTTCTCCCAAATTACAATATATTTTTGTGTGAAAATCTCAGCGCGAATTAGGGAAAAATTACTGTAGTTTCTCCGACCTACGTTAATTTTGCACGACTCGCAATTAGTGCTTTTTATGCATATAAAATTGAGTCTCGTGACTCTCACAATTACATTTTTAACCATTTTTCTAGATATACAAAAATTGCACAATGCAAAAGTTACTTTGAAACGTGACGTAACAAATTTTTGCGGTACCTTAGAGGCGCCGCTCGAATGGAAATGGTTAAATTAATCATCTGGAGTTCGGTGAAACTTCGAAGTCAGAAACTGATTTATCGTCTTTTTTTTTAAATCTAAATCTATTTTTAGACAGAACGTGACAAAAATATACTGTTTTGTTGTCTCTTGTTCTCAATTAAAGACGTTGTGGATTGTCATTTTCGATTCTTATTTTACTTTTTATTTTTCTTATTTTCTATTTAAATTGTCAATTTGTTGTTAAATCATATCTAGAGGTTAAGATTTGCTGTTTGCGATTTATACAAATTTGTTCGCAATCATATATAAAAATTTGGTATTATATATATAATTTTGGGACACCCTGTATAATATATATAATATGATACATATATATATATTATATATATATATTATACAGGGTGTTCCAAAATTATGATACTTCCGGGAAATGAGAGGTTCCTGAGGTTATTTAAAGTAACTTTTTTCTCAGCGAAAATGCAATCCGCGGCTTTGTTTACGAGTTATTAACGGAAAACAGTGACCAATAGGAGACGAGCTTGGCTGGCGCGCGGCGGCGAAGCCAACGAGCGCACGGAGCTCGATTCTGCTCGTTGGCTCGGTCGCCAAGCGCCGAGCGAACTCGCCCCTCATTGGTCAGTGTTTTTCATGAATAATTCGTTAACGATGCCTCGGAGAAAATTTTTGTAACGGAAAAAGTTGCTTCAAATCACCTCAGAAATCCCTCACTTCTCGGAAACATCATAACTTTGGGACACCCTGTATATTATAATATATATTATAGATAGTATATATTACATATATATTATGTTATATACAAATATTGTATATTAATTCTGTGCTCCTGGATTGACGCTTTAGCTGCGGAAAATTTATCAAAAGGGTACATTTTTCAGATTTATTCTAAAATTGATCAAAAAATTAGCGTCGTCATTTCGGAATGAATGTGGTGACCGTTTATAACGTATTATCATTCTGTATTGAAGCGGAGACTAATTTGGAGAATCATTGAAAATTAGTATAGTATACCTGATCTGGAGGAGAGGAAGTCCTCGAGCTCGGCTGCGTGATCTGTCGTTTCGCTTTCGTTCGGGAAGCTTTTGCTGCGTCTTACGGGACAAATCGGCGGCACCCTCTACCGTGTGATCGGCCATCGGGACATACAAACAAAATCGAGAGAAATCAAGCAATTAATCCCATCGTCAAGCATACCGTCTCTGTGGCAGTAGAGAAAGGTAGAGCGATTTACGCGGGAAAGAAAAGCAGTCTCAAATTGTGCTACTTTGTTGAAAATGCAATTATTTACTCGAAGCGTAATTCTTCTTGTGAAACGACAGATTCGAAGACAGAGATACTGTTAATGACACAAACTCGGGATTAGGTTCGTCAGAATGTATCTGGCGATAAATATACATCAGTCTCTTTGCAATTCATGAACAATATAAAATCATATCGTTAATCGTAATTACACGGAAAAGGCAAAAATTCTAGTTCATATCAATGTTTGTAAATTAATATGTCTAAAACTTTACAATTAGACATTGGAAAATTGTAATACATTGTGATACTGTGGAGAAAGTATTACTGCAAGTGAAACACTAGATTTTTATCAATGACAACAGAAATACTTTTTAACATAGTAATTATTCTATTAATTGAGAATTTATAAATAATAATCATTATCAATTATATTAACAAGTAATCTTTTATTTTATAATTGTTTTCTTAATTTTTATATTATATTGATATTGTTCTTAATTTTTCGAAGCTTTCTCTGCAATGAATAATTTTCACTCGAAAGATTGTTAAATTCATAGAAATAACAACAAACATAAAATAAAGTTTGCGAAAAAATAAATGCTGGAAAATGGCAAAAAGAAAATAGATCATTTACTATCAGATATGACCTCGAAACAAACAATAAAAATCGATTTGTTGCATCGATCGTTACACGTAAATGTCATTAATAACATTTTGCGCAAACATTTGATATCAAAAAATGTTTATACCACGTTTTGTAACATACATTGTCCTCAGTCTGACGAAGAATTAGAAAGGAGAAATGGTTCGCCTATGGTCAGGCATACAGTCTGAAATGTCAGAACGTTTCCAGCGAAAATTCAAATCAAATTATATCATTAATATTTCACCGATTTTATTAATAAATTTCTCGCATTAGGAGATCAATCATTCGCAGCAACTCTGTCCAAAAGAGAGGAATAAGAATGAGTAAAATTGGAAATTAGAGTAGACACAGTTTCAAATATTACATAGAGTGTATGTAAAACGAAACAACAATTTCAAACATCTATGAAATAATAGTGGACGACTAATATTTACATTACTATGTTCCATATATCGTTCGCACTCGTACATTTCCTTTGTCTTTCTTACAATTAAATCAATAATCTAATCAAGAGGATCGATCGATTTTTACAGCTTACGCGCGGAACGTTCTGTCCATTACTTCGAAATGTGTATTTTTTAATGTACTTCACAAAGTTTAAAAATGGCCATGTACTTAACACGGAGCGACAATACAAACGATTTTAAATTGCGTACGCTGGGAAGTACGGCAATTTGCTTGATCACAAATGTATACTGCCAAAGCATCAGATCGGGAAATACTTTACACGCTGCCTTCACCACTAGCAACAAACAATAATGTCTACATAATTAAATTCGATGGGTGAAAATTCGACAAATTTGAATTTGAGCTGCTAATTTGAGCTGCTAATTACGGTACGATTACTTTAAATATTTAGGTCGGTGAGAACGTTTCAGCACGTTGAAAATATACCAGTTTACTGTAATTACAAATAGCCCTGGCCAGAGCAATCCCTTTCATCTATCGTTATTCGAAGATTGTAACATTTGATATAACATGAAAATGGAAGAGCTTAAAAATGAACAAAAAAGGAAAAAGTTCACAAATACCAAAATTCAAATAGTCGAAAATTGTTCAATCCGATAATATAAAACACTGGAGAAGATAAACACTTAAAGGTTCAAAAATTTCATCGAACACCTTGATGCTTCAAAAATTGTAAAAATTCATGTGTCATAAAAATTGAGGAGTTCAAAAACGAAAAAATCCAAAAGCCTGGCAATAGAAACATTCAAAGGGACAAACACATAAAGGTTTGAGTACTTCTTTTGATTTCTTGACGCACGAGAAATTGTAGATTTTTAAGTATCGTAAAAATTGAAGAGCTTGCGAATGTTTGCATTTAAATGCTTCGAAATTTGAAGAGCTTGAAAACGTTTCAATTTGGAGAGCTCGAAAACAATTAGATCTTGATAATTTGAGAATTCGGCACGAACACTGACGAAGTTGGACACCTAAAAGTTTGGAAGAAAACATATATAAAAATTCGGCAACTCGGTGACCCGAGAATATTGTACAGGTTGACGAATTAAAAATCGGAGAAATCAGAAGCTATAGAATATACGGTAATTCGTGAATTTGAAAGTACACAAGCTCGAAAACCTGCGAAATTACTGGTGGGAAATTAAAAGGCAAATGGTTCAGCGGTACAACAGATCTACTTGAAAGGTATACTAGTCAAATTTCACTCTCACGTCTATAATTCACGGGCTCGATCATCGCAGATATACCTTCGTCTTGATGGAAATCGATAGTTCGTGTATAATATAAAACAAGTAAGCGTTATTCTCATTAGACAACAAGCGTTCCACGAGTCGTATGTCTTAATTGTGCATCCTCACCTTTCCTTTCCGAATGCTTCGATCCCGTTCGATCTTTACACGTCAATCGTACCCGTCAAGTGACGAATAAAAAATCGTCGATCTACGTTCTCGCATTAATAAAATTAGTCCCAACCAGGACAGAAAGACAAAACAGTCTTCACACACATCGATCACCAAAACCTCTCGAAAGGCTGCACTTCAACGGGAGCGCCTTGCAAAACAATGTCGCAGAATTTCCACGAGCGTAAATCGCATACAGAATGTTAAAAGAAAAAAAACAACAAGACCCACGATCACAGTATTCCTTCTTCTTTAACACCCTGTATACTGCATCGTTGTAGATCCTCGCATTAAAGTCTCCCGTTTCATCGAACCAACGTATCGTTTCGCTTGAAACGAACTTGAAAACTTACCTATTACTTTCAAATACATCCTTCGATGTAAAAATTCAAGTTCGGAACCGTTACCGGCAAAATCTGACAAAGCAACAGCCACGGTTTGTCCCAAAAATATTCAGCTTCATACGGACACAACAATTTCTCGTTTTTCATTGATTGTTCTTGTTCATCAATTATGATTAATATTTTTCATAGACCATAGCGTTCACAATACGAAGTCTGCGGAGATGCCGCGTAGCGATTCTTCAAGATGGCGGCGAAGGAAAAAGCCGAGACATGTTCGTGAGAATCGTCAGACAATTATTTTGAATTGAAAATATTTAGTAATTTATTCATCGCATCAATCTTCTACAGTCTGAATTGTTTATACGTATTCGAAATAATTTATGTAACCTATAACCAGCGAATATCAATAGCAAGATATAAACCAACAAAGAATTTGTAATTTTTAACAAAATACTTTATTACGCTATAGCTGGAACTGAAGTTACGTTAAAACAGTGAAAAATCATTGTTAAGTGACTTCAGTCACATAAGTGTCAACGAGCGTTTATAAAATATTACGAAATAATTTATGTAACCTATAACCAGCGAATATCAATAGCAAGATATAAACCAACAAAGAATTTGTAATTTTTAACAAAATACTTTATTACGCTATAGCTGAAACTGAAGTTACGTTAAAACAGTGAAAAATCATTGTTAAGTGACTTCAGTCACATAAGTGTCAACGAGCGTTTATAAAATATTACGAAGGTACCGGAGAACTTGAATTTCTTAAGAAAAATGTACAAATTGAATAGAAAAACACGTGTCGCTCGACAAAATAATTTCAAATTAAATATTAATTGAAAATTATTTATTTATGTATTTATGAAAATTATTATGTATTTATGAAAATTGTCGTTTCGAGTGAAATTTTGCGCCACTCCTTTCATATTATTTATACTCTTTTCTTTTTAATATCGCAAGAATTCGAATAAAAATTAAACCAAAAATATCGTTTTTGGTATAAAACTCGCCATCTCGAAAGAGATGCTACCCACAGCCGTTCAAAAAATGGCGCTGCAGTCTACGATCGTGGTGAACACCGTGTTCGTTGAAAAAAGTTATGGTTTCTCGAACAATTAACAACAAGAAGCGGGAGAACTGCTGGCGCATTCGAAGCACGACGAACGTTTGCCACAAACCGTGATACACGAAAATAGAAAAATGAAACAACGGCTGGGAACGGTGAGAGGGTTTATACGAAGAACACGTTTAGGCAAAAGAAAAAACACTCATGTATAATATTACATCATGATTGGTCATTGCTTTCGGATATGAATATCATTGTTATTATTAAAACAGTCGTACGACGAGCACATTCGTGTATTATGTGTGTGTGTGTGTGTTTCTTTTTTGTTGTGTGTATATTATTATTTAATCGAATATCATTCTTTTTTTTATGCTTTTCGTTTGTTTTGTTTCTTTGGTCGATTAACTGCGGCAAATTGATCGAACTTGCTTCGCAAACGGTCCCGGTCTGGACGATTTAAGCATTGCCCTGAAAAATGAAAAATAACATTGCCGAATTAGTTTGGCGGGAACGCGTGGTGCACGCCGGCGATATTTAAAGAGACAGACAGACAGACAGACAGACAGGTAACAACAACAACAACAACAATAACAACAACGACAACAAAAATAGAAAAAAAAGAGACAAGAGACAATGAAGGAACAACGCCTACGGAATCGTGATCGGCCGTACGCATTCCATCGCGGAGCATTCCCTCTAACAATCATTTTTTTTTTCTTTGCTACTAGAAAACAGAAGCGCGCTAACGTGTTGAAACGCTAGAGATGCTTTCGTGTCTGACGTGAATCGTTTAGCAGAAACGGGGAATAAGCCTGTACGCAAGTGTTAATCGCGTCGCTGCGATCAATATTGTTATTATTAACGATATTGTCGTACGTGGCGTGTTTATTTCGACTAGAAACACTGGAATACTTCGAAGAATATAGGTGACGAACGTTATCTGTCCCGACAGTGCTATCGATTGTCCGAATCTTTAGGACAAAACGTTCACACCTGTCGAAAACATACTTTTCGATAAGTATAATTATCAAACTGTAATCACGTTATGGATTGTCGTGGATAGACAAAAATTATTATTATTATTACTATTATTATGAAAAACCATCTTAAAGAGGAGATGTTGAAAAGTTAATCTTATTCCTTCGCTGTCAGGGCAACTTTCGATTAGTTTCAAATCTTGATCAATATTTCGAATGAAAGCCATTTTGACTTAATAAAGACCTTTTAACGCTTTATTTACCGGAAGTCTATCACTATGTTTCTCGATGACTGGACAATACGATGAAGAAGCTCCATGATGTTCTTTTAAATGACAATTTAAGAAGAAGTTGTTACGTAATATTAATCCATATATATTATCAAATTATTAATGATATTGCTGTCGCTTTTGAGGTACTTTTTAAGAATCTCGTTCATTAATAATAGAACTACCGAGCCGTAAACGCGAATAATGTAAATTGTTTTATAACAATAGCAAGACCGGATGTGTTTTTAACTTCATACAGGTTCAGTTTGTCTAAAAATTAGAAAAATGTTCATAGAAACATTTTAGAAATATCAAAAACTGTAAAAGAACAAATCAGAAACCAGTCATTTCGACTACAGAAATTTCTCCCTAATTCGTCACTGATAGTCACCGATTGCCAACAACTACAAAAACGAGACGCAAGACTCAAATAATCGTATCTTCTATTCCGAAATTGTCCACTTTTGTGCGCAATCTGAGTGCGAATTAGGGAGAATTTACTGTAACTGTAACACTTTTGGTAATTTGGAATACCGAAATTAGTCCCAAATAGAGTAAATTCTCCCTAATCGATGCTCAGATTGTAAACAAAAATAAACAATTCGGAAAGAGAAGATACGATTGTTCGAGCCTTGCGGCTCGTTTTTATAGTAAGATATAACTATAAAAACGAGACGCAGAGAGAATTAGGGAGAAATTACTGTAGTTTGGTAATTCCAGTTTTAGGGACCACTATGAAAAACTACCGGCAGACAAAGTATTAAACATTTATGTTCAACAATCCTTGAAGTTCGTAAAATTTACCCGAAAATTTTAATGGAAGGAAATTATGAAGTTGACTTCGAAATCACTGCGTTCTGTGTCCCCAAAAAGATTCATACTGTATTTTGTCTCACCTTCAATTGTTTAAGAAGAAATATTTCAGCGTTTCCAGTAAAATGAAGCGCGCTACTCCATGATAATAAGCATAGATAGTGCTGCGAGCATGCACGCTAGTAGTTTGTAACAAGATTTAACAATAGCGAAGTTCGCTAAATGTCGACCATAGAGTTGTCGAACTAATTAATTATAAAGAGGGTTTCGTCAGATAATAATGCAAGAGCTAATTATAAATCCTTATGCCAAAACATAACAGAAAGTATTATTGTTTGCGTCCGATTCAACATTTATAAAAAAAAATTGATCATGAACATCTTTTGTAACAAAAGAATTTCCATGTTATTAGTGAGAGTGTCACTGAATGAAAACTAGTGTACACACTATTGTGCATTACCTGTGTACACTAACAGGTGTAAAAAGGTCAGGAAACGTCTATTTATCTTTTATGGCCGTTATAAGTTAACAAAATCTGCGATATAGTAACAACTACGTAGAAATTATAAATTATATTGAACGGATATTTAAAACGTTTTGAACCGCAGTGACACTTATTGAGAACGAACTATTCTAATATAATTAATATATTATTTAATATTATTCAATATCATTTAATATATTATTATTATATTAATATAATGTTAAATTAAAAACATAAATTAATCAGATAGCAATACTAATGTTTCAAAGTAACATATAAAATGCAAGACATATTTATGTGACTGCGATTAAACCCAAGCTTGATTATACCATCGCAGACCCTTGAACGCCAAGATAAAGCATAGATTGAGTGTAAATTGCGAACGAACAGTCTTTGACTTTTCTTAATCAACCTTCTTGATCGGACTTACCGCTGTAAAACCATTGCAGTGGAAATAACACAAATACCTAAATGAACTGTAATTTCCTGTAATTTCGCTGAATTTCACGCACTCGTCTTCGCCGTACATACAATTTTGAAACGATTAAAGACGCGCGATAGATTAAAATATTACTAAATGCTCTCAGCTTTGTAAAAATTTCTTCTCGCGTCAAAGACAAATGAATTCCTTATTTTGTGTTTCACTCAATGTCTCCTCAATATTTATCTCCGCAATTCAAGGGTCCTGATTACACGAGGAAGCGTCGCTGCAGTACTATCCATCGGACACCGTTTCCAAATAATTGAAAATTGATACGACCCGACACAAGCGACCATTTTATTCCCCGTTTCTAATAAATGATCCATGCTCGTGTGGATGTTGCAGCGAGAGCTTGCAAGTGGCGTATCGCAGGGCCAGGCAAACAATTACTTCACCAAATGATATGCGAGAATGTTTAATGCCGCGGTGATACCGGAAACGAGGTGTAGCAATTTCTTGCGTTAGGAACCCGATCCGGTAGTTTGCCTCGCCCCCG
This sequence comes from Megalopta genalis, assembly GCF_051020955.1. NCBI lineage: Eukaryota > Metazoa > Arthropoda > Insecta > Hymenoptera > Halictidae > Megalopta > Megalopta genalis. Next base: position 19,348,769 of record NC_135020.1, on the reverse strand, counting down.
GTCGGAGATAAAACCGGCAAAGATAAGTTTCAAGTTTTCCCCAATTTACTCCGGCCGCGTCGCATCGTTCGACGTAACTCGAACCAATTTCCGAATAAAACAGACCCAAGCTAGATCGGTCTAATTCGAGAAGAACGGCGCGATAGATCTTCGAAAAAGAGGAGATAGACGATCTCTCAAGGAAATCTGAAACTTTCTTCGCACGCATCGCTCTGCTTATAGCGCGGCCATCTTGCGTTCGCGTTTCCTGTCGACGAATCTCCAAAAAACGATTCCGAGCTACGATCGCTCGCATCGATGATATTGTTCGCTCGCGGTTAACTTGTTTACGAATCCGATCGACCCGATGGTGCGGTTAGCATAACGTGGGATTCATCGATCGCAGTGGACACGTTGACGTTCGTTACGAAATTTCGGAACTCCGCCGGAATGATATCTTCCGAAATGTTCGACGCGCGATTGAAACGAGCGAAATCGAGGCTTCGCTAATTATAATTCACTGCCCGCGCGGATCGGTGATATTTACGACGAGATTTTGCGAGAGACATCGTGCACCGTTGTTACGCCGCGTTGTGCAATAATTCGAAGGAAACTGTTCGGAACGAACTAGAAAAAGAAACGGTGCCACCCGACGCACAAAGGATTAATCGAACAATACCGGGGCTCTGCTAGATCGTGTTTAGTTCGATTGAAGTCAAGGCCACTCGCGAGTCGTCACCCCCTCACCCATTTCACACAATTGGATTTCTAAACGAAGAAATCTCTATTTGATCGATGAACTGACGTATCTGTGAGAGAGAGAACACTGACCTGGATTATTATTCAGTCCCTTAGATTTTGCATATCGTTAGGCGCATCGGTCGTATTAGCGGTGCTCGAACTTAGCAGGAATCCCATACTTACTAACAATGGGTGGGTTCGGTGGCCTCGTGCGGTCAATTAATTTCGATCTGTGTACGGTAACGAACGTCACGGCCCTACCGATGAAAAGTAACACGGCCGTTAAGACCAGACCAGCGAGACTGGGATTTTCGGAAGCTTCGACTCGGTCAGGATCCGAGCCAAAATGGCGGGAGTAAGTGAGGTCGCCAGCAGAAAACGGGGTGGGGGTAACTGCAGCGGTGCAAGCATAATCTTGTACGAACCCCGCAAAAGCCAAGTTAGTCAACTGCACATTAGTTTTTATCGTGAGCTCGTAATGTCTCCTGTACCGGTCCAAGGGAGAACAATTCGACCCTCGTACGTTCCTCGCGTGGAAATTCGCTCGTTTTACGCTCGTTTATACGCCGGATCATGCGTATGTTTCTTTTCGCCACGAATACAGGATAGAAGTGCGGCCTATCGATGCAGTTGTCGATAGGTGTTATCGATACAGTGTCTGACAAACGAGAGCAGTCGACCAGAGACTAGAGAATGATTGGATTTGAACGCAGCGCGAAACAAATACCAACGCGATAACAATGAAATACAACGAAGCAATGACAATACGAAATAAGTTGCTCCCTCGAGACTGATTTTGACTTCGTTCTAGGCTCTCGTTTTCATTTTTATTCGAACGCTTTAACCTCTTGCCGTACTTTGACGAGTCCGACTTGTCACGAAAGTTTCTAGTAATAGGTAGTATAATAACTAACAATAGTATTATAATAGCTAGTGTGTATTTATTAGTGTAGATGTTATTCTGTTCTTTAAAATTGGAATCAAATTCGAATCTCTTGTCATCGATATTTAAGCATTCGAGTAAATTTAGGCGCACGATAAGCATCAATTTTCTTTCCCTTCTAAGAAATTATTGCAATCGAAAAACGTCTAACCGCAGTAACTGCGAAGAAAATGGCATGCCAAGGGGTCAAGATTCAAGTAATTTCGTCGAATTTAATTAAAGTTATTACGTTTTTAAAGAACGATTATTTTCGAAAGTTGAAGAAATTGTTTCAGATGAAACAGAAGTCTCATTTCCGTTTGTAGGCTGCGTTAGCTTTAAAAATGTTTCAACGATATTATCAATATATCGCTAAGTATCAATAATATATCGGTACAGTATCGATAATCGACGGCAATTAGCCGGATTAAAGTGTAAAACGTGTGAGAACCGTGAACGGATCTCGTACGCGATTATTCTCGAGGAACGTATGAGGGTCGATAGAAAAGGAACATGAAATACTTACGATCGATGCAACGCATCTGCATTCGATTAGATTCTTCTGGACCACTCAAATTACGTGAAGCAGATCAAAAACTGTACTAACGGACTTTTGAATTTTTATTCGTACGCAAAGTTCACCTTTCAACCGACGCATTGACCTTGTTTCTCAATTTTTAGAACGAGATCAGGTTCTCGATTATAATTTTATAAAGTTGATCAATTTGGTTGTTAGGAGCTCGTACAACAAATCTGGTCTCACATGGTATCTCTCCGTGATTCACGTTGTTGCTGTAATCCAATCTGTAGCAACTTCTGATCCCAATAGTTGGATTTACCGTGGACATTACCATGCTGTCGATATAAATTACCAGGAGACACCATGCGCGCGACCATCGGTTCCTAGGTTCGCGATTAACGCATTAGGATGCTTTTGACGGCGTCACTTGCTCCTCAACAGCGTCTCTCAATGATTAATGTTATCACCGATGCTACGTATCATCGTAAGTAAAGCGGAACGAGAAAAAGAGCAAATCTATTTCCATCGAACGTGAAATTTGTAGCTTTTTCATTGTTCGAATCAGACCCGAGCAAATTACATTGGAAATGAAAATAAAAGATAACTGTTTCGAATCATTCATTTCGCACCGTTACTTTTTTTCATTTCTAATATGACAAAAGATATATACAAAATAATATACAAGAGACAAATTCTACTTCAAGAGACCTTCGCATGAATTTGCTTTAACACTAGATTTACGGAACCCGTCAAAATGGCGGGTCACTAACTTTTTAATTTACGATTATTCATATCGTAAAGATACATTTATGAGCTACTTATTCAATTTATGTGTTACTTGCGGCAAATGTTACGATAACACTTGTTAAAAATCAGAATAAATGTCTTATTGTTACTTTTATAAACTAATATAAAACAGCTGTTTTTTTTGTGCTCCGTAAATCTAGTGTTAAACAGAACTATCTTTTTATGAAGATATAATCCTCGAAATAATATCCTTCGAGAAAAGGTTTTATTTTAAAATATCTTTAGCCCGAGTTTATCTGTTACAGTCTCGTCGATTAATGTTCCTGTTACATCGCTATATTTCTGTTGAATAATTTCACAATTATCTCAAATAATTGTGTCAAATAATCATAAAGTGAAATAACATGTTATTTAGAAGAATACATCAAGCAACGTTATCTCCAAAGCTGTCAAAGGCACGGAAATAATTATGAAACAGAATCTTGTTTCGAATAACGTCGTGTCAAATGTTCCAATAGACACAATATAAATATATCGAACGTTTCTCTATACCAAACCAGAACCAATACAGTAATAATCGACTAAACATAGTAAAACAGAAAATCTATTTTAATTTCTAATATAATATGAACAAGGTCTCTGTGAGTATTGATATTCTAACAGTACCGTAAAACACAAGAAGCCAAGCATAGCAATGGTATCTGTAGATCCGACTGCCTTCCACTAAAAGATTACATACAGTTTCCAAAATGGAACAGAATGCACAATCAACGAATGAAATCGCTGTTATCACGGTGATCGCACTAATCATCGAGGTTTCTAGTCTGCTGTCACTGGTCCGGGAGCAATGCCAACGTTTCTCCCACGAGTCGCCTAGACATCATCGATGCGAGCAACAATGAAGATGGACGATGAACGATGGTGAGCGTAACGACAGTGATCATCGCGTGCCTTCGAGACTCCGTTTGAAAAGCTTCCGCCGCGTCTGCGAGTACGGTGCACACGTAGACACACAGAGACACGTTTGCCGTTGTGTGCGCACGTGTTAAATAGAGTCGAACAGTACGCGCGTCGAGGTGAATGAAGGAGAAGTAAAGGAGAGAAGAACTGAATCGAAGGAGAGAGAGAGAGAGAGAGAGAGAGAGAGAGAGAGAGAGAGAGAGAGACGAATGAACGAAGGAAAACAAAAATAAAGAAAGGAAAAGCCTGCAGGAGAATCGATTTGTATTATGTAACTTGCGGGCAGATATCCAGCGGCTATCATCTAGGAAAGGTTTTGCTACCATCCGTTTGCTCGTTTCGAGTATTCGGGGGTCGGGGGTCGGCTAGTCGAGAAAAGTAGCTTTCAGGTACCGAGCGTGTCCCCGTGTCAAGCAGTCGTTGACGTACGCACGCGTATCGATCCCCCGGACACGAGAGCCTCTTGATAATAGTGAAGAAAGGTGCCAGTGAGTAGTAGACAGTAGCAGAATGATAATAGACCTCTACGAAAAGGTGGAAAGGTTCGCATACGAGCTGTGGTGATCGTTAGATTCGTTAGAGAGAACACGAACGGGAAAAGAAAAGCGACGCGCACCGCCGCTGAAAAAGCCTCGAGTGCCGCTTTTTCAGAAAATGAGGGCCACCGTGTGAATGGAAGCTCATTCTCTTTTATCTGTTTAATTCTGTTTCCGAGCGGTATGCACCGCGATGCGCGGGTTGCCTCGGTTCAAGGCAGCCACCTAAATATCTCAATTGGTTGCGATCGTGTGAAAAATGTATGCACAGTTTCGACGGTATCAATGGACCGTGGAGAATATTTTCCTGGCTTTTCGAATTATTAGGATACAAATGAACGAATTAACCTCGATTTCGTACAACTAATTTTTCATTCAGTATGGCACAGTACATGTAGCTTTAAAGAATGTATGCTGGGAGTTGAGTTTTAATTGTAAAATATTGTACCGAAGAAATTCCTGGGGTACAAAGAGGTGGTGGAACGATAGAATGTTAACACTAAATTCTAACAATAAAATGAAACAAGACTTGGAAGGTGCGAGAAAGGAACGTATGACTTTGAAACTGCACAGAATCGCGGAGGGTTAAGATGATTAATTTTTACTCCTATTATCTTTTTATACCGATGCAGATAATATTATCCCACGCGTGAACAACAAATTCAATTATCGTAACGTGGCTCTGATCATTTAATTACCCATAGCAAGTATTATTTTCATTGACTTTTAACAGAACGATTGATTAATTTACTAAAAATTTACTGTGAACACGGATTTTTGTTATTGTGTTGATTTTCTAGAGCGAAACTGCATTCCGAAAAGTATTTTTGTAAATTTTGATAGCATCTCTAGAAAACTTCCAGCGCGACGGTTCGTAATCCGCGGAAACAGGCAACCATTATACGGAGTGTCCCAAAATTATTGTAGCGCGAAATGAGGGATTCCTGAGGTCATTTAAAGTAACTTTTTCTTTAACGAAAATGCAACCCGCGGCATCGTTTACGAGTTATTAACGAAAAACGCTGACCAATGAGAGGCCAGCTCGGTTAGCGCAAGGCGACCGAGCCAACGAGCGGTCGAAGTCCAGTGTCCGCTCATTGGCTCAGCTGCCTGGCACCAGCCGATCTCGCCTCTCATTGGTCACTGTTTTTCGTTAATAACTCGTAAACAACGCCGCGGATTGCATTTTCGCTAAGGAAAAAGTTACTTCAAATGACCTCAGCAACCCCTTATTTTCCGGAAATACCATAATTTTGGGACGCCTGGTAGAATGATTATCGTCGGAAAAAATATGTTTATATCATCGCAGTTGAATGAGATATTTAGATGATTGCTTTTCAGATGCACCATCCCGTATAGAGGTGTGCAAAAGTTTCCGGCCAGATGGACTCTTTACATTGCATTCGAAACTCACCATCTAGAGGAACGTGAAATTGTTCGTTACGGAAAAGCTTCCAGCGAATTTATATTTTTCGGTGAATCAAGCGTTGCATTTGTCGTGTTATTGTGTTGGATATTCATGTCATGATATTGTTACTAGAATTGAAGTGCAACTAAATAGAGATGAACAAAATTCGTTTTCAACTCTCATAAGAGCTCTTCGCTGTTATTATTTTCACATTTTCCTTCAACAAAAATTGCGTTTCATTCTTAATCTCACGTTTGAGATTCATACTAATTCTTAATCGTGAGAAACTAAACAATTTTGCAGAAGAAGAAGAAGAAGAAGAAGAAGAAGAAGAAGAAGAAGAAGAAGAAGAAGAAGAAGAAGAGATGGACAAATGAGCGAGTTTTCGTGTGAAGAGCGCATGAGAAGTAAAAATGAATAAGATTAGAGTTTTGAATGGGTGAAAAATTTGATTGCGCAACTATAGCCGCCATTAGCGAACGTATAATATTGTAGAGCGACTACAGTTGCCATTAGCAACGGAAGAATTAGAAGAGTAGAAAGACATAGCGAGTAAAAGAAAGCAAAAGCAAAATGTCGTTCTCTGTGCTGCGATACCACTGGAGTAACGTAGAATGAAATATCTGGCTGAAAGCTTTCACACTGTGTGTCTTTTTCGTGAAACCCTTCGCACACATCCGCCAGTGAATCGGTAATCAATGATTAGATTGCGAAGCAGAATTAAGAGTGAACGTTCTTCTCCTTGCTCGTTAGTGATTTCATTGAACAGCGCGTGAACAGATGATTGATTCAGCAATTAATTCGACAACCACTTTGGATATGTGCAGGAATGGAATGAACACTTACCAATTCTCGCGTCTAAACTGGCTAGTCGTACAATGAAGCCACCGTTCAAAAGCGAAGTATTCGAATAATTCTGAATAACTTTGATTGCCTCTCATAAAATCAATGTAATTGTTTAAATTCTGTACACATTCTAACGGAACTCGGTTTACACAACTATATTATGATACAAATTAATATGAACCACGCATCAATCAAAATGTTAAAAGAAAACTCCAAATTCCTTCAGTCTCGTTATTTGAAAATAAAACAATGGGGTAGCGGAGCCGGTTACTGTGGGGCGACCGATTGTTGTGCCTTTGGTTTGTTTTCGGGCATGATTAACTTTATATTTACCGAATAAAACATATTAAACTTTTGTATTGAAAACTAAACATAATTAAGAGAATAAACAAATGTTGTATCAAACAAAAAATAAACGAAATAAAAACAATAAAAAATGTTGCATTCAGAAAGAAACAAAGCAAAAGAATAACAAAATTTAATACGTCTCGTTCAATAAACACAAAATTAATTATGCCCGAAAGCAAACCAAAGGCACAGAAGTTGGTTACCCCACAGTAACCGGCTACACTACCCTGGCTTCGTGAAAGCAAGTTTACACGAAGATAATATTTTTATAAAGTAAATGTGAACAGCAGTCTAAACGTATACGAACAAGCCAGATTGATCGAAGGAGTCGGAAGACGCTCGAGATTATTGAGCGGCGGTGTAAAAAGAAATAGAAATCATTAGTGACAGTGTGTGGGAGGGATGTACTCTGGATGGATGGGGAAGGCGAAGAGAGACAGAAAAAGAGATGACAAATAATTACGAACGAAAACAATCTGAACTATTGTTTCTACTTGCCTCTTCGTAACCGCGTTCCCTTTCTTTCCCACTAAACGCAATAGCACTCCCTCTTTCCCTTTCGTTCTTTCCCGACACCCGCGGTGTTCTCTCTGTCTTTCTCTCGGCAACTATCGTTCCTCGAAACGATTACGTCAGTAATCAAAATTTTCATTCGTTTCACATTTATTTTTTTACACAACAGTGTCCCCTTCCCTCCAACGCCTTGCAATGCATTTCTGCAGGGTACACGGATGCAACGGTGACGTTTTATGAAGGCGGAACGGGGGAAATAATGGTGGAGATGTGGGGGAGGTCCTCAGGGTTGACGCTCACTTTTCGATGAAATTTGCTCCAGCGATAGAGCTTGTAAAGCTGAATCCAATGATACCCGGTTTTAGGGGCAAACGACTTATAGTTTTTGAGATAATTAATGTTTAAATCGATAATAAAAGGCTAGAAAGACGCGCTGGATTACGGCACGAGAGTCACGTAGGCCGGATTTAACCTCCCGCCTTCCCCCACTCCCTAATATTTCTAGTACTGTGCTAGTGTGGTCCTTTCTGTACTGAGAACGGTTCGGCTCTGACCGATGATGCCCGAACCGTACACCGATTCGTATCGCACGTACGCTCTTTCATTCGGTCGGAGCCGAATCATCCGTGTAGGGATGTCTGTTTAGAACGGGTATTGCATGCACACGTGTGCACGTGCAGTTAATATATCCGTGTATTAACCCGTGTACTTATTGATATACGGGTACATGAATGCACGTGTAATTAATGTGTAATTGATAAGAGTTTCTTAATTTCGCGCAGACACATTACAAAAATGAATGCTATTGTTTGTTCGGACAAAAAAGTAAGTATGAATGAAGAAATAAATCGAAAGAAACAATTGGAAGTTATTTGGAAAATATTTTTAATCGATTTAATAATGTTTTTATACGAAAGAAAAACTAAAGTGTTCACTTTCTGAACGAATTAAAATATGGACACGTTAATTACATGTGCATTCATGTACCCGTGTATATTAATGAGTACACGGGTTAATATACGGATATATTAACTACACGTGTGCACGTGTGTTTGCAATATCCGTTCAAAACCGACATCCCTACGCGTAAAGATTGGACTCGGGAGCGTACGTGCGGTGTGAATCGGTGCACTGTTCGGGTATCATCGGTCGGAGCCGAACCGTTCCCAGTAATGCGAGCGAAAGGATACCACACCAGCAGAATACTAAAAATATTAGGGAAGGGGAGGGGGAGGTGGGAGGTTCGATCCGGCCTACGTGACTCTCGCGTCGTAATCCAGCGCGTCTTTCTGGAATTTTATTGACAACTTTAACATTAATTATCTCAAAAATTATAAGCCGTCTGCCCGCAAAACCCGGTATCATTGGATTCAGCTTTACAAGTTTTATAGCTTTATAATCTCATCAAAACGTGAGCATCAACCCTGGGGCCTCTTCTTGTCTGACCATTTCGAAGCGTTTCTATTACATACCGGAGGTTATGGTCCAGTCCCTGATTAACACTAGGATTACGGAGCACTAAAAGCAACTATTATAAAAATAACAAACATATTTATTCAGACAAATTCCCCGTAAATGCATCTTTATGTTTCTTCTCAATGATCATAAATTTGAAAATATTGAATATGCCACAAAATGACGGATTCTGTAAACCTAGTGTTAAATAAATACTGCGAGCACACCGATCGCGACGATTCGAGATGAAATCTGTGCAATTAATCTGTTAACCACTGGTCTTGCTGTGATTTCGCGATTACGGTCGACAAAGCTACCCTATTTCTAATCATTTATGATATGAGAAAGATTTATTAGTCTTTGCAAGTACATATTTAACACTCGGACGGCGGAACTCGGTTCCATTTGGACCGAGTATATAAATATTGCTATTCGAGACGATCTAGTTTCTAACAATTCATTTCAATTATCGCATGTTTCACTGAAGTCTACAGAAAGATTAATGTGTGTAGGAGCAGTATTTTCAAAAATATGCTGAATAAATTGATGAAATTGGTAAATAATATGATCCTAAACATACTCGCGAGGAGAGGTCACAGACTTTGGGTAACTGATTTCAATGACATTTGTTTTAGTAACTCCAGACGAAAAATCGTTTGAGTCGTGTTGGAGCGTTCGTGTGAATGGGCATTATCTATGAGGATGTTTGACGTTGAAACTTCATCGAACCGAATATGTACTGTGTATAGATATCGAAAACAAGAAATAACTTCTACGATACTGGAGTGTCTATGTGGGTAACGTATTGGATCCCAAATCCCAGAGGGTCGTGTGGATTCGATTCTTTCTTCGTGTAGATTCTTTTGTGATTAATATATATTAATAAATTGTTGGCCTTTTTCGCTTTGTTTTAATTAGGCCAGCTCTTCTGGCTCCCCTTACGATGCGTTTCCTCTACTTGTATATAATATATATGTATTTATTATGTATTTCCTTGTTTATCTAAATTTAATTCGATTTAATCATAAGCTCTATATCGCGTTCACACTGGCATGTACCATTGACGGTGCACACATCAAGATAAATCGGCGCCACGCCCATGTAATCGCGTTGAAATGTCTTTTATAGAAATTTAATTTCCTATGAAGAATAAAGAGAAAAAAGTTTAGCCGCGGAAAAGAATCGCAAACTCACAACCTCCGGGATTTGCCATTCCAATATCGTAGATGTTTCTTGTTTTCGATATCTGTACACAATGTTCGGTCCAATGAAATTTAAACATTAAATATCTTTATAAATAATGCCCATTCACACACGAACGCTCGATTATAACTCAAATTATTTTCATTCTGGATTCACTGAAAAACATTTTATTGAAGTCCGAAGTCCGTGACCTCTCCATGTCAGTTATACAGGATGTCCCAAAATTATGGTACTTCCGGGAAATGAGGGGTTTTCCCGAGGTCATTTGAAGTAACTTTTTCCTTAGCGAAAACACAATCCGCGGCTTTGTTTACGAGTTATTAACGAAAAACAGTGACCAATGAGAGGCGAGATAAGCTGTCGCGCAGCGGACAAAGCCCAGTTTCGTTTATTGGCTCGGCCGCCTCGCGCCATCCAAACTCGCTTCTTATTGGTCAGTGTTTTCCGTTAATAATTCCTAAACAAAGCCGCGGATTGTGTTTTCGCTAAGGAAAAAGTTACTTCAAATGACCTGAGGAATCCCTTATTTCCCAGAAATACAATAATTTTAGGTCAACCTTGTTATTATCAAAATGGTCCGCCGCTCGAGTGTTAATATAAACATTTCTATCAAGTCTGCTTCTTCTTTTCTCTCTCTCTCTCTCTCTTTCTCTCTTTTTTCAATCTCCTTCCCCTCCTCCCCCACCCACTCGCTATACTGTAAAAAGATAAACGGCGGATATAATACGTATTTTATGTACAAAGTAAGAAAAATTACTCGAGCGAATGCAACTCGCTAAAACAAAGATCGCTAATACGGTCACGTTTAGTTTGTGTGTCACTGTTATGTGTAAGTCTGTATGTCTGTGTGTACGTGTGTGGCCATGTATATGGTGGCTTGTGCGTGTAGGTGTACAGGGTGAAGTGGCTTCCATTGATTCCTGACGTTATCAGTGTCTCCATGGAACGAAAGTTTCATAATATCTGAAAGAAGATCCGATGCTTTGATCAATTTGTTTTTTACCGTTGCTTTCTTTGCAATTTGTTCTGTAAATGTACAGCGTAGGAAAACAGAAATGTCTCAGGACACACGCACCAAAATTGTAGAAGGATCTTTGAAAATTCTATTCCATTTCAATAAAAAGAAAAAATAATTACAGTGATGAGGCACAACAAATAAATGTGCACAATTATTACTGTGGACTGCAACTTCTCATTTTCATGAATTGTTTTCTAAAAACACGAATAAGGGGAACGTTCTTTAAATCGACTAAAGAATGTCTTGTGGTATGTCTAAAATAATATAACGGAACTAACTTTTCATTAAAATATGCTTGTCCCCTTGCATTTCAGACATTGCGCGTGTCATAAATGCACAAATATCCGCAGTCTGGTTATTATCGTAAACGTAGGTGATTATTCCTGATGTTTCTGTTTCACGATTAGTATAAGAAATCTTTGAGTAAAAATATAAATTTTTCCTTTTTCCGATTTATACATGATAATCTGGGCCAAGACTAAAAAAAAAAAATAGGAAAATGTATAGTTTTGAGTACTGTAAACCTTGGCATTTTCATTAATTAAGGATTTTTGAAGCGCACAATTTTCGAACTGTAATTTTCTAATTACTATTAATTATTATATTTCCTAATTTTTATTATCTTATTAATTTGAAGGAGATTCATAAAAGATAAAGGAAATGTGACAATCTTTCACGTTAGAAACTACGCTCTAAACAATTTCCTCGTTGTAATCACACTTTGCCCGCCTCCTTATATTTGCATCTTTACTCACGGTGTGTGCTCAGCTAATAATAAACAAACTTCACCGCACAGTCTACTTTACGAGAACGATTAATAGCAAGTGCGAGAATGATAATTCGCGGCTTCCATTGCACGTGAATGTACGGTTCTTGACGAAGAATGAGAGTCGCACACAGGCTTCAACATTTTTATCGGCTTTCGTTAAATTTATTATCATTGCTAACCATTTTAAACTATTAAGGACAGTTTTGTTGTTCTGCGCGTAATCAGATTATACGTTTGCAATTTCGGGAATAAAATAGCCCCGATGTCTCCACTAAGTAAATGTCTAAAAAATGTCTCCACTTTTCGTCCTTAGAAGGTTAATAATATGTGTATGAGAAATGCATTAACCCTTTGCACTCGAGTGATCACTCCGAGGCACCGCTGAAAATCGTTCTATCACGTTCCAAAATAATTTGTACATTATCAAATTTATTTATCATCAAAAGCTGTTCAAAGCAGAACTGTTGTACGAGTCGCAAGAATCGATTTCATATTCATAAAATACCCCGAGTCATATAAAATGAAAATACCGTACGTCGAAAATACTATCGTTTGGATTTAAAGTTAAACTTTCTTTAAATGCAAATGAATTAGCAATTAAGTAAGCTATATATATATATATATATATATATATATATATATATATAAGTTAATTCCGTTCAGACGTAAAAATTTTACGAAAACCACGAAAAATGTTGATTAATTAATTTAAATTAATTTCTTTTTGCTAGAGGCTGCTGTACCTTTAACACTACATTTGCGGAACTCGTCAAAATGGCGAGTCAAAATAATTTACAATTATTCATTCGTAAAGATACACTTATAAGTTATTTATTCAATTTATATGTTACTTACGGCAAATGTTTCTTAAAAATCAGAATAAATGTCTTATTGTTACTTTTATAAACTAATATAAAACAGCTGTTTTTGGGCTCTGTAAATCTAGTGTTAATCTCGATTGCACATGTACGCGGCATCCCAATGATTGCTCACATTTACATAAAAGTAACGCTCATCATTTTCCTAATAGTGCAACTGTAGGTGAAAAAAAAAGCGAATTTATTCAAAGGATAACAATATCGTGACATCTTGACCCGCAGTAGTAATAAATAACCGGAAACAATGCGGAGATGGGAGTTCGCTGGTCCCTGTAATTGATTCGTGTCGAACGACTGTACAAAAGGGAACGAGGAAGGTGCTGATCAAAGCATCGAATGTTCCTCTCGCAACTATTTAACTTCCGTTTGCGAGGGGTGTCTCGTATAGACGCTAATACACCGGCGGGAATCAAGAAGCTCCACGCCTGCACACGAGCTTCGGATCTAAACGGAGGAACGGTGAGAACAGAGTCATCGAGTCGAATGCAAAATACCGAATGCGATCGTTCTGTTCAGCTACTCTACCAGGCAACTTTCATTCACTATTACAATCGTTTTGTTCAGTACTTACTTAGTCGTTGGCCTGCATTTTTCGATATACCCGTTCCGCACGAAACGAACCGTTTCATATATCAATTTTACGTTTTATGCCCGCGGCTCATTTCTCTCTCTCTCTCTCTCTCTCTCTCTTTCTCTCCTCTTCTTTCTCTAGCTCACTCTCTCTCTCTCTCTCTCTCTCTCTCTCACTCTCTCTCTCTTTCTCTCCCCTTCTTTCTCTAGCTCACTCTCTCTCTCTCTCTCTCTCTCTCTCTCTCTCACTCACTCTCTTTCTCTGGCTTAATCTCTCTCTCTCTCTCTCTCTCTCTCTCTCTCTCTCTCTCTCTCTTCTCGCTTTGGCATTCTGACACACGGATGGATCAGCCCTGGTCGGAGGATTCGCGCACTCTCGTGGTCTCGTGCGCTTGGGGAACGAGACGCACGGTTTTCGTGTATCGTTTCTCACTGCTTCTCCCCGACCATTTCCACCGAAACGGCGAAAAAAGTACGATGTTTGAAGATCGAGAACTTTTTAGCCGAAGCTCTTCGATCGATCATCGCCACTGTGCAACGAATTGCCGATCTAGCTGGACAGAAGATATTGAAACGATCATGAAAATCGTTCGATCTGCATAGTTACCGAAGGATATCTAAAGGCAAAGCTCGGTTTCAATTGCCATTGGACGTAGATTGCTTAATAACTGAAACTAATATTATGGCGTGCGCATATACGGTAGCCTTTCTCAATAATTGTAACCTACGTGCCTGAGGATCTTTCGTTTCCACAATGTTACTAACGGTAACAATGTTACTAATGTTCTCGCCATTCTCTATACTCTGTAATATTTTGTAGTATGTTGCAATAAATCTCATGAGAGATTTTCTTAAAAAAAAACAACATCTAAAAGAACTGAAAGAACCGTAAATGAATTTTTCGAACCTCTTGGTACCTGCCCAAAGTTCATACCTTTATGCTCAAAATGACCGGTTTCACATTTATATTATTTAAAGTTGTTGTTGAAATTGTAAAACTTTTTCGTAGGAAATGACTAAATCAATATCTTAATTCGAGGATACATTGTAATGAAAGTGGTGGCAAATCTAAATACATTCAATATTGTAATTCTTGTAACACGTGTCAGCCACTTTTAGTGCTCGGTAAGTTTATTGTGTTAAGCTAAAGTGAATATTTTATAATATAAATATATATTAATAATTATATTAATTAATTATATTAATATATTAATTATATAATAATTATATAATTATATTAATTATATTATATTAATAATATAATATAATATATAATATAAATATAAATTCATTATTTTATAATATAAATATGTTTGCTAGTTCCTAACTTTACTCGGAACTATACAATGTGGTTGTTAACAATTGTTGTTTCTTTTTATATCATTGTATGCTTTAATTAACGATATATTAATTTATTACTATTAACAATACTTCAAATTGCTTGAAGCTGCGTTTGTTCGAGTAGCACTATCGTTTAACTATATCGAAAATGTAACAAAAGAAAAGAAGTGAGTGTCCATTTTATTATTCTTTATTTTGTATTTCACTATTCTTACCTAAAAGCTCGGTTTTGCTGTTAAGCGTGTTTCATTATTAATAATTTATTATTCCGTAGATCTTCGTGCGAAATAAAAATATTCTACACATCTGACTAGTATCAGGAGTCACGTTGGAATTTCTTTCTTCCTGTAACAATTTTAATAGATTATATTCGAAATTTCTGGCATTACAAATCTTATTTAAGTAATAAAAAAAAGACTGATTCATGAAAAATGTGGGCCTTGTTAATATCTGACAGCATCCTAAGTATAGCAACTGATAAATTGAGTAAATTCGTCCAGCTAGATTGACAATACTGTAACACTGTGCCACGATCCGACTTGTTCTCCAAACTCTCCCCCTCTTTCTCTCTCTCTCTCTCCCTCTTTTCTCTGTCCCCTATGATAAGGAACTCCCAGCGCTAGTCTGATAAAAGTTTCATCGAAACACGAGGGTGAACGCTCAAACTTCGAATCGAGCCGGAGTCAGCTATCGATATTGGTTCCCGATACAATTGAAACTTGCGGACTGAATGGATTGATGCTTCGACCTGAAAGTATTTGACTGTTCAAGGTCACTGAGCCGACCGTCCGCTATCGTGCCCGACACAGGAAATAAACGGCTGGCTCGTGTCGTGTCTCTTTCGTCTATGTATTCGTGTAGCACACGGTACAGAAGTTTTCTATCACGTGTCAGTCACGGCGATAGTATATTTAGCTTGAGAATTATTAGTGGACCGTGAGTTTCGTTATTGATAGCGCTAGGAGACATTCGAAGCATGACGGAACAATAAATTTCGTTTTTTCTTTTACTTTTTTATTCGCGTTGCAAAATTTTCGTCTGTAAAAAAAATAGGATTCGCGGATCATTTATTATAGTAATTATGAGACTTTATCTTGACAAGGTGAGAATTTTCCAACGAATCTTTCGGTTCTAATTAAAAATTCAATGATCGAATGTCGCTTTAAATTCAAATAGAAAAAGAGAAATTAAACGTTACTTTTATAAACATTAAGACAACGATATAAATCTTTCATATATTGAACAGAAATTCTCCCTTCGCACTAGATTACATCCAAATGACGCTTTCCAAATGTTAGAATTTACGATTACAGAAATTTTGAGATCACATTTTTGTGGACATGTATTATGATAAAAATCGTTAAAAATCTGTGCAGATATAAGCTTGTTATTTTCTCGAAGCGATATAAACTTCCAGCTGTTTTTTTATAATGTTCTGTAAACTTAATGTTAAAGTTTATAATTCTTACAACAATATTACATAATTTCACACCGCTTAAAAAACGCGATAATTAAGATTTCGATGAAAATATATAAATCAAAATAATTTCGGATGCAGTTGCGAGAAATTACAATGCGCGAACGTACCTAAACGATGTATCTTTTTCAGTGGACCTTGAAAAATCAATACTTTCCGCTCTGCGGGTGTAAAGTATTCTATGCATTTTCGATACGAATTGCTAATTGCAATCGAATTTATACGAAGAGAGGTAGCATCAATGATCAACTAAATATTTAGCGAGTACTTTGATTATCCATTTCTGGTTTCTGTACATTGGCTGCCGCGGTCTCAGTTAATTCCGAGCAATACAAATCGAAATTATAAGCCCAAACATTTCGTCAGCAGAACGAAATTACGGTGTTAACGAACGCGCGCGGCGGCGTTCGGTCGCTGTTTATTTGCTTGCATAGCAGTGAATTACGTTCGCAGGGCAAAAATCGATTCAGATTGCCGCATGCGACAATTACCAGTCGCGCTGACGATATACAGGGTGTTCTAACAGGCGTGACACAAACGGAAGCATATTTCGCGGTTCGTTGAATTCTGAATCGCGTTTTCCATTTTCGTCGTCGTCGTCGTTGCTGTTTTATTATCGTAAAATACATATACCGGAAAAACTGACTCCGGAAGTACCCCCTTCGGCTCGTTACAAAGAACCATACAAAATTCCGTAACTAATTAATGCTATTGTTTGCGTTACTACTTCCCAAAAAGGGATCGTTCGACGCGGTCTCTCGGAACGACCTGAACAATTCCACGTCGCTTCGCGCTATAATACAAAAAACTCGCTTTTCGGTGACAGTACAGTCGAACGTGGTCAGAACGAAAACACAGGTAACGGGAAACAAACAAACGTAAAACAAAACAAAACAAAACAAAACAAAAAGCGCAGGAGAAACACAGGGTGTAT
The DNA here is from genome assembly GCF_051020955.1 of Megalopta genalis. NCBI lineage: Eukaryota > Metazoa > Arthropoda > Insecta > Hymenoptera > Halictidae > Megalopta > Megalopta genalis. The sequence goes on along the minus strand of NC_135020.1, from coordinate 19,331,604 downwards.
TAGTCGGTAGACAACAGAAATGAAAGGAGGACGGGAACAGGGAGTCGTGGAAAACGTCAAATAAAAATAAAATAACGTGTACGGCACCCTATTTATTATCAACAACTCATACACGCAACGAAAGATTTATTCGATTTTTGCAAGAAGAAAAAAAAGAAAAGAAAATTCTTCCGTTCCTTACGCTACAAGTACCATACTCTAAAACGATTGTTCGACGCGCAAGCGTTAAGCTAGAATCCGAACGGAACCGAGAATCCTTTCTAGACGCTGAACAAAACGCATAACGATTTACGCTGGTCAATAATATGCAGTCTTACGCGCGTTCTCGTCGAGCTGGTGCAAAACAAAAATGGGAACAAAAGGAATTAGCAATACCGCGTGCCGTGATTACAAATAAAGACTCTAGGACTGTAATAGAACGATACGGGAATATGGTGGTAATACAACAAATACGGTGTGAACAAAAAAGAGAAACCGAACGCGCTTCTGGTCGCGTACCGTATAAAAGTCGAAAAAAGGAATCGTCGATTCCAGGCTTTCTCTTCTCTATATATAAAATACCTTCACGGTTCTCGATAAAACTAACTTGAGCATTCGATTCCATCGCGAAACCATCATCGTCGCTGTGCGAAACGACCGGGTCGCCTCGATAAAATCTTAGCAGTCGACGGACGGACGGATATATAACCTAGGATCGTCCTAGAAAATACTCTACTCTCTATTCGGAGCTCTAGAAAAAAGAAAAAAAAAAGAAAAAGAAAAAGAACAAGTACTCTGATCAAGTGAACAATCGATCGATCATGGTGAGTTCGGCTGCCGTACGATCGTCTCGAAGACACGCGAGTCGCGAAAGCAGTATCATTGTTCCAACAGAGGCTGAATAATCGCGATAGGAATGATGGAACAACCATAGCGACCACCTGCCAGCTTTTAGGTATCACTGTACGACCGATCTCTTCGTTGTTGGCTTCGTCGAGCACCGACATGCTTCACAAGTGACCTTGCGTAGCCTCGACCCGGATCCTTCATAGTGGAGAGCAGGATTTCTGAGACATAGGGTACCTCTGATTCCGTTTCAGATTGCTATAGTCTCGAGATTTTCAATGTCCAGAAACTCGAAGGATTCTGCAAAGATAGAGAATCGAGAAGGTAGTCCCCGATCTGCTCCCCGCTACGGCGAAGATCTAGAAGAGACCAGTTCCCGACGAAGACACGGTCGGACGGGTCCTGGAGCCTAAAAAAGGCAGTCGCGACAGTTGTTCCATTGTCAATTAGATCGAGCAGTGACACGTTAGCCTCGAGTGGCGCTTAGAAGCTCTCGGATTTGACGAGATTGTGCTGATGCTTCAATCCCTCGATCAAATCCATGTGATGGGGCGGCTCGATTACGTTCACTTTGCGCTCCCTGAAATATTCTCGCCTCTGTTTGTGGCTATCCAGAATCGAGCAGGCGGTCGTCTCGTTTTCCCTATCTCTGCTCGGTTCGATCCGATCGTCCTGATCGCTCACCTGGACAATACTGTCTGGGATGGGCAACGGCTTGGCCACGCCGATGCGAACGGTGCCCTTCGGCGCGCCCTTCAACGCCTGCACCGCCTGGTCCAAGGTCGCGTTCTCCAAGGCAATGTCGTTCACGAACAGGAGCCGGTCGCCCGGTATCAATTGCCCGTCCACCTGGGCTACGCCCCCAGGAACGAGCGATCTTATTACTATCACAGTCTCGTTGGGGTTCATTGGATCCTGGAAATGGCAGACAGGTTCCTTGTTGGATCAATCGTTCCCTACACGGCTAGCAACCCCGGCCGAACTCAGGGTCCATTTCGATTCCCTACACGTTTCTCTCCAGGGTTATATTCGGAAAAGCTGCTAGATTCGGCTAGAAATGGGGAAAGTATGGCGGTGAAGGAACATTAACCCTTTGGAGTCTATCGGGACATACGTGTCCCACTTATATTTGGGACAAGTGTATTAATATACACTTAAAACAATTAAGTACGTTAACATTAATATACAACTTGTATTAATATTTATTTCGAACGCCTGTTGTGAGAAATGAATCCCGTTTTTTTCCACAATACACAAATATACCGGTCTTAGAATGCATATCATGCATATATTTGTTTACATGTCCCAGCCCTTTGCGTTTAAAATGGATATAATCTACACTAATAAAATCAACATTTCTTGTTGTTAGCATCTACATGTACGTAAACCTTGACTTCAAATACAACGCAAATTAACGAAAAATAAAGCGGACTCCAAAGGGTTAAGAACGAATGGGAAATGCTTTACCAAGACTCTCCACTCCTTCAGCAGTGCCAAGGCACATTCCACTCCTTAAAATTCCCTCTCTACCATTCTGTATCCACTTCTAGCCAAATACAGCAGCTTTCACGCAACCCTGTTTATCTTCCATTACGTATTTCAACTTCAACACAAGAGCGATAAACCGAAGTATATTCGTCGTATGGGTTCGATTAGACCTTGAGTCCGCCATATGGTCGATTGTGAAACTGTAAGCCGTTCGAGAGTCAACAGAATGAACGTGGAGCTGGGCTTTTCAATCTTACACCTGGCTCTATTTTTAAATGATTTATATCTTCCACCTGTAGAAACGAATGCGTTTCCGATTCTAAGGTACAGTGATTGACAAAAATAATCAGGCGGATATTTTTGTGAAATATAGACTATCAATTGTAAGTTGCGATAGTCTGAATTAGTCCAACCCTTTTACTGTTTCAACCCCTTGCTTTATTACATCGTGTGAAACTCGTTATGAAGATTACAATTCAATAAATGTGGACGTTGTGTTCACGTCATTTAAATAGAAATCAAATTCTACTCCTCTGTTATCAATATTTAAACGTCGATGTAAAGGTTGACATACGATAAATGTAGATTATATTTTCATGTTAGAACTTATTATAGATAAAGAAGGAATAGTAGCTGTGAAAGAAATTGCAAGGGGTTAAATTTCAGCTGCTCACTTTGTTGCAAATGTTTACACACGGTCTGTTTGGAAAGTATCCTTCTTTCGAAGATATCTTTGCATCTGTATGTCCTATTGAAACAATATTGTATTCATCGTTTAGGCTGAGGGTCGATTAGAGAGAATTTACTGTATATTCAAAAAGGTAATCGAAAGTGACGGAATATGGGTCTATGTCTATCACCCTGAGACAAAAAACCAATCTTCCGAGTGGGAGACGGTTGGAGAACCACGACCCTACCCCCAAAAAACGTGACGCGACAGCTGGTTGTAATTACGACGGATATAGAAGAAAAGTGTTTCCGCGAGTGTGGAAGATTCACTGGAAAAAGGTTGCAGGACATAGAGAGGGACATGATTACTATTGAGGAAGATTAACCCTTTACACTCGACTGGCGACTCCGAGGCACCAATAAAAACTGTTACGTCGCGTTTCAAAACAATTTTATTAATCAAATTCGTTTATATTTAAAGAACTGTCGAAAGCGCACGAGTCACAAAATTCAATTTCATATGTTCAAAATGCACCAGGTTATATGAAATGAAAATACCATGGGTCAGAAAAACTATATTAAATTTTGCGTTAACTTGGCTTCGAGTGCAAAGGGTTAACGCTTTCGTCTGATTATGCCACAAAGCACGATACTTTCCGGACAAACCACGTAAAATCCATTGTATAAAAATGCAAGAGGTGTTAACTGAATACAGTGAAAAATAACTCTAAAAATCAGACTGTACAATTAACAAACGCTGTTTAAAGAGAAAAATATAAAAATATATATCTTGAGATTTTGAAAAGTTATGACCTTGGTTGAAAATCCATAAATATCTGTAGCGTATCTACTTCTTTAAAACTACACTGTTTCTTCAGAAATATTTTCAAATGTTACTGAAAGCAATGGAGATGTTCAAAGTTCCTTATGTTCAAATAAAGATTTCTAACGATGAGCAATGATCTACTTGATGGTTCAGAAACGACACGACTCTACTTCTTGCGGAATAGAAGTTCAGTAATTTCTCCCAGAAATGCCAGATTTCGGGTAGCTGTGAATTTCCCTGTGCGAAATTTAATTGCGTAATACGTAATTTATTACTACGTCAATGCTAAGGATCGACGGAGTCGGTCAAGCGCGTAATGCGGCACGCGGCGCGAATTCCTGGAAAACAACAAAAAGTGGTCTGTTTGGGTGTGAGTCGAGTAAGAAAAACCGCGGTGCTACAAGGTACAGTAAATTCTCCTTAATTCGCGGTCAGAAGATACGATTATTCGAGCCTTGCGGCTCGTTTTTATAATTGTTGACATCCGTAACTATAAAAACCAGCCGCAAAGCTCGAATAGTCGTATCTCTTCTTCCCAAATTGTCCATTTTTCTGCACAATCTGAACGCGTAATACGTGACCGTCGAATCGTGGCATATGGCTTCCGAATTGCCTTCGAATCGTGTCACGTGGCCTCCGAATTGTGGAATATGGCTTCCGAATTGCCTTTGAATCATGTTATGTGGCCTCCGAATTGCCTTCGAATCGTGGAATGTGGCTTTCGAATTGTCTTCGAATCGTGGAATATGGCCTCCGAATTGCCTTCGAATCGTGGAATATGGCTTCCGAATTGCCTTCGAATCGTGGCAAAAAATTAGAAATAAAAAGGTTAAGTCATCGTTTCAATTTTAACATTACTATGTATTCGTATTAATTTTTTGGCGACTGCCCCGAGTTTCTATAAAAACGAGCAATGAGATCCAAAGAATCGCGACTTAGTATTCTCAGATCTGCCGGTTTCAATTCCGACCTTCGAACATTTCTGGGAGAAATTACTGTGTACTCAGATAATAATTTATCGCGATTATCCTGATATAAATTTTAGATCCAAAGGACAGCGTTACCGAACAAACAACCGGGAGTTGTTTTTCAATAGTTGAGAAGAATCGTTTGAGAAGAAAATATAACGATTCAGCCATCTTCGGGGTTATCGATATTACAGTACCGACTGAGGGAAGATGCGAAGATCGTTCGTCGACGTTACCTGATAATCCAAAATGGAGAACCCAAGGCCCCGCTCTCCCTTTACCAATTCAATGATCTGCGGTTCGGAGCTCCACATCGCAAGGCCAGTCAGCGGTTCCAAGGAACGTGACTTCATCTTGTTCAAGCTGGCATCGGTCACGGTAGCAGTGGTGGTCGTCGAGGCCAACGAGCCATCGGACTTCGCTTTAACAAGTCGGTCCATCGTGGGCAACAAGTTCTGCAATGATCCGCCCAGAATGCTCTGCGTAAAAGAAATCGGACACCGTTTAATGCGAAATTATTTGAAGGTGTATGCAGTATTCGGCGCCAGTTCCGAGAATGATTCTTCATAATCGTATGAAATGAACAATCGGCATATAAATGTTCCTCAAGCTTCGATTTTTAATTATTAACCAATCGGAAGTGGCATTGATAAAATTTTACTTCTAACTTGCAGTTATTCTATTTTTAATTTTCGTCTAAACTGCTATGAAAAATCATCTACAATTATGCTCCCATTCTGTGTACTCAAACGTTTTTAAATAGTTTACGAAAGAATTAATAAATTTTGTTCAACGCAATCTCCGTGTTACACTGAACAAGGTTACACTGAACGAATGTAATTAAAGGATAAGATCAATGTGAACAGAATTCGTTTAACCCTGGTGTATCGTTCGGTGGCGGTACAGCGTGAAAACAAACTATTAGCTTTTAAATTATAATATTTAGTAAATAATACAAATTGATTTAATACTACGAGTTTGTATATAAAAGCGTTTTTATTGGTTTACAAGCATGTTTTCCCTCGGGTTTACAATGTTTACCCGGGGGAAGGTACAGTGTTGCGCCCTTCGACGAAGAGAATATTACAATATCATCGTAGGACAGTCAGCATATATTTATATTTCTCTGTGATCTGATTGTTGCAAATTTAAAGGAATAGTAGCAAATATAGAAACACGTAAAAATGCTAAAAGTTAGTCATACAATAATAATAAGTTACGCTATATTACGGATTAGGAATTGACGTTAAATAGAAGAAATGCAAATAAAAAATGAAGATGATACTTTAAATTACGACTAAAATAAGGTTTCAAGAGCCTACGTAGTGATTATATAAATAATAATGAAAATAAAACAGTGGATAGAGCAGATGGAGTATAAACAACGAGTAAAAGAAGAAAGTGCTAAACTAGCGTACGGCACAAAATAAAATTATGTTCAAGAGTTATAAATATAATGTTTTGTTAATTCGAGTGACAGGTAACGAGTCTCCGCGATGACTTGGATATCAACTGTGATCCAATTTCACATAGAAAATATTCATGTAACGCGTGACGCCTGAACGGTGCGCTTGGGTTAATTGAGAAACTTCTATGACACACGACGCATTTAAATATTAAGATTCCGACTTCAGGACGAACAGAACCGAGCGTACAGAGGCTGAGGCTATCATAAGCTCCATTTAAATAATTGATGAATATTCAGCATCTTACCCTGGTCTGGAACGCAGCCTGATGTTGGGCCGTGTCGATCGGGCAGAGGGGATCCTGCGACGCAATGTTCCTTCCGCAAACCATTCGAACGTGGATAGGTAATTCTTTTAACACGCTAACTACTTCCATGTGGTTAATACCGAGCAACCGATATCCGTTCACCTTGCGAACAGAAAGATACATACAGTTAAATCGAATCTAGCTTCAGAGTCACGCTATATATTTTATACTTTTCAAATAATTAAACACATTTGAAACTGTTATGATTTCGCTGAGAAACGAATTGCACAGCAATTGCACACTCATTTTAAAGTCCCTACTTTTGCAATCTGTTGTGCATTTAAAAAAAAAATGTACAGTAAATTCTCCCTAATTGTACTTCAGTTTGCAAATCAAAATGGACAATTTGGGGAGGGGAGATACGATTATTCGAGCCTCACGGTTCGTTCTTTATTGTCAACAATTATAAAAACAATCTCCTGTTCCCAAATTATCTACTTTTGTTCACAAGCTAAACGATAATTGAGGAGAATTTATTATATTGTCCAGGAGAAACCGAAGACGTTTTCCCTGAAAAATACTATGAAACGGTTCTGAAGACATTGGAAAATATTTTTTCGTGACTGAATCTATCATAGATTTGAAGATTGAAGCATCCCCTTCGCAATAACATCCCAAATGTTGACATAGTAGTTTCCGAGGGGTCCTTATACTTATTCCCCACTTATGTTCCATAAAGAAAGCTAATAAGAGATCGTATAAAAAGTTTAAGGGAATTGTCGTAAAGAGGTCTCTTCAATTTTCAAATCTATGGTAGGTTCAGTCACAAAACAAATTCTCCAATGTTTCTAGAGACATTTTAATTCATAGCATTTTCTTGGGAGATAGCCCTTTTCCAACAGTTGTTACATACAATAATATCATATAAGGAAAAAAACAATGGATTGTGAAAGTAGAAAGAAGAAAGTAGAACTTATTTTTAGGAAATTATAACAGTTTCAATATCAACGATTTGAACTGCATAGTTAATATAAAGTTCTCGATTTCTGAGACCGAGTTCTCAATGTAATACGTTTCATCGTAATTTCTCCATCCATTTGGCTCGCGGTCCGATTTCAAAATTTCTTTTATTCCCTGTTAAATTTTTCGATACTTTCTAAACGCTAGGGCAACAGAACGTAACTTCAAGAAATGAGTCTAACCTCAGAAAATATGACGCAATAAAAGATACTGTAATAAAAATTCGAATGGAACAAGCACATCTATGTTCGAAACTTTTATGATAGAATTTCGCAGGGAACAGAATCATGGATAAGCTAAATTTTCGAAAATGTCATAACTAGACTGCGGACTTTAATGCAAAATAAAAATTGTTTGAGTTGATTATAAATGTCTTTCCCCGTTTCACGATTTTAATAAGACATACGTAATATAAAAATATATTTTTAAATTTTGTTTTTAACAGTTTGACTGTCACGCGAACAACCTCGACAATTTCATAGAAACAAAATATTTTATTTAATCAAATTAAAATTGGAAAGTTAGGGTTGTGGGACATCGATTACTTTTTAAACACTCATACGTTCAACGGATCTTAATAAAATTAGGAAAATGAAATAAATTGGCGTAAAAATTAATTTTCCATTCCGAGGAAATAATTCCGTCACCCATGCATGAGTATTCAATTCTGTTGAATAATGCATAAGATCCGCAGTGCAGTGATAACCAAACGGTCGAAACAATCTTCCTCGAAGGGAATCAGACCATCTCGAACGCGTTATTTCCGAAACACCGCGTATATAATTTCATGTTAGTCGAATAACCGGGCGCGAAAGTTCGGGTTAGTATCAGCTTCCCGGAGGCGTTAATTCGAATTACATTAAGTCCGAGACAGCATACTGAAACTTTGGCTCGTGAACGGTATTCTAACGTTACCTCCAGCAATTCGTCCCCGGAACGCAGTGTTCCATTCTGACCCACGGGCCCTTCCGGCAGAATCGATCGTATATAGTGATGGGGTCTGACTTCCTGGCCGTTTTCGACGTCGACCGTTCCCTCCAAGCTTATGCCAAGACCGCTGCCCTCCGCGAATTTTTTCAACTGTGCCACCTACGGAAAATCGAAATGGAAATTCAGTAGAAATTCTTTCCATAACTTTCACAATTTTTGCTTTGCGAATGACAGTTATTGTAGAAATACAGTAAATTCTCGCTAATTGACGCTCAGATTATGCGCAAAAACGGACAATTTGGAAAGAGGAGGTACGATTATTCGAGCTTTTCGACTCGCTTTTATATAAATAACCTTGTCAACAACTATAAAAACGAGCCGCAATGCTCGAATAATCGTATCTCGTCTTCTCAAATTGTGCATTTTTGTGCACAATCTGAGCATCTACGTTTTTCTGTGATGTATCGAACGTGGGAATAGACAGCGATTGAAAAAGAAAGGGGAATCGAGGCGTCGATGAAACTTGCAGCACCGTGTTTGTCTCGTTTTCCTTATTGAAATAACATCAAAGACGTTACAGAGTTACGATTTTAAATACAGCAAATTCTTGCTAATCGACGCTCAGATTGTGCCCAAAGTGTTCACTTTGAGAAGAGGAGATACGATTATTCGAGCTTCTCGGCTCGTTTTTTATATACATAACATTGCCAACAACTATAAAAACGAGCCGCAAGGCTCTCGAATAATCGTATCTCGTCTTCCCAAATTGGCTATTTTCGTGTACAATCTGAGCGTCAATTAGAGAGAATTCACTGTACTATCGCAACAAGTTGAAGCATGAAACTTCAATCACTTGTTGGAAAAGTAATTACGATCGTAATCATATCGTTCTTCGCGTATCAGTTTAATAAGAGAAACGAGACGGTACAAGGGTAGAAAGTTTGATTCTTGAAGAACTAAAAACGAGCAAGTTCAAGTTTTGATTTAAAGGTCTGCGCTGATGTCCAATATCGCGCGTAAAATTAGTCATGAAAATGAATTAGGAAGTCGAGAAGTTGCAAGCAAAAGTTGCGTTTGCTTCGCTTGCATTGGCACGAGTCTCGCCGACACCCGTCCCCTCGATGATTCGGTCACCGAGCGTATTAAACGCTCGACTGGTTCCCCAATGGTGGGGATATAAATTTGTCAGTCATGGTAGAGATCTTTTCGCCGGTTATGGAGAGAACACTCTGCTTTGAACGTCGCCTCGAAAGAGTCGCGAAATTCGTTAACCGGTTATTAACGCGATCGGATGCAACAATCGTTTGATATTGCTTGTCCGTCTGGTTGATACGAATTTCAAACTATGCGTTACATATTGTGGCGAAATATTATTTACAACCGACAAGATGAAGCGTGTTAATCATGTGCGAAGCATTTACAGTGAGCCACAAAAGTGTTCGTACACCTTTTAAAACGCAATAAATTTTCCAGAACTGACTAAATGACTTGAACTTTTTTGAATGACAGAGGGACTAGTTTACTAGACGATGGCTAGAACTATTTTTTTTTTAAATTTTCCTATTACTTGGAAGGAAAAGAAAATATTAAATAACCTTGTTTTTAAACTTTTTTCATCCGAGCCTGTAACGAAAATTTAAAAAATGCCTTTCGTATTGTATATCTGATCGAAAACGATTAACCCAGAGTCGAGCTTGTGCAGGTATTGAAGGATATTAAAAACTGCACGTTTCTTCCAGTTTTCGGTGAAAATCGTGATAAAGCTGCGATTTTTGCGATCTTTAATTTATTGTAACTCATAACAACGCGTGAATCGATTTCGATAAAATTTTCAACACGCATACAAGTTACCGAGATCTACGAAAGACATCTTTTTAAATTCTCGTTATAGGCTCGGATAAAAAAGTTAAAAGACGAGAGATTTGCATTTCTTCGTCATTCCAAGTAACAGCAAAATTGAAAGAGTAAGCATTTCGGTAATCGTGTACTAAACTAGTCCCTCCATCGTTAAAAAAAAAATATTCAAGTCATTCAGATCAGTTTTAGAATAGTTATTGCATTTTGAAAGGTGTACGAACACTTTCGCGTGGCCGATTGTATGTCACTGCAGGTCTTCGCACCATTTCAGTAACAATGATAATATTGAAACATTTAGTGATCTTGGGATCGCCGGCCACCGACGACCCCCGTGGCATTCAACGTGTTGAGACCATTTGCAATTCCATTGCCTGCGAATCGACGCTCTTGACGACAAACGTGCACAGTCCTATGTACAGTGTACTCTGTCCTGTGTACACTGCTAGAATTAGGCATTATTCGAATTGTTTCGAATCAATGTTTCCGCAGGATATTTAGCCGAATACATTCTTGATGGTCGAATACATCAATATTTATTTGTTGCTTCCATTGCGGTAGAACGGTCGGCTATCCGGCTCTACAATGCTCGAACTCTCCGCTGTCCAAAGACATATATGTGCCGCATGTAATCAGCACAATGCAACCCATATATGCAAAACCAATTCACTGTACGAAACAACGAAGATGAACTCTAGATGAATACTAATTTCAAAATAACTTTCGATGACAATTCGACGAATATTATTAAACAAACGTGTCGAAGTTTGAAAAGTTCTATTTAATGGACAAATCCATTTCACTCTGAGTGTACGAGTCAAGGTCACGTCAAAATTAGCTATATAGGAAGAGGATCGTTAACTGGCGTTTATACAAAAGGACCCGCCGTCGGCTCTAATATGAGCCGTTTATTTTGAAAGTGGCATAAGTCACTTTTTCAAAAAAATTGAGTTAATGGTAACGCTAATTACAATTGAACGGTATCTTTTCATTTAAAAAAAAAAAAAAAAAAAAGTGACTTATGCCACTTTCAAAATAAACGGCTCATATGAAGTGATAAAATATCAGGTGCTCGTTTCAAAAAGCCACGCCAAGTTTGACGTGACCTTCACCCGCCCACTTTAGGTGAAACGAATATGACCGTTCCGTAGAACTTTTGACAGTGTGACACTTTTGTCTGAAACATTGTTTTCAAAAAAATCTTGGTTCCGAGATCATCGACCGTTCCTAGACTCTTAGGGAACCATCTTTCAAAGCTATTAACTCGGATCTCTTAAAAAAATCACGTCGACTTTGATGTGACTAACGATCTGTCCATTCAAATTCAAACAGTTAACGACCGTTGAATAGAATGTTTAACACTAGATTTACTCCACCCCCGCCGAGTACTATAAATCCTTAAAGTTTTGAACCACTTTTTTTTAACACACTATTTAATTTGTAATGTAACAGATTAAGAAAGTAATGGAAAAAAATATCAAAATTTAAAAAATATCCTTTCCAAGTTACAATGAAATTGAAGAAAAATTTCTGAATACAATTGAAATTATCGTAGACAAAATTTGCGAACTATTTAAATTCCTTTTGAATATTGTTTATTTTACAATAATCCATTATAACTACAGGGTGTCCCAAAAATGTCTCGTAATGCAGAAATGGGGGTTAGCTGAGGTGATTTGAAGCAACTTTTTCCTTATCGAAAATGCGATCCGCGGCTTCGCGTTTACGAGTTATTAAAGAAAAGCCTGGACCAATCGGAGAGCGAGTGCGACCAGCGCTCCGCCCTTGCGGCCAATCTCGCGTCGCACCGGCCGTATGACGCAGCGGCGGAGGTCGCGAGGGCGTGGCGCCAGCCGCACTCGCTCTCCGATTGATCCCGGTTTTTCGTTAATAATTTGTAAACGAAGCCTCGTAGAACATTTTCGCTAAGGAAAAAGTTGCTTCAAACCACCTCAGGAATCCCTCATTTCCGTATTGCGAGACATTTTCGGGACACCCTGTATAATAGGTAGAAGAAAAGACGGAAGAATGTGTAAATATCATAATAATATCTTTTCTAAGAGTTAAAAGAAATTTATATGGCTTTTAATACCAGGTTTACGGAATCCGTCAAAATGACGGATATTATTTATTCAATTTATATGTTACTTACAGCAAATGTTACAGTAGCACTTGTTAAAAATCAGAATAAATATCTTATTGTTATTTCCGTAAACTAATATAAAACAGCTGTTTTTTGTGCTCCGTAAATCTAACGTTGATATCTTCACGATTTTACGTAAAACATTTTCTCCGAAGTTTCGAACTTTCCGAGCCAATCGATCGTTCCGAAACGTTTAGAGTATCCGGCAGCTTTGGCGAAGTTAACGAATGAAATGGCTCACCGTGCGTCTGCAGCGAGCGCGCTAACGAATTTCGAAATACGTACCACGATCTCGGTATCTGGACCGACGATTTTCTGCCACTTGGACTTAATGGCAGCCCGGATCTGCGGCGTGAGCTCGCTCGATGGATCGCTCAATAAAGCTTCGACGTTCGCAGCGTCGTCCAGCTCGTCGGACGTCCTTTCACGATCCCCTTCATGGAGAACCGCGCTGTCCACCGTTGTATGGGACTCGCCTTCCGGTTCTATTTCGGTGGTAGTTTCGCCGTCCTGCGACAGAACAGATTCCCCGCGTAACGGCCGATGGACAGATCCGACCTTCGATCGGGTTATAAATCTGCGTCTAGACGCCGGACCTTCTCGTCCTGAATGAATTATTTTATGTATCGGCGGATTCCACCGATTCTCGGTCGCTGTGAAATATTAAATCTTGTCCGGCGCTCCCCGCGCGCTTAGTATGTAGGTCACAATCCCACGGACGCGAAAAGAATTTCTTCACGTTCATTAATGACCGGCTGTAAAAACCGCCACTCTCTATTTTTAACCTCGTTAAGTCCGTGTTTCAAATTCGTCTAGTTTCCGTTTCTAGGTTTCGTTGTGGAACCTATGTCTCGAAGTTTTTATTCGCAAGCTCTACGGAATTCGCGAATTCGGTATTACAAAATTGAAGGAATTTTTGTCATACTTTAGGAACCACTGACTTTTACGTGTTTAACCGTTCGAGTCCCGGGGGTCATTGGAAAAAACACGGTCGAAAAATGTCGAACAGCGCGATAGCATTTGTCTTGATACGCGTGCTAACAATAAATATTTCAAGTTTTGTTCGAGAAAAATGATCGAAAAGATAACAATGAAATACAAAATGTGTTGTCGGTAAATTGAGCGTGCTACTTCGATTTGCAAATGTCAATCGAAGTCAATGTTGTCTTCGGTCTGTGAGCCAGTTGTCCATAGCGTTCAAATGTCCTGGGACTTTCTGACACAAAATCGAAACAGCGCGATCGCGCTGCTTGGGACTCGAACGGGGACTCAAAATAACCCTCGAACAGTGGATCTTTCTGATAAAATATAACCGGGTATACTTACGTATCTTTTTATTTATCAATTTTTGTGCGATCTTTCTCATGCGATTTCTTTGTGCGTTTTTTTTCTGCGGTCCCTATCTACCGCACACGAATAGGTTTGACCGTTCTCACGTACTGCATACAAAAATCGTATAAATTAAATCACAGAAAAAATCGCATAAATTAAATCACACAAAAAAATCGCATAAATTAATTCACACAAAAAAATCGCATGAAAAGGACCGCACAAATACAGGTTCGACTGTTCTCATATACCGCATAAAAAATCGCATAAATTAAATCGCACAAAAAATCGCATAAAAACCAGGTTTGACCGTATACTATTCTTTCCAGATACGTCAAATTTTCTGTCGGCTTTGTGAAAACGTGTGAAAATTGAAATTAGTTGTCAGAAACTTGGCATTAGGATATCAATTTTTCCAAATAAACAATTAATAGAACTTGGATCAAGAAAATTTCATATTTCTTGTTCGACATATAAATATGAAGTTAATTATATCTGAAAATAAAGGCACAGCGATTGGCTACCGCACAGTAACCGGCTCCACCATCGGATCGCTGAACCCGAAATGTTCATTCGAAGCTCGGGCGAATTGTCGAGTTTTTCGCAGTTGATTTGAGAGAACGGGGTTCAGCGGTTGGCGGCCAGCGTACTCGAAAACAATGGCCGCAGCCTGAATTCGAATGAACGTATCGATTATGCCGAAGTAAATGAAACTCACAGCACTAATAGGGAAGCTGGGTAGACTCGTTATCGACGGTGAGCTCGGCTGCGGCAGTCTTAGCTCGCTAGCCGCGATCGCCTGCTGAAGCTGCTCGTACTTTGGTCCACGTAAGTATCTCTCCAGGCATAGAGCAACCGTTTGCCCGGTTCGCCTTAAAACTTCGACGGCCTCGTGATTCGAGTAACCCTGTAAAGAATGGCCGTCCACCTCGACTATTCTATCGTTTATTTGGATCTTGTTGCTCAAGTCCGCCGCGCTTCCCTCGCTGATGCTTTTCACGAAAATCCCGGACAGCTCCTCTGCAAAGAAACCAACGGGAACGGATTTTAATTAAAAAACCCTCCCGGAGCCCCGGAAGTTCTATCAACCGGCCAACCAGACGATTCTTTTATCGCGAAAGCTTTCGCAGTAGACGATCGCCGAATAAGATCGCGTACTGGCTGCAACCAGACTTCTCGAATGATTTCAGAGCGGAATTTCAGTTCTTTGGTAAGCGAGCATCGATTTGTTTCGTCTACATTTTAGAAATGTCTTTGGGAGGTCTTCGGCCGGAATTCAGAATACAGTCAAGGTAATCGGTGAAGCGAATGTTGTTGCTTCGAGCTTCGAAATCGTTTCGTAGCTGGTTGGCATGATCGAAAAGAAACCGATTTGAAAAGAGACCAATCGATTCGAAGTTTTTAGCGTATCTCGAGGAGGAGATTCTATTTTTTGGCGCATTTATTTGAAATGAAAATAAAAAATAACTATTTGAAGTAATTCATTTAGAATCTTCGATGCCGTTACTCGAAAGTAGAAACAATGTCGATCCATTTGAAACAACAGCAATCTTATTTGCGCGGAATTATTTCGTTACGTAACAGATGATTTTGTTTCAAGGAACATTTACATCGCCTTTTCGACCATATCTTGAAAATAGTCGAACATGTTTGATCGACGTTGTTTCAAAATTCTCCGGAAGTGCAAACTTGCGATCATTTTGCGAACAAATATAGATGAAATTAAAATTCATACTGCAAAAGATAAATAGAACGATCTATCCATTCGAATGAAAAAAAAACGTTTCGTGACAGTCTCGAGGATTATTCTTCTCGCAAACGTAAATTGTCGGAAAATACAAACTTACGGACCGACCCGATCATTTTGCAAACAAATATAGTTCAAATTAAAATTCATATTGCAAAAGATAAATAGAACGATCTACCAGTTCGAATGAGAAAAAGAACGTTTCGTGACAGTCTCGAGGATTATTCTTCTCGCAAACGTAAATTCTCCGAAAATACAAACTTACGGACCAACCCGATCATTTTGCAAACAAATATAGTTCAAATTAAAATTCATACTGCAAAAGATAAATAGAATGATCTATCCATTCGAATGAGAAAAAGAACCTTTCGTGACAGTCTCGAGGATTATCCTTCTCGCAAACGTAAATTCTCCGAAAATACAAACTTACGGACCGATCCGATCATTTTGCAAACAAATATAGTTGAAATTAAAATTCATACTGCGAAAGATAAATAGAACGAGAAATGTCCATTCGAATGAGAAGATGAATGTTCCGTGACAATCTCTTGGATTACCCTTCTCGCAAACGTATCCAGCGATGGTGATCCCAAGGCCGTAAATGTCTTTCTTAAGCTCGACAGTGAAGCGTTCCATTTCTGGCAGTGAGTTAACGTCGATGGTGTCCATGGTGAGAACCGGTAGCTCCGGGATTTGCACCGGAACAGCCGGTATCACTGGCATTGCTCCAATTGGCATCGGATTGCGTACTACGTCCATGATGAGGCCAGGCCTTGCCTATGAAATTGCGAGTCCTTGCAAAAGAGCTCCTCTACGTGCGGATATTATTAAGATAACGAGGAAAAAAAATGGAATGGCCGACCGATGGATACTCTTTCCAGGCCTGTTACAGTGGGATCTAAAACTGTGCTGAATTTCCAAGGTTAATGGGAGAAGTTACCTACATCGGCGCTATTTAACATGCGCATAGAAAGTTGCGATTACTAAAAGAATCGATTCTAACATACTAATTTTATCGGAAAATAATGCTAAATCTCCATGTGAGTGGTAAGAAAAATATTTGCATGTAAGCGTGAATCGTAAACCAAGCAGAAATCGCGTTTCTCTAAAGCGTGTTTTTTAAAATGATATCAGAAATATTTGATCAGCCAATGAACAAATAAACTGTCATCTGTTCTGCAGAATACACTTTTATGCTGATAAGATTGTCGCTTTTCGTTCACGAATCAACCGCGATGAACGCTAGTTTCATTCGTTTATTATACAAAATATCTCGCACTAATTGCTCCATTTCCATCGTTTTTCAAATTTTCTGATGCTGCTTTTGATGTTATACACAAGGCTATGTTTCTTAAAACGACTACAGTAATGTCTCACTAATTGGCGCACAGATTGTTCACAGAAATGGACAATTTGGGAAGAGAAGATGCGATTAATTTGAGTCTTGCGCATCGTTTTTATAATTTACCGATTTTCAATAACTGTAAAAACGAGGCGCAACACTCGAACAATCGTGTCCCCTCTTCCCGAATTGTCCATTTTCGTGGACAATCTGAGCGTCATTTAGGGAGACATTACTGTATTTCTGTTCTTCGTACGCCTAATTATATTATTTCTGATCAGGGAACCTCTTTTTCGGCCAGTGCATTCCGTGATTTTTGTGCAGAAAATCATATTGAATTGCACTTTGCATCAACGGGCAATAGTAGGGCGAATGGTCAGGTGGAAAGAACAATGAGCTCGTTACAAAATTTATTATTCGTAATTTTAGGTCACCCTGAATATTGTACTACATGTAAGCTTACAAATGTTATCTCATAAGTAGTCGCTAATTGCTATAAAGCAGATGCGACATTAAATAAATGAAATAAAAACAAAGAAATAAGGCTGTAAGAATTGCTCAATGGACTATAATTGTTTCCATGGAAAGTTCTCGAAATTAAATTCCATTATTATTCCGTTTCCAATGATCGTTGCGTTTATTAACTAGAGATACGAGGGGTTCAAGTAGGCCACAGAACGGATAAAGGCACCGATGCCGCTAAAACCAAAGTAGGGAAACTGTCGTTGAAAATGCAAGGATGCTGCTCGCCCCTCGTAGGGACGGTAGGGAAACTTTCTTCGTAACTTTCTTTAGAAGTTGTGCGGTCTCCTTCAGTTTACGGAATAGATAGCGCTAATAGAATTAGAACAAATGCGGAGGACTAATAGGGATAGAGGAAGAACACACGAGCTTCAGAAGTTACCGCAAGTTCGAAGCGAAGCAGCAAGCTGCCCCGCTGTGGAATGATAAACTTCCCCAGAAATTTTCCCCACTCGTAATTTCAGTTTTCCATAGAACTTCTCGACGTCTTCTTGAATACTCGAGCCACAAATAATTAGCATAATACATAATTATTATTTATTAAATATTAGCAATTCTTCTAATTCATACGATGTCGATGAACGTTTCGAAGATGTACATTTGAGACTCCGATTGAGAAGACGAATTGCTGATGTATATAATACTATCGATGTTGCGGATTTTTTCACAGAGATTGAGATAAAAATATCGAAGTTAATGAACGGGTGAACGAACGTCGAATAGTCTTTTAAAAAAACCGAATTCAATTAGTACCGGAACATGATTCGATTCGTTATCTATGTTTAAATAAATCGTATCATGAAATTGTTATACATCAATATATAAATTAGTCGCGTTTAAGGCTCAATAGTTCTATTATGTTAATCTCTTGCGCTATAATATCGTGGCAGACTCGTTATGGATATTTGGAACATAATCTACTAAATGTGGAAGTTATTCGCGTCTATTAAATCGAAAGGCAAGTCTGTCCTTTTATTGGAACATAATCTACTAAATATGGAAATTATTCGCGTCTATAAAATCGAAAGACAAGTCTGTCCTTTTATTATCAATTGTTATTTAACGCTTTTAGTGCCGACCAACATGCTGCGTCTACTCGTATTGTAAAATATCAAACCTGGTTGATGCAGTTTGATAAAATTTTTAAAATAAATTATGCAAATTTTGTTAAACCCGATAAGTAGAAAAAATTTAAAAAGAAACGGAAATGTAGAAATAAAACTATTATTTATTAAAAATGTTGAAAAAGGAACATTTTCTCAAAGTGTAGCCGACAACGATGGTTGGCAAATAGAGAATATAAATTATTTGTCTCGAATTTATTAGTGACGAATAATGAACGTGAATGAATTGTGAACGAAATTATAGCGCAAAAATAACCTCAAAATACCTCCGATCTTGATCAGTGCTGTTCATTTTACAATTATTCGACAGACTAGAATCGACTTCGATAAACAAAATTATTCTCTTCCCATTTGTCTGTAACTTTTCCATAAAGTGCAAGTTACCTAACTGTACTACCTTAAATTTCTTACAAAACCATCCGCTGTATAAACTTTTCCGCAGTAACTGTATACAATAAATTTTGCCTAATTTTCCATCAACTTATAAACAAAAATGGAGAATTTGGGAAGAGGAGATACGATTATTCGAGCCTTGTACTTCGTTTCTAAAATTGTAGACAATCGGAAATTATAAAAATGGTGCCGCGAGACTCGAATAATCGTATTATATCTTCTTCTTCTTCTTCTTTTTGTTTACAAGCTGAAGGAAAATTCGACAAAAATTTACTATAATTTCCTACAAAGTGTCACTTTGAATTTTCAAAATACATTAAACAACATTTGATAAAATTTGCGCACTATTATCATCACAAACGTCTTTTACACGTCGACACGAAAGTATAATATAACAGAGATTAATTATTACACCATAAGCACTTTCGATCTACTTTGATAATAAGTGTTACAAGCGTCTGTCCTCAAAATTAACACGATATTGTAGTGCGGCCTCAACAGTATCGATTACAGGTTGAGCATCCGGCTTAATTGACCGAAATACATCAGTTATTCATGCTTCCAAATTTACCAGGACACTATACCATATAACAGTAAGTTTTCACAGTCGACTGTAATAAGTACGAGCCAACTGACAATTTATTCTTTACTTTAACAATTTCAGTAGATCGAAAATACAGTAAATTCTCCTCAATTTCCTTTCAGCTTGTAAACAAAAATGGACAATTTGCAAAGAAGAGATACGATTATTCGAGCTTCGCGGCTTATTTTCATAGTTGTCAATTATCAACAATTATAAAAACAAGATGCAAGACTCGAATAATCGTATCTCCACCTCCCGAATTGTCCATTTTCATTCGTTCACAAGCTGAAGGAAAATTCGGGAGAATTTACTGTGCACCGACGTCCTCAAATTCGGAAATCTTTCGACTCTCTTGAATGATCTTGCAGCACTCGTGCTTGCC
The DNA here is from genome assembly GCF_051020955.1 of Megalopta genalis. Lineage (NCBI taxonomy): Eukaryota > Metazoa > Arthropoda > Insecta > Hymenoptera > Halictidae > Megalopta > Megalopta genalis. The sequence goes on along the minus strand of NC_135020.1, from coordinate 19,311,746 downwards.
ACAAATACACAAAATCGAATAAGAACATTCGCAAGCGTAAGTGACATAAAACTTTGACCAAGCGATTACCTCCCGCTGCCCAACTTTAAAACCGTTCAAAACTTCATCAGAAAGAAAAGTTGCGATCGACCAGAGCCCTGGACTGCGGAGGCAGGCGACCCGAGAGCTGAACATATAGGGTGTTATCATTTCCCCGAAGTACCATAACTTTGGCGACACTCTGTATTTCGAATAAAGAAGAATTGCGTTGCGTTTTCAATTGTTTTTGAAAGCGTGCACCGATCATGTCACGCCGTAAACCATTTTAGCAGCGTCCGCGACAGCGAATTGTATAGTTTTAGACAAGATAGTAGTAATACATAGTAGTAGTAAATAAATATTTTGCTATAAATATTTTGTAGTCACTATTTTTTTTTGTCTATTTCAATTATTTTATTTTTTTATTTATGTCTATTTCAATTATTGTATAGTTTTAGACAAGACAGTAGCAATAGATAGTAGTAATAAATAAATATCTTACTGTAAATATTTTGCAATCACTATTTTTGTTGTCCATTTCAATTATTTAATATCGAATGAAATGGTTTTGATAAAGTAGGTTAAACCTCGTCTTCCTGCTATATATATCGACAAATAATTGTTCTCTAGTAACGAGCAAATTCGGTGAAAATAAAAACTTGCATCGCTCCGTTCCACTTGACCGCAAACATTTTCACCCTCTCTTTCACTATTTATATTCTTTTTCCTTACGTGATACTCGCCATCGACTTCCATTTTATCGTTGCAGTTTGTCGTTGACACATTAAGCGCCGAATATTAACTCGAAAAATTCGCATACTATCAAAGTCATTTAATTAATGACACCGAAACTAGAAAGCGAACATTTACCATAGGAAATATTGGTTCGGCTGTTTTGTATTCTACAAATCCTTAGTAACATTTAATTTGTTCAATATATTACAATAAGAATGAATTTCGAAAACCTAGTTAAAAATTAGTGTCACCCATACGCGACTCGCGCGGCACTAAACGTATTAAGAACATGTTGTAATAGCACACATCAGAATATTTGAATATGTAAGCAAAATATTTTTATACATTACCACGCATGTCAATTGGGGCTAGTCGAGATACACATTCTAAATCACAGCCCAAATGCTGTATTATATGTTCGTCCGAACTGTGACTCTGACGAGTCGTTTGACGATATCTAATTTTTTTTGGTTTGAGAGGTTATTTCTATTAGATTTAAGTAAAGTTGTTCCTAAATTATCATAATATCATTTTCACTTTACTATAATACATTAACGTTTGTGCCGAAGATAGTATATTTTTTCTTTAAAAAAACAAAAAAAAATATATATATATATTGCATAATATATTATAATATATATTTTTTAATTATATGTATATTAACACAATAATCCGAAGTTAATAAACAAACTATATCAATAAAATTGTGTTATATTTCATTGGCGAATGAAATATCCCATTAGGAAAGTAACATTTATTTCTCAATAACAACTTACCTCAGAGCGTTAACAATTTGCCCCACGACAGGGTAAGAAGTTCCGCCTTGAGTTAACCACAAGAAAGAAGAACAAGATTCTCTGAAAATCTCGTTGCAATATATTTGAATACGAGTTGCCAATCTTGAAAGTAGAATAAATGTAAACAATAAATCAGTCAGAAACGAGAAAAGCAACCGCATTGTTTCTTAGTCAATTTTTATGTTTTCTCGAAAGCGGAACTTCTAGCCCCGGTCACCCCTACTGCGAAAAGCTGTGGGAGCAAATGGCGAGTCTGTAGAAAATAGGAGAGGATGCGCGACGGGAATCGATAAATATGCCGACGGGGATCCAGCTGAAATATTCCCGCGCGTACACAGCGAAACGTTCGGAACACTCACGTGCATTTCAACGTCGGATTCCTGGGAGTACATGTAGCCGTTGTCGTAACCGGTATCGCCCTGCACGTGACGTATGTTATACGTCTCCGGCACGCTGTGCACCAGGTGGCGATCCAACTCATCGGGGTCACCCAGAATCTTCGTCGGTACGATCGGAGCGTGGCTGCCGAGCGCCTGGAACGCACACCGTTCAATTGATATCCAAGGTATTGGCCACTTCAGCAGCTTTTACTCCCCCGTTTCCAACCCCCGCGCCCTCGACCTGGACACACCATCCGATACCCGGCCGTTTCTATAACGTAAAGGCCGGCTCCCATAGCGGGACCACTTCGAATAACCCGTCGATTCAATACCAAGGGCCTAAACTTTAGACTCGACGACGGACAGGTAGCGATTATGAGACGATGAATTTTTATTTCAGTTATTTCGTTACTAATTTATAGTGCTGCTCATTGGCGCAGCTGCTGTTATCATTGGCAGAAGTCGTTGGCCTAGTTACAATTTGGCGGACACGCGAAATTCTAATATACAGTTCGACTAACATTTTGCGAAACAGTGGTCGGACTGGAGGACTCGTTCCAATAGAAATTGGTAAACAATTTTTTAAATAGCCTTCAATACACTGTAATCTTATTTACGAGCTTGCCAAGCGAAATGGGAAATGATTTGCATCAATTACAATTTGCAGGAGCCCGCAACATGTTTGAAATAGCATAGTAATACGGTAATGTCTCTCTAATTGACGCTCAGATTGTCCACAAAAATGGACAATTTTGGAAGAAGAGATACGATTGTTCGAGCCTTGCGGCTCGTTTTTTATGGCTATCGATTGTCAACAACTATAAGAACGAGACGCAAGGCTCGATTAATCGCATCTCCTCTCCCCAAATTGTCCATTTTTCAGCGTAATACATTGCGCTTTTATACATTTCCATCGTTGCGATGTAATATCCGGGGTCAAGAAATGTCATGGAATGCCATAATCTTGACATAACGTTGAATAAAAAAGATTTTAAACATCGACGATCTTAAAAATGCGAAGAATAGGACAACGAGACAAATTTTCTGTTTTTCATTGCTAGACTATGCATCTTTGTACAGTTGCGGCATCTGCAAATTTTTAAAATGCATTAGAGCGTATGAATTAACAAGATCTAATAGCTTCTATTCCCCTTTTACGATTGGTAATCTTCTAGTTCTCGAAGCATAACCTTACTGTAATTTTATTATTTGTAGAATGATTCGAAGTCGCTAAAAGACATTATACTTCGACATTTCTTTCCACTATCGAAAACAAATAAAATATTCGGAACGATGAAATTATTTTGTTCACCCAGTGTATGTTTTGAACGAAATCTGTGAACGGCGTCGCGAACAGATTACATTGCGATCCTATTTACGAGCTCGCCAAGCGAAATGAAAAACGATTCGCATCAATTACAATTTGCAGGAGCTTGCAACATGTTCGAAATAGCATAGTAATACTTTAAAATTTTTTAAACGTCAGGTACAGTAATTTCTCCCCAATTCGCGCTCAGATTGCGCACTAAAATAGACAGTTTGAGAAGATGAGATACGATCATTCGAGCCTTGCGTTTCGCTTTTATAGTTGTTGACAATCGATAACTATAAAAATGAGACGCAAGGCTCGAATAATCGTTTTCAATTCTTGTGCGCCATCTGAGCGTGAATCAGGGATAAATTACTGTATTGTGTGTGTAGCTGTTACTTATTTACAATCAGTGTAAAAAGTATTCGTACACTGAATTTCAGAATTTACGATGAAAACTTTGCCTTTTGCACCGATTCACAGTGCGAGCTGTTACGCGCGGAAATCGAAGAAATGTTATTCGTTTTCGAGTAAACTAATATAAATGTAAACATTAAATCCTGAAAAATTAACGTGGGATTAGTTACAATTAAATATACCTCACAACCTAATTGTGACATAATCAACACGTTTGTTCAATGTACACAATTATTGGTTGACGTGTGTCGAACAATGTTTAATATACCTTAAATATGGAGAATTTTAACAGATGCATGTATAATTTTAATTTTCAATTAAGAAACGTTCGATTTTCTAAAAAAATTATTTTAAAAAGAACCGTTTGCTGGATTGCGATACTGGAGATGACAATTTGTTTCTTTTTCTCGTCTTAATCTTTCAATAAATTTGAGCCGTTCTCGGATCAAATCGGGTAATTCCAGATTTGATATCTTTTGGGTTTCTTTGTCAATGAATTTTCATGGATCTTCAACATGTTACATTTCGGTATTTCATGGTTCATATATAATTAACAATTGCTTATGTTTTTCTGTTTGAGAAAGATATATTTTTTCATATAAATCTATTAAATTAATATATTAAATTAATGTGTGTGTCAAGGTATAGATAAATATTGGACTAAATATGATTTATGTACATATATATTCACGATATCCAATCTAAAACAGGTCATCTAATTATATGTATATTCCTTGTCATCATGCAATTTATTAATGTTCATAATTTGTAATTTATGAATATCATTCTCCAATGTATTCTTCAGAACCATGATTTTCTATGTCAAGGTACAACCCAGTAAAGAACTTCTATCTGCACGGCTAAAGAAGCTAATTAGGTAACCGGTTCCAAGTGGAACACTCCGGTTAATCTTCAAAAATCTGAAAATACCTTCAACATTGTGAAAATATTTTTCAAATTAACATGATTTTTCTGATGCAAATAAATGTGGCTGAGAATGAAATTAGAATTGACGGCTAACGAATAAAATTGTTGAAATTGCAAGCAACTGAATAAATTATTTTCTGTATAATATAGAAATATAATAATTATATAATTATATAACTACACACAATTTAGATAACTGTCTTAGAATATATTTTCTCGTGGTTAAAACCTATTTCCTTGTATTTTACAATTTTGAACCTTTTAATAAAATAATATTTATTCGCGGCGTGCAGGATGGAGAAGCGAATCGAGTTTTTGAGATGATATAGATACAGTTTTCCATTCCCGTGGGAAGGAAATTAAGGAAATAAATTTAACAGAACTCGTACCTAGAAATATCCTCTCTGTTTGTCCATATAAATTCCCCAGCGAATTAATAAAAGCATACCTCTGTGGAATTTCTGAAGGAATATCCTCCGAAAAATTGCTGCACGCCGAAAAGAACACCAACCCAACTCTCTCTCCCTGCTTAATTATTATTTACCCAATTTTTCATCCTCGAATGTGCTAATGAAATAGGTTAATCGAATTTTGCCTTAATTAAATTGCAGTAGGGCGCTTTCATTAAATTATCGGGAAAGGTCTGTTTGTGCAGTAAATTCGTTATAATTGATCACCGCGTGGCGTCTGCCACTAAAACCAACAAAATTCGCTCGATTTTGAAAAATATCTGGGTCACGCATAATTCGATTACGCCCGTCGTTATCCATATTAATGAATTTACCCTCGTCGAAGACTGTTTCCTCGAATTATTAAAAACCAAACCGTCGACAGAAATTTCTTATTAAAATATCGAGGAAACTCTTATAGGAAATGACATCACACGTTAAAAATCTATCAAAGCAAACGATTTGTAATCTCTTGCACTGCAATTTATTTCACAGCTAGGTTGATTAGCATTTCCAACAATTGACTGGCTTAGAATCGTAGTGGCGTGAGTCACATGTTTGAAAATGTTGACTCATGTCTTCAAATGTAATCTATGTATAGATGCCAAAATGTTAAAAAGACGAATGAAATAAATTATAAGATTATGAAACAAATTATAAAGTTCCTACAAATTTACGTATCTCTAAATTATCTGATCAAAATGTATAAACAATGATGCTTCGGTAATATTGCTATGTTAATTGCTATGCTAATGCTTCAGTAATATGCAATAGTAATATTGCTAAACAATATTTATATAGTAAACAATAATGCTTCTCGTTTCTCACAATAAGAAAAAAATGTAACTATATCACTATAATTCTAACCCACTCAATTGTCGTCGAAAATATGTATATTCTCACAAGAGAAAAGAACTTTATACATTTACTGTATATTTACACCAATTCTAATGTCTAAATATTAACAATAGAAAAAATTGGGCTCAATTTACATTTAAAAGAAGCGAATAACATTCGTATATTAGAGTGATAAATTATGTTCTAAATCTTCATAACGAGTTAGACACGTTATTGCAGTGCAAGGGTTTAATCGAAATATAAATAATCATAAAACAAAGAACAGATGATTCACAAAATTGTAACAAAGCTTATCGCGGGAGTAAACCGCAGCGCGATCGATACGGCCGAATTCGGACATGTCGGAGGCTTGAAATAATAAGTAATAGATCTGAAAAACGTCAACAGTTTCCAAGCTCCCGCCGATCTTGACAGTGAACAATGCAATTCGAGTATGATATACATAGAATCAACGATTCTCCAGCCGGCAATCTGCTTCTTGACACACTTTGACTGCCATGTCATCCACTTGTCGGTGACGGAATTATAAGCTCAGAATAGAAAATTAATTTTTCCGCTAATTAATTAGGGCTACCAATAAGTAATATCGTTTTCTTTTCAATTGAATACACATTGTCGCATTGTTCGCGGACATGAGCTACTATTGCGCAACTTATGCGCTGTGAGTAAATTTATTGATATTTAGTCTGTTCATCGTGAATTTTAAAAAAATTTGGATATACAGTAATTATATATAATACAGAATTATTATTTAATTATTATAATACGATCTGAGCGCGAATTAGCGATAAATTACTGTACTGTTATAAAATGGAAGATCGAACTTTGGATAATGTATATATTAGACGTTTGGAAGGGTAAGAATGATACTAATGCCACAAGTGCCACTAATTTTGTATAGAGGTGTCCCAAAATTATGGTACTTTCGGGAAATAAATGGGTTCCTGACGTCATTTGAAGTAATTTTTTCCTTAGCGAAAATGCAATCCGCGGCTTCGTTTACGAGTTATTGACGAAAAACACTGACCAATGAGAGGCGAGCTCGACTGGAGCGAGGCGACCGAGCCAATGAACGGAACCGAGCTTCATCTGTTCACCTCGAGCGAGTCGAGCTCACCTCTGATTGGTCAGTGTTTTTCGGCAATAACTCGTAAACAAAGCCGCGAATTGTATTTTCGCTAAGAAAAAAGTTACTTTAAATAACCTCAGGAATCTGTCATTTCCAGAAAGTACCATAATTTTGGGACACTTAGTATTTTGGACATAAAGAAGTGTCGACATTGACATAACAAATTTAAAAATGGTGTCGACAATTTAAAATCTAGCAGACCCATTCAATTTCACAAGGATCTAGTGTTGGCTGAAATACATATAGTTTCGTGAAAACGAGTGAAATTGAGATGAAATTGTCAGTGAAAATGAAAAATGGATTCTATTCAGCAATTCACATAAAAAAGAAGAGTGATTAACACCAAAAAAGCTGGTCTTCAGCGGTGTCAAAACGACATTACTCTTGCGGGCACTATTAATTAATTATTAAAATATCTTCCCGATTTTATTAGAATATATAAAACGTTTGAACGTTGAAAAAGTAACTGATGTCATACAACTTAACTATGCAATATCAATTTGTCTAAACATATTACTTTAATCTGATGAAATCTTTCAGGTCGTTGGGGCGGCAGTCAAAGTGTTAATGTCATCGAACAGTGCTGTTACAATTACTCTTTGTGCAGTCGCGGTAATCCTGTGGTATAGCCAGTTTAATGGTCGTACATGCGTCTTTGCTCGTTAAATTTAAGTCGTCCTAGAATTTAATGTTCCGGGCGAAGGTGTTAATTCACGGATTTCGCTTTACGATTTACGGAGCATTACGAAATTTCACGCGAGAGCAGGGTAGCTCTTCGTAATATTAATTTTTCAGGCCTTATACCGGGTGGGGCACACGCGAATAACTCGCTTGGTTTTGACAATAGAAAAAGAAGTATCAGACAAAAGTTGTTTGATTTCGAGGAGCACATTATATGATGTTAATAATTTTTTTATAGGTGGAGACGTAGATAATATACGAAGGTCAAAGGAAGGGGGAAATTGATCATTTTATGTACGAAGGATGAAAAACTTTATTTATTTATATTTTCCCAATCCAGGTGGAGAAATGTAAAAAACAACATATTCATTTCCGGTTGCTTGTAATCTCAACAATTAATCACTTAACGCATTGCTTAACTGTGATTGTTCAATGCTTCTTAAACATCAATGATTTACAGCTAATGATGCTAATTTGATCAATAATAATAGCATCTCAGAATGTCATATAAAAGAACAATCAAAAGCTCCTTTTTTACGAGCAAAATTGACTTTGCCTGGTCAAAAAATATCGACCTTACTTTATTTTATTACTTTAAAAATTACTACATTAACTAGTCTGAAACTTTGCATCCGTTTTTATTATAGTCTCATTAAGTTACACAAGGTGTTGGACCAACCAACTTGAAATTTTAATTATGTATTGAGAAAGTATCTCTTCATTGTTTGACCTACAAGCAAGACGATGGTTTTGATGTAGAATATGTATTCATTTTTTAATAATCAAATATTGACTTTAGACAGCTACCAATGGAGTTCAAGTTTACCTAAAAGGCATATATCATGTCATCTATCTAAAACAGGATATTCTTGTCCAGAGACAATATAGACTATACTTTTTAGCGAATCTAAGTAAACAAGTTTGTGTAACTGAATGAAAGTAAAATAAAAACATGTGCAAAGTTTCAGTCTAATTGTTGTAATAAATTTTGGTAATTAATTACTTTAACAATGCCACACTACTTTTAATGGTTTTGAAATATTTTGTCATAATATATAAGGCCATATCATAGCTGTTGTATAATACGTTGTCACTTAATATGTTGTCATGTGATGAACATATTGTCATATATGTCGGCATATGTTAATAAAGCAGATCAATTAAACCATATTGTTACATAGTATTCGATAATCCTGAATATAATACAATACAAAATATTTGTGTAGTTCGTGTAACTCGAATATTTAATATTAAACAATTAAAGATCTGTTCAAACATATTCGAGTAATTCGACAATTTTCGTGCTCTAAATTCTCATCTTCAAGTATCTTGAGCATTCGAATAATTCAAAAGATTACTGAATTACTTCAGTAATCTTACAAGCATTCGAGTAATCGAACCGCTTGAATTTTTCAATAAATGCATTCTTTTCGGGCAGTTCAAGTACAGCAAACTTCAAGTACAGTAAATTTTCCCTAATTAACGTTCAGACGCTACACAATTCTAACTAATTTCAATTCGATTTCAACTAATTTCACGCTACACAAAAATGGACAATTTGGTAAGAGAAGATACGATCATCCGTTTTTATAGTTGCCAATTGCCAACAATTATAAAAACAGAGTGTCAGACTCGAATAATCGTATTCTCCTCTTACCGAATTGTCCATTTTTGTGCGCAATCTGAGCGTCGATTAGGGAGAATTCCGTGTAACTCGAAAAATTCGAACGCTGTACACGGCTCGGTTCATAAAATCCGAGTACCGGCAGACCGCCATTCATTATCCGGTCTCCGCGGCGAAATGAATCGGGTGTACACGCAACCAAAAAATAAATCTGACAGAAATGGATGAACCTACCTGATAATCGGGCGACGTCGGCTCCACGGGTCGCGCGACAACGAGGCGCACGTGTGTGCCGGATTGTCGCAGCACCGCGGCAACCTGTTCACTCCCCATTCCCCGCAGATTGACATCGCCGATTTGCAATATATGGTCCCCGCTCTGCAGCCGATTATCCTGCGATTCGAATTGCAAACGAACGAGGTTTAATTCCGCGAATTGATCTCGGCGGCCTACCGAGCGTGCGCGCGCGCGCGCGCTCGCCTCCACCGCGTCGATTATTTTCCCGCTCTCGTTCCCTCTTCGCTCCGTCGTCCCCCGTTTCACCCTTTCTTTCGTTCTGATCGCTTTCACCCACACGACGGAACGCGGGCTCGATCATCGACTGTCCACGCGCGAATTCACACGAAACTCCCCGACTTTTGCATTAATTTCATGGAACGGGAGCGCGATTCACGCGAGAACTAGCGTTCGCGCGAACAATGAAGCGACACCGTCGACAGTGATCGCCTGATCGGCGAGAATCAGGCGCGGAAAGTATGTATCTCGTTTGCACAATACTCGTTGTTCGAAATCGTTCGCGCGAAGTGACAATCACGTCCGCAGCCTGCTAATTTGTTATTTATACGGCACCGCCCGTGCGTACCATTTAGTTTTGATGAAGTGCCCCCCACCCCTCCCTTTATCCCTCGTTCTGGTGTCAATTTGACACTATTTACAAGTTTCGGAGTTTATTATTCCGGTACTTTTAGGGAATTTCATTTACGTTACTTTCGTTTCTTTCTGTCCAAAAAATTCCTAATTTAACTTTGGAAGAATTTGGAATGGATATGAGCGATAACAAGTGAGTGAAAACTCGAACGATGGGCAACTGTTTACTTTCATTTTCTTCATTTTTTTCTTTTTTATAGAATGATTGATAAAATGTATCTATAATAAAAACAAACTGTGACAAAGCTGAAAAAACTTTCACTTATTTGCACCAAAATGTTTATAGAATTTATCTACAGAATCTTTATTCAAGATCAGAAACGAAACAATGAGAAATCATACATACGGATTCAGAGAGTAAGTAGCTTTCTTTCAATATAGAAGAATCTTTCAAACAAATTATAATATCTATATTAATTCTTAGACTGCGGATTTTGTGTGCATTTATGGCAAAACTTATTCAAGTAAATTCTCCCTAATTGACAAAAATGGACAATTTGGGAAGAGGAGATACGATTAATTCGAGTCTTGCGCCTCGTTTTTATAATTTACCGATTCTCAACAGCTATAAAAACGAGGCGCAAGACTCGAACAATCGTGTCTCCTCTTCCCGAATTGTCCCTTCTCGTGGACAATCTGAGCGCGAATTAGAGAGAAATTACTGTAGTTGCAATTTAAAGTAGTAGAAAGATCAAAAGAATCAAAAAATGTTGATGTATTATCTATACCCTACTCAAACTATTTAAAACAAATTCACTATTTAGTTTTTATTTTTATTTCGTATAAAAATCCGCCGTCTATTAGTATTCTGTTGGCAAGAAGGTAATTTCGGTATTTCAATGTGAAGTAAAGCTCAATTTTTTTTTCTATGCAAAAAGTAAACTTTAACCAGTCAAATATCTTGCATTCTGTTCGATGATCTTTTGTCATGACCTTTTGTTGGTAACTTCATGATTCCGTGCTCATAGAACATCTGGTCCTTATCAGCAAAAAACTCAATCAAGTGCGATTTCAGGCCATCGTTATTATTGAAATTTTTACCATTTGAAAAGTTTTGTAAACTTCGAAATAAATAATAATCCGATGGTGCAAGGTCGGCGCTACATCACTTTCCAACCAACCTCCAATAATTTCGTACGCGTTGCTAAAGATTTATGAGGTCTCGCATTTGACGCGATGGAACACGATTCCTTTGCGATTTGCCAATTCTGGCCTTCTCTCTTTGATTGCTCTTCCTCCAACTTCATCATTTGGTTGCTTGGAAGCAGCTCAAAGTACACAACACTTTTATAGTCCCATCAAATTGACAGCATGATCTTTTTCTGATACAATTCAGCTTTCGATGTGGCTTGTGCTGATTCATCACGCTTGGACAATCACCTTTTTCAATTAATGTTATTCTAAACGATCCATGTTTCATCACCAGTGATAATTCGTTTCAAAAAGGGTCGATCGCATTACGTTTAAAATACGTATCGCAAATATCGATTCGTTGTGTTAAGCGAATTTCTTTCAATCCATGCGGAATCTAAACATCGAGCTTCTTAACTAGTCCAAGACATCTTATGTGATATTCAATTGTTGTGCGCGATGCATTTAACCTTTTTGCAATCTCTCGCACAGTATATGACGATTCGATTCAATTATGACTTTGATTTTGTCATCGTCAACTTCAGAAGGTCGACCAGAACGTTGGTCATCTTTAAGTGAAAAATCTTCAGAACCAAATTTGTTGAACCAATTCTGACACGTGCGTCCCGTTAAGCAATCGACGCCATAAACTTCGCATATCTCTTTGCGAGACTCGGCCGCTTTTTTGCCTTTATGAAAGTACAAAAGTATAATGTGTCGGAAATGTTCATTTTTGCACTCCACGTTAAAATTGACAGCAAACTATCAGTTGTAAACGAAACTACACGGAATTTGTTTCTATGGTCACCTAAACGTGTTAACTATCAAAGCTGAGGACAGAAAAATTATAACCTTAGCATAAAAATGACAATATACAAACATAGCGTTATCTATTGGTGCAAACCGAAATTACTTTCTTGCCGACCCAACAGATGCAGTGGCTCCCAAAGGGATCTTTCGCACGGGCGAAGTTGTTCCAATTAATTTCGTACATTATTTCATAACATTTGTATGCAGTACCGGCGGACCAACTCAAGACAAAGTTGTTGGTCAACAAAAACTCGACGGCGATGAACTTTCCTCCATTTACATCTAGTTATTAGAAAACCGATAAAGTTAAATTGAGGGAAGTTCGATGTTCCGAGCGAACGCTTCCGCGGAGACACTGCAGCGTAGCTTAGGGCGGAACATCTCGCAAAGGAATGAATCTGTATCGCGTCCAGTTGCAAAAAACTTACCCGATCTGCGACGCCGCCGGGAAGAATTGTCTTGACGACAACACCGGTGCTGCGTCCGCCGACAATTCCGAATCCAAGACCGCTGCCATCGTTGATCAGGTTTATAACTTCAACTTGTGCCCATTCCGTGTTCAGCTGCAACAAATCGAAACGAGCAATTCCAATATGTTCCATCGCATTTCTCGAGCACACTCTTACATTCCTTTCGTATTTGAAAACGTTCAATTCGAGTATACCGGTGACACCTAGATATTTATGCATTTATGGGATGTGCAGATTGTTCAAATGCATGGGAACGTGCAGATTAACCAGATCGCGTAGCATTTTTGTTTTATTTTTCAAATGAACAATCTTCTAAATGACCGAGGAAATTTTCCATTTTTCCATCTTAAAATAATCGTCGAAACTACGAACACGCTTTTGTGATTAATGATCGACTAAATTTCTTGATTCGAACATATGTTACAATGGCTGCGTAATGTCTAAATCAATTTTATAACATTTACAGTAATGTCTAAATCAATTTTATAACTTTTATAGTAATGTCTAAATCAATTTTATAACTTTCACAGTAACGTCTAAATCAATTTTATCATTTTTACAGTAATGTCTAAATCAATTTTATAACTTTCACAGAAATGTCTAAATCAATTTTATAACATTTACAGTAATGTCTAAATCAATTTTATAACTTTTATAGTAATGTCTAAATCAATTTTATAACTTTCACAGTAATGTCTAAATCAATTTTATCATTTTTACAGTAATGTCTAAATCAATTTTATAACTTTCACAGAAATGTCTAAATCAATTTTATAACTTTTACAGAAATGTCTAAATCAATTTTATAACTTTTACAGAAATGTCTAAATCAATTTTATAACTTTTATAGTAATGTCTAAATCAATTTTATAACTTTCACAGTAATATCTAAATCAATTTTATAATTTTTACAGTAATGTCTAAATCAATTTTATAACTTTCACAGAAATGTCTAAATCAATTTTATAACTTTTACAGAAATGTCTAAATCAATTTTATAACTTTTACAGAAATGTCTAAACCAATTTTATAACTTTTACAGTAATGTCTAAATCACTTTTATAACTTTTACAAAACTCTTAGAGTACGCTCGGTACGTTTAGTATTAATTTTAATTTTTGTAAAATGACGTAGGAAAATGAGAATTTCGGTAAAAATCCGCAGTCTGTTCAGGACGTAAATATTATTGTCACTACTAAAATACATAAGAATAAATTAATTTGCCGACAGTAATTTTTGGATAGATTTTAGTATTTTAAATTGAGATATACTTTTCATTCTTTACATATGTGGAGTTATTTAAAAATTAACGTAGTTTAGGAAAGAATTTGATGCTACTACCATTTTCTTGCCATAGAAATACAACAATTAAAAGATATTACAGAGCAAATACGCTTTTCAAAATGTAAAATATTAGATACATGAATACAAGCACATAGGAAAATGCCACGTATTATTGCAGTTAAATAATTATCAACCTAAAAAATAACATTATCAAACCTAAAATGATTCTGTAGTTTTCTAGTAACTTTCTTTTTTCGTTTAGAAATAAAAGTGTCCCTTTCACGCTACCTTTCGTTATAAAAATTTCACCATCTGTTCCCTGTCATCGTAACAACGGTGCCACCTCATTCCGCATCATTATAAAAATGAAATGAAACGGACAGAAATGTTCTTGAAAGACCATGTAAATTTCGGGAACACGATAGCGTGTACTTCGTGTTCTAGAATTCACGCCGCGTGACTTCACTGCTCCGACCCTGTCAATTCTCTCCAATTTCAGCTGGAAATGAAAGGCAGAGTCCGTTCCAGTTTCCGGGGCCGCTTTCTCATGCGCTGCCCGGATGGGGCTTCCTAAAGAGTCGCAACGGAAAATATTTGCGGAAGGAATCCGGCATTCCTACTCCATTCTCGATAAAATATCTCGCAACCGTGTAAACATCGTAATTGACTGTGGGAAGTTTTTTAATTATCGGTCGGGGCTCGTGAAGTGGTAAGAACTTGGTCGATTGCGGCGGCAGAAGAGAGAGAAAGAGAGAAAGAGAGAGAGAGAGAGAGAGAGCGCTAGAGAGAGGAGAGAAAGAAAGAGAGGGATATGGGTCAATAGTTCTCGTTAAAACGTATGGAAGAAAAATAGAGAAAAAGGACGAGGGGTGTGCGAGGAAGGAATCATGTCACGCTGTGGTTTTCTTCGTTGCGTTCTTAAGAATATTTAACGAAGCAGTCGGGTGAAAGAAAATTCAATGTGCTTAGCGCTCGATCTGCCGTAAATTATATCGCCTCACCGTAACGTTCGCGATACGCGGTCAGAGGATTTCAGAGATTTATAGAGAATTGTATTTTTCGTACTTTAAAACGCGAAAAACAAGTTTAGCAGAAACGAAATCTGACTCACGACGGAGATTCGTAATAATGATTTTTAATGCAAGGAACATTCAAAATGTACGCTAGAATCGATGCAAGCACTATTTCAACGCGATTGATACAAGTGTGTCAGTGTTTTATATCCTGTTAAGCGACTTTTATATTTTAATAAAGAAGGAAGATAGCAAAATATTAACCCTTTGCACTCGAGTGGCGACTCTGAGGCGACGCTAAAAATGCTACACTATTTTCAAAAGAATTGTCACATTATTAAATTTGTCTGTAGTCGATAAATTGTCAAATAATAGAGGTCTTCTATAAGCATACGCATTCAATTTTGTGTGCAACAAATAAGAACAATTAGACCAAATGAAAATACCGTAGGCTGAAACAAACTTCTTCATTTTCGCGTTAAGATAGTCTCGGAGGCAAAGGGTTAATCCTATGCACTCGAACGGCGACTCTGAGGCAACGCAAAAAATTGCTACACTATTTTCAAAAGAATTGTTAAGTTATTAAATTTGTCTGTAGTCGATAAATTGTCAAATAATAGAGGTCTTCAATAAGCATACGCATTCAATTTTGTGTGCATCAAATAAGAACAATTAGACCAAATGAAAATACCGTAGGCTGAAACAAACTTCTTCATTTTCGCGTTAAGATAGTCTCGGAGGCAAAGGGTTAATCCTATGCACTCGAACGGCGACTCTGAGGCAACGCAAAAAATTGCTACACTATTTTCAAAAGAATTGTTAAGTTATCAAATTTGTCTGTATTCGATAAATTGTCAAATAATAGAGGTCTTCTATAAGCATACGCATTCAATTTTGTGTGCATCAAATAAGAACAATTAGACCAAATGAAAATACCGTAGGCTGAAACAAACTTCTTCATTTTCGCGTTAAGATAGTCTCGGAGGCAAAGGGTTAATCCTTTGCACTCGAACGACGATTGTGCGGCGCCATTGGAAATCAGCTAGATCATGTTTCGAAATAATGCTTACGCTACCGAATTCTGTTAGATTTAAAATGTCGTAAAAAGTGTGAACGCTCTGTAAACCGATAAGCTCAATGCTACGTGCTCAACATGAAATAAATCACATAGAATTGTGATACTGTGGGTGAAAAGAAATGTCTTGGTTCTGGAGTTAAATAAAATAGCTTCGAGTGCAAAAGATTATTTGTTGCACGTATGCACCACTTTGCATTTAGATGAAAGAGATAAATTACTCACCCTGTATAGAGGAAAACTGTATACTACTAGGATTTTTGCAATACAAAACTATAGTAAAATTAATATTTTCTTTAGCAAATCTCAAGTATCTAGTTTCCGTTTCATTAATTAAATGACTTTGATATTGTAGTAATATTTTGTGGAGTTATTATTCGGCACTGAATGTGTCAACGACAAATTTTAACTATAAAATGGAAGCCTACGGCGAGTACACCGTAAGGAAAAAGAATATAAATAGTGAAAGAGGATGAGAAAATGTTTGCGGTCAAGTGGAACGGAGCGATATAGGTTTTTATTTTGCACTGAATTTGCTGATTACTAACGAACAACAATTATTTGTCAATATACAGCCGGAAGACGAGATTTAACCTACTTTATCAAGACCATTTCACTCGAGCGAATCAATTATTGAAAATCTTAGCCCGAGGCAATCTTGAATTTCTTTCTCGATAATAGGAACCAAGCCCGGCATCGTCGTTATCGGTCGCTGTTCCTGTGTTAGACCGACGGATTATTTAAACAACCGACCCAAGTATCTGTGGAACGAACGGTACTCCGATTTCAGTGGAAAACAAATATATCGTCGGATTTCATCGTCGATGAAAAAGCAACCGATACCGGCGTTTAATATGCGCGCATTCGAAGCGTATAAAAATCTCTGGAAAATGTTCGAATGCAAAAGTCGATGGAACAGTCAGCGGCGTCATTTTATTTTTCATCTTTTTTTAAGCTTCGTTTCGATCTTGCAACTATGCGCCGGACTTTGAATATCAACCTGAATCTGCGAACTTCAATGAAAATGAAAACTTCGGTCTGAATTCGATTACGAACCTAAATTATTATACGAACCTTGTCCTGTGCACTGTTTTTTTTTCAAACGAAACTAATATCCGAATCCTATTTTAACGCTAGAACTACCAAATCAAAAATAACCGAATCAAAATTATAGTAAATTTTCCGTAATTGACGAATTGTCCTAGTGGACAATTTGTGAAGAGGAAGTTATTCGCGCCTTCCGGCTCGTTTTCATGGTTCCTGAATGTCAACAATTATAAAAACCAGCCGCAAGGCTCGAATAATCGTATCTCCTCTCCCTAAATTGTCCATTTTTCTGCACAATGTGAGCGTCAATTAGAGAGAATTTACTGTAACCGGTTTCTGATTTTTTTCTTTTCTATGTCGTGATATTAACATCAAGCTCGCGAGACTTGACATAAGTTTGTTATAACCTCTGTAAACAGCAAATGATCAACGTATATTTTCCTATTGCCTTGAAACATATGACTCTAGACAGCAGATTTTACGCATTCGTGAGAGAAACGAGCAGCTAAACTACGGAACAATGACGAAAATTTTCAACTTATTGAATTGATTAACGGAGAAAATAGATTTTTATTCGACTTCCGTTCATTGCAATCGAGGTAACAATTTTCATTTTGCCTAAAGATCCGTTGTCCACGTATGACATTGTAATATCTGAACTGATTCTCCACGAGAAATACTTCTTTTGTAACACCAATTTTTTAATTTAGGATTATTCGTATCGTCAAGATGTATTTCTGAGTCATTCATTCAATTTGTATGATAATCAGAATAAATGTCTTATTGTTACTTTTATGAACGACTATAAAACAGCTGTTTTTTGTGCCCCGTAAATCTAGTGTTAATATTTTCACGCATTCTTGTTAGAATATGAAAGAGCAAGAATTTAATTTCACCCTGATCGCGAACACGACGGAAAGCCTAAAACACGTAGCAGAAGAATACTCTAATTCCAGGTCGCGACACAGGCAGAATTCGACGGCCGAAGCGGCGTGACAACGATGAAATCAACACCATGAATTGTTTAGCATGAGACCACAGGATTCACGATTCCGTAACAGCGGAATGGAAACACGCAGGCCGTTCGATTGACGGGAATGAACAATTTCGCATACGTCGTTAAAATCCGCGGACGATTCGTGCTGCGTCACGTTGGTCTCGTTAATAATGGGCCGTCACCCGAATCGTTAACGAAATGACAATAGAGGACGTGAATCGCATAATCGGTCAACGGCAAACACGAAAATGCCCACGAGAAAATGCGGGACGGACCTCTCTCTATCTGCGACTCGATTTCTTATGCAGCTGCTAGGTACCATTCGGGTTCTCATTATCGGCCGAGAAAAAAATGAGAGATCCGCCCCGGCTTATTGCTTCTCCCTTATTCCCATTCGGAGACCGACGACCGGATAAATTCCTTCCATCGATTTCAGCGTCCGTCGGATCTTCGAGTATCGGGCCGACGAACGTTTGATTACGTCGAGGGCCGTTAAAACATCCTGATTCCGTGGTTAAGGACTTCCAGCAAACAGAAGACCTTCGAGAAATATGGATTATCCTCTTTGCACATTAAATAATTCCGAATACGGTAATTTTGTGCTCAGATTGCGCACAAAAATGAACGATTTGGGAAGAGGAGATTAATCGTATAATTATTGGAATAATTATTATAAGGAATAATCGTATGATTATTGGAATAATTATTATAAGGAATAATCGTATGATTATTGGAATAATTATTATAAGGAATAATCGTATGATTATTGGAATAATTATTATAAGGAATAATCGTATGATTAGTTATACAGTTATATAATATATATTGTATATTGTATATTATATATTGCATATTGTATATTGTATATTCTATATTGTATATTGTATATTTTATATTGTATATTCTATATTCTATATTCTATATTCTATATTATATATTATATATTATATATTATATATTATATATTATATATTATATATTATATATTATATATTATAGTTATCGATTGTCAACGACTATAAAAACGAGACGCAAAGCTCGAATAATCGTATCTCCATTTCCCAAATTGTCCATTTTTGTGCGCAATCTGAGCGCGAATTAGGGAGAAATTACTATATTCCGAAGGTAATTCCATCCTACTCTTCTGCCTGAATTCCGAACTGAATTTTCGACGAGGATCGTGTTCGGTTACACGTCACGCCAATTTGATACTTTAACCCGCGAAATACCAGGTACATAAAACAACAGTTACTTGACAAATATTGGCAATAGCAATCGGTAATAAAATCGCGTTTATTATTCAAGCTATTGATCGCGAAATTAAAAGAGTTTATCCGAAAACCACGTAAAAGATTTCAATGTTTGGTTACAAATAACAATTACAATTGTCTAGAAATTTTTTTTGTCAACGGTAATTATTATTGATAACGGAAATTCTAGTTCGGCCGCTTGCAATAATTTACGACGAATGGCATTTATTCCAGTTATAATAGTTATCTGCAGACTGCGTATCTTTATGAAAAATAAAAATTGTCTGTATCAATTGTAAAGAACAGAAGGTAAATAAAAATATATTTCTTCTTTTGATGTTTTCAGTGAACTGAGGAAAATGGAAGAATACTCTGAAGTTCTTCTACAATGTTTTCACTGATTTTGGTATTATACCTAGTCTTTTTTATCATACACACATAAAGTTCACAGTCTAGTTAACAGTGGGTTAAATAACAATATTTATACTCTGGGTCCAAATGGACCCGAGCTTCGTCGTCCAGGTATTAATTATTTAATTTCGTATGCATTACAATTTGAGGAGCTGACAATTTTGAAAGTTTGAAGTAGGAAGACAGTAGAAAAATTGAACATGAAAATTGAAAATCGGAGCTCTATAAGAAAATCAAATGTTTAATAATTGAGCACTTTGAAAATCAAAGAAATTCGGTACTTTGAACATTGGAGAATTTGAGGATCTGGATCTGCGAGAAGTTGTAAATTCGAGTGATCAGAAATTTTCAAATTTGAAAATCTGTTTACATGAAAATTGGCGAACTTAGGAATGTATAATCTGGCAATTTGACGAATCAAATATCTGAAAGTTTGAAAACCTAAAAATCCATCATTTCGGAAAATTGAAGTCTAAGAATTGAGAATTTGGGGAAACGAATCTCGAAAAATCTGAAATTATAATTGTTCGGATATTAAGAGATTTTGTACCTCCGATACGAAAAGGAGACTTCGATTACATGGAGTCTGAAAATTTGAAAATTTAGAAATCGGAAAATGTGCTAAAATGGAAGCTTGAGAAATTGAAGATCCGAGAATTTCAATATCGAAGAAGTGGCGGTGCGCTAGCGGTTCGAAACAAGGGAAACTTCTCAAAGTAAGATTTCACATAACTCTAGCCGCGATTCCCAGGCATCGTGCACCCCTTTGGTAAACAGGGCCGCAGTAAAATAAGCAACGGGAAATTTGATGCGATTAAGCTCGCTTCGGGAGGTAATTCGATCGTAACTTGTGTGACGGAAGAGCAACTTTCTAACGAATTTATTCGGCCTTGTTTCGCCCGAAGAAAAGGTTACCGAGTTGGCAAAACGCGGAACAGTAAATTCATGGCACCGCGGCGCGGCGGACGTGGCTGCACGAAAACTTCCAAGTTACCCGGTCACGTGATTGTGCGCTAACAATACTGTTTCTGATGAAGCCGTGCATAGGTGGGATAATAAGGTAGTTCCGAGTAATTGTGTTTCGAGTGTAAATCCCAAACGTAAATTATAAGTAAATGTGCTAGACTCTCGCGAACCAAGTGCTCAGCTTTAGTTGCTTACGTATGTATTAGACCGTGTGCTTTTCGTGTTGATGCTGTCACCATCACGAAAGCAAGAAACAAACACTTTTACAGCGGAAAATTACATCATGAATTCACCTGTACAAAGTTTACTTAACATTTCTATTCAATGTTACGTCTCGGTAACTTTTCATTTTCTCGTTAATTAAACAATCATTCTTTAGCTTTCTGTTATTAAGCTTCGGAATTAACTTAAAACGAACCGAGATCTAAAATGGTATTTATTACAATAGACAGATTATAAGATCGAAATTATTAAAATTTTTCATAATTTTTAAAATAGTTTCATTTAAATATTTATATACATATATATACGTACGCAATACACATACATATACATGTATAAATATGTATAACATACAGATATCATCCCCATTTAAGCTCAATTAATTTAAATTTCTATAAAAAAAAACCTACTATAATCGAAAATGTCTAATTAAACATCTATCAAAGATATAAAAAAATTTAAATTTCTATTACAAAATTTATAATAGAAATTCGTTGTAATTGAATTTTAAATATAAAAAATACTATTATAATTATTTCCACCAGGATTTAAATTTAATTATAATCTAAATTTCTATTCAAAATCTAATGAGACTTAAATTTCGTTAAATCTATTTATTTTAATCATACCATTAAATTATAAATATTTAATATTGTATGCGCACGAATAAAGAAATAGATATAAAAATTTCCAATGGAAGCAGCTTTGTAATTCGAACAATTATAAAATAAAAAATGTGATACTGGATATATTGTGATTTATGAAATTGACAAAAATTGTGACAAAATTTGTCGCAATCATTCTGCCCAGCTTTTGTTCCTTCTCTTGTGTAGCTGAGCCTACTTCGAATCAAAAAATCATATATTAATTATGGATCTCATTTATCCAGATGCATGGTACAATGAAAGTTGCACAAAATCTGAGTAACTGGAGTCTCGTCACTTTTACAAAGCAACATATAAACGTGTGTTCCAGAAATCCTAGTGTTCCAAAAATCTAGTGCTTTTTTCGGGAACAAGGGAGAACATAGACATACTTAATCAGACAACTCAAGGCAAACAGTTCAGATGAATACAATAGTTCGTCAACTTATCATGGCAAACTTATGAATGGACTGCAGATTTCACGCAACAAGTATATCAAATACAAAATAGCAAAACCGTGTAAAGAATTTAACCCTTAAATGCATGATTTTTTGTTTTGAACTTTAAAAAATCGTTTTTTATAGGAATGTAGTCATAGGTTACGTAAAAAATAAATAAAAAGATGTAGGTAATAATATTGAGTATTTATTTTGAAAAAAAGTTGTATGTAGACTTTTGGCAACAATATGCGTTTATTACTAAAATTATTGTAGACGTAAACAAATGGTCATGTATTTATATTATCTATTAGTATAGGAATTTTCACATTATTTGTAAATGAAATGCAGCAAAGCAATTACGATTTTTGTTGTGACACAAAGGAATTTTTAAACTCGAAAAAAGAATATATCTCTCCAAGTAACACATTGAAGGTTATCACCCACCACATTCAAATGTCAAAAAACATATAACTTAGTCGCCAAAAGTAATGTCAAGTCTTTTATTTCGCACATGGTCTATTGTCTATTGTTATCAACGTGTGTTCGGAAACGCACATACTCAGGTTTTTGAATAAAATTAAGTGGAACTGGAATGTAGACAATTGGCAACAATATGCATTTAAGGGTTAAAAAACACCGCTGCGCTATTTTCATCTAATTAAAACAATTAAAGAACGAAATCAACATCTACACGGCTCTTGTATTTTGCAACTAGTGCAAACAATTTTTCTTTTGCAGAGAAATTCGTTGTCTACTTATCGCAAACTGTATGCGGACAAGTGAAACAAGTCCCCCTCTAATCAGACAAAAACCCAGAATGCGCAGTGTTTAGTTGCAACCGTGGGACAAAGGAAGCATGCAAATAGAAATACGAGAATATAGCCAGAGTACAAGCAGAAAAGATCTGTCTATGTACAAACTAAGAGGAGAGAGACTATAAAATTCAACCTATATATCGGAGATACAAGAGGTCTGCGTTTAATCATACAAAATCCAAGAAAGCATAGTGTTTGATTGAAAACACAACAGAAAAAGAGTATACAAAATTGAAACGTAGAATATAGTCTAAGCACTCGAATGGCGATTCTGAGGAACCTACAAAATTTACCATACTGTAATTACAAACAATTTTAACGTTACTAAATTTGTTCTCACTTAACACTAAATTTAGGAAGAAACAGCTGTGTTATATTAGTTTATAAAAGTAACAATAAGACATTTGTTCTGATTTTTAACAGGTGTTACTGTAACATTTGCCGTAAATGTATCTTTACGATATGAATAATCGTGAATTAAAAAATTGGCGATCCGTTTTGACGGGTTCCGTAAATGTAGTGTTAAAGGTACAGCAGCATCTAGCAAAAAGAAATTAATTTAAATTAATTAATCAACATTTTTCGCGATGTTCGTAAAATTTTTACATCTGAAAGTCCATTTGTATTTGAAGAAATTTTAGCTTTAAATCCAAACGATAGTATTTTCGACGTACGGTGTTTTCATTTTATATGATTCGGCGTATTTTATGAATATAAAATCGATTCTTGCGACTCGTACAACAGTTCTGTTTTGAACAGCTTTTGATGATAAATAAATTTGATAATGTACAAATTATTTTGGAACGTGATAGAACGATTTTCAGCGGTGCCTCGGAGTGATCACTCGAGTGCAAAGGGTTAATGCATTTCTCATACACATATTATTAACCTTCTAAGGACGAAAAGTGGAGACATTTTTTAGACATTTACTTAGTGGAGACACAGGGGCTATTTTATTCCCGAAATTGCAAACGTATAATCTGATTACGCGCATAACAACAAAACTGTCCTTAATAGTTTAAAATGGTTAGCAATGATAATAGATTTAACGAAAGCCGATAAAAATGTTGAAACCTGTGTGCGACTCTCATTCTTCGTCAAGAACCGTACTTTCACGTGCAATGGAAGCCGCGAATTATCATTCTCGCACTTGCTATTAATCGTTTTCGTAGAGTAGATTTTGACGGGTACCGTAAATCTAGTGTTAATAAACTGCTAGTAATTCAAGCGTAGCACGAGGAAGATTTCAATTCTATATGTTAAAAGCGAATAAAAATCAAGAAAGAAAAGAAATCTTCCAGATTGTGTGGAAGAAATGTTCAGAGTTTTGAACACTTAAACGATCGCTCACAAGATTCTCGTGTTTCTGTGCTGAGACGAACGATCGACGAACAATTCCAAACAATCGGAAAACGAAGATGTTTGAACAAAGAAAGACAGAACCATAAATCTAGAAGATTTTATGGCAATTCTAGAGTAAAAATTTTAACAGAAGATATCCAAAGCATGCCGCAATGTGTATTCCGCGGTCTTAAGGTAAGCCTACAGAAACTAATATGCGGTCATTTAAGTGTTAACCCTTTCCACTCAAAGCTATTTTAATTGTAAATCTAAAATAATTTCTCTGACTTATAGTATTTTCATTTTATATAACAAAGTGCATTTTGTGCATGCGAAATTGAGTCTCGCGACTTACAAAACGATTACACACTTTTAACAATTTAAAAAAATGTAAACTTTGTTAATGTACAAATTATCTTAGAATGTGATATAACAAATTTTAGTCGTACCTTAGAGTCACCACTCGAGTGCAAAGGGTTAAAATGCCTTCGAGTGC
This sequence comes from Megalopta genalis, assembly GCF_051020955.1. NCBI lineage: Eukaryota > Metazoa > Arthropoda > Insecta > Hymenoptera > Halictidae > Megalopta > Megalopta genalis. Next base: position 19,287,083 of record NC_135020.1, on the reverse strand, counting down.
GAATGGTTAAGCCAAGGAAACGAGGACAAGCTTGTGGTCAGGCAAACCGGTACAAGGAACAGTAATTGTTCAAACGAAGTGAACTTGGACGTTACATGATTGGACAAGTGGAATAAGCATATTCTGCTTCGTATAAATAAGTTAGGGAGTCTCTAAGGTAAAGATTGACTGCAGCCAGACAGGTGGAACAGGGGTAGTCTACGTGAACAGACATAATGATATGGGAAACCATGTTCATTCGATAAAGTAGAACAAGGTTGTTCTATGAACGACAAACTACCCAAGGTAGTTCAAGGACAAGCGTATAACCAGGCAAGTAGAACGGCGAGTAAAATGAATAGGATGAAGAAGGTAAAACGTTTGAAAGTCATATCTTGTTAAGTTTCAATCTCTTTTGTTTACTTTTTTTGGTAGGTTATAGTGCATCTTTTGAAGATAAAAATGGCTACGTTTGATGTCCAGCAACAGGTAATACTTAACGAATTTCTGTATTCCAGTGAAAAATCAATGATTAAAACTCAGAGAAAATATGAATAACATTTTAACGTATCGCCTAATGATAACATGATTCGAAACCTAATCGCCCGGTTTGAAAGGACCAGATCAGTCACACTGTCGGCACTTAAATTTGCAAAAGAATATTTTTACAAAGACAACTGGTGGTAGAATGATGTAATATTTTCGGATGAAAGCAAATTTAATCTTTTTACGGATCCGACAGACAAAAAATGGTGTGGCGTAAAGTAAATACAGAATTAAACATTTCAAATTTAAGAGACCGTGCTTTATTATATGAGAAAACAATTGATTCAATAATACTATCACAAACAATAAAAAGGAGCAATAATTCTTGTAACAATATCGTGTCCGAATATTAATGCTAGTCACTGTATTTATAGCAGAAGCGAATAGATGAAATACAAAACAGTAAATGCTGGGGGTAAACATTTAACAACGCCGCTGTCTTCTCTTCAATTACATCGAAGTTGTTAAAGAAAGAAATATATCTTCGCCTAAACCTTTCTATTTAGAATTCAGTTAGAATAATAAAACAATATGCTCCAGCAATAAAAGAATAAACGTTAGTCGTGCTTAGAGCTCGATAGTTCTAACGTTAAGGTAGTAGAACTTTTCACAGTGTGAATATATAAATTTCCAGATATCGAAATAAAAGTTTCGCCCAGTTTGAAAGGACCAGATCAGTCGGCGATCTTCATGCCGATGTTTTTCTCACGTAATACCGAAAAATATTAATTATATTTCGAAATAAAATAATTAAAAATTAAAAATCACACGTGCGTGAAAGTTATTATTGTTTCAGATCATTCGGTCATTCAGCGGCTACTATGAAAAGAATAAAAACTATTTTTAAGTTAAAGTACTTTTCAGTTGAGAAACAGTGGAATAGACCTGTGCATTATCAGACCACGATACATGCACAGCAGATGGATTCGTTTAGTGAAGTGAAATACCATGTTCTCTGGGCAGACAAGTGAAATGTATAGCCTATAGAGTAGACTACTGTCATTATTCATGGATCCTACAGTACCCAGTCAGAAACAGAGAGCATGATAGAAATAATTACATGGTCACTGGGTGCGACGTCGTCCCAGTTAAAATATTTAAAACGACCGGCCACTGTAACATCTTAATTGATAACTTTTTCTACCGGAATATGAATTCCGACATAAGTGAAACATTTTTCGAAGAAAAAGCATGTGCAATTTACAAGCTGTCTTTATAAAGGACCGGGAGAATATAAAGAGAAATAAAGATTTAAATAAATATGTAAAGATAAATAAAGATTCATAAATATGTAACCATCGTGATAATTGCTGCGAGTTCTCGTGCGAAATTAAGATGATCCCACTAAGTCAATCATAAGGAACGAAACAACGAAAAATAATACGTGTTTCTTCTGTACATAGGTCAGTAAATTTTATAAAAAAACGTTAAGCTGCATCGAGTAACATACGAAAGAATTTGTTATAATTCGATAATCCCTCAAAGACTTTGGAATTTAGCTCCATAAATCTGAAGACCGCGCGAAAATAGAAGACTGAAGTAGGCTCCGTTGTTAAAACAAGATCGTTGAATCGTAGAGAAAATGTTAAATCGGAGGGAATTTTAGCAGTCGCCACAAAGTGCCAGCAATTTCTCGCCAATAACGCTATTTGCGTCGCGGTTGGACTTTTTGGTATCGTGGTTCGAACAAGAAGACGGGAGGAGCGGCAACGGGAAGGAGTTCGGTGGAAGGAGATCGGTGGCGAAAAACACGTGCAAGGTGTATCCAAATGGGGGCAATTATAACTACGATATCGATCGAGATTCTATCGCGCGACACTGCTCGAACGGGACACGCCGCAAATCTTTCTTGCACCCGGACGGAGCACCCTCGATTTTGAAGGGGACACAAAGAAGCTACAAAGGAGCTGCGCGGAACGATGCCTCTTCGATGTCGAGAGGCAACCTTTCACCGACGAAACCCGAGATAGATGGAACATTACAAGAGCGTGTTTGCCAAACCGGCGTCTCCGTCGTCGATAGCACCGACGATCAAGGTATCATTAGCGGGAGAGACTTTCTTCCCTCGTCCGACGTCCCAGGAACACTGTGCATTTCGATTTTCGCCGCAATACGATGACTCAGAGGTGCATTAGCGGGTATTAAAGATATCGCCGATACAACGTGATCGGAAACGAAACGAACGAACGAACGAACGACGAAGGGAAGTTCTTTGAAGATCCATTAAGTTTGGATTCGAAATTGGATTCTCGTGGAACACGGTTCTTCCGTCTGTGGTTCCGTCAATAACTGTGCCTCGACAACCTAAACAATTTCATACAATTAAAGTATTTTATTTAATCGAATTAAAAGTGAAACGTTCAATTCTATTACATCGAGTACCTTTCTCGACATTCTTACGTTTCGCGGATCCTAATAAAATTAAGAAGATATAATGGATTAACGTACAGCAGAGGACAAAAATATCCAGACACCGTTAAAACGGTATAACGTTTTTAAAACTGTATATGTATATAAACTAGTAAAAAATTGAAATCATTTAACACAGTTTTAAAAACGTTATACCGTTTTAACGGTAAATATATATATAATACATATATAATACATAATTTATTATAGTGTAATGTAATGCAATTGTAATGCAATTGTAATGCAATTGTAATGCAATTCTAATGTAATTGTAATGTAATTGTAATGTAACTGCAATGTAACTGCAATGTAACTGCAATGTAACTGCAATGTAACTGCAATGTAACTGCAATGTAACTGCAATGTAATTGTAATGTAATTGTAATGTAATTGTAATGTAATTGTAATGTAATTGTAATATAAATGTAATATAATGGTAATGTAATATAATACTAGTTATTCTAGTCTCAACTCGCATTTTTTCAACTTTTTTATCTGAGCGTGCAACAAAAATTTGAACAATGCGTTTCGTTCTTAAACGTTCACTTTCTGATATTCTTTTTGTTCTGAACCATGTTAAGCAGAAACATCGATAACGCAGTATTTAAATTAGCATCAGAATTCTTTTCTGATTTATTACCTCTAATATCTTTCATGTTTATTTCGTAGCATCAGTTGGAGCTGTGGTCTGAATTTAATTTATCTCTCTTCCGTATGGAAACTTACGTAATCGAACGTGTATCATAATGTTTTAGGTGTGTCTATGAAATTCGGTTTGCTTATATGAATCGAACAGAAAATAATTATCAATATTTTCAGATAATGGATATGTGCGAAATGAGATTTTAATTGTACGGAGTACATACTGTGAACACGGTGACATAAATAAAAAATATAATGATCTCCTACCGAGTACGCTTCATAAGAAATGGAACCGCGTTGCTGAACGTGATTTTTATGACGCATCCGCCGATTGCATATTGATTCGACTCGCTAGAAGTATCGTCCATCGATCTCGGAATCCTGTTTATTTCTACTTTAACCGGAATTGGATGACTCGGAGATGCATCGGGAATCGACGTGGCTATTACCGATATCGAAATATTGCACAATCAAAAAGATGTTTGCTCGAGCGAGCGTAAAAGCAAAATGCGAAACGAAATGTTCTTACACGCGTTTTGTTCCTCGATACATAATTGAAATTAAATGGTTGTCGGGCACATGTAATGGTTTACTACCGGACTCTCTGGTTAGTCGTCTGAATATTATTCGCTACTTCTACTATCGTCATCGATTGCATTATTTCTCAGCGATTTACCTGCGAACGGATAATTTATACCAACTGCTGAGCTAATTGAAAATAATGTGTCGCTGATGCGTTGGAACTTCAACGCGAAATAAGTCAATGAGTAGACTGCGGATTTGATTCTTTTTGTGGAAACATCCGATGAATTTACGAGTACAGTAATATGTCTCCCTTATTGACGCTTAGATTGTCCACAAAAATGGACAAAATTGGGAAGAGGAGAAACGATTATTCGAACCTCGCAACTCCTTTTTCATAGTTCCTGACAATTCGTAACTATGAAAACGAACAAGCAAGGCTCGAATAATCGTATCTCCTCTTCCCACATTGCCCATTTCTGTGAACAATCTGTGCGTCAATTAGAGAGTCATTACTGTACTCTGTTACATTATTCGTAATTTATCAAAATTATTCATTTTGAGGTTAAATAACACGACAGAATTAACCATTTTTTGGACAAATATCGACATATTAATTGACGTACACTGTGGATTTTATTCGTTATATATAAATATATCTCATTTTATTCAAATCCTCATCCACAAGAATTATACATTCGAAATGCACAAAATTTTTATCTTGCGTAAAGATCTGCAATCTATTATACTAATTACAAATATAATTATAAATGATAGCATAGAATTACTTCAACACCGAATATATTGAAACGCCCAATTGATTATAAATATCTTAAAAAAAAAAAAAAAAAAAACAGCCAGAGTGTGAACAAAATGCTGGGATTATTTTTCAACGATGGAGAGTGCGAACGAATGTGGGATTATTTTTATTGCTTAAGAAGTGTGCGGGTATGAATTATTTATATTACTTAAACTGTGTGTGAGCGTGAATAATTTTTATTAAATAAGTTTTCGTGTACACGATTATTAACAATAAAGTTCAATAGAGACAAGGGGTGTGAGTATAAGGTTATTTTTATTAGAAGTTGGTATAGTTGAATAATCGAATGATGTGAGAGGAGTGAGAATCGATTCATCGAATAATTGAATGACGTGTGAGACGTGTGAGGCAATTCGAAATTTGTACCTCTGTCAAAACATTGTGCGGAAATATTGCGTGCGTAAATTTGAGTCGTTATTTAATAATGTATTTAATAATTTAATCAAACATTATTATCAAGAGAGAGACAGAGAGATTGTCATTAACGTAAGTAGCAATATTTTACATTGTTCTAAAAAAAAACACGCGATTTTAAGGTGAATCAGCTTTAACCCCATGCTTCTATTTTATCACCCCTTTCTGCGAGCAGCTTTTTATATCTCGCAAACGATGACATTGTAACCTTCTCTCTCTCTCTTTTTCACTCTGTGCGCGCACGTGTGTGTGTGTGTGTGTGTGTGTGTGTGTGTGTGTGTGTGTGTGTGTGTGTGTGTTAGCTCCAGGTACACATAAATCAATTAAGAGCGCTGAAATCATAATTTAATTACATTTATCTACATGGCGCCGATCAACTCGCGAGCCCTCTATCCGTCAATTGATTAATACGGGCCGCTAATGAAAATAGATAAGTGATTCGAGTGGTATTAATTGATTTACGAGTTCTAGGTCCCAGCGACGGGATCAATTAATACCACCACCGATTCAACGGACACTTCCGTACCGTATTCCCGCGTCGGGATCTGCTACGATATTCTATAGACGACACATTTGGAACACACTTTTCGCGAATCAACATAGCTCGTAGAAAAGTTCGTATTATTTTATCGAACTCAAGCCATAACGAAACATTTATCATATTCGGTTATGGTCGCCGAATCGGCGTATTTACTTTTTCAATATTTTCGTTGCTTTTTCGGTTCGACTTTTTTATTCAACTCAACGCGGCTCGTATTTGTCAGAGAACTCACCTTTCTTCATTCCTATGCGCATGTAACAAAAATATTCGTGCGATAGCAAATGCGAGTCAATGGTTGGACAAGTTTCTCGAATAGGAAAATAAAAGTTGCTTCCGGTGCAAACGAAATAGCGTCGTTCTTCTTCGGAAAGAATTTCAACAGTTGTCTGCGTGCATCGAATTGTATCAACATCGATGAAATAGATTCGAACATAGCATAATCGACTTTCCAAATTTTGCCCTAAAAATTCATTCTTTTACAGAGTCGTCATTTTATAAAATGATACTTTTCTGCAAGTCTTATTCGCATTTCTGAAAATGGAATTCAGCCTATTGCAAATCAAATTCAATTACTTGCAATTATCTGTAACGAAGTTTCTATTATTTTATAAATAAATATATAAATTCTTATTGAATTTAAAAATTGAACGAAAGACAATGAATTTTGATTTGTGGGAGGGTTAAATTTATTCGCAAAGAGATGAATTTGGTTTGTGAAAAGATGAGTTAGTACTGCAAGATAACTTTACTCGCAAAAAGGAGTACGTAGAGGTAGATATGATGTACGATAGAATGAATTTCTAGTGCAAAAAAGGTGAATGTGATCTATAAAAGGATTAATTTTTAATGCAGAATCTGCATGTCCGTTTCATTTTCTGAATAAAGAACTTCCAATTGAAATGTAGTTTTTCTACATATATTAATACATTAATGAAGTCAGAGCGAATGCTCTGCTCGGCGAGCGTGTTATATTCCTATCACCCATAACTTCATGCCATGGCATTATAAATTCCCGAGATTCAATTTAAATGCAACTTCATTAAAGCACGAATCTCGCTCATTCCCGCCGATATTTTACTAGTCGGCAATTGCGAATACTTCTGCATGAATATCCGCAGTTTAATCACCAGTAACTGTATATTTGTTAGCCGCAATGTTATCAATACTATAACATGTTATAATAAATAATATTTATTTATTATATATGATACATAATATTACAATATATATCATATATAAATAATAAATAAATAAATAATATATAATATATATTATATAATATGATATATTATATATATTATATATAATGTATATTATATGTTTATATTATATATATTATATATTATATATAATATTATATTATGTGTTTATATTATATATATTATATATTATATTATATATATTATATATTATATATAATATAATATTATAATATTTATTAACAACTAACAATCAAACATCCGAATGGCATTTCGCCCGAGCGTAAACAAAATCTCTGGAAGTAAGATTAACAGAAAAATTGATTCGACCAATTTCACGAATTCTTAAAAACTTCGCGGCATTCCGCTGGGAATGTTAACGACTCTATTGTCCTTCGTTTCAATGGGAACAATTTGTTGTTCGATCGTACGCTGGCTGAAGGAACGGCGCGGTTATGCAGATACATGGCAAACATGCTCAAAAGCTACCTAAATAGTAATGCTATTAAGTGATTATCAGGTATCTGCCAATGCGAATCAGAGGATGTCTGTTCTGATCGGTGAAAGCTGGTGTCGCCTCGAGAGAACCCTGGTACTGTGATTCCTGACTCAATACACCCGGTATTCCGCGCTAAATCTGTTCAGTGATCGAAACGCTCGCTCCTATTTTTAGAATGACAAACGATTGATTTCTGCGAACTAGGTGAGAATTCCGCGAGATCGAACGAAACCTGTTTAACGGTATAGGAAGCGCATCAAAATTTAACACGGTAATTATCCAACGAACGGGCATTACATGTAATTATGGGAAAGTAACGTACATTTATTTTTAGTCGCAGTGGTTCTACTGTACACGGATGTCTTGCATATGCAATTTTGTAAAAATTTATCGATTTGATGAAGTTTTTATGCATTGATAGATTGATGTACTTTTGAAGCATGCGTTATATAACGAAAATCGTACCAAGTTTGAGTGAAACCAATTTCGTCGATGTTACAAATAGACTGCGAATTTTATGTACAGTGACTCGCATTAATATTCGGACACGATATTGTTAGAAGAATTATTGCTCCTTTTTTATTGTTTATGATAGTATTATTGAATCAGTTGTTTTTTTCACAGAATAAAGCACTTCTTAAAGTAAGTAGAAACATCAATTTTGTTTATTTATTGCACATGTTCTTTTGTATAATAAGCGATAAACAAGATTGCGACAAAATTTAACGTCGCAAAAATATTCGGACAGTGAATTAATTACATTAATTTTATATAAAATGAAAATCGTTTTAATCGTGTTATCATATTATTAATATTTTGACCCGTTTGTTTTATTACTTCATGTAATCGCTTGGGCATGTTACAGATGATTTTATTGAAATAATCCGGCGAAATCCGTTTCCATTCGCCTAACAAACGTTGTTTTATCTCTGTTGTTGTCTTTGTGGATGTTGTATGAATTTTGCGGTCCAATTGATCCCATAAATTTTCAATTGGATTTAAATCAGGCGATTGAGGAGGAGGATGCAGTACTTTTGGACAATTGTATAATAAATATTCCTGTACAATTCTGGCCTTGTGTTTAGGATCATTGTCCTGATAAAACTTAAAACTGTGCGTATAGCTATATTTATAGCAATTGTAATTAAATTAAAAAAAAAATGTCCAAATACTTCATTTTGTCCATAATACCATAGATAAAAACTAATTCACTTATACCTACGGACGAGATATAACCCCACACTATTACATTCCTATCACCGTGTAACACTGTCGGCACTTAAATTTGCAAAAGGATATTTTTACAAAGACAACTGGTGGTAGAATGATGTAATATTTTCGGATGAAAGCAAATTTAATCTTTTTACGGATCCGACAGACAAAAAATGGTGTGGCGTAAAGTAAATACAGAATTAAACATTTCAAATTTAAGAGACCGTGCTTTATTATATGAGAAAACAATTGATTCAATAATACTATCACAAACAATAAAAAGGAGCAATAATTCTTGTAAGAACATCGTGTCCGAATATTAATGCTAGTCACTGTATTTATAGCAGAAGCGAATAGATGAAATACAAAACAGTAAATGCTGGGGGTAAACATTTAACAACGCCGCTGTCTTCTCTTCAATTACATCGAAGTTGTTAAAGAAAGAAATATATCTTCGCCTAAACCTTTCTATTCAGAATTCAGTTAGAATAATAAAACAATATGCTCCAGCAATAAAAGAATAAACGTTAGTCGTGCTTAGAGCTCGATAGTTCTAACGTTAAGGTAGTAGAACTTTTCACAGTGTGAATATATAAATTTCCAGATATCGAAATAAAAGTCACAAAGGTCGCAGCTTCGTTACGTCGAATCAATAAACGAGGAACGTGTAAACACTGCGAACCAACATTCTCACTAAGAAAAAAAAATTGTTAAAAATAGAAGATTGAACAGCGACATGTAAATTAAAAAGCGTTCCCTGAATGTTAGGAATAAAAAGTTACGTTTAATATCGGAACGATCGCGTGCTTGTACTAAAGTGAAAAAGATACGTTTCATCAACGTGCAAGAAACGTTTCTAACGAAAAGGAACAAAGGAACGTTTCATATCCGTGAAATGAGAACACATTTTGTTGGAATGAAAATCAGATTATACTGGTCGAACGCGCGAAAAATAGAGCACGCGTTTCGAATTGCAACCGCTGCATTCTACTATAATCCACGTAATATTGCTGCAATCTAATAATACGTGCTCCGTTGTAATCGAATAACGAAGCAAACGAGATTCGATGTAATTGCTGCAGCTGAATGCGACGTGATTTACATTAATCTATTACATCGATATTCGAGTATTGTAAACGAAACTTATTGCGTGTCGGGTGATATAAATCGAGGGCTATCGATCTCGGTGAAGATAAAAGAAATTTAATGGTCTCTATAATTTAGGATCGAATCTAATAAGTCGTTTCGCGTAATATCGACTGCATTCTAGCCAGCAGAATGAATTCTGCAAATATAAACCCTCGTAACATTTGCAGATGACGCTGCAATACCAGCCGCTGACGAAGACCCTAACCTTGCATCCCCACGCTATTGCAGCAGTATATGCAATCACTTGCATACGTGTCACTTGTATTGGATTGGTTGAACTGGTGGATAATAGAAATTAATACTGGCAAATGCAACCGCATCGCATTTAATACTAGGTTTATGGAACCTATAATCCAGATCATTCTCTTTTGGAAAATGATCGTTCTTCGTCTCGGATATGAAGCGCAGGTTTTTCTGTATTTTAACCCTTGCGCGTACAATCAGATACCTAAGATATCCATTTATATTTTTCCTTCGACATTTTTTAATAATTCTTGACAAAATATCGCGAAACCTTTCCGGATCCTCTTCATTTTTTTAGACACTTTTATGTAAATTAATCAATCCTCGTTCGCAAGCAATTAGTTAACTATTTACAAGATTAGCTACTCTAGAATGCTCAATTATTACCGCGTCAATATTATGTTACTCAGCCTGTATCACAATAAAGTCATAAAGTGAAATGATACGAAAATGTATGTAAAATATTTTAAATAACTAAGCTTGAAATATTGTGGACGCTTTGATTGTCAAGCCACGTGTTCAGAATGAAAAACGAAACGGTCACGCAGTGCGGCCTGCTGTGGACGAAAATTAAGAAATCGTTATTCAATTTTGAACATATTGTTCGGCAATATTGTTAATCGATAAGTAAGCTACACTATTATTGTATTAATTCCCGAAAAAAACGATAGATCATTAGATTCGATTAAATATAGTTCACAATCTAAATACTCGAAAATCTGTTCATTTTTGTTCTCTATACATCGTCATTTTGTTGACTAAACAGTTAAATAGTTAAATAGTTAAATAGTTAAATAGTTAAATAGTTGAACAGTTGAACAGTTGAACAATTAAACAATTAAACAGTTAAATAGTTAAACAGTTGAACAGTTAAACAGTTGAACAGTTAAACAGTTAAACAGTTAAACAGTTAAACAGTTAAACAGTTAAACAGTTAAACAGTTAAACAGTTAAACAGTTAAACAGTTAAACAGTTAAACAGTTAAACAGTTAAACAGTTAAACAGTTAAACAGTTAAACAGTTAAACAGTTAAACAGTTAAACAGTTAAATAGTTAAATAGTTAAACAGTTAAACAGTTAAACAGTTAAACAGTTAAACAGTTAAACAGTTAAACAGTTAAACAGTTAAACAGTTAAACAGTTAAATAGTTAAATAGTTAAATAGTTAAATAGTTAAATAGTTAAATAGTTAAATAGTTAAATAGTTAAATAGTTAAATAGTTAAACAGTTAAATAGTTAAATAGTTAAACAGTTAAATAGTTAAACAGTTAAATAAATAAATAATTAAATAGTTAAATAGTGTTCATTATATCTTAGATATAGAAAATTTGAACAAAAGCACTCCCGTAGTTATACGATTCGTTTCTGCGAAGAACTGCTGTTCATCTCTTTATGGAGAGATCCATGCATCAAGAAACAATATCGAAAACAAATGAGCAAAAATTGTTCTGAAATAGAAGAATAGTCCTTAGTAGAAATAGTAGAATAGTCCTTAAAAATTTGCAAAATTTTAATTTGTTCATTTTATATTACGAAAATGTATATCAACGTTTTCACATTTGTGCGCGAGTCGTACGCATTTTTGTCCAAAATTCTTCAATTCGGTCGCGCCGTGGACCGGCTCGCGGATAGATAAAGAATAGGGCTGCCAAGGCCTAGCATCAGGGCACTTACCACCATGTCAGAGCCACTCTTGGAGGCGTCGCTGACAGCGGAGGGGCTCCTTTCGACAACGAGGCCTCCGGGTACCGGTGTCGAGGTCGGTGTGGGTGTCGGGGTTGGTGTCGGCGTCGGTGTTGCCGCCGAGGTGGTGCTGGCTGGTTGGCTGGACTTCGGGGTAGGCGCCGGTGTAGCAACAGACGACACTGAGACCAATTGGTCCTTGTCGGAGCTGGCCTGGCTGGTTGTCGCGCCGACAACGCCGCCGATGATGGACACACCTGCTCCCGCGGCCGCTGTCGAACTCGAATCTCCGGACAATTCATCCGTCGGCAAAGAACCCCCAATGTCTGCGGCGCACCGAATAAGAAAGGAGAGTGTAATCATCCTTCCCGGGTGTCTTTCAATGGGGCTGAATGGGAATCTCTATTGGATAATGTTTGAGTAGCTGGTCCGCTCGACGGGGACGGGGGTGGCGGCCGAGGGACGTAGAGGATTGTTCTTGGTTAATTAACACTCTTACAGAGGACGAGCCTTGTTAATAGGCTTCCGCGTGTCGGGGTCTATCGACGTCCAGCAGTTTTCCTTCGGGTTAAAGTTTCAGGTGATATTGTTCGGTTATTCCGCGTGCATCGATCTATCTGTTCAAAATACAGTAATTTCTCCCAGAAATGTTCGCAGGTCGGAATTGAAGCCGGAAGATCTGACAATACTAAGTCGCGATTCATCCGGCCTCGGGGCTCGTTTTTGTAGAAATTCGAGGCAGTCGGCAGAAAAAGGCAGCGGCCATCATGCTGGTGTACATTAACACTAGATTTACGGAGCTCAAAAAACAGCTGTTTTATATTAGCTTATAAAAGTAACAATAAGACGTTTATTCCGATTTTTAACAAGCGTTATTGTAACATTTGCCATAAGTAACATATAAATTGAACAAATAACTCATAAATGTATGTTTACGATATGAATAATCGTAAATTAAAAAAAGATTAATCTAGTGTTAATGGCCGCTCACACAACATGCGTATGATGCTTTAATAATTACGTAGGTGATTGCTTTCATAATTATCACACAAAGGAAAAATATTAAATTTGTTGTATTAAATGCGTTATTAAATTGTTATTGTTTTTTTTCATGTGTACGTCCGCACGTATTGAATTATTTCATGAATTTACATAAACATTGCCGACGTGGACGTCAAACGAGAACGTATGACTGCGTAGACGTGCAGTCATTAAATTGTTAATACGAATAAATAGTAATGCTAGAATAAAAAAGATGACTTAACTTTTTCATTCCTAATTTTTTTGCCACGATTCGAAGGCAATTCGGAGGCCACATGTCACGATTCGACGCGGTCACGTATTACGCGCTCAGATTGTGCACAAAAAGGGACAATTTAGTTATGCAAAAACACTCGTTTTTATAGTTACCGACGTCAACAACTATAAAAACGAGCCGCAAGGCTCGAGCAATCGAATCTCCTCTTCTGAACACGAATTAGGGAGAATTTACTGTATCTTGTAGCTCCGCGGTTTTTCTTACCTGACTCACACCCAAACAGACCATTTCGTGTTGTTTTCCGGGAATCGCGTCGCGTGTCGCATTACACGCTTGACCGACTCCGTCGACGCTTAGGATCGACGTAGCAATAAATTACGTAGGCGTAGGACTAGCACAGAGAAATACACAGCAACCCGAAATTTGACATTTCCGTGTGAAATTACTGTATTTGTAACTTCTGGAATAAGATATAGAATTCTACATCGAATGCAATAAGATATACAAATTACTTGAATACATCGAGGATACAAAAATGATAGAAAAAGTATAATGGAACAATACTATGATAATATTACGCTGTTGATGCCACGATAAACCGGATGAAAAAGAAGAGGTAAGAATTTTGTATGATATGCACGCATATCAAAGAATTGAGAATACTGTAAATTCTCCCTAATCGGCGCTCAGATTGTACATAAATATGGACAGTTTGGAAAGAGAAGATGCGATTATTCGAGCCTTGCGGCTCGTTTTTATAGTTGTTGACAATCGGTAACTATAAAAACGAGCCGCAAGGCTCGAATAATTTTGCCCAATAATATAAATTTTATATAAATAAATATTGCCCAAAAATGGACAATTTGGGAAGGGAAGATGCGATTATTCGAGCCTTGCGGCTCGTTTTTATAGTTGTTGACAATCGGTAACTATAAAAACGAGCCGCAAGGCTCGAATAATCGCATCTTCCCTTCCCAAATTGTCCATTTTTGGGCAAAATTTGAGCGTCGATTAGAGACAATTTACAGTATATATTTATCCAGTACCGTTACCAGCACACATGTGTCCCACTGTCCCAATCGTTTCTGAATCGTTCCTGAGACGAAGCACGTTGTATCGAACTACAGTTGTATCACTGAATATAGTGGTAATTATGCTTTCCCAGAATCGCGAAGTTTAATTTCATACCGTTGATTCTCTCGTTCCACGCTGTTTTCGCAATTTTGCATTAAAGCTAATCTAGTTTCGCAGTTGCCGCGTGTGATACTCCTGTGCCGCAGAGTTATTCGAAACTTCTGAGAGCCTCGGAGTTTATGTTCGTCGATCCTTCGCTCGACGGAATTATATTTGCTTTGTTCGAAACTTCGGTCGTTCTTTTTCTGCGTCGATTCGCTGATATCATGCTTGCTATCATTGCGATGGAATCTTTTTCCGATTTTATTATTATTTTATCTCCACTCGGTATTCCTTTCGCATGCGAATAAATCTGATTTTTATGGGAACTATTATTTCAATTTGAGATTATATTATTACCTGTCGATATATACTAATTGCGTGAATAAACCATGACGTTTGTAATCATTAGACGGCGGATTTAAAAAGAAAATGTAGAACAGAGTGTTGCCGGTTAAGATGTGAAAGCCGATTTAGGAGACGTTTTAAACGGTCGATTCTTTTCCGGTCACTTTCTTTTCACTATGGCGTATCAAGTTAAAAAATTTGAAAACAGTTTGAAGCCACTATTTTGATAGTATGGGGCTCCTGTAAAAATATGGCATTCTTTCATCTTCTATAAAAAATCTATATTTTCGGAATTTCCAAACGGAAAATCAAAAAATTTCTCAAAACTTGCATATCGATACCCGTGATTCACTGCATTTTTTCAAAATTTATGGAGGCATTTAAATGGGGAAAAGCCATTAAAAAATGATAAACCGAAGACATCCTGTAACTAAGCCCCTGATCACGATAGAGGATTAAAATTTTATACAAAATGTCGTCTTTTTATCATCTGTTTAAATAAGCTGTGAAACAGGTTCGACCCTCTTAATCGGCTACACCCTTTCCGAGTGAATAATAAATATCAAGAGCTGAATAAAAATGTATCTTTTCCTCCGAAAAATGATATAACAGCATTATTGAATTCTTCTGTTGTTTCTGTCGCATTCTAGCTCATTCTACTCATTTTTAGCATAAATGTATAAAACCCGCGGTCTATTAACCCCTTGGGTACATTTGACGATTGAGACTCGTCATGCACTTGGTTTGCCTAAGTCACGGATGACGAGTCTAATTTACTTGTTCTATTTAACTCAAATAAGTCATTCAAACTTCTAATTACTATGTATATTATATCGCTCAAATAAATGAATTCTCACGCAATATCTACTGCCTTTGTATACTATTCCGCGCACCAGCAAATTAAATCTGTGCCAAACGCAAGCATTTTTTCAAATAAATCTGTGCCCAAGCGGTTAATTACTGTCAGAACAATGTTCGCACAGGTGAAACTTCGACGACTTCAACACGTTCAATGCCACGGGGGTCACCGGTGACCGGCACTTAACTTGGCGGTAACGCCATGGGGGTCACCGGTGACCGGCGCGTCCAAATTGATATATATATATACAGGGGTCATTGTTTGAATCGACAATAGTAATAATACAAAATTTTAGATATTTGCATTTGTTTTAAATTATATATATATATATATATAATTTAAAACAAATGCAAATATCTAAAATTTTATATATATATATATATAATTTAAAACAAATGCAATAGTAACAAATGCATAAGTTACAGTGTATAACCATGTTTGATATGTTAATTGCGACAGGGGTCATTGTTTGAATCGACGATAGTAATAATACAAAATTTTAGATATTTGCATTTGTTTTAAATTATATATATATATATATATATATATATATATATATATATATATATCTAAAATTTTGTATTATTACTATCGTCGATTCAAACAATGACCCCTGTCGCAATTAACATATCAAACATGGTTATACACTGTAACTTATCTACTGCAGATAATATTTCAACATTATATGTATCACGTAAAAGAAAATTCATCGTGGCGCCACGGACAATTTCTGTAAAACCGGCGTGGCATTTAACGTGTTAAAGGCGAGGAAAAGACATTGGACATTTGTGGACCAGCTTACGAAGGAGGGTCAAATATCGGGCAATTTCGCAACTTGAAAACCGTTTCTCCCGATCTAAGATATTTCCCATTATGAATTAGGAAGGTGATATAGGGTAATTTTCTAGGGCGACTGTAGGCGCCAAGATAAGGATGATGAATTTACGCGGTATACAGACAGAATTTAAATTACCTTGGGCGCTTCTTGCTACGACCAACTCCACCAGACCACGTGCCTTCTGAAGAATCGAGATTGCCTGCTCATGAGAGATATTCGAGTCTAGTGGCTGGCCATCTATCGCCAATATCTGATCTCCCTCTACCAATCGGCCATCACTGAAACATAGAACGATTGCAGCTTTAATGAGAATGGATCGGCGTGTTTTATTGCCTTCGAATCAACGTCCGGTTAAAAGAACACGAATGGAAGCTGCTAATGAATCATTACTACCGTTTCTATTGTTCTGACTAAGAAACGAAGACAAATAACGAATCACTGCTACGAGGGGAACAAAATAACTCGATCACTTTGAATATTTATCTGTCTTTTATCTATCTGTTTATCTGCCTTTTATAATGTTATTGTTTGGACAAAAATTATCTGCGACGAAAGAAAGATATTTTTAGGGTCACACCTTTTTGTGATTTTAATTTCATCGATGTTCTCGTGAAACCGGGAGTCTATGTACAGTAATTTCTCCCTAATTCGCAATGAGATTGCGCACAAAAATGGACAATTTGGGGAGAGATTATTCGAGCCTCGCGGTTCGTTTTTATTGTTACCGATTGTCAAGAACTATAAAAACGAGACGCGATCTCCACTTCCTGAATTGTCCATTCTTTGGCGCAATTTGAGCGCGAATTAGGGAGAAATTACTGTACATTTTTATCATTGCGATGTAATATCTGGGGTCAAGAAATGTCATGCAATACCATAACCTTGGCATAATCATGAATAAAAAATCATGATCTTAAAAAAATCACGAAGAATAAGACCGCGAGACAAATTTTCTGTTTATCATTGCTAGACTATGCATCTTTATGCAATTACGGCATCTGTAGATTTTTCAAATGCAAGAGAACTAACAGAGTTTTGCAAGAGAACTAACAGTTCTTTTGCAAGAAAACTAACAGTTAAGAGAATTAACAAGATCTAATAGCTTTTATTTTCCTTCTACAATTGGCAACCTTTTAGTTCACGAAGATAACCTTTCTGTAATTCTATTATATGTAGAATGAATTATTATACATATACATATAAAAGATATTATATACTTTGATGTTTTTTCACACTATCAAAAACAAATAAAATATTCGAAGTGATGAAATTATTTTGTTCACCCAATGTATATTTTAAACAAAATCTGTTAACGGTATCGTGACACGGTGAAACATTTTTTATTTTTCAATGATATCAATACTGCTCAGTTATGAATTAATTAAAACACAGTTTTCTTAACCGTGCAATATTACTAATACAGTATTATACAATATTTTTATTATTCTTATATAGTATTACTAATACAGAATTCCTAACATTATTTATCGATATAGAACGATATGCCTCGCAAATTATTTATTTCATGTTGGAGACACGAATATCTTTTCGTAACAACATTTCCTTAACACTAGAATTACCGAGCCCTAAACGCGACTAATGTATATTGTTTCATAACAATGACAAGACTGGATTTATTTAAAATTCGTATCATTAATATTACAATATACGTATACTTCAATATAAATAAGAGTACCAAAAAATCTCTCCTAGAAATATTTTTGTAACATCAGGAACTGTAAATGGAAAAATCAGGAGCCAGTCATTTTGACTAGTTTGCTAGTTCTAGCGTTAAGCGGATAAACATTTTTGCCATAGCAAAGAGTCCGCGGACTATTCTAACAGAAGTTCAAAAGGCGATTTCACAGTCCAAAAATCGTATCATTTTCACCACACGATTTTCCTCCATTGTGTTCACGCAGTGTTCCATTATTCACGGAACTCCTGGGTTCCCCAATGTTAATTGCCAGTTTCTACAGTAGTTTCCAGATCTTTTGATCGGGCCAATCGCCGATAAAAACGCGAAACTATGGAACAAAGAGTAACTGTTCATCGGGTATTGGAGAATTCGATCCAGCCGTTTACAGCAATGGGTACATCCCGCAGCCATTAGAATCTATTAACCGCGATAATTGGGGATAGTCACGATTAAACATCTCGCATTTACATAATAACATTTCCGTCGAGCCGGGATGCGAATTGATTATAAATTAATGAAACACGCGACGTTAGAACCCGGAATGTACCGTGTCCGAATTAACAATTCAAGTGCGAACACAGCGAATCCACTTGAACTAGATTTATCTGAATCGTTGCTATCCACGAATAAGTATTAATCACTGTTCTATCGCATATTGTAAAAAAAAATGATGAAGTGAAAATTGTAGAAAAAATTGCAGATACCCAGTATATCTATACATAGTATATACTATATGTATGTGTATATATATATATATATTCAATAGTAAATATTAATAATATATTTTTATACAAATATATATAATATAATATTTATAACAATATTTATAAAAATATATATATAATAATAATATATATAATAATATATATATATAATATATATATAATTATATAATATATATAATATATATATAATTATATAATATATATGATAATAAATTATTTATATTTAATAAATTAATAATATATTTTTATATAAATATATATTTAAAAATATATATAATATAATAATATAATATTTATAAAAACATATATATAATAATAATATATATAACAAATAAATATATATTTACACATCCAGGCTTCGCTCTTTCCACTTGTCTGCGTCTTTCGTTTCGTCGCTCAGCCAGCAACCGCGCCCACACAGATTAAAACTACGTTTGGTTTTCATATTTCTATATTTATATTTCAAAGAAATATTTTTGCTGTGTTCTTCATCGTAGAGATTACAACAACAAAAAACCGATGGAAAGTCAAATATCACGTGAAACAATACGTTGAACTTCGTGAAGAATATTCAGGAAATTCACGCTATTTGTCGTCCATTAAAGGTGATCCATTAAAATGAGAGGGTCCGCGTAGGTCGTGAGATAGGAGTGTCACAGAGCCGACCGTAATCTGTCAAAAGTCCAGGAAGCTGAAGTACGGAAACCAGCTCGGCAAGACACGAATCCCATTTTTGAATCTGCTCCAACTGTCCGTTGGTTCGCACAGGTGGCTCGTTATTAACGGTCTATCGGTTCCACAGGACATTCTCGTCATATTTGAATGGCGAATGAATTCTTAACGAGGTCAAATTGCTACGGCCCGTTACATTCCCCGCGAACAAAATTTAAAGTACCACAGAGACAAGAGAATCACTTCGATCGCAATTTATCCGTCGTTCGATAGGTCGGGTTCGATTGTGATCGCGTTGCAGCCAACAAACACGCTATCAACTTTTTTCACTCTGCTCGTGACATTTTCCATGATACGGCAAACGTAATCCCAGATGGCATGAGAATTGTAAAGTGTAAAGTTGCAGAATATTTAGAAAACACGACGGATACAGTAATTTCTCCCTAAGTCGCAATTTGGGAAGAGGAGATACGATTATTCGAGCCTCGCGTCTTGTTTACGAAACTAGTGAACCTTCAGATAGAAATGGACCGCTACCTCTAGATATAAAATTGCAATTTTTTGGAAAAGTTCAATTTATACTGAGATGAGAAGTAAGAGTTGAACATCGCGATGCATAACTTCCTCGATTATGAAGGAGAAACAACGATGCTTTAATTACATTGTGGTTACACGTGAAATTATGTTAGGAATATTCACCAATCAGTACGTCATATATACATACATATATGTATATACTATATACATATAACAAAGCATCTGCGATGTAAAAGAAGTTCTTATGTTTCTGAATATTATTATTGTATATATATATATATACAATGTTCTTATGTTTCTTTCCTTGAAATTGTCTGTTCTAGTAAACTGACTTCACTAATCTTTGACCAAGAAATTTTATTTCTAGTAAACAAATTTTTAACAAAGACATAGTTCTTATGTTTGTATAGTATATGAATATATACAATTATTATATATATATTAATTATTATACATATTATGTATGTAATATATATAATAATTATATTAATGTATATTAATATGTTATATATATATATTTAATTTATATTGTATATAAATTTTATTTCTAGTAAACAAATTTCTAACAAAGACATCTGAATAATAATATTCGGAAACATAAGAACTTCTTTTACATTGCAGATGTCTTTGTTAGAAATTTGTTTAGTAGAAATAAAATTTATATACAATATAAATTAAAAAAATATATATATAACATATTAATATACATTAATATAATTATTATATATATTACATATATAATATGTATAATAATTAATATATAGAATAATTGTATATATTCATATACTATACAAACACAAGAACTATGTCTTTGTTAGAAATTTGTTTACTAGAAGTAAAATTTCTTGGTCAAAGATTAGTGAAGTCAGTTTACTAGAACGGACAATTTCAAGGAAAAGAATGAAATTCCATAATGAAGCATTCGACGTCGTAATTTAGTAAAATCGGGGACACTCTGAATAAAAGCTCGCCTCAATCTTTCTCGCTAAAGCTATCGAATCGATCGCACATCGAATAAGCGATCAAATACTTTGAAACGCTAATGCACTTACCAAATCACTGATTCCTCGAATCACACGGTTGGGAAATCGCCAATAGAGAATTAGCAAACCCGTAGAAGCGGGAAATTGGACATAGCACACCGTACATAAAGAGGGCATCGAACGCGTTCGAAATCGGTAACGATTCCGTTTCATGACTAATACCACTCCACTTGATGATACTAAAAACGAACAAGTGTGGGTTTGTGGCGCAGATTGTTTTGACGATTTTCAAATTTCGCAAAGGAATAGCGACAAAATCTATATGCGATCTTATATGTGTTACCTTGTGACAATTGCAACATCGAGTTTATTTACATTCTTCACAATTTTTGTAATAGCGGGTGTCTGAATAAAAAACATATGGAAGAATTTCTAAAGGAAACAGCTTTATGGCTTCAATAATTATAAAATAGAAAATGTGAGATAGGTCATTTGATTGGCGGTGGTAGATTTAGCGTTAATTCGAACCAATTTATACCGCAAATTAATAACTTTATTCAAAGAATGTATACACACATTCGTTTCCATCTAGGTTTTCTAACCAAAAATGTCTCGCAATCTGGAAATGGGAGGTTCCTAATGTCACTTGAAATAACTTTATCCTTAACCAAAATGCAATCCGAGCATTTTTTTGTTTACGAGTTATTAACGAAAAACGATGACCAATGAGTGGTGAGCTCAGCTGGCGCAAGGCGGTCGAGCCAATGTGTAGCCAGCTCGGCTGGCGCAAGACGGCCGAGCCAATGAGCAGTCGAAGCCCAGTTCCGCTAATTGACTCGGCCGCCTTGCACCAGCCGACCGCTTAGCGCTAGGCGAGCTCGCCTCTCATTGGCCAGCGTTTTTCGTTAATAACTCGTAAACAAAGCCGCGGATTGCATTTTCGCCAAGGAAAAAGTTACTTCAAATGACCGCAGAAACCTCCCATTTCCAGATTACGAGACATTTTTGAGACAACCCGTATACGGTATATCTATTTCATTTTCAAATATAATTTTATTTCATTAGTTCCGAAATATTAAAAAACAATACTTCAGGTAAATAATGATGAACTTTGTGTTCATATTCTACAAATATGTACAACATTTTTTATTGTTTATCAAACGAAATAGATCGAGTCCGGACACGTCGATCTTGAAGTCATTGCTCTAAAAAATAGTTTCAGAAAAATATGTCACACAATGCTTCTATTTGAAACTGTTGCAACATTTTATTAAAATTTGGCACTTATCATTTGCCTCATCGAGCCTCGTTAATTCAGGACGGCGAGTCTTGAAAATGTGGAAAGTCGAGAAAGAAGTTTTTATTTTGAAGTTCTAGGTAATTGTTTCCTCAGAAAAAATTCGAAAAAGAACGACACTCCGTGCCAGAATGTCTCCTCAAGTGAGCGGTGCGCATTCGGCCGTTTCGCGTAATATTTTCCACAATTTTGTCTTTTCGAAATTATCGCGTGCCGATTTATTGGTCGCGCGGGGCCGCTTTAAGCGTTCAATGGAGGGTGAAAGCTGTAGCCGGGCGAAAGGGGGTATTTAGTGGTCCGATAGCGGTTGCGTTACCTAATTTCCGGCAAAGCGAATTTCGCTGGTTTCCGCTGCCGCGGCAGCGATACTGCGCCGTGAACCGAGGTAATCTATGTGCCGAATTTTCCTGGATCAAAGGCACGACAAACTCTGACATTAGTCGTGTTGATGCGCTGTGCCAGATTGCACCCTCAGAAATACGGTCGCCGTGTGTGGTTCCCGCGGAAACGCAACGGCAAGAGGCTGCGGATCCGCGCCGAAAACTCGCACGTTCCCGAGCTGCGTGACCCATAATGACCCATCATCAGCGACCCATTTTCGCCTACTGAGAACACCGATCGTCCATTGACGGTCCACGTAGGTCCATTCGGGTCACTGGGAACGATGCTAATCTCGAATCGTGATACGTTCGGCGGCCAAAGACGGACTATTATCAAACGCTTGCACAGTGGGTCAGGAACCCGCTCGCCGTGACGAAAATCAATTTTTCAAGTTGAACCCTTCACGGACGCCCGTCTGCGAACAGCAGCCCAAGCATTCTTAGCGCACAGAACTTGGGTCCAATAAAGATGGTTAATATGAGACCCATCTCTGTTTTACATCATAATTTTTAATTAAAAACACTTTTATGGAAAGTGCACACCGGTGGACAAAATTATAAGATACCCTGAAAATTACTGGTTTAGGTACATAATATTGTAATTATATGAAAATACATTTCATCGAAACAAAATTGTTTATTTTTGAATAAGATCCTCATAAATTTTGCGAAAAATAATAACAAATTCCTAATTCGTTTGAAGAGAATACAATTTCGTTTGGTCATAATTATAAGTCATTGCTTTTAAAAAAAGGAAAGAATGTACAAAATTTCAGAAAATTTTCACACATTTCGAAATGTTAATAACGAGCAGTGCCTCATTTAGTTTGAACAACTTGGATCATTCGTTACGGCAGACTTTTATATACTTTTCTTCTATAATCTAAGTCTGCCCAACCTTCCAAAATTGCTGCCTTTAAATCATTAAGATTGCCATATTGTCTGGCACCTTCTAATACTCATCTACTGAATTGACTCCACACATTTTCCATAATATCGACGTCCGGAGACCGTGATGGCCAATCTAAAATTGGTATATTTTCAACTTGAAAACAATTTGTTACAACTATAGCTGTATGAACGAATGCATTGTTCTGCTGGAATACGAAATTTTCTGTAGCAATTCTGCGAGCATGATTCCCAACGTGCTTTTTTCTGCCATCAATGAACTGGATTTCGGTCACTCCTATACAGTAATTTCTCCCAGAAATGTTCGTAGGTCGGAATTGAAACCGGCAGATCTGAGAACACTAAGTTGCGATTCTTCGGGCCATGCAGCTCGTTTATATAGAAACTCGGAGCAATCAGAAAAAAAGGCAGCGGCCAGCATATGCCGGTGTACATTAATAGGAATATACAGAATGTCCTAAAATTATTGTATTTCCGGGAAGTGAGGGGTTCAGGAGGTCATTTGAAACAACTTTTTCCTCAGCGAAAATGCGATCCGCGGCTTCGCTTACGAGTTATTAACGAAAAACAGTGACCAATGAGAGGCCAGATCAGCTGGCGCGAGGCGGCCGAGCCAATGAACGGAATTGGGCTTCGCGCGCTCGTTGGCTGTGCCGCCTCGCGCTAGCCGAGCTTGCTTCTCATTGGTCAGCGTTTTTCGTTAATAACTCGTTAACGATGCCTCGGAGAACATTTATGTAAAGGAAAAAGTTACTTCAAATGATCTCAGGAACCCCACATTTCCTGGAAATATCATAATTTTGGGACACTCCGTATAGTAATGCTAGAATAAAAACGATGACTCAACTTTTTATTTCTAATTTTTTGCAACGATTCGAAGGCAATTCGGAGGCCACGTGCCACGATTCGAAGGCAATTCGGAGGGCAGATATTACGATTCGAAGGCAATTCGGATGGCAGATATTACGATTCGAAGGCAATTCGGAGGCCACGTGTCACGATTCTAAGGCAATTCGGAGGCCACATGTCACGACCTGAAGGCAATTCGGAGTCCGCATGCCACGATTCGACGGTCACGTACCTAGTACCTACTACGTACCTTGTGGCACCGTGTTTTTTCTTACCTGACTCACAACCAAACAGTGATTTCTCTTCCGAGAATCGCGTCATATATCGCATCGCACGCTTGACCGACTCCGTCAACCCTTAGCATCGCGTATCAACAAATTAACAGTAACCCGGAATTTGGCATTTCCGAGAAAAGTTACTGCATGTTTCGAACATGAATATACAAGAAGATATTTAACATTAGATTTACGGAGCACAAAAAACATCTGTTTTATATCAATTTATAAAAGTAACAATAAGACATCTATTCTAATTTTTAACAAGTGTTATTGCAACATTTACCGTGTGTAACATATAAATTGAATAAACAACTCATAAATGTATCTTTACGAAATGAATAATCGTAAATTAAAAAATTAGTGACCCGCCATTTTGACAGGTTCAGTAAATCTAGTGTTAACAATCCTATCTCCTCTTCCCAAATTGTTCATTTTTGTGCGCAATCTGAGCGCGAATTAGAGAGAAATGACTGTAGTTTTCTATATCTTCGTCGTTCTTCCTACGTATACGAGCTTGTACATATGTCTTTAAAGAATGTCTTATAATGTTGTCCACCAGTATATGTACACGTTAAATGTGAACTAAATCGCTAAAGTTGTTTTTGGTAGCGAGAGCTCCTGAAGCCCGTCAACAAGGTACAGTAATTGACCCCACCGTCGTAAGTGAAACATAAAACTTGACAGAAAACACTTTGACCTCGACAATATTCCGACGGGAAACTTTGTATTCCCGTACGTTTCCAGCACTGTTATTTTCATGATAAAGTACGACCAGATGATTTAGCGGCACAATCACCGACACCGTACCGCTGGCAGCTTTTAACCTGAATACGGATGAGCCCGGGTATGCATAAACAAATCAATCCGTCTCGGATATTCGAGCGGTCCGCTTCGAAAGAAATACGTCATGAATTTTGTAAACGGCGTCTCGGGTTTTTTCCCCCGGTTTCCACGTGCCACTCCGCGGAAAACTCCGGCATCAGCGCGAAAGCTTTTCCGAGGCACTCGGCAACGTGCAGCTCCTATCGGATTTATTAGCTTTGCATCGT
This sequence comes from Megalopta genalis, assembly GCF_051020955.1. Taxonomy (NCBI): domain Eukaryota; kingdom Metazoa; phylum Arthropoda; class Insecta; order Hymenoptera; family Halictidae; genus Megalopta; species Megalopta genalis. The sequence continues at coordinate 19,261,369 of NC_135020.1, read as the reverse complement.
AGATTCGCGCGGAATTGAAAAATGTAATGTTTAAATAATACGATGCCCTCGATGGGGAATTATGGAAGCAGTTTCCCTGCGCGTCTCACTGTGTGCATTACGGATTTCCAAGTGCTAGCTGCCGAGAGTGAAATAGAATTCTTCGGTACCTTGCTCGCCGTTAACAACACCGTTGTTGCTCTGGAAACGCGTGGAAAGTTACGGAAGTCTGGCAAATGCAGCGCAGAAGTTACGGTCTCAAATCCCTCAACTTTCCCGTGTAGCATCGTGCACGCCGCTGTTCCAGAAATCCCGACAACTTTGAGCAGCCGTGTTACCGGCGCAGTGGTATTCAAATCTAGCTTAAACCTTTTTTGCAACAAGCGGAATTTCCGACGAAAACCCCTCCGGCTGACATCGGATAACACTTTTTGAATCGTCATGCTGCCGTGTCAGGGAACTGATTACAAATAACAATGACTGATAATGATTCGGTTCGACTAGTATTAATACTTATTAATTCCAGTCTAAACTTTTAAACTGAGGAATTTATTAATTGATTTCTTACGTAAATTTTCTCCCATGACTTTCGAACATGAGGATACAAAACATGTGCAAAATAGAGAACACCAATCTCTCGTTATTACAATCGAAGAACAACGTTATTATTTTGCATACTACCGTTCCAGCAGTTTGTTTATAAACACCTTTCAAAAATATGAAGGATGATAAAACGTGATGTTGTAGAAGATCTATTAGAATGTACTTCATCCTTTGGTGAAGACAGGTTAAAAATTAATTATGGCATTATAAACGTGCGAATTGCTACATGTCCCCCTAAACTGTAAATGAACGAAAGGGCGCAGTATATTGTAAAAAAAATGTTACCATCTTTTACGAAAAGAACAAGCGTCTTCTCGTCGAACATTTTCCAGAACGTTCGCGGAATATTCTGTCAAAAATTCGAAAGTGTATAATTAGGCTCATCGAAATGCTGTGATATATATTTTACGCTTTTAAAATACTACTACCGAGAATAAATCGATGAGTCTCAGGAATTGGGTTAACTGTTCTCAGGACATGTCCAAGTGCAATCAGAACGTCCGAGAATGTAATTAGCCCCTGTTAAATTTTCAGTCCCGCATTAATTATTCAGAGCGACGCGACGTCGTAATTTCAGAAACTTTCTTTTCAACTGTTTCGCAAGTAACAAGGCTTCTTAAAAGCATCTCGCAACTGACCCTTACTTTCTTCGAGGAACATATTTCACGGGTTTCAACGGGATATTAAAGTGGGGACGCTTATCTGAACTGTTTGCGAAAAGAGAGCAAGAAATCGCGTGTCTCGATGAAAAAGCATCGACTGTGACGCTGAAATTGCATCGTATTTAATTGATCGGATAAATCTTGCTGCACTTTACCAAATGCATTAAAAGTGTAAGATTTCTTTGCTGGAATAAAGAAGATTTTTAACTGCAAAATTACCTTAATAGTTCATCATTCGTTAACCATTTGCGACTACTACATGCAAACGTTAACCACCCATTTCGCATCGAAATAAGATTTAATTTGTCTATTAACGATACTTGATTCGATATAATCGAAACTTTCCTTCCATTACAAGAATTTATTAATGGCAAAGAAGGTCGAATTGGTTTAGCTCTAAGAGAAATCGTAGACCAAGGCATTAAATGATAAAAAAAAATGTTGGTTTCGTCTGAAAAGTACGAGAATTAATAAACTGATGATTATGACAAAATTATGACAAAAATGAGTATCCGTAATTTGTAACTATAGAGAATTAAGAGCATCGAACAATGCCGATATTTTATCGATTAAATTAAAGAATTAACGAAACTTCTAAGCGACTCCAGTCTTCTGGAATAGATTCATAACATTTTTAATTTGCACAAAGATCCGCGATATATAATAATTAGTTAAAAGTAATTAACAACATAAGTTACTATAATAAACTTTTTTACATGTATCGATAATTAGATAATATCGATTTTATTAAAAGCGAAAGCATTTACCAGCGAATTGTTATGGAAACGTTCGACTGAAGAAAGATTAATTGCAATTGGTTAGATGACAACTAATTTACCGAATACTAATCACCTTTGCAATCGATTCTGTTCGCTTTTCGGAAAACCCAAATTTCGTATCGAAAGCTGTTCGAAAACTAAGCCAACGTAGCCGTAAACTTCGTTAATATAGGAAACCGATAGCCCCTATTCACATTTAAATTCGCTTTGGGGCTAAATAGTTCACATAGTCATAATTACATGCATACCCCTCTATCGATGTTTACGGCGTGATGCTACTTAGCGGTTAAATGAACTTTGTGCCGTAAATAACTAATGCTTGCCATGATTTGGGCAGTTCTGGGTGGTGCAACTATTTCGAACAAAATCATTAATTAATTACGGCCGAACGAGGGTTATTATTAATAACACTGTCCAACACACAGCTGAACATCTAACTTTGTACAGATCGATAGATTCTCACGAGATGAATACGAATCTGTAAGTTCCTACTAATTGCCGAACGCAATTTCCGAGAGAATCAATTTCGACTAAGTGCAAATTTCTAAAATAATAAAAATATAATAAAAATATCTTGGATCGATTGTTACACAATTGAAAAAGATATTTTCTTCTAGTTTATGTTTGTTACAATTAACTTCGACAATTTTTAATTTGCGTAATGATAGTTTAGTACGTTTAACGATGATTTTGTCACAGTAAATTCTCCCTAATTCTCCCTAATTGACGCAAGGCTCGAATAATCACATCTCCTCCTCCCCAAATTGTTCATTTTCGTGCACAAACTGAGCGCGAATTAGGAAGAATTTACTGTACAATGTTGCAAACCCATCAAAACAGTAATTCTTGAGGTGATTCGAAGTGACTTTTTCTTCAACGAAAATTTTCTTCGCAGCTCTGTTAATGAGTCACGCAACACGGAACAATCGGGAAGCTTGTAGCGTTCGCATAAGTTTTTGCACGCATTGTATTGCAAACTAACCATCAAGTCATATATTTGGAACTTCAGGAATAAGATAATAAATAAAGGCTAAATATTATATTGATTTGGCAACTAAGTAATTGCCGATTTCAGTTATAGATGTCTCTCACTCCCATTCTTATGATATCCGTAAATGTTATATTATAAAATTATTATTATTATTATTATTATGTTATTTTTTATTATCCGTGAATGTTAGCAACTGGACAAATTGAATGCAGCGGTCAAGGGAAAGCGAATAGAATTGGTCAATCGTAAAGGTGTCATTTTCCACCAGGACAATGCTAAGCCGCACACGTCTTTGTCCACTGGGCAAAAATTGATGGATATTGGTTGGGAATTGATGTTACACCCACCACATAGCCCTGATCTCGCGCCATCGGATTACCACTTATTTCAATCCCTGGACAACTCCCTTCGTGGTAAATCTTTTAATGATGATGACGCTGTAAAATCTCACTGAACTCAGTTTTTGGCCGAAAAGGATCAGACTTTCTACGAGCGTGGAATTTTCAAGTTGTCGGAGAGATGGCAAAAGGTCATCGAACAAAATGGAAAATACATTGCAGATTAAACTTCATTCCAAGTAAACAAAAATTTGTTATTTCATTGAACAAATCGGCAATTACTTAGTTGCCAACCCAATATATTTGGCAAGTGAATAATTCCGAGAAAATCATGCATCAATGAAAGGCTCCGAAACGAAAATTTGAAAAATATCGGTGATGTCGAACCAGTCGCTTGGGGACTAGTGACAGAGCTCGCCGAAGACGATGAAATTCATCTTCGTGAAGAAGATATGTGTCGGGATGTCAGAAAAATTCCTCCATTCCGACAAGCTGGAATTTCCATCGTGAATGGTCCGCAGGGAATATAATGACTCCTTTCTCGGTCGAGAAGTAAAACCGGAATTATTCGCCCCAACAAAAGCGGCACCGATCGATATTCCACCATAGCGATCCATCATCGTTCATAATTTTAATGCGACTATATAATGTCTCGCTTATGGCGATATCAAACGGGGAACTCGATCGTTCGTTCTTAATCTTCGCCGCAGCAACGCGCCTTCGTCGCGCGAATATCATTCCATCAGAAATTTCCTCCGATCCGGTAGATTGGCCGACGTTGTTTGACGTTCTCTCTGTCAACGACATTTTCCGAAATTTAACGACAGAAGTTAGTTACCGGGATCGCTAAACTGTCGATAGATTTTGGAACGCGATTGCCATCGATCGCGCGGCGACTGAACCATTGCCACGGGGATCATTGACAGACATTGATAGCATCCACGGGAGATCGATCTAATCTCGATATTATACCGTATGGAGTCAAAGAGTGTTAGAAACATCCAGTCTCAATTTCAGAATTGCTTATGTGGCTTACGAAGGCTTGTGAACATTTCAAAATAATTTCGTGTGCAATATTATCGGTAGACTGCGGATTTTATGCATTTACGACAAAATCGCGTAGGTGCAATTTAAGACAGTAAAAAAATTAAAGAAATTTTAAAATATCAATCTATATATTCAATGTACTGAAACGATTAAAGAGAGAAAGAACGAACTTGCTATTTATAGTTTCAATAGCTTGTAATTAAAGCGGACAATTTGTATTTCTCATAAAAATTAAATATTATTACTTTATTAAATAGAACGTATGTATCTCTCCCTTATGAAATATTCAAAATATATAAATATATTATAAATTAATAACCGAAGGCAATGGCGTGTACGAAATTAATTGGACTATAAAGATTGAAAGTATGGTTTATGGACATTTCTTTATACAATGAATTCTTTCTAATGTTTCTTTAGCTTGTAAACAAAAATGGACAATTTAGGAAGAGGAGATACGATTATTCGAGCCTTGCATTTCGTTTTTATAATTGTTGACAACAGGCAACTATAAAAATGAGCCGCAAGGCTCGAATAATCGTATCTCCTCTTCCCAAATTGTCCACTTTTGTTTACAAGCTGAAGGAAACTTAGGGAGAATTTACTATAACCAATTTCTACGGGCTCTCGATAAGTTGACTGACACAGGCTTTGAAAAAACGATTGGTTTAATTGAAAAATAATTTGCTTATAGAATATTATCAAACATCATTTACGTATGCAACATTAACATATTATTAATTATAGAGCTCGCTTTAGGCCCGTACCATAGTATAAACACCTACGGGAGAGATCTGTTTGTATGCCTTGCTTCTGCCTGTTGATGCTAGGTTCGATGTAATCGAAAGATATCTCCGTAGCATTATGATGTTTATGTAGTATCTACTTTCTGATTACTTTTACATTTGCTATCGGAGAAATGATATCATGTATTAAACCGGTTTATTACGATTGTTTTGTAACTGGAAAATTGTTATGTAGTTTGATTTTTGCACGCATTGTATAGCAAACTAACATTCGTCCAATTTTACAGAAATTATTCCCTTTCAACGTGTTAACTATCTAACGTCGATTCCAAAAATTTGCCCACAATATCAAAAGCCTTTAATTAATAAAACGGAAACCAGATTGTTAAAGTTTACCATTTTTGTGCGCTATCAAAGAGTCAATTAGGGAGAATTTACTGTACTAAGAATAGTGGTTTAATTTGTAATAGTAGTTTGATTTGTTATTGTCTATAATACGTGTATTTATTTTATAATACGTTTATTTTTACGAATAACTAAAAGAATTGAAATAATCGAAAGTTATTTAAATTCTGATAATCATGCTTCTCTTCTATCAAACTGAGCTTGCTCTTGATCGTTTAAAAACGGAAAATGTGGTTGATGAAATTCGTGATATAGCCTACAATTTCATTATTGGTAACTTCTTCGGAGTCTGTTCGGGTGAATTCTTTTCTTCTTGTGGTACATTTACTGCAACAGTAAAAAATCTAAGACCAGCTGCAAGCTCTTGCGAGTCTCTTAATTCGATCGTCTGAAAGCCATAAATAATGTCGTGGTTTACATAACGTCAGTTTGAATAACAAGTCTCATGGGTTCACCAATGAAAAAAAAACTAGAAATTAATAGCGTCCTTATATCGTTACTTGACAGAAATGACACGTGAGTTTACGAAGATAAATAAGGTATATTTCATTCGGTTACACCTGTCGATAAAGCAAGTTTTCAAGTCATAACGATTTTCGTCCCATTTTGTAGGACGAATCGACCACTGTGCGACGCGGACCACAACAGCCGGCGCGAGCCGAGCAAATAAATTTCCGTTTACCGTCCGTATCCGCGGAAGAACTCCCCCGGGACCGCGGAATAAACGTTCTCGGTACACATTTTTTCACCGACGTATCCCCGAGCAGGTCTTTTCATCAGCATTCAAGACCCGCCGTTAAATATGCTCCGCCCGGAGCATATTCCCCGTCGCTGTCTTAAACCTTGAGAACGCGGCTGTCTCGTCTACGCGTTCGGAACTCCCGAACACGATCTCACGGACGATAAAATCGCCACTTTTCGCAAGCAGCCTTCCCCCGCGCTTCTATGGAGCGCGACATCATTCAGCCATGAACGTGATCACACGAAACGGAAGCGCGGAACTTAAATGGGGTTGGCCCCGTCGCGCGGAACTCCGGAATTCTCCGCGCATCCTTCGAAAGTTTCCGCGGGCAACTTGCTCTCGGTCCCGGGTCGCTAAGACGTCAGCCTCCAAGAGGCAGCATGCCTTCGAACACGCCGGAAAAGCTTGCCCGCGGCTCCAGATAACTCGCTGCGAGACAATACGATGCGCGACGACGACGGAACACGCTGCTGTCAACTGAACCCACTTACATACTCGACAAAATTCAAGCGACGCAAAACAATTCATCCTTTTGCACGTCGGTTCACCTTCTTCCAAATCGAATTCTCCCATTTTCAGCTCATATATTTATACCTTTTTCAAGACAAATTCTTCCGTTTGCAAGTCACTTTTCTTTTCAAATCATATTCATCCTTCTGTAGAATAATAAGCAGAGATAAAAAAGAAATAACAGCTATCTCGAAAATTCAATAAGAACGAATCATCGATAGAGAAAATTGATTTCTATTCGTATTTTTATACGAGGTTATGAAAATTAAAATTATTAAAAATTTAAATTATTGTAGTTATCAAGAAAAGGATTAAAGAAGAACGATCAAAAAGGAATGGACTTCAATTGATTTTTTATTTTGTAGAAGCATTCGTGCGTACGCGTCTCCACGAATTTTTACGACAATAAGAGTAAAATTTTTGCTAATTTTGCTGCTGTTTTAGAAACGTTTCTCGAATTATTGTTATTAGCAATTAATTTATTTTTCACCACATCAGAACAAGCCTTTCATGGAGAACAATAAAATGCGTTGTTCGTTGGCTTTCCTTTAAAACTAATCTAATTATTGCAAAGTGGAAAAGTAATAAGAAGAATAAATATATTTAAATATATCTGAATCGTAAGCTTGAATAACAAATGCCACCGATGAAGATACTAAGACAGATAATAACAATAAACGTGCCACACTTATCACTTGCATGAAATGCATGTTATCCAATGGAGAAAGTGAAATGATGCGATAGTGCACTCAATAGTTTAATAAAAATATTGAAAAGAAGATGTTGTTCTGAGTATGTCTATTGTAGTTGAGTCACAATAGCACGCAATCCAATAAAACACATGCGAATGATCATCGAGAAACAACAATTTACAACAATTTACAAGCATAAACTTTTTTTCGATGAGACAGGTAGAAACCTGTAAGGTGTTATGCAGATTTTGCACTCAAAATGAAGCATTTTGTAGATTATATTCACCTTTCTGTAGATTAAACTCACTTACTTGCACAATTATTTGTTATAAAATTCATCTCAAATTTAAGGATTGAATGACATTTTATAAATAATTATCAACGACCAACGAAGATTAATTGTTTTAGTGTCTAAAATTGAATTTGCATTAGGAGACAACGATACAAGGTGTCCCAAAATGATTGTACAAGCGAGAAATGAGAGGTTCATTTGAAATAACTTTTTCATTTACGAGTTATTAACAAAAAACCATGACAGGCGTGCTCGCCTGGCGCGAGACGGCCGAATCAACGAGCACGCGAAGCCCAGTTCAGAGCCCAGCCAATGAGCGCGCGAAGCCCACTTTAGAGCCGAGCCAATCGGCTGAACTGGACTTCGACCGCTAGTTGACTCGGCCACCTCGCGCCAGCTGATCTCGCGTCTCATTGGTCACTGTTTTCCGTTAATAACTCGTAAACGAAGCCGCGGATTTCGTTTCCGCTAAGGAAAAAGTTACTTCAAATGACCTCCCGCTTGTACAATAATTTTGGGACATTCTGCATATCGACGTTCGACACTGTGAGGATTAATTATTTGTAATTAAACTTGTATTATTTTGTCATCGATTATATAAATTCGCATTAAACGTAAAAATTACGAATAAATATAAAAATATGATCCACGTAAGGATTGGTTTTGAGTGCAAAGCCTTTAGTATCGTAGCGCAGTGTGGACGTGATTAATAATATGATAGAGTGTTCCCCGAGTGATGCACGCTTTAACGAAATTCCACTCGTTCAGGCCGAACGGGAAATTAATAGCGAGTCGCAAGACGAAAGTGTGTGCATTAACGCCTTCGTCGTCGACGAACGAGATATCTGCGAGCCGATGTCGTCGCTTGAACGCCGCGGAAGAGATATTGTCTCTATCTGGCGACGTTGACGGGACACATCGTCAGCTGCAGTAAATCCCTGTCGCTATAATGTTCACGATTTAACGCGGAATGTTCGAATCTTCGTTACAGCCGCGTCGCTAAGGTCGATTTCACGTCAGGATGAAATCACGTGTTAATATTTAAGTAAGAACCAGTTGATCCTATGTATTGGCTGGATTACGCGACGCAACTGGATCACTTAATCCGCGTATGCTTCTCGAGTGGAAGTTCAATGACTTCGTTCTAATTGTGTTGTAGTTGTAATTCGACGTAATACTCTTGACAGAAAATACTCGATCAAAGTGGTGAATGTTGCAAGAATTATTTGGTCGTTAACTGCGAAATAGTATTGTATATGTGTTAGACAAATATGACATGTAAATCACACGGATGGACGATGAATTTTTATTATAAATTTGAATTATAATGGACATTTAAACCCTTGGGTAGAGATTTATTTGAAAGATTCGTGCGTTTGGAACGAATTTGATTTGCTGATGCGAATTAAACTCGTCATCAAATGTACCCAAGGGGTTAATAGAAATTTAGATTGTTATTAACTTTGAATACGGGTAAAATTGATTGCAATAAATTGTTCATATGTAATTGTAATAGAAATTTAAATTATAATAGAGCTCTGTAGGAATTTGAATATAAACTTTAGATCAGGGCTCGGAATTATTTTATTATGCTGCTTAAATCATGTATAGTTTTCACACGACCAGAGACAATGCATTGTTTTCTATTTGGTAACAGGATACAATCTAATTTTTTATTAAAAATCTATTGCAATTTAAATTCCTATAAAAATTTGCTAGAATCCAAATTCTTATAATCTAAAGCAGAACTCGGAATTGATCAGCACGCAACATGAGGATCGCGAGGGCAACGCCTCTTGACTCCTGGCGTGCATCTTGCTCTACGTGGTCGCCCCCTTCGGCTCGAAGCACCTCAGGCGCGTGTGCCAATCGTTTCTTGTATGCGCGCATAACATTTAGGCGACCACGCGGGAGCGAGACGTGCAACGGGAGTCAGGAGGCGTGACCCTCGCATCCTCATGTTGCGTGCTGATCAATTCCGAGTTCTGCTTTAGATTATAAGAATTTGGATTCTAGCAAATTTTTATAGGAATTTAAATTGCAATAGATTTTTAATAAAAAATTAGATTGTATCTTGTTACCAAATAGAAAACAATGCATTGTCTCTGGTCGTGTGAAAACTATACATGATCTAAGCAGCGTAATAAAATATTGGAACACTTTTTAACGTTTGAAACGACGAAGACGACAATTTAGACAAACACAAACGCATTCATCTTTTTAATAATACAGCGGTATCTCGGTTATCCGAGGCCCGTTTAACCGAGACGCCTTATTATCCGAGGTACTTTGTTTACAAGAGAGATACTTTTTATGACTTTATTTCACGATTTATGTACTACCCCATCGGTCTTCCCGTATTATTCGAGTTTTCAATTATGCGAGGTTGTTTCGGCCCGCATTATCTCGGATATTTGAGGTTCCACTGTATTATCTTTATGTTGTAGTTCATGTGTACGACATTACACATTTGCGTTATCATTAATGAAAACAATTTTAAGTATGCAAATAATTCTAACAACGAACGTTTGATTTGCTCGATCGAATACATTTTGCCATAGCCGTTCGAGTCTCTGAGAATAAATTATAAATAAAATAATATTTGCTTGAATAATGCGTAAAACATTGCTCGAGTATCTTTTGCATGGATGTTCCTAAGGAAATTGTCACGGTTACATATTTTACATTTCAATCTCAGACACGTTAATTGTTTATAAAAAAATGTACAAAATTATATTATATTAATTTTGTATTATATATTATAATACAAAATTGTCTATAACGTACCATTATAAAGATGTCGAACGTAACTCTACCTTTAGAAAAATATTTCTCATCGAACAACCGTCATTTCCTTATCGTTTGAAAAATGATCACTCGCAACAATGATAAAAATCTACTTTTGTTTGATCACACATAAAAATTTCCTAATTTGTACATACCCATTATATTCAGTCCGGGTACAAGCTGGCAAGGCCCCGCTAGACATGATAATACAAAATGTAGTATAACTCCGTCACTTCGTAACTTTGAATAGCAAATAATATGTGAACATAACATCAAGATGTTGCTTAACATTCCCATAAAAATAATCTGAATGCTTCTCGACACGATCGCTTAACCCCTTGCACTATAAGAACGAATTAAACTCGTGACAAAGATTTTTTTTTTCACAGATGATCTGCTAAACACGAATTTTATTCGTTTCTTCTAAATACGAATGTTATCATTTCTTCTAAACCGAAACAAAATTCTCTTGTTTTATCAAGAAAATTATTAAGATCGGAGAACTGTTAATTAACGCAGTTGTAAAAGAGATTGTAGTGCAAAGGGTGAAGGAGGAACAGCAGTATTGAATAACTAACACCAATAATTACAGCAGCATGTTACTCTTAAAATGGTAAGTAAAAATATGAATGTATTCGGTATTATTAATTTCAAAGTTCGCCCCACAATGATTCCTATAACCTACGACTTAATCACTTTTGGTTCTAGACACAGTGTTTCGTTCAATGGACAAAAGTCAGAAATTCAAATCTTATATTTGCTTTTTTCGTAAATAATTGTTGAAATTAAGACGCGATGTTCCTTACAAAAATCAATACATTTACCATCGGCGGAATATTTATTTCTTAAAGTTAACTTCTACAAGTTATCTTTGGCGCTGTAACACCTTTAAAACTGATAGGTAATTTTAACGAAATAATAAAAGATTACCAAAATTTGTTACACGAAATGCTGAAATTGATGAGCAGAAGTTTTCGAACAAAAGTAACATAATACTGAGATAACAGTAAATTACACTTGAACCGAGAATCGATTACTTTAGAAGTGATGGTTTTTGTCCGGAACACCCATGTAAGCGAAACGCTGTGCAACAGCTTCCCTAATTATGCAAACATTTACACGAACTTCCTCATAAAACGATCGACGAAGACGAGGCTCTCAAATTCAGAAATAACAAAAATCGATACCTCGAAGTTCCTAAACTGCTGTTCCTCCTCAAGAAAAAAGAAATGTTAGATTCAGTATGTTCCAAGCTTGCGTGGCGTACGAAAGAGCAGCTTCATGAAAGGAATGGTTGTTCGATTATCTGTCGTTCCCAAGGACACATTATCCAAATGGAAAATCTGAGAGAACTCTTTAGATGAGCTCTCGGAAGCTAATTTTTCAAGTGTACCGGGAGGGAAAAGGAGGAGATCCGACGACGACAAAAATTTCCGCGAGAAGCCGGCGGAAGAAAGTTTTCCTCGTGCTATCCGCGGCTCTGCGTCAGAAGTTGAGTCACTTTGAAACGAACCGGCAAAGAATGACCACCCTCCAGAAAATTAATCGAATTCTTGTACAAGCTCGTATCCGTCCCACGCTGCACGGGACCCCGACTTCATAGTAGGTCGGGAACCCGCTTATCGCGTTCAAAATTATTTTAGCGTTGTTACAAGGTTTAAGATCACAGTATACAGTAATTTCTCTCTAACTCGCGCTCCTATCGTGCACAAAATAGATAATTTAGGAAGAGGAGATGCGATTATTCTAGCCTTGCGGCTCGTTTTTATAGTTATCGATTGTCAACAAATATAAAAACAAGACGCAAGGCTCGAATACAGTAATTTCTCCCTAATTTGCGCTCCGATTGCGCACAAAATAAACAATTTAGGAAGAGGAGATGCGATTATTCTATAGACTTGCGGCTCGTTTTTATAGTTATCGATTGTCAACAAATATAAAAACAAGACACAAGGCTCGAATACAGTAATTTCTCCCTAATTTGCGCTCCGATTGCGCACAAAATAAACAATTTAGGAAGAGGAGATGCGATTATTCTATAGACTTGCGGCTCATTTTTATAGTTATCGATTGTCAGCAAATATAAAAACAAGACGCAAGGCTCGAATACAGTAATTTCTCCCTAATTTGCGCTCCGATTGCGCACAAAATAAACAATTTGGGAAGAGGAGATGCGATTATTCTAGCCTTGCGGCTCGTTTTTATAGTTATCGATTGTCAACAAATATAAAAACAAGACGCAAGGCTCGAATACAGTAATTTCTCCCTAATTTGCGCTCCGATTGCGCACAAAATAGATAATTTGGGAAGAGGAGAGATGCGATTATTCAAGCCTTGCGGCTCGTTTTTATAGTTACCGGCTGTCAACAAATATAAAAACGAGAGATTGTGCACAAAAAATGGACAAGCTCGTATAATCGTATCTCCTCTTCCCATATTGTCCATTTTTGTGCGCGATCTGAACGCGACTTAGGGAGAAATTACTAGGTAAAATAAATTAGTAGGTAATTGAATTCGTTTCAGCACCGACTATAATGTTATGAAGTCAAAAATATATATTAATATTACAAAAAAAAGTCGAAATTACTGAAATTATTTATAACAAAATTTTGTTTCCGAAACTGTATACATTAATATTTGTAGACAAATAAATAGCGATGAATTTTTGTTGGACATATTTTGTTACCAGATCATTGGAGATGTGTGGAAATCGTTAAAAGTTTCAATTCGATTTTAGTGGCGCTGGGCCGGTCACATAACGCTATAACACTCCCCTCCGTGCAGGAATCCCGAGATGGGACACCGTGGAGGGGGAAGTGGAAGGGCTAATACTCGGAGAGGGATTTAACACTAGATTTACGGAACCCGTCAAAATGGCGGGTCATTAATTTTTTAATTTGCGATTATTCATATCGAAAGATATATTTATGAGTTATTTATCCAATTTATATGTTATTTATGGCAAATGGTACAATAACACTTGTTAAAAATCAGAATATAAATGTTATTACGTTTTATTTTGTTATTAAGTATTATTAAATAAAGTAATATAAAACAGCTGTTTTTTGTGCTCCGTAAATCATTTTCCTCTTTATGAAAAAAAGGACGCTATAGCGCTTGTTAAAATCTACATAGAATTCACATTTGCAGGTATTTCCAGTGAATATGTTAACAATAGCGCAAACTTTCATATAAACGAAGTCCAGTGTCTCTTACTTCTAATCAATTTTTTATAAGCTTCCTCAAATGTCAAATTGGTCAGAACATAACATTTTCGCTTCATTCGTTAAAAAATTCTTACGAGATGCATAAATAACTGAAATGTAATTGTTGAGACGTATAACAATACATTACACACTTTGCATTTGATATTCTACACAAGTGTAGAGAATAATAAAAATACTTTATTTTAGTTTTCCGATTTGGAGATCTTCTCTTTATAACGTTGTAACGGTCCATGGAGTTTTCCGAAAGAACGAATGGATTTTGATACTTCGATAAGGAACCGCAAAGGAAGAACAAATTTGTTTGCACATCAAAGTTTTAAAAATGAACTTTTGGCCACAAACCGTTTCCCGGACTGCCGTGGGTCGCGCGGTTTTCTCAAATGTCGGGTTTCCTGCCCGATCGAATTATTAATCAGTCTACGGACGAGAAGGGTCCGCTTTAAGCGGCCGCTACCGCCGTACGGAATGAATAATTAAATCCCAACAAAGAAATACTGTTTTTCGATACCGTGTTCCAGCGCCGTGGCCCGCCGTGTCCTTGCAAACAAGAGGAAAATTACTTTCTCGATAGCTGCGAGACGTTTCTGCGGCGATTCCGCGTCGAAGCCCCGCTTTTCGGAGCTCGGGAACAGAAATGAAAAATGCAGATGCCGTGGAACAACGCGGCGGAACTACTTTCCCACGAACTTCCATTGTCTGAATGTTTCATCCGTGCGACGAACGCGGCCCGACCGCTCGCGGAAACAATTCCGCGAGCGCGCGCGTCGGCCGCGGTTAATTTGCACCCTGGTAAACGATTAGGCCGCCGCCGCGGGGTCAGTGTTTCTTAACGACATGCTCGATTTGATTACGAGGGATGTCCGGAAATGATCGGCAATGAACCAATCGGTAGGAGTAATTAGCTTCGTCGCGACGTGATTCGCTGAATTACTTGACACCGCCGCGTCCCGCGATATAAATATCTCTCCGCGTCCCAAATATCTAAAACGTGGGTTTATTGTAACCGTTGTATAATCCTTTCAACCCGAGTTTTATAAAGGGTGTCCCAAAATTATGGTATTTGCGGCAAATGAGAGGTTCCTGAGGTCATTCGAAGTAACTTTTTCCTTTGCAAAAATTTTCTACGAAGCATCGTTCACGAGTTATTAACGGAAAACGCTGACCAATGAGAGGCCAGCTCGACTGGCGCTAGGCGGCCGAACCAACGAGCGGCCTAGTTCCGCTGATTGGCTCGACTGCCTCGCGGTAGGCATGCTCGCCTCTCACTGGTCAGTGTTTTTCTGTAATAACTCGTGAACAGTGCCTCGTAGAACATTTTCGCTAAGGAAAAAGTTACTTCAAATGTTCTCAAGAACCCCTCATTTCCCGGAAGCACCATAATTTTGGGACACCCTGTATGCTGACATTTTGGTTACGTTTCCACTAGAAATGGATAATACTAAGCTAGGGACAGCTACATCTCGATTTTGGAAACTGTGTCCCATCAGTGTTCTTCAGTGGGACAGTGGGATAATGAACACATGTGTGCTGGTAACGGTACTGGATAAATATATACAGTAAATTGTCTCTAATTGACGCTCAGATTTTGCCCAAAAATGGACAATTTGGGAAGGGAATATGCGATTATTCGAGCCTTGCGGCTCGTTTTTGTAATTTGTTGACAATCGGTAACTATAAAAACGAGCCGCAAGGCTCGAATAATCGTATCTTCTCTTCCGAAATTGTCCATTTTTGTGTACAATCTGAGCGTCAATTAGGGAGAATTTACAGTATCCTCAATTCTTTGTCTATTCTCATTTCTTTGATATGTGTGCATATCATACAAGATTCTTATCTCTTCTTTTCCTTCCGGTTTATCGTGGCATCAACAGCGTAATATTATCATAGTTTTGCTCCATTATACCTTTTTTATCATTTTTGTATCCTCGATGTATTCAAGTAATTTGTATATCTTATTGGATTCGATGTAGAATTCTATATTTTATTCCAGTAGTTGCAAATACAGGAAATTCACTCGGAAATGTCAAAATGTCAAATTTCGGGTTGCTGTGAATTTTCCTGTGCTAGTTCTACGCCTACGTAATTTTTTGCTACGTCGATCCTAAGGGTCGACGGAGTCGGTCAAGCGTATGATGCGGCATGCGACGCGAATTCCCGGAAAACAACACAAAATGGTTTGTTTGGGTGTGAGTTAAGCAAGAAAAACCGCGGTGTTACAAGGAGCTACCTAAGTACGTGACCATCGAATTGTGGTATGTGGCGTTCGAATTGCCTTCAAATCGTGGCAAGGAATTAGAAACAGAAAAGTTAAGTCATCGTTTTTATTCTAGCGTTACTATGTATTCATATTAACGACATATTAACGGCATGCTGGCCGTTGATTTTTTTTTGCCGATTGCTCCGGGTTTCTATAAAAACGAGCCGCGAGGCCCGAAGAATCGCAACTTAGTATTCTCAGATCTGCCAGTTCTCTCCAATTCCGACCTCTGAACATTTCTGGGAAAAATTACTGTACGTATTTTCATGATGTACGCAACAAAGGATCAAGATTCATTTTTCATTTTCTCATTACTTATGACTTTGATACGTATAATCTTGTTCCCCAAGGGAAATATTATCTTTGATACTACTAAAAAGCCTCGTCCACAAACAGTTATTGTTGAAAAACACGATATGTTCTAATGTTTCTCTTTTCTCATTCCACCCAAATGTAATTTTTGTCAAATTTATCATATGCATTGTCTGGCAAACTATTCCATCTATTACCTCCATAAAATCCAAATGGTTCAGTGCAAAATTTTAGAAAAGTTATTTTGTTTTAAAAGGTGCACGTTTATATTTTGCCACGACTAGACTGTATGCATATACTGTATACATATGTGAGAGCATCAAATGCCGTTCGAAAATGAAAAATATTCTGCGTGGCTACAGATACAATAGACCGTCAAAATTTACGAATTCTCGCGTGCATCGAAAAATACCTTGAGGATAGTAGCATTGTTTTATTTGTTATAAAAATGAACTATGTACATAAGCGATGCAGACTATATTTGAATTAAGTCTTGGGCTTTCCTCCCCAATGTATTCCAAATCGTTGTTAAATTGTAATATAACGTAAGCTATCAACTCTAATATCAACTACAATCGAAAAATTTTACCCCTTTTTGCCCATCTTTAAGATATTCAAGTTTGATAATAGACATAAAAAGGTCTAAATTGACAAAGCCACGTTCTTAAACCTTGGCCTAATAACGAAGCACGTATTGCATTTAAAAGCTAAGCAAATTTATCATAATTTTGGATGGCAAGAGCAGCAAACCCTTTCAAATTGCACATGATGAGACTTTTGCCAACTTATTTTTATAATGAAGCAGAGATCTTCGTTGCATTTAGTGAATCGATTTCACGTATATCAATCGACAATAAATAATCATCAACAGTATCTAAAACAGAAACTGGATGAATCTCATATTATTTATTTTATTTCATTTTATTTCATTTTATTTCATTTTATTATATAGTAATAATAGTATAGTACGTTGATATGTAAGAAGATAGACCACTTGTAATCCGTAAGGAAATTCAACAAAGTTCATTTTTAATTGAACGAATCTTCGCCCAAGAATCGTCCGAAATCGTAATAAAATGGGACGCCATTAGAAAATGCAATAAAATAATTTTCCATTCAGTGAAACTGAAGAACTCGATGAAACAGAAGAACAACAAAATAAGGATAACCGAAGGCGGATGAAAAATCGCTTTATGAAATCGGCTTGCGTTTAGGGTAACGATGCAATAAGAATGCAAATCTCGCAGGACACAAGCCGCAGCCCCCCTAATCGATTCGGGGGGGATCCATACGTTCGTTTTTATTTTATCGCGCGCCATAAATATCCGGCATGTCAGCAGCTCCGATAGGAGACTGTCCTCCGTTCTCACTCCTCCCCTGTTATTCAGGTGAAACTGTTGCTTCGAGGACTATAACGGGATTTTCCAAAGATTGTTCGCCGATACGAGTCGCGATCATCCGTCATCCGTTCGGAGGGCACGTTTCGCCGCGCGCGTTTGTGTCAGTCGATTCTTGTGTGCATCGACGTTACGGTCTGCTACGACTGTACCCCAAGCTGTGTCGAGTTCGAATCAATAACGAATCTCTCTCTCTCTCTCTCTCTCTCTCTCTCTCTCCCTCTCTCCTTCGCCTCCTTCCTCCGGCCGTCACCCCTTTTTCCGGTCGACTGTCGCTCCTTCTTTTCCTTCTGCCTGTAGCATACAACCTCGTTCCAACTGTTTATGTTTCTGTTTCTATTTCAGTGACTCCCGAAGAGACAAAGAACAACGCGGGACACGGAGAAATCGAGGAGGAGAGAACGAGAGAAATGTGAAGAAAAGAGAGAAAGAAAGAAACGAATAGATGGAAGACTGTTGCTCGGCGGGGGAGGGGGGTGGGGGGGTGGGCTCGATCGTCGGGGATAATGGAAACGTAAAATTCAATTTTTCGGAACGCAATTTGGCACGGGGGACGGCGAAGAAACTTTCGATAATTGGCTCGGTTAATCAACAGGTTTTTCTGTTGTACCCGAGCCGACCCGCGCCGGCAAGAGGACAAAAGACCTTGTAATATCCCGTTTCAGACGATCCGAGGCGGACTGGAAAAAGTTCTCCGTTTCACGGCGAATCGCTTAATTATGAACGGAGCACGGATGTTCGGGGTCTTTATCCGCGGTGTAATGGACAATTTGAATTGCGTAAGTGGACGTCGAAAGTTTCGAATCGGTGCGCGAGTTCGTCGACGGGCAGCCGTGCTGGTGAATGCTTTAATGGTCAGGGTTACGTCGTGTGCGTGGTATCGTTGTTCTCCGAGTTTCGTCAAATATGTTCCCAGTTAGAAAGCATAGCGAGCAAGGCGAACCGGAGTGAAACTCTAGCTTCTGTAAAGTTGGATATACATAATACGCGCATATTTCCAATCTCCGATAGAAATAGTTATTATTTCGTCTGTGCGCGAAACGTTGTTAAATTATCATTGTTGAGCGCGTATCTACAGTAATCTCTCTCTAATTTACCTAATTTACGCTTAGATTGCGCACAAAAACGGATCTCGTTTTTATAGTTGCTGGCAATCAGTAATTATGGAAACAAGTCGCAAGGCTCGAATAATCGTATCTCCTCTTTCCAAATTGTATGTTTCTGCGCGCAATCTCGGCGCGAATTAGGAAGAAATTACTATACTTCGACGGCATTGTTTCTTCTAAATTTGAACATAAATAACGATAGAAAATTGTATGTCGTTTGTCGATTACTTTGCGCTTTCCCCGAAACGAGGAAATAGTGTAATAGTGATTTTTATGTGAACCTGCAAAAACAAACAAAATTCTTATGGATTTAACACTTTGACGGCCAGACTCACGCACACATGACTTCGGGAAAATTTGAATTATAAAAATCAATTCAGCGCAGTTTTCTAAAAAATGTATCATAATTATATTATTAACTATTATTATATTATTCTATAACTGTTATTATATTAATTATTATATATATCCTATTTGTATTAAATTTATATTATTATTAATATTTATATTATATTTTATATGTTAAAGCTGCGCTATTAAAACTGCACTATTAACAAAGTGTATCATAATTAGAATATTAACAGTTTGACAACCGCGTCACCCATATGTGAGTGACAGAATTGATTAAAATTTATTTTTTCTTTAATTAATTTTTACGCTGATCCATTGTAGTTTCTTAATTTTATTAAGATTCGCAAGAGATAAACACATACCAAGAGATAAGTAAACACTTTAAATTCTTTCTCTTGAAAGATATGGTTCTCCGACGCAAGACAATACAATATCGATATTATTCTTGACCCTCAGTGGGAGCCCCTAGTCACAATAACGATTTAAGATGGATAAATGCAGCAATAAAAAAGCCCAGCTAACAATTCTCGAGCCGATAAACAAATATGTTCGAATTCGTAAGCTCTGTGTAGAAGAATTTTGAAAAAGTAGCGACGATCAAGTGTTCTCGAACAAAACATCCGGCCGTCGAATTGCGAAACTTAGTACTTTCGTTTGAACACGGTTTATTTCCCATATCGTCAATGTAAGCTTTTAAGATTCAAGAACTGTACGCCCAAGCGCGCTTGAAAGTTTTGACAACAGAAATAGTTGGGCCAAAGAGAGTGCCAAATAAACGAAACTCTCGACAGAGGAGGCTGTGAGTGAAAAAAAAGATCAACAAACTATGTGCTGAATCGCCGAATTGAAATGAACATAATAGAAATAAGACTCGAAAGAGCCACTTTAGCAAATATTAGCATTGTGAACGATTTTAGCGCGATACGAATACGCTGAAAGCGAAGAGACGATTGCAAATTCTCAGTAAAGATTCTTAGTACAGTACATTCTCATCTAATTGACGCTCAGCTTGTACATAAAAAATGGACAATTTGGGAAGAGGAGATACGATTATTCGGGCCTTACAGCTCATTTTTATAGGTGAATATTATCAACGATTATAAGAACGAGGTGCAAGGCTCGAACAATCGTACCTCCTCTTCCCAAATTGTCCATTTTTGTTTCCAAGCTAAGCGTCAATTAGGGAGAATTTACTGTATTATCAAAAGAAGGATACGTACGTATTTCCATAATCTCTTTCAAATGAGTCATTTTGTGGAGACAGAGAATGTGCGAGGCAAATAAAATCGAAGCTGCAAGTTTTTCATTTTGGTTTCTACAGACCGGTATTGATAAATTCGTTCGAAGGGTTATTGACATCTTATTGATGTAATATCGTGTGTATGTATGTCGTGTTACTCAATAACAGCCTAACCGTAACTGGACTATGGCTCAATAAATCAATATAAAATATAACAGAAAAGTTGATCGAAGTACACTCGCGCCACCGTTCTTGTATAGTACCTCAAACGGAAGACGAAAAAAGATTAAAACAGCTTAAGGACGCCAATGTCCTATTTTCATTTCGTCAAAATGATTCAAGACAGAATGAGATCTATAACGATTGATGAGAAACATTTCGATTTCATAGATCTAGAAATAAGTGCTCGACACTAATTTCACCAATTTATGGATTTTCAAGTTACCTTCAAATATATGTGCAGTATCCACAAAAATATATAATATAATATATCTGCTATTTCAATTCTCTGTCTAAAATAAAATAACAATAAAATAACAAAATAAAATCCAGATGAAAACTGGAATGTTCACATTAATATTTGTCAAATGAATATTGTGTGCGCGCAGACACAGAGAATTGGTGTATTGACGCTTTCACACACTCAACGTTGTTTCGGGTGCAATTAATGAAAGCCTATAATTAACGTATCTCGCATGGGTACTCATGAATAAACTGAAAATTCTTTTGCATGCAAAATAAAAATAGTCTGCGCCAGTTGTATGAGTTTGGTGCCAAGTATACATTTAATTTGTTCTCCAATAATGCCAACGAGTTGAGAATAGCGCAACGATGCTATTTAATTATTTTAATTCCCCCACTGTTTTAAATTGCTCCTATTTATTTTTATCACAAACGCATAAAATTCGCAGTCGAATTATTATTAGTATTAACAGGAAATAAAAAACTTACGGTAGAATCTTTGCTAATTGAACTAATTGAGGGGCAAAAGTGTTCCCGTAACAGAATTCCCAATGGATCCTGATCAAAAATCTTTCTTGTTTTTTTGTTTCAGGGTTTCTTTTTGATACACGATTGTTCACGAGGTTTTGTACTATCACCATTTTTGATTATTTCTCGTTGTAAAAATTCTTAAATATTGTTGAAAGGATAACAAATTTATATATATTTAATAAATAATAAAAAAATAATTATAAAATATATAAATAAAATATTATATAATAATATGTACTATATACAATTTATAAAAATAATATATATGTAAAAAAATATAAATAAAAAAGATATAAATATATAAAACAGATACATAAAAAAATACCCCCCAAAAAAATAAAAAACCGCGTTCTATAGACTAGAGTATCCCTTCAAAGGTGTTGCGTCCCAAAAAAATACAAAAAAATCGCGACTTAATTATCGCTTTCCCTGAAAAAAAATCGATCTACAATTTGCACACAATGTGCCTGCGCGACACGCGAAACGGATTCAACGGGGTTAACTGTAAAAAATGGTCGGCGCTTTCCGGTGGCCCTGATAAATGTCCAAATAAAATGAAATACCTCCCTATTTCAGCGGCGGTTTTCCCGTTCGAAACTGGCGTGCCGCTTTGTTCCTTTAAATGTTGTATAACCGGCGTATAATGTGTCGGACTGAATAGTTCCATTCTCGGGCGTACTTTATCTAGTCTCGTACAATCATGTGCACAATAAACGCGTCAAACGGTCGGCCCGCAAATTGTTAATAAAGAAAGTGTGTGTGTGTGTGAGAGAGAGAGTAAGAGAGAGGGAGAAAGAGGGGGAGGAGGAAGGGAGCACACGAAAAGCATAAAGCAGGATTACATTTCTGCGACGATACGCGGGCGAACGACGTGCGGTAACAAATAAATTGCCAGGTATAGACGCAAAGATTCGATGATACGGGGTAGTTAGCGTGACGCTACGCTCGGTCTCGTTTGGTAGTCCAACTTGCGCAGCACCTTGCCACCGTAAAATCGGCTGTCGCGAACGCTGGCTTAGGACGCTGTAAAGTCAGTATCGCGGAGCGACAGCAGATGCGGCGCCAGCTTTTCTCGCTCCCGGGTCATATAACTCTTTAATGCTCTGAAACCAGCCCAGAGCCCCGCGGGAGTTTTCGTTTATTCTCGTCCCAGACCCCCATCACACAATTCTTTTATCTCCCGAACAGAAACGTCTTTGTTCCCCTAGACATCATTTTTGCTTCTACCCGTTTCTACCCTCCCGCCCCGGCTTCTCTTGCTCCTTTTTTCTCCACCTGCTTCCTCGCGTGGCAATGCCAGCGAAGTACACGTGTCCATTGTGCACGCCACAACCAGATGAACGAACAGCGTGTCTCCTGTCCCTTTGCGACTTCGCAAAAAGAAGAGGAATTTTTTCGGTTTGCCGTCGGTTTGTTCGACGTTGTGTTTACACGGTTCCCGTGTGTGCGTTCCGGGCCGAGCGAAGCAACCTTTGCAATCCCCGCGTGTAACGTCGAAGCTGCTGCGGTTATTTGAATTTCGACGGTCGTGTGGTGTTTTCCGTAACATTTTAGGACTACGTGATATTTCAGAACGAGAGGTAAAATTGTATTCGAAATAGAAAATATAAATATCGGTCGGTCCATACCATGGTGTGTTATATTGGTGTAGTTCGAAGTACAGTAATGTCTCTCTAATTGACGCTCAGATTGTCCACAGAAATGGACAATTTGGGAAGAGGAGATACGATTATTCGAGCCTTGCGGTTTATTTTTATGATTATAAATTGTCCACAATTATAAAAACGAGCCGCAAGGCTCGAATAATATCGTATCTCCTCTTCCCAAATTATTCAATTTAATGGACAATCTGAGCGTCAGTAAGGGAGACATTATTGTACAGTGGAGCCACAATTTTATATGAACGCCCGTTATGCGAACGTTCTCTTATGTGAACGCGATCTGTATGTAAACACGCGATGTGTTCAATTGCTTCTGCAGAATGAAATTTATTCACCATTGAATGCGAATCCTCTTGATCATGCATTCTCTATGTATGTGTGGACTTGCTTATTTGTAAACAAAATGAATTACATTCAATTGATTTTGTCTTCAGTATTAAATCAAATCGGGGGCTAAGCGCATGTTGTGTTCTGTTGTGAGAACACTTTCGTCCCCCCATTAGTTCACCATAATTAGTAATTATTCAGTTTCCTGTTAACGATAATGATCAGTCTGCGAATTTATCGAGTAGTATCGATGTGCTATTCTCAATTTGTTGAAATTACTAGAAAAAAAATTAAACGCGTATATCTGGCACCTATCTTCTACAGTTTATCCAGATTACTTTTACTATATTCGAAATATTTCATTGGTTTAACAAGTGTATGCGATTCGTATTTTGTATGTTCAGCATGGATTTCAAATAATTCGCCGAAATTAACGTTCCTACTCTTGTTTGCATAACAAAATTGTTTAATAATATTCCTCCGTACGAATGAAATATTGTTCACAATATAGAACATTTTGACATTCGTAACTCTCTATTTATCTAGTCTAAATGAGTTCATGAAATATTATTTTAAGTTATTACTTTTCAAACATCGCCAAAAATATTATTCCTGTTCATACGTGTATAACAAGTAAATGTTTTTTTTTATATTTTTTCTCTAATACTGGGAACTAAAACGAAGCTTGAAATGTTACATTATTTAAATAAAAGTACTCCAATTATGATTCCGAATGTTGTATGTTTGAAATGTGGCCTTGGCGCAGAGGCATTACAAAATCCAATATGTACGCAATTTACCGATAAAGTGAGATGCAAACAGAAATTGTTTCAAAACCATTAATACGGTTGCGATATCATCAAACGAAAATAAAATTACGTTTATGATCTGAATAGAAAAACGTGATTGATTACAAAATAGTATCAGTATTTTCTTTCAGAATGAAATAAATTATTAACCCTTTGCACTCGAAACTATTTTAACTGTAAATAGAAAATCATTTTTCTCACCTATAGTATTTTTTATTTTATATGATAAAATGCCTTTTATGCATATGAAATTAACTCTTGGCACTCACACAACAGTTACACTCTTAACAATTTTTCAAATCTAAACTTTGTTAATATCAGAATTATCTTAAAACGTGATGTAACAAATTTTAGTGGTGTCCGAGTCACCACTCGAGTGCAAAGGGTTAAATTTACAGGGAGTTCACATAACCATAGAACAAGAAAATATACCTCATCGCGGTAAAATGCATCAAGGAAAATTGAGTGTCTTTTTAACAAGTTCACAATCCAAAAAATTCAATCCAAAAGATGACGGATCCCCGAGACAAGACGGTTCGACCGTCGTTTCGGTTTTCATTATTTTCCGACGGTGAATTATAAACGACTACAATTGAAGCCGAATAATATATTAATAGCGAGATGAAACGCTTAAGTCCTGGAAGTTGCTTCATCGTCTCGCGGGATTTCTTGCGGAATTACACTGTTAACCAAACTTGAGGAGAGCCGACGATACTTGGGAGTCGTAGGCTCCTTTAACAGCTTATTCCGCGATTCCTCCCACAGGCGGTCCTCTGCAATTAGTGTACCCGCGGGAAATCAACTGCTAATGCAGTGCCTTTAATGAATTTATTTCTCGGTCGGCTTTTCTTTTGCCGGTCTCCTCCTAGCTCGAAAGAAATGCGCGAAACTTGCTGTCGGCCTGCACACCTTGGGAACCGAGCACAGATTTTAATTAACCTGTTGCGGATTATTGGCCTTAAGATTGAATTAACAACGGTCGGACCGCCGGGAACGGTGAATAAATGAGCGGCTCGGACATTTGTTTTCTCTATTTTTGTCTTTTTGAACGCGATAGACAGATCTCAAATGTTTCTGCGAATCGTGTTTCTCCGGGTACGTTTCAGTGCAGACAATGAAATTGAAATGATTTTCAATATTTCCCGACCTATAAACGAAGGTTAATGTATTTATTAACATTTCTAATATCGACTGCTGTAGACTGAAATCACAATGTTCGATCGATCATTAATACTAAAAATACCAAATCAGGCAAAATTATTGGCTACTGATACTTTCTTTTATAGTGCTTGATATTATAACAATGTTCCCGTGAAAATATTTTGGATGAACTTCTTTATTCGACTCATCACATATCATAGTAGAAATCGTGAGAAGTTTAAATATATCTAATGGTGTCGTTGTTGCAAAACAGTATATATATATTAATCGAGTGTAAATTTTCATTTATAGTTTCCCAAATTTGTTATAAATTAATCTGTCAATTTATAATGTAAAAGAACATTTTCGCATGTTGTTTCAACGTAAGTTGCTGACAATGCTTTTAAATTTTCACATGTTTAACACTAGTTTTACAGAACACGAAAAGCAGCTATTTGATTTTTCTTTGCATAAGTAACAATAACACATTTATTCGGATTTTTAGCGATTTTGATTGTAATTTTTGTCCCAAGTAATAAATTTATCAAATGAATTCCACATAAACTGTATCTTTGCAATCTTAATATAATCATAAATTAAAGAATTAAAAACCTATCATCTTGACGAGCCCCGTAAACGTAGTGTTAATTAAGGTTTGTAGAAAATTACCTGTGTCCAGGGAAAGACTCTTAAAAGATACATTCACAAAAGTTAATTAATATGATAAATAAAATAATAAATGATCCTAAGCATATCTAAGTCATGTGATAAATGATCCGGAGCATATCTAATGTTTCGCATGCGTTTACCAATGTAATTTCTGTTACGAATTAATTCGTTCATAAAAATCGTTTGATGCATTGATATAATTTTCAATTTAACACGTTTATTCGGCAGATTTCTAAAAATTCACGAAGCTATTGTTCCGTATCGAGCAATTATTCGGCGATCGCCATTGAAAGGAAGTAAAATTCACCCCGATTTATCGGAATTTCCACAATATTTCGTTCCGACAATATTCGAAAGCCTACCAACCTGTTTCTGTCAGAGCTTGCCTCGGTTATATAACGAGGCCGAGTTCACTAGCCGGTGTCGGTAACAAATAGACGAACTGTATTAAGTTTTAATTGCGTTACGAGTTCGCTGAGTTAATTCGGAAAATTAACTACGGCGCGGGGTATGAAGTTTCTTTAAATAATTGCAGCGGGAGAAAACACACACAATCGAGAAAAACAAAGGGCGCCGAAAGTATTCTTGGAATTCGATGTGCTTGCAAATATTTTCAAACTTCTCGAAGCAACGAGATGATAATCGGGACGTTCATTGTCATTTATTAACTTGGTTCGCGATTCCAATTATCCGTTTTTACTTCTATTGGAAACGATATCTATGAATGAACTGCGGGTTTTGTGCACTTCTGAGAAAATGAGAAAATGGGGGAAAGGAGCGCGATGGAAAAAGGATAAAAATATGTTAGAAGAGCATCAAAATATCGTAGCGCTTTCAAATTTTTCAAATTATTTAAAACCCGCCTCTTATAGCGGATGCTAAAAATTTTAACTTGTGCGAAGATTATTAAAGACGGTATTGTACAAATGTTTATACCGGGTATTCCTTTTGAATCGAACATCTAAATTATTTCTACGACTACCAAAGATAGAAAAACGTGGCAAAGATGAATTTCAATACATAATTCATAAGAATTCAAATGGGTATGTGAAATACAGAACAGCGAAGACATCGGGGTATAATATAAAAATCTCATTACCCGTCTGTGGATTTTTATGCAAAATAAAAATTGTCTTCATCAATTGCAAGAAACATAAACTAAATAGCAGGTCCTTTCTTTCTTCAATAACTTTAATTGGTTGAAAACAATACATTCACGATTTTTAATTCTTTCAATGTGTCTGCTATTTTAAATTGCAGCTATCCAATTTTGCCATAAATGAACAAAATTCGCAGTCTACTCGTTACACTGTTTTCAATTTATCCAGATTATTGGAAGAAATAATATATTTTTTATCGAACTCTTGTTCTGTCCAATCGATGCTGGCAATTTCGGAAATTATTATTATTATTATTATTATTATCATCGAAATTATTTTACCGCAAACGTCCGAATTTGTGACAACTATTAACTGAAATATATTGTTTGTAAAATATAATATGAATATGATATGAAATTTTCACGCAAACGATAAAATAGGTCGGATGTACGCTGTTTTCCGCGACCCCCTCCTCTCTCCCACGAAATTTACAGACTAAATAATTTATCTTCCACGAGAATATGATCGATCGGCGGTGTTGCATCGCGCGATCGTTTCGGAGAAGCAGCGGGTCATCAAATTTATCGAGTGCACGGCGTTTATTCCCGGCATCTGGCGTCATCGGGCTTTTTTCCACGTTCGAAAGCAAAATATTTCTGTTCCGGTGCGAGTTACAGGCCTCGCCGCCGATTTACTAGCAATTTCACGCGGACAACAGCGGCTCCGATAGAAATGCCTTCCGCGCGAGAAACGAATTAGCGGCGAGATTTGGATCGGACCCGGGTTCTGCGTTTCACGACTGATTGCGTGCCTTTGTTCGCTCTATCCGCGTTCCGACGCGTCGCGACCCCACGAAGAAAGCCTTCCACACGGATAAACGCGGCCGTGTTTATCGAGCACCGGCATTAGTTTTCTGAGATACCAATGTCTACAGGCTGTTCCGCAGGAACTACAGTAATGTCTCTCTAATTGACGCCCAAATTGACCACAAAAATGGACAATTTGGGAAGAGGAGATACGATTATTCGAGCCTTGCGGTTTATTTTTATAGTTATAAATTGTCTACAATTATAAAAACGAGCCGCAAGGCTTGAATAATCGTATCTCCTCTTTCCAAATTATCCATTTTATAGGACCATCTGAGCATCAGTAAGGGAGACATTACTGTATTCTTAACCCCAGCTTGTCACCGGGGAAAACCAATCATTTTTCTTCCTGATTATGCCCTATCGATCAAAAACGTTTTGATCGCTTGTGACGAATCGGTCTCGATGCGTACTCGTCGAATGGTGTTTGGGCAAACATCGATTTCTCGAGACGAATGCGCAGGAATTCGGATCAAATGGAAATTCAGTTCTTGCGTCGAAAGCTGCGTTCAGAGGTCCATGTGAATATTATTTTTAGTAAAACTTTTCTTGTCTGTCTTAATTGAAAATAAATAGGCTAGTGGAGCCGGTTACTGTGCAGTGACCAATTGCTGTGCCTCTGGTTTGTTTTCAGACATAATTCACTTTATATTTGTCGAATAAGGCATATTAAACTATTTTATTCTTTAAAGAGTAAAAATTCTTATTCTCCTTAAAAAATATTCTTATCAAAGAATAAAAAAATTTAATATGTTTTATTCCATAAATATAAAGTGAATTATGCCCGAAAACGAATCAAAAATACAGTAATTGGTCAACCTATAGTATGTTTTCGTATGCAGGAGAATATATTTTAAATAATATTGACTAAAATATTGTCAGAGTTAAATTGTTAATTTACAATCATGTTAGTTTGACGAGAGTCGAGTTTTATATTACATTGACCAATCTGCGAACGAATCACGTTTCGAAGAGTTTGTAACAAAATAACGATACAATTTGATTGTACTATATTTCAATAACAGCATTTGTTCACTAATTGAAAAAAGAAACCTTCGTTCGGAAACTACATTTTTATCTACAAAATTGGTGCACAAAATTTGAAGCGAACAAAGTAGATAATGCGACCGACGCTTTTATAAATGTAGTTTTGAAACGAGCGCGTATAAAGTTTCATTTCCTTCCTGATCATTAAAAATCCAAGAATTAGCTTCATTAAAATTTCACTAATTAAAATCTTCTGTAGCTTTCCCATTATATACACTTAATAAGACTTGTCACTCTACGACATTGTTATAGAGCGAAATGATAATATCCAGGCTTGAACCATTTTCTACCGCCCACTTGTTTATGGTATATTAAACATTTCACCAGGTTTTACGTAAAACAGAAATTTCATTATAGTTTTCGAGAATCGATTATGTCATAAATGTGTAAAGAGCACGGATCAATCATAACGAGAAATTGCAAATAGTACACGGGGCGTGGCCGCAATAATGGACAACCGGATATAGAATAATTTCGTCTACAAACATGTATGAAAAGCGCAAAATGAAACTTATGTACAAAGCGAGACAAAGCTTTTCGTATAATTGAAAAACAGGCGACTCGGTGTATTAAAACAAAGCGAAAATATAGAAAACCACGTTTGCGCATGAAAATCCGCACACACACACACACACACACACACACACACATCCGACTTTAATTTCGCCAATGTTTACGTTGCTTGATTAGTAAAGGAACAGATTACAAAAATCTTCTAACAAAAAGATAGTCTTATATTAATTCAAAGCATAATCAGATTCTCTATTAAATCCATAAATCTATGCGATTCGTTATACTTTTCTGTTATTGTTAATCATGTCAATATAAATTTTAACTATAATCTAGAATATAAGACTTTACGTATAGTTAATTGTAAACCATGCGGTTGCTAATGGCCTCACAGTTAATGCAACCACGCTAAAATAAATAAACCTATAGTAATAGTAATAATAGAAAGATCCGTGGGTGGCACAAATTGATCTGGTCAAATTGTAGAATCACGATTCAAAGGGACGAAAAATGGTCGGAAAAATGGAGTTTCTGCGCGAAAATAGTTTTCACTCGATTCGTTCTGAATGGAGAAGCATTCTATGTATAACGATCGCGACAGTTCCTATGCCTAAAGCTACGTCCTCGCTTTCGTCGTCACACGTTCCGAAATCATTGGCACCGAACTTAATGGAACATTTTGTCAACACCGAACCAACGTAGATATTGTATCTTTTGAAAAGAAAATTGTTCGTATTTGTTTGTTCCATTTGTACTGTACATACGAATGCTTTGACAGAGTTCATCTATTGACAACAATAATGCTGATTCCCCTCTAGAAATCTTGTTCTGCATTTCTGTTTGGCGAATAGGTAATTATTGGGCCATTATTACTGTTTCGAACGTTTTCATACTTAGTTATACTGCTCTTATCAGAATTAATAATTACCGAGAAATTATATCGGTGTACGGATAGTAGGATGTTCTCTATTATACAGGGTGTCCCCGAAATAGGTGATTAAACTCCGGTATCATATTCTGCACTCCCTAACGATGAAAACAGGTGACATAATATAAAATGTACAGGGTATCCCACAATTATGGTACTTCCGGAAAATGAGGGTTTCCTGAGGTCATTCGAAGCAACTTTTTCCTTCACAAAAATTTTCTCCGAGGCATCGTTCTCGAGTTATTCACGAAAAACACTGACCAATGAAGGGCAGGTTCGGCTGGCGTGAGGCGGCCGAGCCAACGAGTCCAGTTCCGCTTATTGGCTCTGCTGTCTCGCGCCAGCAGATCTCGTCTCCCATTGGTCACTGTTTTTCGTTAATAACTCGTAAACAAAGCCGCGGATTGCAATTTCGCTGAGGAGAAAGTTACTTGAAATGATCTCAGGAACCCCTCATTTCCCGGAAATACCACAATTTTGGGACTCCCTGTATAATATAAAATTACTTCCCTATGTCATGGTACACGCCTCGTATCTACGTTTCATAGACTATCGAATGCGTTCAACAAGTCCCAATGTATTTCGAATTTTGTCACATGACGGGACGACGATCAAATTTTTTAGCGATATTTGTTGATTTAAACTTTCGGATAAACAAATAGTGTTTATATTTCGAAATCGAAGACTTTTCGTACCTATGTTTGTACGATCTTTTGTCGTCCTTAGGGAGTACAGAATACGATACCGAAGTTTGATCACCTATTTCAGAGACAGCCTGTATACAGACTGTCCCAGAGAATAAGCGGGCAATATTTTGTGTACTGATCCGGTAATTAAAAACAATGAAAAGAGCTCCTTTCAAACATATACATCATATTCCAGCATTATGCTATACAATTCATTCTTCTATCATTTTTGCCTATTTTTACTTGAAAAGAAGTACATTCTTCCCAATTTTCCCTTAGCTTGTAAACGAAAATAGAAAATTTGGAAAGAGGAGATACGATTATCCGAGCCTCGCGGCACATTTTTATAGTTGCCGATTGTCAACAAATATAAAAACGAGACGCAAGGCTCGAATACAGTAATTTCTCCCTAATTCGCGATCAGATTGCGCACAAAAATGGAAAATTTGGGAAGAGGAGATAGGATTATCCGAGCCTCGCGGCACATTTTTATAGTTGCCGATTGTCAACAGTTATAAAAACAAGGTGCAAGGCTCGAATGATCGCATCTCCTTTTCCCAAATTGGGAATTTTTCTTTATTTTTGTTTACAAGCTAGGGAGAATTTACTGTAATAAGTTGTCTCAATTCAACTTGTCCCCATTGGAACACGGTGTACAAGTTAAAAAATTGTTTACTTTTAACGGGTTTCGCCGAAGCACGAAGAAGAGAATTAGACGAAAAATGAAGACAAATATTGGTCAAGAAGCAGCGATATTTTCAGGAAGCAGGGATCATGAGCAAGAAATCGCTCGCTGTTGCATCAGTGTGTGGGCATAGCTGAAGAATTTCGCACGGTTTAGTGGTGCCGAGCGCATCGATCGCAAATGAAAACACGGCTGCCGTAAATTCGTCCGCGGCAAAACGATTCGAATATCTCATCGCGGCTGCAATTTCGCATTCCCCGAGTCTTATAACAGGCGAAACGCGGGAATAGTAAATATCCCGACGAGTGACTCGATTTACGACGCGACGGGAGCCGCCATCAGGCACGAACGATGATCCAGGATCGATCTTGCCGAAAAACGATTTACGCGGACGCGGGCAGATGCCGGTGAAAAATATCGTTTCCCGCAAAACCGCGTTCCTCCGCGACTATTAATAACAACCGGAAGCGTTTTCCAGCGGCCTGCTCTTTTTTCCTCTACCGCGCCTCTTCCTCGAAATATTTTCGCCACGGAATCGATACCGGGCCGAGCCTCCCACGCAGCATCCTACCGGAAGTCCGACGAAAGCTATTTGTATTCAAATTATGCGTCCGCCGAACTTGATATTCGCGTTACGTATACGAACGCATGTGTTGCGTTCTCCTTGCACACGGGAATACGCGAATCGAGCACCGAGAAATCGAACCAGAAATTTCGCTCGCAAGTAATTTTATGACGGCGACACGTAAACCCGTACCTCGAATTTTATAGTTCCAGGGAAGCGTGTTGTGGCGGTGGTAAGACGGAGAGAACACCGGAACTTGTTTTATTTCTATAACTTTATCAATCTTTAACCCTTATCGGACGTCGGATAGTCTGACCCTAAGTATAATGTCACACGGGAAATAGCCCATGCCCGATAAGGGGTGATGTCAACATCCATCGATGATCGATGAGCACGTTTTTATCCATCTATGACCCGAATTTTTTTAAAGATATCGATGTATCACGAAACTAGCAAACAGCAACCACCCGATATAAATGGACCGCTCGCTACCTCTGGATATGAAATTGCAATTTTTCGGAAAACTTGAATTTACAGTGAGATACGAGGTAAGAGTTGAACATCGCGATGCATCTCGATTATGAAGGAGAAACAACGATGCTTTAACTATTGGGTTGGCAACTAAGTAATTGCCGATTTGTTCAATGAAATAAAAAATTTTTTTTACTTGGAACGAAGTTTAATCTGTAATGTATTTTCCATTGTGTTCGATGACCTTTTGCCATCTCTCCGACAACTTGAAAATTCCACGCTCGTAGAAAGTCTGATCCTTTACGGCCAAAAACTGAGTTAAGTGAGATTTTACAGCGTCATCATCATTAAAAGTTTTACCACGAAGGGAGTTGTCCAGGGATCGAAATAAGTGGTAATCCGATGGCGCGAGATCAGGGCTACATGGTGGGTGTAACATCGATTCCCAATCAATATCCATCAATTTTTGCCCAGTGGACAAAGACGTGTGCGGCCTAGCATTGTCCTGGTGGAAAATGTCACCTTTACGATTGACCAATTCTGGTCGCTTTTTCTTGACCACTGCATTCAATTTGTCCAGTTGATAACATTCACGGATAATAAAAAATAACATAATAATAATAATAATTTTATAATATAACATTTACGGATATCATAAAAATGGGAGTGAGAGACATCTGTAACTAAAATCAGCAATTACTTAGTTGCCAACCCAATACATTGTGACTAAACATGAAATTAGATTGAGAACATTCATCAATCACTATGTGACTTCGAGGTTGCACTAAGATGCGAAGATTTAAATTGATATACATGATGTCCCAAGATGTCCTGAGGTTATTTGAAGTAACTTTTTTTCCTCTACGAAATTGCAATTCGCGGCTTTGTTTACGAGTTATTAACGAAAAACAGTGACCAATGAGAGGAGGGATTAGCTCCGCGCGAAGCGGCCGAGCCAACGAACGGGCGAAGCCCAGTTCCGCTCATTGGCTCGGCTCTGAAGTGGGCTTCGCGCGCTCATTGGCTCGGCTCGGCGCTAGGTGGTGCTCGCCTCTCATTGGTCACTGTTTTTCGTTAATAATACGTAAACGAAGCCGCGGATTGCATTTTCGCCAAGGAGAAAGTGTCTTCAAATGACCTCAGGAACCCCTCATTTCCAGCTTGTACAATATTTTTGGGACACCCTGTAGTTCTATGAAGAGAAATCAAACGACAATATAATTTGTTTAAATCGTTTTGCCAAATAAATAATAACGTGAAACAGCAAAAAGATCGAAATAAATTAGGGGATGTCGATACATTATCTTCAACTTGCTATAATTATTAATTACAGAAATCAATTTTTATTTCACACATGTTTATTGCAATTAACGCAAACAATTTTTATTCTGTACAAAGATCTACAACCTGCTCATAACAACGTTAAACGATTTAACCGAGACCTATAAAATTGATTCTTTAAATTATTGTTCCAGGTTTAGATAAAAACGTAAAGAAATACAATTTTCTCGTTTCATTCAGACCAATTGTGATTTCTTAGAAATTTGTTTTCTACATTGTCTAGTAAACTAATCTCTTTAACATTTAAACAAAAATTCA
The DNA here is from genome assembly GCF_051020955.1 of Megalopta genalis. Classification (NCBI taxonomy): domain Eukaryota; kingdom Metazoa; phylum Arthropoda; class Insecta; order Hymenoptera; family Halictidae; genus Megalopta; species Megalopta genalis. The sequence continues at coordinate 19,226,850 of NC_135020.1, read as the reverse complement.
AGTTATTTGGTTAAATTGTAACAAATTGATTCCCTTTCAATGGTGGGCGAATACTTTTCGGAGCCATTGCAAGTACATACATGTTTCTACTTACTTTAAGAAGTGCTTTATTAGACGAGAAAACAATTGACTCAATAACGCTATCATAAACAGTAAAAAGGAGCAATAACTTTTCTAATAATATCGTGTCCGAATATTAATGCGAGTCACTATATTAGGTTGATGCACGTGAAATGTCGGACTGTTATTACGCGTAAACGAAAGTCTCCCCGTTTACGAAATTCTGTATTTTTGCCGCTTATTTTGAGTTTCGCGTGAATACGAACCATGCGGATATTTTTGTCAATTTTTAATACACCGAGTTTGTTCGTTCAAAAGAAACATTAAAAATTGAACTTGTACATTAAAAACTCGTTGGAAGAACCGCATGGAAGCAAACGGGCCATATTTTAAATAAATAAACATCTTTCAAAAAAGATACGAAGCTTTTACTGTTCACATTTAAAAATCTGACATTTCATATATTATATATCAAGCTAATAGAAGAGACGAGTTTCAACAATTTTACAAGCACTCGTTAAACAATCAATTTCTGTCCAACTCTCCTCTGTAAGAACTACGCTGGCTGAATGCTTCACGGATAACGAACGATGTCACTTCGGTGCGCGGCCTCAAAAGGATCCAGGCAATCTAGAGGATCGGGCAGAGAGTTGGGTAAAACGTTTTCCATTCATCTTGGTTGCATCACATAATCGTAACCGGTTGCCCGCCGCGGGACAGACGTTGCGCAATCGGTTTCGTTCCTTTCGGCTTATAGAGTCGCACGTTCGAACGCTTTTTTCCCCCGTACGTGATGCTGGTGGTAGCTTCTCATTGAAGGAGCCAGGATGAAATACCGACCACTCTCGTTTCACCGCTTTCAGCGATATACCCACGTGATTCTGAATCAGAGCGAGGCTATATTGCCCGGCCACGATAAGACGTTATTACCGAAATTGCCGCAATATTGCGATGCACTTCTCTACCACTTTTTGGTATTGCTGCGCGCGACCCTTGGACAGGCCAATCTCTGTTCGAATTTAACTGCATTCGTCTGTTCACGAGACGATAATCTGTTGCATTGGAATTTTAATGAAAGGAGAATGTTAACTATCCACGCCCGATTAGTGACTCTGAGACATAACTAAAAACTATTATATCACTTTCCAAAATAATTGTCACATTATATAAAAATTTGTTTATATTTACACTATTTACACTGGGTTTATGGAACGCGACACTTTGACTGGTGCCACATTTTTCAATTTACGATTATCGAAGTTGTAAAGATACATTTATGAGGAATCTATTCAACAAATTTGTTTCATTGGACACGTAATAAATCATAGTTATAACAATATTATTTAATATCGTACCGCTCAGTTAAAGAAAAATTGTCAAAGAACTGTGTCTGCTGCATAGAATTATACATGGCAGAGGAAACAATCCCACTGTTAACGAATTTATTAATTTTACAAATGGTAAAAATTAAGTTAAGGACGTTAAAATTTTACTAAAATCCATCGAGTTTTGTGCCTTATCATTATGTGTCTCGATTTCTCTATCTTTGAATAGGTTTCTCAATTTGGCTAATTATGATTTTAATATAAATTTAGATATCAATTCTATAATGTTATTAGAAGTTAGTATGTTCAGTTTGCGTTGTTTTGTATATTGCGATCATATCGTTTTCATTTTAATTTTTATTATTATATATATATATTTTATTATCATTACTATTATCATCATATTGAACTTTTGTAGAAAAATTAAATGAACAAATAATTAAAATTTTTAAAAATCTGAATAAACATATGCTTGTCATTTTTATGAAGCAACATAAAATAGTTGCTCTTAGTGCAACGTAAACCTAGTGAACCTAGTAAACACTGTTTACGATTTATTGTTAAAATAGCTTCGAGCGCATTAAACATATTTCAATGAAAACATTCCATAACTCATATTTGCCATTATATCGTCACTAACAAGTAAATTTAATAATAATATAACTTAATAATAACATTTTCACATCCTCCTCTTGTGAAACAGTAAAAGATGCACGTTTCTCTTGCTTCGAAGACAGAATTTGCAAAAATCGTAAGCCGAATTTTATTAACTCGTAAAAGAGAGATATAAATCTTGTAAGGCACGATGATCAGGTAGTTAAAAACACGGTAGTATAAACCTGTGGAATATATATCACATAGTGAGGATTTTTCGTACCCAATGGTACGAATTTGGATCGCACAGTACACAAGTTTGACTTTCAGTCGACACGGCGCGTTTTCATTCAAGGAGCAATAAAACGGCTACAAAAAATCATGCATTAAATTTGTCGAGGTCATCGTAAAGGAGAAACTTCAATTGCCAAACCCGCGGTAATTTGAGTTGCGAAACAAATTTTTCGAACTAAGCAGGAATGTTTGAACCTGTGCAATTTTCAGGGAAAAAGCCATCCCGACTTTTCTGTTTATTCTCTCCAGTATGAGAGCATGTTCGAAAAATTAGTTCAAGAGACGCAGCTCGCGATACTCCAAGCATCGATAATTTTTCAACCGAAATTTAGCGATTCTTTAATTTTTACATTAATATCAACGATCCTTCCAACGCTCCTTTCGTTTAATTAAGAAGGACGAACTTTTATTTCAGTATTTGCAACGTGTCAGCGGGAAATAATTTTTACGGGTATGGTAATGACATTGATAAAACGTCCACGTGGCGAAATATAATTTAGTAAAAGGATTATATAATGGCATACACACATGAAGGGCGAATTTCAAGTTAAAGTTAATCTACGAATAACAGGATTGAAATCGTACCGCGTTACCGACAGATGTTCCCGTAATTTTATAAATATCATCAAAAACTTTTTACGTAATATCAAACAAATTTGTTGTTTGAAATCAGAATTACGCGTTGCAATAAACTAATATTTACGATTTCATAACGTATTTACATTCCATCGAAATAAACTGGACATGTAAATGTTGAAACGGGAAAATCTTAATGAATTGCATGCAAACGAATATTGGAATACGCACATTCGTTTCGGTATAATGAAAATAAAAAACACGAAAAATGCGAGAATTCTTCTACAGCACCAGAATAACAACCGATAATTTCAAACTATGTACACAACAGAATCTGCAGTTTTTTTAATCCAACATCTGTTTTCACGATTTTAACCTTCGTATTGTTATAATTAGACAACGGATCTTAGCGCATTTACGATTTGTGCAAATTTGTGAAACACAAAACACACATAATTATATTTTTACATTATATTTTTATATTATATTTATATATTATATTTATATTATATCTATATTATATTTATAATATATCTATATTATATTTATATTATATTTTTGTATTATATCTATATTACATTTATATTATATCTATATTATATTTATATTATATTTTTATATTATATTTATATATTATATTTATATTATATCTATATTATATTTATAATATATCTATATTATATTTATATTATATTTTTGTATTATATCTATATTACATTTATATTATATCTATATCATATTTATATTATATTTTTGTATTATATTTATATATTATTTTTATATTATACATTCACATTTATGTATATTTTTATTATCTAAAATGTATAGCATTTTTGGCTCAATTTTTCTCTCAGTGGAATGTTAAAAAACAGATATAAAAATATAAAACTGCATAAAGATCTAGATTATTATTTTTGCAAAAGAAAATGGTTTTCTCCTCTTAAGCAGTGATTAAAATGTGAAGAATCTACGGCAGTTGTTTGAGCGGCCGCAGTTTTCTCATCCCCGGATGTAACCAGACCTTCATCTGGTCTCATTCTCGCTGTAGATACAGTTATGTACACCCTTGTAACACATCCGTCGAGGCATCGCTCGTGAAATTTAAGCAAAGAATATTCCGGTGTCGTTTCATTAAAAGAAATGTGTGCTCTCGCCCGAGAAAATGAACAGATTTCTTCCTGTATACGACGAGCTCGCGCGCACGACGTCCGCTATTCTGCACTTTCTCTCGCGCGGCTAAATGAAAATTTATTAAACAAAAAAAAAAACAGATCTCGGTCCGAATAGGAAAGTCGGAATGCAACGAGCAACTTTGTCCTTCGGGGACGCGACGTTGCTCGCTCCTTGATCTGAAAACTTCGAACCATGCTCGGTTTGTTGAAAAATATTCTTTATCACTTATTCCACCGTTCTCATCGTTAATAACTGCCAAGTTAATTTAATTCCACTGCGCTTTATCTTTATGTTGATAATAAATGGACTGCGAGTTTTATGCAGTTATGGCAAAAGTGACTAGGTGAAGTTTGAAACACTAAATGTTGGTAATTTTAACAATGTTAGGTTATCTTCAACTCAACGACAATGTTAATTATTATTATTATATTAATTATTATTATATTAATGTTATTTGTAACAATTAGATCTGGGTAAAAACATTTCAACTAAACTCTCAACTGTGTTACATATGCTTCATCTGAAATAGTGATTTATTACCGTATTAAATGAAACTAGTCGAAATACTTAATAGATTTCACGAATATATAACAAGTATCTAAAATATATATTTTATATAATATGAATCTGAAATACTTAATTGAAATAAATATTTTTTTCATTATGCCCCTGAAGTAAAACGCTTGAATATTATTCCCATGAAATTTTGCCGACCAAGCAACTGCGAGTATATCTTCACATTCGTGTTTGCATTTGGGATATGTACATTGTTAAAGCAAACAGATGTTAAATATTCTAATTACTCGAAAAAGCTTATTTTTTTAAACAATATATGTTCGAACTTTACTGACTTAAGAAAATACTACTTCGATTAATAAATTTCTTTATCACAACATAAATAACTATTTTCAATACGTGTACTTATCTCTATAACGTCAAATAAATCTTGAAATGATATTTCATACAAACAAGAGTATTTTATGAACTATTTCCAATATTTCTTCAAATATTTTTATCCAGGACTGGTTAAAATTGGGATACAGAATTTTTATATATTATATATAATTTAATATATTAATTTATAATTAAAACATAATAATTTAATATAATTATTATTATAATATATTGTATAATATTATATAATATCTATAATATTTTTATATTTATATATTTATATTCGATTTAACTGGGATAACATCGTTGACGACCGAAATGTTAAGACTTCGAAACCGAAACTTTTCGAAGCAGTTTTGTGAAATAAATTGTTTTGAAAATCAATGATTTTGCAACAGAATTTCCTTGTTGCTTAGAACATCGATTTTATTCTCCAGACTAATGTTCCTAACGCAATATATATAATTGCCAGAAATGGAAAAGCGTTGGAAAACACGATACTGCAAATAGAATCTGTGCATTCTTCGCTTACGTTGTTTTTTGTGCAATCGTTGTTCGAGAAATTTTTTGGACGAAATATAGATTGCCGAATGTTTGAATGCACATTCGATGGGGCTGGTTGAAAATTCGCCAGAAAAATACTGGATTGCGCAATACGAGTGGAATGTCTTAACGAAATGAACGGTCGAAAAAGTCAAGTGGGGCTTGGCGCACGATAAAATTGAGTTTCGAGTGCTAGGTTACATCGTGGCGGATGCACCGCGAGCATATCCGATACAATTTTATATTCGACTCTCTCGACCCAGAAGTTCATCACATTTAACGTGGACGGTAAATCGTAGAAAAAGTTATCTGACGTGTACAATTAGCGAGGCCCGCTAATATTATCATAAAACGACAAGCGATTTTCCGAAATTTATTTTCAGGGAAACTATTAAGTTCATTCGTTAATTCGTTAGCGCATACGCATTTCGAGAATATGCGGTGTTCTTTTTACGTAAATATATTATTCTAATCTGAAATTATGGCGTTACTGCGAAACAGTAACTGTGACACATACTAATTATAAAATCTCAGAAAGCAGTTTTTAATGCAATACAAGTATGTAATCTAGTTTCAAGCATTTTACAATGCATGTAGTAGTAATGCAAACTGTTAACAATAACATAACCTTTGAGGAAAAATGTCAAAATGATGACAAAAAGAACACTTTCCAGACCACTGAGCACTGTCAGCACGATTTTTCAGACATTTTTCTGGCGATCTAGTGAACGAATATTTTCAACAGAAGCTTCTTTACAAAAGACTTCAAAATAAAATTTTTTTTAGAAAAAATGAAGGTCATGGAATAACGCTAGAATAATTTAAAATATAAAATAATTTCCTTTGTGGAAAAGGGATGCTCCATTGTGAGAAAGATGTTTAAACTCCCAAGCCTGCTTTTGATATACTAAATAAAAATTCTTGACCCCGTTACCTGAGTCGTCCTGTATGGAAAATCCTTTATACTTTTATACAGTTAACTGATCCGTTTACGAGCCTAACAACGACGAATGTGAACGACGAAGGAAAGAAAAGCTTCGAGAAACTTCTTGGGTTCGTCTTTCATCCATCGAATCCCATCGGAGAAACGGTAAACTTCATTTAAGGGCTTCATTCTTCGGCTGTACCTCGCAGTTCTGATCGTCAAGGTTCGTCCATTATTAATTGCGTAACTTCGGAACAGGTTCTACAAGAATATAACGTTATTACGTCGCACGGAACTCGGCCTGCGTAGTTGACAATTCGTCCGATGTAATGGAGTCCCGCCTAAGTGGATTGTCTGGCCATTAATGGTTATTTCTACTTATTTTCTACCGTATTGCACAGCAGCTCCATGATAAATACATATATTAGGGTATCCCATAAGTTCTTTCCCTTTTTTCTGATGCGAAATGAAAGGTTGATTTATTGAGTTATATATGAACCGTTCTGCTCTATTACCTTCTTCCATCTTCCAGGAAGCCGCATTATGCCGTATTTCCAAGATTGTCGAGGCTTATTTGCAAAATATTGATCAAGGTGCGTTTTTATTTCGCTTACGAATTTCGACCGTTTTTCACGGAGAGAATGTTTTTAACGAGAAGAACAGAGAAGTTTTTACGAGAAGAAGTAACAATCGGATGGAGCAATGTCTGGGGAGTACGGAGGATGAGGTAGAACGTCCCAATCAAACTGCAATAATTTTTGTCTTACGAACAACGCAACATGCGATTTTGCGTTGTCGTGATGAAAACTTGACGGTATGGAACTTCGAATCGATTCACATGTCCCACCTTGATTAAATGCTTATGTATCGTTGTTCTGGGTATGTTAGTGGCATCTGCTATCTCGCGACACTATATCGCGGATTTTCAGCGAGCATATCTTCGTCCGTCATTGCTGGATTTTTTCTTAAAAATATTACTGTTACGTAGTAAAAAAAAATCCGGGAAGTTCTCGCTTCGTGATTTGTTCAATACTTCGAACGCGGCTCGAGTCCGTCCCGACCATCTGTCAAAGCCTCGTGCTGCGGGCTCTCGAACTTCGCGTCGTCACCTCTCATTGGTCAGTGTTTTCTGTTAATAACTCGTAAACAAAGCCGCAGATTGCATTTTCGCAAAGGAAAAAGTTACTTCAAATGACCTCAGTTACCCCTCATTTTCGGCTGTTAAAATAATTGTGGAACACCCTGTATAATACATTGGGATTTGGAACTAACGCCACTTTCTTAACCAGTTAGCTGTGGCACCTCCTTTTTTCTCCGCAATCAAGCGGCGACGAGTATACTCGTCAAACACAGAGCAAGTGTTTCTGTTAAAATATTGAATCAAAAAGACGGTTTTATTTCATACAATTAACGATTTTATTGCTAATATTCACTTATTCACCTAACATTAACATATATTACATACGTAATAAACGAGAGACACAGGAAAAATCGAATAGTTATAAGAGTTAAAAATTCAAATTGCTGCTGTAGAGTGATATTGGATAAACAAGCAACGATACGTAATGGCATTTTGCACGTCGAACACCAATATCGTGATTCTTTTTCAATCTTATTTTTATAACAATGTAAACACCTTCGTGTAGGATCGGTCTCGAAATATTCTAAACACCTTGAAATTTAAGAATATGTTTTTGTTTTCATTAAAATTACTATTTAAATAGCCAATGGTCGCTACTTTTCACGCGCGACGAGTATACTCGTCAAGACACAAAATACTGCCACTTCTCACATGACGAGTATACTCGTCGAACACAGCTAAATTGATTAAATAGCGAAATATTACATTTGAAAAAACTACGACGAAAAAGCTACTTCCTTTATTTGTTTTCAATTGTCAATACAGCTGGAATTGTGTTGATCGGTAAGACCCTTTCCAAAGAAGCACTGCCACTTCTCCATGACGAGTATACTCGTCAAACACAGCTAGCTGGTTAAATAGCGAGATACTACATTTGAAAAACTACGATGAAAAAACTACTTCCTTCATTTATTTTCAATTTGTCAATACAGCTGGAATCGTGTTGATCAGTAAGATCCTTTCCAAAGAAGCACTGCCGCTTCTCCATGACGAGTATACTCGTCGAACACAGCTAACTGGTTAAATAGCGAAATACTACATTTGAAAAAACTACGACGAAAAAGCTACTTCCTTTATTTGTTTTCAATTGTCAATACAGCTGGAATTGTGTTGATCGGTAAGACCCTTTCCAAAGAAGCACTGCTAATACGATCGTTACTATGTTGACGAGAAATAAACATGGTTCATACATTGAAGTATTAGCAAATAAGTCTGCACTAAATTAACACATGATAGCTGCTTAGTTTCCTGAACAATTTTTGAAAATTTCTTTTTAGCATTCAACATCTAACGAATATTGTAAGATATACCGTTACGAGCGTAGTTTTAATCTAACAATATGTATTATAAATAGACCGCGTATTTTATGCATCCACGGCAAAAATGTGTAAGTCAAATGCGAAACAGTAAAATCATTTAAAGAATTAAAAAAATATTGTTGTATTATTTTGAATTTGTTAAAATTATTACAAAGAAATATAAATTTGATTTTGCATAAAAACCAACAGTCTAATTATAACGTACATGTGTAATCATATATTGTTTAACATATATATACATATATTAGTAAATTGTCTAATATACGCGTATAATTATTGTAATAATTATTATAATTATTATCATAATAAATTACCTATCATTCCACAGAGTCAATAGAACTGTTGTAATTTCTTGGTTCACGAAGAAAATTTATTGTAAATCTGAACAGCTATGAGTCGGTCGAATTAGCGATGAAGTTGGTCGATTTGGCCTGCGGACAGCTCATTTAGCGAGCGACGACTCGATAGCGACCGTGAAAAAGTTGCAGCCGCGGCGTCCCCGGACAAAAGAGGATTCCCAAGGAGGAAAACAGCGTTTGTAAGCAATAATCAAGGGTGTCGATTTCACCGAGCGGAAAGTGCGGGGGATCGATTGGTGTCCAAGCGTCTCGGGGGAGCAGATAGAGATAGAGAGAGAGAGAGAGAGAGAGAGAGAGAGAGAGAGAGAAAGAGAGAGTATCGACCGCGTGTTCAAGGGGAACGTGTAACGGCACAAGCCGTCAACCGTCGAGTCCCGCGATATCGTCGACTTTGTGCCTCGTTAAAATTGCATTAGCACCAACAGGACCGGGCGAACGTCGGCGACTCGCTTTCGGAAAATACTCCTGGAAAATCTTCGGCGCGATCCGCTGTTGCCACCTGCGACAACGGCTCGCATAAATAACCGCTCGTTCACCCTTTACACGGTGAACGATATTTTTTAAAAGGTGACCCGCCTCTGCCATGCTGTCCGGATAATCCCTTTGTACGGGCATTCTTTTTTTCACCGAATTGATTGCTCCGGATGAAATATGGACGGTGTACACGATGCTATTCTTGTAGAGCCGCCGCGCCAGACTTAAGCTGCATCTTCACTGCAAACTGTTGTGCTCGACTGTTACCCCCCTAAGAAACAGTTGCCGAGGGTCTATGGACACGCTATAGACGGTGTGAATGCACTTTTGAAAAATTCAGTGACGGACGGCCGGTGATGATTCAGCCGTAAATAGGGTCCGTGCGTTTACCGCGGCGTTAGAACTTTGATTCTTGTTTTGCTCCACATTTTCTATGCGTTCGTGCAAATTACTTTCGTTGAGTTGCTTTACAAACGGAAAAGTCGCGCATCTTTGTGCACTCGCGACATCTCTAAATATGTAAAATGCGAGAAACGAAAGTTTCGCAAATTAGAACGAAGTAGAGTGATTGCAGATTGGTTTTTGTAAAGTTGGACGTTGTAATGTCGTCGTTGTAATGTTGGACGTCGTTCAACGTATGTTCACGACGACGTAATTTTTTTTCTTTCAAATTTATATAATGATAGAAAATTGTACCACGTGCCAGTTATTTTTCTCCAAAACGCAGCGAGAGCGTAGTAATCGTATTTATGTAATAAAATACAATTTAAACTTGTAAAAAAAAAGTAGATTCTTACGTATTTTTAAGGTGTACTTTGAATAATATTCTCTTGCAGAAATATAATATTCTTCATGAAAAATGCTGCTAACGAACATTGCAGATACAATGTTACAGTCGAACGACGAGAATCAAGTGGAAACTTACCAAAACAGTCGACTAGCATCATTAATATCGTAAATGACATTTTTAGAACGAAGATGAGGGTGATATAAATTGGAACGTAGAGACGTTTCATGTCAGCGGAAAGAATGTTCATACAATACCGGTCTCCGCTGTTTAAAGACTTGTTAGATGTTAAATGTTAACCCTCAAAGTTTCGTGGGATAGATTTCTACTTCACAGGTAATAATTGACACTATTGGTGCTTTGTCATTCGGGCAAATAAATAAAATACATAATCGATTTGTTACATATTAAATATTGTATTATATTTTACCGTTTTCTGTTTCGAAGATATATCAATCTTTTTTTCCCTGAAGCAATTATAGTAAATCTTTTGAGTCTTTCGATTTGTTACATGTTAAATATTATATTATATTTTACCGTTTTCTGTTTCGAAGATATATCAATCTTTTTTTCCCTGAAGCAATTACAGTAAATTCTTTGAGTCTTTCGATTAGTTACATGTTAAATATTATATTATATTTTACCGGGTTTTTGTCGAAGATATATTAATCTTTATTTTCCCTGAAGCAATTACAGTAAATTCTTTGAGTCTTCCAGGCTTAAATGTTATATGTGGTAGTGGTAGCGAAATGTTGAATAATCTCCATTATTTTTTTCTTCAGAAGTGTAACAGATTTGGAGATACAGAGAGAAAGAGAGAAAGAGAGAAAGAGGGAAAGAGAGAAAGAGAGAGAGAGAGAGAGAGAAGGAGGGAGGGAAAAAGAGAGGCAAGGGAAACCACACACGTACATCGAAGTAGAGCATTTGATCACTGCCGGACCCGTTCACCGGATATTCTGTTTCATCGGGAGAAGGAGATCACGCGCGAGACAAGATCCTCAATCGTGAAAGAAAAATTTTTGCGGCTGCGAATCTTCGCCAATATTACTGCGAGCCGAGAGACATATTGGTGGCTGCGCTCAAAGGAGAATCATCGATCACCGATAAATTATTTCTCTAGGGTGGCGAATGCGCCGTGCAAGATGTAGGAGAATCTTTCTGCGAGGTGAAGTGCATTAATACGATCAAACATTTCCGATATTCGAACATTCCGATATAAAATGTAAATCACGACAAAAATTCAAACGTATCCAATTCCGTCGTATAAAACTTCGGAATGAGTTATTTCAAAGTTCAAGCATTTCACAAAATAATTTCTGCTTACCATTACATTGGCATTTATTTCTTTTTTCTAATAACTTTAACGAGTGTACAAGAATACAACAGTAATTACGGTGCAAGGAGTTAATAGCTAATAGCGATATATTAGACAACACCGAAATTGTACGAAATAATTTCTTAACTCTTTGACACGTTCTGTCAGTTTGTTCATTTGAAAAACGAATATGGATGTAATTAAATGTAAAGAAGAAAATTTGACACTGTTAATGAAAATTGAATTGAATTGAATTTATGTAAAACATTCAGAGAGCATATAGATCACATTTAGTATTAATATATTTATTGTAAATCTTCGAAAACGTATAGACAGAGTGGTCCAATAAGAATTAACACTTAAATAAGTCTATTATTTTTGAAGATACGAAGAACCTTTATTAACAAAAACATTTTAATACCTTGTTTATGGCACGTGTCGAGCTCCACCAATTAATGTACATAAAAATATATAACTCTGTTTAAAAAAGCGAAGATGACTTTGAAGTCTCCGTAACTTCTCCAACTGCCTAAAACTTATTACCATCATATCATAGATCTCTCACTTCTGTTAATAAAGATTCTTCGTATCTCCATAAATAGCAGAGATATTGAAATGCTAATTCTTACTAGGCCACACTGTATGCGTTTTTAGCAGTGATAGGGTTAAACAGAGTTACTTGAATTTTCTAGAGTTTCCACAGCATAGTAACAATTATTTGATGAGACAATAGAAAGCTGTTTGAAGAGCTGACCAGTGAAGAAACCTTTCGACGCTACATTTTCATTTTCTCGGTAATAACTAGCTTCCATAAGTCTTCATTCCGTAGACGGTACCGAGGCCCGGGATGCGCCACCTCTTTCACAATTTCGTTGCAATACAATTTACCTCGTCAGAGTAATATCGCAACTGCTATTTTCCTAGATTATGCATGCTCCTTTCGATCCACGCTTAAGCACTTTGAATTTTTCGTGGGAAATTTTATCGGTTAGATGAAATAGAACGCCTGTGCATCATTTAAAATTAACCATAACGAATCTCTCAGTCGATGAAAAAATTTTGCACAAACAGTTTCAACTGTTGAAAGCTCAAAGTGCAGAAATATTTCGATCCCATCTTTTTTCGGAACATTTTCATGTTTGGCACTCGTACTCATTATTAATTCACGAATAAGTGACCCGATACTTTAACGTGTCCACTGCAGCCACTCGTTGGCCATCTTCGTTGTTAAAATGATACATTAATTAAAAACAGTGTACCACGTTTGTAGATTATTGAAACAATTTAGCATATGAAAATTACGTATATCCTAAGTATGTTATGAATTTCAAAAAATTCTATTTAATGCATTCATTGAGCTGTAGAATACGAGATTTATCAGAAAAAAATATATCATGAAAAGAAATTCGATAGGTTCAAAAAAAAAATAAGGAAGCAAGGAAACACTACCAATAGAAATAATTGAATGGGAATCTCGAATAACTTGTGTAACATTTTGGTCGTTTAGAAATAAAAATTGTTCTATAACAAGAACAGATATTTCGTTCATTTATATTTAAAATAGTTCTTAAACGTTATTACAGGTGCTAAATATTATTTAATGAAATAAGAATTAAATATTAAAATAGTAAATAATAAATAGTAAATAACTAAATATTAAACAGTTGTTCTGGTTGTAAACCAAACATTATAATACCGTTAAATACGTCCAGTGTATAATAACTCGGTGGTGTATTTATTTTATAATGACCTTTTAAATAAACGTTCTAAAAAAAATTTGTTCCCATGGAGCTTTCGATGCACATATTTTAGAATACCTATTCTACGAGAACATTTACTGAAAATTTCTAAACACTTTTCAAGAAAATTCCACAGAAGCAGATATTTCGTTGAACGAAACGTACGAGTTCGAACAGAAATTTGTTTACAACAGAAGGTTGAGCGACAATATCTCGAAAGTGAGAACGGTGTTCTACCTTCCAATTGATACACCAACGTGAACGCAAAATGAATTGGACGGTTTTCGCGAGAAGTGCGAGATCGTGAACGTCGCGTATCTGCACGTAACGTTCGCGAAGTGTGCACGGTAGACCGCTCGAAGTAAAAGCGTCCGATCCGTGAAACGAGATTCTGCGACGAAAGTGAGCGTGAGAAACGATGAATTAATTAACCTTTCGGTCGGCACGATAAGTCGACCTCATTAGAATCCACGGACCATCCGAGAGTCGGCGTTCGAGCGGCAGCAAAAAATAGTACTGTACACATCCGAGCCGAACAAGAGAAGCGATTCCACGATGCGCAGGGAAGAAGATCCGTCCGGTAAGTCCGATCTAGAGCACTGCAAACTTCGCGTCCGTCACATTTCCGGGGATAATCCGGATCGTGGAAATCCGCCGCTTCAAATTCGAGTATTCGACGACAGTCGAGAGAGCTACGATCGAATTCTAGAAAAGTGCTTTAAAAGGGCCAACGACAAACGTGCCACGAATTCCAGGAAATTCAAAACCGTCCCCGTCTTCGAGACGTGACGGAGTTGCTTGTCTTGTTTAACTTCTCGTCACTGTTGGCAACATCTTTAATGTGTCACGCATGTAAAGTTTATCTTCATCGAAACCGTTTGTGGAACGTTTTACCATTAAAATATACGTTACGAAGATGAACTTTGCAGATGAGCGATGCAAAATATTTTCGAATTAAGTCCTGTGCTTCCTTTCTCAATACAGTAATTTCTCCCAGAAATGTTCGGAAGTCGAAATCGAAAACGGCAGATCTGAGAATACTAAGTCTTCGAGCCTCGCGGCTCGTTTCTACAGGGTGTCCCAAAATTATAGTACTTCCGGGAAATTAGAGATATCTGAGGTTATTCGAAGCAACTTTTTCCTTTACAAAAATGTTCTCCAAGGCATCGTTATCGAGTTATTAACGGAAAACACTGACCAATGAGAGGCGAGCTCGGCTGGCGCGAAGCGGACGAAGCCCGGTTCCGCGCATTGGCTCGGTCGCCTCGCGCCAGCCGAGCTCGCCCCTCATTGGTCAGCGTTTTTCGTTAATAACACGTGAACAAAGCCGTGGATTGCATTTTCGCTAAGGAAAAAGTTACTTCAAATAACCTCAGGGACCCCTCATTTCCCGGAAGTATCATAATTCCAGAACACTCTGTATTGAAACTCGGGACAGGCGACAAAAACAGGCAGCGGCCAGCATGTCGTAGTAATGCTAGAATAGAAACGATGACTTAACTTTTTTATTTCTAATTTTTTGCCACGATGCGAAGGCAATTCAGAGGCCACATACCACGATTCGACGATCACGTACCCAGTAGTTACCGCGTACCTTGTAGCTCCGCGGTTTTTCTTGCGTGACTCATACCCAAACAGACCATTTAATACGTATTGTCTTCGGGGAATTCGCGTCGCGTGCCACCTCACACGCTTGACCGACTCCGTCGACTTTTAGCATCGACGTAGCAATAAATTACATAGGCATCGGACTAGCACAGGGAAATTCACAGCAACCCGAAATTTCGCATATCCGGGAGAACTTACCGTATACCCCTAAATCATATATCGCAGAAAAGAAAACGTTGTGATAGTCATCGAAAGACATGCTCTAACGATATTCATAACTTAAAGTAACATAATAATAATAGTAATATAAATAAATAAAAGCAAGATTAACTATGATACTCGATCGACAAATTTTCCTCGTTTTTGTCTACTTTTTAAATATACACGTTTAACCCGTTAACATAACACCTTTACAATATACACGTTTAAAGTGTCAAATAGTGCTGATTCACGCTTGTGGCGAATAATATGAAAACGAAATTATATCACAGATGTCGTTCGCCTTCGGGAAATTGCCGAGGAGATTAGGCTGCAGAATTCCTCCCGTGTTTCGACAGGAAAAACGAAATAATCTCATTGGAGATACAGAAAGAACGAGAGAGAGAGAGAGAGAGAGAGAGAGAGAGAGAGAAAAAGAGAGAGCCAAGGGAAACCAGCCACATACATCGAAGTAGAACATTTGATTACTGCCGGACCCGATCGCCGGATATTCTGTTTCATCGGGATTCTCAATCGTGAAAGAAAAATTTTTGCGGCTGCGAATCTTCGCCAATATTACTGCGAGCCGAGATACGTACTGGTGGCTGCGCTCAAAGGAGAATCATCGATCACTGATAAATTATTTCTCTAGGGTGGCGAATACGCCGCGCAGGATGCAGGAGAATCTTCCTGCGAGATGCCTGGAAAGTGTATTAATACGATCAAACATTTCCGACATTCGAACATTCTAAACTACTGAAATTTAAGATTATCATTTTAAATTCTAACGACATAATATTATAGCAAAATATTGCAAAATTATTAATATTCAAAATAAAATTCAAAATCAATGTTTATGTCAGTAGTGTCTGATTTTCGACTTTCGTGAACCATTGTAAGTACAAATTCATGAGCAGACCACGGATTTTATACATTTACAGCTGGGCACGTGCTATTTAACACTAGATTTACGGAGCACAAAAAACTGCCGTTTTATGTTAGTTTATAAAAGTAACAATAAGACATTTATTCTGATTTTTAACAAGTGTTATTGTAACATTTGCCGCAAGTAACATATAAATTGAATAAATAAGCCATAAATGTATCTTTACGATATGAATAATCGTAAATGAAAAAATTAGTGACCCGTCATTTTGACGGGTTCTGTAAATCTAGTATTAAAAAGAGTAGATTATAATAAGAACACCGATATACTGTCTCCAACCTTTTAAAATTTTCAAAGGAATAAAGACACTTCTGTTCGACTTCTATCTCTTGCAGCCGATGCAGACAATTTTCATTTTGCACAAAAATCCGCAGTCTATTCATGCCACGATGAGAATAAAAGTGTACTACGTTCTACTCGAAAAGCCGACATCGGTCTTGAAGCCTCCAAATATATACGTAGATTCGATACAGAAGGTCTGACGGTCGCAAAACGTTTCGTATGGAATTTTACGAATTTCGTTTGTATCGTGAAGAACACAAAGGAAACATTTTGCGCGGTTGAGATAAACAGGACAGCCTCTATCAAATTTCACGCACCGTTATGTTTACCGTTAATAGATAAAAGAACGCTGCTCTTTGTCGATGTCAACGGACGCAGAAAAATCCACCGTGGAACGGCAACGCAAACTTTTGGGATAACCTAATAAATTCCCCGGCAGTTTGCCGAAGGAATGAAACACTGTATTGATCTACCACCGCGAGGGGTACGCGACGAGTTAAGGGTTAATCAATTTTCGAGTTACGACGTAGTAACGCGGCCTGTCGACTATGTCAGAAACACAGCATTATCCGTTTCGGTAATTGGCACGGCACACGTGGTCCTATGTACTGTTAAGGACTCTCTCCACTTCGGCTTTCGAAACGTTTCCGAACTTTCGACATCGAAACTAGCGGGCACATCAATCTCGAACAATAAAGTTGGAAATACAAAGTTGAACAATAAAGTTCGGAGAAACAGTGATAGACTCTGACTTTGCGCGTTTGTTGCACTTAGGCTTCAACCTTTCTTCGAATTTCGCATGATCTTGTAAAATTCGATATGGTCAAACGTTCTAAAACGTCTAATTGGCTTAAATATTTTTCACATTTGAATGTCATCGAAATTTTTATACTTTCCCTCGAATTTTGGACGATTTACTACAATTCAATGTGGTCAAATGGTCGAAAAAGTTTAATAAACTTAAATATTCTTCACGTTTAACAGCCTTCTAGATTTTTAATCTTTCCCTCGAATTTTGCACGATTTACTACGATTTAATATGGTCAAATGGTCGAAGAAGTTTAATAAACTTAAACATTCTTCACGTTTAACAGTCTTCTAGATTTTTAATCTTTCCCTCGAATTTTGGACGATTTACTACAATCCAATATGGTCAAATGGTCGAAGAAGTTTAATAAACTTAAACATTCTTCACGTTTAACAGTCTTCTAAATTTTTAATCTTTCCCTCGAATATTACAAGATCCAACATTCGATCTGGTGAAATTTTCGAAAAAGTTTAATAAGCTTGAACATTCTTTATACCTGAACGTTCTCCAAATATTCTCCAAACCTTCCTCTCGAATTTTGAACGATCTTAAAAAGTTTCGTGCTCTGCGATATTTGCGAAGGTTTAAAAACCTTCATAAAAAAGTTCGTTACATTTATATGCTCTCTAAATTTTTGCACTTCCCCTCGGATTTTGAATGATCTTAAAAAGATTCATTACATTCATATGTTCTCTAAATTTGTAATTTTTCTCTGGAACTTTACACGATCTTTCAAAATTCGATGTGCTACAAGAAAACTCTGAAAAAGTTTAATCAGCTTAAATATTCATTATATTTGAATGTTCTCTAAAGTAATCATATTCTCGAATGTCGCATGACTTTCTAAAATTCCGAGTGGTCAAATGTTGGGTATATAATACGTTTGAATATTTTATATTCTGTACAATAATGCATACAATTTGTATTTACACAGACATCCGCATTGGTACAGCTTTTTAAAAACGTGACCGTGACTGTCGTGAAATAAATATTATAAATGTATGCTGCTGTTGCCTAAACCAGGGTAAATGAGAAATAATGAAAAATTGAAGAATCGTTGTATTCGATCGATGAGGTATCAATTTTCGCGAAATCTCTCACAGTTCATTAATTCGCGAACAGCGATTTAATTCTAGCATCAATTTTTTCTTCTAAAAAGCAATTTTCATTCAATTAAAACTCGGTAAAACTGATTCAAATTTTAAATTGCTCCGAACCTACCATGTTCGTCAAAATGACCGATCTCATATTTTATGTATTTAAATTACTGAAATTCTGAAGACTCTTTCTTAACGCTTTGTCGACTGCGTCAAAAACCTAAAAAATTTCATCGCATTCAAGTATTTCATTCGATTGAATTAAAATTGCAAGTAATATGACATCGTCATACTTTTTCAACATTCTTACCCCCTGCGAATCTTAATGAAATGAAAAAGTTATCATGGATTAGAGAAACAATTAATTTTTGGAAATTAAATTTTAAATAATTCTGTGTGGATGACGCGACAATTATAATATACATTATTAATAATATAAATAGAATATAAATAGAATTTTGTTAACAACATAATTATGATGCTTTTATTACAAAACAGCGATGAACCGATTTTTATAATTCAAATTTCCGCGAAGTCGTGTGTTCGTGAGTTCGCCCGTCAGAATGTTGAAATCGGTTAAATGAATTTCGTCGTTCAAAATTACATTGTAACAAAAATGTCGTGAACTATACGTAAACTCAATTTCGTCGTACCTGTAAAGCTGCACACGCGTCAGCCAGACGGTTTAGAACTCGGTTTAGAACTAACTTAACTTATTGTTAAGCAACGAATAACCCGTTTCCCTTTTAACGTAATTGGCCGGTGTCAGTGACACTAGATAAGATATAGACGAGAACTTCGAGTTGTCGACTACTTATTTATTGTACATCTAGGACAGTGGTGCGATTCCTGGAATATGTTCAGGCAATTAGCCTATAGTTCCGACAGAAGAAATAAGTAGGGCGTGAGACCGCTGTCAAAGATGGACAAGTCGGATAAATTGCACGGTTGCCTTCTAATCAGTTCATTCGGCTAAACTGCTTGAAAACTCTTGTTTGACTCTTCTACTCCCGAGGAATTTTTCTCTTGGGTATTTCTTGGCTAAATAGATTGCCCGCGCCCGTTACCGCAGATTGGCCGAGATATTTATTTGCCACCAACTTTCTTCCCATCATCGTTTATTTTGCCATTAATCTACGAACTTATATTTTGCCAAGCGCGCCGCCATTTGGCAAACTTTCTCACGGAATATTGTGCGTTGAATTACGGTTTCAGGCGACAAAAGATTGATTCGACCGGAAATTTTCGGATTATCTGAAACTTCGATATTCAAATCTGCAATTATCGCGATACGTTTCACGTGCAAAAAGTGAAAATACATGTCGTCCGTTAGCCAGAACACGTAGGCGTCAATAATCGTAATTTCGATGAATGACATATATTGTACAACAGCTATGAAGGTGATAAATTTTCCGCGTGGTATGTTCATTTCAATTCAAATAATGCGTGGCTTTGCCGCCCCTCGTTTGTAACGCGTTCCTCATTATTTTGCGGTATAACGCTTCTGAATATGATACGTAAAACATTATCTCTAATGTACTTGTTAACCGAAGATGCAGCTTAACACTTTACCTACCCATTAACCCCTTGCAGAACGAGTTAGGCTCGTGACGCTCACAAAGTAAATGTAAACACGCCAGAAATAAAAATTGTTTCATGTTACTAGAGAAATAATTAAGTTCGAAGAACTATTACATCAACATGTAAGTTATAGTGAGAAGTACTAATGGTGAAAATGCTCATAATATTTTCCTAATAATATTTTCAGTTGATAACTTCTTGGTCGATTATTTAGTGGCACTAACTACCTCTACAAACAACACATCTGCAGTAACATCATCGAATAATTTCTTTTGAGATTATCATACGGAAAAAGATTCTTTAGAGATTTCTCTTAACACTTAACACGTTGGGCGCCGCGTCGGTCATTAATTTTAGACCAATTTTGAAAATTCATTTTCATTGTAATATGTTCGAACAAACTGAATTTAACTAGGATGTTTCGGATGCAAAATAGTTCCAATGTCATCCATTGTGATAAATGTTAACTTTCTAGTTTCAGTTTAATTAATTAAATTGCTTTGACTTTGAGGGATTTTTTTTTAGTGGTCGATTGTTGACATTGAACGTGTTAAACGACCGTTCACGAGATTTCTCGTGTTTTAGTGCTGAGACGTAAAAGACCGGCAACGAGATTCCTCGTTTTTATTTCTTTTCTCTGAAAATTATCTGTCCTAACAATAGTTGCTAAGTATTACAAAATATTCGAACGAATTCATATATTGCAGAACTTAGCGCGTATATACATCTTCAGCTTGCCGAACGCTGTTTGGTATTCTCATAATAATTTCAATTTAAAGAAAATTAAATTTCGGTAAATAACGTCGGGAAAGGACACTAATTTATGTAACGAAATGAGTTTTCTGGAGTGTTACGCAGACGATTTGTCCGATATATCGAGCGATAACGACTGTAATTCTATTACTGATTCTGAAGATAGTGTAAATCCGAAATAATGATAGCGATGACGAAATTATTCTGCGCAAACGTAAAGCTATGCAACTAAATATAAATTCAAGCGAGCCCGAACAATCGGAAAATGAAGATGTTTGGATAAAGAAGGACAGAACCATGAATCTAGAAGCTCCTGAAGGCAATTCTGGAGTAAAAATTTAACCAGAATATGTTCAATGTGCTGCACTGTTTCTGGCCTTAGAGTAAGCCTACGGGAAATAATATGCGGTCATCTAAGTGTTAATATAGCAATGCAGTTGTAAATTCTATTAATAGGCATCCGTTGTGCACATAATCAAATTACATGCTTGCAACTTCGGGAATAAGATATACAGTCCTGATGTCGTCGACTACGTCGGCATTCGTCCTCAGAGGATTAATACGATTCTCAATAATTGTTCTATATCAAAAAAAGAGCGGAAAAGCCTTCTTTGACAATAATTTCAAAATGATATCGCGAACTCGAATCGAGCTACTAAAATGAAGTAAATATTTCCTTACGAGACAAAGAAATTGATACTCATTACACAGCGTTCGCAAACTCGCCTCGGGGTTCGAACAAATGAAGTAGAAACGCGTTGACTTCGGAAAGACCGTGTTATCGCGGATACGAATCTCTATTGTATGTGCCTAACTATACATGCCTATAACGGACTCGCAGCGGTATACTTTGCCGGCTAGATTGAATCATCCATGGGGAACATATGTAACCCTCTTTAACAACCGAATTGTAAAACAAGTGCGCGAGCTCAGAATTTCATCGTAACCGTCGCCACCCGACGGAAACGGATGACAAACTTCTTGCGCGAATGCAGTAAATTCTCCCTAATTGACGCTCAGCTTGGAAAGAAAGATAGGCAATTTGGGAAGAGGAGATACGATTATTCGATCCTTGCCACTCGATTTTATAGTTCCCGATTGTAAACACATATAAAAACGAGACGCAAGGCTCGAATACAGTAATTTCTCCCTAATTTGCGCTCAGATTGCGCACAAAAATGTACAATTTGGGAAGAGAAGATACGATTTTTCGAGCCTTACCACTCGATTTTATAGTTATCGATTGTCAACAAATATAAAAAAAAGACGCAAGGCTCGAATACAGTAATTTCTCCCTAATTTGCGCTCAGATTGCGCACAAAAATGTACAATTTGGGAAGAGAAGATACGATTTTTCGAGCCTTGCCACTCGATTTTATAGTTATCGATTGTCAACAAATATAAAAACGAGACGCAAGGCTCGAATACAGTAATTTCTCTCTAATTTGCGCTCAGCTTGGAAAGAAAAATAGACAATTTAGGAAGAGGATATACGATTATTCGAGCCGCTGCGTCTCGTTTTTATAGTTTTTATAGTATCGGTAGCTGTAAAAACGAGCCGCATGGCTCGAATAATCGTATCTCTTCTTCCCAAATTGTCCATTTTTGTGCGCAAACTGAACGCGAAATAGGGAGAAGTTACTGTACATATTAATGCTAGAATAAAAACGATGACCTAATTTCTTTATTTCTAATTTTTTACCACGATTCGAAGGCAATTCGGAGGCCACATCCCACGATTCGACGGAGATTGGTCACATATCTTAAATAAATAACCTAACTCATACTCAAACGGAAAATTTTGTATTCGAGAAATCGCGTCGCGTGCCGCATCCCACGCTTGGCCGACTCCGTCGAACCTTAGCATCGACGTAACAATAAATTACAGAGGCGTAGGACTAGCACAGGGAAATTCACAGCGACCCGAAATTTGACATTTCCGGGAGAAATACTGTAGTAACCTCGGGACATGTTTTTGGCTCTTTTTACAATCGCCGACCATCATGTATTAACCCTCAATTAGGAAGGATTTACTGTATTTCAATTGAATTCTAACATGGAATTCCTTGTCGCACATAAATGAGTCCGATTGACAAAGATTTCGAGCAGAATCCGTTGAATATTAATGTTAATCGTTTATTTTTAAACAAAATAAAATTCTTTTATTAGCAATATGTAATATCTTGCCACGAACGCCTCTTGATGTAAAATAACTTATCTAACATTGAACCAAATAAATTTAAATTCTTTTTAAATGTCAAACAGACTGGATTACTATGCAATGTCTAATAATTTGACCGTTAAGTTGACATCTCTAAGTTTTTTGTTCTAGTTTCAAATAAAAAAAATTAAAAAATAAAATTTTCCTATCTCTTTTCCTCAATTTCTTGTTTGCAAACGAGATTTAGCAATTTTCTAGTAAACTCTCATTTCGCAGAAATTTAGATCGCTCGGCATAATAATAAAGAAGTTATTTCGTTTTAGAAATCGTCCGAATACTTTCGTGGCTTACTACGTACGTACGATAAATATGAAAAAATTTCCATTTTTTCGTAGAAAATTGTTAAGGGCAAGCAGTGGAAAGCGAGTGACAAACAATTCCCGCACGAGCAGTCAATTAACGCCCGTAGTTGGCAGAACCGGGGGGGATAACTGAATATTTAAATTTCAAAAATCGAGGCGGAGCTCGACAATCGAGTTTGCATCGGTAAAGAATTTTTTTCCTTAGCGATAACGAGAATTCAGCGAAACTGGAAATGCTCGGTGCCGCGTGAAACGATTGATTCGATTCAAGTAATTGATTGTTTCTAACGAGAGCGGAACGAATTTGCGAAACGGCGGGCTCCCGCGCTTGTAAATCAATTTCAACGAATTATATTCGGCGAAATAAAAATAGCCCGCTTTGATGTTCCCGGCGCTGATCAAACAATTTCCCTCTACGAGCCGTTAAAAATGTAAACTCCTGCCATTCGGTCCGGAGACGAACGCAATTACCGTGATTTATTTGGAATAAATGTTCCAAAAGCGACGAAACAAAAATTTCAGCGAAGACCGGCGATTTTTCATTCCGCTTTTGATAGAACGAATCCGTTGAATGAGCACCGACGTTCGCTTTTATTTCAGCATTGCCAGAAATTCTGTTCGAAAATTTATTCGGAAACCGTATTCGAGGAATTAGAGTTCACGGGAACGCAAGAGGAATCGCATTGTTCCATTGTCCTGTTGCTCGGTCGAGTCTAATGTTTGCTTTTATTTCGCAAGATTATGGTATAAAAGTGTAAACTACGGAGCTGTGTGATTCGTGGAAACGTGCCCTGAAGCAGAATATTAGATGCAACGGTTTGTCTACGTATAGAAATTAAAAGAATCGAACGTTCGTTTTCATTCGATCATATACGACCGACAAACTTAAAAATTCATTTTTATTCAAATCTATCAAGAATATCAAACTTTCATGGAATCTATGAGGTGTAATAGGTTTACGAAAACTATAATTGCCACAATAAATATTGCAATAATAAAAATGCTTGTCTTCTCTGCTGTTATGTCTTGTCGGTGTCGATTTTCGCATTCTTCAATTCGTAAATAATAATTTTTTGAAAAATCAAGTTATTTAAATACATTGACGTAAGTACATCATTGTGTCTAACGGTTGAAAATTCACATTGAAAATTCTAAAGGAAACTAGATCAAGATTTTGACAAGATATCGAGTATTACTATCTTCTATCATTTATTATATTCTTGCTTCAGATCAGATAGATAGATTAGATATTCTTGCTTCTTGCTTATTCTCGCTTCAGTCTCGATCTCGTATCGAAAATACTTCCAATTTCTTGTCTTGATATTGTCTTGGATTTTCGAGACCAGACAATACATTATCGATCTTATTCTCCACCCTTGTGAAAACCCTAAGTTGTTCTGCTTGTCACCGGCATGCCGGTTGACACGTCGGACAGATAACAGAAACCTATTCGAGCGTCGCGTCGTAAGCAAAATACTGCAGCGACGAGGATTATCCAAAGATTTCAGCCTTAATTGAGAGAAGAATAGCGGAGACATCGTTAACAAGGTATCCTTTGGAGCGTGCGAGCGATTAAAATGGGCACAGGAACAATAACAGATCGTCTACTCAGCGTCTAGACATCGATCGTGCTACCTTACTAGGATTGAATCGCCAGCAGTGAGCCCCGGGGCATAAATAATCCAGAAAGCGGAATAATTTTACGTTGAATCCGAATCCGAGATCGATCACGCCTACTCCTACGGACGATCTAACCCAGTTTCACCTCGAAGGCGTGTACATACAAGTTTTTCCGCGGAATAGAAGCAGCTCGATAAAAACACCGATTTTACACCTCTTTTCACTTATCTGTACGGCTCACGACGTTCGATCCTCCGAATACGAGTTGCATTCGGAAATTCGGATTTCGTATGAATTGGGACTCGTCCGCAGGAATTTTATTTATTTCAATTTCCACAGTGAAACATGATGTTGAAATCTTGAATCACGAATCTGCAAAACTCTGCTTGATTTTTCTACGATAATTCCCTTTGTGTAACAGCCATTAATGTTGGAAAATATATGGGAAAGGTTTCGGTAAAAAAAATTATTAATAGTTTCCTACTTTCATTACTGTTACCAGAGATTCTTTGAAAGCAGAATCGATATTCCTCTTGATCTGACTTTTATTGAATAATCTGCAACCATGGATATAAAGCGAATCTGGAAATTCGGATTTCATGTAAACTGGAAATTATTGTTCGTAGTAATTTTATTTGTTGTCATTTTTATAGTCAAACGTGCTACTGAAAGTTAAAATCACGAATTTGCAAAACTTGGTGTGACCTTTCTATAATGATTTGCTACATAATTATGTAGCATTTACTTTTATAAAATATAAAAAAACACTTCGGCAAACAGTATAATTGATTGCTTTCTATTTTATTTTTACTTTATGAAATCCATTAAGAGTGGAATCAGTTTTCCACTTACTGAGTGGAAAATCTAGTCTGATTTTTATCGAATAACCTACGCCCATGGGAATTTGCATAAAGATCCTCGATCTAGTAATTGTGCACTTAAAGTAATTGCAGCCTTACATTAATTTATACATTTTTATCGCAATAGATATAAACGAAAGTGGTATTCAGCCTGCGACCCTGAATTCTATACAACAGCATGATCAATAGTAATCTCTTGATGAAGAAATTTTCAGTACTCGAACGTAGCGTCAACCGAGAGCCGATAGTTATTGAAACGTCGACTTTGTCGAACGGAAAGTCGAACAAATTGGAAAATAATATAAAAATCGTATCAGTATCCGTCACGGTTTTTACTTCGTTACATCTTTCATATTTGCATGTGACATGATTGCATAAAATCCGCAGCTGAATGACTCCGTGTATCAACGAATTTGCAAGTAAATGGATTCGCAATTTTATGATCTAATGAAACTTTTGATTGAGTTTTCGAGATTCTGAATTTGCTAATATATTTTTTCTCGCGGTTATTATCTGCCAGGTGCATCTCAGTATCGATACTGTCTTCGAAAGATACCTATGGATTTGCATCTTATTATTTATACATATTGTTTTTGTCATCACGTAATGGAAGCGTCAGTTAGTTTAACTAGCTGACGTAAGTGCAGATTGGAACGTAAACACAGACTGAAAAAAAAACATACGGAAGTGCACAATCTAAGGTAACGAAGTTGCATCTCAACTGAAGTACTCTATTTTTATGCATTACATGACCCACATGTACATTCACTTGTAGTCCTGCACACGTGCCGCGGGCTAATAACTGGCAAGATCTATTAACATTCTCTTTGTCAACCTAAAAGAACACTGTATGCTAACCTCCTTATCATGCCGTAATCACTAGATTACGTATTTCATGAAGTTATGACAAAAATGAGTAGATGGAACACAAAACAACGACACTATTGGAAGAACTTAAAAGTTCGATTATATTATTTTTAACTGTGTGATTATAAAATTATTCAGAACAGGAAGAAATATCTATACAGTTCTGATGAACAACATTTTCATTTTGCATAAAGA
This sequence comes from Megalopta genalis, assembly GCF_051020955.1. Lineage (NCBI taxonomy): Eukaryota > Metazoa > Arthropoda > Insecta > Hymenoptera > Halictidae > Megalopta > Megalopta genalis. The sequence goes on along the minus strand of NC_135020.1, from coordinate 19,199,994 downwards.
TTCGCATAATCACTAGCAGCTATATCAACAAAATTCTAATTACGTTTCAACTACACCTGAATTCTCTGAAATACAGTAAATTCTCCTTAATTGACGCTCAGATTGTGCACAAAAATTCATAGTTAGCGACTGTCAACAAATATAAAAACGAGACGCAAGGCTCGAATACAGTAATTTCTCCCTAATTAACGCGCAGATTGCTCACAAAATAGACCATTTGGGAAGAGGAGAGATGCTATTATTCGAGCCTTGCGCCTCGTTTTTATATTTGTTGACAATCGATAACTACAAAAACGAGACGCAAGGCTCGAATAATCGTATCTCCTCTTCCCAAATTGTTCATTTTTATATACAATCTGAGCGTTAATTAGAGAAAATTTACTACATTCCTAGAAGTCACAACTGAAAAAAATATAAAATCAATTTATCGTCTAATTAATTTATCACTAAATTTACTTATTACTACGTCGTTCCAATCTGAAGTGTTAATTCCAACAGATCCACTGCGCTGAAATAGAATTTTAAAGAATCTCGACCACTCGCATAATTTTCTGTTTCACTTTGTTACTCCCCGGCCGCAAACGCGCCGCATTCCAGCTGAGACGATAAGAACGTCCGAATCGAATCGCGGGGCATAACAGAGTCGAAAACTTCGAGCATCGATCATGCTTCAACCGGATCCGAAAATAAATCGAAACGAGTGTGAAAGAAGTTTCGTTGCCCGGGAACTTTAGCCCTGTTCGCGAGACCCATTCAGAGTGCGTGCCGGTGAATTCTATTTACGTAAATTCTGATCGATCTGACACTTTCTGCCGGCCGTGCACGTGAATGAGAACAGTTTCTAATTTGAACGTTTTCACCCCCATATTCCATCCATTCTACGCTTTTCGACGCAATTAGGGAGTCGCGTTTCAGCACGGGAGACATCTACAATCTCCAGACAATTACGAACTGTGACTGTCAACGTGGATTCGCGCCATAAATTTCTTCAAATTCATTATTCTAATTACTTTCGCTTCGATCGCGCCGAAAATTTCCTTTGAAACATATCTTTGCTAATTAATTTCTCGAAGATAGAATCTTCCAAGCATTTAAATAATACAATTTTGAAATACTGGGTTGTTTGGAAAGTAACTCCGCTTTTTCACTAACCAACCTCAACAGTTTTTTAACTAGCCAACTTCATTCTAAACCGTATTGTCATTACATATTTCGACGGCTGTCATTTCAAGGCTCGTTTGTCAACAAATTTTGTTTCATACCATACAATTCTTTACGTTTAGGTGTCCCATTAACTATGGAAACAAAACCAGCATTTTCGGCATAAATTGCTTCTTCATCGCCGGAAAGATAGGACTGCTGTTCAAGCAAGAAAAAAATTGTGGGACGTGTAGAAGATGTGTCGTCAGAATATCAGTGCCAAAAAGTAATTTCGCTATGAATGTCTAATTTCCTTTTGGCAACGGAAAATAAAAATCGATTGTTCAACATTCAGTCTGCTTGCTCGTAAAACACTTTCATGAACAAAATGTCAAATGAAGTGTTTTTGAAAATCTGATTTTTCCGAAATAAAAGACTGACTTTGCTTATCGTTTAGATGCTAGTATTTAGCTTGAAAGGTACATAGGCTAAAAGCCTTTTCGATTTTGCTACTTCGGATCACTGCGGCCATTTTATAAAACGCTCTGTTTGGGCCATTTATGACAAAACTCAGTGAACAAGAGAAGTTACGCACACCGTCATTCTTTGATCAAAATGTCTATTTCAGTCTATCATTCCTTTGCGCACCGGAAATGTCTGCTTCATTCAATTCTGTCAAGATTGATAAGCATAACCACAAAGCACGAACATTTCGCGTGTTTATTACAAAGCTGCGGATTTGTATTCAAGATAAAAATTATTTTCGTCAATTGTACGAAAGAATAGCTACCGAAAAATGTATTTGTTCTCTTAATAATTTTAATAAATTTAAACTAACACAACAGTACCATTAAATTCTTTATATGTTCCTATTGTTTTACATTTCGTCGACACATTTTGATCATAATTAGATCGCTGATTTTCGGTCGGTAATGTTCGTGGAAACGTGTAAAGAATTTAATTATATTTGTCAGCCACTTTCGAATGATCAATGGAGATGCTATTATCATAGAAGTGAGATCCAGAGAATCAAGAAACTACCTCCTGCAGCCTAGCGAAACGACAATCTCTGGCGGCGTTCATTTTAAATCCTTGCGCGACACTGAGAACAAAAGAAGGAAAAGGAAGACCGTGAATTTATTGGAAGACTCGAGTGGTCTGCTCAAAGCAATCAGAATGTTCCCTTTGAAGTCGGTTCGGAGAACCAAGCCAGGCCACCAGCAGTGAAAGAAATACCTACCACAAGTTCGAAATGAATTTTGGATATCAGAATCTAATCGAGATTCGGAACAATGTTTGCAAACCTGGGATAAGATTTGTCCACCTGACTTCTGCAACACTTGGTAGTTCAGCTTCAAAATGATAGATTTGGTCTTCACCTAGAACAACGTTGATCGATTCCCTAACTATAACCTTGCCGTACGAGTCCGACTGACTCGTCATGAAAATTTCTAGTAACAACTTATTAAGTACAGATGTGTTATTCTGTCCTTTAATCCTTTGCGTTATATCTGAAGTCAAGTTCTACGTACATGTGGATGTTGATAACAAGAAATATTGATTTTATTAGTGTAGGTTATTTAAAATGTCTAGTAACAACTTATTGAGTACAGGTGTTATTCTGTCCTTTAACCCTTTGGGGTCTGGTTTATTTTTCGTTAATTTGCGTTATATCTGAAGTCAAGTTCTACGTACATATGGATGCTGATAACAAGAAATATTGATTTTATTAGTGTAGGTTATTTAAAATGTCTAGTAACAACTTATTGAGTACAGATGTTATTCTGTCCTTTAACCCTTTGGGGTCTGGTTTATTTTTCGTTAATTTGCGTTATATCTAAAGTCAAGTTCTACGTATATGTGGATGTTGATAACAAGAAATATTGATTTTATTAGTGTAGGTTATTTAAAATTTCTAGTAACAACTTACTGAGTACAGATGTTATTCTGTCCTTTAACCCTTTGGGGTCTGATTTATTTTTCGTTAATTTGCGTTATATCTGAAGTCAAGTTTTACGTACATGTAGATGCTAATAACAAGAAATATTGATTTGATTAGTGCAGGTTATCCCTTTTAAACGCTAAGGGCTGAGACATGTAAACAAATACGTGCGTGGTATGCATTCTGAGACTGGTATATTCGTGTATTGTGGAAAAACGGGATTCATTTCTCCCAACAGGCGTACGAAATACATAAAATACATAGGTGGGACACATATGTCCCGATAGACTCGAAAGAGTTAAAATTGGAATAAAATTCTGATCTCTTGTCGTCAACATTTAAGCATTCAAGTAAATCTGTGCACACGACAAGCATTAATTTTCTTTCCCTTCTAAGAAATTATTGCTTCCGAAACTTTTCTAATCGCAGTAACTGTTAAACAATATAGAACAATATAGTTAAAAAATGCGGAGTATCATTTTCGTTTGATAAACTCGTAGCTTCGAAATTCCTGAGAGCAACGAATGTCATATCGCGCGCATCGAGCGAATTGCGAAAGAAGATGCAAAACGCTGGTTGATAGCACGCAAACGACTTTCCATTCGATACATTTCCAAAGAGACTTATAGCTTCTTCGACGTCGTACAGTTGCAAACAATTTTTCATTTCAAGCAGACCGTCCCGCGTTACGCTTCCGACTACTTTCTCCGGGTGCGTTTCATTCAGAAAGGATTTCGCTAAAGATTACAACCGATATAGATGCTTCGTTCCATTCAGAACACGTCGAACTTAAAACTGGAAACACACAAACACGATTCAATGAAACTCTAATTTCGAATATGTTTACATGAAAACAGCGAACATCTACGGGACTCTGATAATCAAAGTTCACAAACAGAACTTCTCCGTACGCGTTTCGTTCAAAAAGATTTCACGAAAGATTACAACCAAAATCGGCACGGTTTCGCTCCGTTTAAAACGCGTTGAACCTAAGCTATAAATCCACAAAATCCGATGCAATCCTGATCTTGAATGTTCATACGAAAACAGCGAATATTTATGGATAATCAAAGTTTGCAAACAGGTTCGCGCGAGAACGAGCGGAAAATCAGATTCGTCGATGAAACAACGTAATAGTTACGAGCCAAATAAAACAACGCGTTTTCCGCATACCAGCTTCAAAGACGCGGCGGCTCGGTTTTCGATAACAAATGCATATACCGCCGGGCCGAAAATCCGTCGCGAACCACTGTTTGCGCACGAAGACGATCGAGTCCGCCGGTCGATCGGCCAAACCCTGCGGCAACGAAAGAGAGAACGGAACAACGAAAGGGATCGACATACCACCTGAAGATCTCCTGGCGCGATCAATCTTCACACGAGCATAGCGTCCGGTTCGCGTTCACTCGGCCGCCGGGTCACTAAACATCGGGCAACCAGAACCGGCGGGGTGCAACATATAGAAAGAAAAAAAGCGTCGTAGGACTCATCGAACGGAGCCTACATCTCTCGTTTCGCCGACGGTTGCAGCTCGGTGGAGCTCGGTTTGCAAAGAGGCGGTTTAACTAAAAGAGCATCGAACTGTTCACGGTGGCCGTGCCGGGGACGAAAGGTGAAAGATCCGGACGAGAGGAGCCGACGATTGCACTGTCAGCGTGTGGATGAATCGCGACAGGGGTTGGTTCTCGCAGCGACGGCGACGACGACGGCGACGGCCAGGTCGAACACGGCAACATAATCAGAGGAAAACGTGTTGTCGGAACCGGAGGGAGCGCGAGCGCCTCCTTTCGCACCGAGGACCCGTCGAAGACTGCTCTCTCTCGAAAGTGGGAGGCTCTTTTTCGAAAGCATCGTTTTCTCGGCGGTGGTGGCGAGGCTTCCGGACACGGGTAACCGGGCATGCGTGCCACGGGCCGGCCGATCAACGCACTGTGCACAGGGTGTGCCAACAAATGCGCGAGAGACGCCGGGGCCGCGATCGAGAACAGGTCCTTCGACCCTCTAGTCGCGAGGCGACCACGATCGAAACGGGACACACGCCGGCACGACCCTTCGCGATTAATATGCCGCCGCGAAAAATCAACGGTCGTGCAACGGTCGTACGCCGTCGGAGAACCGGCCACCCCCACTTCTTACGATGCTGTAATTTCGAGCTGTAAGGGAACGTCGGGTAACGCCGCGTTAGGGACGAAGAACGCGACCAGGGGTGGTGGTCGCTAATCAAATAGCCGACACCTCCGGTGAATATTGGTTTCTTAGAGCTTTTTGTGGGGTTATTTGTCATCGCGTTACCTTATTATTGCAATCCCATCGATGTTAGACACGGTCGTCTGTATAATATAAGTGTACACATTTTAACCCTTCACGAACGAGTTTTCGAAGTGCTAAGAATATTTACCACAGAAAACTGGATTAGGGTAGTGGAGCCGGTTACTAAGAGTCGGGTGCTTGAATGTTTTATTCTTTCATTTTATGTATTTTTTTAATAAAATTTGATATGTGTCTTATTCGATAAATATGGAGATAATCGTGCACGAAAACAAAGCAAAGGCACAGCTGTAGGTCACCACACACAGTAACCGGCTCCACTACCCTACGTGTGAAAGACTTAAATACTGGTAAAAACGAACAATATGCCCTGATCTTTTGTTATGTGCATGATCAGATTATGGAGGGTGTTTCATAGTTCATGGTGCAAATTGGGTTAGGTAGATTCTATGGCTGGAGATAAGACGAAAATCAAGAATAACGAAATTGTGTGAGAGGCTTCGTTTTCGAGGAAGTCGAGCTTAAATCGTCAAACTAAATTCGACGTAAAATACATTGATTATTTTACTATCATGTGTTTAATTTATTCTTCAATCGTATGCAAACGATCGCATTCATGGTCTATAATGATCGGTTATTAATTAAGCATAGACGTATACTCGACTGAAATTTAAATTCAATTTTCTAGAAAACGAAGCCTCCCACGCAATTTTCGTCTGCCATAGAATCCACCGAACCCAATTTATACGATGAATTATGAAACACCCTATATACTTGCATCTTAGAGAATAAGATGTCCCGATATCCTGAGAACGTCGACATTCGTCCGCAAAGGGTTAAAAAGGAGTAACTTTTCTAAAATTGAATCAACTGAATTTTTGTTTGGATAATAGAAGAACTAATTTGCTAGACAATGTGTAAAAGGATTTTTGAAACAATGTGGAATTAAGAGAAAGAAACAAATCCTTCAACTTTTTCATCTGAGCTTATAACGAAAATTCAAACAATGCATTTTTTAGGTCTCGATAACTTATGCATATGCACGCTGAAAATTTCATCGAAATTGGTTGACGCAGAGACAAGCGACAGGCATTGAAAGATGACAAAACTTTTAGATTTGTTAAAGTTTTTCATATAGCAAATTGTAAAAGAGTGACGGAGACTGAAATGAAAATTTTAAGTATGGCATGTCGGTGTTCCAAAATTCTCCTAATATTCATTCACTCATTTTTGTCGTAAATGGCCCAAAAACAAAACGTTTTGTAAAATGACTATAGTCGTCTGAAATAGCAAAATGAAAAAGACTTTTGACCTGCGTATCTTTCAAGCTATGGTCTGAACCAGAAAAAAATACTAGTTTCTAAAAGATAAGTAAAGTTAATCTCTTATGTCGTAAAATGATTTAAAATAATCGAATGATAAATATTTTGAAGTTTTATTTGAAATGCTGGTAAGATTGCATCTTTCAGAAATAAATCTGGATACAAGTGCAAAAAGAAATATTTGATCAAAAGTCGTGAAAAACTGCGATTTTCGCTATTTTTATTTATTTGGACTGATAGCAAGATTAACCGGTTTCGACAAAATTATCAGCATGCATATAAGTTGGAAATATCTAAAAAATGCATTATTTCCATTTTCGTTCCATGCTCAGATAAAAAAGTTATAAAACGAGATTTTTTAATTCTGTTTTGTCATTCTATCCAGTTGGAACTTCTGCAATAATCTTTATCTGTGTTATCTAGCAAACTAGCCCTTCTATCATCTGAAAATAATTGAAACCGTTTGGTTCAATTTTAAAAGGTATCCACATATACTTGTTCACGATTATACATTAAGGTTAAAATGGCTGCCCCACGTAACTTGACATCCTTTAATGTTTCGTTTATTTTTATGATAAGAAAACTGATTTTAACAAGTGTCCAATTTCAACAAGGATCTCATAAAGTATCACGGTGGAGTCAATTTTTTGGATGAACTAGAGAAAGAATAAACTTCAATACCTCAAAATTTCGAAGAATTGGACCTGAACAACATTTTTGCCTACCATAATATTAATAATATTAATTAATAAATTTGCCTACCGTATATTTTCCATTTCCTGTAACATTTTCTCATATCACGAAAAATAAGCGAGTTATTCAAGGTAGTCAAGTTGGAGGAGGCACCCTGTATATGAAATTGTAACGTTGTCTTGTTTCTTTCTTTTTAGTGCTTTTTTCTTTATTCTTTTTAGTGCTTTTAATGCAGGGAGAACTGGACGAGTTCTTTTATCATTTTTTACCACTTTCATGGTCTTTGTGTTTAAGGGTTTAGAAAACTAGATTTAGAGAAGAATCTACTTCCACCATCAATGAGTTGAAAAGGTTAACATTAAAGTAGCACATTCTTTTCAATTCTCCTGTACAAAAGTAACAAATGTAACTAAAATTTTAAAGTAACGAACTATCGCATGTACCAGGGAAGTCAAAATCTTTAAAAAATATGGTCTTTAAGGGAGAACTGAAAAATTCGAAGGACCACAAGAAAAACGTGTTGAACGTGTAAAGACACTTCATTGTATTTTTTATTTTGAGCCTTAGAATAAATCGACAAGGTCATATGACGTCAAACGTATCGAATTATAACTCTGAGCGTCGTAAACATTCTACAATTTTATTTATGGTTTTAAGCAAGCAGATGGTGAGCATGGCTACATACTCAAGCGCTGACTCAGATATAGAGCTCAAAACACTGCAGACAAAAATTGGCCACGAGAAGATCTTATAAAAATAGAAAATATTTATGTTTGAAAATGTCCGATCACGTTGTCAATACTTTTTTGACACTTTGTAAGCAGACACAATATGGGAATTGATAGCCGCATGCGGGATCAGCTCGCGGACAGAAACGAAAAGACAGTGAAGCATGAAAATGGTCTTGCAGGACGAAAATCAAGATTCTCGGGTCCAGTTCTGGATAAGAAGGTTTACCGTTTACAAACATGAAACATGAACAATTTTACTAATGACTTTAAATTAACAATCGATGTCACATTTATATAAATTATACCCATGAGACGTACGTCGTTAAAAAATAATCATGCATCATTACTGAATCTACTAAAAATACGTTTTCTACAAACAAACAAAAAAATAAAGAATAAACACAAAATGTAGTTGATATATATGTTATTCCTGATTTATTCCGACGAGTTCAATGTAATGGTGAATTAGATTGCATTCATAATTAATTTTCTGCTGAAGCGGTTGAGCTCGCTAAAAATTTGTAATACAAAATACGTTTTGCAAAGTGCAGAATGACTTACCAGCCGGCGATACCATTCGGTTGAATTTCTTGCAAGAATATGCCAAGCTCGCCTTTATCCTTGCTGCGCAATCCAACGACACTGAACCCCAGGCTGGTTCCCTCTGGTTTATACAACTGGAAGAATGATTATTAAATCACAAGATTATCTTCTTCATCGCATAACATTAAAAATGAAAATAATAAATTATATAATTACCTGCACTGTAAATATTTGACGACCTCTGGCTGCAGCTTCAATAACTTTCTTGAATTCTTTAACATATGTAGTTGTTGTAATTGGAGGCATGCCCATAACTTCAGAAACCAAGCTGGGACTTGTAACCTGTAACAAAGTAATAATTTTGTATCTTCTATGATTAATATTCAAGTGTTAGCTCTAGGAAAAATAACTCACTTGAGCACTTGTATCTTCGCTGCTACTATGAACCAATGGAGCGACAGGAACTCTCTGATCCTCAAGTTCGCTACTGTCTTGATATAAGTCCTGGTACATGTTTTGCCCAAGCGGTTGCACTGGTGTGCTAGGAACAGAAAGTTCCAGCTGTCCACTGATATTGACATCAAAGTCTCCCGGCAGGATAGACGGATGTTGAGCCAGCTGAGTGTTCAATTCGATGAGCGAGTCTTGTATTGTCACTATGCTGCGAAATACTGGATCCTCCAGAAGTGAAATCAAGGACTTTATGTCCTGAGTAGTATGCATTTGTAGCTTGGGATCATCGCAATCTTCCACTCTTTCTTGCACATGCTCCAATAAATGAAGAGCTGTGGATATATCTGAAATTGTAAAGACAAAACAAATCAAGTATCTAGATATATCAAAATGTGTAAGAAGTCATGATGAAGGCTAGTAGTAAAGTCATTAATAAATAAATTTATCTAACGATCTTTATTTCAAATGGAAGACATTACTTTAATTATGTAACTAACATATTCAACAATGTACTAAAGTGAAAGTTCATTTTATTTACCTGTATTCAAAGGCATCTTGATGCTGTCAGTACTGATCGATTGAATGGAGTATAAAAATTCCTGTACCTCTACCTGTAAAAATTTAACACACATATTCATATTAAAAAAAAATGGAACGTACATTATAAATATTTTAAATAGAACACGCCTTTTCGATAAAATGCATTAAACTCGTTTAAATGGAATATTATCTTAACCTCCAGAATAGACAATTGTCAGGTCAGAAGCGAATGATGAAAATGCATAAAGTTTGAATTTTACTTAGAAGTCATAATGTCACTTGGAAAGAATTCATGATTAAATAAATCGTCGTTAACTTTAGCTCAACCATGAATTTATCGTAAATCAATACGCCTGTTCAGAGAATTTTTTTTGTTAATATAATACTGAATTACCTCGGGAAAATTCTGTCAAGAAATTGAAATAGAAGAGAACCCAGATGCGAATCGATACCTCTCACGGGATTTTACAGTTGCGCACAAATATTACAAGCGATTTCATTAAATATCACAGAAAGCGTGTAATTGCATTTTGCTATCAGCTGACTGTACCAAACTATCGAGCACTTGACAGTTCTTGCCATAGAGAGAACGGAACACAGATAGGTCGACTTCGTCTATGACGATACGTTCGAACATAATGGCGGCATCCAAGCGGGAAAATTCGAATGATTACAACTGTGTACCATTCGATTAAATACACATATTTGATACATGGTACATTTTCAAACATTTTAATTTACTCAGCATTTCCTTTATTATTTTTAATATAATTAAAAACTATTTTGAGTTGTTGCAATAAATTCTTTCCGTTTAATCATTATAAAATCACAAAATATAAATAAAAACGGCAGAATAAAACATTTTATGCCTTAAAAAGTACGTTCTGAGTTTGCAAGAGATTTTAGTCAATACACAATTAATTACGAAATACATGCGATAATAAAGATAAATCTAATTATTAATTAGAATGTAAATAATTATAACTAGAGTGAAAGTGATCAGAATGCAAGTAATCAAAATAACCGAAATCCGCCTAAAACTGAATATATCGATCATTTCACCGTTGACGCAATCGTCCATTGACGAATTTTAGTATCCCCTGCTAACATCATAATTTTCATAACAGACTCCACAATCAATACATCGTATATTTCATACATTTATATAATGTCCAAAGCAATGAGGACACTGGAAACGTAGAACAGCGCCTATGAAGATCAATTAATCATCAAAAACCAAGGTCCATCGACCGCAAATGGCAGCCAGGGTCGACGGTTTCCTTTGTGGGCCCGTAAACGATTTAAATAAAAATAAAAAATCACGCTAAAAATAGCTGGCCGGAGCGAAGAGTGGTCAGATCAGTCGGCAGTCACCTATCCCTGCTCGTTGTTCATCCTAGTTGACCTCGGGTAGGAATCTCTAATCCATGATTCCGCTACGAGCGATCGTCCATCGACACAATCAACCCGACATGGCGATGGTCTGCGGCATCGATTCTCAAACGCTGAAGGACGAGCCCCCGGGGGGTCGTCGACAATCGCCACATAATTTCACACCGGTGCCGTATTGTGAAAAATAGGCTGGTCATCTCTCCGAAACGAGGCCCGCCTGCCTTGACCCACGGTTTCGGCCGGGCGCCCGAAGCGATGGCGTTTTTTAGGGGAAACGCGCCGGTGAACGAATCGTTACGGCAGCGTCGGGACGTTTCGTTCGTCGACGCTTGAGAACCCGTGGTCCTGGCGTTTGCACGCACGCCGAACGTTTTCCCGGATGGCCCCACGGAAACCGGACACAATGGAGCTACTTCCGGCGAGCACAAGGCCAGAAATCGGACGTGGGGATCCCACCGCGCCTGTGTACCACCGCCGCGTTATCTCGCCACTGTGTTCTGCCCCCTACGGCTTGTCTATACGAATCATTCATCGAAACGGTTCTTCCATCTCGTCCCCTCCCGGCCTAGGCTTCCAGGTGTTATCCATTATTTCCACGGTTCGCGCCGATTTTGACCGTCAGTTTGATTACAGGTGCCATTCGCGGTGGACGGACGATCCCTCGATATATGTTAGGCCAGACAATTCGCTGCCGTTCGGATACAAACAGAGCCGAGTTCGCGATCAGAGGCTTCGGCTAAACATCCAGGAACCCCTTAACCCGGGAACCGGAAGTCGACGCGAAACTTGTCGCAGCGTGTACGTAAGTAGTGTCACCGTGTTTCGCTTGGTCCAGCAACGACGAATTTCAACAAATTTTCGCAGCCGATCGACAAACTCGGGGCTTCTTCCCGCGTAGAATCTTACGCGAATCTTATGTCTCGAGAAGCTTGTTTCATTGACGAAAGAGCACGATTACGCGAACTTGTCTTTCTTTTTTTTCGGTGACGTTTCATCGTTATGTAATGTTTCATACTTATTAGCACGTTCGCTGCCAACGTCACGCGAAGATCTCAAACTTTACAGGGAAATCGTCGAATTCATTTCACGAACGTTGATACGAACGTAAAGTCCTCTGGTGCATGGTAATCAGAGAATTTATAATTTTCATTTGGTAAACTACATTGAATATTTCACGAAGGATGTGCGCGCGCTGTATGTAATGAAACATTTCGTTAATGAAGACAGACAGCGGAAAGAGCGGTGGCAATGAATTATCTAAGAGTTGATTTCTCGCTAAAATGATTTTACCTTCGCGCAGAAGAGAAAATTATTCCTACAACATGAAAATGTCTGCGAAGGTTTCATTTGATTAAAATCTCCGTCGCCTGAATTGTTTATACGGATTCAAAATATAATTGATGTAACTGAAAACTGCCGGATATCAACCTCTAGACATGAATCAGCAACGAATTTATAATTTTTAATAATAGTGAATCTACTGTGTGATGTTATATCTAAAGATTGAATTGAAAAATCTTCTTGGTGATAAAACGGAGACGACAGAACATAATACTTTTACCATTGAAAGTGAAGTTACGAAAGTTATCGATTATAGAATTTTTCTTGTCGAGCAAAACAATGCGGCAAGAATATATGTATATTATCTCTGCATTGCTATCTTGTAGAGACACTGGTAGATTTCTTGATAAATCGCATAACAAATGCGCATAGTAAAGCAACGCGTGTATCCTTATTGTACACGGCTAGAGTACACATTGGCGCAAACACTTGCAAATTAAACGCTTCCTGCAAATGTAATACGCAGCGAATCAAGATAAAATTGTCTAATTTCCGGGGAACGACGTTCATTCGAAAAGTTTCTGTGCTCGGCTTGATCCGCGTGCGACGGACTTTCGAATTTATTCGGTTCAATTCTCGAGAAACCACTTGGGCCACAGTAATTATGATCTGTCATTGCGTGGGAGCGTTGTATTAGCGTTAATATCGCGCAGCCATCGAAGAATTCTGAGGTGATTCGAGGCACGCAACAATGTTATCCATGTATCATCTGGGATTCAAATGAAGCCCAGGCACGGTAATGGCTTTGTTTTGTACTACATAACGAGATGGAGGCCTGCAAAAATATATAACGGAACTTTCATAACCTGCAATATTTTTATAATAAAATCAATGCTATCAGAATACGCTTACGTAAAAGTGATTGTCGCAAGTGTCTTGACGAAGAAGGCGGCAGATTTTATAAATAAAAATTTTGATAAATATAAATCTGTAAAATTACCCAGCGAAATATTAAAATATACAGTAAATTCTCGCCAATTTTCCTACAGCTTTTAAACAAAAATGGACAATTTGGGAAGTGGAGATACGATTATTCGAGCCCCGCGGCTCATTTTTATAGTTGCCTATTGATAAACATGACAAGCCGCTTTGAGTCAATTTTACACAGTTATGTATTAGTGATTTGTTAGAGTAGCGAGAAAGTTTTTGTTTCGTACAGAAAATTAATATTAATTGTCGGCGGATTCAACAAATATTTTCTCAATTAACGCTTCTACAAGATTATCGTTAAAAAAAACTGTGTTCGTACAAACGTTCGCGAGTCTGTTGGTAACTACAGTAAATTCTCCCCAATTTTCGTTCAGATTGTGCACAAAAATGGACAATTTGAGAAGAGAAGATACGATTAATCGAGCCTTGCACCTAGTTTTTATAATCGTTGACAATCGGAAACTATAAAAACGAGCCGCGAGGTTCGAATAATCGTATCTCCTCTTCCCGAATTGTCCATTTTTGTTTACAAGCTGAAGGAAAATTGGGGAGAATTTACTGTATCCGCTAATCGCTACCGCGAAATCGGGGCAACAAATAAAATTCAATAACGTGCAATTATTAGATCATTCGTACGAAACATTGTATGTCGAGTGTGCACAAGCGTGGATACCGGTAATTACAATTCGTCGACCGTAACATTAATCATTGAATAAGCATTCATTCTGGGCAGACAAGAGCAATTACCGAGGCGATAAACCGTAACGTAATTAATAAGCGACATTTCTATATGATGTAACATTGAATGCCCGTTAATGGCAAACCACGTATGCTACGATCGAGGATCTGCTCCAATTACCGCACAATTTATCACAAACGGATAAAATTCAAATATTCGTATTATTTTCAAGGTAGACAATTGATCTGATGAACGAATGAAACTATTGAGATAAGAAAACGGTCGCATCAAAAATAATAATTAAACTCTGTCCGATGATATTAATCAGCAGCACATTTACGGCAATTAGAATTTAGCTAATTTTTAACCATTTACAACATTTTTAACAATTCAAGCCATATTTTAGCAATGAACACATAATATTATAGATCTTTGCCTGCATTACAGTTGACATGAAATTTATCAAATTATACATAAAGGAATACATAAAAGAATACATAAAGGAATTATACATAATTGAATTAACAAGAAGAATGTTATACAAACAACATATATAACAATTGCCGAAAATGTGCTGCTGATTAATATCATCGGACAGAGTTAAATTATTATTTTTGATTGATATTATATAATATAACAATAGTTATCTACAAATTGTAATCGAATTTTCAAAATTGAACGAGAACGTAAATAGTTGTTTGAACGTTCCTCTCGATATTCGCAGTTTAATTATATGCCGCGATTTTTTTTTCGAGTTTCCATCGAAAATAATGCTTTCCTTGTAACACGCTTTTCTAATTATCCAAGAGGGGATCCTTTCGCTTCGCTTTTAAATATTACCGGCCCAGAAACAATATCGAAGATGCTCTACGCGGTGCGTCGACGCGAAGCGTCTCGAGTTTGCTTTATAAAAAAGTAACTTTGAAGTCCCAACGAGATCGGGAACATTCGAAGCGCAGAGAGACAGCGCAAGGTTTCATGGAATTCCTGAGCTGCACTCACCCTGAACACCTCCACACGCTCGCACCCCCGTGAACCTTTTCTCTAACGCGATAGTATTGGCACACCGATACGCGGACCAGGTCCAGCACACGCCCGTAAACCCAACGAACCGTGTTTCCAACTTTCGAGCATTACATTATTAGTTGGCCATTACCTTTGCAGTTATCACCGCTAATACAGTTCGCTGAAACAAAATTATCCAATGAAATATTGATCACCCGAAACGACGAGGTCCCGCAACTCGCCGCCATGGTCAATTACGAACTTGTAGAGCGGTCCAATTACGTTTGGATTAATCGAATTCCATCATATTACTGTCCACGCTTTTGTACTAACGATCCTCTTCCCAAAACGGAAGAATCGGGCACGGTAATATTGCACGCACGAATTACTCGACACCCATCCCCCTCCCCCTCTGATATTAATGAATGGGCTGCGAATTTAATGAGTAGAAATTCGAAAAAACATTGGACAAATTTCATTCATTTTACTGGATTCGGAAACACGTTCTTGCTTAACGTTTAATGCTGAATGTTAACTTATTTATATTTACATTTTTATATTTTATATTAACTTGTGTGGGATTTATGCATTTATTATAAAAATAAAGAAGATTGAAAGGATTTGAGAGTATGAACGTATCACTGTCATCTTACTGAAATTATTAAAGTGAGAAAATACTTCTTTAAGTTCCTCTTGCTGCTAACTTGATTAAATTTTGGAACACGATTTTACTTAACTTCTGTTCCTCGGTGTTGATTTAAGAACTCTTTCTTGTAATCTTCGTTAGACCGCGGGTTTTATGCATTTATTATAAAAATGGGTAGGTGAAATTTGAAAGAGAAAGAAGATTGGAGTGACACCCATATGCCACCGTTGCGGCATCAAACGTGTTAGCGAAGATAATGTTCGCTCCGCCTAAAGATTCGCAGTCGAGCCATCATTGTCGCGCTTAGAGCATAACTAAAAATAATCGACGTAGACGTGTTTTTAGAAAAAGATATAAATTCTCGATTTCAGATCATCCTGATTGGAATGCCCACTTAAAACAGCGAAACCACATCAAAGAAAATGAAAAGACTTCGAAATATATCGGACGTACTTCAAACTATCACTGTCCTCGCTACGCTGAAGGTAGTTGTGAATGGTACGTTGGTCTTTCTATGAATCATTTACAGTTTAAAATCGACTGCCTCTATTCGTTAGGAATGTATATCGACGGTAAAATTATATTCGAGAAAGAATAACAAAAATACTGGCCGGGACAAACGTATGTTACACGAGGGATCTACACGATCGAAAACCCTTTGGCAGTGCGATCAGCTTAACGACCGCGGCTTCGATTCGAACCGGAGGTCCATGCTCTGAAAAATCGTTTTTGTCGGCCAGAATTCGCAAGCGATCGGAGCCACGCGTGCCGCGGACACGCTAATTAATGACAGATCGGACAAAACGCGTGATGTCATTCGCGCTTGCGAAATTACGTTTTATGCGTGTCCGTGCCGTTTGTAACGCGAGAATCTCGCGGCGATAAAATCGTGGCGGTACAACGCTCGCCCCCAAAGGAAATAACCTGATTTTTCTGAGTGCCGCGAAGAAGCGGGGGACGAGGGAGGAAATAATAATCCAGTCGCGCGAAAATAACGACAAAAAGAAACAGTACGAAACGAAACAAAACGAAACGAAACGAAACACGCACTGCGCGTTAAACGCGTTCCGAAGCGCGTGATAACGAGAGAATTGTTTTCAGGGCAAACAACGTGTAATGGCGGTTTAGGTCGGGTCGTGTATGAGAGACTTCCGGACCAACAGCTTCAAGGCTTTGACGACGATGTGGTACGTCGAATGTAGAACTAAGTTCGCTGTTTACGTTACGTATTTCCCAGCAATTTATATTTCGAATGAAAACGAAAATCTGTTACGATAGAATATTCAACTGTTTCGCCGGTTCTTTATACGGTTCTCAGCGTTGCAAGTTTTCTACAGTCGTAAATCTTTTAATTGTTCCTTTTACGACGGTCCTCTCGTTCACGGAAATCAATGTTAGCGTTAATTAAGCATTAGCCGCAGCCAATCAAGCGTTTCCGCTCGCGTCTCGTAACTCCAAGGCCGGTTCCTTGTGTACGAAGAACTGTCGTAAAGTGAATTTTATTCGAGTTTCTTGCACGGAGAGAGATTGTAATACGCTTTAGTCGACGATTCTCTTAGGTGCGAGACTCGGCGCCGCCGTTCAGGGTCCTGGAGAAATGTCAGGAGCTCTGTTTACGCGACAGAACAGCGACTAACAACTTGGTGCGGGCCTGCACCAGCTTCGACTTTCAACCTGGAAGCAGAATCGCGTCCTTCAGCGGTGCTGCCGAGTACGAAGAGAGCACTTGCTATTTGACTAGGGAACAGGCGCAACCGGAAGGGATTGGTAACCTGATGCTGGTGCCGAACAGCGTCCATTTCACGGAAGTTTGTCTTGGTTGTGAGTTTAAGATGTTGCTTGTCTCCGACTATGTAGCTGCTTGACGTCGCATCCGACTATCACTTTTTCACCGCTGTTCCTCAAATTGAACGAACCGCTTAGGAATTGTACGTTTACACAATGTGACGGTCGCGCCGGAAACATCTGAAAATTTCATCGAATTAAAGTATTCTAATCGATTAAATTAAGCTTGCAAAGCAAAATTACATAACATCGATTACTATTTCAACATTCTTATCTCTTGCGAATTTTAATAAAATCAGGAAATTTTTATGGATAGCTTAGAAATTAAATTTTACATAATTTCGTCGCCCGCATACGAGTGACGCGGCAGTAAAAAGTGTTAATGATACCTTGCCCGATTAAAGGACAATTTTTAAACTGTCGCTCAGACACGCAACGTTCCAGAAAAATATTTTCGTTTTAAATATTAACCCCTCGCACTGTAACAACCGATCAGATTCGTGATGAAGATTTCATATATAATCTACTAAATAAAGGGTCAAGGTTATTTTTATCAAGGTTATTGTTATATATTATATTATTATATATTATCCCGAAATTATGTTATTTCCGGGAAATGGGGGATTCCTGAGATTATTTGAAGGGACTTATCCCTCAGCGCAAATGCAATCCGCGGCTTCGTTTGCGAGTTATTAACGAAAAACACTGACCAATGAGAGGCGAGCTCGCCTGGCGCGAAGCGGAGAAAGCCCGGTTCCGCGCATTGGCTCGGTCGCCTAGCGCTAGGCGAGCTCGCCTCTCATTGGTCAATGTTTTTCGTAAATAATTCGCAAACGAAGCCGCGGATTGCATTTTCGCTGAGAAAAATGTTACTTCAAATGACCTCAGGAACCCCTAATTTCCCGGAAGTAACATAATTTTGGGACACCCATCATTTCTTCTACATCGAAACGAAGATTTCTCTCTTACTATAATCTAAGAATACAAATAAATAAAGACATACAAGAAACAAAAATTGTCTCGTTCTACTGGAGAAATGATTAAGGACGAACTTATTATTAAACTTATTAAATTATTAAACTAATTAAATTACTATCATAGTAACATTTTCGGACAAATATCTGTGTTAGTTCTACTTAAATGTTCAGACAAAATCGTCTTAACAAGCAGATGTCTGACCAATGATTTATTATAATGCACGTTAAATTCATTGAACTAGTTTAAATAAATTGCTAATAAACGGTTTGAATAAAATCAATGTTCTCTACACATTTTTCTTTTAGTTGAAATAACAGTGCCATGCTGCACGAATCTATCCGAGATAAATATGGTAACTTTCTGAAACGATGACCATTTATGCACATTCGTTAAGAACACTATACCGTCATTATCTGAAGCGCAACGTTCGGATGGTTTCGTGTTTGAACGGATAGTATAAATTTACCTAAGATTCTCGGATATTTGCGTTTCAAACGTTGCGTCAGCAACAATTGTAACGATCATTTTTATCTGTGAAGCTGACAGGATAGAAAGGGAGTGTCCCAACAGGCGCTACGTGTTCGAAAGACACCCGAGGAAGAAATTGAAACTCCCATTGACTGACATCAAGGAAGTTAGCGCTGCGAATAGGACCGACTGCGAGGACAGGTATTAACCGTGAAGCAAAACTTTGCTTTCAAATCGGACCACGAAAAGCGACTACCATTCGCCAGAATTCCGGGCTTAATTGAATTGCGTTCGCAACTGCTGAACCCATTGTTTTTCGTTTTCGTTCAAGATGTCTGAACGAGTTCAGCTTTATCTGTCGATCCGCGACCTACGACACGGCGCTGAGAAGCTGCGCTCTCAGTCGTTTCACGAGAAGAACTCATCCGGAATTGCTGGAAGACGATCCAAACTCTGACTATCTGGAGAACACGTGTCTGAACGGTACGTTCGATCGGATCCTGAGAGATTCGAAGCAGAGAGTATAATCGACTGTTTTATCCGGCAGCGGAGCGTCGTTGCGACGGCTTAGCCGTTTTCGTGAAAGAGGAGAATAAGCGTCTTCGAGGACCGTTCGAAGTCGACATCTACACGAACCTGACGCTGGACGAGTGTCAAGCCCTTTGCCTGAGAGCCGAGAAGTATTTCTGCCGGAGCGTCGAATTCGATGAACAGACAAGACAATGCGTCATCTCGGAAGAGGATTCGGTCTCCCAAAAGGACGACATCGGGATCAGCAGCAGCCCCAGCCATCATTTCTACGACTTGGTTTGTTTGGACAATCGTAAGTGTATTTCTCGAAGGAATTTTCAATGTTCGTTTATACGTCTGCACTTGTGAAGATTGCAATCATCTGTTACTCTTCTTATGCTTTGTATTATTGCTCATCGTTTAGAGATCCGACTTGTTACAAACAACGCAGGAATACGATTTGGTAAATTGTGAAATGTTTTAACAATTTTGTTGACATTGTTCATGTGGTGCTAACAATATTATCCTAACACCAGTGCTACTTTTATCCTTCATAGTTTGAGACCGTTCAAATAACACTTGTGCTAACATCGAATGAATATAGTTCAGAATGATGAAAAACCAAATGTTTTAAGTGCTGTCTTAAATTCAATTGAAATGGATTTGTAGAAGAATTCTGAATCCATTTAATTCATCGCCTTTAAGGAAATCTTTGAGCAAAGACGACACACTAGCTGACCAAAATGATTTTTGCCGTCGTATTTCTCTTTACGCGAATATATATTAAAAATACCTGTTGATTTATTATATTTTGCGTCATTCATATCTATTTATGATTATTTATTGCTTGCTTGCTCGTTTAAATAAGAACTGAAAAGATTTCGGAAAAATTAGAGAATAAATAAAAATTACACGTTAATAAAATTGACGCGCAACGTTAATTGGTATTTGCAGATTTTGGAAATATAAATATATTTACTTGTAAAAGCTGACTTTTCAAAAACTGACCAATTGTGTTTATGAACATACAAAATGCATATTGTGTAATTATAACTATAATTATATGTGAATACATATAATACATCATAGTTATAAAAATGATACATCATACTTCTATCGAGTCTGTGATTCCTATTTTTCATTACTTTCAGTATTACATATAACTATATACTAACTACACCATAACTACTATATCCGTCATTACTATAGACTTACAATTTATAGAATATGCGCAGATATACAGGGTGTATGAAAAATCATGAAACAACCAGTCAGGGGATGATTCTACATGGATAAATAAGACGAAAAGAAACAGCAATATTTTTTTCATTTAAAACTACGTTTTAGAGAAAAATAAGTTTAAAGATTTGTCAGGTTTGTATGACTTGTAGTATGACAAGAAGTAGAATTGGTATACGATGGTCAGACGCGCCACTTGATTCCTATTCAATAGTATTATTCTTCCAATCTATTTTTTTCTCGAAAACGAAACCCTCAAATGAAAAAGAAAATGTTATCCTTTTTTTCAATTTATTTTTGCATGTAGAATCATCCCCTTGGCCGATTGTACCACGATCTTTCACCCACTCTGTATAAATATAAAATTGTAACACATGTATAAAAGATACGCAATGTGTGTATTCAATTAGAAGAAAATATTACGACAGAAATCATTTCGCTCCTCTAGAATCACGTTTTAAACCGCTGCGTCTAATAACGTCTACGAGTGTTCAAATTGTACCAGCTCTCAACATAAATGTTTCAAAAGTCGGGATGGGTAAAGATAAAAAGCGGACGTGTCGATCCTTTAATAAGAGGGGAAAGATCAATTGACGCTTCGCAAGGCTTCATCAATACCCACTTATGAAGCGTAGATCCATCCATAGCACGTGGCTCCGAGTATCCGGACAGCAGCTCGACGTCGCATCTGTTCTCCGACGGGCGCCGTCCGGACACTGCCTTCCAAAGATACCGAAACTCTCGCTTGAGCGGGGAGTTTCACTCGGAAATCACTGGCCGCAGCTTGAGCGAATGCCTGGACGAATGCCTTCGGCAGACCAGCTTCCAATGTCGGAGCGCGGTCTACTCGGAGCACTACCACACCTGTCGCCTGAGTCGATTCAATCAACGAGACGGCCACAGGATCATCTACGACGCCGATTACGATTACTATGAGAATCTTATGCGTGAGTTTCAGGTCCACGACAATTTTCAGAGGCCGGATAACACTTACACGGAGAACTGTGACTCTTTGCTTTTATTGCAAACATCGCGGTGTTTAGTTTATCGCTAGTTCAGTAGATTATGGTACTTCGTGAAATAATTTTGCAACAATTTTTTTTAATTTATTTATTTAATGCCGCATCTGCTTAACTGCAATTAGCGATCACTTGTGGGATAACATTTGTAGGTTACATGTAGTGTGATGAACAATAGTTTTGCATTACATTTTACATTATCTTCTTAATCTTTTGCAACAACGTTTATATTACGAAATTCGCGAAATAGTTCTACAATAGAGTTTACTTTACTTTATGAAATAGTTTTGCAACAATCAGGCTTTTTTCAGTGTCTCGGTCAAAATCGAAGCATCTAGAACCAAACTTATGGAAAATCTGTTGGACATGTTACACCTAAAGTATTTACGATGTTATTCGTCCATTTTAATAATTTCGGTAAATTCTCTCCAATTGTCCATCAGCTTGTAAACGAAAATGGACGATTTGGGAAGAGCTTGCGACTCGTTTTTATAATTGTCGACAATCGGCGGCTATAAAAACGCGCCACGAGGCTCGAATAATCGTATCTCCTGTTCCCAAATTGTCCATTTTTGTTTGCTTTCTGAGGGACAATTTGGGAGAATTTACTGTACCTGTACATCGTGTTTTGTCCGTACGTTCGGTTAGTCGCCTAACGTACATGCGCGACCGAACCATTGTACGCTCGATTCGCGCTTCCTACGGCAAATTAATGACGTGGAAGGGTCTCTAGTAGTCTTAGAGAACTTTATTTTTTGTGTTGTACTCTCTGCGAGCGCTGGTGGAAGAATGCTCTTCCAACGCTGGAAAGTCGTGGAAGAGCACCCGTGGATGGAGGTAGATTGTTTATTATTGGTCAAGGCACGAATCACCCCTTGGAGGGGGGTGTCTGCCTTGACCCTTGTTGGGGCCTGAGAGGGTTTCCCCAATGGTGGGACCTTTTTATGGCCCTTGTCTCTGGACGCAACACATCGTACTTGACGTGTAGCGAGAAACGTAGAATTAATTATTTAATACTAACTTTTAATATTATACTTTTAATATATTTAATATTAATACTAAAATTTAATACTAATTATCTTTGTTTATGACGGATTAAATGCACAGGAAATAAGGTTTAGCAATCAAAAATATCGCTCCCATTCGTTTGGTTCTAAATGGCTCAATTGTAATAACAGAACTAATTAAAAAGACGTCGCCTCCGAGGATTTAGTATAACATTAGATTGGTATTCTACGAGTAGATCAATATCTGGATGGAGATCGAGACAGTCCAGCATACAGGCCGGATCCCCTGGGCCAGGATACAAACTTTGGTCGGCCATCTTTGGGAAGACCTGGTTAGACACGATTTTAATATTGATTTTAATATTGATTAAAGTTTCACCTATAAGAGTCAATCTCTCGGTCCTCGAATTGTCTTCGGGAGAAGAATTCGGCCATTATAGTAAATTCTCCCTAATTGACCATCAGCTTGAAAACAAAAATGGACAATTTGGGAAGCGGAGGTACGATTATTCGTGCCTTGCAGTTCATTTTTACAGTTACCGATTGTCAACAACTATAAATGTACATATACAGAGTTAAAAATGTCTCAAAAATATCCCGTAATCCCGAAATGGGAAGATCCTGAGGTCATTTGAAGTATCTTTTTCCTTAGCAAAAATACAATCCGCGGTTTCGTTTACGAGTTATTAACGAAAAACAGTGACCAATGAGAGGCGAGCTCGGTTGGCGCGAGACAGCCGAACCAATAAGCGGAACCGGGCTTCGTGCGCTCGTTGCCTGGACCGCCTCGCGCCAATCGAGCTCGCCTCTTATTGGTCGCAACGGCCACGAAACGCGGCAGCCGTATTCGCTCTCTGATTGGTGAGCGTTTTTCGTTGATAACTCGTAAACGAAAAAAAAAGTCGCAGATTGCATTCCCGTTAAGAAAAAAGTTACTTCAAATGACCTTATATTATTATACAAAGAAATGCCTTGCAAACCAGAAATGGAGATTCCCGAGGTCATTTGAAGTAATGGTCAATTATATATATATAATAATAATATATATTATAATTATATATATATATATATATATATATATATATATATATATTATAATAATCGTATCTCCTCTTCCCAAATTGACCATGTTAGTCCACAACCTGAGTGCCACTTAGGGAGAATTTACTGCATCTCTTTCTAGACACAGTAAGGTTCATTATTTCTCTAAATGACCTCTAAAGAGCGATTGATCAAATTGAATTGAGCATCAACTATTTCTACGAAACCTGTACGAATTGACACGATTATGTATATCGTTCAAGAGGAACTTACTTCTTGTGCAGGATACCCAGACGACTACGACAAAGGGTACAGCAGCAGCGTGAAGCCAGACCGATACCCGGATCGTCATCCGGATCGCTACCCTGATCGTTACCCTGACCGCTATCCAGACCGGTACCCGGATCGTTACCCTGACAGATATCCGGATCGTTATCCCGACAAGTATCCCGACCGCTATCCCGACAAATACCCGGATCGCTATCCCGACAAATACCCGGATCGCTATCCCGACAAATATCCGGATCGCTATCCCGACAAGTATCCGGACAGATACCCCGACAAGTACCCGGATCGTTTTCCAAGCGACAGATACCCGGACCGATATCCTATGACCGGCCAATACCCGATAGGAGCTCCGACAGACCCGTACCCCGATCCCATAGATCGATACCCTATCAACGATCGTTATCCTGGCGGCGATCGTTATCCCGGAGGAGATCGGTATCACACGGTAGATCGCTATCCGAGCGATCGTTATCCCATTAATCCGATGACCGATCGATATCCGTCCTCGGACAGATACCCAATT
Source organism: Megalopta genalis (assembly GCF_051020955.1). Classification (NCBI taxonomy): domain Eukaryota; kingdom Metazoa; phylum Arthropoda; class Insecta; order Hymenoptera; family Halictidae; genus Megalopta; species Megalopta genalis. Next base: position 19,175,511 of record NC_135020.1, on the reverse strand, counting down.
TCTGATCGATTCCCAATCAGAGGTGGCGATCGACGTCCCGTTTCCGCTGATCGATACCCTGTCCCGGATCCAGCCATTGACAGATACCCCACGAGCAATCGGTATCCGACCAGTGTCGCCGGTCGGTATCCCAGCCGTTATCCCAGCGAGACCGATCGCTATCCCAACACGATCGATCGTTATCCGATTCCGGAGGATCCTCTGGACCGGTATCCTACAGCTTTAGGCGGCGCCAGGCCTCACGCTGATCGATATCCTATTAGCGAGAGATACCCAGATAAGGACCTTTATCCGAGCCGGTAAGCTAAGAGGGAAGGTATTGTTACCTCATTGTGACCGGATTATGCCGGGCTTAGCGTTCGGATCCGAAGAAGGACCCAGGGATTTCAAAATAATCTCGTTCGTATCGTTGATTCTTTTGTTCGATGTGAAACGAGATGTTACGAGTGATGACGATTGATTCCGTGCGTTTGCAACGTGATCGAGTCGGCGATGTTCGAAGTTGATGTAAAATGTTAATACTTTGCGTGGGAGAGACTGTGGGGAGATTGCTTTGAACGTTATTATTAATAGTATGACTGTCGCACGAACAGCCTAACAAATTTCATGAAATTATGGTATTTTATTTAATCGAAGTAAAATTGAAAAGTTAAATTGTGTGACATCGATTGTTTTGTTAAGATTCTTATATTTCTCGGGTTTTAATCAAATAATAGCATGATACATTAGACCAAAAATTCGCTTTCAATCCAAGCAAATATTTTCGTCACCCACATATAAAAATGACAAATAAATTTATATATATATACATATAATAAATTTATTATTAAATTTTTATTTATATATAATAAATTTATTATTAAATTTTTATCTATATATAATAAATTTATAATATAATAAATATAATAAATCTTAATCTTAATCTTATCTTTATTTTGTATATATATATCAAATGAATAACATTCGTAAATTATCAATTAGGTGAACGTTCAAAGATGTCGAAGATAGCGCCTGACTGCAAAGTGTTAAAAGAATCCTTAAATAATGTTGCATTATTTCTAATCGCCCGAACCTCTTACAAGAGAAATATGGATTTCCTGTTAGTCACGATCAAGCCTAAAGATTTGCTCTCCAAATGTAAAATGGTAGATGAATATTGAAAAAGAACGAGACTGTTTACCACTTTTTACTTTCATCGACAATACAGTAATTTCTCCCTAATTCGCGCTCAGATTGTGCACAAAACTGGACAATTTGGGAAGAGGAGACACGATTATTCGAGCCTTGCATCTCGTTTTTATAGTCAATGACAATCGGTACATATGTACTATGCTATCGTATATACTATAATATAATACTATATATACTATAGTATTATACAGGGTGTCTCAAAATTATGGTACTTCCGGGAAATGAGAGGTTCCTGAGATTTTGTGCACAATCCGAGCGGGAATTTAGAAGAAATTACTGCGTTCCCTTCGAAAGCACACGAATAACATCAGAAATATCTTTGCTACGACAAGGTTTCCTCAGCCGTCGCAACCAGCTGGTTACCCGGCTGGTTACCCAGCCAGCTACCCGATCGACGACGTGTACCCGCAGCCACATCCCGATAGGACCCATTACGCGGGCGCAGGGCCGAATCGACCGTTGGGTTTCGGCGGATACAACAACGACGGTAGCATAATCGGAGGCGGGTACATCGGCGAAGGCGGTGTGTTCAACTCCAGACCGTTCGGCACCAGCGGCGGGCCCATCATCGGACGGCCGCCATTGGTTTCCAGATGCGACGAGCAGGACAACTTCCGGCAAGTCGGGCCCCATACCAGGGTCCGGAAACCGTTCGTCAGACGGTACACCACAGCTTCCTCTTTGGCTCAGTGCGAAAGGGAGTGCGCGGATGCCAGGGACTTCGTCTGCAGGTCGTTCAACTACCGGCCGTACGCGGCACCCTACGGCGCCGAAAGGGACAACTGCGAGCTGAGCGACCGCGACTCCAGGGACATGGACATGGGCAATCCGGTGTACTACGACACCGGGTCCGATTACGACTTCTACGAGAGGAACAACGGCCGGCAGGGCGTCGACGCGGAGTGCCTCGACGGTAAGCGTCGTGACCGGTCTAGGACGCCAGCCTCGTGGGTCTTACGGAGAGGTTTGCGCCGCGATGGAATGCTCGGCACGTGGAAATGATTTGATACAGATCCCAATTATTGTACAGACATTGTCGAACTAGCTTGGAGAAATAAACCGTCTGTTTTTTCCACGTTACACACACTTTTCTTTCTACTGGTTCTTGTTGCACGTCCGTCGTCCTCGGGGTAGCATTTGCCGTGCAAGCGTGGAAAAAGGGGAAACGTGCGCACGTGATCGTTCCTTCGAATTCGGCCCGAAGTAGATCGCGGACCTTTTATGCGACACAACTCGCATCGAATTCTTTTCTCAATGGGATGGCGGAGCAGGGTTACCGTGGAGTTACCAATTACTGTGCCTTCGATTTGTTTTCGGGCATAATTTACTTTATATATATTACATTCTTATTACACGCTGACAAATAATAATACATATTATATAATTATAGTTATATATTATATATATTATATACTATAAATATATAATATATATCACATTACAATATAATTTTTTACTGACAAATAATAATATATATTATATAATTATAATAATATTATCAACAAAATAATGGAATAAGAAAATTTAATATGTCTTATTCGGGAATTATATTATATACTATAATTATAATATATTATACTATAATTATAAAAATTATATTGTAATGTGATATATATATATATATATATATATATATATATATATATATATCACATTACAATATAATTTTTTACTGACAAATAATAATATTATCGACAAAATAATGGAATAACAAAATTTAACATGTCTTATTCGAGAAATGTGAAGAAACGTGACTTATGCCCGAAAAGGGCTCACCAAAGACACAGCAATTGATCACCCCACGGTAATCGGCGTCGCTGCTCTAATTTGAACGATTTGGAACAGTGTATCCGTATTCCTTGATTATCGTCACGGTTTAAATCCCATCTACTCGCAGTTATCGTAAATGCGTAAAATCCGCGATCTACTCGTCAGCGTCGAATCAGCGTAAATCAGTTTTGAACCTTCGTTACGACGATATTCGCTCGAGAAACTTAAAAAATTCAAAACCGAAACATTTCCGATAACGCGATTGTTTCGATGCGCGAACTACCCTCTGCCTCTGTAAATTGATAAATAATCGAAAGAAATGTTCGACGCGAGAAACTCTGATTTTTCAGCTGTTTCTCGAACGATTTGCGACATCGGGACGCGAGGATAATCGTAGCGACTGCAGTAAATTCTCCTCGATTTTCCTTCAGCTTGTAAACAAAAATGGAGAATCTGGGAAGAGGAGATACGATTATTCGAGCCTCGCGGCACATTTTTATAATTTCCGATTGTCAACAATTATAAAAACGTGGCGCGAGGCTCGAGTAATCGTATCTCCTCTTTCCAAATTTTATTTATAAGCTGGAGGAAAATTTGGAAAATTACTGTACAGCAATGTCTCCCTTACTGACGCTCAGATCGTCCACGAAAATGGACAATTTGGAAAGAGGAGATACGATTACTCGAGCCTTGCGGCTCGTTTTTATAATCGTTGACAATTCGTAACTATAAAAACAAACCTCAAGGCTCGAATAATCGTATCTCCTCTTCCCAAATTGTCCATTTTTGTGGACAATCCGGGCGTCAATTAGAGAGACATTACTGTATTTTCATTCTCGCGATGCGACGCAATCTATTCCGTTGATCCGAGACCCTTGTGCAACCCCGTTAATAACATTATCGAAATTGGAGGAATATCGGGGCGAACTCTAAGGCCGGGTTTTATCCAAAGCTCTAATCGATAGGAAAAGTTATAATGGTGAATTCACATATATCTGATCGTTCTAGTGAGTCAAGTCTGTAGCGAGGACGGGATGGAATTTACATTACGGACACCGGAAGGATTCATCGGTCGGATTTACACTTACGGATATTATGACCGCTGCTTCTTCCGTGGGAACGGAGGCACCGTGAACGTGTTACGAATCAGCGGTCCTCAGGGTTATCCTGAATGCGGCACTCAAAGAGTAAGGAATCTCATTATCTTAATATATAGTGCGGCACGTATTACGTTGGTGCACGCGAAATTACGGTCCGCGCACAGCGGCTCCAATGAAAGGATCTTTTGCTTCGCAACTGTGCCGTTTGATTAACATCATTCTCCATACATTCGAATGAATGGAAATTTGCTGACGACGGATCCGCCGGATGCAGAAGATGGGATAAAATATGATAGCTTTATTCGTGCGCCGCTATAGGGATGCTTCTGCAAAGTAAGCATTGCGTAACAGGGTTGCGCTTTTCAGTCCCATACGTATATGTATAGCCGGGCTAAAGATAAAACTAATTACTAGATCTCTGTGTTCGAAGTTTCCGCCGAAGTTTCCGCATTGGTTGCAACAAATTGGAGCTAAGAAGAAAGTTGTCCCTTGCCATAACAATTTTAGCACGTTGGTTATATCGCGACAGTATTCTGAGATTCTCCCTTTCGCTGCGAATGCATATACAGGGTGTCCCAAAATTATGGTATTTCCGAGAAACGAGGGATTCCTGAGGTGATTCGAAGCAACTTTTTCCTTCACAAAAATTTTCTCCGAGGCATCGTTAACGAATTATTCATGAAAACCACTGACCAATGTGGGACGAGTTCGCTCGGCGCTAGGGGACCGAGCCAATGAGCGAAACCGAGCTCCGTGCGCTCGTTGGCTCGGCCACCGCGCGCCAGCCAGGCTCGCCTCCCATTGGTCACTGTTTTTCGTTAATAACTCGTAAACGAAGTCGCGGATTGCATTTTCGCTGAGGAAAAAGTTACTTCAAATAACCTCAGAAACCTCTCATTTCCCGGAAGTACCATAATTTTGGGACACCCTGTATATACATATTTTACTAGTCCATGTTATATTATGGTCATAAATTATCAAACGATAATAGCAATTACAATGGCTGACAAAGGTGCCCAAAAGTGGCAAAAAGGCCCAAAAGCCCACATAATCTTTTAAAACGCAATAACTGTTTTCAAAACTGAACTGAATGACTTGTATCTTTTTTAGATGATAGAAGGACTAGTCTACTAGACGCTGGCTAAAAAACTTTTTTTAAATTTTCCTATTACTTGGAATAAAAAGAAAAAATTAAAATCCCTCGTCACAAAATTGAGCGCACACCTTTTAAAACGCAATAACTTTTTGAAAACTGAACTAAGTGACTTAAATTTTTTATTAGATGATACAGAGACCAATCTAGTAGTCGATGACCAAAATGCCTTTTTTTAATTTTGCTGTTACTTGGGATGACAAAAAAAATTTTGAAAACTCTCGTTTTTTAACTTTCTTATCTGAGCATATAATAAAATTTTTTAAAATGCCTAATTTGTATGCGTGCTGAAAATTTCATCGAAATCGATTAACCCAGAGTCGAGCTACAGGCGTTGAAAGATTTTAAAAACTGCTTAAAAATTTCTTGCAGTTTCTAATCAAAATCGTGATAAAACTACAATGTTTGCGATCTTTAATTTGTTGTAAATCATAACAACGTGAATCGATTTCGATGAAATTTTCAACACGCATACTAGTCACCGTGATCTACGAAAGACATTTTTTAAATTTTCGTTACAGGCTCAGATAAAAAAAGTTAAAAGACGAGAAACTTCTACATTTTTGTCATTCCAAGTAACTAGCAAAATTAAAAAGAAAAGCACTTCAGTCATCCTCTGGTAGACTAGTCCCTCTATCATCTAAAAAAATTCAAGTCATTTAGTTCAATCTTAAAATAGTTATTGCAAGACACTTTCAATGTCTTCGAAATACCGCAAATAATTTACGAAAATCCTGAATAGAATGATGCTAATTCCAGTTTTGCTCGAAACAAGACTTTACAACTTTTCATGAATAGTCCCATTGTTGTAATGTCCCTTTCGTCGACGATAAAGAACTGAAGAAAATTTCACGTGCACCAGTGCGACGCGGTGGCAGAGGGCAATTTACGCGGTGGAATGCGAAAAATATTATGACACAACCGGATGCCGCAAATGTTTGTAAAAAATCCTTGGAAATTGGAGTCACGTTGGCTGAATCGTTACAGTACGGGGACACAATGACGAACATCGTGGTGGTACAATTTTCCGACTACGTGCAGACCGGAAGAGACAAACGGTTCAACCTCACCTGCCTATTTCGAGGCCCTGGCGAAGCTGTCGTCACATCCGGCTACATCGGCGCCGGGTATGCCAGGTCATATCGATTGAGAAACCGTGCCTTGCACCTGGTGCACCAGCCATGTATGCAATTAACCACGGAATGCAGCCCATGTTGTATTCGTTTGCTTACGACCCTGGTGCAAGTTCACTCGATTGTTTTCGTATCGCATACGCTTTATCGCAAAACAGAGTTGCTTTGGTAGTCGCATTGGCCGAGCTACCAGAAGCTGCCGAGGTTATTTCCTCGAGTACAAATAGAAATTCTTCAAAACTCTGATCTCCAGTGTGTAGTTTATATTTAACGCTTTGCGGTTCACGGTGTTTTCTCCCGTTCGTTTCGAACTTTGCTATAATTAATTCAAACGTATTCTACTTTGCAATCTGTTTAGAACGGTTGTGAACTACTGCTACTGTTCTTGCGTACCTGGTAATTGTGGCATTATGCACAAATAATATAATATATATATATATATATATATATATATATATATATATATATATATATATATATATATTAATTATTATATTATATTATATTTATTATATTATATTTATTAATTTATTTATATTATGATATAAATCAGCCAAATGAATGCAAAATTCGATGTCGAGTCTGGCTCAACACACGACCGCAAAGGGATAAAAAATTCAAATTAATTCTCGCTAATTAGTGAGATGTACAGTAAATTCTCCCTAATTGACGCTCAGAGTGTACATAAAAATGGACACTTTTTGGAAGAGGAGATACGATCATTCGAGCCTTGCAGCTCGTTTTTATAGTTACCGATCGTTAACAACTATAAAAATGAGCCACAAGGCTCGAATAATCGTTTTTATAGTTATCGATCGTTAACAACTATAAAAATGAGCCGCAAGGCTCGAATAATCGTATCTCCTCTTCTCATATCGTCCATTTTTGTTTCCAAACTGAGCGTTAATTGGGGAAAGTTTACTTTCGCTAATTCAGTTTCGCTAATTATGATCCAATTTGTATCGTTCAGAGCAGGGTCTCCGATTCCCATCGAATATCTTCCAGCAGAGAATACTCTGAGTTCTCGAGTGAGGTTGCTGATACTTTACCAAGGCCGACCTACGACCACCATCGCGGTTGGCGACCCGCTCACCTTCAGACTTGAGGCTCAAGATGGGTACACGAACTACTTCTCCTTTTTTTCTCATAGTTATCAACTGAAGATATTGTCAGTCAAATAGGATTTTATGAATTGATAATATTAATATTATGAAACTGATTGAAGTCAACTGAAAGTAGAAATTTTCTTAGCCTTTGATTTTCTTCCATTTTATGACTCTGCGGACGCCAGAAGTGCATAACGATCCGCAATTTGCATACCGTGATCTACAATTAATTGCAACGAATTTTTCTATTCGCAATAATAATAATAATAATAATAATAATAATAATAATAATAATAATAATAATAATAATAATAATAATAATAATAATAATAATATTGCCTTCGTTGTAGATACAACTACGTCACCGACATCTTCGCCACCAACGTGATCGCCAGAGATCCTTATTCGGGAAGAAGCGTCCAACTGATTGACAGATATGGGTAAATATTCTACGAAACTATTTTTTAATACTAAAACTACCGAGCCACAAACAGACGCACATTTTTTGGTCATAATGATTGCAAGATTGCATTTAATCGAACATTGTACGATTTCTGTTTATGATACGATTCCGATGATCAAACTATAAATACTTTAGAAAAATTTAAGATTACCCCTGCATTCTTTTCAATTTAACTTACTTGAAGGTACGAGTCTTATGCAATTTTAATACAATTTACTTTCAAAATTTTTACTTTGCATAAAGGATCGCAGTCTAATTATAATATATTCGATAAAGAAATTCATCAAAAAGTTTCTCACAGAAGGATTTCTATAATTTCATTAACTGCAAATCAAAAGATCAGAAACCAGTCATTTTGGTAGTTTCGCTGGTTAAAAAGATAGTAATTGTACTCTTGGCTCGGTTTGCATTCTTTCGTCTTAGATCGTTCGAACTAAGAAAGAATGTAGATTGACTCTACTATCAACCGGAAATGCGGGGATAATGGAGTTTCGCGATCCACGCTGCGGGATATAAGCTCGAGTAAACGTTTATCGAGGCAATTGGCCAAACCCTTCAGAAAAGGGCAAAACAAAGTTCCTTCAGAAGTACACAATTTCATTCTTAGCTCTGATATATGCCACCTACAAACCGCTAATGAAAATTACTTCGAAAGACAGGCATCGATGCACTCTTTCATTTAATGTATAAACATAATTGGGGCCAAATAAGAGCGTCATATTGCCGCATCGCGACGCGAGAATTTTCCAAACATAAGTTCCTCACTTTCTCAAAAATTTCATACAGGATGTTCGAAAAAAACCATTCAATATTTATATGGTATATAGGATACATTATACTGAGTAAAAAAGCTTTAGTAAACATAGGTCGAAAGGTCAACCGTTTCTGAGATATAAACATTTTTCGGGTCTCTTGTCCCGATCGGAAAAGTCGTAAGACTTATTTTGATTTATGTTATTTTTATTTTGAAAATACACTTTATATAGATCACGTTTCACAAAGGTCATACAGTAAATTCTCCCTAATAGGCACTCAGTTTGAAAACAAAAATGGACGGTTGGGAAGAGCAAGTACGACTATTCGTGCCTTGTGACTCGTTCTTTTTTTTTTTTATTTATATAAATTGTATTTATGCCATTTCTACAAGCTGAGGATCAATTAGTAAAAATTTGCTATTATGTATAATTTGCTGCATAATTTTTATACATAATAGGTAGTGAAGATAGTTCTACATAGGTGGACGCAGACATGGCAGACACTATTTCTGCATTGAATGCAGAAATACACCATGTATATAATAAAACAGCATACATATACAAACAGCATATATATACATGGAACATCATGTATATATTGATTATTGATAAAAATTTACAGTGCTCTTCTTTCCTCGTGTAACTTACCCCATTATTATTATACCCTATTATTACAGTAATATATACTAAGATTAATTAAAGTAATAATGGGGTAAGTTACAGGAGGAAAAAGGGGCACTGTAAATTTATGAATAAAATAATTTTGCGCAGATGTCCGGTCGACAATTACGTATTCCCAGGATTGGACCGTTTGCGCGACGGGGACAGCCTCGAGGCTCGTTTCAACGCGTTCAAGATCCCCGAATCAAATTTCTTGGTGTTCGAGGCGACGGTAAGGACCTGTCGTGACGGTTGTCAGCCTGCCTACTGTTCCGGTGGTACCGGAAGAAGCGAGCCATCCTTTGGCAGAAGGAGAAGAGACGTGCCGCTGAATGACACAATAGCCGAAGAAAACGAAATCAGCACGATTATCGAGAACACTGTAAATGACACTTCCGCCACCTCGAATTCCACCACTGCTGACGCCAGTGACGCTGCCGAAGAGGAGGAAGCGGAGGAGGAGCAGGAGGAGGAGGAGGAACACGTCAGAGAGATGATCGAGGTAGTACATCCATAATTTGTTTACATTCGATTCGAATGTTTATGAACCGAGTCTTATCGTTTTATTAACATATCGTTTGTATTCAATAACATCTCAGAACGTATGAACTTATCAAAAAGATGCAAAAGACACATTTGATAATTGTTATAACTTATGAGTTTCTTATGTTCGTGTATGCGACACGAATCTCTTGCGCTATAACAACTTGTTAGGCTCGTCATGATGCTTACGAACATAATTTTTTCTACGCGAAAAAAATAAGAAAAAATTTGGTATAACATTTATATGTACATATATAATATATATAATATAATTATCAATTATATAATAATACATTAATATAATCATTAGCATAATTATAATTATTAATTAAATAATGATACATTAATATAATAATTATTATTATTATATTATTAATTATTAATTATATAATAATGTATTAATATAATTATATAATTATTATATTGTAACGCAATGTGTTCGGGGTACAACGGAAGGACACAGAGTGAAATTGCACTAGATTTTATTCGTAGATGTATATAAAATGACGCGCGGTGCTGATGGATACTAGATGGAGCGCGGCGGAATCGTTAGACGTGTAGAGGCTCGGCGTAATGCTTAGACGAGAAGACGTTCAGTTTCTTGCCGCTGTTATTTATATTATGTCCCCCAAAAAGGCCACGCCTTTTTGGGAGACTCGCTGTCTTCTTTTCCCCCGCTTAGTTTGGCGGGGGAGGCAGCCATCGTCGTACCCTCGCTGTAGGGGCGCGCTGGCCGTTCGGCCGGGTAGCGGTACGCGGCCGGCGACTTTCTCCGCGACTAGGCCTGCAGTGCATGTGGCAGTGATAAAAAACAAAGAGACAAAAGAATTTCCGGGTCTTGCAAACGTCAAGGACGTTTTCTCTCAGTCGAACCCTTGACATCTGCAAGCGGACAGTTTTATGGTTATTACGGTCGCCGACCGTGTGCCGCTACAATATAATTAACAAATATATAATTATATTATTTATTTATATTTTATCTACATATATATATGGATATATATATAACGGAGACCCTGGTATAACATATATGTGTATATATATTATACCAGGGACTCCGTTTTCAAGAAAATCGACATTAAAGTTTGTTCATCTTTATAAAGGATTTAGTTGTCTATTCTTCTACCGCAGTTGCCTTCTTGATCAGATAGTGTTTACAAACATAGACGATGACGGATAAAAGAAAAATGTTATTCCAAATCTTTTTCTTATTTTCTTACACAGAATCATCCCCTGCTCGGTTCTGCTACGCGAATTCCGGACCACCCTGTTTGGTCTTTTATGTCTCCCTCATTTTATTAGGGTCCGTAAAACGGAAGGGTATTAAAAAAGTAATTGACGTCATTCAATTTAACTTCCCAATTTTAATTTGATTAAATAAGATACTTTCGTTTTATGAAATTTTTGTATTTGTTGTCCAGCAATCAAAATGTTAAAGTGCCGCTAAAAGTCAATTTTACCGTTTTCTGTAATCGTCGATTACCATGAAAGCGAACACATACGATAAGTGTCAATTTTCATATTCGAGTAGGAATCTATCGAAGACTAAAAATTCACTCGATCACACAACGCGCGTAGCTACGAACGAAATCGTAGTGCAAGCGGATTAATAACGCTTAATAGTGCTTAATAATGCGATTAATGTCGCTGTCGGCTTACAGAAAAGATAGGAATATCGGTGTCTTGAATGTTGACGTAATATTTGGCGCAGGTGCTCGATTCAAGAATGGATATAGACGAGGAAACTATGGTAGAAAGGCAGACCACGGTGATGGAGAACGTTTGCATAACTCCGAACGAGTATTACGGGCTGGTGACTGCGGTGGCAGTGCTCGTCGTGCTTCTAGCATCGGTGGTATGCTTATCCATGCTGATTTATAGGTATGTTCGCTTGGTGACGCAGCGAATCCGTCTCTGTGTACGAAACTGAACCGGCCGACATGAACTGTTTTAGAAAATACGCTTACGCAGTGATTACGAAGAACCGCAGAGTTGACAAAGCGTGCAACCGTAGCAGTCATTCGGACGATGCCTACACCAGTCGGGCGAATAACTTCTCATTCTTGCGCAGTGGACTTCAGAAACCATTTCAATCGACGTACGTATCCGTGACTTCGTTAACACGTAGACCCGTCAAAACGACGGGTTCGAGTTTCTTTAACTCTTAGATTACTGAAATTGCAAAAATACATTCATGAGGAATTCGTACGATAAATCTGGGCAAGCATTACAATCAAAATCGGAACAAATACATATGTTATTGTTGCTTTCGTGAAGTAATATAATATAGTATAATCACGTTTAGTACGCCGCGTTAACCTGGCGTTAATGAATTTATTTGAAATTACGCAGATCTGAAAATATTAAGTCGCTTTAAGACATGATTCGTCGTGCCACGCGGATCGTTTTTATAGAAAATCAAGGCAATCGCCAATAAAAGGACAGCGATCGCTAAAATTCCCACAAAGTCAAAGCAATTTAATTCGTTAAACCGGAACTAGAAAGTTAAAATTTATCATAGTGTGTATGACATTAGTACTCTTTCGCATATGAAACATCCTAGTCAAATTCAGTTCGTTCGAATATATTTCGATGAAAATGAATTTGCAAGATTGGTCAAAAATTTGTGTCACCCATATTTGACCGACGCGACGGTCAACGTGTTAATATGAACACATAGTAATGCTAGAATAAAAACGGTGACCTAACTTTTTTGCTTCCAATTTTTTGCCACGATTCGAAGGCAATTCGGAGACCACGTGACACGATTCGAAAGCAATTCCGAGGCCATATGCCACGATTAGAAGACAATACGGAGGCCACATAACACGATTCGAAGACAATTCGGAGGCCACGTGTTACGATTCGACGGAGTTTGGTCACGTACCTTGTAGCTCCGCGGTTTTTCTTACCTGACTCACACCCAAACAGACCATTTTGTGTTGACTTCCGGGAATTCGTGTCGCGTGCCGCATCACATGCTTGACCGACTCCGTCGACTCGACTAGCACAGAGAAATTCACGGCAACTCGAAACTTGGTATTTTTTAGCATGAATATACAAGAAGATATTTCGGTGCTGTTTCACGACAGAATCTCAACTTTTTAAAATGGGCCTTCGTTCTAGAGAAAAATCAATTAAAAATTTTGCTCTACAATTAAGTGGTAACGTCACAGTTGCGACTCAAAAGTGAAGCACTTCTCTAACTATTTAATATAAATAAGTAAATAAATAAACAGGCAATTCACTTATCAAAAACATTTATTTTTTTTATTAGTTTCATTCAAAATGGCGACAGCAAAGCGGTCGAGTATAGTATGTCTCTTTCTGGGGTTTGCAACATAAGCATTGTTTTTTGTCTAGAATGAAAGACCAATTTTCTTCTCAATCTACATTAAAATAGCTAGAAAAAATATATAAGGGATTTTGAATATATTGACTTGGACAGAAACGATGAACACTTGAAGACAAAACTTCATGTCTACTAAAAAAAAATAACCACACATTAGTCAAAAAACTCTTACATATGATTTCTATCCAAAAATCAATTTTTTTTTTTAATTCCGTGCATCCTTCTCAAGCTATTTTAACGTAGATGAAGCAAAAAAAAATGGTTCGTATACAAATTAACAACGAATTAACAAGAGATTGAATTTTCTCTGATGTGTAAAGTAAAAGTTAATGCGTGATGCATAATCTCCCCGATTATAAAGGAGAAACGACAGGGCAAGATATTTTTGAAACATTATGGTTAACACGTTCCATCCCACGTGTACCGCCAATGGTACACGCTTATACAGGGTGTCCAAAAATTATGGTACTTCCGGGAAATGAGAGGTTCTAGAGGTTATTTGAAGTAACTTTATCCTCAGCGAAAATGCAATCCGCGGCTTTGTTTACGAGTTATTAACGAAAAACAGTGACCAATGGGAGGCGAGCTTGGATGGCGCGCGGTGGCCGAACCAACGAGCGCACGGAGCTCGGTTTCGCTCATTGGCTCGGTCCCCTAGCGCCGAGCGAACTCGTCCCACATTGGTCAGTGTTTTTCATGAATAATTCGTAAACGATGCCTCGAAGAAAATTTTTGTAAAGGAAAAAGTTGCTTCGAATAACCTCAGTAATCTCTAATTTCCCGGAAGTACCATAATTTTGGGACACCCTGTATATTTATTTAATGCTTTGAAAAAAGATATACTTTATAATACGTTTGAGACTGATGAATATGTTTCCTCCAAAAGAATGAGACATTACATAAATGCGGTATTTAACGAAGCAAATAAACTTGTTTCATACAAAGGTTCATAATTACATACAATATTACGCACAATCGTTTGTCAAAATGTCAAATGGCCCGAGCGAATGGTCGAGCAAAAACGGCTTGACACGGAACGTGTTAAAAATGAAATTAAGTTAAAAAGCATACTCCTTATTAAATGGATCACTCTGTACATATAATTCCACTCTCGAAACAATCTGTGACATTTACAACGGGTCTCCGAAAATTTTTCGATCCAACGGTTTGCCTCTAAAATATATGTTCGACCAGCACAACGTTTCTCTAGAAATTTGAAAAATATATTGCACGTGTAGGTCGATCTCCAGATCGGTGAGCAACGTGATCGGTCAACGAATGGTAAGCGGCTCGTCGACAGGTTTGGAGGGCGCTGTCGGATTGTCATCGAACAGAAGGACCGGCTTCGATCCCAGTGAACCGATTTACACCGATCCATCACTTTTCGAGGTTGCTCGATGCTCATCCCCCAAACCCGCACTCAATGACAACTTCCACCTGATGTAGGGAAACTCGGAAGGATCGATATGTTCGAACGTAATCAAATTGCAATTTCTACGAAAACCAAAAATTATATTTAAAAGTTAGGTATAAAAACTTTAACGACCAAAGTATTGTTGCACATCTTCGGTATACGAGGTATTTGATCTCAACGGTATTACTCTTTGTAATCAACTGCGTAACAATCGTCTAACTCGGTCTTAACCTTCATCAATTGCATTTTTAAATAACTCATTATGTTTATTATGTCTCTCTTCCCCTTTTTCGTTCCCTGTCTCCAAATATGATGATCGCAGTGCTAGTCAAATTCAATGATCACCAACAGCAACGACTGCCGTGTCAATAAATTGACAATCTTTCGTTTTAATACTCGCATCAATCATGCATTGAAATCATCGTAATCTTCTAAAAATTTAATTGCTACTCGTGATTTCCATGATAACAGTCATATACATGCACGAGCACTATGATCATGTATTTGTTAATTTACTCTAAAACAATGCAAAAACTGTTTCGAAAGAAATATTTGTTACTATCTGCGAAGCGTCTTCCATGTTACACGATGCATATTTCTTCGATCAAAAGTGGATTAATGGATCGTTCAATTTTGTCTTTTATCTTTAGAACTAATTATACAAAAATTCATCAAGTAGTTAATGTTACGGACTTGTATTTATTAAGATTATGTTTCAATTGTAGCTAGAAAAAAATAAATAGATACTATACAGAAGAGAAGCAGTTTTCCTTTATTTCCGAGCGGAGACTGTTCACGGGTAATGGGTAACAATTATTATGTTAATCTTGTTTCATTCTATCGAGCTTGTACGTGAAAAGGACCATCCTGAGTCTAGCCTCCTCTTTACGATAATGGGCCTCCTCCAGCTTAATTCTGGCCTCCTCTTTCAACATGGCGGCGATGTCAACTTTCATTTGCGCTTCCGAAAGGGCCAACACATGCAACTCTTCCTCTCTATGAAGCGATCGCTTCACTTTACGAGGTTGATCGTGAACAGAGAACGGGGGCGACGCCGCTGTTTGAGTAGCGTTCGACTTGAAAATCAAACGGCATCCCTCCGGCGTGTTCTCCTTGTCCAACCTGTTGGCGATCGGAGAATCCGTGGGCCTCGTTGATTTTTCCAAATAATCTGCCAACAATCCGTGCGACGACAGATTCGAATTGATTTTATTGGAAACTGAATCTGAATTAACATTTGATACAGTGAGATTGAAATACGATCTCTCTTCTATAAATATTACGAGCGATCAAAATAGAATCTCCCGCGCGTATAATTGCTATAAGCGACTGAAATAAATTTTTCTAAGTGAAAAAATAATAATTGTCACACAATGACTTTCTTCATATTGACTGTAGCAGTGTGGGTGGTGCCTGTTAGTGTATACAGGGTGTCTCATAATTATCTTAACACCTGCGAAGGGATGATTCCTGAGGTCATTCCGAGTAACTTTTTCCTTAGCGAAAATACAATCCGCGACTTTGTTTACGAGTTATTAACGAAAAACAGTGACCAATGAGAGGCGAGATCTGCTAGCGCGAGGCAGCGCTTCGTTGGCTGGGCCGCTTCGCACCGCTCGCCGAGCTCGCCGCTCATTTGCTCACTGTTTTTTGCTAATAACTCGTAAACAAAGCCGCGGATTGCATTTTCGCTAAGGAAAAAGTTACACCAAATGTTCTCAGGAACCCCTTATTTCCGGATTGCGAGACATTTTTGGGACATCTTGTATATCGAATAGTGAATGTGGCATATTAATTTTTACACCATTTTGGTTTCCGTGAACTAATTTCTGAAAATTTATGTTTATTTTATGTTATTTATCTCTGTATATATTAATCTACGTGAAAAATCTCTGTTTGTTGTAATGTGTTATTTATCTGTACATATTAATCTGTGTGAAAATCTAAGATTGCGTAAACGTCCGTGATGTGTTTGCCATACGGTCTTTGGTAAAAAGACAAAGGAATGTAAAGTGGGGAGGAGCACCTCACCTGAATCTTTACTTTCATCTCTTGCGGTTTGTTTCGGGGGCTTCAAAGTACAAACGCTTTGCAATGTGAATGGTTCCGATTCTTTCGGCTCAAATACGACATTTGGGGGCAATCCCACAGTTCCGGTTGGTATCGGTAGCTCCGACAAAGGAGATCTACTCTCCCAGAATTTAGAGCATGAATGATCCTTAGACAGATGGCAGAAACTTTTTGAAATATTTCTGGAAGAACTCGGATCATGTACAGGCACTTCTGTGTTCGTTGCATTTTTTTTCGAAAAATAGAATCAGAGAGACTTATGAGAAGGGATTTTCAAAATCGGCACGGTGGAAGTGGAGAAAGTTTAATATTATTATTTAAACCTAACTATCTTTTTTACTAGTAAAAGCATCGAACCTTAAACGCGACTAATGTATATTGTTTATAAGAATAACACAATTAGAAATTCGGTAAAATGTTTACTAAAAAATTTCACATAGAAACCGTTTCTATAATTGCAATAACTGTGAAAGAAACAATCGGAAACCAGGCATTATGATTGATTTGGTAGTTCTGATATTGTGTAACAAAAAAAGGAAATTCATTCTTTGGCCGAATGAAGAACATTGCGTTTTCTTAAATTGATACTAAAAAGTAGAAAATAAACTGCACGTCTGGAATATTACATCACTTAGTTTAATGTTTCCGCACCGAATTTGTTCTATACATATATCGATCACAGAAGCTAACAGTAAGACGCTTGTTAAGCTTGCACAACTTTTATTTAATTAGAAATAACATTTTCAGATCTGTTATTGTACAAGTTATTTGTTAAATGACAAATTTAAAAAGTAAAAATTATTCATAAAGAGCGTTCAAAATAAGATGAAATAAGAGATAAAATAATTCTAATGTTCCCAGAAAGCATGGGATACTAGGGCCATCAGGCGGTGAAGAATATAAGCTATTCTATGCAGTTCCTGAGGATACGCAACCTGTTATTCGCCTGTGTACTTTATTAAATTAGAGATATGTACACTTTTCTATAAATCAATTTCAATAAAATAATTTAAAATCAATATAAATGTGCAAATTGTTTTCATTATTAACAAACGTTGATAGAAACAATTGGTACAAATGTTATTAGTTCAAACACACCTATTTATTATGCATTAATTACTCTCATAATCGTTTAAATAAAAGAATTATAAATGAAGAATATCGATCTAATAAATAATTGAAGATACTTGAAAATTATATCGTAATTCCATTGAACTCTTAAAATCGTATCTTTAGCCGATAAATAAAACTATAGTGATATTTTATTTATATACATACCGCAATGGATAATTACATGATAAGAAATGTTCTCTTATTCTTTAAGAAGTATTAAATTATAAGAAATTCACACACACAAAATCCTGAACTTCAAAAACTTACAAAATTTCTCACAGAAAGTATCCTAGTAAAAACAATTTACATGCCATACTACATTACATCGCATTACAGAATACAAAAAAAAATTTATCGATATAAAAAATAAACTAGATTAGGGAGTGATAATTACCGCAACTTCTTCTCTTCCCGGTTACGTTTGCAAACTTTCATATTTTCCCAACAGCGTCTTAATTGCGCAGCCGAACGTACACCTTGAGGACCTACCATTAAGTTGTATTCGTCGGCAAGCTGAGACCAGGCCGATTTTCGTTTACACATCGATACAGGATCGGACTTTTTTTCCTCGATGTCCTCGTATTTATTTATCAACGTTATCAATATCTCCCGCTCCTCAAAACTGTACGTTTTTCGAGTGCTCTTCAACGACGAAGCAGCCATTTTAGTCCAATCAAATGCTAGACTATCGTAAGATTCTTCTATTGTTTATTTCACGGTGAACACACGTGAATGCAAATTCTGCAGTAGTATTATTACGTTTATATGTATACCCAAAGGCAAAAATATTGCCATAAAAACAAAAATAAATAAATCTGACAAGACGGTTTTATATCAATAATAATCAAAGATATAAGGCAATAGTTTTTAATTAAGTTTCAATTGCAAATCGATACGTTAGATTGTACATATATAAATTTATACGACCATCCGTTGGTACTTGTAACGTATATCACAACCTTCAAATAATCTCAATATCCTGTCGAGAATTCAATTTCATATGTTCTTTAGATATATTAAAATATAAAGGAAATCACTGCCAAAATCACAAGACAATTAATTAATTTGATTTCGCTGATGGAAAAGATAGGAAATGAAAATGAGGCGAAGTTCGTAGATTTTTCGAGTGTTGGCGCCAGGGTATAGCAATCTTCTAATGGCAGTGTGTTCAAAATACAACAAACATGCACAGGATATCGTGAAACTACTGGAGACGTTGGATCAAGTGATATTGTGGTGATCGAAGTAATTGTTATAAAATGAAACGGCATGTTTCATCTGATGCGATTCCTTAGCGGACTTTTGTTGCTTTTTCTCTTAATACCGCTGGGCAATGGTGCGGATAACACGTATGAAATTGACTGCAGTAACCTACGAATGGGACAGTACATCTGTCCTCATCCCGATTATGATTTCATAGACCTGGAAACGCAACAACCGAAGGGTTGCACCAAGGAGAATAAGGCCAAGGGTGAAACAACTTTCTCTTTGAATCTATTGTTCCTCTAAAAATTCGAAAAATAGTGTGACATAACCTATACAGCCTATCTGTTATTACGAAATCCGTAAACGTAGCGATTCTTGTACTTTTATTTTTATCTATATCGCCAATAATTTCACTTTCACATTCAGTTTCATTTGAAATTTGTAATGTATCTATCTTGTATCACAGATCGTAAAAATGTAATTCATGTACTTATTATGTGCTTATCAGTGTTGTGTCTGGCAGCAGATGGCCTCATTTGTACAGAAACAAAAAATAACACGTTCAAGAAGGATATTCCTTGTAAATGGACGTGAGTACAAGTTGTTACACTAATGTTTTAATAAACATCGATAGTCGATTGGTGTGATCGAAGTAGTCGTACTACGTTGTTATGTTCCCGTCGACCTTTAATTTCCAGGAAGTAATTTTACGTGAATTAATTTAACATTATCTTTTCACAGAAATGGATATTCCTTTGCAACATCATTGTTACTCTCCATATTTCTTGGCATGTTTGGAGCAGATAGATTTTACCTAGGGTATCCAGCACTGGGTCTACTTAAGCTGAGTACTTTGGGATTCCTCTTCCTTGGCCAGTTTGTCGATGTTATACTTATAGCAACACAAATCGTAGGACCTGCAGATGGTTCGCACTATGTGATACCATATTTTGGTGCAGGGATTCATATCATAACAAGTAATAACTTTACGTACAGAGTAACACAGTACGATTGCTGAAACAACTCTAACAGTTGATAAATGAGAATTACTCCATATGGAAAAAAAAATTGTACAGTCCCTGCTTTTATCACGAACAACGATATGCAATCCTAGAATTGGGTCCTATTTCAACATACCTGGAAGCAAATTACTGTGTATGCTATTTTAATGAGCAAACAAAACAAATCACCTTGTAGATATGTAATTCAACGAAACATTGTATATACAGATTTGTTACTGACTTATATCTATTGCCACTATAGTCGTATAATAAATATTTGTTTTCATTTCTAAGTTTCTCACTTTTCCTTGCACCATTTTCCCAAAAGTTATGCCATAACAAACATTGCGTTTGTATCTTTGTACTTTTTAGTAGCATGTATTATGAAATCTTGATTGCCCTCGAATGCATATCTTTTTTATTAAATCATAGAACGTGCTTGCGGACGCGTTCTGCTGTGTTTGATTACATACAAACTTTAATTACAACAACAACGCAAAAGATTTTATTCCATCACGAGAATACATACTTTCCATGAAATAATTAGTGGATCTGGTTGCTCGCATTCTTTCGTTGTCGAAAATGACACGAAGTGACGTTAATCTGCCGCTTGGATTTATCACGCGTAATTATTATCAAGCACGTCTTTGATATAAAAATGCTCAAGCGCGCAGTTATGAGAGTCATAAAACTTAGGCGACGACCAAAAACCGTATACGCTGACTGTCAAGAAACCTGATCGGTGCTTAGCAATCAGTTAGCATAATCACCCAATATGAGGAACTACACTACACTTCTGTTAATTCTGCGAATTATTTCGAGCAGTGTTAATCAACCAGTAGAGAATCCATTCGTAAGTGCTATCTTCCCTTTTATTTTTATAACACATTTAATACATTAAAAAATAATAAAAGCTCATTCAATTAAACGAAATAATCTACTCCTGAAAATCTCTATATTTTTACTATTGTTGCTATAATATTTTCAATATAATGATTATTGCAGGACTTTGATGATAATAGTATGGACATTCAGAGCCAGATATACAGATATAAGAAAGATTTGAACTCTCAGCCACCATTTTGCAGTAATACCCAATACTTTGATGAAGAGCAAAAACGTTGCTTAGATATAATTGGAGGTGGTACACTACTTTATGTGAATAAGACGAAATCGTGTGGTGTAAATATCTTGAAGCCCCATTGCAGCAATCCTAAACACTATTACATTTGTAAAAAAAATGAAACAGTCCTGGCTCAATGTGGAGAAGATCAGTATTTTAGCTATCGTTTGCACAAATGTGTTCACGTAAATCATCAGGAAGAAGTCACTGAACGAAGCCATCCTGATCAGCAAACATTTGATTCTATAAAATTGCCTGCGTGCAAAAAATCTGGATCATTTCCGGTGCCGAACGATTGTACTTTATTCTTCACTTGTGAAACTAATGGTCGCCGGATGTCCCAAACTATTTTTAGATGTCCTAAGACTATGGTTTATGATGCAGAAACAGAAATGTGCAGTGTTTCCGCTATATGCGATGATACGTACTTAAATGCATCTTCCATATGCGAACCTAAAGAAGAAGGAAGAATAAGTGTGTTACACCGAGAACATGAACCAGATGACGAAGAATTAAACGGATTCGTAACTACTGATTATAGTTCAATCCCCCCAGAATTCACAGGAGACATAATTGACACAACCATTGCAATAAATAATTACGAGAGTGGAATTACACCGACGACTGACTCTACTATGGTACAGATGCCTCTCGAATCTAATGAGTTTAATGACGTCGATGTTTCAAATTCAACAGAAGATATTTTAGATACGAAAAGTACCATTAATCTTAGTACAGAAGCTACTGAGCCATCGTTACAAACCTTTACTTGGGAAAAACAATTATTAAATGAAGAATTTGATATGGCTGCAATCACCACTGAAAATTATACAATTAGCCACGAACCATTACAAACTACTACTGTAGAGGAGTACTCAAGTGATCAGAATGATGAAGTTACAGCAAATAACATATATTCAACAAGTATAATTGAAGTTACACCTTCAAATACCATAGTAGGTGCTGCAATCCCACAAATAAATTTGCTTCCAACTCTAGAAGAAATAAGTACATCTGCAAAGATTGATACAAATGAACCATCAGTAGATTTTTCAACTCAGCAAGGAACATTGAGTTTAAATGAAAAAGAACTTGATGAATATCCAACTACCGAATTTAGTATGTCAGAGTTTACTTCCACAATTTCAACTGCCGAATTTAGTGTGCCAAAGTTTATTTCCACAATTTCATCTACCGAATTATTCACATCTCCTGTATTTAGTAATGAAAGAACAACCTCCGATTCAGATACATTGGTTGATAGTGCACTTCATCTAGATGAATTGCCCACTTCTGTTGAAGATTCCAGTGCTGCACCCATAGAAAGTTATACAAATTCTGCGTTATTCGATCAATCATCAGTGTCTGATATCATAGCCCCTTTTAATGACGCTGGATTCTTAACTAATACAGACACAGCAAATTATGTCGGTACAGAACCTACAGAAAATATGATTTATGAGCCTGACGAGCTAGATGATACTTCCAGCGACATCGAACAAATTGTACAGAATTTCACGTCGACCTTAAACACCGTATCATCACTGGAATCAGCTTTAGTGGCCAACGAAAATAAATTGAACTCAAATTCTAGTACTGATGTGAACGAACAATCATGTGAACAGATGGTGCAATCTTTACTAGCACGACTGGAGAAGAATGAATCGTTATTGAAAGATAAAACTGACGCACCGCAGCAGATTATAACTGCATTAAATGATTCGAACTCTAAAAAAACGATATCATCGCATATCGCATTACCTTTAGCAACAAGATTATTAAATATCACAGCAAGATTTGAGCATCGTATAGCAAATATTCTGAACAGGATTTCTAAAACTCGTACATAGATAAGTACGAGAGAGATGCAAATTTACTTGTATATATTTATACTAATTTAACAAAATAATTCAGCTACAGACGCAAGGAGAAACGAATAAATAAGTTATATTTATTTAAAAGTATAAATATCTATTTATTCATTTATATATGTATATATTTGTACCTGAGATAGTCCAATGTTCATCCTCAAAAATCTTTCGTAAATACATATACTAGCATTATGCATATAATATGAATATTATTTATTTTAAATACTGATTCCAGCCACTGTATTATATTTCGAAATTTCACTAAAGTTATCTATTTTCTTTATCTTGTTCATTTACTAAGTTGTAGTATATACCTCCCTTCTTTAATAATTCTGTATGCGTACCCATCTGTAAGCATAAATTATAATAATAAATATTTTCCTGAAAATTATTAAATAAGTTTTGTTATTTCTTACGTACCTCCGCAATAACGCCTTTTTGTAACACAACAATAATATCAGCAGCCTTCACTGTACTCAACCTGTGAGCAATTACTAAAACTGTCCTTCCCTTTGTAACATCTTCTAGTGCTTTTTGAACAATTCTCTCACTTTTATAATCTAATGCACTACGTAATTATAAGAACAATAAAATTATGAAAGATTCTAGTATTAAGGCGTAAAATATAGAATATAGTTCTTACCTCGTAGCTTCATCCAGAATTAATATAGATGGTCGTTTAAGTAAAGCTCTAGCAATAGCAATTCGTTGCTTTTGTCCCCCAGAGAGTTGCGCCCCTCTTTCACCCACATGGGTTTCATATTTATTTGGGAACTTCATGATGAACTCATGGGCATTTGCTTCCTTTGCAGCTTCGATGACCTTGAAATAAATGGAACAAGATATTCAATAAAATATTATTGGATTGAGACACACAATCTGGATTATCAGTAATTATTAATTATCACATCAATAATTACATCTTCGTCTGTAGCATCATGTTTCCCATATCGTATATTTTCCATAACACTTGTAGCAAATAAGACAGGCTCCTGATCTATATATCCTAAAACGGTACCTCGCAAGTATCCAGCATTAAGTGTCCTTAGATCTTTACCGTCAATTGTAATTGATCCTTCGTCAACATCGTAAAGTCTAAACAAAATCATATTTTATGTCTAATAAATAAGTTTTTTCGAAATTCAATTTTCGAAATTACCTTTCTAATAACGCGGCGACAGTTGATTTGCCATTACCGCTAGAACCAACGATAGCTACAGTTTTCCCAGCAGGAATGTGTAAATTAAAGTTACTTAAAATAATGTGGTCTGGTCTAGTAGGGTAGCAAAATTTCACATCTTTGAAAGCTATATTTCCAGCAAGGGAATGGTCTGTAATAATTTCTCCAGTTACCATCATTGGTGAAGGTGGCATGTCCAGATACTGTTAAAATATGATATGTAACAGAGATGATATTTTAAGGAATATTAAAATGTATTTGCATGTTTCCATGTATACCTCCAACACTCTTGCGCCAGCGCTGATACCTCTGACATAGGTTCCAAATAATAACGACAATTGTGACAGAGACCTCTGTATAGTCTGAGTAGCCATTAAGAATGCCATTAAATCTCCTGGAGAGAGTTGTCCAACAGACATTAAATGTCCACCGAAATATAATGTACAAAGTAGAATACCATTAAGAAATAAATTTGTCCCCCCTTGAAATAAACCAATTCCAAAACCTAATTTTTCATACAATAAAGCACCCTGTTCAACCTCTTTTGAGAACATTTCTATTTCTTTATTCTCTGCTGCAAAAGCTTTCACCTGTTCGAGCAATTTACAAAGATATTAATCTGGTTTATAGTTGTACATGAGAAAAGCTTCAGTTCGTTATAAATACCGTCTTTATATTTTGGATAGCTTCTTCACAAACAGCTGTAGATTTAGAAGTTTGACTTTGCGCCTGTGCCGATAATTTCCTTAAAGTTCTCCCAAACAATGATCCGATAAAGATTATAGTGGACATAGACATCACCATAAGTGCAGTCAATTCTGATGAAATTATTATTACAGAAACTACACACCCAGCAATTTGAGCTGTGCTTCTTAATCCTTGAGATATACATGTTTTAAAAGCACTTTTAAAATCTTGTATGTCACTGGTTAATCGACCTACTATTTCACCACTGCGATTTTTATCAAAGAAAGTGATATCTTGCATAATAATTGATTTAAATAAATCTTGTCGCAAGTGCATTGCTATCTTTTCACCCACATGAGAAAGTGTATATATGTATATAAATGTGAAGAATGCCTAAGAATAAAATTATAAATTACTTGTTAAATATAACAAGAAGAGAACAATTATTTGTTAAGTCAATAACTACGTACTTGTGCAATATACATACGTGCCAATGCAAATGCAGGCTGTGCAAGTTCCAAAAGCAAATTTTTTTCACTCACATTTCCAGTATTTTGACAGACTCGTGTTAAAACATTTATCACGCTGCCCACATACTGTGGGATCCAAATGTTTAATAGAGCTACTGCTAGTGCACTCTAGAATAAATAACATTTTCGCATACGTATATATATATAGTAGAACAGAATATAATATTTATTTATTTTCAAAATAAACAATTTAAATTTGTCTAATCTAAGGTAAAGTCTGTATATAGTAATAAACATGTATACTCACTGATAAAGCTATTAACAACTGCCACAGATATGGACGTAGATATTGCAAAAACTTTTTCCAGTTGAACTGCAAATCCGTGTCATCTCCTATATCTCTTGGAAGCGCTTTAAGTGCTCTGCATTCTACGATTGTACTATTTGATTTTACTATACATGTAGCTATTACGCTTACAGCACCAAACCCAAATTTTATGATAGATGGAAGAGTTTTTAATTTGGTACTATTGCCAGTTACGTATTCCTTTACATTAGAATTAAATTTTCTTTTTGGTATATCAAGTAATTTATATCTTTGTCTTATTAAGGATGTTAACAATGAATTCCTGAAACAATAAATTCAATAATCAATATATTTCATCCATGAACCGATTGTTAAAGAACACAATATCATTCACACCCTGTTTCTCATTTTTAATGAGAATCATAAGTGAAACATTTTGTAATTGAATGTAATTCATACCTTGGTGTCTGTGTGTGATTAAAACAAGGCTTAAATATCACTGTTCTCAATATAGACATTTTAATAAATTAATATTTTCTTAGTGGTTGATTCTATACACTTACACTTGCACTCAACTTATTTCCTACTGTACAATCGGTACAACTAAATCATGTTGATGAAATAAATTACATATTTTATGTTTTATGAGATATTAGGAACATTGTTATTGCATAATAAGATTTAGATAAACTCTAAATACGCAAGGTTAACTAATAACATTGCACCAAGGGCAGCGCCATATTTAAATATTCACGGTAATCTTATTTCCAAGGTTTATCGCTAGATAGCACACATTGTACCGTCTGACCATACTTCTTTTTCTATTTATTCGAACGTAACCATGTTGATTTAATAAGGAGTAAAGTCATGTTAACATATTTTTCCTACTAATCGCATTCATAAACGTGTAAATACTAATTTATTCATAATAATAAATACACTTTCCATTTAACTTAAATCAATTTGTTGCATGTATTCAGTAAAAGCGATTATAAATCGTTTGAATTTCAAATTAGATTTTTTATATTTACACAACTTTCCCGTCTTTCCGTAATAAAAGGGGGAGAAAATAGCATCTCATTGTAGCTTATATTTACATTAACTTAAAAAATATACATTAACTTATCACACCTAAATAAGTACTTAAAATGTAATAGTTATACAGAAGTTTTAATACCGTATAAATTGTATGTATATTATTATACATAATGTAAATTATGTATAATATTAACGGTGAAATTTTAAATAATATAAAATGTAGAAGACTAGTCTTAAGGTATTTATGTACAGTTTCTATATTTCTTTGAACTAACATAAATTTTTCTATTAAATTAAACATCTCAATGGGCATGAATAAGGGGAAATAATAACAGTAAATAACAAAGGTGATTGTACATCAGGATGTATTTTCTATAAATATAAAATATCATTAAGGAGATGTGTACGTGATAAATAAAGTAGATTGTCAGACTTTATAAATAAGAGAGAGAGAGAGAGAGAGAGAGAAATATCATGAAACTTTAACGTGTTTAATTTCGAAAACAGAAACACTGGTAGATTCCAAGCTACGCGTTTGATAAGTGTATTGCGGAGTTTATGCATTTGTCATAAAAATGAGCAGATCACGTATTAACAGTAGAAACATTAAAAATATTTTAAGACACTGTTTCCTTGTTCATTTCAATGAAATCAGTAAGTAGTGTGTCGCGTAAAAATCTTGCTAAGTAAGAAAGATAATTAGGCTTCAAGGTGTCAGTGAAATGAATAATATGCGTTCTGTCCAGGGTTAAGCCGACAAGAACGATTTGCGAGTCAATCGGAACGCATTCAACGGCGTAATTACAATTGCAAAATGTTCGAGCATCGACCAGCCAATGAGCCTGGCGGCAATCATGGAATGGCGGTGTACAACATCAAGGTCTCGTGTCATTGCCAGACTCGCGGAGCACTTGGACGAGTACTTAATACTACCCTCCCTCGTGTATTCAAGGCGGGGGCGAGCGTTTCAGAGCGCAGTGTAATAGCCGCACAGGCAATTAAACGTGGCAAATGCATAAATACACGTTATTAACTTTGCGTACAAAGAGGCTGCCGGGACGATTAGGCCTTTCAAGGCTCGACCGTACACGCACACCCTAAATCTCCTCTTCCATGCAAGCAACGAGTAGCAATTTTTTCGAGCTTTCTCATACGCGGCCGATGCATTACCAAGCCTGATCAAAGCTCGTGTTCCTAAGTAACGCAGGAGAACAACAGCGACCAGTTATTACTCGGAAGAAAAATCCGTGTGTTTTACCGAGATAAGTCTGCAAGTGGCTCGTTACGAACAGGGCTCGCGTTTAAGCACGCTTTTGATTTCGCCGAGCGTTCAATCCTCCGTGCTTGAAAACGAGTCGCGGATACGTGTCTTGAGAATACCTTCGCGTAAACAAGCGTTTCTCCTACATAAAGCGACTGATTTACAATCGCTTCCCCTTTTTCTTTTTTATTCTAATTAATTCATCTAGTTTGACCGCAAATCGGTTAATCTTCCTGTAGAACAGGAAAAGTTCTGCGCGGTTGCTAAAGTCATTTTTAGGAACATCGATAAGTATATTTTGTATAATTATTGGCAATTTTCACAGATGAATAGTACTGATCAAAAGCATGCATTTTGCAACATAAAAATGGAAGAAAGGAATAAGAATGGAAACTCATATTTGATCAATTCCTGCTTTGGAACCATTGAATATTCAAAATTACTAATCAAAAGATCTGTACGAATGAATATTGATTCTTTATTCATTTTTTGTTTTCATGTTATTCATTCCATTGAGATCGAAATTAAACTGTATATATTGCCTAGCTACCAATATTTAAGCGTGGGAGTTTTTGCAGACGTGCAATAAACGCTCTCTTCTTCTTCTTCCAGGAAGTTATAAAATAACAAATATTAACTTATAAATCACAAATATTACTTTTAACTTATAAATTACAAATATTACTCTCAATTTATAAATTACAAATATTACTTGAAATTATTAATCGATCAATACAAAAATCTTTCTCGGACAAAACCCTCGCTAACTTAAAAATTCCTTTACAACTATTACGGTATATTAACGAGGAAGAATTAGCAAATATTGCTAACGAGCGAAGCCATTTAATTCCACCAGGAAAATAGTGAACCTAATTAAGCAACGGTTCACAGAGGTGCAACGGCAGCCGTTTCGATCGATCCAAAGTCTCTGTGTCGGGGTCGCAAACACGGGTGAATCTTTGACGAGGATCGATCGTACCAGTTTCAGAAACCCGAAAAAGAGAAGAGGAGAGAGAGAGAGAGAGAGAGAGAGAGAGAGAGAGAGAGAGAGAGTCTCCATCGTTTATTCTGCACGTGTAACGGATCGCGGGCAAAGCAGCACGGTCGGCGCGTTAAAACTGTTCCTTCGACAAAAGCCATCGGAGCCGAGGTCAGCCTCTTAACCCAGATTCTCCGAAGACACTCGTTCTCCATGTGCACACGGTTCTCGTTTATCGGCGAGCGTCAACGTGACTGTGCAGCGAATGCGGCACAGAGCCCTTATCCCCGGGATCCCTGCCACCCGGACCGCAAGTTTCTCGACGGATGACAGGGCGGCGGACGAAATCAAAAACGCCGAAGCAAAACAAAATGGCAGAATTCTTCGCGACTCAGAAGAAAACAGAAAAAGGGCCGAGAAGATTAAATAGAAAGAGAAATTCCAGTATAAGCGTAATAACGACGACGGTGTACCGTGATACGCCGGTAAAAGAATGGTCCAAATGAAGCCTCCTAACTTTCAACACCCTCTTCGCCGGTAGCCAGCTTTCCCTCCTCCCAGCCCTCTCTCTCCGTCATTCTCTCTCCAACTTTAACTTCCCTTTGTTTCCTTTCTCTTTTTTCCCTGTTCCCACCCCTTGCTCATTCTCTCTCCCTCTCTCTCTCTCTCTTTCTCTTTTTCTCCCTCTTTCTTTCTCCCTCTCTCTCTCTCTCTCTCTCTCTCTCTCTCTTTCTCTCTCTCGCCGGGCCTATCGCTTTCCCGATCGCTCGTTCCGGGTTCCTCCTTTTCTTTCCGCTTCTTTCCTCCGACGTCCGTCTCTGTCGGCCGCGCTACCACCCCATTGCCCCCGCAATCAGCCGACAGAGAGTCGAGTCGAGTCGCGGCGGGCACGTACCCTCATCCGTGAAACACGCGGTGCAAGTGCCGGGGTGGCGATGACGCAAAGTCAGCCTGGGCCAATGGACTGGCTGGTACAGAGAAGGTGTTCGGTGGGCTACGATTGGGCGTGGCTCGGCCGAGGGGTGCCGTAGACGCCGCCACCGACGCCACCGACGCCGGCCCGCGTGGGGGTATGCCGAAGTGTGCCCCGGGGTGTAATATCATACCGCTAGGTGGATAAATAGACGCACGAAACTAGTAGGGAACGAGTGGGGACGTAACGAACGGAACAGAGCACAGAAAGAGGAGGGTTGCCGGAGGTTGACGGCGGTGGTGCACGGGGGGTGCGGGGGGAGGGGATGGAGGCACGAGCACACCGGGGGTAGAAAAGGGAAGAGAAACGCGCGCGCGGGAGGTGACGGAGGAGGGTGGAGGTTCAAGCTTGCCGGAGAAGCTTGCCTGGAAAGAGTAACCAGAGGATGATGGACCATGCTGGCATGGACCGAGGAACGAAGGGGGCGAAAGGGAGGAACGACGGTGTTGGTGGTGGTGGTTGGCGGCGACGGTAGTGGTGGTAGAACGGTGGAGAGAAGGAGGAAATGAGGAAAGGGTCGTGCACCGAGCCTGGGTTACTCAAGGGGGTTAGACGGAAAGACGGAGGGGTGAGACAAAGCGTGTTGGAACAGGACAAGGTAGAACGGCGGCTGCGAGCGACCGAGATGGGGACACGGGGGAGACCGAGAGGAAGAGAGAGAGAGAGAGAGAGAGAGAGAGAGAGAGAGAGGGAGAGAGAGAGATGCCAGGGGAAATTGGGTGGCTATGCGATGCGAGGGAGACTAGACTAGAACAAATAGTGGTTGTAGCCATCCTCAGCTTCTGAGGTATTTTCCACTCGTGCGAGTTGTACGCATTCGAATCCGGCCGGGTTCGCTTACGGCGAACGATGGAACGTTTGTATGCACAGGCCGTGTTGTGGCTTTTGTCGGAGATCATAGTGGTGGTGTCACGTCGTTCGAAAACGCCGAAACTCTCCGCGATTCGGCCCCACCGCAGCTATACCAGAAGGACCAACCATTTTTTTTTTCTGATTACCTTCGGGTCCCAGGACTTTGTCTGCTCGTTCGCGGAACGACAGATCCGCGGGACGTGCTCCTCGTCGTTTCAATCGGGAAATCAATTTTCGAGTCTTCTTATTCGCGTATGTACGTTCTTCGAGCTAAAAATTGAACCGCTTTCTTCTTTTTAGATCACCGTTAAACCGATGATTCTTTTCGGTCGAGGACGCAAGGTGCAATGATGTTACGTACGAAACATAATTTGCTGGCTTGAAGTGTACAGCGAACATATTTACGTTCTTAAAGAATTTGTGAAAGTTAAATTAGAATACTTGAGCGCATTTTTGTTGAACTTAGCATCTGGGTGTATGATATTAACGCTAGATTTACAGAGTACAAAATACAACTGTTTTATATTAGTTTATAAAAGTAACAAGAAGACGTTTATTCTCTGATTTTTATCGTTATTGTAACATTTACCGTAAGTAGATAGATAATATAATAAATTGAATAAACAACTCATAAATGTATCTTTACGACATGAATAATCGTAAATTAAAATATTAGTGATCCGTCATTTTGACGGGTTCCGTAAATCTAGTGTTAACCCTTTGCACTCAAAGCTATTTTAACTGTAAATATATAATCATAAATATAAAAATCATTTTTCTGACTTATAGTGTTTTTTTATTTTATATGGCAAAATGCATTTTATGCATATGAAATTGATTCTTAGGAGTCACACAACATTACACTCTTAACAATTTTTGAAATCTAAATTTTGTTGATATAAAAATTATTTTAAAACGTGATGTAACAAATTTTAGAGCGGTGCCTCAGAGTCGCCACGCGAGCGCAAAGGGTTAGACATAGAAATCAATTGTGCCCTATTTCTGGAAAACATGAAAATGCATAAAGTACAATTTCCTAACAGATCTCCTCGACGCGTGTTGATCGACAAGCGATCATTTTTTCATGTCTTTCGTCACTCAAACTTGTAAAGTTATCTCGGCGATTCCAAGTTAAGCAGTGTCTCGTCTCTGAAATATATTTTGATTCGAATTACGTGAACTCGTCTTTACGCCTAGCATAATTTCACATTCGTATCTCTCGCGGATGGAAGAACTCGAAAAAACAATTTCGCTCGATTTTCGTCCGCGACGCGCGAGTCAAAGAAAAATAAAATTGAACGGAAAAACGGATATCGATCGAGCAGGGTTTCCATGTAAACCCGGAGTCATCATCGATAGAATGTACGGTGCTCGCTTACAGCGAGTCGGCATCGTCTCGCATGCGATTTCGTAGAATGCTGAGCACAGTGTGTAGCGAAACAGGATGTTGTCAGCTGAAATTAAATTTTCCTCCTAGAGCGGCGGGTCGCCCGGCAACGTGATATTGTGGGCGTTAAACTACGTACACAGCAGCGACGAACTCACACAACACCGTCGCCGAAGTGTTCGACGACATTCACTTTGCGCGTTCGCAAATTGTCTTATCCCTATAATGGGCTGGAGGAGAGATAATATCGCAGCGCGTTTTCGTTGCTCGAAGATTCAAAACTGACGCCATCTTGTCGGCGAGCCACTTAAGCGCGCACTTGATTTCGTAGAAAATTGCACGAACGTTCCTCACAATAATACGGCTCTCCTATGCATCATCCCCCTTTCAGCTTCAAAACAATGTTTCTATTGAAATTGCTTAATAGTGTTGTTATCTAATTGGTAAACAGTTTTGCGTCATTTTTCTGTCTTTCGAGAAAGATTTTTAGTAAAGCAGCGTCTAAACTGGTAAAATATTTTCGAACTCTCGAGGCCGTAACTGGTTATTATCTATATGAAAAATATCATTATACAACAACTATTATTTTATGTAGATAATAGTTATAAGTAATCGGAACATTTATTTACTATTCTTGCAATAATTATCAAAATAACAAATTCATTTCGATTGCTTACAGTTAGACTGCGAATTTTTATGAAAAATCTGAGTTAATAATTAGAAATACGATAAGTTCTCAATGAAAATGTCTTTTCTCTTATGATTATAGTATCAAGTTGTAAATAAAGTCAATTAATAAGACACAACAATGGGTTTAAATTGCATCTGCATAATTCTTGTATCTTTTAATGTAAAATTAAAATGGAGTCTCAGGTGTTTTCTATACCTAACAGAAACATCCGAAGTTAGAAGGCAAATATTTTTTTTAACAAAAAGGCGATTTAAATAGTATATTTCGGACTGTGTGTGGCAATTGAATAGTATCCCTTTCCATAAACTATCACGCCGAATATCGTTTGGGCCCATTTTATAGGGACATTACATAATCGGATTCCGGGGTTTTGTATGCGCTGAGGAACGCTCAGGGACAACCACGATCTTCCGAAATCTTGGTTAACGCGACCACGACTAATTTTCCAATCGAGCGCCAGTTACCTGCTCGGTGTCGCACAAATTTAGTTATCACAAAACACGATAGAAAGGAATTCGGAAAATCGGCGAAAGCCTGAACGACTTGAATCAGGTATAGGTTCCACGAGAAACGGGAACATGGCTTCGTGGAAAAGGCACGAGTCAAATTTCGATTGTAAGATCTTTAAAATCTTTGGGTTAGTGGTGCACGTAAAATATTCATGGATGTATGCAAGATCTTTAATGACAAAAATTAACAAACTTCGACGGTCCAAAGAAGAAGAAAGAGAGCTCCAAAAAGAGCCCAAAAAGGGCCAAAATTACGTATTTCCTGAGGTTACTACAGTAATTTCTCCCGAAAACGCCAAATTTCGGGTCGCCGTGAATTTCCTTGTGCTAGTCCTACGCCTATGTAATTTATTGCTACGTCGATGCTGAGAGTCGACGGAGTCGGCCAAGCGTGTGATGCGGCACGCGACGCGAATTCTCGGACAATTCTTAGACGACGCAAAATGGTCCGTTCGGGTATGAGTCAGGTTATTTATTCAAGAAACGTGCCTTCGAATCGCGTCATGTAACCTCCGAATTGCCTTTGAATCGTGACATGTGGCCTCCGTATTGCTTTCAAATCTAAGAAAATAAATGTTTTTTATAAGTGAATTGCCTGTTTATTTATTTACTCACTCGTATTAAATAGTTAGAGAAGTGCTTCACTTTTGAGTCGCAACTGCGACGTTACCACTTAATTGTAGAGCAAAATTTTAAATTTATTTTTCTCTACAACGGAAGCTCATTTTAAAAAGTTGAGATTTTGTCGTAAAACAGCACCGAAATATCTTCTTGTATATTCATGCTCAAAAATACCAAATTTCGAGTTACTGTGAATTTCTCTCTGCTAGATCTACGCCTATGTAATTTTTATTGCTACGTCGATGCTGGGAGTCGACGGAGTCAGTCAGGCATCCGATGCGGCACGCGACACGAATTCCCGGAAGACAACACAAAATGGTCTATTTGGGTGTGAGTCAGGTAAGAAAAACCGCGGAGCTACAAGGTACGTGATCAATCTCCGTCGAATCGTAACACGTGGCCTCCGAATTGTCTTCGAATCGTGTCATGTGACCTCCGAATTGCCTTCTAATCGTGGCATGTGGCCTCGGAATTGCTTTCGAATCGTGTCACGTGGTCTCCGAATTGCCTTCGAATCGTGGCAAAAAATTGGAAGCAAAAAAGTTAGGTCACCGTTTTTATTCTAGCATGACTATGTGTTCATATTAACATGTTGACCGTCGCGTCGGTCAAATATGGGTGACACTAATTTTTGACCAATTTTGAAAATTCATTTTCATTGTAATACATTCGAACGAACTGAATTTGACTAGGATGTTTCGTATGCGAAAGAGTACTAATGTGTCATACAACATGATAAATTTTAATTTTCTAGTTTCGGTTTAACGAATTAAATTGCTTTGACTTTGTGGGAATTTTAGTGATCGCTGTCCTTTTTTTGGCGATTGCCCCGAGTTTCTATAAAAAACGAGCCGCTAGGCTCGAAGAATCGTGTCTTAGCGCAATCTAGTATTCTCAGAACTGCGTCTCGATTCCGACTCCAAACATTTCTGGGAGAGATTACTGTACGTCGATAAGTTAATCTCATAAAATGACAATTAGGTATGTTAAGATCTATGTTATTTCCGTTGCGCCACGCAGTCAGCTCGTCAAAGATTCGACGTGAACAAGGATGAAATAAACGATTACCGACGAGAAGCTTACAAACCGAAGCTTAAAGTAATGTAATTAATAGTCTCGCGTTCTGTCGTGCATGCGGCGAGATAGTCGTATCATAATCCTGGGCGAGGCAACGGTGTCTTCTTCGCTCCGTGTTCTTCGCGTCCTTTGTCCCTTCTTTCAACACAGTTCTTCCGTCCCTCCCCCCTGATACAATCAACCTCAAGGGTGTACAAGAAACGAGGTAGCCATTTATCCGCTACCCCTAGAGTAACCAAGCAGGGAAAGTCCAAGAAAACTGGGCGCTCCGCCATTCCTGTGACATTTTGCGGGAAGAAATTCGCCGAGAAAACCTCGCCTCTGAAAGTGGATCGATGCTTCATTTCCACTTTGACTAAATGAATAGAACGTAGATAATAATAATATCCGAATTCTCTGAGTGAACATCGCATATTTTGTATTATGATAAATCTAACTGCTTAGACCTTAATCCGATTTAACTTCGAAATTCTTTGGTTGGTGGAAAAGTAGTTACTAAACGGTTTTTTTTTTATTTCGAATGGTCGAAACGATGTGACAGTGTCATAAAGAATCCTTGAAAGAAATATGATTTTTGCAAATAGATTCCTACATTTTAAAAATGAAACTCATGGAAAGGAAGAAAGTATTATCATATTTTTAAAATAATCGGGCGGATCGAGCAAACTCCGTGTAATGTGCATACAGAGGCCCGCAAAAGTGTTCGTGCGCCTTTTAAAACGCGATAAGTTTTTTTAAAACTCGACTAAATGACTTGAATTTGTTGAAAATTTCATCGAGATCGATTAAAAAGAGTGGAAATACAGGCGTCGAAAGATTTAGAAAACTGCTGATTTCTTAGAGTTTTTGGTCGAAAGTGTCAAAAATCGTGACAAAAGTGCGATTTTTGCAATCTTTAATTTGTTGTAACTCATAAAAACGTCAATCGATATCTATTAAAATTTCAACATGCATCTAAGTTCTACGAAAGATCTACGAAACGCATGTTTTAAATCTTCGTTACAGGCTCGCATAAAAAAAGTTAAAAAACGAGAAATATTTATCTTTTTGTTTTGTCATTCCAAGTAATGGCAAAATTAAAAAAGAGCATTTTAGTCATCGTCTAGTAGACCAGTTCCTTTGTCATCTAAAAAGAAATGCGAGTCATTTAGAGACCTCTTTTAAAAAAGTGATCGCATTTTGAAAGGTGCACGAACACTTTCGCGTGAGCAACTCGATCACGAAACGAAGAATGGATACGATCTGCATACTTTTCATTTTTGCAAATAATTATTGCATAATGGAATAAAGTGCAATTAAACGAGGAGTTACCAATTCTATCTCGGTAATGAAGTTAGTACGTAGCGTGAAAATTGTTACCAGTCATTGAAGTTTGAAGTGACACGCGACAGACAGAACTTGTCTCGCGCGTAACTCACATTTAAAGTTCATAATGGCGCGAGAGGAGTTTATATCGGCCGCCCCGAAAATCCGATTACACGAACAGATTTATTTTGACTGGAGCACGTGACCCGACAAAAACGTTCCGACCCTTAATCTGTCTCTCTTATTCGAATTGAAATGCAACACCTGCTTGGCAGGAGAACAGATGCGTTTACCGCAACAGATTAGCATTCATTCGGTAGGAGACCTGTCACGCAGCTCGATATGCAGTCAGTTTATTACTTTTCCTGATATATTCAGCGACACGAATCTCTCTTTCAACCACTATGCTAAATTATTTCAATGCACATTACAAAAGCAATAAAGGAGTACGAAGAGAAAATAGAATAAAAAAAGCAAAGAACCAAAGAACGTATGCATATAATTTTCGTACAATTAATATGAATCGTGTAGATATTAATTACATTAAATTACAAATGGTATTGAATTCTCAACATATTAAACAAATCATTTGTTATACAATTGTCGCGCAATTGTATAACAATCGCAGGGAACAATGAGAACATTTCTCCGGAAATTAAGTTTCCGAAAAAGAAGCCGCGTTACAATGTAATTCCATCGACGCTGGCAACATGGGGTTCGCTAAACAATTACATTTTGCTATTAAACGAATAAAGAAGTAACGAGGAACATTGGTAAGCAGTTAAAGCGAAAAATTCGGTGCAGGCACCGGCTGCATTCTTTCGTCGTGCACATTTCAAATGCACGAACAATAGCCTTCGCTTCAGAATAAAAGAGTAAATGTATGCCTTCCATTTTGTTCCCTTTTTTAATTACATGCGAGCATACGAAATAGAATTCGGTTAATTAGGGTGGAAAATGCTGTCTGTGTTTTTCGCGAGACTTGCAGAGATGCGTTGGAGAACCCATAAATAAAAGAATGTTAAGCTTGAATCTCTGTAGCTTTTACCGTATTCGATACTTGTCAGAAATTCGAGGGGGGTAGCTGTATTTCAAACCTCGTCGTCATTGAATTCTTCAACGAAATCTGTCTCAGGGTAACTCAATTATTCAATGACACGCACTTATTATATTATTATTATATATTTTATATATAGATACATTAAATTATTATATATAATATAGTAATATAATATTATATTATTATAATATAAAATAATATATATAGATATGTATTATTATATTACTATATTACTATATTAGTATATTATTATATTATTATATTATTATATTGTAAGAAAAATATGTATACATGCGTATCTAAATAATTTTTGACGTTATTCATTTTTATTGCCTCCCTATATTCTCCGGGCAAACGAACGTAGCGAGCTTGTTTAAACAGAATCATGAGTCAGAATCTGATCTTCCGAAGCTTTGCCGAAATGATCATTGCAGTTTCGCCGGATCACCCAAAAATATTTGCCAAACGGAGTGCGCATTATATTCTAGGATGCGCGTATTATTCGAAGTTCAGGGGCAGCATTGTCATCGTTTACGATGGTTTAGCGGTTGACTTATGGCACCGGCGGGACGTAGTCAAATCGATGATTTTTGTGGCTCTATCCGGTAAACGATGGCTGCAACCACCCTCTGACAAATACGCGGGGCTTCGGTTATGGCTATAAATTACTCTCGATATTAGACCGTGAAACCCGGGAGGCGCGACCGTCAATTTAGAGGGGATGATTTTCTATATTGACTAGGATTTACTCGATGCCACGACGATTTACTGGCATCGGCGGCAATTAGGATACCGATTGTTGCGACAGAAAGATTTATTGGCCCTGATACGCACGCATAAGATACTAGAATCGAGCCAAATTTCAATTATTCGTTGATGCGAAATACGGGACATGTTGCAAAAATAATTTCAGTATTCGGCGAACAATATTGACGGATCTGTTCAGTGAAATTTGGAAAATTATAAGGTCGTTTGTTGCGTAATTTTTTTGGGGGGAGGGGGGAAATTGAACTTAATTTACACGTAATTATTTGATCATGTTACCAACGTCGGAACCATCAAAACAATTCCGTCGGTACAGAAAATTATATGTCCATTTAACTAATTTCCCTCCGTTCAACTTTTTGTATGAAACAGAATTTCATATAGCCGGCCGATCGTTCATAATTTCGTTGATTGTACCGAATTGATTAACAGCCGTTAAAATGGTTTGCATTGCCGTCCATTGTCCCGAACAAAAAATAATACATTGTTCGCAATAATTTGTTAAAAAAGGAAAGAGGGAGAGATAGAAAGAGAGGGGGGAGGGCAGCCTTTAATCGTGGATTGTTCAGGTGAACTGAACTTTATAAAAATGTTATGAGGAGTTTAATTAGCCGACGTTTAATTACTCCGTCTACCGCCGACAAAGACGACCAATGCTGCGGCAGGAGGGCCAGGGGGGGACGGACGAGGGGACGAGGACTAATTGCGAAGTTTTCCACTTCGATTTTCCGAGAGGCTGCATGCTGCCGCGCCATTTCTCGCTGTTGTTCGAATTAAACGCGATGCAGTTTTAAACTGAAAAGAGTGCCCCAAGCACACCAAGTATTTTCTACCGAATTAAATGCGACAAGCGAGGAGCGAAAAGAAGCCAAACGGATCGATGAACGCATTGCCAGCGACCATTCTCTATCAATTTCATTTCACGTTCCATCTAAAACGCATCCCATTGTTTCGTTTGCCTTGAAATATTCCGATTCCGACTTTGCGGACTGATTAGAATGCGTTTCAAAGGAATTATGGTCGCCGTTATGGTCTCATTATTCAGTCGATTCGCATGTGCATTCGCATTAACGTTCGAACGGCGGGCAGAATTATAACTATTTTTAGGATCGATCATTTTTATTTATCAATTTTTCTCAACATATTTTTTATGGCACTCCTTCGAGATACGTTAGTCTTTATGTAGGACTTAATTAAACAAGTGTTAAAGTTAAATTACTTGTCGGAAGATTGATATTCAAATAATTTCTTAAAGTCTAGGTACACAAATAGACCCGGGTCCTGTCGTTCGATCGTTTACGGATGTTTCCTTTGGGTAATAAAATTTGTTTAGTGCGAAAATTTTGGTAAATATCTTTGGAATATTTGGAATATTTTGACGAAATATTTCTTTCTTTCTACGCAGAAGTAAAGAATCATGTATATAATTACAGAAATTAACAAATTAACGGATATTTGAAGTATAGCTGGTTTCATGCATGACGATAGACGCCATTTTGAATCCATTGAGAACCACGTTTTTATATTTACTAGGCTGAATTATATTTCCTGCGATAATCGGAACAGAATGGTTAAGCTAACCGGTTCGATTTTAAATCACCTTGTAACTGTCTCACTATTAATAGTAGCTGCAATTATATTTTAATCTTTATGTTATAAGCCTGTTTCGAGTTGGAAATATTTATTAATGTTGCACACAACAGTGTCCGCGTTTGTGTTGATTAAGTTATAATTTCTATCCGTTAACTACAAAGAAGGAAACGAAACAATTTTGAATTTCATGTTGTACATATTTTCATATATTCGTTGGTGTAATAAAGTAATTAAGTATGTATGAATAGGTAACGCATGAATACGTAATCAGAATTGTTTAGCCAAATCGTGTCCCGTCGGATTGGAAATCCCGCATCAGTTGCGGTAACTCTGATTAATATTCGGACACCCTTTAAAACGCAATAACCTTTTTAGAACTGGACTAAATGTTTCAAATTTTTTCAGATGATCGAGGGACCAGTCTACTAGAATGCTTTTCTTTTTAATTTCGCCATTGTTTAGGATGTCGAAAGAAAATAAAGAACTCTAATTTTTACTTTTTTTATCTGAACCTATAACGAAAATTTAAAAAAAAATGCAAATTGCGAGGGTTAAAAGATTTAAAAAACTGCAAATTTCTCACACTCATTGGTCGAATGAGTCAAACATCGGGATAAAACTACAAGTTTTACGATTGTTAATTGTTTACAGCTCATACCAAAATCAACCGATTTCGATGAAATTTTCAACATGCATATTTTAATCGTAGATTGTTCGGGTGAATTGAATTTTATAATAATGTTTGAGGAGTTTAATAGAGCTCCAGATAAAAGAATTAAGAAATATTAATCTTTTTTTTTCTGTCATTTCAGGCAATAGCAAAATTTAAACGAAGCATTCTAGTTATGATCTGGTAGACTGGTCCCTCTATCATCTAAGACAAATTCAAGTAGTTTAGTCTAGTTCGAACAAAATTATTCCGTTATAAAATATATTATATTTTTCTACTTAAGGTTACATGAAGATCATAGTAATAAATATTATTGGGTCCGCAATGACCTCAGCTACTGTGTCCTAATGACGAAAATACGTAGAATCTCATCGAAAAAGATTTCCTTTACATAACCTCGAAAGAAATTACCTTGAACAACAATCTTTCGCGCGTCATAATTAAGCCGCGAATTTTACGCATCGATTAGGCAAAATGCAAAAAAAAAAAACGAGAACAGTGGAAGACTTTAAGAATGTTTTCATATTCTCCATAATTTATATAAATTATCAACGAAAGAAATACATTTTTATTTCACTCCTGTTTCTTATAATCGATTAAGAAATGTTTATTTCACATTAAAATAAATACTTATCCCTTCGGGTCAAGCATTTGTGCCCGTTATAAATAATAAGCAAGGTTATCAAAGTAAGTTGAACTGTGTCCCGTATGATAATTCATCTTCTGTTTTTGGTAAACAAATTAATTTCGCTAAGAAATGCGTCGCAAGGTGGAAAAACACCGTTATTTTCAGGCGACGCGAATCGCGCTTTTTGAGATCCATGCCGGGCAATTTGTGGCGGCCGATGTCAAGCCGTGGTCAGTAATTTTTGCGAGAACTGAAACGAGCACAGAGCGAGATATTGGGCGTAGCAACGTACGGCAGTGGTACGAACGCGTCGGCAAAGGCCGTAGGACGCCCCTAATGTGGGGGTTGCTGAGCACGATGAGGGGTGCTCGGTCGAGTGTACGTCGACGCAGTCCTAATTGTTTTACTCCCGTAGCCCGGCCGTCCTCTCTCAATCTATTTCATCCGTATCCCCGCAGCTACTCTCATTTCATTGTGACGCCACCCGCAGCGCCTATCATGCGCCACTAATGCTCTAACAGGTTAACGTCTCGCATGATTATTCTATTGCTTCTCACCCTCGCGCGAGCGCCAACTCGAATAGCTTCGAGCCGTAATACTTTCCACCTATGCGTCCGGATTATTCTTGCAAATTTTATACTTCGTCTATGCACGACCACCGCGCTCTCCCTGACAATCGAAGCAATTACGGTATCGCACGGTTAAATTTACATCGATTCCGCTACCAGCATTCAGTAAATTCTCTCGCCGACTCGAGCTCGTCAAATTTTAAATAAACAGAAAAAAGAAATGAACGCGTAGCAATTGTCGCCTTAATTTTAGGATTGTAGCATTAATGGACAGCTGAGATGTTTCTGATTTGAATGAGTCGAGACATGACGCGTAAATCGGATTAATTAATAAGCAATCTATAGGGTGAGTCTCATGTAACTTGCACGTCTGAAATCACTTTCAAATTATGCTTTTAGTGAAGATTTGTTAAATTCGTCGTTTCAAAGTTATCCGAAGCGTGCAAGTTATGTGGTAAAATTTGCATACTAATAAGTTTATCATATTACGCAAATGTAGCCCAATCTACATAGTGTTCTGACTCGTTTTAATCAGGAAATTCTCAACTATTGCCTAATCCATAGTCCACTGATAACATAAAATCGCACTGAGGCTGCAATGTACAGTAATTTCTCGATAATTCGCGCTCAGATTGCGCACAAAAATGGACAATTTGGGAAGAGGAGATACGATTAGCCGAGCCTCGCGGCTCGTTTTCATAGATTCAATTGTTTCGATTCTTCCGAAATTGTTCATTTTTGTGAATAATCTCAGATG
The DNA here is from genome assembly GCF_051020955.1 of Megalopta genalis. Lineage (NCBI taxonomy): Eukaryota > Metazoa > Arthropoda > Insecta > Hymenoptera > Halictidae > Megalopta > Megalopta genalis. Next base: position 19,133,108 of record NC_135020.1, on the reverse strand, counting down.
ATTGAAATTACTGCAGTTAATTAGTAATTAATTAGTAATTAATTATTATAGTATATAATTAGCATATTACGTAGTTAGCATATTACTGTAGAAATTACTGTACCAGGTCGTTCCGGAAGTTGTCTCGGTCTTCCGCGAGAAAATGAAAGACGATTTTTTAAATCTTTACAATAGAAAGAAAATTTTGTCGACACTTTTCTGGCAACATTGAAATCTTATGCTCGCAAAAGTCCTGTCTTTTCTTGGCAAAATGCTGAATCAAGTGGTTTTCTAACACTCTCAAAAAACGAGATATTTTTTCAGAAACGAAACAACTTTCCAAACGATCCGACAGATTATCCGAAGAAACCGACGACGCGTTAACATTAATTCGCTTGGATATTTTGTTACCGGGAACAGCCTTTGAGCCGAAACGTTCAATAAAACCCAGTCGATAATTTCGAATATTTTCGATCAATTGCGAGTTTATCTATGAAATGATAGTGATTAATAACCGAGCAACGCGGCGACCGCGCGAAATATAATAATTTCCGTAGAATAGAGAAAGGCAGCCTCTGGCCAAGAGTATGCGCGCTTCGAGGATTATTAATTACACTAAATATTTGACGCGTGATTGACTTGCAAATTTGTCAGGGTGAACACGGCCGGGTTGCAAACGCGAGTTCTGTTAACCTTTTACGGAGACCGTAATTCAGTGGACGGCGCGAGCTAAGCTTATATGCGGACTTTATCAATCGTGCAATAATAATTATAATGTTTTACACCCCCCGTATTACATTGCGGTCGAGGCATTAAACGAGAAACCAGACGCGCTCGAAAATCGAAGTTCGCGTTACACGCGACGAATCCCGTGCTGGATTCGACAAAAATATTATTTACACGTTGCAGCGGTGAAAGTTCGTCCGAAATCGTTTCATCATCGTAGAATTGCGATTGCCAATTATTGTCAATTACGATATTTCTCACGCTCGAAGGAGAAATCTGTGACACGGAACCCGTCAAAATTGACGGGTCACTAATTTTTTTAATTTACGATCATTCATATCGTAAAGATACATATTTATGAGTTATTTATTCGATTTATATGTTACTTGCGACAATTCTCACAATAACACTTGTTAAAAATCAGAATAAATGTCTTATTGTTACTTTTATAAACTAAGCTGTTTTTTACGCTACGTAAATCTAGCGTTAAATATCAGTGAAAATGCTTTTCTCGCATCGAAAACACTCAGAGAATTATTTTATAACTAAATAGATATCGGATTGGGAGAGCAACGGTTCAAGAACTGCAACAATAATTTACGTAGCTTAAACAAATTAGAAAAAATTGGAAGATAAATGAGATTATTGTTAAATGCTTTTTGGGAATTATCTAACGACATTGGCGAAGTTAATGGTAAATTTGAGTAGCCGAAGTTTCATGCGCATTCGATATTTAATTAATTTCAGAGCTGCGTATCGATTGTATTATTTCTAGACTGCGCATTTTATATATTATGCGTGGAAAAAATGTATAGATGAAATATAGAATAGTGAAATAATGAAAAGAAACTGAAAATGTTGTTGCGTTAATTACAACTTGTTAAAATTATTTAAGAGATGAAAACATGATTGCATTTCGCTCCGATGTCTTGCAATTGATGCAGACAATTTGTATTTTACATAAGGATCCGCGGTGTAATTGTTAAGTTATAATACATTGAATTGCGAATTATGTTTTCCTTTAGAAATTGGATACTCCGATGAAAAATGTTCATTACTCCGAAAATATTGATAATAACTGTGAAACCGTGATATTTCGGTCTGGAAACGGCTGGGCATTCGATATTGCTTGCAAAAAATATTCGCGATAATGATGAAATGAATAACTGTAATTTTAATATCTCTTCGCAGGAATATCGGTTTTTTGTGAAAAGACTATACGAATAACTGGAAATTTAGTATATCCTGTAATGAAGATTCCATTACATTGTATAGTGCATATATTTTATTTCGATTGTTTCATTACGTTGATCGGAGCTGTCTCTGTTCCTTTATTACATTTTTGAACATACTTCAATTAACGATTATACTTAAGGCTGATCATAATTGAAAATTACGAAACCAAAGCGTCGCAATAATGCGTTTATTCTCAAAAGTTAACATTTCATCAGTATTGTACTAGATGTAACAATGCTTCTTTGTTGCCTTCGTAAAGGCAACTGTTTCAAAAGTAGCCACATAAAACGACAGTAAATGGTTTAATTTACGATTACAATTATTTACATTTAATCATTTACAATTTACAACTTAAAATAAGATTTATACAATTACAATTGTGTTATTATACCGTGTGCACTATGTTAAGCCTTTTATATGTGTTATAATTATATGTTCATATATATATCTGCACATATTGTATACGTGTAAGTTTAAAGTAGTATCGATTACTATGAGGTACAGTATAAACACAGTTAGCAACTTTTTGAAAGGCGATTCTTTAAATATTATATCAAACACACGAGGCGTGACTAAAAAGTAATGAGATTGATTTCTGTTCTCGGTATTTGACGGCAGTGAATGACGGCATTCTCAGAATGACGAAAATGGAACAGCAGCATATCGAGCAGCGTTATGCGATTAAATATACACCGCATTGTCCGTAAGTGAGTTTTTCACGAAAAGTGGCATTCCTGTGGTTTCGCAGTTCGCATACTTCCCAGATTAGAGATCATGTGACTATTTCCTTATAAAAATAAAAGATCACCTCGAGGGTCGTCATTTTGGTATCGTAATCGACATTCAAAAGGTTGCAACCAAACATCTGAAAACAGTTTCGGTAAAAGAATTCCAGCATTGTTATCAGGAGCGGGAACAACGTCTCCGAAGGTTTATAGCTTCTCGAGGGGACTACCTTTTGAAGAAGATCATGTAAATTTATCAACAAGTGAAATATAAACACATTATCATTATTTTTTAGACGTACCCTGTTATACGTTATATGTCAAATTATCAAAAATAAATACTATAAATATTATTATTATTATATAATTATAATAAGTATTGTAATATTATTATTATAAGCATTATAATATTATTATTATAAATATTATAATAAGAATTTTACACAACACTTCCTCATCTTTAACACAACTTTTACTTCTGTGAAGGAGTTACGAAAATCTCGATTCCGTGCGTAAAAATGAAGGCGTTATCACGTAAATCACGATACTACAGTAACGAGGATAGTCTTTCAGTCGTCGCAATACAGTAAATTCTACCTAATTTTCCTTCAGCTTGTAAACAAAAATGAACAATTTGAGAAGAAGAGATACGATTATTCGAGCCTTGCACCTCGTTTTTATAATTGTTGACAGTCGGCAACTATAAAAATGAGCGAATAATAATAATAATAATCGTATCTCCTCTTCTCAAATTGTCCATTTTTGTTTACAAGCTAAAAGAAAATTGTGGCGAATTTATTATAATTCTGATGAAAAAAAAGTTTCCACCGGACAATTCAAAACAGATTATCAAATCTATGGACACACGAACCACTTCTCGCTATCAAGCCACCCCATAGAAAAACCAACGCAAGTTGCGTCGAAATCCCCCCGCCGATCCCCCTGGATCGTCTCGCGCGAAGATCAACCGAGCGAGATCTCGTGTCGCGCAATACCGGGCTGCGTACGCATTAAAGTAGAAACAGGTAAACAGAGGACAAACGGAGTCTAAATAAAAGCGTAACGTTATTCGCCGTAGATCCCCGTGGGAATAGACACTTGGCTTTACGTTTACGGGCACGGGACCCCACGAGGTCCCCGTCTCTCGGGGGTGTACGCGTGCACGTACCCGGCCATGGAAGCGCAGTTTAATGCACTGTTTGCTGTTTGCACTTCGTACTAATGGTCGAGCTTAGCGAGATTTAAATTTGACGGTTCGTGGGCACCGCCCGCAGGCCAGCCAGCCAGCCAGCCATCCACCACCGAGCCCCCTTCTGTCCCCCAAGACGATTTAAACTTCGGTCTCCGTAATAATTCGACCGAGTTGCACGGCCCGCGGCCGTCGGTGCTTCTCCCCCCTCCCTCCCGTTTTTACCCCCGTTTTACCCGCCGCGTTTAATTCCACCTTCCGGTGCACGTCCTCCATCTTTGTCCTCTTCGTGGCCGCAAGCACCGGCGTCTTGGTCCGCGGACTCGTGGATTCTTAATAGGTACATTAACGCCGGAAACTGAAAAACTCCTCGCTGCTCGTTCATCGTTTGCCTCATTTTCTTCGTGCCTCTACTCTCCCCATCTCTTTTCTCTCTCTCTCTCTCTCTCTCTCTCTCTCTCTCTCTCTCTCTCTCTCTCTCTCTCTCTCTCTATGTATATATATATATGTATGTATCTATCTGTCTCTTTCTTTCTCTCTTCGTCTATTCTCCTTCTCCCGCAATCACGCCTCTCCTTCCTCTGTCATCGCGTCGAGAAGTAAATCGGTGCAATTTTTCTACTGTTTTCATTTATTGCATACACAGCGCGATTACGCCGAACCGTCTAACTGTTGTTCCATGAACGCTCGAGCAGACCGCGCGGATCTTTAGGAAAAACTCGTGTCCCCGTGGGGCCGTTTACAAGAAGCTTAAGGCGAATTTTGGAAGATTTTCCGGGATACGAAACGATTTTACATTGGTTTTTCTCAGTCAGCTGAATGGAAGTGTATTTCTTCTTTCTTAACCATCTATTGTCCGACATTTTTATTTAGACAGAAACGCAACGTTTTGATTTAATTCGCAACGAATTTATAATTCTCTTTTTCTTTTTTTCTTTTGAAAAATTCTGTCTACTGTGATGCGTGAACGTTTGAAAATTGCAACGCGTAAATTTCCTTGATTATGAAGGGGAAACCACGGTAAAAAAAATTAAAAGAACACGAAATTATATATATATAATTATAATTATATATAATTATATATATATATATATATATATATATATATATATATATATATATTATTATATATTATTATATATTATAGTAGAAGAATCACAGTTTTATAATAAGAAGAATTATAGTAGAAGAATCATAGTTTTTTAATAAGAAGAATTATAGTTTTATAATAATAAGAATTATAGTAGAAGAATCATAGTTTCCTAATAAGAAGAATTATAGTAGAAGTATTACAGTTTTATAATAAGAAGAATTATAGTTTTATAATAATAAGAATTATAGTAGAAGAATCATAGTTTCATAATAATAAGAATTATAGTAGAAGAGAGAGAGAGAGAGAGAGAGAGAGAGAGAGAATTACAGTTTCATAATAATAAGAATTATTTTAATGAGAAAGAGTAGATGTGCATATTTCTTTGCGAGAGCAGCGTAACGAAGAATTCACTGCACTGTATTTAAGAGACGAGGATATAAGAAGCGATCGAAAACTTTCGAGCGGTACCCTATATTAACTAACAATCGAAGAGGATGCATAGCAGGAGAGAGAGATGGCGAAGAAGAGAAGAATTGAAAGCTATTCCCTCCCTAATGCATCCCGTTTTACCTATACTGCACACGCACGCACACATGTATACGTATTCTTATACACTTATTTCTTTCCTTCGAAACCACTTTGCTAGCGACGCAAAAGCGGACAAAAGTTTTAAGGCACACGCCTGTACCTTCCCAAGAAACCTATACATTATAAATGTCGTACTTTCTTATCCGCCACACCGTTCCCCATTTTTCGACGAAGACAGCAAAACTATATTCTTGCCGCTGCTCTTGTGTGGATTGCCTGTTTGAAAAACTCTGCATACTGATCTGAAGGTATAAATATGTCACGTGCCGATACTTCGCCAACATTTATTGCGAAAGTAACAGAAATTCTTTGTTCTCTTATCTTTCGTTTCGTTTCATTTCATGTATTCCTTCATTCTTATTTGTTGCATGCCTATCAAAATCTTGAACAAATTCTACCGGCAGTTTTCTAATAGTTCTCTGAAAATTGCAGATCAACAGTTGAGAATTTCTTAAAAAATTGTACAAAAACTATTGTACTAAAACAATCTCGTCCATTATCCATTAAATTATTTAGATTAATATAATGTTAGTGAAAATTATCGAGCGTCTCTTAGACACAATTCAGTCGTTCGAAAGACTATTAACACTGGACCTGCCGTGATGGTCAAAATGACCTTGTTTCCAAATTGTTGAAATTACGAAGACTTTTTCGAAAAAACTATTGAATAAATTCCTTTATTCGAGCTTACATTATAACTAAAAAAGGTGTACATAAATTCAATCTTACCATATTCTTATGAAGCAGCACATGTTCGTCATTTTCAGAGCACGTTAGGCTTTTAGCGTTAATAGGCTTCCAGTAAAAATTTCACACTGTTAAAACTTTGACTGACGAAATTCTCTTTAAAATTGAATTTCTATGCTAATACATAAAAATTTCTTAAGTTTATTAAGCTTCGCAAGAGGTAAAAATATTGAAATAGTAATCGAAGTCGTATAACTTTGCTTTGCAAGTTTAATTTAATTGACTAAAACACTTAAATTCTATGAAATTTTGAGATATTTTCGGCGCGACCGTCAATGCGTTAATATCAATCCACAGAGCTGTAAATTCGTGCATTAAGCACAAATCTGTAATTTGAATCGACGTCTAAATAGAGTCAATCTGCTTCTCGAATTGAAGTTTATTCCGGATTCGACGAACAAAGCTAATGTCTGTCCTATTACTCGTGCCGTATTTCGAAAATTTTCAAATTCTGCTTATTACTCAATTCGACACCGCAAACTCGAATTCGCCTTAGGATAGAAACTTTCCGACCAAGTATAATTTGTTGAGACGTCTGTTATATACATACAAGAAATCGTTTGGATATTTGTCCGGCCGCATTGGAAACGCGTTGGCAGAAAATCCGCGGAGTGTCGATACACGAGAGGTTTAATTTAACGGGGACGGGTATTCTATCGCAAAGAACGAAGACAAGAGTACCAAGAAGAAATCAATGCCGAAGGCCAGCTAACACGCGTTCTCTTCCTCACGGACGAGCAGCCCCCGGAACAGCTCTCGAGACCTCGACCATGCGAAAACTTTGTCCAAGAATCTAATATCATCCTTGGTTCGCACACATTCTCAAAATTCCATCATAGACTACGACACGCCGAGGACTTCTCTATACTCTATCTGGACCGTGCGAGATCCCTCCGACCGGATTCTTCCCTTGTCTTAATAACTCCTCGACACGATTGTCTCGGCGGAGTTTCGACACCTGAACGAATTACCCTCGAACGAATTGTGCGATAGAATACTCGTTAGCAAGATGTCGGTACGTTTACAATACATCTCTGTTTATGTTGGAATGTCAGCCACGTTTGTAAAATTAGTTTATCACGGTTTTATTACATTTTCGTTGCACTTTGTCGTTGCATTTCCGTTTGAAACTGTTTCCGAGAACGAAACTCGCAGACTGACAAGTTTAAATTGCTCAGATTTTCTTGTTCCTTTGTCTACCGTCTGACAAAAATATTTCGACATCTTTTTCTTGAGGAAAACTCGTGTAATCTATAAATTATTATGATTTTAGAAAACAATGGTCATCGCTCGAACGAGAAAATTCTCTTTAGCTTCTCGGTTAGACTGGCACGAAAGAAGACATCTTGTTTCATTTGACAATGTTTATACTTCACAAGAAACAAAAGAATTTCCTAGCAATATTGTTCGATTTAATATAAACAATTCAAGAAAGCGGTACGTTTGGTTGGTTTCAAGGCAAAATTGCGCTATGAACATAATTAACAGAACGTGCGCGTGAGCATATTCAGTATTAAGGACAGGTGAAATTAAAAAACACAGCTCAATTATTAAGATAGCACTTGGTAAATAATAACGGCTTCAGCGTCAAGCAAAATTTCGTTCTTTTCTTTATTATTATCGCAGAACGAAATTGATGTATCGACGCTTCTCCGTTCCTTCATCTTTTTCTAACGTTTTACAGTGCAGTTCTCCGTTTTCATCATAAATGCATAAAATTCGCGGTTTATGGATGAATAAAATTGCGCTTGAAGCTCGATCGGCAGAACAAACGCACGAACCCGATAGTAAGCTTTAACATGAAGCAAACGTGAGCGATTTAAACAGCGCCTTGATTAATAAAATCGCGCTTGAAGCACCGCCGATAGGACTTCTACATCTCCTCGATAGTATATCCAGTGTCAAAAAAGTGAACAACTGAAAAAAATATAGCTTGACCAATCAAAATAGCACTTGGTACATAAATGGCAGGCATCATGTGTATGAATTCGATGCAGATTTAGCGTCGCGCGAAAGCGGACAACTGTAAAATATAGCGCCTTGATGATTGGTCCAATAATGTTTCCAGCATCGAGAAGAGATAGAAGTGAATAACTAAAAGCTACATCTAAATTAACAAACCAGCACCCGATAGATAAATGGCAGGACTTATGCGTTATCAGGCTCAGTTTCGAGCAAAAGTGACCAGCCGGAAAAGCGGAATGTTCCTGGCCGCTCGTGGGATCTCCGATCAAATTTCATCGTCGTCGGAGGCAATAAAAGCAGGACTCTCTCTCTCTCTCTCTCTCTCTCTCTCTCTTTCTCTCTCTCTCGCTCTGCGGAGCCCACGGCCCGAATTTAAATTGGCTCGGTAGTCCTCGCGGCGCAACTAATTCCGGCGGGACTCGGTAAATGTTGGCCGGCACGGTAATGAAAGCCGCCGGAAACGGTAAAAACGGTGTCGATGACAATAACGAAGGGAATCGTCGCGGCGGCGATCGACACGATGTCCCGGGATATTACGCGTTCGGAAGATGCTGGTAGCATGAATCGAGGAAGAGCGAGGTCGGTCGTGGGGGGCCTCGAGGGGCGGAGGAGGAGGAGGAGGAGGAGGTGGTGGAGGAGGAGGAGGAGGTCGAGGAGGAAGGGGACGTAGGATGGGCGTCAGATGATGAGGATTCGTAGAGGGACGAAGAAGGGTTAGAGGGAAAGTGGGTTGCTATCTTAGCCACCACAAAGCAGTGATAACATTTTCCCTCCCGGACAGAAGCCTAGCCACCCTTCTCGTTGCTCCCAGGTCGATATCGGCATAACGCCGGTGCCGGTTACCCCGGGCAACCGGAAAGCCACGCCCGCACCCTCCAATATGGCTGCCCGTGTGCCCCCGCGACTCGTGCACCTTGATATGCCCGCCGAAACCAGCCCCGGAGGGAGAGGGACCCGACGAGGGACCTGGGAGGACGAGGGTGTGGGCAGGCCAGAATTGCCGGCTAGGTGGCGAGATAAAACGCGAGGGGGTTAGAATTATCATAATATTGGTCATTGCTTGTTCCGCTGGATGAGGCGAAGTAGCTGCTTCAACGGGAATCTTTCACACGCGACACTCGCCGCGACACCGTCGCAATTCCTTCGATGCTCCTCTACCGAAGACCGCGAACTATTTCGCACAATGGAACGCTTATATGGAACGCTTTGCAGGGGCTACGAGATTATCATCGATTTCGTTTCAGCTTAACCCTTCGGAGTCTGATTTATTTTTCGTTCATTTGCGTTATACTCTCGAAGTCAAGCTTTACGCGCATACGCTAATAACAAGAAATGTTGATTTTATTAGTGCAAGTTATCGCTTTTAGACGCTAAGGGCTGAGACATATGTGTCCCATTGGTGTGTTCGTGTATTGTGAGAAAACGGGATTCATTTCTCCCAATACTCCGAAGGATTAAAAGTATCGTTATTAATTTTATATACAGTGTTACGGCAACTTGTAAAAATCAAGTCTCTGTAATGTGAAACTGCCCTGTTGCGAACAACTCCTTAGAAAATAATGGAAGATAGGAGTTACCACGGAAGAGTGATGAACATTACAAATTCAAAGATCTGTAATACAATTGAATTGAGTTGTATTATAGTTTATATTCTTTATTGTAAATATATATAAAATGCCGCGACGCGAGAGAAACAGTGAGATTTGCAACAATATATTACTTTTCGACAGATCGATGTTTCCAGACAACGTAATGAATAAACCGCAAATTTATTAATTTTATGTATTTAAGAGAGAAACGAACTATTGCAATAGAAGCTCGCGAAGTTGTTATTATACGAACGTATGAACACTGATACACCGTTTTTGACTTATTCGAATTATTGGCTAAGAAAATACATATTTATCGAATTTCAATTTCCTACGAGTGACTTGAACAATTTTTACTTTCCATACAAATCCGCGGTTCGCTAATGAACTTTAAATGATTTGTTTAGTCTTAATCGAAAATTATACGAATAAAACAGCAGTCCCCCTGTGTTTCATATTCCGTGTTCAAAATTGGGGCATCGGATGTGCAACGCGGATGCCAACTGTTCAATAAATCGGGACAATGAAAAGATTGAAGCACACCGAATGGGCGAGTGAATTTATTAAAGAACAATGTTCGAAAGTATGGATTGAATGTTCACATGCACTTTCACATGCTCTATCTATTTTTTATTGTATTACTTGTGCCACTGTTTCATAAGAAAAAAGGTCATAATCGAGCGGTGTTTCATAATAGGTACATTTACCTTAACCGCCCGTGCTATTCGTATCCCCGCGATCTCGAATCTACAGCGCGAACCTCGTGTCTGCTTCGACCCAATATTCCTCGGGTCATTTCGTTACCCAAGCAGATCTTTTCGTCTTCTCTTTTGAGATCATGCTCGCAACTCGCGAATATTGTATTAGAAACAGTCGAAAGGATTTTTCGATAGTAACTGCTAGATTGCACACACAGATTTCGAGAGTAAATAAATACAGTAATTTCTCTCTAATTCGCGTCGAGTCTTGTGGCTCGTTTTTATAGTTGTTTACAATCGGTAACTATAAACACGAGAGGCAAGGCTCGAATAATTGCATCTCCTCTTTCCAAATTCTCCATTTTTGTGCGGAATCTGAGCGCGAATTAGGAAGAAATTATATTGTGCCGTTTATCGACATCGGTCAACATTGGGAAATTATAATGTTTATAATGTCGCAGTCTGAATTGAATTGTACGCGTATACATTGACGATAGGGTTCGTTTGAATCAGTTACAACATTTAGTCCAGTACGATTTTATTACGTGTACGCAAGATAATGATAAACTAATTAAAACTAATCAGTTTTAACTAATTAATTAGTGTTTTTTCAATCGTTAGTTTTAAGTACATATGTCAGTTTTTGTACGTACACTGTACAATAGCATGATCATATACTTGTAATATTTAATTACGGTTTGAAGATACGTAAATTTTCGTACGAAGAACGCACGAGGATAAAATACCATCTATGAGCGCGAATCAGAGAGAAATGACTATAGTTGACGTTTAAAGAATTTCAAAGTATTACTATGCTATTTCGAACATGTTGCAAAGCCCCTGCAAATTGCAATTGACGCAAATCCTTTTTCATTTCGCTTGGCAAGCTCGCAAATGGGATTGCAATGAATACATTGCAATATATGTGGCTACATATATATACTAAAAATTGTTTACTAAATTCTATTGGAACGACACGTGTTCCCCGGTCTGACCATTGTTCCGCAAAATGTTAGTTAAATTGTATATTAGAATTTTGCACCAAGTTGTAACTAGAATAACGACTTCTGCCAATGATAACAGCGGCGGCGCCAATGAACAGCGCTATAAATTAGCTGATTTTACTGTTCGTTCTGCATATTTCTATATCGCTGGAAGTATCAACAAATTATTATCTCCAAGGTGAATTGTATATTCGCTGAGACCATTCGATACCAAATGGTAGTTTTAAAATATCAAACTTGACAGAGTTGTGCAATTTAAGTAGAAACAGCGCGGAATGGTCAGACATACAACCAATAGTCAGCAGCATTTACAAGCCCATGTAACCAATGAACGACTAAATACCATTTGTGTTCAAATCGAAACTCTGTCTGTAAAAGTGTTGATATTTGATATGTTTTTTATGTATTTTTATGCGAACTCCAATCTGGTCTACTCTGGACGGCACTAGTTACATCTGTATTTCCGTATCTGTTTATTTTATACTTTGCATTTTTAATGTCTGTTTATTTACTTCGCTATTTTCTATGTAACAATAGTAAAATCGTATTGTTTTTATTATAAAGTAATTGAAAGAGCTTTCAGTGTTTGCAAGGCTTTGTAAATAAATTAGTTTCTCAATGGTGTACGATGTTGTAACTTGTGCCATTATCGAAATCATAAATATTTAATATTATTTATTTACGCTGCAGCATTGTATAAGATTCACTGATCAAGAGTTTGGAATTTTAGGCACGCATGTTGCTGGCGAGTGCGTAACCGTAAAGCGACGGAAAACAGGTTTCTATATCATTCGCGACATGCAAAGTTTCAGTGAGAATTATGTATAATCTGATATAAAATTTGCAATATTAATTTTATTTATCCATCGAAAAGATATCCATATTCAATCTATGATATTATACATATGTAAATGTTTAATATTATCCACTGGCATGCGTTGCATTTCTTGTATTTTGCGTGAAAATTTAAAATGTACTATTATATGAAATAACATCATGTTATCGTGTAACAGTGAAAGCGTTCGTTAACATCAGTCTCGTTGATAAAATATTCTGTTACCAATTTCATTAAAGTCAAAAACACATTGCTATAAATCGTAATTTTAGATAAATCTGCAGTTTATAATTAGTACAAATATCAGTTAATTTGCAACTAGCGAGTGCAGGAGTTCGTGTTTTACATTTTGAAAGCTACTCATTATTTTTTCATTAAATTCTATACCCATTTAAACGCGTGTAATTTAACACTGTATAATTAAACACACTCGCTGCATTAAATAGCTTATTTATCTCTACCATATTATCAATTTCGATTAGATAATGAACTGGGAAAATATTCCGGAATTAAATTGCACTTTAAACACGCTGAAAATACATTCCTCTAAAATTCCAACAACAACGAAAATTCGACTTTGCACTATCTCCAGCCGCGTATCATATTTTCCTGCAACCGTATGCGAAGATATTAATGCGAGCTCCCGCAGAAGTAACGCGAGAGAAACGATCAGCAAAAAAACGAGGCGAGAAAAGACATCAGCAAGTATCCACATACACTATGGGCCAAAATTTTGCAATCATTCGAAACACTGATCTTTATATAATTGCGCTAATATATAAAAAATAAGAACCGTGACATTCGATAGCTAATTACAAAATATCGATCTCTCCTATTTTCGTAGATTATTTTATGAAAATTCGAGTGAGACAAAAATTGCTTTTCCCATCGAAATAGTCCATTGCAACAGTACGTTTTCGCACACTTCATACTACATTTACAGAAGCTGTGAACCGATCAAGATTTTGCCAATTTATTCGTCACACGATATAATTTGAATGAAAAGAGATAATTAAATGTTACAAACATTTCCGGAGATGTGCACACTAATCCGTAATCGTTCACATTTGTGTCCAAAAAAATGTCACAAAAAGTAATTTTTCGTTGGAGGTATTTATTATGTTTGATTGGATACTCGGGTAACGAGAGAGAGATTCTGTTGAAAAATGGCAATGCGATATGATGTTACTATTTATATATTTGTAAAATGGTTAGATTTTAAATATTCTCTTGAATCGTCGCTTAGTTTCCGTTATTGCGAACCGCGCTGTCAGAGCGCTGTGTTAAAAGTTAACAATTTCAAAAGATATATATATATAGATATATTATATATATTATTATATATATTATATATATATATATATATATATATATAGAGAGAGAGAGAGAGATATAGATATATTAATCTTAATTCTATTCTGTCCCGAATAAATATTCATTGTATTTCGTTCCAGAAAGCCTATGGAATGCTTATAGGTACTGGGATATTCAAAATAGTAAATGGTTGCAATTGTAATATTACATATATTAAAAATGCAGTGTGCTAAAATTGTGGATTCTACAACGCCGCGTTAAATTTTTGTTGATGCTTGTAGTCGGCGCTCTCACCTTTTAGTATCTATAGAATCATTTTATTCAACACAGAGGGTACATTCTATTACTTTCAACTAGTTCACTTTTAACCATTATTATTACTTTTAACTACTTTCAACAGTTATTAAAGAGACGAAAAAATTGTTCAAACAAATATTTTATAGTTTTGCAAGAGCTTATTAATAGTTTAAAAAAAATAAAAATAAATTTTTTAACCGATGGATAAAGCTCGTACAAACATCAAATTTGCTTTTCTATAAGAAACCACATATTCGTTACAGAACTATTTGGTCCAACTCATTATTTTTCACAAGCGAACATTCATCTACGGGGTTATACATTCGCCAAAACAAGGCTGAAACGATTGTGACGAAACTTCGGGAAAAGTGGCGGTTCTTAGAGAAATATTGTTCATCGTTTTTACGTTATCTATCATGGTTTACATCGAAAGGGTTGAAAACAGCTCCCGAAGTCGACCGTTTCGTTTCTCGGAATTTGTACTTTCGATTTGTAATTACCGCTCGTGAAAACATTAAAATACAAATAATCAATTCAATACAGAAGCGTCTTTTGAGAGACCGCATTTTAGCGAATTCGAGCCACTGTGCATCCTTAGCGCGCAATCGAAATAATTTCCGAGAGCGTGTAGCATTTTTCCTGAAACTGTACGCTCAGATATTAATGCCAGTTCCTATGGGAGTCAAATGCGAAGGACAATCAGCCAGAGAACGACGGGGAGTGAGTGAGTGAGTAAGTGAGTGAGAGAGTGAGAGAGAGAGAGAGAGAGAGAGGGAGAGACAGAGAGAGAGAGAGAGAGAGAGAGAGAGAGAGAGAGAGAGGGAGAGTGAGAGAAAGACACACCAGCAGGTATGTGGGTAATAACTTGTTTACCCGTTCCGGTGCAGGCGTGTCTGCACGTTGAGGAACGGAGACGAGCGAAGGGAGTAGAAAATGAGTGGATTTTCATTGCAGTTTAATCCGGGCCCCTGCGTCCCCTGGCGTCGCCGGCATTCTAAACGGCGATACTCTCGAAGGCAACTCTTGTCGCTTGGGGTGACGATATTACATTCCTCGATCGTGACGAAAACAGTCTGAGCAATGCAGCTTTTCGAGCCTGTCAACCACCCCAGCGCTTCTGCACGTGTTTTTAATTCCTCTCCGCGATAACCTCTCCGCGCCTTTCTTCGGCTAAATATTTTCATTTTTCTCCGCCGCTTTTCTCTGCCGTTTTCCGCTCTCGTTCTTCTTGTGCTTCTCCTTCGCGCCACGGCAGAAAAGAATTCATCGGAACTGCTTATACACGACGAAATCTAAGCATGCATTGGTAAAATAGGTGTTCCTTTTAAAACGAGTATATCTTTTTACAAACTGGGCTAAATGATTTGCATTTTTTCCAAATGTTAGTGGAACTAGTACAACGACTAAAAATACTTTTTTAATCTAATTTTACTATTAGTTGGAATGACAGAAAAGAATTTTTTGAATTCACGTTTTCTCAACTTTTTTATTTGAAATAAATAAATAATAAAGACAATGTTTAAAATGCGTTTTATAAATCCTAGTAACTTATATGAATACTGCACATTTTATCGAAATCGATTATCGCAGTGACGAATCGATTTCCAAAGGAAATTTTTTAAATTTTCGTTATAGAGGCTTAGGTAAAAAAAGTTGAAAACCCGTGAGTTTCGTATTTCTTTGTTATTCAAGGTAATAAAATGATAGACTCTAACGTCTCCAAAAAAGTCGAGCCATTTAGTCCAGTTTCAGAAAAGCAATATTGTTTTAAAAGGTATATATCGAAAAGTAGAGGTTTAGAAAATTAAATGTGCAACGCATACCAGCAACACGATTCACACTTCAGTCTCTTTGCCTCATAAATATAATTAAACGTGTTCTATAACCTCCTGATATATACCTTTTAAAACAATATTGCTTTGCTGAAACTGGTCTAGATGGCTCGATTTTTTTTGTATATATAAAAAATTAAATATATATATAAAAGTCGAGCCATTTAGTCCAGTTTCAGAAAAGTAATATTGTTTTAAAATGTATATATACCTAAAAAATATATATATATATATATTTAATTTTTTATATATACAAAAAAAATCGAGCCATCTAGACCAGTTTCAGCAAAGCAATATTGTTTTAAAAGGTATATATCAGGAGGTTATAGAACACGTTTAATTATATTTATGAGGCAAAGAGACTGAAGTGTGAATCGTGTTGCTGGTATGCGTTGCATTTAATTTTCTAAACCTCTACTTTTCGATATTGTACTTCTAAGAAGTTTATGGAGTGTCGCATGATACGTTGACGACAGTGTCGCATTAAAGTGATGACTATTGTTGCACTATGTCAACCTCCGGGCAAGTGAACAAATCGTGGATGATAAAACAAATGATAACGGCTAGATTCAGGGTCGAGGTGAGGTAGTATTTCAGAGAGACGTCGTGTGCTGTTTGCTTGTTTGATCTTTGATATTCAGACTGACTGGATTCCTGTGAAATTTGCAATTGTGTACAACATTATGTTACGAATGGCAGAAATAATTAGCGCCGGATCAAAGGTTTGTTTCATCTTACGATTTTTATGAAAATCACTCTCTACATTAAGTAAATGAAAAATAAAATAATTGTAATCTGTTAGCGACAACCCCGTTTTTGAGAAATAATCATCACTCGATTTGAAAACGATTTTTCCATATTTATCCTTCTAATGACGGATTCTTGCAATGACAGAATTCGTTTTTCGATGAAAAGATTTGATAGTCGAAATAAATTCTGCGATCGTGTTTTTTCAATCATTTGATCATACGACAGCGAATACTTTACATAATTTCGTGGAATTTACAATTGTTATGCGATATCGTGCACAAACAATCGTTTATCGCAGGTGCAACAAATATTGATAACGAAATGAATAAACGCTCTCTTGAAACTGTTATGTCAGAAAACATGAAATGAAAACCACGACCGAAGGAGTTTCTAATGTAATAGATGGATAAAAGACACGGATCAAGCATTTAATTATTGCATTACAGGTATTAATTTTCTGTGTAGATTAATATTTCGAATGAACATCTCGATTACTGTTATTTCAAACGTTCCCAGATTTAATAAGGCGTCCGGAGAAAAATCCATACTTTGTTACACACTTGAGTTTAAATTGTAGTCAATTTAAAAGTAGATTTGGAAAATAATTTTGTAAAAGAAGAAATCGTTCTAAGAGAAGAAGGGTGGTACTCTGTTTTTGATTAATATTTAAAACTTGTAATAATAAAGCTTTTTTTGTTCACAGACAAAAAGTAATGAATTTCTTTCAAGCATCCTAACATATTCACATAAAAATAGTTATAACTTGATATTTATATATTTATATTTGTTGCATCTGCGATAAACGATTGTTTGTGCACGATATCGCATAAAAATTGTAAATATTATTTTATATTATTATATTATATTATCTTATCTTATATATATATATATCATTATATTATTTTATTTTATTTATATTACTATATTATATTATTTCATTTATATTATTATATTATATTTTATTATTATTTTACTATATTAATAGCGAAAACATATTCGCTGTCGTATGATCAAACGATTGAGAACGTGCGACCGTGAATTTACTTCGACGAGATTCTCAAATCTCTTTTTATTGAAGAATAAATTTTGTCATCGCGAGAATCTGTCATTACATATAGACAAATATGATCGACTAGATTCCGCGGAGCGTCGAAATTACTTCCGCGCGGCAGTGCGTCTTCGCGCGAACAGCGATTCACAAGGGTCCAAGATGGCGTGCTCGCGTGAATCGTCCCTCTCGTAGCAGCGAGTACACAGTATTCCCCCGATCGATTCGCTATTAGTCTGTTCCGTTTAATGAATCTCTTTCCCATCGTCCTAATTGTCAACTGCCGGCACGTTATTTACTCGAACGAGCGTGGAATTATGAAAGGGAGAAAGCGTCCCTCTCCCTTCGTCGAAGACGGGGCACACCTCTCCCGGTGGCACCCGCGCCGTATCCGTGGTGACAATACAAACCGAAACAAACACTTGGTGGCACGTGAGCCGCACGTGTCGGCCAGGATATATTACATTCCGAATGCACACACACTTGACGAACGATTAAAGGGGTGTACACGGCTGAAGTACCGCGATCGTGACAACGATGAACACACGACGACCGTGGCCTTTCTTCCTACTTTGTCGGCCACCGTCGATGTGAACCCGTCGCTTTGCGGCCCAGATACTCGACATCGACGCTTCTCGCACGGATTGTTCACTTACTTCTGTCCAACCTCTGCTGCTCTCCCTTGGAAAACTAGCTGCGGCCGTTTTACAAGTAACTTCCGACACGAAAATCGAGAAGAAAAGAATCTGCTTCTACAGCGAGTCCCGAAATGATTGCCGCGAGGTATAGCCGAGAAAGCAAGCGTCAATTGGCGTCTTTGCACAATGTTTTACATTTTGGTAAAATAAAACGTTCTTCCTTGCATTCCGATGTCACTCGAAATACAGTAATTCCTCCCTAATTCGCGCTACGATTGCGCAAAAAAATGGACAATTTGGGAAGACGAGATACGATTATTTGAGATTATTAACATAGATTATTAACTATAAAAAATACATATAATAATCGTATATAATAATATAATAATATAATATATAATAATCTCCTCTACCCAAATTGTCCAATTTTGTGCGCAATCTGAGCGCGAATTAGGATGAAATTACTGTAGTTAGTTACTTTCTTTTGTCTTTCCAGCTTGAAATGTTTATCATTCGCATTCTTTTCCCTGTATCTGTTACTATAAATTCTTGAATGATTACGAAACAGAGAAGTTTGTGGCTCGTGACGTTAGTTTAGCGTCACCGAGTACGAACTGTGCCTACACACAAGACGAACTCGAAGACACTACAAAATTAACATATACATGGGACAACTTACGAAAGGTGAACTATTATCACTAAATCATACTAAATTGTAAAGACTTTCACAGGAAATGATATACATTACAGTGCAAACAATGAGAAATCAAAATAGATGCAGTCTTTTCATCGTTAGAAAGCAGGTTACAGTAAATTCTCCCTAATTGACGTTCAGATTGTGCACAAAAATGGACTATTTAGGAAGTGGAGATACAATCGTTCAAGCCTTGCGGCTCGTTTTTATAGTTGCCGATTGTCGCGATCGTACTTCCTCTTTCCAAATTGTCCAGTTTTGTATCCAAACTGAGCGTCAATTAGGAAGAATTTACTGTAGTTCTTTTCAAGGCTCGTTAGAGAGAGATTTGTCGTTAAATGCAATCGGTGGAGATATAACATATAAGAATAACAAGAATAAAGAAAAAATAATAAGAATACTACAAGAATATTTCTGAACAGATGTATGAACCTGTAAATCGATGATAAAGTTGTAAAAATGTCCCCTATGATAAAAGTCGACGACGAAAGAGCGACTTCGGTGATTATGAATAGACGTTATAACTGAAATGTCCGTTTCGCGAAATAAACATTTACGGCGCGTTCGAACGTAATTGGCCGACGAATCGAGCTGCGACATGACTGGTGTGTGCGTGCAGAGTTGCATTCGATTGAAGTGCATACATACTTCGAAATGAGAGCGATCCGTATACTTAACAGTACTTTATTGTTGACATTATTACACGTTATTATAAATCTATCATCTTGACACGTATAATACTTACTAGATCTACAGAGACAAGTTTTAACGGTAAACCTATAACTAAACGTACAATATGGCGGCGGTACTTATTCGGTAAAGGAACAAACAGACGTATCGCTGACGATTTTTCTTTACAATACCTTAACACGATATCAGGGATCACTCGACGCCGTTAGTAAAATATACATCGTTCAAACAATAATTCGTAATCGTGCTTTCGGTGTCACCATTTTGCCTAACTTTCCTTCTCTGCCAGCTCTGTTTCATCCTCCACGCAAAACGAACGTAGACGGACACGTTTGCTATTATGCGTCGCGCGTGGAATCAACGAAACTTTTTACCGGCCCTGTGCAGAAATTTTCTCTAGATTAAAAGTTTCTTGGGGAACGAAGATACGGTTAACGAACGTTTTGCGTCTTCGTTCATCGACTCGAGGTAACAATTCAAACGGCGGAACATCGTTTGCGTACCCTTTGGGTACGCAACTTGGTCTCGCAACTTTCTTTTTTTCCTTTTATTTTTTTTTTTTTTTGTTTAAACGGTTTTCCGCGGGAAATTATACGAATGATCGCGTTCGTCGCGTCGAGACCATGACGTGTTCGTTTGAGGAAAACGCGCGAAGTTAAGAACGATCGTTATGAAAACGATTTTCCTTATCGTGGCGACCATCGTGCGTATCAGAAGCGCACGAGCAACGTAATCAGTTTTGCATAAATGTTGACGATAACGAAAATAACACGGGATTCTCGGCTCGCCTTGAGCAATCGCGAAGCGAAAAGAAGTATCAGTTTCCCGACGTTAACGGTGTCTAACGTTGTCTCGAAACAAGCCGATTCGAACGTTTCCAGATTCCAACGGTTACGAAACGATATTTCTTGCATCGACCTGCCTAATTAATTTTAACGACCGGTCGAATTCAGTTTCGAACACGCTTGCCAAAATTAGTTCGACTATTGTCACAATTTACGCAAACGGATATCAATGTAACAATTATTCGAATAGTACGCGAGGGCTGGAAACGATAATATTTGGTGTACCAATAAGCATATAATATTTCTTTTTTGATTCGCCGCAACATGCTTCGCAATGTCCGTGAAATTGTCGTGAAGATTTTTCACATCGCATCGATAGGTGGGAAAATATATTGAATTTCAACTGTAACGCCATGTTATTAGGAAAATAATCGATTATTTATTGGTACACTTAATACAGTTCGATCGATAGCCGTTGACAACTCTAGATTGCGAATTCTATGAATACATAACATACGAGAAAATACGAGGTACAATCATCGAGTGAAGGCTTCGGCAAACGTTCTCTCCGATGCGGCAGACACTTTCGTAGAAAAGGATTAATTGCTTTTTAATGGATGGGCTCGATAAATCGATAGAGGGTGATCCGATTTTGCAGGAAAATAATCAATCGACGAGAGGAGGAGGAGAGAAGATAGAGTAAAAATGCTTCGGAAATGGGGACGGAACGATAACGCAAATTAGATGTCGTTAATAGGAAAATGAAATACAGATTTCACTGACTACGTTCGCGCTGTTGTGCGTCGTGTGCCTTATCTCACAATTTTGTCATCCTATAACCAGGGAAAATTCATTAACAGCTACGCGCGCTTCTTTCTCTCTCACCGGTGAGTATTCGTGTCCTCGTCATGGATGCGTATCGTCGAGGAGATTAATTACAATTTATTCCATTCTCTTTTCTCGTGGATTTCCGTGCGTGCGTTTCGAAATGTTCACGGCGGATCTGCCGTGCGTCGACATTAAAAATCGTTGACGTGGTGCAGCTACTCTTTTTTCTCCTCTCTCTCTCTCTCTTTCTCTCTTCTCCCCCGTTTTTGTACACGCGATTGTATTCAATCGTTCATAATTTTCGGAGTCGGAAAGACTTCTTTGTTTAGAATCGCGTTAATACCCGCGGATCGATCGGTGAAATGCAAGGGAAAGGTAATACAGGACGGGACAAAAGGTTTCCAGTCATCGAACGTTCGTTCACGAGCTGATCGAATGTTCCTCGGATTAGGTAGACTTCGATTAATAATCGATCCAATAATTGATGGGAGAATCACTCGAAACGGTTACAAAATGATACCAAACTGTTTTATTGCGTTCTTCCGGCTTCTTTTGATAGCGATCTATAAAGAAGAAAGAAGAAGAAGACAATCATATTGCTCGCGTGTTTCGTGTCCTCCGATCGACACCGATCAGCGGTCCTCGATGTTGACGGAAAGATAAGCGTAACGACGTTAGCACAAGTACTTCGACATTCGGAATTACTGTCGCAAAACTTTGGACAATTTTCATCGGGAGCGATAATTAGGCTTCACTTTCTACCGATCCTTATTTACAAAAATATGGAATATTTTCCAAATGTAGCTCTCGAAGCAACGAACCTAGTCTCCGGCGAAAATTTCTTAATAAAGAATAGCTCTGTCCCTCGCAAACGAATCCACCAGATAAGCAACTGTAAAATCGATTTACTTACTTGCTTTCTAAACAAGACGGCACGTTTGTCAATAAATAGTGCAATATTTAACGATAGAGTGTGGCTATTTCGTGCGCCGCTCTCGCACTACAGGCTGATTAAAAAAAAATTGATCACCGTAATAGCGGCAGCTGTGAATGAAAGTTTACGTTGAAAAACTCAACGAGGCCGCGAAACGTTCTCGCAGACAGGCTCGCCAAATTCGTCGAAATGTTCGACCGGTTTTAATCGTGCTGCGCGTAGAAAGGTCGCGCCGTCGAAGAATTCGGGAGAACGAACGCGGAACATCTGTTTCAGCAATTTATCGTCGCGGATATCGTTGCCCGACTAGCTCAAAGAGTTCATTACTCGTCGCATGCTTTGCTAAACGACATAATCGTTCGAATCCGCGAATAGTTTAAGCATCCCGAGCAGCGTGGTTATAACTCAATCCCGCTCGATCGTTCGCCGATTCGAACGATTCGACGCGAATTCCCTCGCGCCACGATGAAATGCTCTTGCCATCGCCGATGAAACCGCTGTACGCGCCTGATGTTCGTTCGTCGCAGCCTATGAAAAAGTCGCGTTGATCGCGCGAACGAAACGGTGTAGTGTCGAACGAAAGAAGGGAACGCAAGGATTCGTTCGAGCGTAATGTTGCGGGTTCGCCTCGAACAATTACGAAATATACATAGTTTCGTCGATCGAATTTGACAAATGTTCGGTCGGACAACTCGTTCCCTATGCGCACTAAATGTCTACTTGACCAGAAAAAAAACACGACGACTCGAGTTTTACGCGCGATCCTCCGAAGAGAACCGACCTTCCCAACTTTCTCTCTTTCTCTCGAGCACGCATAATCTTGCGCCCCAGCATTCTCTCCGCCTCGCTCGCACCCACGTAAACAATAGAAAGCTGAGCAAAGATTTGTTCGGGGTGGGGGGAAGAAGGGGCAAGGGGGGGCGGGGGTGTATTTACAGTGCCGATATTAATCGATCGTTTACAAACGAGTCGACGCGATGGGGCTACTTGTTCAGCTAGAAAAGAAACCACTAATGGTAAAGTTCGAGTAACGAAGATCAAAGAAGAGTATTCCCGTATATTAAACAAATCACTACACTATTGCACTACACTTGATCATTTTTTTCTTTTTTTTTTACAATTATTCAAACATACCCGCGTCTGTTTTTTTTTTACACAAAGCGTACGTACTCGTGACATTTACTCGGCGAGTCCTCCGTCGCCCGTTTCTCTCTACGGTGTCGTGTACCTGCAGAGGATTTCACTGTAATCGGCGACACCGGTTCTTCAGGATTTGTCCTGCGAGTCTTCTTAGCGTCGACAGCCGAGTCGGGACAGTCAACGATCAGCACTAGCAATTTAGTCCGAGGCTAAGAATCATCCCGCGTGATATCAAGAATACCCCAGCCGTACTCGCGCGTTTTACCACCACGTTCCGTTTCGCTCTTCGAAGTGAACAAAAATCTAAATACAAACGCGACTCGAACACGAGCATCGTCCTCCTCGAAGAACCGCAAAAGACATCGACGCCATCCGCGGGATCCAGAGTCTCCATGAAGCCGTCGCAACTAAAAAAACATGTCCGCGATCCTAGTCGTCGAGCAGCGACGGCGCGCACGACTCTACGAACATGGTAAAATAGTTCTCCGATACGAGCGACCGCAGCTGGGCTTCGACCGGAAACTGCGACCGGCGGTGGTTCCTCCGAAACTCTAAACCAGTGGCGAGAACGCGGACGCCTGACTTCTGATCTCCCTGTGTTCCGTCGGGCTGAGGTCCAGCAGGCCGCCGCAGTTCTGCTCGCTGGCCGCCTGTTTGCCGATCAGAGCGTCGATGCTGAAGTTCCTCTTCTTGTCGACGGGCGGATGACTCGTTGGTATCGTCGTCGGCGTCCTCGTCGGCGCCGGGTCGATCTGCCTGATGGGCGGCGCGGTGATCGGCACGGGTTTGTACAGCGGCGGCGGCGGCTCCAGGAATCCTCCGAGCTTCAGGGCCTCGAGGGTCGAGGGCGAGAAGTCGAGCAACGGCAGGCCAGGCGGCGGTGACAGATACGCGGCGCTGGGATAGGTTAGCGCACCTGGATGACTGCCGCCGCCGCCGGGGCAAGGACCTCGGTCGCCGCAGATAGCGAAAGTTGCCATGATGGCTCTGTCGCGGAGAACGTAGTGCGGCGGGGGCCTCTTGTACCTCTTCCTGCGACGCAGGAAGCTGCCGTTGTCGAACATGTCCTCGGCCAGAGGGTCCAGCGTCCAGTAGTTCCCCTTGCCGGGGTTGCCGGGCTCGCGGGGGATCTTGATGAAGCAGTCGTTCAAGGAAAGATTGTGTCTGATGGAGTTCTGCCAGGCTGGGAACTTGTCGTGATAGTAAGGGAACCGGGACATGATGAACTCGCAGATGCCGCTCAGGGTGAGCTTCTTCTGCGGCGACTGCAGGATCGCCATCGTGATCAACGCTATGTACGAGTATGGGGGCTTGATCAGGGACGAGGACATTTTGTCGTTCCCGTATGTCGAGGCCTGGCCGGGCGAGCCGGTCTTCTGCTGGCCGTTCGTCGACATCATTGTGTAGTTCTTCTTGCCGCGGCTGCCGCCGCGGTTCCTCGAGGAGGCTGTGGCGGGCACCGGGGAGCTCGGGATTATCGGGCTCGACGACGACTGGGACGGTGACAAATCGTTCTTGTCGAGACTCACCGGGTCCACGATCATGCTGCTGCTGTCCGAGTCCCGATCGCTGTCAGCGCAGCCGTCGCACGACAAGTTCGACATTATCATCCCACGCGGCTCCATCGTGATCGCTTCATGGGCAGACTCGCGGGACAGAAGTTGCAGACTAATGTTCGAGGTCATGGGGGACCCCTTTGTAATCGCCACTGGCTCGCATCGTTTGCTCCCTTGCGAGAGCGATTAGGACGCCGGTCGCGGTCTACAGGCGGCGAGCATGCGTCTCCGCGTGCATCGATGGTCGAAGAAGAGGATCGGTTCGCGCCGAGGATCGGATCGCTTCCGATCAAGGTCTAAACCGCGAAGTTCACTCGGGGCTGCCGCGAACGTATCACGAACGCTCCTTCCCCGACATATTTATCGGAGCAACTGTCACACACCGGCTCCGACCAGATGCTATCTTACGCTAATAGTTTGTTTCCACAACGATAACGAGCCGATTTTTCTACGCCGGTCCTCCTCTCTGTCATCTGCTCGCGAGGCGTCTCAAGGATGTCGGCCGCGATCACTCGAACTGGCGCACTCTGCGGCTCTGTCGTGTCGCTAGTCATCTTACGGGATCCTCCTCAGAGAGCATCGCAATTCCACGTCGTTCTCATGCTCGCTTATCGATCTTCCGCGAATTCCCCGCACCGTCGAACCGATTTTTAACTGTCGCGACAACTTATCTTCGACCGTTCTCGAAACGCTTGGCTTCTCCTCGTCCTCTGGCGAGGCTTCCTCCTCCTGTTTATCTTCCTCGTGTCGCGGTCGGTCAACGGCAACACTCGACGACGACGAAGTCACAAGCGGAACGGAGAAACCGACGGTGCGGACAAGCTGTTGATTTCCATCCCCCGGTTAACCGGTCACTGATCGTCGACGCTGGCGGTCGGTCGGCGTCTACTTTGTCAACTTTGATCTCGGTCGCGCGAGCGGTGTGTCGAGGTTAGGTGTACGAAATGCGGTCGAAGCTTATGAAGCACGATTGCGAGTGTGCCAGCACTGTGGAGGACCGTCTACGAGGCGAAATCGTGGGTCGAATTGATTCGAAGTGACTGCTTTGGTCCTACATGGGCGGACCAATGGGCGGGCATTTCAACCCCTACCGAAGGGGTTGGCGGGGTGCGCAGTTCCCCACCAGCGGCCGGTATCCACGACTCCCTCCATCCTCCTTCAGGAGAAGAGGAATCGTTGTCGTCACCACCGACGAGGAGAAACCCCGGAGGGGACGTCGGAGTTAGGAAAATAGCGGGATAGATAAAGGGACTTTCGAGGCAGACTGGGGGTAGAGAGGGCGAAATTGTAACACTCCGGGGGCTGCTTTGCTTTGAGCGGCGCGGTAAAGGGACCAGGCGTTACATACTAATAGAACGTATGAGCCGGGGCTCGGTATCGATACTCAGCCTCGAATATGGTCGTTGCCCTCTGGATTTTCGTTCGCGAAATTGTTGTTGTTGTTGTTGTTGTTCCCGCCTCGAAATCGGGCATGTTTCCGAAGAGGAATTAGCTAATTCCCTCTCACACCCCACTCGGTTCAAGGTCATCGTTCGGGTAAAATTGTTATCGTTAACTACGGTTAGCTACCGAACATTCGAAGTGGCTGGTTTATTTCGGATGGGTTGTGGGTGACCATGTTGACCATGTTGAGAGTGACATTAATTTTTGACTAGTTTTCAACAATACATTTTTATTGCAACATATTCGAATAAACGGAAGTTTTACTTGGATCTCCAGGGTGCAAAAGAATTTATGTATCATCCACTATGATTTTTAACTCTTTACGTGTAGTTTCAGCTTCGTTAATCGAATTACTTGGATTTATGGGGTTCTTTAGGGATGATTTTCGGTACTTAGTGCGTTCAACTGGTTATGATATTGTTTATTTATAGTTCTTTATGCTTTTGTATAGGTCCTTATATTTCCTTATAATTCTTTAGAATTTTTTGTAATTCTATATAATTCTATATAATTTGTTATTGTTTATAATTCTTTATAATCCTATATAATTCTTTATAATTCTTTACAATTTTTTATAATTCTTCATAATTTTTTATAGTAAAATGAAAAATCTGAAACCGATCGTTGACCTGAAGTTCACCTGAAAATAAAATAGCTGGTAGAAAATAAAATAACTTTAAAATAAAATAACTATATTGCTTTAAGATCAATATATAAAATATTTCCATCGCTATTACGTATCCTAATTTCTACTAAAATATTAAAAATAGATGGCTCTAGAAGATCATTACAAAGTGAAAGATCAAAACGATCCCATTAACTTGCTGTGTAACCTATCAATTTGTAGGAACATGTATGGAAGGGCGCGCTTAATGGAAATTAAGATTATGATAGTAAGACCGACGTCCTGTATCGTTATAAGAGCAATTAAAAGTTTCTAATTTCGAACTCCACCTTCCGGAACGATATGGAGTATAATATTTTGCAGTGTTTAAGGCCTGGTCGGAGCTGCTCCTCCTATTACTAAACTTCCCGTTCTTACGAACTTTCTTTCATCAAAAATACGTCCTTTACTCCTCGCGAACTTCAAATTACGCCACTGAAGAATCAGCGAAGTAAGTTCAGCGTCGTAAATTTTTCACTTCCTTGTAATCGCCCCCGGCGTTCTACCCCCTTCTCAGACGGCGGACGTAGTCAAACGAAATCACCGTGCATTTTAACTCGCAGCGACTTTATTCTTTCGGATTAGAGCGACGGCTAAACTTTATTCTCGCGCCTGTGCATTTCCGGAATGAAAGGATAGCTACGTCACAAATTTTCCATCCCTTATCACGTTACGCGCCGAGCTGTTTTTACTCGACTCTTCGCACTGATCATTTGATATTTTACTAAAACTTGATGCATTTTATATGTAATTATTAATTACCGTATGTATAACAATGAAACGAACTTATTACGACCGATTCTTGCAGTGGAAATTAATTCTTCGGTTCTAAATTTGTTATTAAACTATACTTTTAGCGCATTAGATAAACATGCAAGCATGTACCCCATCGGTGGTACACGTGGCACGGAACCTGTTAAAACACGAAAAACAGTTCTTCAACAGTCGTTCAAATGTTGTAGTACACATAAACATAAGTAACAAATAAAGTCACTTTCTCATTTATTCACGTTGTCATATGAACAAATGCGAGAAAAAGAAATTCCAGCCCCCCAATTTTCACGATTCGACCAGACGTGTGTCGTTAAATCGTATAATAAAAGCTCTATTGCCGTTCCCACTAATTTTTCTGATATTATCCTCGAAACAACAGCAAACATCGCTCGACTCCAAAGAAAATCAACCGATTCGAAAGAACGAAATCGGTATCGGCTGTGGTCTGTGGTCCCTTAGGCAATAATCCCGACATCTCGCGCGTTCCACCCTTAAATCGATCACTAAATCAGCAATACACTCTGTAAACGTCCTTTATAAAAACTGCCTGTGTTCGAATCAATATCGCCCATCGTCGATTGTCTCAAATCTTGTCGCTATAATTACCAGAATTCGCGCGCGGCCGCGAAAATCAATAATTTGCTTCCTCGAGTGAAAAATCGCACTCGGCTTCCGGTCGGTTCCGCTCCCGAAAAAAAGGGGAACGGAAACGGCGCGGGACGAACGCGGAAGAATAAAAAAAAGAAGAAAAGGTCGAAGTCTAATGAAGAGTGCGAGCAGGGGGGAGGAGCTGACCTCAGAAACCATGGAGGACGTCACAATTTCCGTTTCGTCGCGGTGTGTGCCGGCGCGCGGAAACGTATTCGCTAGTCCGGGGTCCTTGGATTTTCAGCTTCGAAATGGAGAACGATGGGATCCGTGGTATCGCCAACAGAGCGAGCCGGGCTGCACGCATCACGAGTTAACTTCCCTCAGGCAGCTCAAATAGAATCTGTATTACGCCGTGGCAGTACATAGAGCGAGAGGGGATGACAGGGGAGGAGAGAGAAAGCGAATGAGGGAGACGGAGAAAGAGAGAGAAAGGGAGCGAGAGAGAGAGAGAGAGAGAGGCCGAGTGGGGTAGAGAGAAAAGGGATGGAAAGCTGAACAAGGAAGGGAGAAGGAGAGCAGGGCATGACGATAGACAGAATACGATAAAAGGGAGAAAGAGAGACGTCCGATGCAGCGCGAACGAAAGAGAGGACGCGATGGGCGCAAAGTAGAGAGAATCGCCGAAGAGGGAAGGTGAAAGAGAAAGGGGATGATGTAGGGAGGGAGAGAGAGAAAGAGAGGGAGGGAGAGAAAGAGAAAGAGAGAGAGGAAGAGAGAGAGGGAGAAAGAGAAGGAGAGAGAGAGAGGGAGAAAGAGAAGGAGAGAGAGAGAGGGAGAAAGAGAAGGAGAGAGAGAGAGAGGGAGAAAGAGAAGGAGAGAGAGAGAGAGGGAGAAAGAGAAGGAGAGAGGAATGGAGTGGTATAGACGGATGCGTATCTACCTGAGCGCACTATCGGTTCACAGAGCCGAGCAGAGAGCGAATATTGTGTTTACCCATACGCACGGCTTTGCGATGCAAATAATCTGGTATTATTGCACTTACTCCGCGTACCAGCGAAGCTCTTCCGTGACTACCGGCCCCGCTTTGCTCTGCTTTCTTCCCCCACACGTTATATTTATTTACACGATATTCATTGTGTATCGTAACATCCTGTTATTGCTGCTTTTTCCATCGACGATCGCGATCCAAGGCCTCGCCTCGCCGGCTATTGCTCCTCCGAGCTGATCCGATAACGTTCCGATGTTTCCTTTCCGCGAGCCCCTCCAATCGCTTTCGTTACTTCATTAGACGGATACGTAATGTTCTTTCGATCTTTCGAAGCTTTCTGTCGCAGAGAACGATCTATTTATGTATTCGGTAAGATAGGACCGTTTTCGAATTTTATCACCACTCACATCGACCCGTACCTTTTCTCCTGCATTTTGTTTGCACAAATGCCGTTGGTTTTGTTGTACATATAGGGTAAGCTTCTGTTTAAAATTAGCTAGGATAAGCTTCTTTTTCAAATTTCTACAAGAAAGAAACTGTTTGATATGTTTCTAAGTTTAATACTTCATTAAATAGCGTAAACCTATCGATTAGTTATGAAAAATAATCTCAACGGTACAACACACGCGACATCAGCTGTCAAACAATCGAGTAAACTCGGTCGATCGTGTGATCAGCCGTTTTGGAAATGTGTCGTGGTCACAACGCAGCTGTGATTTGACGCCGTTGAAGTTTGTCTTTATGGGGTTTAACAGTCTAAAGGCAATAGGCGATCGCTTAAGGAAACTATTTATCAAGCTATATATTCGTGAGATAAAGCCAGAAGTAGCTGGAAATGTATTGAAAAAGTGGGTCGACAGTATAGACTACTGTGAAGTCAATCGTGGCAGACATTTCAATGAAATTATTTGTCGTAATTAATCAATATCCTTTTTAATGGAGCAAACGATTTCATAAAATATTGGACGTTCTTCTTTTGTAAAGAAACCATCGGATGGCACACTCTACACATGCAAAATAAAACTTGCCTACGTCAATTCTAAGAAACGCAAGTTAGATGAAAATATTTTCTTTTTTCTTTCAATAACTATTATAATAATGTAATAATATCCTTAAATTTTCACAATGTTTCTTTTTAGGTTCTAAATTTGGCTTATTTATTTTTGGTGCATAAAATCTATGATCTATGAGACACTTCTTTGAAAGACAATGTTCTTTTGGCGATTTAGAGTTTATTGTTACGATTTAACGGTAATTAAGTGATGCAGAAATATGAGACAGTTCGTTCGGTTTGCTTTTTAGAAAAGAGCATCGCGAAAAATTCGATCTGTTCAAGAAGATTTTATCCAGCGAGTTATTCTGAATTTCAAGCTGACCAGAAACGCGAGAATGATGTTTGCGGTAGTTTTATTCCATACTCTTTGCCTGACATTCTAAAAACTGCAACACGGAAAGAAGGAGATACAATCGTAAGTATATCTTTATTTATGCAGGATAGTAGAAACGTGAACGTCGAAGAGGAAGCGGACAGCCTGTTGTCACATGCAATTTATCGTCAAGGCAATTGATAAGTTGCTTTAAAATGTTAAATGTCTTCTGTCGATTTAAAATGTTAGCGATAGTATATGTAGAATGAAAACTGGGAAGGCACCTTTTTGAAAGAGCATTATCAAATCTTTTCTGAAAGAGCATTATCAAATATTTTCTGAAAGAGCGTTATCAACAAAACTGAGTACAGTAAATTCTCCCAAATTCACGCTCAGATTGCGCACAAAAATGGACAGTTTGGGAAGAGGAGATACGATTATTCGATGCTTGCGGCTCGTTTTTATAGTTGTTGATAATAATAATAACTACAAAAATGTGCCGCAAGACTCAAATAATTGTATCTCTTCTTCTCAAATCGTCCATTTTTGTGTACAAGGTGAGGGTCAATTAGGGAGAATTTACCGTAGTACTAGTCCAACGATATCGATATTTAACGAAAAACAGTTGGAATTATAGACATTGTCGTAAATTAGAACAGTTTGGGATCACATACCGTATGCAAATTGTATTATTGCAATCTCTAAAAAAAACCAAATACAAAAACCGTTTTAAGTGCATCAAGACTTGAAGTCTGCAAGATGCAAAAGGATTGCGCGAATAACTGATGTCAGTATCGTTTTTTTAACAATGTTTTCAGAAATTCGCGGCAGATTGATCTCCGATTTTAATACTAAACCAACCGAGCATTAAACACGACTAACGAGTATTGCTTGACCTTTCGCTATTTTTATTATACTGTATGTTTGGATTAAGAAGTTCATTCGATTGTTTCCTATCGCGAAGGAATAATTATAAATCTCTCACAAATTTATGAAAATAATTATTCGATTGAATAATTCTAAGATCAAAAAGAAAAAAAAAGAAAAAAGCTGATCATTTGGACTCCTCTTCCAAAATTGTCCATTTTTGTGTAGAATCTGAGCGTCAAGTAGGAGGAATTTACTGTAAAGCGTATTAAACTTTCGCAACATTATATATCGAACGAACTTTAACAATAAAAAATGTACGGTGCGAATGAACATTTTCGCGTTCTATCGGAAGAATATTTCTGCGGCCATTTTGCGGAAAATAGGGGCCAAGGAGAGTTGCAAATCTGGAAGAGTAATCTTGAATCCCTATAGTCTTCTTGATTCTTTTCTTAGAAAGCGTCAGTGGTATGAAGAACCTAAGGTTCACGGATTCCCTTCCTTTTCACCTTCGTCTCGGATGTCTTTTGCCGATTCAGCGATTACCGCTTTAATCTGAGGTTTCGACTAAGTTAGGTTAGGTCGACGAAGGGAGAAATAGACGGCGGTATACTCTACTATAGAACCCTTAGGCGTTCGCCATTCACTTCGCGACGGATTGCGGATTCCTCGAGTTCCACTATTCGATTCGATTGCTTCTTATCCTGGACTCTCCCACGACACGTATTTACCTCTCCTGATTTCTTCCCTCTCGATCTCCTTCGTATAAATCTCGACCGTGTCCCCCGATGGTTCTGTACTCATTACACGATTCCTTTAAACATTTTTCTGGTGCACGATCGCTGGTTGTCGTCGGCAAATCGGATAACGAAACAGCTTCCTTCGGAAACAGTCTCTCTGGTTGTCCAACTGGATCTTCTACTTAATGGGCCACACGGATGGTTAAATATTGAAAAGTCTTTCTAGTTATGCGACCGATTTTTCTATCTAACGAGGTCTGCGCAATTATATTGCTATGCTTAAAATGTACTTATCACTTGATAAGAACTAGAATGAAGAACAAACTGGTTTTTTGAGAAAAACTTCTCGTCTTCCATAATGTTCGTGTAATCAATTTCGTGGCGTACAAAACACAGCGACATATTCATCACGACAATTTTGCATAAAGTATTCACTTTATTTCGGCCATATTCAGAGTTTATTTATTCAAATAATTTTCTATTGGATGCTGTGTATTGGATCATGACGTTCGTCTACAGAAGTAGAAAATTATGTACATATTCGTGTCCTATTCGCAATCTTCTGACTTGAAAAAAAAATTGAGAAATAAATGGTAGCGTTAAATCAATTGCGAACTAAAGAAATCTCTGATTTAAGAATTCTCTGTTTCTACTTCGAGCAAATGAGCTTAGCATGGATGGAAATCGCCTTCATAATTGAACCGCGGATCTTTACGCATTTACAACAAAAATGGACACGTCGAATGTGTGTCATAACCTTTGCAATTTGTTAAAGCTAATAAAAGAAAAATTCACACATGTATTTCATTTTACACAAAGATCTGCGGTCTATTCGTTGTATTAACTTTCGAAATATGTTTTTGGACCCTCCTAATGATTTTCAAATGATCTTCAACGATCTAATCGAAACAAATCCTAAACTAAACGATGTAACTCGCACGAAAGAAACTGTATCAACGCGAACAGTAAGATCGGACCGAAGTTATCTCTCTACGTGGCTTCTTCGTTCGTTGAAGTCGGCATCCGTGGATGTAGTTCTCTCATCGATTAGCTACTCAAACAGTAGAGAAAACCGTGCGGACCCAGCTGGAGTTACAGATTTCAAGATCCCGGCGGCTCGATGAAATTAAACGGCGGCGGTGAAAATAAGAAGAAGAATCCGGAAGTTTCGCGAGAGGCTGGCGCCGCGAGTCTGCTAATTGTTTGAAATTAAGATGGCTAACTGATCGCCGAGCCGAAGTCCCTCAACAAGTTCCCCGTGGAAATGTCTTCGAGTTACATTCCAGTGGGTCTCGGTCAAAAGAAACCGCGAAGACGGTCCGCCGATCGATCCCGGAGGTAGAAGAATTTGCCGTTTGTGTCGGTTAGCCGCGCGCGGTGGTCCGAGAGCGGTGGGCGAAGAAAGCGCGGAGCGGACCGCGAGGAGGCCCGAGGTAGCCAAGAAGAAGAAGGGAAAGCCATGGGAAAGGAAGCGACTAAGGGCGGAGTCAGTAAAACGAGAACGATGAAAGTGTTTACGGGCGAAAAAGGGACTGGCTGCGTGGATGACTCGTCGGCTTTCGACGGGAAGCCGGGAAGATTATGCCGCCATCTTGGATGTTGGTAAATATCTCGTGGCAGAAGAGCCCCTGTCGAGTAAGGGATCCAGCCATGGGCGGAGAAGTAAGCCGTCGCTGCTGCTACTAGATGTTCGACGCTACAGTAGTTGCGCTGTAATCGTCGTAGCCGAAGGAGACGGCGTTAGCAAGGAAGTGGAGAGAGACGCAAAGAAGAGGGTGGTGGGTGGCCGACGACGGGGCGGGGGTTGTAAAAGGTAAAGAAGTGCGAGAGGTCTTCGGCACACAAGACGAATATCCCCGCTACAAAGAATACTGTCGGCTTTGCACCTTTTTCCAAGACACCGTTTTTCCCGCCAATAGCTCTACCTTTTTTCCTCCGCCGCCACCACCACCACCATCACCACCACGAGCATCGACGCCACCGCCGCGCTACTACCACCGCCTCTGCCTCTACTACCACCACCACCGTCGTCGCCAACGCCGCCTCCATTGCCACCCCACGTCATTCTTTTCACCTCGCAACGTTCTCCTCGAGAACTCCTCCGAGTGTCTCTGATCCTCTCTTTTCCACGACGAGCCTCCTTCGTTCTTTCTTTACCCGTACCCTCTCCACGGTCTTTTTCTCGCGAGCTCCTCGTGTACGTGGTTAAAGAGAACAGCCATTTACCTACGCGATTCAGAGACGGCAAACTAAAGCTTCCTCCGGACTGGGTACCAGCCGCGGCGCGGATTTTCTCTGTGCAACGCGGACACGTAATCTGCGGCCGCGTTCCAAGCGGAAACCCTCTTCGCGACATCTCGTATTGCTCGAACGCGCGACTGCCGGAACCCACGAGGATGCGAGGATGTTCGCGCGTTCTCTGCGAAGGCGATCGATTCACTACCGATTTCGTTTCTTAACAATTTATCCGCCAGCTATTCTCTAACGAACGTCTTAACGTTAACGTACCGGTCCAGATGATCGTCTTTTTCCTTCTTTTTTTTTCTTTTTGGCCTTGGAATTATTCAATCGAATAATTATTTTCATAAATTTATGAGATTTATAATTATTCCTTCGCGATAGGAAACAATCGAATGAACTTCTTAATCCAAACATACAGTATAATAAAAATAGCGAAAGGTTGAGCAATACTCGTTAGTCGTGTTTAATGCTCGGTTGGTTTAGTATTAAAATCGGAGATCAATCTGCCGCGAATTTCTGAAAACATTGTTAAAAAAAACGATGCTGACATCAGTTATTCGCGCAATCCTTTTGCATCTTGCAGACTGCAAGTCTTGATGCACTTAAAACGGTTTTTGTATTTGGTTTTTTTTAGAGATTGCAATAATACAATTTGCATACGGTATGTGATCCCAAACTGTTCTAATTTACGACAATGTCTATAATTCCAACTATTTTTCGTTAAATATCGATATCGTTGGACTAGTACTACGGTAAATTCTCCCTAATTGACCCTCAGCTTGTACACAAAAATGGACGATTTGGGAAGAAGAGATACAATTATTCGAGCCTTGCGGCACATTTTTGTGGTTATTATTATTATCAACAACTATAAAAACGAGCCGCAAGCATCGAATAATCGTATCTCCTCTTCCCAAACTGTCCATTTTTGTGCGCAATCTGAGCGTGAATTAAGGAGAATTTACTGTACTCAGTTTTGTTGATAATGCTCTTTCAGAAAATATTTGATAATGCTCTTTCAGAAAATATTTGATAATGCTCTTTCAAAAAGGTGCCTTCCCATTTTTCATTCTACATATACTATCGCTAACATTTTAAATCGACAGAAGACATTTAACATTTTAAAGCAACTTATCAATTGCCTTGACGATAAAATGCATGTGACAACAGGTTGTCCGCTTCCTCTTTGACGTTCACGTTTCTACTATCCCGCATAAATAAAGATATACTTATGATTGTATCTCCTTCTTTCCGTGTTGCAGTTTTTAAAATGTCAGGCAGAGAGCATGGAATAAAACTACCGCAAACATCATTCTCGCGTTTTCTGGTCAGCTTGAAATTCAGAATAACTCGCTGGATAAAATCTTCTTGAACAGATCGAATTTTTCGCGATGCTCTTTTCTAAAAAGCAAACCGAACGAACTGTCTCATATTCCTGCAACACTTAATTACCGTTAAGTCGTAACAATAAACTCTAAATCGCCAACGGAACAACGTCCTTCAAAGAAATATCTCATAATTGTACGTTACGTGTGCAACTATAATTTGAGAATTCAGGACATCTATGTAATATTTTCAACTACCAGGAATAATCACAGAAAGAACGAGAGAAATTTCTATTCGAGTTTGCTAGAACTTATAAAGACAGTTTTTAGTTTGCACAAAGATTTATGATTCACTTTACAAGCGCGCCTAATTCGCAGTTTAACGACGATATTAGATACACATATTTGATGCATGTGAACGTTCCTTTTGCTACAGTAAATAGATCGTCGAATGGCATAAATCGCAGCTGTCGCAGGCTCATTGAAATATTGCACGATCGGTAGACTACATTAATAATAATTTCATTTCACGGGGATCGAAAGCAAGAGGGCCCGACATGCTCGAGACTTCGTTCGCGAGAACACCCGGGCGAATTTGAAATTCAATTCGATGCAAATCTCCTGACGGCGAAGACACTTACGGCTAACCGGCGAACAAGATCGAGGATTCGTCGCTTAGCGTGCTGTAAACACTTGTCTCTTTTTACCAGGCTTATGAAATATTGATAGGCTTCCGTTGGCGTGCACGCGTGCAAGGAAGTTTCACGATGACGACCGATGACGTTCACGACATCGTTGCCATCGAATGAAAATTCATATCGGAGAAGGTCTCGCGAAATTGTTAAACAGTGCGTTTATTAAGTACGCCAATTTCGCGTGCTCTATCATAGGCCTAATCGGTTATGCAAGTAAATTTGAAGGACGTTATATTTTTATGCAACATTAGCTCCTCCCTGACGACGCTCCACCTTTGCCTATTTTTGTACTGCGATCATATTTCTTTTGACGCTTAATATAAGCACTTTTCTAATAATCATTTCAGGATTGAAAATCAACGGTTGAGAATTTCTGAAAAGATTGTTCGATCTTTTATGAAAATATCAATTATAATGTAATATGTAATTGTGTAATATAATATAATATAATATAATAATATAATAATAATATAACTGAAATATAAATTGAGATGCAAAAGACATATATTTAAAAATATAAAATATATTGGAATTCAAAATTAAGACAACATACAATCGATAAACAAAGCCAAAACGAACATAGACGTATAAACAATAATAACAACCTTGACAAAAGGTAAAAATAACCTTGACAAAAACGAGTCTCGTGTGGTGGAACTATGGCCAGGAATGACACATTGTTAGAATTGCAAATGTCTTCATATTTCCAACAATAACAATTTTATCGGTAATCATTCGGTAAATGATTTGGATTCGTATCACGTATCACGAAATTCTATGTACAGCTCATTCATAAAATGATTTTTAAAATGAAAACGATAGAAACGCCTGCTTTGAAATAAACGCGTGGAAGTTGTAGAAAGTGAAAATTTGTTAATGTCTATTCGCAAAATTTCGTTCACTTGACGCACTGCGCGACGGACACTTGCCGCGAAATTGATCGATCCAGTTTATTCATACGATGCATGTCTACGCGCAAGAAAGAAACGAACGAACGTGCGCCCATGTACGTATTCGCGTAATATGTCCCCCACATTTGCGTATCAAGAAAGGAGAGCAGAACGGGCCAACGATCCCAATTATAAACATTTCTCGTGGCTTTTCAGAGCTACATTCGCCGAAAGAGGGACCGTGTATAGCCGGTGCATTTCATAGTTCACGCACCCTCGGTACACTCTTCACGTTCTCCGACGTACACCGCCTCCATATCGCTCTTGGTCCAAAAGTACTTTTCGTTTTCAAGTGCGTCCGAGCACATGCGGGTTGATTTTCTTCTTTCTCCCCCTTTTTCTCGCTCTCGTTGCGTCACCTTCAGCGCGGCGTTGCGCCGGAGCTGGGTCAACTGCTAGTACAACGACATGCAGGGTGATTTTCGCACCCCCTGTCACCGTTTTTGCGAAAGAAATTCGATAAATTCGCTAAACAAAATACATCAAAACACGTGGACCGAGCATGCATTTGTTCGTTCGAATCGAAATTTTTCGGAAGGAATGTCGGTGGCACGATGTGATTTCTATTATCTAATTATTCCTTCTTATTGTATTGATTTAGCATTCAACGGAAACTTACCAAATTGAAAAATTACACGACTACAATGAACGAGAAAATCTTTGAAAAAGTGGATGCTAAACGAGAGAAAACTTGTGCAAGCTGAGCGATTGCATGGAATTTAATTCCTCGTGGAAGGGGTATCTAAATTATCTTTTATTAATAAAGTTATAAACCACTGTATCGACACACAGAAGGGTAATGTTAGCTTTTCAGTTCAATCAAGCTAGCCTGTGCGCAAGTATTAAATACAGGATGCTGATATAGGCGGACGAATTTTACCCCGGATTACAGGGTAGCAGACTCTTTACCACTGAATCGCATCCCCGGTTAGTCTTACCAAAATTATCTGCTATTAAAAATTCGAAACAAATAAAAACTGTTACATGCTGTTCAATTACCTGAATTATCGAATTATGATACTTCGACAACGAACGTACTATTTTACTCTATTAAAAATTTCTCTAACAAAAATTTCTTTATCCAACGAATACGAACCTTAATTCCCGCACAGCTCACAGAAGCGTTCCGGAAACGATCAATAAATAAAAATATTATCGTGGAAAAGGAAAACGTTGCTGAATTTTCTAGAAATTCGTCTCGGCTGATGGACGTTCGCATAAACGTTCGTCCCGTTTACCGAATAAACTATACACCCGTGCAAATAGCCCGATGTTTTCTGGGACAGCCCAATATCTGGTCGGCGCAGGAAGCCGCGTTCAAGCCAAAGTTGCAAGTGATTTCGAGAGGCGGTCGTTAAACCTGGGCCGACACGAGGTTGCTGCGTAATCGCGAAAGCAAGGAAAGTATTTAGCCGGTTTACGAGCACGGACATAGAGAGGAGAGGCAGACGGAATGAGAAAACGGGAGAAAAGTGACGTGGCGGCGGGGGTGGTGGCTGGGCGGAGGGTCGCGGGAGGGTGCCGCACGGCAGAGAGGGGAGGGGGGGTGGGGGTGATAATTTGTTAGCATGCGCGCACCCCAAATGCGCGAAATCCCGTCGAAGTGCGGCTCGTGCGCATTGTTTCCTTGTTTGCCAGGTGTTTCGAGTACTTCGGCCGAGTGGGGGCCACGCCATTGTTACGAGAAGTCGCGCAACCGCTCGACAAAGCCGACGATCTAATGCTCTTTTATTGTGCATTGTGCTCGGCCAAAT
This sequence comes from Megalopta genalis, assembly GCF_051020955.1. Lineage (NCBI taxonomy): Eukaryota > Metazoa > Arthropoda > Insecta > Hymenoptera > Halictidae > Megalopta > Megalopta genalis. The sequence goes on along the minus strand of NC_135020.1, from coordinate 19,093,829 downwards.
CAAGGAACGGGGAACACACTAACCGGGGGGTCCCCGCCTGCTTCGATGCGATAGGGTGAGGTGCCTATGCTGCCGCCGACTCGCAACAAAGACCGTCGTGGTCCTTCGTCTTCGCGATCTACACCCTTTTTTTTTGCTTCGCCACTCTGTTTACGATATCTCATCTTGAACGAATTTGGCAGCGACCTGCGCAGCTGCGTGACACGACTGGCCATCGACGGATAACATTTTCGTCAATTTTTATTCGAACAACAAATTTCTTGTTCGCTTTGTTCGTTCGTCTCGGTTAGCATTTCGTCCACCGATAGTTCAACGCTTCCTGCAACGTCACCCAAATATATGGGCGACGGAATTGTTCGGCCAGATTTTAAAATTAATTTGTTCTGTTCACGTAATGCGTGTCAACTTAGCGTTTCAATTTTTGATCGAATAAAACACATCGATTTTAGGAAATTTTTGAAGTGGTCGACACGGCAGTCAAAGTGACGATTCCCTTGCGCTGTAACAAAGTGGCAAATCTGTTGTGAAGATTTTAAACATATTCTACTAGACACGAATATATTGTTGTGAGTATAATACACACGAGTATTATATTTGAAAATTGCCACGAATAGAGACACGCAAGAAGTATTAATTTTTGTTCTCGTGTAAGAATTTATTAGTAGAAATCATGGTGCAAGAAGTTAAAAACGGATACACGTAATTAAGCGTTTCTATGAAAATCGTTTAAAAGCCACAGCGATATAACGATTTTTGTCATTAATGAAAGAAAGAAATAATGAAAGAGAATTTATTTGTCAATAATGAAAGAGAATTGTCGCGAGCGTCTTGAACAAATATATCTTTGCTAGATTGATTCGATATCTATCAGAAAATTAAAATATTATATTAATAATATAATTATATGAATGAAGATTAATTTATATAATAATAAATATATAATAATTAAATAAATTAAATCAATAATAATTTAATAAATATATCGAAGAAACAGGAATCTTATAATAAATAATCTTGAAATTCGATTTAAAAATCAGTAACAATAAATTGTGTCAACTCTTAACAATGTGGATCGAACAATAGAATTGATATCCTCTCTCGTTGCTAGGGTTTCTATACAAAGAAATGTCGTGTTTCTTCCAAAAAAAGTTTATTCTGCTCCAACATTTTTTAAGTGAAAATTTATTCGAACCAGTTCCATTTAGTGTATTGCGACTCGTCGCCTGGATGGGGTAGGATAGGGGATCGACAATGTGCAACATGGAATAAATGTCACGGCCATAGTAAAAATTACAAGTTCCACGATTACAGCACATTTAAATCACGAATGCGCCACGTAGGGGACACGTTCACTAATTAATACAGATGCGGAACATTTGTAAACATTGCGGGTTTCATTAAACACTATCCCAAGCGTTCACTGGTTTGCTCGTGTCCTTATGCGGCTGTTCATCGTCGTGTTTTCAAGGATCCTTTTTATTCCCGCTGTAATCACTTATCTCGAGATGGAAACTTAGATCGTTCGTTTTTGAAACGGTCTCTCGACTCGGTAAGAAACTAAAGCGGTTAATACGTCCGACTGTGTATCTACATAACCTAAAGAATCGTAGCTACTTTTGTGAACTTATGCGCAAGTGAAACCTTCATGTTTTCTGCCGGTTGCAGAGTGCGTCTCGGTGCTTATTGTTTTGCAATTGAGTAGGCGCGAATACATTGCCGGAGAACCTTCCAAATATTTCTGCAACGGTCGCAATTAATTCGTAACTAATTATATCGATTAAAAACTCTTCCGCTGTTAAGCAGAAACTAAGGACGAATGAATCCGTTAAAATTTAGGTGCTTACGGGTAGCCATTACCAGCTCACAAGTGATTAAACAGAAATCCATCTCTTCGCAGTAAGTAATTGTATTTGTATTCGGACTGCATATTATTGTCAGTACAATTCTGACTAATTTACAACACAATTATAGTCGTTATTCAAACCATAGGAAATAATTCGTTAAGTACACTCGCCGCGGGACGCCAATGCGCGTGACTACAGCAAATACGAGCTAAAATCAAATGCGACACAGCGGTTGCCGACATAAATAAATAATATAAAAACTATATCGCAGCTTGATTCCATTTTCCATGGACAAACAAACTTCATAGACTAGTTGAATTGACTCTCTCTCTCTTTCTTTCTCTCTCTCTTTCTCTCTCTCCCTCTCTTTCTACCATACTCTCGCTCTCTCTCTCTCCCTCTCTTTCTACCATTCTCTCTCTCTCTCTCTCTCTTTCGCTCTTACTCTCTTCCTCCTTCCTTTTCTGTTTCACGAGAAAAGTTCGATGGGAATCGACAAATTCATCTACTACATTATCTTCGATAAGGTTTAGATCGACACGAATGAAAATCGTCACAGTCAAAAGTGTATAAAAGTCACATTTTGATTCATAAACGTTTCAGACAATGACTATCAAATGAGATCGTTCAGGCTTTCTCGAGCCGAGATCTTGCGACTGAAAGTATCGAGGCTTTTCACGTGTAACGATAAACGGAGGGATCTACGTTACAGAATTCTGCATATAAAACATTTATTACATCGGAGAACAAAGGGAGCGAAAGTTTCGTTTCGAACTTACCATAAACGGAGCACACAACGATTATGTTCGATAACAAGATTTTTCAATACGAACTCGTCTTGAAAGGTGTCGCATATGAATTCGTCGTTCGCACCCGAAAATCCCTCGATAATTTCGTCCGCAACAACCCTCGTCGACCGAGCCTGATTTCGAGTACCCTAACTGCCCTCGATGTGTGACTAGCATCGTCGTATCAAATGAGAAAGCGGAAACACGGTAACTATAGCCGATGGAATCGTTACGACCAATTCAAACTAGATACAATTGTAGCCAAGTGTCGTACAAACTGCGCACACATATACAGGCTTCCATCGCCGAATTAATTTCACGTTAACACCGATAACATTATGTACAAATTTATTAAAACAATGACTAGCTTCCTTTAATCGTGCCACAACCGGCCAACACCTTGGACAATGACTTTCATTAGACTTTAACACGGATCACTTTTATCAGCAGACGTTTGAATACAATCACAAATGAATAAGGAAAGTCTCGCCAGGACATTGTTTCCGCCGACATATCGCAGTACAACGCTTCCTGCGAACGGAAGTTCGATGATGCGACTTCCAGTGGAGTCAAACTCAGGATTAGTCGATAAAACGATCGTAAATTCGATAACAGGTCCACGGTTGCTTTCCCTGCTACCAATAATATACTATACTCTTCTCTCTCTTTCGTTACATATTAATTAAGATCTCCCAGACAATATCATGGACTTCAACTTGATTATCATAACACAAACTCGTCGTCCATGCTCTCCCCCTTCCCGAACACACAGCTCGAAAATTCAACACGGAACAAAGTGTGACCGCGATGCCCACATAATATTTTCCGAGACACCCTAATCTTCGTAAAATCAACATCAAATCGCATGGTGGGGTTGTTATCGTTCTACGTGTTCTCCTGCGCCCACCGGCAAACAATAAACCTCGGAGACTCGTCGAATAAGCTTTATTGCGAGTTAAGCATCGGAACTGAGCGTCGCCGAACAGAAAGTGACAAGTTCGTTATCATAAGAGGCTCGACATCAGCGTCACCCAGTTAGAACGGAAACGCAAGCGACGAAAATACACGGATCTACACGCCCTGGCCGACTGAAGTCGCTCTGTCCAGCACCGAAAGAGAGAAACGACTCGACCTCTCTAAACGCGACTCATCAATTAAAGAAATCGTCGTCGTCGAAGGGATCGTTCTCCCTGACGAATATGTTCACCGACTCGGACTTCCTGATGTACTGGTCCGTCCTGGACTTGTTGCTATTATTATTGTTGTTCCCGGAACTGTACTTGCCCTGCCGATTGTGGTTCTTCAGGGGCAGGGTGGTGGCCCGATGATCGGGCACGTTGTCCTCCAGCTCGGACTTGAAGGCGAACGCGTTGTCGTCGTATCTGAGGTCCCCGTTGAAGAACGAGTCCCGGCCGCTGTCCTCCGACACGAAGCCGTCCGTTGCCTGGTGGGTGTCCTTGTTGTCGCAAGGCAGCTCCTCGGGAGTCGCCTTCAGATCGGAGGGTAGCCTCTGCCTGTCGGACGCGTCGCTGGACGCACTGGCCGTGGGCGTGAGGTCGTCCTCGAAGTAGCTGGATCGTTTGCTGTACTCTCTTTGTACCTCCTTCCTGGGCAGATCCTTCGCGTACCTCTTACTGGAGGAAGGGCTCGGCGGGAGCGCTGGTTTCTGCTCGTTCATGTCCGAGCGGATTCGTGGTTCCGCCGCGGTCAGAACCTCGGCGGGAGATGGGTCCGCGTGCTCCAAGCTCTGCGCGAAATCATCCTCGAACGGGCCCTGGGCCTTGGTGTGCGGCTGCCGCGGTTTGTGCCTCGGTATTCTCTTTCGATGGAGGCTCTCGCTCTTGGTCTCGGGACCCTCCGACCAGTACGGCCTCTCTGCCCAGCTGTCGTATTCTTGGTCGCTGCCCCAGTAGCTCTCGCGGCTTCTCGAACGTTGCGACGGACGTAGGTAAGGATCGGAATCGTTGTCGCTGCACTCGGATCTGGAGGTGCCGAACTTGCCGCGCGACTCGGCGTAGACTATATCGGCGTTGCGACCCTCGTTCGCGCTGTTCGGCCTCTTCGGCCAGTGCCTCTTCCTACCGGAAGGGTTATATCTGGGCGAATCGTCTCCGGGTCGATCGGAGCCGTATTCCTCGTCCCAGTTATCCGGATAGTCGTGAGGTCTCTCCCTGCCTTCTCGATAGTAATAATAGCTCTCTCTGGTAGGGTAATCGGCATCTGGCGGGCCCGGCGTCCTTCTGTTCCAAAATCTGGCGTCCTCTTCCCACCTTCGTCTCTCGCACTTTCTCCTGTACCATCTGTCCTCCTCATGGTAACCCATGCTCTCTTGACTCCCGAACCTATCCTCCTCGTTCCACAACGCCAGCTTCCTCTTCCTCTCCTCGTCGTAGAACGGCTCGTGCGGGCAGTTCCACCGCTGCGGCTGCGTCCTACACTTCCAGTGGGCTTCGTACTGATCTTCCTCGTCCTTGTATGGCATCTTCCGTTGCAGGAAGCGCCTCAACTCTTCTTCCCACTCGTCGTGCCAGGACGAGTCGCGCGGCCTGTGACTGGGGTTCTTCAACCATGCCACGTCGCGTGACTTCTTCACCATCCTGTCGCTTCTAAGGAAACTTCTGTCCCTCTTGTTGGCAGACGCTGGACCGGTCTCCTCGTAGAAAGGCCTGTCGCCGAAGGCTGGCTGATTGAACCGTGGCGGATGACCGCACCAGAATCTACCCTCGCCCCGAGTCCTTCCGTTGCTCTCCTCGCTTTCTTCTTCGTCCTTCCACTCGTTGTCGCTGTCGCCAGACTGCCGGAAAGCTCCCTTGAAGGCAGACTCCTTGTGGAACTCCTTACCATCGGGAGACCAAGGCGACGTGCTCGTCAGCGGCTGAGGTCCCTCGCTCGGTGGCTTGTTAGCAGCAAATAAAACGTTATCGAATTTCGCCCAGTTCCCGTCGTCCTTGCTGTCGTCCCTCTCCTGCTTCAATTCGGTGAAAGGACAGAAAATGTCTTGAGCATTCAACGACTTGATTTCTTTCGCTTCAGTCGTGCTGGTACTCAACATCTTGATCTCCTCGAAGATGTCCATCGTCATTGGCTTCGAGTCTTCGTCCTTCTTCGGCTGGTTCTTCGGGCTAGACGACGAGGGCGGCGTATCGGAGAACAGATTCAACAGTTCCATTTCGGCTACGCCTTTCGACTGGATCGAGGTCGGAATAACAGGAGACACCCGACTAGAGTTAGACGCCTCCTCTTCGGCCTGCTTAGGCATCGGCTCTGGCTCGCCTATGATCTCGCGCAACGCAGCGTACCTGTCGCTGGACGTCGACACCGAGGATTTCACTTCAGCTTTCTCTGCCAGCGATCCGTTTTCCTCCGTATTGCTTTCTACGGGTTTATCGAAATCTTCGTTCGCTTCACTGGTCTTCTCGGGCGCCTCCACTTCCGCTATGAAGTTTCTTCTTTCAGCCTCTTCCTCTGCCTCGGCGGTTGCCTGCTTCGTCAAGAAATCTGCTACTGTCTCCGTCTCGGAGATCGAAGTTCTAATTTTGCCTTCGGCTTCCACGGAGTGGGCCTTCTCACTCGTTAGGCTAGAAGAAGATTCGTTCTCCTCGCCTTTCGCGTTAGCCGAGTCGTCCTTTGCTAAATCTTCGTTGCTCGGCGGAAGCTTAACCGTTAGGTTCACCAAGGAAGCCAATGACTCTGTTTTGCTATCATCGTCCTGTTGCGACTCGGTGCTGTCGAATGTTTCCTTCATTGCATCGGATATTTCATCTTCGACATTGTCCTTCATTACGTTCTCTTCGTTCTTCTCCATCTGTTCCAGCTCTAGCAACTCTCTGAACACCGCGTATTTGTCATAAGTGGTGTCGTATTTGGTTTCTGGCTCCTTAGCCTGAACAAAACTCTGACTTTCTGTGTAAGATCCTGGCTGATCGGATTGCGTCTTCGTGGTCGTTACGGGTTCTTGTACGACAGGAGTAGCATCTTTGCTTCCGTTCGCGGCTGCTTCCTTAGCCGATAGGATAGCTAGACACTCGGTCAGCTGCTGGAGCGTCAAACTAGTCAGCTCTTGAACAGTCATACCGAGACTGTTGGCCAACTCGTTCAAATTAGACGATGTCAACTGGCTCAGAGTTATGTCCAACGACGGTTTCGCCTTTTTCGTGGAGGAAGATGTGTTCGTAGAAGTAAAAAACGTAGACAGATTCGTAGTAGGCACCATAGAGCTGAACGAGTCCTCGAAGGTCGACGTGGTCATCGAACTAATTAAATCCGACTTGCCGGACAACGGAACACGAGGACTGAAATTATCGTCGAAATGCCCCTTTACGTCCTTCGCTGGGCTTTGACTCCTTTCGCTGGTCGCTATCGGTGCAGATTGCTCGCGTTCTGGGAAATCGTAATGGAAGTAGCCATCCGTGTGTGGTGGCCTCGGCGGAGGCTTCATGGCGACCCTACCCCCCTGCTTTTTCGGGGGCAATGGCGGCGGATTGATCAAGATGTTGGTGGCCCCTCGAGGCGGAGGTTCAGGTACAAGTTCCAGCTCCGCGGAAGAGCTAGACAGTCGTGAGTTCGCGTCGGAGGAACATGATTTTAAAGGGGACGCCGGTGATTCGCTGGTCGCAGAAAAATCTACCGGGAACGGCTTATCTATAGACTGAGATTTATTATTTGGTAAATCAATGTCGAACTCTTTTCTGCGTGCCGATTTTATAGGACTAGAAAGTTGGACTAAACCGTGCATAGACTCCGTGGAGTCCTTATCCATCCTACTAAGCAACGAAGCGGTCCCAGTGGTGGGCACAGCTGAAACCGCTGGCGACTTTGTAGCGGATGAATCCTCGGGCGGTAAAGCAACTGCGAGCGGCTGATGATGCGCCGGTTTCGCAACTGTTTCCGACCTCTGCGCTGAATCGGAACGCGTACATACTGGTTGGACCGCCTCGCCGTCGTCGAAGCGATCGAAGTTCGCGAAGTTACTGTCGTCAAAGTGATTGTCCTTCGACGTCAAATCGTTTCGTACCTGTTGCACGGTCTCCTGTGAGTCCGAGATGGTGCTAAAGTTGGCCTGGAATGTGTCTGTCGAGCTCGTGGGTACTAGGTCCTTCAGCACTTTCTTCGGAGGATTCTTCAAGTGCTGGAAGAAGTCCTTCTTATCCACATATGGTTTTATCAGACCGGTTCCTAGGGGATCTAACTCTGTGAAGACGTCTATTTGGGGACTTTTAGTCTGGGACTGTAACAAATTAAGTATTCGAATTGCAGGATAAGCAGATGGATGGTTATTTAGTTATCTTCATTCATAAATGTAGTTCAGTCTCATAAACTGATGATATAACGTCGTGATCTAAAATTAAAGGTGTTTAAAGGTGTTTAAAGGTGTTTAAAGATAAGGAAAATACAATGTAAATTTGCGTTTGGAGAATAAAACCATTTTAAAGGTGACGGGATCCTCTAAAGTACTTGTTTGAATCTAACTTAGCAATGAAAGCATAGGGAACCAAATCCTAAACTAATTAAGTAAGTACGTTTACAGAACTCAATTGTAAAACAGCTTTGAGTATTTACCTCCTCCAGATCTTTCTTGATCGGTGTGTTTTTCGGTGAACTTGTGAGCTCGTTGTCGCTAAACAAATTCTCGGTTTCCTTGTCAAACCATTCGATAGAACTTTGAAATGGCGGCGTCTTAGACGATGATGTCGCTGCTGGACTGGAAGTAACTGATGATTGAGGACCAGGAACTGTTTGCTGTCGATCTAAATGTCCTCTTTTCGAACCCGATGGCGGTGGTGGCAAAATCGGTCGCACGGTATCTTCCAACTGTAAACGCTCGTTTGAATCATACAACGTTACTTAGGAAAAGCTAATCAATAGAAAGCAAGGGATACAAATATCTCGAACAACACGCACTTTCATATTCGCAAATGAATCACCAAACGGATCAGCCTCGAAGATATTATCACCGGATGCTGGTTGGTTGTCAGGGGTAATTTTGTCCATGTGATGGATTCCCTGCTGAAGAGAATTCAGTTCGAACTGTAAATCTAATAAATCCGCTATTACACCGCTTTGTGATTCGTTTCGTCTGTCGGATTGCTTGTCTAAATCCGAATTCGCGTTCTTGACACGATGAAGGGAGGTTTCGCTGCCCGCTGCACCCTGATAAAACAACGTTTTTAATTACTCGTTCGCACAAATTGTACGCGTAAGTTTAATTTTATAGAAATTCACTTTTGTATCTGGAGTTGGCTCGACGAAAATGCCGCTAGTATGACATTTAATAACGCTTATGGCATTCTGCTCCAAGTGCTGCTTCGTCAGCTCGACTTCCTTCTTTTTCAGTTCGAAAACCACTTGGAACAAGTCCCTCATCGCGGTCACCAACTGCACAACATTATGATGCATACGTGACAATACTGGACACTGATATATTAGCGAAACACAGATCTCGTTGTCTAATAATAACAAACGTTACGAGTGAAAAAGACTGTGGTGTTAACACTTAAGAACAAACTAAATTGTTAAAAGCAAACGTATGCGTTTGGTTCAAACACTAATAATGAAATACTCGACGAAAGCCTTATATTTCTGAAAATTGGTTCGAACGTTGTGTTCTATGCACTTCAAAAGAACGTACTGAAAAAGGGAGATAGAGGGAGTTCAACTTGAAGATATCGCAGTCCCTTTGAACGAGCACGAAGGGAATCGTGTATAATCGAACAACAATCTCCCGCGGCGTATCGTTGGAGTGCTAGGCCGAATCGTATAATGCAATTATTTACATGCCCCTCCGGAATTACTGAGCCACCGAGGTCGATATTGCTCCTCCGGATTGGACAAATATCATTTTAGACCCCCCTGCATCGCTAAAGCGAATCGTTCACTATAAATGACACGCTTCAACCGCGTTTACGAGTCGTATTGCCGCACGAATGGATCCTCCCATCGAATTAATCCTTGCCAGCTTCTATTCCCGATGCTTCGAAGCTGCGAAGGTAGTATTGAAATTACGAAAAGACTGCAAATTTTTTCATTTTTACGATTCGCGTTTTTCATTTTTATGGTGCGCATAAGTATTTGGACACTTACGTATTATTGTAAAAAGTGTGAGTTATATTATTGTAGTACAATCCTGTATTACAAATTGAATTCAAGATTTCATCTTAGACGGTCATATAATACCTATAAACGCCAACAAAATTTATTTTACAGTGACGCTCGAGTTTGTTCATTACAAGTGCTTATCGACCGCTTTTTATTCATGTTTGTTACAATTTGTTGCACTCAAGACAAGACGTGGAAGGAAATGCACGAAGATATCATGAAGAAACTGACTGCCAGACTCTAACGCGAGTAGTAAGAGCTTGTTATTGCTCAGAAAGGCGGATACATAGATGAACGCAATATTTCATAATTTTTATTGATTTATTACGAAATTTTTCAATCTACGACATACTATACATCACCGCTTTAATAGAATTCATAAATGTTCATTATATGTGTTAATATACAGCAACAAAATAAAGTTATAAAACTTTTAATCATATCTTATCCAGTGTCCAAATACTTATGTACAGTAGTATATGTATATCTAACCATTTCTTCTGCATTTATCGCGAACTCGGATGTACAAACGTATCTCACAATTTTTGTACTCTACAAAAAGTATGTTACAATTTATTTCTTGTATTTTTATTATAGAAACCGGAAACCCCGCACCAACAAGAACAATATGGTAATCAATGATTACAATCAATGATAAATAATGGTTCCCCGTGTTTGAAGTTACAGCGTGATTTTAGAATCTATGTAAAAAATTTATGGTTTCTCTATATGAAGGCATAGAAATATCTACTCCACTATCGTGTAAATCTTACTTGGCTCGCTGCTTTGTCCGTTTTGATGCCAAAGAAACGATGTCCAGTGTCCGGTGATCCAAAAATATATCCAAACGCTCTCGAGTCGCTCATGTCCTGAGCGATGAACGATATTTTATGTACAGGATGGTGATAAAGACAGTCCTGGAAAAGGCATATTTAAACTCCATCCTTGACAGTTTTGTTAAATCGATTGACTAATTCGTTACTAGCAATATCGGCGGACTAAATTAATTAAGAACGTAAACAAATATCTATGCAGCTTCGGTATCTCGCAATTAGTACAATGTTTGTCGTGCATGAACGCTCACAGTCCATTAATTAACACTAAACCTACCGAGCCGGTCAAAATTACCGTTTCCACATCTTCTCTTTCAACGTTGTTGATTATAAAGATTATAACGACTCCAAAACATGCATTGTAATAATAAACAGAATCTTTTCGTCAGTTTAAAGCATTACACATTAGTTGCTTTTAGTTTTCGGTGGGTTCAGTGTTAACATTGTCGCATGCATACTTTTTACTAGTGTTATTTTTTTTTTAAATTGCATGTTAATTAATTGTCCTAAGCTATTAAGAATAGATAACACTTACGAAACCTGCATTTACAATTATTATTATTATTATTTACAATTATTAATATGATCAAGTAATCACCAGAAGAGAAGCACTAATAAGAGTAACGTTGGTATTCTTACCCCCGACTTTTCGTCCCGCAACCGTAGTCCATCGATGCTGACCTGAACTGAGATTCGTTGTTTGTGTTCACCGGCAGCACGAATCGCCATCTTCAGATCGGCCAAAGCTGCTTGGCACATCCGGTCCCCGCGTGCTTCCGATACTTCCAATATGCCAATCAGCTTTGCCTTGAACGACACACCCTCCCCAAGAAATCGGCTTCGGTCGTTCTTGACTGCAACGAAAGCCGATTTTTCGTTTCGTTTGTTGTTGCTATCACGTCGCAGAAACTTCCGTGTTCATCGCAAGATCAAATACACGTGTACGTCATAATATTTTATCTACCGAAACAGTTTACAATGTACTGTGCTCTGATGCCGATTTGCGAGACATTACGTCGTCAGGACTTTCAGTTATCAATCGTAATTGGATACCTTCTTCAATCCACTATGGACGCAAAAATTTCGAAGTTAAATGCCAAAAGGGGGACGAATCGTTTGCCCTGCATAAAACACGTTCTAGTTATCGACTGCATCGATTGATCGCGACGTAGAAGCGACGTTACGAGGATATTATTTCCTAGACTACAGACATAACTTTCCTAGAATGCAAATTATATTAAACACTTTGCCCGCTGTGCTAATTAAATTGTGAAGTTAAACTCTATGACGTCAACAATAGCTTCGGCATTCGTACGTTTTGCGGGTCCTAATCAAATTAGGAAGACACAATGGATTAGCATACAAATAATTTTCAAATCTGAGCCGATAGTTCCATCACCGACGTATGGATGACACCGGCGGTCGCAATGTTACACATCTCGGTTACACTAAAGAGCCCAATAGTTTGCGAGCCGATTCAGCGATAAAGCTGAAAGTGCTGTAGAAGTGTAGCGAGCCTCTTAGAAATGATTTTTTCAAAGGGACAAAGAGCAGATCTGGTGCGGCAACTAATAAAGGAACGTGAAATCTGTCACGGTAGATGCTCGTTTTAATAATCCCACATGTGGCCTCATTCAAGCCCACGAAAAAATGGAACCGTTCGCGGCGCCGAAACTATTGAATTATCGGATTCGTGGCAGCAGGGGTTCCGAGCCGATCTGCCCGGCGATCGTTTCAAACCTCTCTCAACTAATATATTGATCGGTCATACGATCAATTTGATCTCGTGAAAACGCGGGACGAGAGTGGTCGAATGTGCTTCACGCAAGCAATTTATTTTCTTCACTATCACCCCACCGGGATCGGTGGCACGGCGAATTTCATTTCTGTTCGAAGGAGATTGGAAATGTTGGCCCGATCGACAAATTCGAATGCAGGTATCAGGTTTTCGGGGCGTACTTCGAGCCTGTTGTATCGTCCCGACAGCACCGACTGCGGGCTTTGTCTTTCCACGGACAATTTGTCGAAATCTCCCTCGTCTGCCGCAGCTTTTTTGCGCAGACTTTTTACGACCCCTCGCGACTTTAATAATCACGACCACACCGGCACATTTGTTTGAACGTCCTCGTGCGGCTCGAGTGGAGAACGCCAACTGTCGATACTTCAGACTCTATCCGGATAACCAATTCATGCCCCCCTCCTACGCCTTTTCTCCTCCGTTGCCGGTCACCTTTGTACCAGCTTTTTCCTTCGCACACATCTTCCTTTGCCAAGTCCCGTGGCACACGAGACTTTTATTGCCCCCGCTCTGTCATAACAATCACTCTCGCATCAAGCATCGCTAGCGTAAAACAATGGGTCGATAAAACTCGAGGAACCTGCCGGCTGGATTAGAAGAACCACTAATTACAACTACCCTTGACGTGATCGCACGGAAACGTGAACGCATGAATACCCATACTATCATTTTTCTTTTTCCTTTTTTAATCCCATGAATCTTTCCAACTCAAGGAGACAATACGTTCGACTTTGAAATCAAGAACATCGCTGCAGTTCGAGAAGTATCGATGCATAATTTCTGTTGCTTATACGTTTAGCGAAATTTTATATCGAAAATAACGATTTTCTACGTGTCTGTTTCGTAATATTGTACAGCTCAATTCTGTCCTTTCTATGAATAATTTTTAAATACGGAGGAAAATTTCTCCTTCCCGAATCAAAAACTATGCTGAGTCACACTAGACCTTCACAGTAGTGCTTTCGATCGAAAAGATTAAAATTGACATGTTTGCTATTTGCAAGTAATAATAATTCTTGTTAGCCGAATAATAATCATTTTCAATATGCAAAATAAGTGTTTACTTAGTCCTCGTTTTTATAATAGACAAATTCTAATTTAGGAGCATTGTTCGACATTCGATAATTTGGCGATATATACAATTATATGAAAGAATTTACTATAGATATACTGATCGTAATGAAAACAACGAAATATTTAATTATATCCAACGTGAAGTCTTTTCACATTATTTATGAAATGTGTGGTGCAATGGTGATAAGTATATCCAGTATATCTGAGCAGATTTGTATCGCAAACAAGAACCTCAAACTGTTGATAAGAAAGGGCCATATCGTTTCCATAATAGTGAAGGTTGAAATTATTCGTTGAAGAATGTGAGACAACAAGCAGGTAGCTATGACATAACCTCTTAAATGACAACTGCACAATCAACAATTTTGAAATATTGCGCAATCAAAATGAATGATAAATGAAAACGAGTTTTTATCCGGTTTTTATCAGCATCATGAATCATCGAGCACTTGCACACCTATAATTTAAATCCTAGAAACAAGCGCATTAAATCATTCCCGGTACGGTGGTTATATGCATTTGTAAATAAAGTAGTATAATCTGAAATTAATATCCGACGAAATGGTTAGTGTATCCATCTGGCGGTGAAGCCGCGAATGAGCACAGACAATAACGCCACATCAGCACAGTCGATAATGTCGTATTGCAACCGAAGCTCGCACGGAAATCTCACCTCGACACTGTCGTTTCCGTTGGGAGGAAAAAAAAGATCGACAGTTTCCGTGGATCGGAACCGGACAATAGAATTCATGCAACTATACAGTACGTTATACTACCATTACGTGTCATCTTAATCCGCCTGATTCGAATCGAGCGACTGTCGTCTTTCTCCCTCTTAAAGAAGGGAAGCCATATTCCAAAGCTCCCTTTGACCGATCTGCAGGGTGATATCACGGACGTCATGCTTGAGAAACATTGATAAAAACGCACGGAACAAGGGCAAAGCCACCAGTCGCGACACGAATACGTTGATTCGAATCACAACGATCTCACTAAACCACAAGACAACGGCGACGTAATGCACGTTCCCCGACGTTTCCATGAATATTGTGCAATTCGTAGGGGGTGGGTTTTTACTCACACTTGTACGGACTGTTTTTCTTCCGTAAGGTCTGCATCGATAGTTCCGTGTAGGCGACGAGAGAGTATCGGAACACAGCAGAGAAAATATTACCGATCTTCTCTCTCGGCGCACCCTCGGCTGCCGCACTATCGTGGATAGAATTCTCTCAACACAGGCACATGTCGCTCACACTTGTCTTTCTCCCTTGCCTCTATCTTCGTCGCCCCTTGCGCTACTATCTTTCCCTTTCTACTCCCTCTTTCTCTCTCTCTCTCTCTCTCTCCTTGTCTCTCCCACTCTCACCCTTTTTCACCCGCGGTCTATCTCGTGCTCTTGTCCTGTCCAGCCGTTACTCTTTCGCTACTCCCTCTGTCTCCCTCGTTTCGCGTATTTCCACGAACGTACCGAACTTGCTGCGTTTCACACGCGGTCGATACCTTTCGCTCCGCAAATACGCTCGCACGTTCTTGTCGCGGACCACGAAGAGAACACCGAAGTCGCGGGGACACACGGTTCCAGGGATTCGGTCTTCGCGATAGAGACGCGTGGCGTGAAAATACGAAGGAAGTAACGGCCGCCTCTGCCGGCACGGATCATCCATGTTAGCCTCTCTTATTGATCAATAATATACACATACACCACCTAGTACGCGGCGTTGTCGCTTCGGGGCCACAGGGAGCATTTCCCGGTTCGCGCGCGCTTTTCCTCAAGCCGTCCTCATGCCTAGTTCAAAGGCCTCGACAGTCGTGTCGATTTCGTGCGTTTTCTTCAGAGATGATACTGTTCAAGACAAGACCACAGATCTCTTGTTCGAGTACTTTTCTGAATACGAATTATCAACCGAATGACAATCGGTCAACCGCTTTTACTTTTCGTCGCAAGATCAAATCATGGTGGCGCGATTGCGGACTGTTTCTTGACGTTGTTAGTTTTGCTCAAAGTTGACTCTGCTTCTACGAGTCTTTATCGAAATAATAACTATGAGGGGATTTAAATATAATTCAGTTGTTATTGTGTTCTGTTATATAAATATATCTTATGCTTCTTCAATATTTCTACGATGTCTTTGGTTGTGAAAAATACAGTGGGGTGTGTTGGATACATGACATCCCGTTCGATGGGAAATCTTGGAAAACAATAGTGTGACAAAGTGTTGAAACATATACCGATATTTGTTTGATGTTATTTCGTAAAACTCACATTATATTAATATTAAAACGTACTTATTTGCAATTTCATTTCGGCTGTCATTCTGTAAAATGGATGTTCTACAAACATAGGGGTAAAACATAGATAAGGAATGACGAGATGGAAGTCTCTTACGAGTATATAATTTGTAGTTTCAGTTACGCCGCTAAATCGATAGATGGCGCCGTTATACGTGTTACGCGCGATATGCAAACATTGCCTGAATTTAAATTGCAGAAATCGTTAGATGTTGTTACGATATAAATAATCATTACTCTTGTCAAAATTGATTAATTTTAGTATAGTGGTTATCCCATGTTGAATATTATTAATTCAGTTTGAAATGACTTCCATGATACAGATGAGCCATATTTTTATCTTGAATGTATTAATACCATACAAAGTTTTATTATTACTTTGTAATTGATGAGCTGTCAGAAAATGCAACAAAATAAATGGAGTAACAATCGAATTTAGTACGGACGCAGACGTTTTCTTCGTCACAAAAAGAGATAGTAGATCAAGCATTCATCCAATGCTTTGCATGTTTTAAAGTTGGACGCATCGCAATCTACGCTTGCCATTCTGAACTCAATCTACATATACGACACGCTGTGAAAACTATTCGTAACTCGGTTTGCAAGCTTAGCATTACAAGGAAATTTGTACCTGCATCTTCTTTCTCTAAACTCTAAGCTAAAGTATCAAAAGTTTAATACCACATGTTGCAATAATATACAGCACTCGACGTCACGAAATTACAAACTGTTTGGATTACCTTCAGAAAATAATGCCGTGTCACGAAGTACGTAAAGCATTAATATATTCCGAACGATGAACAATTTCAATGTATCAGTATCGTCGTTAATACGTGAACCAATGTTGAAAGAAATCTACGCAGACTTCGTCTAATTAAGTTCATTTTTGTTCTGTGCAAATTAATGTGTTAAAACCCGAACGCGAAAGTGTGGAACGCCATTGGCCGAATCTCAGGTTTAACAGAGTGGCATGGATATGGAAGTCGTCACGAGTCTTCAGTTCGCGCACAGCCGCTTGAGCGGGAGGATGTACAGTGGTGTTCGTTCCGCATTGCTGTGAGAGCTTTGAGAAAAAGTTCGAGTTTGAGAGAATCGGCATAGTTTTTCGGCAGCAATTGTGCCTGGAAAAACTTTTTAGTAATATCTATCATCTAATACATGAATGCGCACCATGACATCCCGTGAATACCTAATTGTAACGTTAACGATTGTATTCGGGATCCACGCAGTCAATACGAACGCCAAATCGTGGGGTAAGTAAATCGATGATCCAGCGAGCGATCGTATGTGAGAAAAAATTCTGTGTTAACGTAATAACAACAGTAACACGGTACGAACACGAGGTTGTACCGGACACAGAACAACGTTGCGGGTCGTGTAGTATAGAACCGACTCCATTCACGCGGCTTCCTTCGTCACGTACGCCACTTCTCCAGGATAGCTTTACCGTATTGAAAGACGAAACACGGTCGAAAGGTGAATGAAACCGACCCTTCAATTGCATCGAAACGTACCGTGGGATCATCGCGATGATTATTAACGCGTTAATCAAAGTATTACTTGTCCTTACACCTGTTTACGTAATGAATGTCAAACTGTTACGTGCGATCGTACAGCGGTATACACGAATAAATTGTATCAATGAAAGTGGAACAACAGCAGTGTGCGGTTTCGAAAACTCATTTTCGTGACACGCACAGGCAGAATCTGAATTTTTGCCGGAGCTGTCCATCCTCTGATGACAAGCTTCTCCTGTCACCGGCAACTTAGTAGATCCATGTACACATAGAAATCCGGCGCGTGTGGGACACATAATGTAGAAATGGAACGGAATGTTTCACTGGGACATCAAGCGAATTACCTCGTGTCGCAACCTTTGTAAACTGCAGACTTTTTCGACCATCTCGTTACATACAGCATCGGGGCTGGCTCTCTTATTATACGCTCGAGTGAATAAACCTAAAGCGTGTCGTACGCCTTTCAGATCAGATTCGTAATCCGTTCACGATCAGGCTTGCTACGGAAGAATTTGAAACACGTGAAAAACGAAGACAAAGATTCCCGTTGTGTGTGCTTTATCTATGGGTCGATTGTTTAATTAGTGATCCAACGGCATTGGAAAATTAGGTTACGTAATGCGCGAGTAAACGAATTTATAATTTATGGATTCAATGCGTCAAGGTAGATCGATAGTGTTGATGCAGTGCATTACGATATGTTGTTCGATTTATGTAGTTCGTTAACTGTAAATTGATAGTAGTATGACAGCTGACTTCAGCAGTTGCTGGCCAAATAGGTTGCCTTGGAATTCGCGGTCTTTTTCGTTAGACCGTAACTTTAACTTCTCCCGATTCAATGGTGCGTGCGCGCGACTATTGGCATACGTACGTGACAAATGTGATCTTTGATGAAGTGACGTGCTGAGGATTGTTAAGCCTTTGAATAATTAATGCAAAGAATTTCGATATAGGTGATATAAAAATCCTATCCGAGATCAAAGTAGAAATAATACGAGAGTAGAAATGAATCAGCCGTCTGGTTTTTATTACTGTCTTGTTTTTACTGAATATTCATTAAACTTAACCACATTCAACAGTCAAAATACTCTTCTAGTACCATTTTACGTACACAGCCATGATTAGAAACTGACGACACGATTTAACGTTTCAATTACATAGAAGACTCGGTGTAAGTTTTCAATATTTTGTTCATGCAATATTCATTACATTTAGTTCCACTTGATTAAGTAGCTTCTGAAGATGAAATTCGTTAAAACACTTTTTCGAATAGATCTTTAATAGAACGATGTACAGGGTGATTCAAAAGTAATAGCATAATTCAAATTTTTTCGAAAAATTGATACAATGTGACAATATCTGTAACGAATTTTAAGCGCAGCCTCAAAAATATTTTTCGATAGGAATCTATCGTAATCTATCTAGTTTGTACGATGGGAAATGTCAATATCGATGATTATCGGTTAAACATACCAGAGCAACATCGTTTGAAAATCAGTGATAACAGTGAGTCATCGAATTACATAAGAATTATATAATAATGCTGTAATGATATGTATTGGAGCTATTTAAAATGTTTAAGCATAACCAAATTACTGTTTAATGATACACGTTATTTTATATAGTAGCTATAAATAGAGAAATTGATCGTTACTGTCACGGTTACGACACTTATTAAAAGCACTCAGAATTAGAATGAAATAAATGAAATACCAATGATTTGTTACCAATAATTTATTATGTATTTGTTATTTTTTAAAACGCGACGAAATGATTTATGTAGTTATAATTGCGTACAGAATAATCGCATTTTTTTTTTTTAAATCTACCACCGTAATATGTGTGTTATTCAAATATATCTCTTAACAATTTCCAAAAATGGTTGAACCAAAACAAAATGATTAGTATCAATGTCACCAACTACATAAATAATGACAGTGCGTTAAAAAAACACGTGATATCAGTGGTTTATTATCAATAATTTATTATGCATTTGTTATTTTTTAAAACGCGACAAAATGATTTATGTGGTTATAATTGTGTACACAATAATCGTATTTTTAAAAAAATATTGTTACCGTAATATCTGTGTTATTTAAATATATCTCTTAATAATTTCGATAAACGCTTGAACCAAAACAAAATTGGTTAGTATCAATGTCACCAACTGCATAAATTAATGACAACACAAAAATACACGATTATGATTTAAATAAATTAATCATTAATTTGTGACAGTAAACTGTAGTGTGCACTATTAGTTCTGATAGTAATGATAACGCACTTGTCAACGGTGATAATAGTACTTGAAAATTGAAAATAATCATTTTTGCTACGTATATGACTTTCATATTGTATTAAATTTAATCGTAAACTAAACAATAAGTCAGCAGATTTCATACTGCACAATTGATTACAGTCATTTAATTGTACAATATCGTAAAAACACAAATCTTAAATATATTACAGGAAAATTACTTGAAAGACAATTCAATGCCAAATTATATTCATACAATACAATGAATATTTATTTATTTTGAACTTTGAACCTTTGGGAATATTTACAATTTCAAAACTTTACATGTATAATTCGGAAAGACAAAGAAAAAATTGTATTTTACAATGACATTGTCAGAAAAATTTGGTTTATTTTTATATGATATAAAGTTTAATGCGAGCAAATATTTAAAAAAAATTAGGCGTGAGTAAACTGAGCTTTTTTTTATTGTTATCGGAGGGTAATCTAATTTTGTTCGATGCACCGAAAGAAAAGTTCTCGATCAAATATTTTGAGGGCAAATGGCGCGATTGTATGCTGCGAAAAGTTCATTAAATTCACGCGAGTGTAACGTGCTAGCGCTCCATTAACATAAGTTTTCCTCATATTATCGAATCCCATATGTATAAACAATACGCATTGCAGAGAGTGACAACAAACTTTATTATCTCGATTGTCGCACATCATTACCCAATTAATGCGTAGCTCGCAAAAACAGCGACAATTTATTGCAATAGCGCGTCACTGCGCGTTTACATTTTCCCCGGCAAACTCGATCGGGAATAACGAAAGAAATTGATACACTTTCGAACCTATATCGGTCCCGATAAACTTTTACACTATCGGAACACTTTTGCGACACGTTCGTCTGATTTATTTCGCTATGGTGACAAAATAAACAATATAATAACGTATCTTGCGTAACGAATTTTTCCTTGTGACACTGATCTAATATTAGTGACATTTACGTATTCGTTGAGCAGCAAGCAAACTTTACCATCTTTCCTTATAATCAATTCAATAATGTCACATTTAATTCTAATTAAGTAGTCCTAAACTATTCTCTGTCGTTCACACAGCTTTCTAGAAGACAAAGAAAATTTATATCTATATCATACCTATATTTTCTTTAATGACTTTGATAACAGAAAAGAGTAGAAATCTTTTTATGCAAAACAAAAATAGTTTGCTTTGTTTAATCATTTTAATCAGCAAAATCTAATAAATTTATTTTATCTCGTATATACATTGATTTAAATTGCACCCTTTCAATCTCTTTGTAGAATTAGTCAATTCAACGGATTAAGGATATTGTTTCTACTGCATATCCTTGTACAATTTTGTATGTATGTAATCGATCTTTGTTTCATGTGTTCAATATTTTGTAATTTCTTAATTTCTTAATCTGTAATTTTGTAACATGAAATATATTAATAAATCTCAATATGAGATTTCAATATTAGAAAAAAAAGGATACACATATATATTTGCTAAAAGTCTAATTTGAGTATTAAGTTTCACATAATCAAATTAAACTTTCCTGATCTTTATACTGCTCATTTTGTACTAGATATTTCCAAGTACTTTTACTATTCTGTAGATAACTTATTCAGTACAGTTCAGCCCCTCTGTTGTTGGCTTTTGATCAATTTAATAAGCGAACAAACATACTGTGGGTCGATTTGAATCTGTTACCCGCTTCTTACATTAGTAAAACTATCCTTCTTCCGAGGATCGACGCGACAATCGAGATCAATTGGTCGTTTACTTTATATTTTCTTGATTTTTCCGATCTCCCGCGTATTTGATCCATTTCAATATATGACTTTATAATCGTATTGGCATGATTACGATACATGACGCATTTACATTTACGCTGAACGAGATACATGCGTACTACCTTATTCATTTATAATTTATGTCCGCGATTATTTAATGATTGATATACACATGGGTATTATACATATAGCTAGGTCAACAGGTTGAGGTTACAAATTTCCCCTCCTACAATTGTAAAATGTGTACAACTCATTGATTTGTTATTACGGCACAATAAACTTTAGACCTCTTGTATTAGAATGAATTTTATTAGATAACGTATTAGTCTATGAATGGACACTGTGGAAGCTCTAGTGGATACATGTAAATATGTCAAGATCGTGAACGTTTTCTTTTTGCTTACGATTCAATGCAATTCCTTGTCTGCTATCCATAATTAACATTATTTTAATTGTACATATGTATACAATGTACATTGTTTTCGATTTACACAATGATAAAGCAAAAGTTTTTCTTAGCATTTAACAATTATTATTTTTTATTTATCATCTTTTTGGTAACCCATTCGTGTATGGCGATATAAGAGCTCCTTTTTATTCAAACTTTGACAAATTGTTCGTAAGTCAAAATTACAAAATTCCAACAAAAGTTATAAAATTTGTTTAATATACGGACATCCTGCACCATGCATAATGGTTAATGGTAACGTGATAGCGGCGTCCGCCATTTATGAGTTCTGATCGCTTCTCATCAACAGCCGTAATAAAGTGATCGCGATAACATTTAGCCTTTAATTGTCAGATGTTCCTTAGTTGTCTTTTAACAAGCTGTCTGTCATGATGACGTGACTTGATTGATGTGCGACTCAGCTACTGTTAACAGATTTATGGATAGCGTTCATCCGATAAGAAAAGAGGATTATCGCTGCTAGTATCTGCTTTCTTCTTGGGCCTCCCATGTCTATTCAGACCTGGATCTACAAATGCTCCACATAAATTCTAATTTTCTAGTAACCAGATCAAATGATGAACTGATTATATAAGGTGCTACGAAAAGATTAACGTTGACGCGAGCTAAACAGTGTGTTAGAAAAAAAATGGCTGCATAAGAATTCGAATGGATCTGAAGCCACGGCTTGTGCGAAAACGCGGGAAGGGGGAAATTGAATCGTATGAACCGAAAAAAGAAGATAGTGCTTTTTAATGAACGATATTAGCCAAAGCGTGAAAGGTTAATTTGCACCGTATTATCATTGTAATTTGATGTCCTTGGCATATAATTCTACAATGTTGCAATAACAACGTTCGCTTGGTCTTTTATCGAAATGTAAGGACTATACACTTCAACCCCAGCAATCAATATTCCGATATCAATATCTTTTCTGTGTGTACAATTGAAAAGACGCAGAACAACATAGGATTGAAAAAATTCATTGCGAATTGCAGATTCATAATGTTAACTCTGATAGTCTTTAGCATTCATTAGCGACGAGAAAATTTGCATCACACGTTCGTATACACAAGTTTCCATAAACCTTTTGAAACGCAATGACTTTTTTCAAACTGCACTAAGTGACTTGAATTTATTTTAGATAACAGAGAGACAAGTCTAAACTAGACAATGACTAAAATGTTTTTTTTTTTTTAATTTTATTGTAACTTGGAATGACAAAAAAAAATCTCTCGTTTTTATCTTTTTTAATCAAGACAAAACTGTGACGTTCGCGATCTTCAATTGTTTACAACTCGTACTTACCGGAATTTACGAAATACATTTTTTAAATTTTCGTTATAGAGTGAGAGCAAAAAGTTAAAAAACAGAAGTTCCTCTTTTTTTTCTCATTAGATAGTACATTTCTCAAGTACATAATAGCAAAATTTAAAAAATAAAAACTTTCGATTATTTTTTAGTATACTAGTTATACTAAAATACATTTAAGTCATTTAGTGCAGTTTTAAAAAAGTCATTGCACTTCAAAATGTGTGCGGTAACTTTTTTGACTCTGTGTATAATAGACGCGCGTAATCGCGCTTAACGCCATTCGGATCACCATTTATTAAATCGCAGATCTGAATAGTTGAGAAATCGTTTAAATATGTACAATTATAATTGTAATTCTCACAAATATATATACTCTCAAAATCGTCTATTCTCGTTAATGCTTTCGGCGAATCCAAAACTAAAATAAAACTGTATTCAATTTCATCCGATTTTGTATCTTATAATATTTTCATTCTATATGTGTAACTGTATCTAAAGCTGTAGTGTCATTTAGAATGATGCATATAATTTCGTCGAAAGAAGTGCAATTCGCTGACCCGGTTTCTTTCCGTCTTCATTACAGATTTAGCGGTAACAATTGGACGAGAAATCGAATTTTTTTCTCAAAATCAATCGCTAACTAGACGAATCGAATTCGAAAAAGCTAGTTCACTGGCTGCATTCGTCTACGATGATTCTACACAGACGCTATTTCTCTCCGACACAAACAGCACGGTTCCTCTGTTTAGTAGCAACCTGTTGGAGGGAGATGTCACGACGAAGCCGCTATATAAAGGTAAGCATATGAATTGCAAATACTTTTCCGTTATCTTTTCATTTGTTGATCGTAAAATACCTCAATATAAACTGCGAGATAAGGGGAATAGGGACAAATATTTCAACAGTTCGCAATACGATGCACAAATTATGCAGCGTTCTGATCGCTAATAACACGCAGATTTTCTTTCAAACCCGCCTGGCTGTCGTGACTCCTAGCTGGTCTTTCATAGAACGTGTCTGCCTAGTTAATCACCGAGTAATGTGGTTGCCTGCCGAATTGATACGCGTTAAGTGTCGCGTCGGTCACAATTTTTTATTCTAATATATTCGATGCTTAGAATGCAAAAGAGTTCAAGTACGGTCCATTATGATAGATCCTAACTTTCTACGTTCGGTTTCATTAATTAAATGATTTTGATAATGAGGAAACTTTTGAGATTGATTTTCGGCATTTAATGCGTTAAGCAACGGTGAACATTTTAGTTACGGAAAATGTGTCTTCTCAATTGACCTCAGGAATTACCCATTTTATTTAATTCGAACACTTTTTAGACATCTTGTATACAATAGTGTATTCTTATAGATAGGTCATCCCAATTGTTTATTTTGTTTCTACGGCAAGTACGGCCAAGTGACGTGTTTCTACTTTCAGTTATCGTCTCGAGTTGTATAAATTACATACATTTTCTATGCCTAATGAAGCAGTTTTATCGAAGTCCCACTGTATTTTAACCGTTTTACCTGTAGCATTATCCGATGTTCACCATTACTTATCCTGTGGCATTCGGTACATCGGCTAGTCCACGATATACAAAACCTAGCCATCGACTTGTAACAAGAGAAACCAAACGTAGACCAAACGAGATAACCAAAACGTAGGAAAAATTAGTTCGTTATGGTGTCAAAAATTCGCACATTTTGTTTTATTATAATTTCGATATTATACGTTTATTTTTTACTGAAAACAAAAATTTGGTGGAACTCGGAAGGCCTTAATAGTATAAATTAGTCTATAAATAATATGCATATATATGATAAAACTTAAAAAAATAGAAAATTATACACGAAAATATTTAAACACTGAAACATTTTTATGTTTTCATGGAAAATGAATTATTATACCTCTAATACTGCTACAGTTTCGGCTTGATCCCTCGGAAGTGTCGAGTTTATGACGCAACGGATCTATTGAGACAAAAGTAAACATTGCAAATTGCGAGAAAAATCTTATTGCTAATTTCTAAACTAGTCTTCTTGTAACGATTGTATTCGTAATATTTTTCAAAAGATACACATCGGTAAACCGGCAAGTATTCTATTCGAATATTTACATACCAGTTCTTTCTTTGCAAACAAATCTCGGCTCGAGATCCTGAGATACCAAAGAGTCAAGGTTGCAGCTCTAGCAACCTGTACTAGAATCATTTACAAGATTTTGTGTGATTAAATTTAACTGTTGTTATTATAAAGCCAATTAGTATTGGTTCATGTGAAGCCACAAAAATACTGGACTATTAGAATTATCATAATCATCCTTAGACAAAGAGCAAAACTAGAATCTAAGATAAAAATGATCTTGACTAGGCCAGTTGGGTTTACAGTAAATTCTCCCTCATTGATCCTCAGCTTGTAAACAAAAATGGACAATTTGGGAAGAGGAGATACGATTATACGAGCCTTGCGGCTCGTTTTTATAGTTACCGATTGTTAACAATTATAAAAACGAGCTGCAAAACTGGAAAATAGTACTTCCTCTTCCCAAATTGTCCATTTTTGTTTACAAGCTGAGGGTTAACTATGGAGAATTTATTGTATTTGTATTATAACAATCTACTCTTCATAAATTCATGTTTAAGTATTTATTATTTCAACGGGGGGGGGGGGGGAAGAAGACATCTAATTTCGCAATCTTCCAATTAGAAGTGGAGAAGCCAGGGATTTATAAAAAAAAAACATCTGTATGTAAACATTCGATTCGTCAGAGCTTGTGCTTTTCCTAAGAGACATTACTTACCCTCGGCAAAAAGTATTCGGATGTTTGTAAAAAAAGATTTACATATTGAACGTGAAAAATATTTTTATCAGTAGCAAATGCGAGCAATCATGTGATCTTTAACTGTAACTTTATCACAAGTAATATCTACTTATGTATTATAACGCAAATTTCATATATGTATGTAGAAGAAAAAACTTTTGGTCCTGCTAAGTGGACCTATTTCAACATGGCCTAAAATTAAAAATGATCAATATGTACCTTTTTATCATTTGTTATCACTTGTATTCAGGAGGTAAAGAAAAATTCAAAAATTGACCTTCTCAAAAGAATATATTATACATTTAGTAAGTGCGAAATTTTCATTTTTTTACACCAGAGCTATTTTGACTCGACGAGATTGGATGAGGCCGCTAAAAAAGATATGAGATAGAAGACACTGTTTCTAATAATTTATTGTTTATCTCCAACAATAGGAAATAGCAATATCGTAGGACTCGCCTATGACGATAAAACGCGAAATCTTTTCTGGACTGACACTACACAAGGAGCGATCATAAGAATGCACGTGCCTTTGGACGGACCACCGGGAAAGCCTACCGTTCTCCACAAAATAGAGGGCAAGAATCTGCATGGTATCGCTGTGGACCCATGTAACAGGTGTGCCATTTATCTCTACGGAAACGCGGGTGTTACAAAAATCGCTCGATCTGCCTCTTAAATTTAATTCGCATTGTCGTTCAAATCAAATGCATGTGCCAAACGAATATAAAGAAAAAACAGATTTTTAAAATGCAGTATGAGAAACAAGATTTAATGAGCGTCGGATACAGGATCACGCATATCTGATGATTGTATGTTGTTTCTAGTCACATATACTGGGTAAATAGTGATAAAACGAACCAGTGCATAGAACGCTCGAATTTTGATGGAACCGATCGAGTTACTATTGTTGAAGGAGATATGTACAAGCCATTAGCAATAGCCATAGATCATGCCGAAGGGAAGCTCTACTGGACCGACGCTAGCAATGCTGTGCACAGTGAGATTGAACGCAGCAATCTTGATGGTACTGATCGCGAGCTGGTAATTCGCGTTGACTATCAGCAATTGGTTTACATCGCCGTGGACCGTGACACGATATACTGGTCTGATTGGGTGCACAGATGGATATGGTCGTTTCCAAAAAATGGGGATTCTTCGGGCCTTCCTTCGCAGTTCGTATCCTACCATGGGCAATATAACAGAAATGTACATGGAATAGTCACACGGTATAATGCCGGGATAGTCTCGGATTGCAAAGCGCTAGCAAAAGAGAGAGAAATGAATAAACTTACGAATAAAGCAGAGTTACGTAACAATTTACCCATTATTACGACGGAAGAGTCGGAATCTATTACTGAAAAATCAAAATACTGCCTTAACGGGGGAGTCGGGAACGAGACTGATAATAGTTGTCACTGCAAGCACAGGTAAGTTCTAAAGTGTGAAGAATATTCTGTGGCAACGATAAGAAAATAATACTTTTAAAAGCAAGACAAAAAAAAACATGAGGTTTAATCAAGAATATAACTGTAGAAAAATCTGAGTTACTGCTAAATCAGTGATATGTAATATGGATGGTAATTCTAGCCATACCATGGTAAAGAAATCAGAGTTGTAAAAACAATGATCATGTCATACATAAAATAGCTTAAGTATATCACGCAGGAAAACCATTTTAAATTGTATTAGTAATTTTCTTCAGATTATTAAATTTTATACCTCTGTTTTCACATTTTATCATTCTTAATTAATATTTAATGAAGATAAAGTAACCACAACTTTATGCAAATGGTAATAAATGTGTATACTTTAGGTTTACTGGTAAATATTGTGAGATAGACCTCTGTCACAATTACTGCCTCCAAGGTAGCTGCAGTGTAGATGAATACAATGGATTACCCATCTGTAAATGCAATGGTACATTCGTTGGACCAAGATGCGCAACTGACCCATGCAAAGACTATTGTTTGCATGATGGTCAGTGCTCCGTCCAAAATGAAAAACCAGTTTGTAAATGTAAATATTCAGAAGGATCTCGTTGCGAAGATCTCAGTAACACAACAAAAGTGTGTGGGATCTATTGTGCAAAAACTGAATCAGTTCCTAAATATACTAGTGTAATTGACTGCAGGTACATATTTATATTAAATTTGTTTTTCATCCATATTGTCGAATTTTAATGAAAATTGCTTTCCATAAGCAGGTGTGATGAAGCAAACAAAGCCAGTGCACAAATGGTTATAATGAAGGAACACAATGAGTACAAAATATTAATCATTTTTGGCGTACTTACTGCTGTACTTATAGTTATAATAATCGTACTTAGTTTTTATGTGAATAAATTACGCAGACGACCGGGCAATCACAGCGAAAATATTTTCGATGCAGAGAACTGCTGCAACATGAATATCTGTGAAACTGTGAGTGAAGCATCTGTTAAAACATAAGACACATTCACGTGCATGACATGGATTTATGATACAGTTTTAGTCATTGGCCTGAACATTTTAA
The DNA here is from genome assembly GCF_051020955.1 of Megalopta genalis. Taxonomy (NCBI): domain Eukaryota; kingdom Metazoa; phylum Arthropoda; class Insecta; order Hymenoptera; family Halictidae; genus Megalopta; species Megalopta genalis. The sequence goes on along the minus strand of NC_135020.1, from coordinate 19,065,444 downwards.
CTTTTAAGTAACTAATATTAGATCTGACTTTCAATACCAATCCAGTACCATGAGTGGCGAATTTTTTTTCTACATACACGTACAAAATTTCATACAGTCGACGTTCATACACATCCTACATTGCGAAAACGAGCAAAACACACTGACAGTATTACTGTTTATCTAATTTTATAGTTTAATATATCTTTCACATACTTATAACTAAAAGTTATTATTATCTAAGATATTCAGTATTTAACACAAAATTGTAAGACTGTAGCATAGTATTCATCAATTACTTATTAACTTTGACAGTATTTTCTTTCAAATATGTTGCTTATCTCGTCAATCGCTTAATTTTTTGATACCAGTATATTATGCGTTTATGCATGATTTTTTATTATATTACTTGCTGTTTTGTGTAATCTGATCTGTCGACATAAACTGTTTTTAATGTAGCACAAAAAAGAAAGTTTTTGAAAGTATGATAATAATATCCATAAAAATATTAAATAAACTTCAATTCTCTATAATCATCATATCATACTAAATTTTTCGTAAATTGGAAAAACAAACGTATGTTTCATTTATATTGCCTCATTTAATAAGAATGGTTAAAAATAGATGGAACATTTTTTTTATTAACATTCCTACAGTTAAACTAACATACGAGACTAATAAAGAGAAAGTATTAACATTTTGCTATATCCCGGGAATTTAGTATGATTTATTAGATCATGCTTTTTGTATCGTTAAAAGTGTTTGGAAGTCGAATTTATTGAATTTCTATTCGAAATTTTGTTCTTTTCCAGCCATGTTTCGAACCAAAGTTAAGTACTGCTGTGCCGGAAAGGAAGGGTATTAAGAAAGAAGAAAAAAATTGTTTGCTTGATAATATGGAAAAGTTTGCATGGTAGCATCAAGTAATAATTCAATGTGTTAATTGTCGAAGATTTTACGGATTTCATTTGAAATTCGTAGAAATTTTAACCTCGCAGAACGTGACGTTTGTACATAACACAACGTATCGTAGTATTGTTGAATTTATTACAGTCAGCAAACGAAAACCAAAGGTCTTCTTGAAGACTCTCAATTATGTTATATGATGTATGAGGTTGTGTTGATATAAGGATTATTTCAAATAGCTATTCAAAAGAAATTAATCTTTTTTTTTAAAGATATATTTGTTATATTTTTTCATGAGAAGACAAAGCAATTAAGTTCCACTGTATTTCTAATAACGTGGACAAATAATAGGTGTGTGAAGAAACAGAGAATTCTTAAGTATTGTATATATACTTTCTAATTCCCTTAACAGTTTCTTTTTATAACATTTACACTCATCTTGTAAATGTTTTAACAGTAATGAAACACGATTTGAAGCAGATTGCACTAAAAATGAAAACTGATTGCAATAGAAGGATACATGAAAAAAGCTGCCTTAATTGCTAGACTTTTAATAATTGCTCAACGTACTATTGAGTACATTCCTAGAGGGTTGTAGATCACGAGATTCTAACAAACATTGTGTTTGTACAAAATAATTGGAGATTTTTTTATTAAGATTCATCGAGCTTAATAATTCACACAATAAATTGTCAATCATTACATTGCCACCAAAATAAATATTTATTTTATTACTTTTCTTATTTCATTGAGTACATTTGCATTTGTTCTTGTACTTTATTATGTATTAGATCGAATTCTATATTATATAAAATTAAATATACCTATACATAATTTGCTTACATACATCAAGATCATAAAAATATTGTTCAGGCAGACTTAATACAGCCATTCAACGTAATATAAGTAACATTATTTACAAAGGAACTACAGCTATTTGTATAAATCTTGTATAGCGTTATTTTATATATACATACAGGGACGAGCGCTTGTAAGTTAAAGCGACAGTGCAACTCTTGAATGTAGAAAAAAATTCATTGCTACTCATGAAAGGTCACAATATGTGTAGGTTATGAACTTTTGAAAATCGGATATTTACAACTCGATTTAATAAGATCATTTACATGTATAGCAAACATTCATACATCTAGAAAGTACAATACGTATGACGAAGTTTGTTGCAAACTGGATTGATTCCTAGTAATTTCTTAATTTTCTGGATTAAGACATAAACAATTACATATTTAAGCAGAAATAGCTTCTACAGGGCAACTGATGAGTTTCATTCTGAAACTGTCACATTACATTATGTTGTGTAACCACTTCTTCCAATACTTAAGTGTCAAACTGTACTTTCTACAGCTCTCTTTATGTTCTAAACTAAATAATCATTCTAAACAACAACAGCTACTTAGAATCTAAACCTAAATTTGTACCAAAGTCACATGTAAAATTATTAACTTTAGCCATAGTATAATTGTTGTTCATTTGAAATTATTATTTCAGAATAGTTTTACAGATTAAATTTATATAACATCATATATTAATAGTAAAAGCGTTGTAACTGCGCTGAATGAAAGACACAGTGAACAAACGGAAGAAGAAACAAATTGTAGTTAAGTAACGATGATGGTGCAATGGCGTAATGCAGCTGCATGTTGTCATATACTTAACATTTGATATAAGTTACTAGTTTTTTCGTTTTAACAGACAAACAATTCATTATTTCATCACTAACTACTGAATTTCGTATCTTTCGTTTTCAGTATGTTAGTCCGATGAAATAACGTTCCTATTGTCTGAAAAGCAAAACAAGTTAAGTACATGACAATTATATTTTGTTCCTGCGTATAATGAAAACTATTTTGACAGAGGGAAAATGTTATTGATTTTGAAACATAGTGATCTTTGCTTTTAGACTTTAGTACACAGTTTTACGTATAAGATGTTTGTATGATTTGTTAAATTGCGTAATATGTTTGAATAGAATGATACAAGTGATGTATGTTAAATATTATATTTGGAATGTAAGCATTTCGCGTGCACTCATCCCCAGAGACGGGATAGTGACTTTATTAGTGAAATATTTATATTCCCTGGTATGGAGGAGTTTTTGGATAGTCCACAAACAACAGAATGCTAATATATGTATTTTGTTATTTTTCTTGTGTTTGTACTTAATATAATGTTGATAAATACCGGAAATTTGAATCATTTTATTGTTCTTATGATATGTATTGTAGAAATATACCAAAAATGTTTAATATTTCTTTGTAAATTTACAGTACTTTCAATAGTACTTAAGTCTTGAAAATACAATGTTTCTTATTAACATGATAAAAGTACTTTACATCTGAAATGTTTTGTATCATTCTATTACAGTCAAGAAAATTAAACATCATTGTATACAGATGAAAATAAAATGAATTAAATATTAGCATTTGTTTTGCATATATTTATTATAGAAATACATTATTTAAATATTTATATTTCAAATAGAATTACTGTAATTGAACGTATTAATAATGAAATTCCTATAATAACAGTTACATGTAAACAAAAAAAAGGCTTTATCTAACTTACAAAGAATTCTTCATTACTCCATTCTTAATTGGCTTTCAGGTAACATTATTTTTTCGCCAGGTTTAAATGCAGGCATACCTAAATAGGGGCAACTGGCACATCTGAATGCATCACCAAGGTAGCACTGTAAAATATATAAAATTTTTATGAATTTTTTCCATTTACACTTCCTCCTGTAAATAAAGCATTAGTCAGATATTGCATACATTTCCACAGGAAGATTTTACAGTTTTCTCTTCTACGATTCTTCCATTTAGTTCCTCAGCCAATCCACATGTGCAATCTTTACATGCTTTCCGTTTACCTGTTGTACTACAAACTAAAGCAGAATTACAATGATTAATACTTATACAGATAAACTATATAAATATTTTAATATGTCTACCTTTCAAACTTGAAACTTCAGGTTTTAACACATCAATTTCATCGAGAAGATCATCTTCATTAATTAATTCTTCCTCAGCAGCACTGTCTAACTTCCAAACATTGGGTTTTGCTTGTCCAAAATTAAGTGACACACTAGAACCAATCTACATAATTTTTAAATATGTTAAATAGAGTATTCAATTATAATAATGTAGAGGCAAATAATAAGAAAACTTACTTCAAATGAGGGTTTTTCTGCTATTATTTCAGACACATCATCTATGTCTTTGTATACATCAAGTAACAAATTCTTTAATTCAATATTTATATCTCCAGGTGATTTTACTTTAAAACCAGCTAATTTTACATTTGATATTCTTTTGTCATACATAGATTGTGCATCTTTTTCTTCTTTAAATGACTCATAAATAATTAGTATACCAGCTGGTTTCATTGCTTTGATACAATCTTCTAAATATCTTTCATAATTAGGGCATGATTGCTTGAAAACAGAAATAATTGTATCATAAGTAGGTACACTGTTACGACCTGTAAATAATACGTACATTTATAATACATATGGTCTAAATATTTCCTTCCATACTTTCACTATCAGTTAATAATAACCTATTAATAGGTTATTTCAAAGAAGATGCTTATTTATTTTTGATTTTTGAAGATTTCTTAATCAAGTAGTTGTCAATAGATAAAGTTAAATACTTACGTGTATCTAATTCGTTTGTCGGTACAATTGTCAACTGCTTGAGATTGCACAAAGGTTTCTTTACTTCTATTATGAAATCTGTAACGGTATTTTCTGAAATTTCACGATCTAGAACTAAAAGAACACTGCTGTTTTCCTTAATAAACGTCATTTTGAGGAACAGTAACAAATTTCAATAAAATTAGCTGGTTAAAAACAGATGCGAATAATTTCTGCACACTGCACATCAGTCAGCTGACAAAATTTCAATTAATGAAACATAGATTGGAAAATTCTTCTCATAACCTATCTCTGCGATAGTTGCGCCATCTCAACACGAAATTATCAACTTTAAGTCTGTGTTACAAAAAGATACATACATACGGGTAGATTATAGTCTATCTATAATATTATATTTATATGTATACATATAGGTTCAAAAATGTAAAAATGACACTATAATATCGCATCAAAATACTTGTGAAAATATACTACATAAGATCCAGAAAGTAAAATCGACAATTATTCTAACCGTCAATGTTTCTATCATTGTAAATGTGAAACCTACGTTTGTATTTATAAAGTATATGTAGTGAAATTATTAAATACAAAAATCGTGACGTCGATAAAGACATTTATTAATATATAAATTCATATTTTAAGTTGATTTAGAAGAGATAAGTTATCTTGTAAGTACATATATTGAACAGATAGATCAACTGATAAAGGACTTTACTCCCGTTAAACAAAACCTACACATACGCTACATATGTAATATGTATACATATTATGTATATATGTACTAATACATATATACATAAGTATATTTTTAATGATTTTAGTCATTTCAGTTAATTTTTCTATATAATTTGTAACAAAACAAATATTGTTTTTATTAAAGGTAACAACAATGCAAAGATCTCTTAGATTAAAACGTGAACTTGAAAGACTCACGAAAAATCCTGTGGAAGGAATTTGCTGTTATCCAAAATCAGATAATTTGGATCAACTTGTTGCAACAATAATTGGACCTTGTGGTAGCCCATATAGTGGTACTATTTTTGAATTAGAAATTAATATACCTGAAGAATATCCATTCGAACCTCCCCAAATTACTTTTAAAACACCTGTGTATCATCCAAACATTGATGATAAAGGTCGTATCTGTTTGGATTTATTAAATATGCCACCCAAAGGTGTTTGGAAACCTACTATCGGATTGCAAAATCTTTTGGATGCTGTGCAGAGTCTTTTAGGAAATCCAAATCCTGATGATCCTCTAATGGCAGAAATAGCAGAAGAATATAAGTTTAATAGACTGAAATTTGATAGAAAAGTAAGAAAATTTATAGAGGAAACAAAAAATATACATTTGTTACAATAAGTACTTTATTATGGATATGTGTAGAACAGATTATATATGATAATGAATTGAAGAAGTAAATCTTTTAGATGTCATCGTTGAATTTCATTTATGATAATTAGACTGCAGATCTTTATGCAAAATAAAAATTTTCTGCATCATATTTGTAGGAGACAGATATTAGATATATGTTTAATTCCTTCTGTAATAATTTTAACAAATTGAAAACAGTACGTCGATACTCTTAAATTGTTTTACCTTATCTCATTTTTTAAATTGTTCTCACTCATATTTGCCATAAATGCATAAAATTCACAGTCTAATGATAAGTCATGTTTACCTAAAGTTTACCTAAATAAAAAACGAATGCAATATTTAAATATTTTTGCTGTATTTTGTCTGATGGATAAGATACTTTAGAATATAGAAGAATAACAATAAAAAAATGGGAAATTATATAATAATATGAAATAACTGTACTGAATTAAGATAACTTCATTAAAATATTATTAAAATGAAAACTTTTAATTACAATAAAAAATGATCTACCATAAAATTCCGAATAGTCAAAAATGATGATTGCGGAAAGGTTTTTGGTGACTTGAATAAAGATTTGTGAACATTTGTGTTTCACTCCCTATAGTACCGTCACAGTCGTAATCGCCACAGCGCAGACACAGACTACAGACTTAGGATCCGTACGGATAATGCATCTTATGGGGCTAAGGTAGTTACGTGATTTTACGGATTCAGCAGTCGGTATCTGCTGTACAAATTTCCTTACATAAATGGTATTATCTAGAGATGTGTAGCTGCTTGATAAGTACGGAATGGAGCCACCGGCGTTTTCGATTAGTAATGGAAAAAAAAATTCAATTCAAATAAAAATATTCTCCGGATCGAGATATGCAGTGACATTTTCTTATAACTTTTGATCTACTGGAGGTATTGCAATGAAATTTTTACTAAAAATATTTAGAAAATAATCATATTTAACTTTATGTAATTAAATAATTTTTGCATTTGTTAAGCACTAATTTTGAATTAATTTTTTGATAAATATGAAAAATAAATTTTGAAAATAGTTTTTGATTTAATTGTCAAAATACTATTAAACTGATTATTAAACTCATCCACATGAAAGTGGATACCTAGTGTTTATACCTTGAAAGTTTTTCTTTATCTCGAGTTGTGTTAGTTCATTTTGTTTAAACATTAAATTAGGAAAAAAAATTCTTATAATTATTAAACAACTTGAAACAATAAATTTATCAATAGAGTATTTTCGATTTAACGATTCTACGAGACATTCGTGATTTTAAAATCACTTTGTATGTTTGACGTTATTAATTACAAAATGATACGACGAAATAGCTATGGGAGTATTTAATAATATCATTAGCAAGAAGACGCTGCAGCTGCAAAGCGGCAAAATTCGAAAGTAACGTTTCGAAACGCCTAGTAACGTTTCGCTAGCACATCGATTACGAATACGGCTACAAATACGATCCACGATTACGATTTATGATACCGAATTATAAAATAACGAACACGGCTTACAATCACGGTTTACGACTTCTGCGTGCGATTACGGAAATTATTGTATACTATTGTACTATCTTTATTTATTGTATTTTATGTGCCACACTGTTTACCGTCGTTGTTACCGGTATTCGTAATACCATATTAATCACTATCAATTTCAATTTCAATTGCCAGGAATTCAATACCGGAAAATTTTACGATATCGATATCATATTGATATTAGCTAATTCGATATTAGTGTTGGTGCCGTAGGTAAACGATTTCGGAGAGACATCTAAAGTCAAAACACCGATCGGTGCTCGCTGACACCCGTGAGCTTACCACGCGCGGCGTAATTGCGCGTGCGTACGTGAGCACCGCGTTATATGTAAACATCGCGGCGTTGCTAGGGCAACCGGTCGGCGATAGATGCTGATCGAGCGAAGCGGCCAAATTCGGAAGAAGACCTGTAACGTTCGGCTAGCGCATCGATAAAATGACTATATAGCTCGCAGGGCGCGAAGCAGATCGTGACGACTATTCACAAGAATACGTTTACGCCTACAATTACGATACCATATTATAAGATATCGAACACGGCTTACAATTACAGTTTACGGTTTCGGCGTGCGATTACGGCTATTATTGTATACGGTTTTATTGTATTTTGTGCCCGTCACTGTTTACCATCGCTGTTACCGGTATTCGTAATACCGTTTCAGTCTCTGTCAATTTCAATTTCAATTTCAATTGCAACTTCGACTTCAACTTGAACATCATCTCGAATTATAATTTCAATTTGGCCCGTGCCTCCGGTTTCTGAAGTCATGCGTCGATTTGAAAAATTCATTGACAATTTGTTATAACTTTTGAACCATTACAGTATTTTTTAGCTACTGATAGCATTTTGTTTGACACGATTCTTGATTTCCTATAGGCACTTATAAATTTTTGTTGAGCTTCACTCCCCGAAGAAGAATCCGTAAACCGAATTGCGGCAGCCTACGGGTCGCACTCGAGAAGGCCTAGAATATTCACGTCCGAAAATTCCTCCTCTCCCACGTTGCAGGTCCGCAACTTTCTTGCCCGGAACCATTATTTCATAGCATACAAATTGAAAAGCTGCATATTAGTCGCATGTTTATTCCATGAAGAAATTTATTTCAATCACTGTATGCTAACTGAATTGATCTTCAATGTCCTTTGTTTAAATATATCCCCATAAAGCTATATAAAAACAAAAACAGTTTTAACTATCCTCTTTATAATTTGAATAATTGTACCATGTCCGATTAAATAAACGAAATAGTTTGTTGGGATAAATAGATAGAATAGCTTGATCGAATAAATAGATGGAATAGTTTGTTCGAATAAATAGATGCAATGGTCTGATCGAATAAATAGATGAACCAATTTGTTCGAATAAATAGATGGAACAGATTGTTTGAATAAGTGAATAGAATAATTTGTGTTGGGGTAATGAATAACCATTATCTGAATAAAATATTCGACGGACAAGAATTCACTCGTACAATTATATCAATGAAATATTTATTTGATACAATTCGAATAATTTCGAACTCTGCCTCGGGCCCGCTATAGGCCGAGCGATTCACAACCCCAAATATCAGGCCATGAAGTGCGCAGTAACGATCTGCGCAGGATGCGGATGATGAGATTTCGCCTGAGCATGAAAATATGAGCGAGGTTCAAATTCCAGAATTATGGGCTGTGAAATTCGACTTTACACTTTTTCTGATCAAACATAGAAGCAATAACAACGTCCTGTGTTCCACAGGCTCCTCTATTTAATAATAATGGCCCTTTTCAGAGCTCCAAATTCATTCCAACCTTATTCACTTCAGAAGTGATAATGTCGATACGATGATAAAATACCATTTTCTATATTATGCAGAGCTACAAACAATATATTCTTATATTCCTAGTTTTGTTTCTAACTTCGATAATTGTGAAATTATTCGCCGCTTACGAAACTCCTTCTCGTAGAGTAGAATATTGATTACTAGCAGTCCCAGTTAACAAGTACATACTGGGGTGGCTGAATTAACAAAATTTTACAAATTCACAAATTAAAAACGTATAGCTGAAATGTAGCTTATGGATTTTCGAAAATTTTAATAACTGTAGAAATGATCGTCGTTTCAAGATATTCGCAAATATGCTGAACTGTGTGATCGAGAATCTTACGAGGCGAAAACTACATATGTACAATCGCGCCGAGTGTTTCAGATGAAGCACTAGGCAAACGGATGCGCGAATAGAGTGAGATCGCAAACTACATTGATCGTCGGTGTGACCTGTTTCGCTTGTATTGTACTGATGTCATGCTCTCTTGCTCACTCGCCACTTCCTCTCTTTGTCTAAAATGCGAGGGCAGCACTGTTTAGCTGTGAAGCGTCAACCAATCAGAGGAGAAGCAGTTTCTTTACCTGCTTCATAATTCTAAGCCGATTGCCTCCGCCTTGGCTTATTATAGTGAGGCACTCTACTGTAATGTATATGTTCAGCGGTACATAGCAGATGCTGCCTTCAGATACAATATGCTCTAAGTAGTTATGTACAATAATGGAACCTACTGCACTCCTTTTTTGCTCCTTAAGCTGGCGCGCACATTACCACCATTTTACTACGCATCCAATCCGCAGTGGATTCTATCTCAGTGGTGAATCGTCAACCAATCAGAACGAAGCAATTCCTACTCCTATTCTCGCTAATGGAGCGCGCTGCGGCCAGAAAGTCTTGCGGAAACTTAGGTATCACTAACTGTACTACATTCTACATTTGAGAACATGGCGGACAGTTGAAGTTGACGTAAACAAAACGTAAACTTACTGTAACTTTGTAATTAACAGAGCTTTGTAAATAATTATAATAGTTGTAAATATCAAGCATTTATAAATATAAATAGCAACAAACATATATTCATGTGATATTTTGATATTTTCGCTATTAGAAGCTGTGGTATTGACATGCATTATCTCTGGTGATCTACTGTGTACTTGGATACAACGATTTGTTAACAATAAATTACTGTTACATCAATTCTTTTGATTTTCTAATAATAAAAAATGGCTGATTCCGAGGAAGAAGGTGATAAAGATTTGTTGTCCGGAATCAATATGACTGGTTTTCTATTCGGAAACATCGATGATAATGGTCAACTGGAAGATGATATTCTTGATCCTGAAGCGAAGCAACATTTAGCTTCGCTTAGTCGTCTCGGTTTCAGCTCGTTTATTCGAGAAATGATGCCTAATGAAAATGCTAATGATGAAAAGGATGAACATGATGATAAACATGAAGACGAATTTGAAACTGTTGATGAAAATGACGAAGATTATGTTGAGAAGTCATCTAGTGCTCTTGATTTTTCAGATATCAATGAATTAGCAGAAGATATAAATGAGGATAGTAGTGAGTATGACAAGTATTTAATAATTACTTTATTAACAAGTATAGACATAAAACATTTTATAAATATTAACTGTAGACGTCTATCATAGTTTTTATATTCAATAGTATAATTCTAGTTTCAGTTTTCTATCAAAATTTTATATACACAATTATTAATGCATCAATTCATTTTTGTTTTGTTTTTGCACATAGATAAACAAGACTCATTTGAAGGAAGAAATGAAAAAGAAAATGATTATGATGCAGATGATGAAGAAGTAGTTAATAAATCAGACACACAATTAATGCCTCCTCCTCCAGTTCCTGAGGAAAAGGAAGTGCTTACAGCAGAAGAGGCAGAAGCTGCTCGACAACGGAAATTAGAAACCCCTCTTGCATCTATGTTACCATCAAAATATGCTAATGTTGATGTAGCTGAATTGTTTCCTGACTTTCGTGCTAATAAAGTATTAAGATTTTCAAGACTTTTTGGTCCAGGAAAGCCTAGCAGCCTTCCACAAGTATGGAGGGGTGTTAAGAAGCGGCGAAAAAAGAAACGACATCACGATGTTAGAGATTCAGATTCTGGTTCTGATCAAGATGAAAAAAAACCAAAGTTTAAGGTTTGCATAATAGATATGTAATGTATGTCATGATTTAATCTTAAGATAATAGTAAATTTGTCTTATAAAATTACTATGTTAGGGTTGGATACTGAATTATGGCCCCGATCCAAATCCAGATATGTGTTGTTCTGACGATGAGAATAAACTATTATTACCAGTTGAGGATAAAGAGCAAACTGGGAAAACAGGTGAAACTGGAGAAAATGGAGATATGGGGCCAAAAGTAGCAGATTGGCGTTTTGGACCTGCACAACTTTGGTACGATATGCTTCAAGTCCCAGAAACTGGAGATGGTTTTAATTATGGATTTAAACTTGCAGATAAGGTATAGAATTATCTGCATTAAAAATATTATAGTGAGCAGAACATTAAGAAGTTCAATGTATTATATAAACATATTGTATTATATGTTGCTATTATATTCCCAATAGATGGATGATCAGAATGATAAAGAAGCTACTGAAGAATTCTCTGATGATGCATTTTTAATGGTGTCACAATTACATTGGGAAGATGATGTTATATGGAATGGTGATGACATAAAGCATAAAGTATGTAATATTATTTCGATACAAAATACTGTACTAAAACCTGTGCAGGGTTGTGTAACTAAGGACCTAAATCTATTTGAAGGTGTTACAGAAATTAAATAGTAAAAATAATGCAGCTGGCTGGGTACCATCCAGTGGAAATAGAACTGCCCAAGCATTTAGTCAGCCAGGGAAAGGTGCTCCAGTCCCAGTTGCATCGAATGTACGATTAGCTACTTCTCAAATTGCAACTCCTTTACACATGCAATCTCAAAAAAATAAAATGTAAGAAATTCAAAGTATAATGTGCATATGTACACAGTGTTTATGCATTTACTATGACTTGTTTTTCGAAGGAAGAAACCTGAAATACGTTCATAATCAAAGTAACTATCCACTCTATTATAACTCTACAGACTTGCAAGATAGGAGTAGGATTGATTGTTGTAGCTATGAATATACCAATACCACTTTTTACTAAAATTTATATTTTGCGCGAAGAACGTTGGCTAGTAAATGTGTGAACATCTTGTATGTAATTTGTCCACTGTTATTTGACTTTTGAAATTTGAGCAGGAACATGAACAAGGGAAATCAACAACAGTCTAGAGAAGAAAATTATGACGACACCTGGTACTCCATTTTTCCTGTAGAAAATGAGGAACTAGTATACGGTCTATGGGAAGAAGAAGTAATTTGGGATCCTGAAAACATGAGAAAGATACCAAAACCTAAAATTCTCACTTTAGATCCAAATGATGAAAACATTGTTCTTGGTATTCCTGATGACATAGATCCAGCATTACTGCATAAAGATAATGGACCTCAACCAAAAGTAAAGATACCACATCCACATGTTAAAAAGAGCAAATTGTTACTTGGGAAAGCTGGTGTGATTAATGTTTTGGAAGAAGATACACCACCACCGCCACCAAAGTCACCAGATAGAGATCCCTTCAATATTTCAAATGATACGTAAGTTTACTACTCCTGGCAAAAAATATTTGATCAAAATCATTAGGTCTTTTGAAAATAATTTTCTAGTATTCATAAAAATCTATAAACAATATCGCTTTGTATTTACACTATTGTTATCAAATACCTTTTGCCAGGAATATAAATTAAACTAATAAATACAATTTCTATTAGAATAAAAATTTGATGATTTGTTCGGGTTTTAGTTATTATATGCCACGGTCATCGGAAACAACATTACGGTTGAAAGTTGGAGGTGGGAATCTAATACAACATAGTACACCTGTGGTAGAATTGCGTGTTCCATTTGTACAAACACATATGGGACAAATGCGACTTCGAAATTTCCATAGACCACCTTTAAGAAAATTCAGTCATGGTCCACTTGCACATCCTGGGCCTCATTCTGTATTGCCATTGTTGAAGCACATCAAAAAGAAAGCTAAGGTGTGTTTTCTCTCTGCGTTTTATAATCTGTTAATAATATGCGGGAATTAATCTAAAGAAGACAATTGAATCTAATAAGTAAAAAAGTAACATAGCGTTCTACACTTTTAAATATTTCATTATACATATATGGAAGTAATATGATGGTTTATAAATATTAATTATATATATTGAATATAATATGTATATGTATATAATATTTTTCATTAGCAAAGAGAGCAAGAAAGAATTGCGTCTGGTGGAGGTGATGTCTTCTTCATGAGAACTCCAGAAGATTTGTCTGGCAAAGATGGTGAAGTGGTACTCATCGAATTCTCAGAGGAGCATCCTCCTTTGATGAACCAAGTAGGCATGTGTTCTAAGGTGAAAAATTACTATAAAAGAAAGGCAGGTAAAGATCAAGGACCTCAGAAGTATAAATATGGAGAAACTGCATATGCGCACACTAGTCCATTTCTTGGAATTCTCACACCTGGTCAAAGCATACAAGCAATTGAAAATAATATGTACAGAGCGCCGATCTATGAACACAAAATCCCAGAAACTGATTTCCTAGTTATTAGAACAAGGTATTGTATTTAAAATTTCTTGATTAATTTTAAGATGTACTGTAATATGCTAAATAATATTTATGCGTAGACAGCAATATTACATCAGAGAAATGGACGCCTTATTTGTAGCTGGACAAGAATGTCCATTATATGAAGTGCCAGGTCCTAACTCAAAAAGAGCTAATAATTTCGTCAGGGATTTTTTACAAGTATTCATATACAGATTATTTTGGAAATCATCCGATATACCTCGTCGTATTAAAATGGATGACATTAAAAGGGCTTTCCCTTCACATAGTGAAAGCAGTATCAGAAAACGCTTGAAACTATGTGCAGATTTCAAAAGAACCGGTATTTATATATTCTTACACTTATTGTAAAAAGTTAAAAACGTACTGTAACATATTGAAAAAATGTTTTAAATTACTATGCACAAGGAATGGATTCCAACTGGTGGGTCATAAAGCCAGACTTTAGATTACCGACAGAAGAAGAAATTAGAGCAATGGTGTCCCCAGAACAGTGTTGCGCATATTTTAGTATGATCGCAGCAGAACAAAGATTAAAGGATGCAGGTTATGGTGAAAAATTCTTGTTCACTCCTCAAGATGACGATGACGAAGAAATGCAACTAAAAATGGATGATGAAGTTAAAGTTGCACCTTGGAATACGACACGAGCATACATTCAGGCTATGAAAGGCAAATGTCTATTACAATTGGCAGGACCAGCAGATCCAACAGGCTGTGGCGAAGGATTCTCGTACGTCAGGGTTCCAAACAAACCAACAATAAGCAAGGTAGTTACTATATTTCATTCTGTCATGTACTAGAATGTACAAAATACTTATAAATATTTGTATTATAAAATTTATGTAGTATCAATACTTTATCCAGCACTTACAGTATAATTTATATTATTTTTTAAATGTTAATTAGGAGGAACAGGAAGCGCAACCAAAGAGAACCGTTACCGGAACGGATGCTGATTTAAGAAGACTGTCTTTGAATAATGCAAAAGCATTGCTTCGTAAATTTGGTGTTCCCGAAGAAGAAATTAAAAAGTTATCACGATGGGAAGTTATAGACGTAGTTAGGACATTGTCCACGGAGAAAGCTAAGGCTGGAGAAGAAGGTATGACCAAATTCTCTAGAGGAAATCGATTCTCCATTGCTGAGCATCAAGAAAGATACAAGGAAGAATGTCAGAGAATATTTGATTTACAAAATCGTGTGCTATCTTCCAACGAGGTTTTGAGTACAGACGAGGGTGAAAGTTCAGAAGAAGACAGTTCTGATATAGAGGAGATGGGTAAGAATATAGAAAATATGCTTGCTAATAAGAAGACTAGTACTCAGTTGTCTCTCGAGCGAGAAGAACAACAGCGTCACGAGTTACGTAAAATGTTGATGGGTGAGGTTCAAGAACAGGATAAAAAA
The DNA here is from genome assembly GCF_051020955.1 of Megalopta genalis. Classification (NCBI taxonomy): domain Eukaryota; kingdom Metazoa; phylum Arthropoda; class Insecta; order Hymenoptera; family Halictidae; genus Megalopta; species Megalopta genalis. The sequence goes on along the minus strand of NC_135020.1, from coordinate 19,050,038 downwards.
AGTAAGGAGAAGAAGAAAGACGATGAGGAAGATAGTCCTGTAAATAATTTTAATGCACAGCAGGGTAGGGTTCTTAAGATTTATAGAACATTTAGAAATCCAGAAGGGAAAGAATATACAAGGGTAGAACTGGTTAGAAAACCAGCAGTGATAGATACGTATATAAAGATTAGGAATTCGAAGGATGAGACATTCATCAAACAGTTTGCGACACTGGATGAAGCACAGAAAGAAGAAATGAAGAGAGAGAAGAGGAGAATTCAAGAGCAGTTACGTAGAATTAAACGAAATCAAGAGAGAGAACGTATGTTAGGTGGTCCTATTACAGGAAGTAATTCATCATCCCATAACATATTTGACCGTAGTAATACCAATACCCCAACCATCACATCCTCGAACAGTATCCTTCAATTCAGTAATTCTTTCCAGTCTACATCTCCTGCTTCTAAACATCCTAAAACTGAGATTTCTCCTTCTAAGCGTAAGAAACCTAAACTTAAACCAGATTTGAAATTGAAATGTGGTGCCTGTGGTAATGTAGGTCACATGCGTACAAATAAAGCCTGTCCCTTGTATCAAAACAGCATAACCACTGCACCAGTGAATGTTGCGATGACTGAGGAACAAGAAGAAGAGATTGAAAAACAACTTAATACAGACGACCAAGATCTTGTTAATGTGGATGGAACTAAGGTGAAATTGTCATCTAAATTGATTAAGGTAATCTGCTTGATACATATATAAATACATATCTAAAGACTATCAATGCTGAAGCGATACATCATTTTTCTGGTTTTGTTACTCACAGCATGCTGAAGAAATGAAGAGGCGCACGTTATTGTTAAAAGTGCCCAAAGAAGCAGTCAACTCCAAGAAACGAAGAAGAGCCACTGGAGATGATCACTGCGATTACCTCAAACGACAACAAAGACCTGCCAATAGACGTAGAACAGATCCGGTTGTTGTCATGTCTACAATGTTAGAGAGCATACTTAATGAGATGCGAGATTTACCAGATGTACAACCTTTCTTGTTTCCTGTTAACGCTAAGGTATATTTTCTTTTTAATAAAATCATTTTTATACTGTTTCATATGAATTTATATTCTCAAAATATGTTTATAAATATTATTAGGCTGTTCCCGATTATTATAAAATTATTCAAAGACCTATGGATTTGCAAACCATCCGTGAGAATTTAAGGTTAAAGAAATATCAAAGTCGAGAAGAATTTTTAGCCGATGTTAATCAAATCGTAGAAAATTCAACATTGTATAACGGAGCAAAGAGTTCGTTGACAGTGGCCGCTAAACGTATGTTGGAGACATGTGTAGAAAGGCTTGGCGAGAAAGAGGATCGTTTAATGAGATTAGAAAAAGCTATTAATCCTCTTCTTGATGACAACGATCAAGTTGCTTTGACATTTATCTTGGATAATGTCGTTAATAATAAATTAAAATCTATGACGGAAGCTTGGCCATTCCTTAAACCAGTAAATAAAAAATTAGTAAAAGACTATTATACCGTAATAAAACGACCAATGGATTTGGAGACTATATCGAAAAAAGTATCGGGTAAGTTAATTTTCATTACTGGAATAGAAATAGAGTATTAATTTCGTTATATTACTTAAATTGATTTAATTATTTTGGTTTAGCACACAAATATCATAGTCGGCATGAGTTTCTCAGAGACATTGAACAAATTTTGGAAAATTGTACAATATACAATGGAAAAGAGTCTGTTTATACAAACAAGGCTGAAATGCTTGTAAAAGTTTGCAAAGAAACATTAGATGAGGTAGATAAACAAATATTTATTTGTAGAATGTTATACTTCAATTATATTTTATTTTCTAATTATTACTAAATAATTTGCAGTATGACGATCATTTAACGCAGTTAGAAAATAATATATTATTAGTACAAAAACGGGCAATGGAACAAGCAGATATAGATCCTTCATGGCTTGGCCCAGATGAGGAAAACTATACTATTGTGGAGCCTGAATTCAGAGGGGTACTCTAATTTAGTAAAATTTGCATATTTATTTTATTATTGTACGGATTAAATAAATTCTTTTATGTCCATTATAGAGTCAGACAAGTTCGCCAGAAAATCCATTTGGAAAATCAAACATAGAGGACTTTGATTTTGTGGATGTAGAAGGAGACATGGAAGGCGATGGTAGTAGATGTGTAAATTCAAAGAAAAAAGATGTTCTTGAAGAAGGTATAGCAAGCATTTAAATTTGATTATTGAATATATATATATATATATATAATTTTTACTTCCAATCTAAAATTAATTATTTTTGCATTTTAGATTTACAATTCTCTAGTGAAGATGAGTTTGATGAGGTTCCATTTGGTACAGATGAGCAATCTGAACATGCTGAAATGGATACAATTGAATTGAATGAAGTACGAGAGGGAGGAGTTGTATTGGCAGATGATGATAGCCAGCAAGCAGCTGAAGCAATGGTACAGTTGGGTAATGTTGGATTTTATATGGCAGATCAACAATTGCTTCAGCAAGGTTGGTAATATAAAAATATTATTATTAAAAACCTGGATACTTTAAACATTGCTTAAGCATTCCTATGTCTATAATGTTATAAAAATATATATATGCTGTTATATATGAAAGTCTATGGAATAATTTTTCAAAATTGAGGGTGATGAACAAAAATAATTACCGAATTCATATTTGTCGTATCTGGTTCTATAAGAATTACCTATTGGTTATGAAAACGCAAAAATTAGTGTTAGACAATGTATAATTAGGAAGTTTTTCAAAAATATATACACAAATTTTCTGTAATTACAGATGAAAGCATGGACGTTGATCCAAATTACGATCCTTCAGACTTCTTACTAGCTGGATTACCAGTCAGAGATGAAAAAAATGAGACCAAGATTCAAGATGATTTAGCTGTCTCAGAAAGCGAAGACGAAGCAGAAAACAATGTGCAACTAAAGCAAAAAACACAGCAACTGTCGCAACCAGAAGAAGACGTGGGTGGCGACTTGTGGTTTTAAGAAGATTGTTATTTATTCTAAGCAAGAATCCTGTTATTTTCTTTCTAAAATCAAAAACTTTATATACAGATACAATATTTCAATATATAATGAAAAATGATATATTTATTTCTTATAGGAATAATTGAATTTCAATACTTGAAATTATGTAATATATGATTTCACTTTGTAAAAAGGTAGGAGGTATGATGTAGTCTTCTGAATGCATATCTTAAAATGTTATGTATACATACATGTAAATATATAATGAAAATTTTTTAAGTTCTATGTACAGATCTATGTTGATTTTGTTATTTAGGTTAAAATAGGAACAAAATTTATAAAAAAAAATAGTTACACTATTGTATTGTATATTTTTACAGATTGAAGACATATAAACTGCATATTCAGTTGTGTTCATTTGTAAATGATTTTAACCAAAATTATATTTGTAGTGTTTTACATCACTTTACAATGGTTCCAAATGAAGAATTGAAAAATAAAATAGATTCCATATATACAGCATGTGCCACCTCTATTAATGCAAATTCGATACGAGATCAGGATAAACTATTAAACCATGTATGGAGCATAACAAAACATTCATTACAAGAACATCTATTAAGTTACAATCCAGATATTATAATTACATTTACTCTTAAATTTTATTTACATTACAATAAAACACTGCGCCATACTCATAATATATGTGAATGGAAACGACGGCGGAAACGTCGCTTTGCTAAAGAGTGTTATAATAATTTATTAAAAATTTATATTCCTGAAAAGTCTAAAGAAATTTTGCAAGCAGTAGTTAATACGATTTATGAAGAGAAGCTCTGGGAATTTGAAACTGATTGCTTTGAGGTACTATGTACTTTGTTAGAAAGTGGTGTTAGTGGAGCGCTAATGTTCCATATAATATGGGATAAAATTGAAAATCCAAATATAAATCCAGAAAACACAAGAAGAATTATAAGAATATTGTATGAATTGTTGGATGTATATGATTGGCCAGATTCTTATGACACCATATTAGTCATTGAAAGAATCCTAAATCTTTTTTACATAAGTGTAACTGATACAAAATTAAATAACCATATTACTCCATATGCAACGTTAAAGAAGGGCCTAGAAGTATGCATTATAAACATGGTAAAACACGTGTGCAATGATCACCTTTTAATTATAGTGCAACATATGTGCTCATGGGCTGTTGAGCCAGGAATGACTGATGAAATTATTTTAGAATTTGGAAGCACACTTGAATATACAGCTTATATGCATGAAGTTGCATTATATGAGAAGACTTTGACTCCTAAAGTGTTTCCATTACTCATGGATATGATAGCATCAAAAAGCAAAATAATAAGCTTACTAGGTAATAGAGTAATACAATATTTAATTGATAGAAAAGAAAACAAAATGAATTTCGATACACCAAAAATATTTTTTGAAAACAATCAATTCGATTTGACAATAGGAGAGTGTCTTAAAGAAGATAAATTGTTCTGCAAGCTTCATAGGGAGATTTTACACGATAGTATTTTAAAAAGTATTATAAACCATTGCTCGTCACGTATGAATTTAGAAACAACATACTGCACAATTTGTTTGTTCGTAATAGAAATTCCATGTGGATTTACAGCAGCTGCTATAGTCTGCCTTATAATGAATCTTCAAGACATGACTTTAAGAAAAGGAAAACATCAAGCTGGAGTATCTTATCACCTGCATGCCATAATAATCGCAATTATGTCTCTTTTATGTTGGGTTCATAAAGCCAAAGTATTTTATGAGTATGTAAACAAAATTATGTTAGAGAGAGCACAATGGGCTCCACATTTAAATCCACCTATTCAATCTCAATATAATTTTGCAGCACATCATATACTTTGGGATAAGCCAGATTTATTTTTTGTAGATTGGGAGGCTCGTTATGGTCTATGGAAATGTTTCAGACTACGTGAAACCGATGATTACACGAATGAACTATGAATATTAGTTATACATTTTAATAATGTAGCAGCTTTCAGTTATTAATAAATCAAATTACACCTTTAAGTAATATATTAGATAGAAATTTTTATACATTTAGCGTAATTACAATTAAAATGGTTAATCACGATTAATTATGGTAGTTTATCGTTACTTGGATTCATCATATAGTTATAGTTACTATTATATTAGTTATTTTGTTGTTACATAAATAATTGCAATATATTTTCATTGCTCTATTGCTTACATTAAAAGAAATTTAATCAAGTTTTTATTAGAAACTAATAATTAATGATTAGTAATTGATAAGTAGTATATTTTAAATCAGTGATTTTTTAATCTATGATTGATATTTATAATCAATAATTGATGATTATGTAATTATTCAATCAATTAAATTAATTATAACTTTTTACGATTTACTCTTTTTAATTGTAATCATATTAATTAATTAATTACATTACAAAATAGTATTGATGAATGATTTTAATTCTGAACTAATTGATTGATGTGCACAATTTAACATTATTACCAATTTTTTTATTCTATGATAAAATATATTTTCAATATGAAACTTATTAATAAAGTTTCATAATTTTTTATATTTATAAGATTGCAATTGCTGGTTGAAATGTTGGAATACATAAATCAACATAAATGAGTTACTTTTCGCAGCAAGATGGCAGTTTCAATATTTATCATATCTATTTTATAATTTGACGTATCGCACAGAAATGATACTTGTCAATAATGTCATACCACTGATATAAAAAATATTTCCGTTTGTTCTATAATATTCAGTAAAAAAATGATGTCAGTGAAATAAAAATTTGAACATACATAAATAAATAGCACGACAATTACCTACATACATATATCTCGAATAATTCATATGTTCGTCCATCTTATGCCACTCTAAACACTTTTTGATTCGTGAAATATTTGTTTTGTAAACTATAAATTGCAATTTTAGAAATTGACATGAATTGTCTAGAAATAGTTGAAATGATTCTATATATTTATTTAAAAATTGAAAAGAGAATAGCATCAATGAAATTAAAGTGACTTTTTCTTGTCTATGCGGATTGCAATTATTAAAATCATATTGTTTACATAACGAACGAGCTGAACATTCGGTGAATTATTTTCGTCAGATCGTCGAATTGCGTTTCAATAAAGGTTAACTTTTTAAATGAATTCTAATGTTTGTTGTTCTTATACCGCATATCAGTGCATCTTGTTATGGTGACAGTAATTCCTTCATTCTTAAGGCTATTACATTTTATGAAGCACCTAATTCTGTGATTGTTGTTTCACCTTATAACCACAGAATTATGTGGTAAACACTAGTGTTTAATTGAAGTGCATGTAAAGAGGCGTCACTAACATACATGGTATTATTTAGGATAAGATCTAATATATTAATATGTTGATTTCAATCATTTAAGTAAACAAAGTAAACAATTTCATTTTGTAGTAAGAATGTCTGGAGAACAGTTTTCATTAGTTTGGAATAGCTTTCCAAGAAACTTATCCTCTGGATTGTATACATTATTAACGGATGAACAGCTAGTTGATGTAACATTGGCTGCAGAAGGTCAAATATTACGTGCGCATAAGTTAATACTATCAGTTTGTAGTACATATTTCAGAGAGCTTTTTAAGGTATATTGTAATTTATTTTATTTTGGTATTACCTGTAGCAAAACAATAAAATTTTTTTAACACTCTAGGGAAATTCCTGCAAGCATCCAATTGTGATTTTAAAAGATGTCAATTATCGTGATTTGTCTGCAATGCTTCACTTCATGTACCAAGGTGAAGTAAACATTAAACAAGAAGACATAGCAAGTTTTTTGAAAGTAGCAGAAACTTTGCAGATAAAAGGTTTAACCACAGAATCTGACGAGGTATGTTTGCAAGGATCTGATAGATAATTGTACAAAATACAAAATTATTTCTTACACTTTTTAGAAGTTCGAAGACAGTCTTTCGAAAAGTGCAGACCAATTGGATCACTTATTTAATATGGAAAAGAAGAGCATTAATTCTGATGCATCGGATTCAAATGCATCTACTTTTGACAAACCAAAAGAAACAGTACAAAAGGATAAAACTTGTGAGAAACAAAATACTTCATCGAAAGATGAATTACACAATAAGGAGTTCATAGAGAACAATATTACAACCAATGATACATTTTGTCAGCAAGATTGTGCTTCTGACTTAGCTTATAATCAGCAAGACATGCATATGCCTCCAAATAATAGTTGCAGTAGTATAGAGATACAAAGAAATGAAGAGGAACCATTAGACTGTACAGCTGACACTAGTTACACAGAACCATCTAAACAAGAACCATTAGATTATACACTCGATATTGATCCAGAAACAGTATATAGGACATATTCTAATGAACCATTTTTCAAACCTGAAGACAATTTGCATAGGAAAGGTATCAGTTCTGTGCACTGTATTTATATAAGTAATAAGTATTAAGAGACTTCATATAATCAATACGTTTATGATTGTATTAATTGCTGGAGAAAGGTACTGAATGAATATATGCTTTATTACTTAGCATCTCAAATCTACATTTTACTGTTTTACATAATTATATTATCTTTGATGGTAGATAGTGTTAGAATCAAATGCAATAGAAATAAATATTTTTGTTTTACAGATTTTGTACCAGATATGCAGTTAGTTCCGTACGATCAGAATTCACAAACTCAATCATTTGGTATGCTTTTTGGAATCACAATTTCTGACATTCATTAACCTAATTTTTTTATGTATGTTTTAACTAATTTAAATAACATAACATGAATAAATACAAAAGTTTCTCAATGAATATAAACAAAAATCAACAAATTTTACCTGGAGTGTTACTATTATATTAGGAAACAATTATTATTAGATATTTTATTATCTAATATGCATAACTAAATATATTCAATTGAATTGAATTTTTATACAAAAATTCAATACATTAAGTTGCAGCTTGTTAAATAAAAACTGTAATAAATATTCATTGAGTTACTTAATGTAAGACAAAGTTGGGCATTTTTATATGATTATTGCTTATGATTAAAAAGAATAATTGTCTAAAATCACAACGCCTGTTTCTTTTTAATACAAATGAGATTGGAAATCTATTTCATTTATGCCTTTATCATAATTATCAGTTTTACTAATATAAAACAGCGAACATAATTGCAATAGAAGTACATTGATTAATTATATAGAATCGATACTAATTTTCTTTATTTTTTGAGAAATTTTATCAATGTCCAATAAAGACAAAAATTTTACCAATATTTTTTAAGCATTTTTTTATATCGAATTTAAAAAAATAAAAAATACTGTAAATATATACAATTTATCTATTTTTGTAACAAAATTCCACTACTTGATAGTTCTATACTCAAATATGTGCTTTACATCGAATGTGAATGGTAATTAGGTACTTCAATTGTAATTGTTACATTATATTGTGTTAACATAATTGTAACATTCTCCGAATTATAATTTAACATTAATTACTAATTGCAGTTAATTGCATTAAATTTTTTATTCTACCGTTGAGTAAAGAATATAATATTAATATTAAAAGTAACACATATTGCCCAACTTTCTTGTGCAACTAATATTCTGGTATCCATGCATGCATCGGAATTAATTCATATCTTTTTTATAATTAGGTGTGGGTAACATGACCGGTCTTCAGAATGAGTTCGCCTATGAGTCAGGTTGCCACAGTAAAGGTCGCCGAACAGTGAAAGGTATTTCGAATAATACTTTACCATTGGAGACAACATTGCGTGTTGTGTCTGAGCTGGGTCCAACGCTAAGAATGGACAGGGGCAAAGTAATTCGAATGTACTCGTGTCCATGGTGTCTCCGGCATTTCACCCGTAAAGAGAATCTCAAACTTCATGTCCGTTACATTCACGGGCCGCTCGAAAGTCTGACGTGTAAACTTTGTGGTAATAAATACAAAAACAGCAACAGCCTGCGTGTACATTCGTATCTTTATCATAACGCCAAACGAGACAAACCTAACAAGTCACTCGAAGATGGCGGAGTATGAGAATAAAGTGAAAGAAAACTGAGGAAAAGAGAGATGACATTAATGTTTGTAAGGAACATTTCATTATGTTATATATGAGAAAAATATAGTAATACATAAAATTGCGATACAATGTAATGCTATGACACATTAGCACTGTTTTATCGTGTGCTCTAGCTACTTTGTAATAGTAGCAAAGACGATTTCGAGAATTATTTAATGCTTCTTGTTTGCAGAATGTGCGATTTCAAGGATTCTGAGAATTTAGCGAATGTATTAGCCTCATTATTATTTAGAATTTACATTAGACTGTACGAGCAATGACATATTTTATATTATAGCAGGTTACATCTTTTGTAAGAGTGTAAATATATACATGTATATTGATACAGAATTTTGTAAATATACATTTTTAATAAAATATAACGATCGACCGAAATTTATTTCTGTCTTTTAATTAACAATTGTTTATTAATTAGTTTTCATCTAAATGTCAATACTATTCTTAAAATAATGTAACATTTTACTTTTAGCTGGTATATATAACCGTGTATTGCATAAATATTTAATTAATTTATATTAATATTTACTAATATTTTAATACTATATCGTCCACCAAGTTTTAACTTCTCCTTATAACGTTTGTCGCATCACTTCCTGTTTATCTAATGTTCAACATTGTTATCTATTACTTTATTATATTGTAAAAATATAGTTAGTCACGTTACAGTTAGAGCGTACTCTGAAATAACATCAAAAGTACGTTCATCCTAGAATTAGAAAATAATATAATTTTTTGTTAAACAAATGTTTCGAAGGAATTAGAAAAATTAAATACTTACACGAGTTATAAATACAATAGATAATTATAGATTTATTATAATTGCTTGTGCAATGTTTTTCCTGTGAATATAAAATAAATAATACTGTTTGTTAAATAATTAACATGACGCTCATTTCGTAAATTAATTAAAATCAAATTTTTTTCTGCTTTAAAGTGAATCAAATTTCAGCTAATGGAAAAATATAAATTAGGACCGATAATGTTTCAATTCACTTACACGCACTTAATATTTTATCCATGAAAATACGTGTTTCAACAAATTTTTTATAACAAAATTTCTGTGGTCTTGTTTTCACTATTCAGTATATAGTAGATGTATGTAAAAGTATGAAAGTCACAATAGTAACGAGATGTAACATGACTTTCGAACAAATACTGTTACATCGACATCTCGGAACACTCAGATGTCATGTTATCATCTGTTCTTTTTCTTTTCTTGTTAAATGGAGAGGAGGTGGAAAGATTCATGGTACGATGACAGAATCCCGGTAGTGACAATTTGTTCCAACTTAGAGTTCATACGCTGCTTTAATTAAACATTTAATTCTGCTGCGATCTCCGATTGAACAATACATTTGAAATACCGCCAGGGAATGGGAACAGATGTATCAACAATAATTTTCTTATACTTTCCTGAAATATGACCCGGGATCATAATAGCGTTAACCCTTATATATATATAATATAAGGGTTATAATAATATATTTATATTAATTTTATAATAATAATATACATAATAATTATATATATTATATATATAATTATTATTATAAAATTAATATAAATATATTATGATAACCATGAATACCATGAATATATATTATTATATAATATATATTATATAGTATTATATATTATTATAATATAATATAATATAACTCTTATATATTTCTCGGTACAACAGGTCCTATGATAATACTACATCCAATTTTTCAACTCCACAGTTTAATGAAGAAAACAAAGATTTTACGGTGTCTCTGGAAATAGAAAATTGACGAATTTCACACTAAGGGTTACTTCCGTATAAGGGTTAAAAAAATATGAAAATTTGAGTGGGTCAAAAAAGACCCCAAGAACATAGCAAGATCAATAGAAACCTGTTTATAATCAATTAACGCCGCTTCGAAACGGCTTCAACGAATTCGATTAGTTCAAAGCCGCCGAGTATTTATCGCGACACTATATTTTCCTATGAATCCGACGTGAAATCATTAATAACAATGGTAGATATTTAAAAATATATAATAAAATTCACGTTCAACTTGAAAATTCGTTAACCCGGACCAAAGGCCGACCAGAGATCCAACGATTATTATTTATGTGTCAGTCGCCTATAATTAAACCGCGATTGGATTCAGTAAGTTGGTTGACGATAAATCATCATTGGATTCTCCGTCGAATTTCACAAATCCCGGAGGATTTTGTCGAGGGACATCGGGGGAAAGGGGTACAGGCAAGAGAGAAGAACGGTGCCACTGACACGATGTGTCGATATATCAATGTTAGCGTCTGGCTGGCCTTCTGCAATGGGTCGGGGGTCAGCTCCCCGCGACATAATCATTCTTCGCGCGCGAGTCAGTGCATCGCGGAATCTCGAACACGCGACTACAGTTTACAGAAATTCTTGATCAGTCGTCCGAGCAATTTTCGCGGCGATTGTTCCGGCACAAGTGTAAAGAAGATTTTACTCCAGGATTGTTTGAGAACATCGCCGGAGAACATGACCGCCTTCAATCTCATGGATATTTTCGGCATTTCGCTATTGTTCCACTTAGGCGTTAGTTTGGTGCTGTTGTTCCTTGTGGTACCAGTGTTCCTTCTCATTTATCCAGGTAATCGCTGTTGTTGAATGTTCTTACGATGCAAATTATATACTGGTCGAATGCTTCAAAAATATTGGTAAGTGCATAGCTGCTGGAAACTTTGTAGAATGTTATATACTAACTTCGTGCAGATTTTTCTACCGTTGTTGTTAACGTGTTAGCTACTGAATTAGGAGCCGGAGTAGTTATGGTTTGTAATAGCATCGATGCAATCGTTTAATTCATTTATTAGATTGTGTTAATCAATAATTAGTCACTACTAAGTAATACGTTTAATTACGAAACAGGAGCTAAATATTTATTTTCTCTTTTAATGGTTGCAAAAAGTTAAAGGCGATAATATTTTTAAATTCTTCTAACGTTTGTACTACTTGATTCCTAGTATGTACTTGTCATGAAATGATATGTACACGAAATCGCTAGTGTATTAATTAGAGGAGGTTGCTGAATTCCGTAAATAAATTCGTCATTATTTATTATAACCTACATATATATATATATATATATGTGCAATCTAACATTTCTGCGATACTTATTGTTACAATTATCTTTATCGTTACATAACAATATGTAATTTTGTTCCGCCTAAATTGAATTAACAAATCAATTGTATTCAAACAAAAGATTTCCGTGGGTGTGGCGGTTTTTCGAGGAAAATTCCGGTTTAGGATTTTCTATGCACAATACAAAATGATACGACCTTAAATAATTTTACAACTGATTATTACAAATCGAACAAAAAAATATTAACTTGTCTTATGTATTATATTACATTTTCACTGGTTTAATTATTTGTTGGAGATCGACACCTTGTTAGGGCGTAACAAGATTAAATAACAAATCATATACGTTTTCATAAAAATGCTAAATCTAGTCTTGCCTTTTCTTTTCATTGCAGGACGGCAAAAATATGTTAGTCTAAGGCAGCAAAAATCTAAATTCGCCTCTGAATTTATGTATTATTTTTTTTCAAAAGTATATCATACATTTTCCCGAGGACTTTCGCAGTTATTTTGAGGACCCATAAAATATCAGATTAATTTATAACTGCTGTCTTGTGTTTGTGGTCTTGTGTGATGTGGTTTTAAAGTGGCTTGTCTTATACCTAAGTCTAATCGTAAAAGTACTTTGTTTATTAATATTGCGTATTTGAACGCAGAATCTTGTACTGCCGAAATTGTTAGAAATGATAGATTGCAGATTTTTGTATTGGCATTCAAAGATAAGATAACCAATTGTAATTCAAGATATGATTTGCCTTATCAATGATATTAATTCAGACAATCCATACGATCGATTTAAAACTTAATTATTTGTACATTCGTACAATTGTAATATTTTGCAAAATTTCTAATTTTAGTCATTGTAGTCATTATTGATATTATACTTAAATAGATAATACATCGTATGATATTCATCCGAGTACCCAATTTCAGCTATGTTTATAGTATAATATCTGCGTTCATTTAATTAGTTCGTCTTCCGAGAATCTCGCGCAACAGCTAACAATAAGTTCATTTGAATAATTGAGTCTTTCAAATAGAATGAAAACTAAATAGCGAATTTGCAGTAGGATAGAAAAATTAATAACAGTATTCATTTAAATCGTTTTATATTGTATTCATGGGAACGTTCTATATAAATAGCAGAGAATTTAATCAATCATTTTTTGTTAAACACAATTCGATTAGTTAATATTAATCGTCTCACGTGAATGGCGGGAAATGACTTGTATAACGTCAGTTGATTTGTTTGTATGTATGTATAACATATGTATATGTTATATATATATATATATAATACAATTTTATATGTATATGTCACGTCTGGTTCAGATACTGTCTAATAAGATAAAAGACATAAACTGAAATATGATATAGATAGTTTGTCTCTGACTAAAGTCACAACAAAAATGTTATGTGCGTCGAAAAACTTGAATGGTTTTAAATTATCACTATATAGGTCGAGGGTTGTTCAATAAAGCTAGTTAATCTAATTTATTTTCTGTCGATGTTTTTTGTGTTTCATTGAACGCACCGAAGCGCTGTCATGGTCAAAAATGTGCTGGATACGTTTCGTGAAATGGAAGTACCCGAACGTGATCGTCGAGGAGGAGAACAGCATCGAAATAATCTTGGACCATTTTCGTAATTACGTAGGTTTTAAATATTGCGATCGAGCTATACAGATTAGCGACGTTAAGGTGACGATGTTATGTAACTTGTAAACTTGTTCACAAATTTAGGGCATTTATACTTTGCTGATTCAAGGCCGCTCTGTCGCGGAAGGAATTCGAGGACATTTAGTGCACTTGACATCGTCCAGAAGGTACCTACGTATGAGCTTGTCGACGAGATGGGGTCTTTACGTGTGGAAGGACCAGAAGGCTTTCTCGGTGGACAACCATTTGTTAAATTCGCCGTCCTCTTTCAGAGGTCATCCTATCACAGAAACCAACATCCAGGTGGGTCTGAAATGTCGTCATTTTTCAATACAACGTTTACCGATTGCAGTACACATTTAAAAAATAGTTTTCGCGTTGCAAGACCAAATAAAGAAGCTTTCTTGTCTAACAAAACGCAAATGTTACAAGAGTTTACAGCGGAAAATTTAGAATATATGTTTACTAGCAATAGCAAAGCTAATATTTATTTATTTCGGAAGCTATTTGTCGATCTGTATAGATCTTTTTCTGCGTTTCAAACCGGTAGGTTCGATCTATTATACGTTAGAATCTATCTTTATTAAAAAAAATGATTTTCTGTGTTGCTTAGATATTCATTTCACGGTGAAGAACATTTATGTGGTTTGCTATTAATCGAATTGATGATAGCTAATTACATATGCATTTTTATGAATCGCGATTATACAGGGTGTCCCAAAATTATGGTACTTCCGGCAAATTAGAGATTCCTGAGGTTATTCGAAGTAACTTTTTCCTTTACAAAAATGTTCTCCGAGGCATCGTTAATGAATTATTAACGAAAAACACTCGCTAATGAGAGGCGAGCTCGACTGACACGAGACAGCCCAGCCAACGAGCGCACGAAGCTCAGTTCCGCCCATTGGCTCGGTCGCCTAGCGCCAAGCGAGCTCGTCCCTCATTGGTCATTGCTTTTTGTTAATAACTCGTAAACGAAGCTGCGGATTGCATTTTCGCTAAGGAAAAAGTTGCTTCAAATCACCTCAGGAACTTCTCATTTCCCGGAAATACCATAATTTTGGGACACCCTGTATATCCGTTATAATCGCTAATATCTAATCATCATTTCGAAATTAAGAGAAGCGTATCTTTTAATTATTAGTAACAAGTTGATCAATTACAGGATTACGTGAGTTTTCTCACGTCGAAATTCTTCCCATTTAGGCAATCACCGTGGCAAGTACACGTGATAAATTGTACCCTCGATGGGGAGGAGTGCCAAATCTGTCTGGTGAGGGCACACCATCTAGTGCTACGACAAGAGCATCTAGTTCTAGCAGACTTTCTACCATTGCAATACTCTAACGAAGTTTGGACGTGTCAAGAGCCAGAATCACCGTTCACGAATCTCTACGTTCAACCCTCCGCTTTACCAAAGCTCTATCAGAAGCTCACAGATAGCTTCACCAATTACTGGAACGAGTTTCTATATAATAATGATCCGATCGAGCGACCAGAGATTCTGAAAAAACAGATCGGCACATTTCAGTGTACCAAAATCGCCGTGATCGTTTTCGTTTCCTTCCTGAAGGAAGTGATAAGGTACAGAACATGATTTCATCGATTTAAAAAGTAATTAATAGATCATTAATTAATTATAATATAATATAATTATAATATGATTATAATTAATAGATCATTCTATTTTGAATTATTGATATTCTCTCTCATTGAATCACGTGAAAAATCGTTCGTTTTCAAACATAATTAATTATTGTAGATAAATTTTCATTGCATACTGTGTTTTTATATTTAAACGTTTTCTTTCAATATTTCATAGTTTTGTTTCTGTAAATACAATATTTACTAATGAATTCTCGGTTATCGATCTTTGATCGGACAATCGGTTTTAGGTAAAACATTAATTATTTCTTCCGTGCTATAGACTGTACCAGAAAGGAGAAATGTACAGGATTTTCGATATTTTCTCGATCCTCCAGAAAGAAGCATACAAGAGAAACTTCGGACTCATAGCTATCTGTCGTGCGCTGTTAAAGTCACTGAATCCCGTGGACGCTCTGTTCGACGGGGTTCTTTCATTCTGGCGCTTGACAGTGACCGTGGCATTGAAAATGCCGGTATTATTGCTCAAGGAACTGAGAGCACTAAGGTCTCGTCACAAACATTATTACCCGGGCACGTTAACCGCCATACTGTGGTACTATATTCCGTTGGTGTTCGAAGCCACCATGGAAACGTTCTCTATACTTTCGATCGCGATCAAAGCACCAAAACTGATCCTAGAACAGTTGTTTCTGACACATCCTGAAGCCAATCGTTTGCAGACCACCTCCCCATGTGGCAGGAAAGTGGTAGCATGGTCGGAGGAGATAGAGCTTGATGTTCTTCAAAAGATTTCGGATATGACCGGAGCTACCGAGGCTGAAATTTTGTTAACTGCTACCGTCGACGCTCTGAAACAATATTTTAAACAATCCCACGTTGTGATACCGGACCGTGTGCTCGCCACTGGAAAATTTGTTAAACAACGATCGGTATTCATGCAGAATCACGAGGCCAGGGGTATTCTGTGTCTTGCATTACCTACGAGGACGCCGTTGCTCGACGATGACCTGGTTGAAATTTTGCAGGTTGGTTTAGTAGAATATTAGTAAGAGACAGCAGAGAACAGCCGAGAGAAATTTTATTGCAGAATGATTTTCACGGTTGCATTATAAAATCATTACATCGTTATGAAAGTTTAACGATTCGGATTCTGTGGTCTGAAATTTTGTCAATTAAGACAAAATAGTCTCAAATTATGTGCTTGAAAGTACAGGAAGCCTCAAAAATATCTCGCAATCCGGAAATAGTGAGTTCCTGAGGTTATTTTAGTAAACTTTTTCCTTAGCGGAAATGCAATCCGCGGGTTATTATTAATTTTTAGTTTTATATTTATTTATATTAATTTATATGTATATATATATATTAATTTATATTAATTTATTATTATTATATTACGAGTTATTAACTCATTGGCCCAGCCAATGAGCGCGCGAATCACAGTCCCTCATTGGCTCGGCCGCCACGCGCCAGCTGACCTCGCCTCTCATTGGTTACTGTTTTTTCGTAAACAACGCCGCGGATTGCATTTTCGCTAAGGAAAAAGCTACTTCAAATGACTTCAGGATATTTCCGGATTGCGAGACATTTTTGGGACACCTCGTATTTTAGTAAACTTCTGCGGAATTTTCTGGACAATTCTAACGAGATATTTGCAAACAATTTTCTTATAGAGATTGTTAAGATTCATCGGTCAATGCATATTTATTCGAAGAAACAAGAGCATAGGACTTTGAGGCGCCCACTCGCAAGCAAATTAATATCAGAACGCATTCCTCTTGAAATTATTCAGCTTTGATCTGCATCATTTGTCGCTAAGGATAATAATAATTGCATTTACAGGAGGTTCAGAGGAACGTAAGAGAAGTGAGATCGGAACAGTCTGCGATATATGCCATTACAGCAGCTGAAATTTCTAGTGGACTGATTACCTCTTGTTTACCTTCCCTTTTACTGAAAGTCGTGTTAAATCAATTGACGAGAAGGTATTCCCTGTCTTTGACGCATGTAGACGGAGATTTACACGTGCAAGGTGTCGATGCTGTAATGTATTGGAGACCGCCACGAGGCAACTGCAGTAAGTGTAATAATTTCACTGATCATTGGTTGTGCATTGTTATCCAGAAGCATTAGAACATTTTAATCATTTTTTAGATATCTACTAGATTTTCGAAATTGTTTGTTTTTTCTCTATTTATTCTTTTCAATAAGAATTCTAAGGCGATTCTAAGGCGATTCTTTTGTTTTGAACGAAATGATAAATTCGACCACCGAAATCACGCCTCAATACGTCCGTATTTTCTGATAGATATTTTGTAGCCTTTCTGCTTTGTGAAACATGCAATAACGTATCTATCGGCACATGCGATGAGAGAACCGCATAAATTTTCTATAAAAAATAACTAAAAACTGTCTTATTTTCACTCAGTTACGGAAATTGTCCACCTTAATGCCCCGCCAAATACGTATTCGTCGTTTGCCTTAGATATTTTTCTATCTGGAATTTTGTTACACAATTTAATAAAACGTCAACATGTTATTATTATGTTTAGATATGTCGATCACTCTACACAGGTATGGAAAAGCTGTGCGAATGGGGGTGATGGGGGACGCGTTGATCGGTCCAGAGCACTGCGTAATTACGAGGACATTTCCGAAAAGCGTGAATAAACTTGCCAGTGTGGTCGGAGTTTCCACTACTACGTAGTTTCTTGAACAAATTTTATGAATAACGATTTCTACACTGACAGTCGAAGTCAACCGTTTTCCAGTGAGGATTTCCTCAAATATTAAAAATACTTTTTTTTTAAATAAATTGGGTTATATTATATACAATCTTATATACTGTATCAAAAAGATAAAATGTGTTGACCAATACGGTGACAGTCGTTTTTAACCTTTTAGGTACGGCTGAATTCTGCGCGAGGCTATTTCTCTGGACGGCAGAGTCTGATACTGTATATACAGGGGTGTCCCAAAAATGTCTCGCAATCCGAAAGTGGCGGGTTCCTCAGGCCATTTGAAGCAACTTTTTCCTTTACAAAAATTTTTTCCGAGGCACCGTTAACGAGTTATTCACGAAAAACAGTGACCAATGAGAGGCGAGCTCAGCTGGCGCGAGGCGATCGAGCCAAAGAGCGGAACTGGGCTTCGCGCGCTGGTTAGCTTCAAATGATCCGAGGAACCCGCCGTTTCCGGACTGCGAGACATTTTTGGGATACCCTGTAGGCTGTTGTAAATCGATGTGAAGACAAAAGAAGTGTGAAGCAATGCATATGAAGACGATTATTTGATTCAAACGATGAGCGAGTGAGCTACTAGAGCAAGCCACTATAGTGGCGCGTCGTCCAGAGAGATGACATCCGCGAAAGCCACTATAGTGGCGCGTCGTGCCTAAAAGGTTAAAGGATTGTTTAAAAAGAAAGCATTTCGTTCACAACAACTTGATGTACCTACTTTTGTGATCTAGAGCAGAGCTTTCAACAGGCCTCGCGGGTAGCAAGGGCAAAGTCACGGACTAAGGGCAAAACTACAGGCAAGCGTCTTAGCGAGGTGGAGACGTGAGAAAAGAAAGAGCGAAATGTTTACGTTTTCATGCCACTCTTACTCTCTCACTCGCACGCAATCTCGACGTAACGTACAGCCACATAACGTGTCGTTTCTGGTGGAGAGTCCAATGAAACCATGAGTGGGGGGGGGGGCGGTCACCGTTGCCATCCAAGCACGCCGATCGGTGTTTGCCCTGGGCTAAAAATCGCTGTCCTTACGGGCAAGCTGTTGAGTTGCTCTGATCTAGAGTGATCACGCTGATTGCTCAATACTCAAATACATGAGTTTTTGAAACATATAATAGAATAGTTATTAATTACTATTTAAAAATGTAATCAATTTATGCTGTGTTATTATATAATTGTGGCTTCTAGCGCGTTAAGTATGCAACTTACAAACCAAAAGAGTATTGCAACTAACAACTAACATACTAAATTTCCAAAAATTGTTGATTATTTGAATCTGTAAGAAAATAATATATTTGTAATGTTAGAAAATATGGATAAATTGAAAACTGGGACATACAAAAATTTATGGGGGAAGGTGAAATATATGTTAGACTGTACGGTTTTATATATACGCAGTGTGTGTATATATTTATATAAATATATACATTCGAATGTATTTATACAGGCATTTTAACAATTTCTTCTTCTCGCAACAATACGTAACGCGTAATACAAAGATTGGTAAATTCACATTATTGTTCATTATAAGCTAGTTAATGTTTCACGTACTAAATACTTCGAAGTTACAGTTGTATGAGTATAATTGATTATCATTTCGTAATTCATTGTTTCCATGTTCGCCGGACATGTATTTGTTAATCGATATTCAAATTGAAATAAGTTAATCCTGCAACAATACATTGTTTTATTGGACTGAAATAGTATCACATCGAGATTATTAGAAAAGTTTTGCAAAAATTGTCTAAAATATTTTTAGGTGTGTAGATTACTAAAAGCTAGGTCACGGCTACAAAGTTCGGGTGAGTTACCGGTGTCGAAAAGACAGAAAAAATTATTTCCTAGAAATGTAATTTGAACATCGATTGAACACTTGTATGAAAAATTGAACGCTATTGTGACAAACTGTTCGCTGTCGTTGACTAGTTCATATTTGGAAGCATGTTACATACCCTTCGTTATACAATAGAGAGTACTTCCATGTATATATAAATATTACTCGTATAATACAACCATTTCTACATATAATATGTAATATATTTTTCATAAAATAATGTATGCGAAAGCATATTCGCATAAATCAGAGTTGGACAATATTTAATGCAATTAACAATTAACGATTGCAATTGAAATATTTGATTATCAATTACAATTAACTAGTACATACATAGATAATCGCAATTCATTAAGGTAGGTATACACAGTCAATATAGCTGTCAATTGGATTATATTACATATTGGATAACTAATTAAAATTCTTTTTTTCCGTGAAAGAAACTTCTGAGTACCCAACTATCGAATATACATTACTTTTACAAGTAAAAATGTTTGCATACCAGCATTCCGTATTACTACCATTTAAATATTAATCGAAATAATGAGTGTAACGAAAATAATTCTATTCCACGAGCATACGCAATAGTAGAATTTCAATATGCTTTCGTCATTTTCGGATCGACACTCGAAAAGATTTCAATTCAAAATAAATTTACAATCGATTAATCATAAACTTGTACACTTAATCAAAAAGTTGAAACCGGCTGCGTTAACAGGTTCGATCATTTTTGTGACCTCGATCTGTAGTATCATTGACCTCCAGTGTGTTTTACTAACTGTAGTTAAGGGCTAAACATCGAGAATTAAAATAGAGTTTGGGGATTTTAGTTTCTTCAAACGAAGATGGGCATATTAAAATATAGCAATTTCTTCCGTAAAGCGATTATAAAAATATTGTACGAATTCTGTTGCTCGCTGTCTGTAATTTATACATGTACATAATAACGTTTCAGCGTTGAATAGAAAGTAATTTGTAATAAGTCCAGCAATTATTTTTCGACAATGAAAAGTAACAAAATTATATCAAATATGTATATAACATACGATCATTATTCGAGTAGATGGGTGAGAAGAAGAAATGAACGTGACATTACACAATTTCACTATTAATTCTCCTTGCATATTCTAAGGAAGTTTTTAAAAATCTACTTCATTGAGTCAATTATAATATAATGGTCGACGAATGATTAATTCATTCTGCCGTTGTTACTAGACTGCGGATTTTTTGCATTTATGACAATAATAACGACTAGGTATTTATGAAATCATAACGTTGCATAATAATCCGTAATCTATTTATTACAAATACTATGAGAAACAAACTTTTTCAAAATAAGGTTGCAATAAACCTGCTAGAAAATGTACTTTTCTCTAAAATGACGGGCATTTTGATCGAGTTCTTGGGAAATTGTTAAACCGGCGAATACAAAAATATTAACGAAAATAAAGAAATATTCTGAGATATTAGCAGACTTTCTATCGTTCTTCATTTACCGATTACAGTGTACAGTGTACACGACGTAATATTAAGCTCCACAACCCTGGAATGTATTACTACCTTCTAATTAATATAATTGCACGTTCACACATCACCTTGAATGCTCGTTACATAGGCGTGCACAGATTAATGTAGTATTAATACCAAAATTTTCCTAATTTCCTTCTAAAAATGGATACAAAATCACAGTTGGGACGTTTCGTTATAACAGTATAGGCATCTAACAGCGTCATTGCACTGTTCCGAGTAATTTTAATTCTTTGACTCGTCGCTGGACTTTATAAGGCAAATGTTTATATCTGCGCCAAAGGACCGTATGCAAAAAGAAAAAGAAGGAGAAAGGAATCTTCGATAACTTTGTTTTCCATTGTTTCGCGTTTTATGTATATCGCAATAAGCAAAAATCGGAAAGAACTTTTCTAAGCACTAATTTTCAAATGGTCTGTGCATGAGTTACGTATATTTAAATGTTTAAATCCTATTTCTTCATGTAACTACTATTTTAAAGTAATGTTATATCGCACCATTCTGTACCAGTTAAAGAAATAATGATGTTGATTAATTATCGAAATCTATTCTCATTAGCTCCGACTACATTAAACTCGCGAGCTTTCGTTTGTATGTTTTCGTTCGTGAAAAAAATTTGTATTTATTAATCATTGTTTGGGTGATCTACAATTTCGTAGCGACAATGCGCGCCAATTCGGATGGATTCGGTGCTTTCTAGTTCCGGGTACATAAATAACCGAGCGTTATCAACCACCGATATCTGGCATTGTGATGTCCGATAATGAGTACAAAGTATACTGCACAGCATGGCGATTTAGGACACGTATGCGGTCGGATAAGCAGCTGCTTGGGAAACAGAGATGAGCGGAAAGTGAAAGATAGATAAGGTAATGCGTCGGTTCGCGTATGAAACCTCGTTTTCGTGTAATATAAATTTTTAACTCACGTAAACTATTTCCATTATACTATTTTCAGTAGCTTCTAATTGAAACGTGTCTAGCACTGTTTATGTTTCTCTTGCTTTTTCCTGTTTTTTTTTCTCGAAGTATATAGAGTTTTGCTTCCGACGTTGAATTATATTCTTCTTAACAACAGCTTAATATTTGATAGTAAATATACATATACTACGGTATAACTTTAATTAATTCGATTAAATTTCTTACTGCGGCGATGCCAATTATCAATGATATTTAATTAGTTATCTTTACTGCGCCGTAATATAAAGAAGCAAGCTGAACAAAATGGTCAAGTACGTACCGGTCGTCTAAATAGTACTCCATAAATGAATTTGTTATTAATTAATTTACATGAACAACCGCGTCTATTTATTATATTGAAAACTAATGTTCCACCCATCTCTCAGCACAATTGTTACATATGACTAGATAAAAAATAATATAAAAAGATCCTTCGTAATAACAAAAACGAAGTATAACAAATTGTTCTAATAATATTTGAGTGAGTGTTGTGTTCTTCGATTTCAAAAATTAATCCGTTTAATATTTTACTGACTCATAAAGGCAGAAATTTCAATCTTTTGTTGTAGAATTTTTTTAAACTAAAATATTACGATGCATACCACAAATATATAACATAGCTACTGTTAAACTAATATTTCTTAATGGATCAAAAAATGTCTCATTTCATACTTGCTTTATTGTACTCGTTCTCAGTACAATACTGTCAGTTCTGTGACCCCACCGTTCTAATTTCCACAATAACGCAATTCCAATAAAGTAAGAACTTTCTCTGTGTTGAACCAAAAACACAATCAACTATGGTTTATCACATTTGAACTAATCCTACGGTATTAATATATAGTATTTATATACACGGTAAAACATTTTATAAATGTCATTATATTTGACTGCGGATTTTTATGCATTTGCAAATTGCGATGATGCTATTTTATATTTTTTATTTTAATAGATATTTAAATCCAAAAAGTTATATTATATTGAACTGCAGTTTTTCAAATATGCTTATGAAATTTTTATATTACGCGAAGATGGAAATAACCCGACGTCTAATCATCACCGTTAAGTACTCTTCAAAAGGCAATCATAAGAATTAAGCAACATTTAATAAAAGAATCTGCATTGAACGAACTGTAAATGTTTCATATTCATCCTATTTTCGATTTTATGTTATACTTTGCATCACTGTCTACGAAGTTAAAAAGACTGTTGTATAATAAGAGATCAATCAACAATTTCATTGGCTACTTCTACGATGTTAACATCTAAGCAATCAAATGACTTAACCCTCCCTGAGATTTGCATTAACCATATTGGTTTCGCGATTGTATTATATTTTATTTGGTCACAACATAGATAGGTTATTTTTGTTTTCTTAAAATGTGGCTCCTTTATTGGTTAAAATTAGCCTTTTCATTGGGAAAACTTCAAGTTTCTTGTCGATCTTTTTGTTGATCAAAGTTACGCGCATATACAATAAATCGTAATTAAATTCTTTGAATCAGAAAACATTTATTCACGTTTCAATCTAAACATGACATAATTGAATTATATTTTATATATTTTTTGTTTCATATATTTGCAATTTGACAAATATATAAACTTTTGCAATTGATCATGAAATAAAAATGTAACGTCGAAATAAATATCTACTTTCGTGTTGAATCATAAATCATTCATGGCAATGATGGAAAAAATTCGACGAGTAATATTTAACAAGAAAGAAACATCTATACCACTAGCAACAAAAGTAACATTGATAACAATAATGACTAATAATTAACAATGATCCATAAAACTGTTCATAATTTTCATGACGACAATATACTCCTCATTAAGAATGCCAACAATTGTAAAAACAACGATCTCAACAATTTTAATACATGAATTTCAATTATCATGCTTTTAATATCTGATACTTAAAATAATCATTCCTTTCCCGTCACAATCAATATCCTAGTTTGTGTGACACGCAGTTGTAAAATTGACTGTAACTCTGTCAATACGTTGAATTTTGCATCGAAACATTGAGAATATATTTGCCAAATTCATGCTGAAAAATTCGATTTTTTTTCTCGATCGATTACATGATTTGCTCCTTTTCAATTATATCTCTATTCATTTACTTGTGATAGTGAAGGTCGCACGAAAGTCATGAGATTATGAGTTTTTGAAGTCATCTTCTTTTTTGCTATTACCAATATAAAAATATTATGGTCCCATTAACAAAAACATTAATATCCTAAAATCTCAGAAGACGCAATATATGCCCTTTCATATCGAATCATAATTTTTAAAACTTGGGTCAAACAATTCGAACTTTTTTTTTGAGATGTTAGAAGGATTGGTTTACTAGACAATGTGTAATCAAATATTTTGAAAAAATTACCATTTTATTCGAATGAAAAATAAAAATTTTTAAATTACATTTTCCAATTTTTCTATCTGAGCTTATAATAAAAATTTGAACAATGCGTTTGGTAGATTATTAACGTTGTCATGAAGTACAGTTAAAGATAGCGAAATCATAACTTTTCACTTTTTCACAATTTTCATAACATTGTTAATAATTGATCGAAATCTACAAACAGCATATATATTTTTAATTTTTTTTTATATGCTCAGATATAAGAAAATTGGAAGACGTGACTTTCAACATTGTTTTCCGTTAGTTCGATGAACTGCAATTTTTAAAAATTTTGTTTCTGCATTATTTAGCAAATTAGTCCTGTCATCTTCAAAAAATTTAATCTGTTTGCTCCAACTTACAAAATAGTTTTTTGTTTTAGAGGGCATTCAAATACTTTCGTAATGCACTGTATCTACAGAAAAATCATTACAACACATTTCAAGCGTATAAATAATAAATTTGATTAATATACCTATAAATGTTTCTAATTATCACTAATTGTGTCGTCACAATAAACGACTTGTTATTAAAAAGATTCGCTAAACTAGATTTAACCCCTCACCTGCAAACTGGGCTGTTTTCGATTCTGTTTTTATTTTTATAGTTACTCCAATATACGAAAATGTTAAAAAAAAAGAGAGACTTCGTTTTTTAACATAAATAAATTATATAAACAAATACAGGAAGAAAACTATTATGATAAATATCGCACATAGTTCTATAATTATTGTACGCAATAAAGATAATTTATTGTTATCAGTTAACATGAACAAACAACATTAAAACACTTCAAATTATTATGACTTTAGTTCGATTTTGTAATGAAAAGTTTTCCGACCTAAAAGTTTATATAGCATTCATTTGTAAATCTTCAAATCATTTCTCACTGTTTAGATTTTTTAGAATAAATGGATGATATTCTAGGAACATATGAAAGAGTATTCAAGAATTTTTGGGAATTCTTTAAAACATAAAAACATACTAGTAACCCAGTATGCAGGCGTCGGTGAAAACAGAGTTGTAGACGGAGGATTAATCAGGCGAATCCCTCGGTTGCTTAAATGTTAACATTGTTAGGGTACTGCTAGTAGTCAATCTATGCTAAACAGTCTTTCTCACGTTCCATTTCAATTGGACCTTTGCCCCAGATTTTTCGGTTCTTCGTGTAGGGTATTAGCCCTACCAGAAGCCCAGAGACGATGATCCCACCACCGGCCATGTGGAAAGACATATCCCATGAATCCGTCACATCGAATATCCAACCAGCCAGTGGCGGGCCAAGAAGATTCCCTATACCTTGACAAAGCAGGCTAAGCCCGTAAGCGGTTGTAAATCTCTCCAAAGGTATCAATTCCACGAGTATCACCGGAGTGAAGCTAAAGCTACTCGCGAAGAATAGGCCGAACGCTGCCGAGGTGACCATCAACAGGTTGTAGTAAGGAGTTAGTATTGACATTAGGGTTGTCGCTATACCGCAGGCAACCAGACACCAGGTGTACGTCTTGCTAACGTTCATCCAAGGTTGATCTCCAGCCCAGCCGAGACCAATCTGCAAACACAGTGCCAGGTTCACGTTACAATGGAGATTCGTTAAACACTCATGAATTATGACCATCATCCACTAACAGAAAGTAACTGGAGCGAGCTAATTGCAGCTAAACGCTCGCGAGTTGCGTGTAATTCGGTGAAATTAGTTTGATCGGATTAACCTTCGTGAAACGTTGTTGACAAATAGGAGCAGACATTTTGTAACACCGTCTATCAGATTTTGATATCGTTCGCGTTCTGATAATGAAAAAGTGATTCGCAATAGAGTTTCAATAAATTATTTACAATTTCTTTCATATCCAAACGACTTTAATCATTTTCTGTGTTCGAACCATAGAAGCTATACGAATGTTTCTTTGATTGAGACATTACTAACGCGCCAATTTTCACGGATTTTCGATCTTTTGGACGCTACAGTGCATCATAATTGAAAGAAGATAGTGAAACAGTTTTTCTGACGTTTTACATATGAAGAAATAATTTATTCTACCCCAATTCTTTTAATTTCTACATACTGTTTAACAAATATTGTATCTATTTTCAATTTAAATAGTTACAATTAAGTGAATAAAATAAAGTAAAAACCACTAATTCGATATTTCGTTGTAACTACACCATCCATCAAGGGTGGACCACTTGAAATTTCACATAAATCGTTCTCTCAGCGAATCAATTCGATTCGGCGGTATATTTCGCGCTCCTATCCGGCCAGACCCTTTATAAAATTCCATTAACAAAATTAAATTACCATTCCAATCGTATTGGTGATGCCAATAATACTAAGGAGATTTGCAGCGTCAGGTTCGGAGTAACTGTTCCTAGTAAGATGCTCGGCAAGGTAGAAGTAAGGCACGATAAACCAAGTGAACAACAAGATCGTTGACAGTGATAGTAATAAAAAGTGTAGCTCCAGGAACATAGAGAAGTCCATCATGCCCTTTAGTAAATCTAACAATTCGCCGTACCACTTCTAAAAGTACATATAAAGTTACAATCAATAAATTTGTAGTATTAAATCTCACTAATTTCCAATATTACTAACAGCTTAAGGAAACGATCATCGTCGACCAGCGGCACGCTTGTCTGTTTTACCCGGTACAATAATCAATTAACTATTCGATCTCGTTTGTCAAATATTTTAAGGGGTGATGGGCTACGAGCCAAACTAAATAAAAAAATCGAGAACGATGATTTTTCTGTAACCACTTTATTTCCAAGTTATTAACGATTAAAAAAGTTGTCCAGCTGCGACGCGTGGATCAGTTTTCTGTTGCTATCTTCCGCACGATACGTCATTGTTTGTGCACTTTCTGACCTGACTGAGCGAGTGAGTGACAGTATTCGTCGAACGGAAGTACTTTTCATCGTTATTATCTTGAAAACGAAGCCGTCACTTACGTTAATTTCGTTGACACACGTAGTCGAACACCCTGTATACAATATGTATACCATATACGTATATACATATATATATAATAGTTTCTATTATTGAAGCTTAAAGAAAATACGGTTGGTGTACAAACTATTCTTCCATTTAAAACGGAATAATCGTTTTATAATTTGCGCGGAGTGGCCCAAATTTTTTGGGATGTCAGAGGGATTAGTTCACTAGACAATTGCCAGAAAGATGTTTTCAAAAATTGCAATTGGTTGGCATGTTGACAAAATTAAAAAATGATATTTTATCAACTTTTTTATCCGAGCCTATAACGAAAATTTAAAACATGCATTTTGTAGATCTCGGTAATTTGTATGCACGCTGAAAATTTCATCGAGATCGGTTGACCCTGGCAAATTAGCTGTAAACAATTAAAGATCGCGAAAATCAGTTTTTCAACTAAAAATAGATCATTTTTACATCTTTCAGTGGTTGTAGCTTGATTATGCGCCAACCGATTTCAATGAAAGTTTCAGCATGTACATATATAAATTACCGAGATCTACGAAATGCATTTTTTAAATTTTCATTATATAGGCTCCGATAAAGAGAAGTTGAAAAAAACATTTCTTAATTCTTTTATCCTATCAACCAACTGCAATTATTGAAAACAATTTCTTACTTATTGCCTAGCAAACTGATCCCTCTAACGTCCCAACAAAATTTAAATCTTTTGGCCCAATTATAAAAGAGTTATTCCGTTTTAAATGGTGTACGAATATTTTGTACACCGACTATATAGCTTACACTCGTAAAATTTTCAAGTCTCTGGGTGGGTACACCAGGTGTATGCACATTTGTATGTAAAGCATAAAATGTTGAGAGGACCACTGGTTGAAAAAACGACGATATTTTAATATCGCGAAATGTAAAAGGTTTGCTTAATCGAGTAATTTCTTATAATATTCTAAATTATAACAACTGTGTTTTATGCGAAAAGATAAGCAGAAAAATTAGGCTACTTTCAATGTGTTAAATTACAAGTGGAAGTAACGTGATTTCCACCCCCCTTCGATTTCTAAGTAGTAATAAATGTAATAAAAGGTTTGATGTAGTACCTCCTCGTTCTCTTTTGCCAATGTAGTCATGCTGTTTCTATAAATATCTGGACAGCTACTGGCTCTTAATCTGTACTTGTGCAAATTTAAGGCAGCACCGCGATACATAACAGAGTTCCTGTGAACCCTGATATCCTTGAAGTAGTGAGTATTTGTGTTGAATTGCCTTCTCAGCCACGGTAGAGAGTCCGTTCGGACAACGCCGCAATTCAGATCTCCTAAGCGTTGTTTGGAAATTGATTTTACCTTTCGTGCTTCGGTCCCCTAAAATAATTCGATACAATAACCATAAAATACTTTGGACGAAATTAGTTTTTGTCGAGTGTAAATAATAAAGCAAAAAGCTCGATATGCACAGTGAACGATGCAGATATTCATAACAATTATACTATGTATATGGAAATAAAAGAGACTGTATTTTTTACATTTTCAGTTTTACCGTGACCCATTGACATCAACTCTCTCGAATATCTACAAAACTGTTGGCGATATCCAAAAATGTTTCAAATAAAAGTTGAGGAGCGATTTGA
The DNA here is from genome assembly GCF_051020955.1 of Megalopta genalis. NCBI lineage: Eukaryota > Metazoa > Arthropoda > Insecta > Hymenoptera > Halictidae > Megalopta > Megalopta genalis. Next base: position 19,020,478 of record NC_135020.1, on the reverse strand, counting down.
ACGGGTACATTACTTGACGCAAGTACTTTTTTCCACAAACGGATGCCTAGAGAACATATGAAGGTCAACAGCATTTTTTAAAAATCGAATCATATATTTTTCAATATAATTATGTGTATATTAAAGGATAGTTTAATTTGACGCTACGATAGCATTAAAATATCTTAAGAACTAATGGTTTACGACCATAAATAGAGTACTTTTCGTAGAGAATTACAAATTCCACTTAGAATAGTATTACAAAATATATGATTATAATTATAATCGATCGTGATCAAGTTGTAAGTGATCAATGAAGAAAAATGTGTCAACTTTCATTTACGCTAAATTTTTCGTGGAACAGTTAGACTGCGGATCTCTTTGGATTTACAATATACACATACAATGAGGAGTAAAAGTGAGCCAACACCTTTTAAAACAGTATAACTTTTTTTAAAACTGGTCTAAACGACTCGAATTTTTTTGGAGATGTTAGAAGGATTAATGTATACTGTAAAATGACTAAAATATTTTCTTTTTAATTTTGCTATTACTTGGAAAAAAAAGAAATAATAAAACTCTCGTCTTTTCACTTTTTTATTTGAACCTATAATGAAAATTTAAAAAATGCATTTGGTAATTCTCGGTAACTTAAACACATGTTGAAAATTTCATTGAAATCGATTAACGCATGGTCAACTGCGATTTTCGCGATCTCTAATAGTTTATAGCTTGTGTCAAGGTCAACCGATTTCAATGAAATTTTACCGAGAAGTACCAAATGCATTTTCTAAATTTTCATTACTGGCTCAGATAAAAAAGTAAAAACTTTGGTCTTTTTTATTCTAAGTAATAGCAAAATTTAAAAAAATGTATTTTAACCATTCTACAGTGAACTACTCCCTCTAACATTTACAGAAAAATTCGAGTCATTTAGATTAGTTTTAAAAAAGTAATACCGTTTTAAAAGGTATTGTCTCAGTTTCGTTCCTCATATAAATGTCTAAAATTCAAAACGGATATGTTGGAAAGATATTCAAGAATATTACACAGAAACAAGAATTTGCATAGAGATCTACAATCTAGTGATGATTTTTGTTTAGTTTAGTTTACTCACTACATTTTCAATTTCTTTGGTCAACAAAGGATTGGCCTCTTCAGATTCTTTCTTGGATATCTTCTTAGTTACATGATTTTTTACAGAACCGGATACAGGCCCTATCTGAACATGATTTGCTGCATTTGTATCATCGCATTTCGGTTCATCGCTCGCTTGTTTGATCCTTTGAATGGATAAGAAACGTTAAAATTTTAACTTTTAGATAAAAAGTAATAATCAATCTCTTACAAGGGAACCATGTAACGTAATCGCAGCCACCTTAAATTATTCGATTATTATTAGACTGCAGATCTTCACGCAAATTCAAACGTTTAACACTTTACTTATTGGCAATTATTTAGCACGTTACGGTTAAAGAAGATCATTAAGATATATATATATGTAAGATGATTATTTAAAAGATATATAATAAATAATATATATAAGATGATTATTTAAAAGAGATATCCAAGCTTCTTTTTCTACAATTATGTTACAAATCTCTCGGAATAATGGCATTAGAAACAAAATTATTAACCAGCAAATCACATTAGGTGGTCCACCGTATTATTGATTGTAAGGGATACATTTTTTAACAAAAGCTACAACCTCATAGACATTGTGACGACGCTTTTCTTGGCAACTTCTCCAGCGGATTCGTGTAGCTTTTTATCCGAACAACTTCGACAGGATAGAAGATTAGGGTAGTTCTCCAGAATGACGTTGTACAGTCTTGGGTTACTGGCCAACAGTTCTAATACCTCCATTGGCACCTGCAATTCTCAAAAATAGATATTTCTTTACAATTCCTTTATCCTTTCCGCCAAGCTTTTAGATATTAGATAGACCAGACAATTTTTTCCCGAATTTTTGTTAAACGTAATTCTTAGAAAAAAATAATTTAGGAATGATTTATTCCCGACAGAAGATTTTCAAAGTGTATTCATTTTCACTCTAACATAAAGCACGAAACATAATTTTGATTATTTGCATTTTGATCAAATTATTTTGTGCTATAAATATCCATATGAATGTATACGCCAAAAACTAATGCAAAAATTTGAATAGTTCTTTTAAAAATAATTTTTAAAAATGGTTTAATATATCATATAATTATATATCATATATTATATATCATATATTATATATCATATATTATATATCATATATATCATATATTATATATCATATATATCATATATTATATATCATATATATCATATATTATATATCATATATATCATATATTATATATCATATATATCATATATTATACATACATATGTATATACAGGGTGTCCCAAAAATGTCTCGCAATCCGGAAATGGGAAACTTTTACCTTAGCGAAAATGCAAACAGCGACTTTATTTACGACTTATTAACAAAACACAGTGACCAATAAGAGGCGAGCTCGGTTGCCGCGAGGCGAGCCAGCTAACGGGCGCGCGAAGCCCAGTTCCGCTCATTGGCTCGGCCTTCTTGCGCCAACTGATCTCGCCTCTCATTGGTCACTGTTTTTCGTTAATAACTCGTAAAAAAAAGCCGCGGTTTGCATTTTCGCTAATGACAACAATTACCTCGACACCCTGTATAGTAATAATTTCTAAAAATCGGAATAATTTCATCGAGATCCCCAGATGAGGTACCTTTGTGCTCACCTTCTCGTTATGCCTGACAAAAGTCGGAAGATTAACGACGCTTCTGAACCTAAAATCCCCGTTATCCGCGTGCGGGTCCTCGGTGGTGGTACTGAGTATCTGCAACAAATACTCGGGCGCATGACCGCTCTTCAACATCTTCCTAAGCTCCTCGATCCCAGGGAACTCATCGGCGACACTGCCGGTGGACCTATCGCACTCGGACTTGGTTACCGATTTTTTCGGGGTGTTACCATTCTGCTTCTGCTGCTCCACAATCCACCACTCGGGATCTCGCATGACCGTGCCGCAGACGATCATATTGAAAAAGGTACCCGCCAGTAGCAGACAGGTGCCCCGCCATCCGTACTCGTCGATGAAAAACGTAGTCATCGGGGCGTACACGAAGGTACCGATACCAGTGCCGCAGGCACCGAGACCTACAGCTAGGGTTCGCTTCTTGTCGAACCAATAAGCGATGCTCACGACCGCAGTGACGTAGCACAAACCCAAACCGAGACCCGCGATGACTCCAAAAGTCAAGTACATTACCTCGATGGTGTTGCTGAAGCAGCTCAGCACGAAACCAAGCCCGGAGATCAGGCCGCCTAGAATGGTCATACTTCGGCAGCCATAACGATCCACCAGAGCGGACATAATGGGCCCGGACAGCAACGGCACCGCCATGAACAACGACCCGATCCAAGCCGTCTTCGACTTGGATGCGCCGAACTCCTGCAGGAACTCGATGTACAGTAACCCAAAGCTGAAGGATACTCCGTCGGCGATCATAGAGATGACCAATGATGCTAATACAACCACCCAGCCCCATCCGCCGTCAGGTACTTTCGGCTTGCTCTGCTTGGTCTTGCCAATCTCTTCGTCCTCCAAGTCCAGGACGCTGTCCGAGTCAATGGAGTCTCGAGTGTCGTCGTCGCGGTAGCCAGGATTAGCGGTGATGATAGCTTTCGAGTCGGCGAACTTCTTATTGTAGTCATCCTCATGGCTGAAATCCTCTTTCTCGAGCGGACTGGTGTCGAACGAGTTCGGCACGCTTTTGTTGGTAGGACTGGGGCCTAAGGTGAGATTCGGCGACGTTAGGTAACTGCGATCGATGGGCGTGGGTGGTATCCTGTCCTCGGTGCAGTCGGTACCCGGGCTGAGCAGATCGATTTTGTCTTGTAGATCGTCGACCAGGCTGAGGTTCTTGCTTAGTTCTCTGCCCAGCTCTAGCGAGGCTGTCAGGAAGGTGTCCTTGTCCGGTGATAAGGACTCGACGCTTCTGTCTATGGTGCGGGCGGGGGTGGATGGCAGAAGCCTCTCGCCGGCGAGACTGCTGAGGTCTTCGGTGTTCCCAGAATCCTGACAGATCTCGGAGCTCCTCGTGGAAGAAGCGACGCTCTGCGACCGTGATAGATCGATCGCATCCAGAGAATCCGGATCCGGGGTGTGACACGGTGTGCTCGGGAATACGGTCGGACTGCCATTTTGCCAGCCGACTATCGGCGCTTTTCTGTGTTGCCGGTGGTTCGAATTGCTTTGGTCTGTTTTGTAGTAAGGTCTTTGGTAGTGGTTCTGATCCTTCGACACGCTTATCCCGTTCCTTTTCAGCGTGTTCACGGAACCGTTGCTGCAGAGGTTGTTGTTGTTCCAGTTGCACGGCGGCTTGTACGGGACGGATTGCCCGCTCGATTCATCTCCTTGATCGCATAAGACGTTCTCGTTTCGATCGGTCATGGTTCTTCTAAATGTAGGTGTTGGCCGAGTGACTCCAACGGCGGGGCCAACCTTTCAGCCCTTGGATCTCGCTGGGGAAGGATCGTCCGCGCCCTTCAGCTACCATAAGGACTTCCCAGCCGATCGGGGGTGGGTCACTAAACGGCGGTCGCTTCAGCATGCACGCTTCGACCACTTGCTTGTCCTGTGGAGAGATCCTCTCTATTAACATCTTAAAGAAATAGTATTCAATGGGGGTGTTACCCTAAAACGACGAGCACTTTACTTATTTGTATGTTTTATATAATTAATCGGTGATTAATGATAATCTTAAGTGAACTTTGAAAGTACAAATCGCTCGCTTTTTTGTCGCTCGAATAACCGACGATGATTTAATAGTTCTTTAATAAGCAAAGATTAACGAGGATTCTTTAAACGTTTCTTTTCTCCAATGTGGCGATAGCAGTTTAATTTGTAAGTAATATAGTCGAATAATTTCTATTGTGTGCTTGTTATCTAAAATAATAGCCGATCGGTGAAAGTATTAATTCATTTGTGGTGATTCTTATCGAACCGATAAATGAAAATCAATTTTAATTTGCAGCATTAGACGCGCTGTGAGAGAACAGAGTATTACCTAAGTCTTCAAGCAGTTATATATCTATAATCGTTAAATGATTATTAAATTAGGAAGAAAATCCGTTTTTTCTTGTGTTGATAGTAGAAATAATAGGTGAATTATGTAAAACTATTACTGTCTATGTACGACTGTCAGACGGCATACAGCAGAAATCATTGTTAATAAAATATTTTTATTATCTCACCAGTTGGTCCAGTACTGGATAAAAATAATATTTATCTAGGATAAAGAAATAAAACTATTTTCAGAGATTAATTACTAAATTGTGTTAGCATTAATTAAATCGAAGTGCTGAAACATTTATTTGTGATTTTACATGTATATGTAAATTATCTATTCTGATCTTGCCCCCCACTAAATGTAAGATCTATTTATATTTACATTTATTTCATAACTTTCTTGTTGCTTAAAACATAAACCTTAAAATGCTTATTCTGAAGTAAGCACTCAATTTATAGGGTGTACAAGATGTATATAATTATGTTTAATTATACAAAATGTACAAAATGGTAAAGTGCTCTATTATTTTGTCTCGCATTGTATGCAACTAGAAAAGTTAAATATGTAATGGTAATTGCTTTTTAAGAGTGCAATACGATTTTCGATAACGAATTATTCAACGTACGAGAGATAATCTATATTTAACATTGCTATCTATGTACAAAAATTAATCAAAGCGGAAGAATTCTCAAGTCACATTTCGCCTTTATACGATTCGGAACGTACTTAGGCAATTTGTTTTAAGAATAGCATAAGCATGTACAATTCGATGTTTTGACTAGAAATCAATTTTTCATTCCTCTCAATACTTTCTTAAAATAACTGTGGGTTGTTCAATATTGCATTCGACAATTGACATATTTTTAAACCAACTTGGAATTGATCTTTCAAGACTTCATAACCCAACATATTTTTAAACAATATGAGTCTATCGAATGGAACTTATTACAGGATGTTCCAAAATTATGGTACTTTCGAGAAATGAGGGGTTGCTGAGGTCATTTGAAGTAACTTTTCCTTTAGCGAAAATGCAATGCGCGACTTTTTATTTACGAGTTATTAACGAAAAACAGGGACCAATGAGAATCGAGCTCTCCTGGCGCGAGGCAGCCGAGCCAATGAGCGGAACTGGGCTTCGTCTGCTCGTTGGCTTGGCCGCCTCGCGCCAACCGTGGATTATATTTTCATTAAGGAAAAACTTGCTTCAAATTACCTCAGGAGCCCCTTATTTCCCGGAAATACTATAATTTTAGGACAGCCTGTATATAGAATATTCTGAATCGTATAAAAACGTTCCTCAAACACTCCAACAATATTAGTAAAGTGTCCTACGTGTAGCGTGAGTGTAGGTTCACAAAAAATGAACAATAGTGATCAGTGATCACTGATCATTAGACTGCGAATTTCTATGCAAAATCGAAATTTCTTGGAACAATTTGAAGGAACAGATGTTAGATGGTAATTAATTTTTTTCTCTTAAATGCTGTAGCAAATAAAAAACTGAAATGACAGCGTCTTCGAAGCCTTTATAATAGCACAAGCATCAAATGCAGGAAATCCGTAAGTCTAGCGATCAGGTATATCCAATCATCGTATATTAGTAACATAAGCAAATTAGAAAAGAGGTACTAAACATAGCTGGAATAGAAGAACAGAACGATTTTAACAGAAACGAAACGATTATATAAAAAAAGAGAAAAGAAAAAAATAAAGTTTACTCACCATAGAGGTAATGCAAAATTACTTATTTCCAGGAGTGCATGCGTGTCTGGGTGTAAGAGTGTGCATGCGACACTGAACGATGTGAGCAAATAAAAGAAATCAATAAAAGGAGAAAGGATCTATAAACCATCTGTGCTAAAACGAGCTAAGCATATTGATGAAGGCTGCAAAAAAAGAAATTATTGCAGAAAACAGTGCAACTTTCCTGAAACAACACAAGCTTTACAAAAATCGTTTTAGTAAACTAAAATTAATTCTATAAATTAGTGGCGTTATGGGAACACAGTTTCTACGTTTTTTCAACGGACATATAAATTCACACATATTTACATATTTACAGCAGTAATTTTGTTAGAGAACAATTGAGCAGTTTATTATGCCATTCTATTATGAAAATGCGAACTGGAAATAATTGTACTGTACGCTTTAATACTTGACGAGTAATAATAAAACACTTCATTGATAATTAAACGGCGGATCTTTATGCATTCATGAGAAAAATGAACGGATGAAATATAAAGAAATGGAAGTATTTAAAGAATTTAAGAATGTTGATACGTCCCTATCAGCTTATTAAAATTATCGGAGAAAAGCAGAGCTGTTTCTTACAATTGATGCAGAAGAGTTTTATTTTGCATAAAGATCCACAGTCTACTGATAATATATTCGACCTTCCTGATTCTAAGATCTTCAACGTAAAAATGAAAAAAGACAGGCATAGAGATGTCATAGATATCGGACCACGATTTTCAGAAATCGATACATGTATTATTTCAAAACAATTTATTAATCATCGCTTATATCATAAGTACAAGTAGAGAGGTCGGCTTCTGTGCTAAATTGTAGCATCGAACCTACTCAGAACAATAATGAATCATCTATGAAACAGTGATTGCCAAGCTTCCGTGGACGTCATTCATGTTTCGTCGAACGGTGCTCCGTTTTCACGAATTTCATTCAACACGAAATATGTATAATCGAGCAATTCGTCGGGCACGCGAAACAATAGTACTTAGAAAGGTGCAAAAAGAAGCGGTGATGCAATTCTTTCTGCATATACAATGCTCTACATATGTATACATAAGGCCATAGCTCGCTAAATTAATAAGCATCTACTTCGTTTATGCTACTATTAGAGATTAAAGAATTTTTATAATAATTGTGGTCTGCTGCTGCTTTACTTGCTATCAATATACATACTAATATACATATAATATTTTTAACGTTTAATAAATTCAAAGCAATATAAGATTTTTAATGTTCAACCAGACTTGGAAGATGTAATATTTTCCACATTCAGTAAGTTCAGAGAAATGTAATATTTTTAATATACAACAGATTTACAATAATATACTATTTCTCTAATATTCGTTACTATTTATTATTACGAGGAATTTAACATATTTTTCTAATTCTGTCATAAATTGAATTATCGAATTCTAATGAATCCAAAATGTTCGATTGGAGAGAATTTATCGTTGAAATCTTAATAAAAAAATGAAAACTATTAACAATTGGCGCCATGAGTCATCATTACCAGTTAAATCTCATTTTACCATTCGCCTTATTTAATATACATATTTTCTTACTCCGTTACATAATGATTCCAATACTTATGATTCCTGGCACCATTTACGAATTTTCCAACAATAAATCTTTTCCGGCGAACCATGCCACCAGGTCAACAAATAGTGGTCTTTGGTAAGTAAAAAGGAAATGTCGAATAGTCGACTCGACGATTTATACTTTTATAGGAATCAATAAAGTTGCAGCAGATATCACTTCTCTCGACTCGTTCACATTATGTTTTAATGTTTTACGCCCTTATTTTCGCGTCGATGGTGCCATTAATTACACAATCTTGTATACGGCACTATTAAAAGCAAAGTATCGAAAGTTGTCCATGAACTATTAACGTAATTTTGTTTATCAATGTTTTTGAAAGCAGCTATTGACAGCAATCATTGACAAATATCTAGAAAATTAATGAACCGATTTAGTCGAAGTTTCTTATTCAACAGTTACTTTACTCCTAAAATAATATTATTACAACTATTTTACCGCTAAAATAAAATTCTTACAGCTATTTTACACCTGCAAAGAACTTTTACATCCTGTTTGATTTGATCCCTAAAAAACGTCCGAAGCATGATCTCATTTTCATAGTTTTTAATCAATGTTTTACTACATCGTTTCAAGAAGATATTTTATTTCAGAGAAACTTTCGATACCAAATGCATATCAGCCTTTAGAAAACTATATGCATTTAGGACATCGAAAAAGAAATATTCTTAATACGTTAAGCGTAGCCACCGGTGACTGACGATATAAAATGTAAAAAATTATATTCTTCTATACAAATCGATTTTAAATAATTCGGCGATCATAAAAGAAGTTACCAAAAGAAGTTTTAATGAGTATTATTGAAACACGGTATTCGCATTTTTCGACATTCTTTCGGTAGTTTCGTCGTATTTTCGATTCTACTTTCAAGAGTACGATATTGATTATTGTCCGCGTGTTCGTACGTCTTGTGGATCGATAAGGCATCGTATATCATCTCCTATAGCTACACTACTAAGAAAATTTCCGTTTCGATCAACTATAGCGATTAAATTTTCCGCGTGGGCTATTGGCATTAATACTGAAACTACCGGACTCATTTCAAGTTCCTTATTTTACAATTACTGATATCACGAAGCTGCTTCAACGGACATTGTGAAATATAAGTGCATTTGTTCGCTAGCCTAGAATATGAAATGTCACGTTAACTGTTAACAAATTCATTTTTGTTAATTTTTGTCTTGCATTTTTTTTAATTATACGAATTTGCATTAATTCGATAAATCCATATTTTAAACTAAAATTTCATGTTAAACTATGTTAACTATATGTATATAAGAATTTGTGTATTTGTTTGTGATTTCTCTGTGGCTCTAACTTGATAATCTTTCTCTTATTAATTTTAACATTGTAATTTTAACATTGTAGGCTTGTTGAGCTTTACAATTTGTAGTTTCGAAGAGAATCAACTATGGATTAAAATTTTTCTGTTTGCAATACACTTGATTGATGTGCCAAATTGCGATAGCGACAATTGTTCGCACTATCAAAACATTTCATATTATCGTGAGACAATAACGATATTCCGTATCATCCAGATCTATTACAAATGTTTGGAACGTGAAAATCTCTCGAGATCACTCGAGACAGCGCAGATATTTACACTTTTGGCTTTTACCAATTGTTTATCGAAAGTGGCAGTCAAACGAAAGGCAATGTCAGCGATTAAGATTTTTATCATAAAAAATAAAATATAAATAAAATGAAATAGAGTAAGGCTTTCATTAAACAATGCATTCGAAATGTTCGTTATCACGTGTATGTTTTGAACATTTGAATAACACACGAGCAAAGTTAGAATAACAAATGAACGAATACATTCGTTCGATGATGAAAACTAATATTATACAATTCTGTCATATGGTATTTAATAAATAAGTCAAGTTTACGAACATTGAAAACTAATTTAAAATTATATTGATATGGAAACGAAAATGGCTCACCGAAGTGGTTATTCGTTAGCATGATATTTCTGTCGCATTTTGACACACTTGGCGAGGGCGTGGTACAATGCAACATTTACATCGCTATCGTTTCAGTCAATTGTCACGATTGCAACGAAGTTAACGGTAATGCTGTTAATTCGTTCGCGACACGCGAACGTTAGTGCTGTTACTACATCAGTAAATATTTCGTTTTTTACAATATCCATTATCGCTACATCTGTAGGATCCAAGGCAAAAATATATATGTATAATGTTTGAATACGATTAATCCCTAAGAGAAGATTCTTAAACTGCGGAAAAATTAATGTATTACTGAAACACATTTTTTCCGGTAAAAGATCTTATAATATTATTGGAAAAGAATGGGAGAACCCAGAAAAATTGAAGAATCATGTAGAAAACAAAAATGATCTCAGACGAACTATCAGATAATAATTAATAGAGTTTCAACGCACGGTATAGTTTCTTCGTGTCAAGTTATCGTGTGTCACGTGTTTCTTCGTGTCACATCTTTTAAAACGCAATAACTTTCTCAAAACTGGACTAAGCGAGTTGAATTTTTTTTTTAGATATTAGCTGGACTGATCAAAGCCAGACGATGACCAAAATGCTTTTCTTTAATTTTGCTATTGCTTAGAATGACAAAAGAAAGTAAAAGCCTCTCGTTTTTTAACTTTTTTGTCTGAGCTTATAACGGAAATTTAAAGAATCTCGTAGATCTCGGTAACTTACATGCATGTTGAAAATTTTATCGAAATCAGTTGACGTTAATGTGAGTTACAATGCCCGTAGCTCGACACTGGGTTAATCGATTTAGATCAAATTTGCAGCATGCATACAAGTTACCGAGATCAACGAAAAGCACTTTTTAAGTTTTTGTTATAGGCTTAGATAAGAAAGTTAAAAAACGAGAGTTTTTTATTTCTTTTATCATTCCAAGTAATAGGAAAATTTAAAAAAGACATTTTAGTCATTGTCTAGTAGACTGGACTCTAAAAAGTATCCAAGTCGTTCAGTTGTGATCTAAAAAAGTTGATTAAAAGTTTTAAAAGGTGTACGAACACATTTGTGGAACACCGTATAATAAACAAAGCAATGTGAAAATGAAATTTTAACACATTCACAGGATCACGTACGCGGTCCGTATTATACAAAATCATGAAAAGAATATTCTTTCATAGCTTGTTATAGAAAATCTAATCGGCATGGAACTCGTGCGAATGCTTAGCATGCCGTAATCGATACCGCGTACCAGAAAATAGAAGTTGGCATTTCATTTTCCGTAAGAACGCTTAGGTCAAGGGGTACAGAATTGGCTGTCAGATGATCGAAAGAACAACGGTTGGAGAAAAACGGCTGGCCACAACGTGCGATGGTATTTTATTCTTTCTTTCAATCAAATATTTTCGGATAGACAGTCTTGGGTCCTTATCGGGAACAAAGGGAACGAACGACCGTGATAACGCGAAAAAATGGAACGATATCTGAGTCACTCTTTAATCGACCAGACTGTTGTCTGTTACAATCTATGTACAGTAAATTCTCCCTAATTGACGCTCAGATTGTACAAAAAAATGGATAATTCGGAAAGATTATAATATTATATTATATTAAGCCCGTTATAAGTCCATTATAAGCCCCATTAAGCTCATTAAAGCCTATTATATTATATTAATTATATTTATTATTATATTAAGATTATATTATTATTAATATTATTATTAAATATTAATTAATAATTAATATTATTATTAAAAACGAGCAACGAGGCTCGAATAATATAAGATTATATTATTATTATATTATTCGAGCCTCGTTGCTCGTTTTTCTAGTCGCCGATTGACGACAACTATAAAAACGAGTCACAAGGCTCGAATAATATAATCGCATCTCCTCTTTCTAAATTGTCGATTTTTGTTTCCACCAAGCTGAGCGTCAGTTAGAGAGAATTTACTATATGGTGTCGGTCACCGGTAACTGACATGGCGCTTAACGTGTTAAGAATGTTTCTTTTTCCATGTCCGATAAAGTATTCAATGTCCTAAATGCATATCGTTTTCTAAAGGCTGATATTCATTTGATATCGAAAATTTCTCTGAAATAAAATATCTTCTTGAAACGATGTAGTAAAACATTTATTAAAAACTATGAAAATGAGATCATGCTTCGGACGTTTTTTAGGGATCAAATCAAGCAGGATGTAAAAGTTCTTTGCAGGTGTAAAATAGCTGTAAGAATTTTATTTTAGCGGTAAAATAGTTGTAATAATATTATTTTAGGAGTAAAGTAACTGTTGAATAAGAAACTTCGACTAAATCGGTTCATTAATTTCCTAGATATTTGTCAATGATTGCTGTCAATAGCTGCTTTCAAAAACATTGATAAACAAAATTACGTTAATAGTTCATGGACAACTTTCGATACTTTGCTTTTAATAGTGCCGTATACAAGATTGTGTAGTTAATGGTACCATCGACGCGAAAATAAGAGCGCAAAACATTAAAACATAATGTGAACGAGTCGACATTTCCTTTTTACTTACCAAAGACCACTATTTGTTGACCTGGTGGCATGGTTCGCCGGAAAAGATTTATTGTTGGAAAATTCGTAAATGGTGCCAGAAATCATAAGTATTGGAATCATTATATAACGGAGTAAGAAAATACAGTAAATTTTCCCTAATTGACGCTCAGATTTGACATAAAAATGGACAATTTGGGAAGAGGAGATACGATTATTCGAGCCTCGCGGCTCGTTTTTATAGTTGTTGACAATCGGCGTCTATGAAAACGAGCCGCGAGGCTCGAATAATCGTGTCTTCTCTTCCCAAATTGTCCATTTTTATGCGCAATCTGAGCGTTAATTAGGGAGAAATTGCTGTACACATACCAATTCTATAATACTTCTCGTTCTACTATAAGTCACTCGAACTTGACGCATCTTTCAACTCAGTTTTCTCGAAAACGGAGCCTCAAATGAAAGAATGCTATTCTTCTTTTCCGACTTATTTTTTGACGTAGAATCAACCCCTATCCGGTTGTACCATCAGTTACATGACACCCCCTGTATATTTGATTAAACTGTAAATACGTCTCACAGCTTAGGATCATTGAACAATGATGAACAAGAATTATTAAGTTTAATGTTCATTATTAAAACGGTGAATTCGACAAATGTTAGTTATTAAATATTTCGCATCGATGTAAATTGAAATAGCAAAAACAAAATTGTTTTTGCGTCAATCTAATGTAACACCATTTGTCCTCTAGTTGTATTCCTATATGTATTCAAAGAACCCGACCACATGAAGCTTGTATGTAGTCTCGCGAGTCGTGAATTTTCGTGGCTGGTGCACATTGTATAATAGATCAGTTGCCAAATGAGTCGGGATAAAGCAGGATCCTTCTCGTTGATTTTCTTCCCAACCAGAGACGTAGGAATCGACCAGGCGGTCGCCATGGTGACTCCCCTCGATCACCTGCTTCGAACGTTCCTGAATTGTCCTGTGCTTATACACAAACATCCCTATGGCGCCACCCAAAAGTATGCTTTTCACCTAATCTCACCCAAACGATAAATTATATTTTTATTGCGGATGTCTGCCCGATATCCGAATCAGCGCGATCTCCATGGCGCCACCCACAACTATGCCTTTTCTTTTTCTAACACAGTGGATAACATTTTTTTTAAATTAACAACTTTTATGCAAATTGCCATTTTCATAAATTGTTCCGTTGGGTATACAAATATTTGCAAGTAATTAAATATTAAAGCTACCTTATATATTATAGCTATATATATTAATATTAATATTATAACTATATATATATATATATATATATATATATATATATATATAATAATATTAATATTATAGCTACATATATTAATATAATATATTACAGCTATATATATAAGCTATCTTATACATTAAAATACCAGACTGTGTGTGTGTGTGGTGTGATACAGAAGCCCCCCAAAAACATAGCATTAGAAGAAACATGCATATTTGTCGTGTACGTAAAAATCGAAATGTCCTCTATTTCTACAATCGTTTGTAATATAGTAAAAATATTATTTCTAAATAAGTATCAATTGCATAAATAATGTTTCGTACAATTAACCGCAACGCTTATTATACTTAGCTTTTCCAAGATTAATTCAACAGTTCCAAAACACCAGACAACTTCAAATAAGAACAACTTGTAATCAACGTCAGAAATATTCTAAAAATGATTTAATATCTTATACGTTCGTAAGAAGATTATGCAATCGTTATCGAAATTCTAAATACATATCTATAACGAAACAATTGACGTAAGAGGCAAAGGAAAGTGGTCTAGAAGATCGAATCGATAGCTAATATCTTTAAATCTCATACACTGATAATAATACATAGAATTTTCTTATCTACAAAGAACGATAGATAATCAGGAAATACGGATCTAATTAATAGTATAGGATGGATACAGTAATTTGCTTGTTTCGTATCAAATGCTTTCGAGTGAAATCTTTCAAATGTAAAATGCAAAAAGATGTTCGGAGTTGTACGAAAAATTTGAAAATTCTATTGCAAATCGAATTCCAACTTTTCTAATGCTTTCTCATAGAAAGAAAAATACTTTTCTACAATGAACATATAGGATACTTAACTCTTATGTCAATAGTCAATTTCGATCTATTCTCAATTCTGAAAGTTTTTTTAAGTTGAAAATAAAAGAAACGAGTTGCAGAGTATGTATCTGAGTATTTAACCAGATTCATATTTTGTAGAATATTTTTTCACGCTATTAAATAGGGGAAACAAGCTAAAAACCAGGTTCTCGATTTTATATCGACAGGGTTAAAACTTTTGCACATGACTTGTTTACGCGATATAATTACGCTGGATTCAAGATTTCACTTCTGACCCTCGACTGTACCCTTTAACGAATGGTATTAAACCAAAATACCAAATGTGATTTCGCAGAGCTTAAAATATCAACAAACTAGATGCAGCAGCGATTAAGAAGTGATCGCGTGACTACTACTAAGTCCTATTTTATATCCTCTTCCTAATAACCTTAAAACTGCGACCACACCCTGTAGGTCATGGTGCACAGCAAGACAAAAGAGCAATCGATTGTCAGATAATTTCGATGAGAAACATGCTCGACGGAGATCCACGATAAATGCGCTATTCACTATGCTGCTATGCAACACATTAGGTATCTTTCGTTGTTCTTCTATGCTTAAACAATAGATTAATAATTTTTAATACATGGTTCACAGGTTCAAATCGATTTCGTATAGTTTGATTTGTTTCAAATAATATATGTAGTAAAAAATAGCACTTGTGTGTTACACACGCATGTTACTTGGACGCACTTTAAGAGAGTTCCATTTTTCGCCAATAAAAAGAAGCACATCGACGATCTAGCACAATAAGACCATAACATCGTCTTAGCACCAGGGTCATTAAAAAAATGTACGCTGCTGTTCCAATTTTCGTTGCCAAATGGGTTTTCACGAGATTTATCGCACAGAATTGATCATGAAAACTGGATGTTACAGTATATAATTACACCGTAAGCATCTTTAATTTGGACAAGAGTCTTATGCGATTAAAATAATGAAAGTACAAATCTGTTTTTAAAAAATAATAAAACACGATCTTCCTTTTATTATAATTACAAGCCAGAAGAGTGTTATGTTGTAAAGATTTACTAAAATCGATTTAGTCAAGAAAATCTAATATTTTATTATTAGTTTCATTCCGAGCTTTTTTAAGGCTTTTAAGCTAATGCGTGCAATAAATATTAGAAAATAGTTTCTCCAAAAAAATCAGGCATAAATATTCCCGAAAAAATTGAAGCGAATATAATTCATAGAAACCTACCCTTTCCTAGTTACTAACTTCTGCACTGTATCTACATATCGTTGCAACATGAAGTGCATAATGTATTCAATTTATGAGATTTTTAATTCGAAATCAAATGAAAATCTATCACCAAGCAGAAAACATTGAAAATATATTGAAATACATGAATGCACATTGTCAAAAATGTTATGCTTAATTCATATTACACACTAAATCTACTATTCTTTAATATAAAATCACATGTAGTCAGCTATTAGACCGATTGTTTGAAAAAATAATTACTAATACCAAATTCGTCTGCAGTAATTAACAATAAAGAAATTGTACTTTCGAGACGCGCAAGCAGCTTCTCTGAATACTTATTTCACAACAATAAAAATGATATATAATTTAACACATATTTCTTATATTTATATTAATTTCTAAATTAATAATCAACCACGAGAACAAAATAACTATTTTTTATTTTATTATTTCCACATACCACATCGTGCATACTACCCCTACAACACGCGAACGAATAAACAGCCATGCCGTGAACAAAGTATTTTTAACTCTGTCAAAAAATTGTATAGGATGAAGGACAGAACCACTTTGTCCAATACGATTACGGAAACAAGGACAGCATTAGTTCTTTATTATTAATCGCACATAAATATACAATTCTATAATGTATTAATGTAATATAATATAGTCATAACAGTACAATTCAGTTTTCTTCTCGACCATATTTGAGACTTATCATCTGTAAATACGTATAATGTTACAATTTCCACTCCAATTTTCTTTTCATATTTAAAAAGCAAATTTTAACTACAACTCCAATCAAGAGAGCGACAAAAGTAAAAAAAAAAACCAGTATAAACAACAGAAAACTCTATCAACTATCAACTTAAAAACTCTATCTAGCAGAAATGTTGTATATGCCATTGTACGCGGTATATACCGAAATTAGCTTTCGTATAATTAATAATTCTATGGACAATATAATGATCGTTTAAGGTTTCAGAAATGGTTTCCTCGCTTACTGCACAAACATAACGAAACATAAATGAAGAGAAAGATCTTTATATAATTGTATTCCTAATTTGTAATCCTAATGTAATGTAATTTATATTCCTAACTTCGGTGTTAATAATAAATGGAAAAAAACGATAGATCGAGATTCATGCAAGCACTGCTCCTCCTACGCTCGCCAGTAGATGGCTACATTTCCCGCTACTACCTAATCCGTCACCGATCTGTATATATACCGTCTTTAACCGGCCTTACAATACCCTCGAGTTTAATGCAGAGCCTAATATACAAATGTTCTAACAGGTTCAAACGAAACCCGCACCGCCTTTCTTTTATTCACTATTTCTATCGTGACTTAGAAAACCGCCAAAACAAGAACTACCCAACTGTCAACTTACCCAAGGGAAATGTCCTTAAGTCCTCGTATATCCGTGGATCGCTGAAAAATCGTTGAATCAACAAGGAAACACTGAATCGAAAGTGATCCCTTTGTCAGCTTCCAGTTACGTGATTTCCTCGATCGATATTTATTGATGTTTGGTCTCCTCCAAGAGCGCGAGCTTTTTCAACACTGAACGTACACAACCACTTCGTCGGAACGCGCCCCGTGTACTGAAATAGAGAAACATTAGGCGCTCACTGGGCTTGCGCGCGCTCACATACGTCACTGGAACCGCTTCTGAGTACACCTGCCGGTGAAAAGAGGGCGTGACATATGATATATTCCCCTGGTGGCTGACGGTATACAGCCTTAATCCATTTTATTAGATTTAACAATTAACAATAGTGATTGCTAGTAAATATCGTGCTGGCCTCCACACATTCATGACTTTTTGCAAATTTCCAAAGTAACTCGAGTGTTTATATTAATCTTTTATAAGCTGATGATTTATTTCTCTATAACGCAAATTTTATTTTCAAAGTACAATGCTGACCTTCGCAACTGTTAGTTGCCGAAGCAGTTGCAATTTATGTTATTGAAAATGAAACTTTTGATTAAAGGTTTTTGCTTCTCTATTATACATACATACATGAATTCTACATCTCCACTATGATGTAATGATTACTGAAAAATAATTTCATTTATAGTATGTAAACGAGTAATATTTATGGCATGTATCCGTAATAATTCGGACATGCAGTACTTGCATACATATTTCACATATCGTAGTAATGCTGAAAGTAATCTTATTTTCATATGTATGCCTTCTAAGTAAACGAATTTTAGAAGAATATGTGTGGAATTTTCTTTATAGAAAAGGTACTGGTATGGATTAATGCTATATTCTTATTATAAATAACGTTTTAGTTGGTGAAATATTAGGTTATGTTTGTAACTATATTTAAGGGATGTAAAACACGTGCATTCAAACCCACACTACGGGACCAAAATCATTACTATTTTGACAATTTAAACACAAGATTAATTACAAATCAATAAAAATTGAAAGTTTTGTATTTTTTAGTACAGCGCAATGAATTTATTATAATTCAATTTTTTTTATTATAATTCAATGTAACAAGAAGATAGGATATACAACAATAACAGCAAAAACTGTATGTTCAAAAGCAACAGTTAAAAATGTATACAAACTGCTCAACTACGTATATAAAATTTTTTATTTTTTCGAACCACTTTTTTATAATCTAAAATTGTTTAAATTATTTTTTTTTTTTTTCAAATTATATATCATCTATGAGAAATTATGGATTTTTTTAAACTTAATTTTTGTAGGACTTATTGCTCTAGAATTTTTTTAATATTCCATGAGAATATTTTGAATATTCCTTTAGATAGAAAAGGGAAAGGAAATATTGTTATGTAAACCTTGCTTTTGAATAATGCGCCTATCGAGTTGCAGCCTGCAATGCAATAGTTGTAGGTCGGTAAATTTATAGGTCGGTATCCATTGGCGCAGGACGAACAACATATCCAGAATGCAGAACTCTGCATTATCGATGTTCCTATCACCGTACGGGCTCATATGATCCAGCGGTCTTTTTCAAACAAAACCGGAGAATATTGAAAAAATTTTAAATAACGTTATCTTGAAATTACTTTTTAAGTTTAATTCACAAATGGTTTAATGGTTTCTTCTTCTCGCGTGTATACAGAATTCGATACAGTATAGCGAATTCATGCTAGATAAATAATTTTTCATAATAATGCATACACTATTCTATTCAAAGAAGTTTCTTCTACTTATTACTATTGAGCCTAAGGAAAACGTTCTAACGTGCTTAATTTTCACTGTTTTCACGCAATATATTTTTATTTTCATTTTAATTCTCGATTACAGTTCGTTCATTTTAGAAAAACTTCCAAATAATTTATTTCCTAAATAAATACATACATACATACCTAATTCTGAATATGTGTTTATACATTTATACATACTACATACACATGGAATAATTTACGTACGCATGCGCCTTGGAAATTCGTTTTCGGAAAACGCTGGAATTGTAACTTGCGCAAGCGTCCTCTACAGTACTAATATGTACTAAATGTGACAGAAAATCTATTGCAAAGCATTTCTTCTACAGTTCAATGGAAAACTACTACTATATTCATGCATGAACATCAGCTGTGGAATGACAGGTGGAATAAAAAATGGCTGAAAATGGGTTGGGATCGGATGCTGAGTCCCAAGAATACCTGGCAACAGAGATTATTAATTTAGATATTGAAGAGGTGATTAAATATTTCTGAATATTTATATAGCAAACACATAAACTCCGTAAGACACTTAATTTGCAGGTTATGTTCTATATCATTATAGCTATAATGATTCTGTTGTGAAGTTTATTTTATTATGTTTTCTAAGTAATGTAATTACTGTGCCACATTTTTTAAAGTTTTAACAATTCGATTTTTAATTAAGTTCTTAATATATCGAACTTTTTGTACCAATCAATGAATGTTTGTCTCAAACTTTTAAATATACATGTAGTTATCATTTGTAATTAGATTAAGAAATAAAGTATAATATAATCTATATTTCCTTTAGCTGGACAACACAGAATATGCTATACCTGCTGTGGAAGAATTACCCTCTTTAGAAAGTATATTAACAGAGCCTGATTGTGCTTCCTTGTCTGGAACAGACGATGATTTTGGTTTAACAGCAGGAGAGAAATTAGGGAGCAGTGAAACAACAAGTGTTGGAAGTCATTTATCACTAAATTCTTTAAATAAACCGAATAAAACTTCACAATCAACATGTTCTGGTGCTATCTTAAGGCATGTTATACTGAAAGGGATATCTGCACAAATTGTATCAGCTAGTGTGAGTTTTTAAAAACCACAAGGAATCATTAAATATTAAATTAGATCTAATAATTGTATAAATATATTTATTTAGGAAAAAGTTAATGCTGGTTTGGCTAGTGCAGTTGCTGCTGGAGGAAATATGCTAGTAGTTGGTACCAGTCATGGTCTGGTATTAGGTTTTGATTCTTCACAAACGTTGAGATGGTGCGATCAAGAAGCACGGCATCAGGGTTCAGTATCTGCTTTGTGCTTTAATTATGATGGAAGCAGAGTGTTAGCAGGTTTCGCTAGGGGTCATATATTAATGATGGATAGCTTCAATGGAAAAGTATTAAGAATACTCACTGATGTTCACCCTCTTGATACAGCTGTACTACATGTTAAAGTAAGATTTATTTATATATAATATTTGTATTTAATTTATGTTTTACTTTACATTATTAAAAAGCACCTATTTTTCTATAGTTCACAGATTCACCAAAAGTTGCTTTATGTAGTGACAGTGGAGGATCAGTTTTTGAATTAAATTTTACAAGAGTTATGGGAGTACGAGGTTGTGACAGTAGATGTCTATTTAGTGGATCTAGAGGCGAAGTATGTACATTGGAACCTTTGCTACTGAATCATCTACCATCGCACCCCCTTAAAAATTATACATTAGTCGCAATGGCAACATTATCAAAGGTTTGTTTAAATATCTTTTTCTTTATTAATTTTAAAAACGTGTTAAATGTGTTCATACATGTTTTTAGGTACTAGTAGTTTGCATAAGGCCTCGAGTACGTGTTGTGTTAACTCATTCTTTGTCTGGTGCTCCTGTTGCACCACCACAATTGTCCTGGCAACTTGTTGTTATACAAGCAGCAGATACTTCTCGTGTAATTGACCCAGTCCTTGCACTTGCAAGAGATGATGTGGTTCACTTTTATCAAGTAGGAATGTTTCATGACTTTATTCACTAAATAATCACATTGCCAAAATTTTCTACCATTTAAAATTTTCATTTAGGTATGCACCGAAGCTTCTTCAAGAGTGAAATTGTCTCCTTTACGAAGAATGACTCTTCCTTATACAATAAGTAACTTACGGTGGTTAAATCCAAGGTCCTTAGCAGTACTGGATAACCAAGAAAGATTACATCTATTAGATGTAAGAGCGCAGGATAATTTGGAAACTTTAGATATGAGTCGTGTTGGTATTTCATATGCTTCTAGCCATTTTAAAGGTCTGTCAACTGGTGGAAATGTCTCAAAGGTAGAAATTCATTATACAATTTTACTAATTTTATCTAATGTGAGAATAATAAATGTTTTTGTCTTTGGTATTAGGCAATGGCATTAGCTGGTGAACGAGCATGCTATAATACTGTAGTCACATTTGGTACCCAACTTCTATTCTTGGGTACGAAAAGTTTGCATGTAGTATGTATACGAACGTGGACAGAACGACTGAGGCATTTAACGATGCAGGTTTGTATATTCTTAATTTTAGAGAAATTTAATTTTAACAAAATTGTTCAATTTGTAACTTTAATCATTTCTTTTTTCTAACTGCATAAGCTATATGAATGTTACTTTGCATTATGTTAGAAATGTTCTTTTGTTTCAGAAAAGATTTCCAGAAGCATTAGCATTGGGTCTCTCTTTCTATCAAGATAAAGGAAAAGCAGTCGTTGGTCTCCGTGGTTCAAAGCAACGCCGTAAACAAATAGCACGTGATAAAGTGTGTCAGGTTTTAATTCAATACATGGAAGAATTGAATCGTTGCACTGCAGATGAAAATACAGAATCCGAAATAGTCACAACATGTGTAGAATATTGTATACAGTTAGAGAATACGGAATTATTATTTGGGAAGCTATGGGATTTAGTTTCCGAATCGGAGGGACTTAAAACATGCTATCTGCACGCTCTTGAAAGTCCTTTGTTAGATGGAAGTTTGCGACCCCGACTACCACCGTTAATTGCTCAACAATTAGTTATTGTTTATGATCAAGAGGGAAAAGTAGACTCCTTGCAAGCAATTATAGTGCTATTAGACGTTGATTGCTTAGACATTCATCAAGTAGGAGAAAACCTGTATTATAATTATTTTTTAATTCCTATTTAATTTGGTTTAAATTAATTTTAATTTATAGGTGACCACAGTTTGTCGACAACGAGGACTTTGGGAAGCTTTAATACATCTTCAAACAACAGCACTGGGTGATTTTACTGCTCCGATTCATCAACTCGTACCTATTTTACAAAGTTCATTAACGAATTCGATAAATCCATTAACGCGAGATATTATACAGCTTGGTAATGCAATTCTGGTTTATGCCAGTTGCTGTCTCGCTGGTCGTGGGTTTCCAAGGGACGAGCTTCCTGAAGGTAAATCCCAAAGAGCAAAAACAGATGTATTGAGGGCTTTACTTTCACAGCATTCTAGTTTAGCTAACGACTCAGAAAAGCAGTATCCATATCTGAGAACATTGCTTCAATTCGATGCGAAAGGATTTCTTGATGTGATAGCAATTGCATTTCAAGAGCCAGAATTTACATCTGAAATGGGTCTCAGACAACGGCAGAGGCTTATAGATGTACTGCTAAATATTGTCATGCCTAGTACACCACTTAGTCCAAGGAACCCTGACTGTATCACTGACGATCAAAGAAGTCTAGTTCTTATATTCGTAGCTAACGAAGTCGCAGAAAATACAGTTAGTTTGGAATCTAATATGTTAAATAAGATGATAGAAATATTATGTACTGATTCAAATATGGGATCATCAAAAGAGCTTAAGACTGACAAAGAAAACGCAATATTGGGATTGTTACGTTCAAAGAAATTGCGTAATATATCAGATAATACTTTACTCAATCTGGCTGAACGAGCTAAGTTGTAAGTATAAACTAAAAGTTCTTTTTTAATTTTATTAACCCCTTACCATACACAATATTAAGTCAAACTCGTGTCATGAAAATTTTAAACAAAATTTACCAAATATGAATGCTATTTATTTCTTTTTAACACTACATAAATATTTTTTTCTTCCGTTATATAAAAAATATAAATTTTCTTTTTTCTTCTATGAAATAATCAAGAACAAACAAGTTTAATAGTTGTAGGTGTAAACAAAATCATTTGGTAAGGGGCTAATGATTGTATAAGTGTTTCTAGGGTGATTCACTAAATTATCTCCTTTGCTGTATATATATAAATAATATTTTTGTTAAAATATACCTTGGCATCAAAATATTCTTTCTACTGAATTCAACTTTTAATATGATGCAAATTGCATACAAAATATTTTTTGTATCATCATAATTGAAGGAGATATTTAGATTGCTACCTAATGTGAAATAAATTCATAAACAAAGTGTGACATTAAAATTCCGCATTTCAAGAAATTCCATAATTTTATTAATGCTGGTAGCATCATACATAGTAACTTGTATCGCAGTACATAATGTTACAGTATGCAAGTTGCGGAGTTGCTGTACAGTGCCAGAGAAGACTGGATTGCAGTTTGCAAATGTATGGTACTGCATCCATTCAGACACCATGATATCTGGCCCTGGTTAGAACGTCTTTCGCAGAGTTCATTACAAGAAGTTGTTATGGTTAACATTGAAGCTCTAGTAGGAATCAATGCAAATCAATTTGCGATGCTTATAGCAACACATATGCAACATAGTATTGAAAAAATCATACGAAAGCTAACAAATAACCCAAGTTTACAGTATATCCTATTGGAAGCTTTGTATCAAATAGTCCAATATAAAGAAGAAGACATTACATTAGAGCTCTCAATCGAATTGTTAGAAAAGTATTTGGAATTAATGTGCGACATGCAACCAGAATGTGTAAGTAAAATTTTCAATTATACTCATATTTGAAAATTCGTTATTTCGGAAATTAATTATTATCTGAATACAGGTAGTTCATCATATTCAAGGTGCCCATGGTTGTAGACTGAACAAAGCACTTAGTATAGTTCAAAAAGCAAAGCATAAAGATGCAGAAGCTGTAATGTTGGAAAAGTTGGGCAATTATCAGGATGCATTTGAAATTCTTCTGAAAGAGTTTCAAAATAATCTCGAACTGGTAAATATATTGTATAGAAATAAATATTGATAATATGATCAAACATAAATTTTATATTTTTAGAACAAATAGGTGATTCTCAGAGATTTTGATATGTCAAACTAGAATTTGATATTTGTTTTTTCCAATTACCTTCAGTTGATAATTGAAGATGTATAAGAATTCCCAAATGCAGTAATTGATTTATAGGCATTTCATGAATGCTTCTTTCCAGTACTGTCGAAACGAGATTTCAGAAAATGAAACAATTCATACCACTGTACAATTGGCTGGGTTGTGCAGAAGGTCTGCTGGAAATTTAGATTGGATGCCGCTTGTTGAAACCATACTTAAAACTCATTCAAATAGTAACAATGAAAGAGGTATTTTAGTTAGCAGTATAATAATATACCAATAATATAGTTTTTATATTTACAAATAAGAATTAACTATGTTGAATTGCAGTTGAAAAATTAAGTGGTAAACTGTTAAGGATCGTGTTAGAATTTCTGAGTGGTACAACGGCACTGTCCGTTGTGCTAGAACAAATTCTAAAACATCCACTGGCAACAAGTGGTACAATAGGCGATATAAGACAATTGCTATCTGGAGTACTTACACATTCTCGATATGAGCAAACTTTAGTAGAAACTACTGCACATATGGTCAGTTTAGAGCTTCACAAGGCACTCAAAAAATCGTTAAGGTATTAAATGAATCAACATCAATGTTAAACATTGAATCGATATTAAAAGTTGTTTAATTATTTGAATCTTTATATTTAGGGATGCAGGAAAAGCATGTGCTAGTATATCACTGATTTGCCCAATATGTCGTCATTTGTTGTCACAATGCACGGATTATGCAATAGTTTTCAGTTGTGGTCATGGTTTTCATTCAGAATGTTTGGGCGAACCGAGATCTTGCTATAAGTGTTTACACTCGAAGGGATGGGCTCCCATTGTTACTAATATCACACGTCCTACCAGATCATTCCATGTAAGCAATATTGCAATTATTCTTGTTATTAACCCTTTGTGGACGAGGACTTAAAATATTAAAAGAATCTTTCTCCGAGAACTGGATTACATGTAAAATTTAATCTAATCTAAGATCTAATCTTTTGTGATATGAATAATATTTATTTGCATACACTTGATATTGTCAATATGTCGACATTCGTCCTTAAAAGGTTAATTCATACTATATTTTGATAGTATTATGTTAAAAAATGCCATTATTTTGCAGGAACATAAACAAATTCTACCACCTGAATTTATGCGTAAAGATCTTACTCTAAGACTTGCACCACCCACTTTACCAGATCTTGAAGGTATTTTCTAATCTAGTCTTCAAATATCAAAATTTGATATCACACTTACCAGTGGACTGTAGCATTTTAACGATAAAACAATGACTCTGGACTTTTATGTATATGTATATTATACCAGATCTCCCATTTTCATTCCATGAACACCACTTGGTTTTGTTTCCATATATCATATAATAAATTTGATCCTCACAATTTTTAATAAGGTCCCCTTCTATACAATTACTCGAGTACAGTGTGTTATTATATATCCCCCTTAATTAACTAAATTCCAATATTTAAGTCATTTGTCTGCTTGACTAGATAAAAATATATTGTACCTTTGTATATTGTAAAGTAATATATTATGTATAGATTCGATAAGAATTTATCGCTGTAAATTCTATTCCTTTTGCAGCACGTTGCCAAATATCAGTCATTAAGTAAATAAAGACATTAATTAAGATGATTGAAACATTTTCATTTTCTGTCAATATTTTATATTGCTTCACATGTAGATGCAAACTGCTTTCAAAAATATGCAATAAATATTTATTGGAATTGAGATGTATACATGTGCGCATACACATTGATTCTATGTTGGATAATAAGGACAGATAATTTTACGTTTAATATTCTTGATAATCAAAACTGGTTTTTTGGGTACATTCTCTGCCAGAATTTGATTAGGATCTAATGGCTCATATCCTAGCAATTCACCTGTTAGTAACTTCACAACAAATGAAAACGTACTCAAATCAGATAAAAATGACTTTTGCATAGGCAATAACTCAACATTGGAAACATAATTGTCCACCACTGATTCTAGTTTTGTAATATGCGGAATAATGTTTGATATTGATAAATATTGCTGTAACTGTAATTCAAAAGAAGAAACATTGAACTATTATTGGTCTCAAGTCAAGATTAGTCAACTCCCTTACCTTATAATCACATTTCTCTAAGTTATTCAGAAGTTTCTCAACTTCGTTAATTAACTTGTATCCTTCCAATGCATGACCACGGTTATAAGAAGGATCATGAGCCTGCAGACATACTTTTAACAAGATCACTTCCTTTTTTACTTTATCCAATAGCAGTGATAATGGGACTCCATGTAATGTTCTACTTGCCATACGAATCTTAGAATATTTATCACAAATCTGCACTTATATATAATTTAATGAATTTCTAAATTATTATGACATATAAACAAAGTTCAATAAAATTATACATTAAATGATTATTTGAAATATAATAAAAATGAAAAAGGAGAAAGTACAATTGTTTTTTGCAAACAACAGTATTTTAGAGGAATTTAGGTGACCTTCAATTTTTTTGTGATTGTAGTATTTTTGGAAGAAGTTCAAGTGATCTTTCATTTAAAAAATTGAGCATTTTAGTGTATCTAACAATTTTTTGTTTGCAGTATTTTTTCTTAATTTAAGCTGGCCTTCAATTTTTCAAACGGGAAATACATATTAATTAGATGATGTGAAAGGTACCAAGACAAATTCAAGTAAAAGTACAAAATGACTTCACAGTCCAGTAACTGTGTGAACATCTTATGTACCAAAAGAATAGGTAATAAAAAATAGTAAATACATAGAATATTACCTGCCGATTGATAGAGATCCATGAATTCGAAATCTTATCGATAAACTGTTTTATTTCGTTACCTCCCGGATGATGCGGATCAATTAAATTCCATAGAGAGTCAAGTTTATTCTCAAGTCCCCGTGAAATGTTATTGAATACCATGAGCTTAGATTCTAATTCATGATTAATTCTTAAATTGTAATGATTCTCGGTTTTCAATATCGCTACCTAAATAAAAACCGATAGTCTTATATTTTTTGCTGGTCTTTATTTATAATATACTTTTTTGTCATTTTTTCAAATAAACGTTAATGCACTTTTCCATTCTTTTATATCCATGAATTATAGTTGTCGAACTTCATTTTTTGTACGCCCACTGTAAATGCTTTTTTTATGCTAAATAACTCAATAATACGTATTTTTAATATCAGTATGTCATACAATTTCGTTTTTAAACATTCCCGTGACAACAATGAAGTTTCAGTTAGATCGCAAAACGAATTAAGTAAATCGGAATTAGAATAATTGATGTCGGCTTTTGGGAGTATGAAAATGTTAAATCGTATAAATACTCACATTTCTCTCAAGCGTGTTTATGAGCTCGCTTTGGGACATTTCCTCCTTTTTCAGCAGAAACTCCATTTCTGAATAACCAGAAATATGTGGGATGCTTTTACAAATAATAGAGATATATAATATCGGCAAGATATAACATTAATAAAATGCTAAAATAGATACGTGCGTCTACAAACTTTACATTCTCGCTCGGAAATACGATAGTCTTATTTTTTCCATTACAGCATGGATGAATCTCGGTTTCTATGGATTTTATCGTTTTCTATTCTTATGTTCCTCGATATATTAATGTTTCAAACATCTCACAGATGACAATTGCTTTTTAATTATTATTATTTCCTTTTTTGTTACGATATTTGATACATAAATTAAATCTGGCATTCGTCGCTATATAATCAGCATCACATATGTTCACAATACTAAACATAGTGATCTTAACAAAATCTTGAAATCTGTTCTCGCAAATGATACATGAATTTGCATGCCCCTTGTAACGACCATTATCCTACCTCAGCGGATGCAGAAACATCGTGCTCTTTTACTACAAGGTTAC
The DNA here is from genome assembly GCF_051020955.1 of Megalopta genalis. Classification (NCBI taxonomy): domain Eukaryota; kingdom Metazoa; phylum Arthropoda; class Insecta; order Hymenoptera; family Halictidae; genus Megalopta; species Megalopta genalis. Next base: position 18,991,860 of record NC_135020.1, on the reverse strand, counting down.
ATCATGATAATTATATTATATTTACCGCGTTACCAAGCTAATACGATTATTAAATTGCGTCTAATACTTAAGATATAGGTCCAGCGAGCATACGTCAAATACATGTACCATTCAAAACGAAATTATCAGTGAGAATCAGTAAGATCCGTTAATAATTGCCAGATCTCAATATATGTTATCTTCTTTTGGCTCATATTTAGTTTGTAGAATGATATAACGAGGTATTACAATGTAACGAGCTGACAAAATCGCCGGGCTCTTTAGACTTCGCTTAACAATTTAGCTATGGCTTTTGCAATTTTTAATGCACTATAAGAAGTCCACATTGTTAAAACTCTACACTTAACTATATAATTTACATTTTTCGTTTTTAAGTAGTATTTCAATAACTCAATATCATTACTTATCTTTATAATTAAACATTCTCCTTTCGATTATACACAGCTTCCTCAATCACTCTGGAATTATATGTATATTAATATATAAAAAAATTCAAAATCCACGTATATTCACAAGTATGCACATTAATTATACTTTTAATGAGAAATCGTTCGCTTAACGGTTATAATAGTGAACTCGTTTTCCTGCAATATTCACTGTCTAAGAATTTCATTCTCTTTAATATAACGCTCGATCAAGAATTGCTGCTCGATTATATTATTTTGGCTATCGTTCGAAGAGGGAGGAGTATCTTTGTCGACCAAAACAAAGGACGGATTATTATGTTGTAAAGAACGCAGGGTATTCTCCAAAACGAAATTGAATTTTAATTCTTTTAATAATAAAAAATAATTCAATCGAGAATTAAATGTATGCAAAATGAAGTGCCACATGTACATACCGTGCTTGTAATTTTACTTTAATATTATATTCGGCATTATAAATAACATAAGATTAGTATAAAATAGCTTTTTAAATTCTTGTAATTATTATGTCATGTAGGATTTAAATAATTTTTACAAATAAAATTCAATTACGTAATTCAAATTAAATAACATAACGGTGTAAAACTCTTATCGGTATATTTAAAAATTACTAATGTAACGTTTAAACACCATAGCAATCATTCATCCATTCCTCCAATATTACGCGTACAAGACTAAATCAATAACGTTCAAAAGTTAATTTTATTCATTTTGAACACAAGATTGGCAGAGTTACTGATACTCATCCCCCATGTTCTGTGTAGTACAATGTCCATGGACACAGAGTAAACTACAAAACGACGTCAGAGTACTTTTAAGTCACTCTCAGGAACGTACAAGACTGTTATCATGCAGTTTGAACCCTTTACAATTAAATATTGAATATTTAGTTCCAACGTCAATTGTCTAAATTAGCATTAGTCGCTTCCACGTTTTCGCATCAACATGTTGAAAAAATTACAATTTGCTTTAGCAATAGAAGAACTAACAAAGTCTTTTGATATCGGATTGCTTTTTAAATTTCTTTTCTTCTTTCAATAATAATTCTCTTTTTATTTTATTCCCGTTGCCAGTGTGCTCGAGAATGACTATGGTATCTGTAATGTGCTGATCTGTATTGTCTACCATGCCGTTGTCGACTATGGGTAGAAGTGTTGTAATACTGTCTCCGATGATAATTATTAAGAGACCGGTCCCACGTTTTACCGTTTTGGTACTCTTGGAAAGGATTGTAGCCCGTGTTACTTCTGTCTTCATATGTTCGGTGATCCTTCACCTTCTTCACTCGACCACGATCTATATCGTCGTCGTTTGTATTAAAATGACGTTTACGTTCTTCTCTTCTGTCGTTGTCTACCTCTCGATCTAAATGCGTTCTGTTTCCGTTCCAATTTAACACTGTAAACATATAAACATATATTATGCTGTTAATATCTTTAAACGCATATACATACAAGATGACTCATTTGAATACATCCACTCGAATATCTTCAAAACTGTTGACAATACTAAAAAATGTTTGAGACAAAAGTTGAACAGTTTAACGTGACACATGATTTAGCATGAAATATATTTTTGTAGATAGAAATAAAAAAGGCATTCGAAAGTGGTTGACGCACTGGTTGATGCAGCTTGCAATACTCCCCATTTTGGAAATAATATGCCACTTATGACTTCAAAACATTACCATACAACGGAGAGCACTGCACGATATTCAAATTGAAATATTCCTTAAATCAATGGTTTTTAAACACAAGTGATTCAATAGTTTTTATAGATAATCACAACTGTCATCAGTACACTCAAAAATATATAATTCCGTTTGTAGCAGCCATTGTGCTGCAACTACGCGCCCGCCTAGAGAAACCTTCAATTTTATAGCGGTACACGGCCGGCGACAGTAATAACAGTAAGAGGATTCGCTTGCAGAGGCCAAGGACTAAGTAATAAACTTTCCCTGGCCGTTGCAAGTCGAAAATGATTTTATTGACTTTTGAAGAATAATTACCGGCCGCCTACCGCTACAGGGCTACCTGGCTGCGTGGCTACCTTTGTCCAAGGTGACGGTTACTCCTAAGGGGTTTCCTCGACCGCGCTAAACGCGCAGCCAGGTAGCCCTGTAGTGGTCGGCGGCCGGTAATTATTCTTCAGCAACATCTGCTGTACCCATGGGGTTGTTAAGAAAAGTCAATAAAATCATTTTCGACTTGCAACGGCCAGGGAAAGTTTATTACTTAATCCTTGGCCTCTGCAAGCGAATCCTCTAACTGTTATTACTGTCGCCGGTCGTGTACTGCTATAAAATTGAAGGTTTCTAATATTTGACAAATTGGACTTGATGTTCGTACTTTCATTATGGATTTAAATATCGCCACTTTTTACATAATTCAATCAAGTACGATTCAAAAATTACACATTCCTGTAAAGTGGGCTTTTGAAATATTTGAATTGTTACAAATTTTTGAGTCTTGGACATTTATCTTACTATTTAGTAAAGGAATGTTTGATTGGCGACACGCGGAAACACAACGAATTGATGAGGATTTTGAAGGAACAGGTGCTGGTTTCAGTGGAAAATTCGGCAATAATATTCGTTTACTGTACTGACCCGTAGAACTACCATAACCGCGGTGAGACATCTTTAATAAATGTGAAACTGTCTCCGAATGGTTCGTTCCATTGAAATCCCTTAAGGCCGCAGCACTGGGGGTAGTGTTATTATGACTAATCTTATTAATGTCTTCCCTGTATAACCAAGAATTACAAGTTACATGAATATGCCATAGTAAATAATTGAAAACACATTTCAAATAGTCATAATCAAGTAATTTTGATCAATTTGGTAGTTTTAGTATTAATTAATTAGAAATTTGAAAGATTACTTACTTATCCGTAACGGACCACCCATTAGGTGCCGCAGTCGACGCAGGAGAAAATGTGTCCTTCGAAACTTGCCATCCTTTCATACTAGTTGCTGCTTTTGTGATAACTTTCTCATCTTGTCCAGTCTTTATTCTAACAGACTGATGCCACTTACTCTTACTATTTTCCACTTTGTTGCATTCCATTTTACCATTTGCTTCCAATTGACCATTCTGATACTTTTTCAGACTGGTAACGGTACTACAGCTAGAACCATTTTGCGTTTTTGTACATTGTACTACATTACTTTGATTTTGCAAAACATTACTACCATTAGTCTTCGATACTGATTTTTGTACGTCCTTTGTGACAAGAACCGTTTTAGGTGAATTACTTTTTACTGAACATCCTTTTTGGACACCGTTAGTGCCAGTAGGAGAAGTGTTTGGTTTCGACGTGATATTTGAGTTTATTTTATTTTTTACTGATCCAGTGAAATTAGCATCTTCTTCTTCGCTAGATCCGTCATAAGGTACCAAACTATTTTCATTCAAAATTTTTCCATTTTTAATATGCATAATTAACCTCGGTTGCGTTTTGTCTTGCAATTTCTGTGGCAACTGTGGTCCAATAAAATTGGTTACTTTTTGTGTGGAAAACTGTGCATCTGAATTTTTATTCACTGACACTTGAGAACTAGTCTCCGAATTTTCGCTACATTCTTTAATAGTCAATGTGCCATTCATCGATCCATTTAATGTTATCAATCCAGACGTTGACGCTTTAGGACTTATCGTTCTATTCATAGGACTTCCAGGTGAGGACAATGTATTGTTTACAGTCAATGTACCATTTAATTTAACAGTCTGTTGATTCTGTACCTGAGATTGTGTCAATTGCTCCATCTCAAAAATCATTATATATGCGTTTGTACTCAATACATTACTCAAACTAATTGGACGAACCTGCAAAAAACACATTTCAAGAATATTTAAGATCTATTCTATGAAAGTTGATAGATTATACTGTTCAACAAATGTTGAGAGTAGCAAGACTTACACAAGAATCATCAAAAGAATAGTAATGACCCGTTGAAACCTTGGCAACCGCAGTATAATGGCCACAATTCACTGATGGACCCATATGCGTCACTATTGATGTCAGTTTGTATGTTAGCGGTTGTACAGGCTCCCCTGGTTCCCTCCAGAGATAAGGACCCATATCAATAGCCTGTTTAAAACCTATATGTTTCGATATTTTTCCACCTAGAACGCTAAACCTCTTCAACTGTACACAAAGTACTTTGGGAGGTCGTTCTAGACTGAACTGTTTTGTGGCAGGAACTCTTCTTTTACAAGCTTCGCATTTGTAATCATTGTTATCTAACTGTTCTCGACTAAAATAACTACTTAATGCTTCATCTAGAGTACTTGCTTTCCGTATATCTACCAGTAAGTCCTATAAAGATTTAGAAATATGCTTCATTTCTGTTACACAAAAAGATTTATCAACCAAAGATTTACTTTCAAAAAATTCGTTTTCAAGTAAAAAATTGCGAATTGGATTAAGTATCCGATTTTATATATACCTGAAAATGCTGAAATGTAGTAGAAACATGCCGACACTGTAGGCACTTTACTTCGGTACGAATATAACCACCAAAAATTTGATTAATAGGAGTTGTCTCTTTAGAGTAACTGTCTAATTTACTAGCTTTGTGCCTTGCTAAATAAGCTTTCTCCATGCCTTCTAATAAATAACGTAAAAATTCATGAGCATCTTCTTGTTGCCCTGGCACCATGGTTCGGCAAATGACTAGTAAACAAATTGAAAAAGTATTTATACAGATAATCGAAAAATGTATGAATACCCTTCAATACACAAATACTCACGCTTCAATTTATTGTATATATAAAATGGCTTAATAGCACATCCAGACTTTTGGTGACTAAATTGTAAAGTCTTTGCCACTGCACAGGTAAGGCACTCTCCACCTGCATCTAAAATTAACCTACTATCAAGATATGATACAAAAGCATAAAATTATAATATAAACTTTTATTCAACACAGTTTGTGTTATTAAAGAAATACAATCTATTGAAACTCACCATTTTGTTCACATTTTGATGTGTGGTGTGTATCTGATAATAACCAGTTAACAAGTGCTGGTACATGAAACAATGCTTGAAGTGTACTATTCAAATAACAAGTATTTCCAACATTGTACATGCCCGCTCCAACAGGAAATGTGCCTTTCCATCCTAAAGTGACTTTCTTTGAGGAATAAAGAGTAGTAGTTGGTTCTGGTAAACTCGGCCCCTTAGGTAATTTTTCATTTTTCTTTCCATAATTCCCACTGTCTTTCACTTTATCCTCAGAATTTTCTGAGTTTGGTAAGCTTAACACAATGTACTTGGCTTTGAGTTGATCCAGAATTGTTGTTTGATAATCATCCGCTTCCGTATATTGAATTTCTGATTGTAGGATCCTAGATGCACTACCAACTAAATTTGCTGATAAGTCATCTGACGTTTTGGATTGACTCGTATCCAAAGTACGGCGGAGTGTGGCCGCTACCGGATCACAAATGCTCACGGCAGGCATTGTGATCTTTTTCTTTTGTATCAAATGGTCCTTGTCTGTTATTCCTACGAATAATTAAAAACCCAGTGTTTAATGATGTTTACAATACATACAATATTTTAATTTTTTTTTCATTATTTATATATTTATTTTCAAATCGATGTAAAAATAACAGAATTAAAATTTTCAAATTCGTTATTAATTCAATTTTAATTTTACGTATTATTGGAAACTTTATTTATTTTAAATAGGACACATGAAATTAAATATTGCAAGTAAATAAATGGAATGATATTTAACAGTGAACGATAAAATAACCCAATTACTTCACAAGTCACTTTGCCAAAAGTGATGAAAGAAACAATATTTGTGGTACAATAATCGTACATTTTTCTTCTTGACACTTAAGATAAGTGCATGCATGATGAATGCCGCAGATGTTGAAGTGAAAGGGTTAATTCCATAACTAATTCATGTACAAAGGTACGTTAATAAAGAATCGATATTTCGTTTCAGAAATCATTTAATACGTAAACAAAAATGTTGAATTACTTTAAGTCCGATACAATATTATATATGAAATCTGTAACGGAATGACTCAAAAGCACGCGGCGTGTAATAGATACCGCGCGAACGGATTCATTGTTTACCTTCTCCTCGTGATTATACACGTTACAGCCCGTACAAAGTATTTTTACTGACGATATCACGATACACTTCACATAATAGACGAAATTCTCGGATCTCGATCACGTAGAATCACAATGCTATCGATTTATTCGAAATTCCACACGCTTACGTGCTCGGAAACGGTTACCGGATCAGTTTAACTGAGGGCGCGTGTCTCCGGCCACGAGTCATTTTTTCCCGCGTACTTTGTCACACTTACCCAATTGTCGTTTCGACGCGTAAAACGATAACGATAATCCCAATGAAAATCACTGTTAAAAATAACACGCGTCGGCACTACACGACATTTTTTGAACCGTTAGTTTCACGCATAGGAAATCAAGGCCCATCCTCTATTGAGATGTCAGCCATTTGCAATTACATAGGTGGCCATTAAACTTTTTCTGGTGGATTGTACGACACGTTTGAGGGCGCCTAAAACATAAAGTGCGGTTCTTATGTCAGTGGACGTGCGATAATTGCTCTGAAGTTGTTAAAATTATAATCGACCAATAACAGTTTGTGAACCATTCTTGCATTTTCGTTTTTCACGTAGCACCTCACTGCTCATGCTTCTTCTGCTCTTGGTGGATCAAGAAAATTTTCAAATGTTAATAACTTGAGAACAAAGCTGAAATTACAAATTTTATATTCATATTCTGTAAACCTATCGCCTAATTTTCTCCCACCAATTACCGAATGCCACTATAGAATGTATGTACATATGTACATACATTGTATATGAATTAAATAATATCAAAAATTATAAAATCTCTATGAGAAGACATTAAAATATTATTTTTATGGAGCACTTTACATTGTTTAAATTTTTTTAATATTTAACATACAATTGTATAATTATTTTCAAACTGCATTCAAACGATATGCTATAAAATACATTGTTGCAGTTCATTTGCGTGTTTAAAACTTAAATAATCTTTATACGCTGCTATTACAAAATTATCTCTTGGAAATATTTAAATCTAAATACCTGGAAAGATAGTTGGCTATGTGAGTGTCAGGCACACATATATTTTGTTATTGGTTAAAATGATAACGTCAACGAATCAGATTATGGACGAGTATTAGATTTTACTCATTAGAATCTTCCCTTCGAAGTTCTTTCTAAAAGTAGACAATACATTACAATGTACATACATAGTGCATACATGTGTATGCCAAAATCGAGGTGTAAGGGTATGTATGCACTAGTGCATAATGTTGACACATTCAGAATTCATAGCTGACAAGAAGACAACCATAAACTATGCTGGTACGTTCCAGTACATTTGCCTCAGATTAGACGCGCCTTTTTGTCAGCTTTGCATCACATACGTATATCTCTTGTACTGATTTACTAATTAAGTCAGAATTTTGTATTCATAACAGGAAGAAAATTTCCTTTCTATCTATACTATTCTCTCTACTACAAGTTCAAGAATTGATGGGAAGCATAAAGTATAGTACCTTATACTTACACGTATATAAAATAGAAAAAAATAGTGTACTTAAATAGAAAGAGATAAAGAAATTATGCTGTGTTTAGGCTTTTTTTTATCAGGAAAATTTCTTTAATCAACTTGTAATGTTTCCATTATGATATTATATAACAATTACGAAGTACCAACATTTTATCACTAGACAACTACATAGTGTTTTTATATTGTATTTTTTATTCGAATTCAATTTTAACCGGAATGAAAGTGTTTCCATTTCGAATTTGCTAATTAAAATCTTTAGGTTCCATAGCAAACATTGTCTTAGATGCTGACTTGTCTACATGTACTTATCGTCACATTTGCATCAATTTTATCACTTGTTAAGGTTGCTACAATATCCATGAAGAATCTCTTTCTGGAAAAACCATCCTTAAGCATAATTATATATAGACTACCGAATGCATAATCAATGTAGAGAGTCATTAGAAATATTTGGAAGTCTAATATTTAGCCCTTGAAATATTAATTTTGAGCTCTCGGTTTTCGCGTTATTTAAAACTTCCAAATTTTGCCATCACATGATACCACAGCGTGTTATTCTTGTCGGTGTTTGCATATTATGCATACTGGAGATTCTGCTAAACATTCCTGTATTTATAGTTAAATGTTTAAGGAATATTTATTTCGCTATATTATAAGTGTTTTAAACTGTTCACATTTGTCTTATTAACTAATGTAACATTGTATTCTATTTTCACTGAAAATATCTCCATCCATGTTTTAGTGGTACTTGTATGACTTGTGAGACTCTGTAAAATGAAACATGCTTTGCTATTATACAGTTTTTCATAATATATTGATTCTCAAAGGTACTTTTAAAATAATAAACTTACTCAAACGCGGATAATTGAATATATAGAACATTATTGATGCTCCAATAGCAACTTGAAAAATCGGGGCTACACCTGTCTTTAGAGGCTGTACATATTTGTGTTGCCAGCGCCAAAAAGCTGCAACATGTGATAATAACATTAAAGCTAAATTATATTATAAGTAATATATAACTATAACTTTATACACACACAATGACAATGTATAATAACTATTCTTCTTCTTTTAATTCTCATATGCATCTTATAAATATTTACATGAAAAATCCTTCTGTAATTTTGTCTCATATTATCCTAAAATGGGAAATAAATAAATATTCGCAAAAGAATCTTACAAAGGTTAAATAGGCTGAACTGATGTAAAAATAGTAACTTTTTTTTGTTATGAATAATTTTATAGCAAACCTTTTTTTACAAGTATCCATGAATTCAAAGAGTTAATTAATTCAAAATAGTATTCATCATTCTGTACATTTAATAAATAGATTTATAATATTCGATTATGAAAGTTAAATATCCAAACTCTATTTTCTGATATTATTAGAATGGGGTGTATGATGCAAATGAAATAGAGAAGAAGCGTGTGGAATATAGCTTCCTGAACGAAATCGTTACGCAATTATTAAAGTATAATATAGCCATTTTGATAAAGAGAATAAATACCTCGTGAAAATAAACCCATCAAGGGGCGTATTCCCATGTTACGTCGTTGAATCCATTTAGGTATCTCGCCAAGTTTCACTTCACCAAATGGTGTATCGGCTGAAAATATGTATATATATATATATTTTTTTTAAATTAACATTCAATCAAGAAGGCAACGGACTCGTCGTGAGATGATAAAACTCACGTTTTCCGTAGTACCGAGCAGGATCATACGGGCCGTGTATTTGTCTATTATATTCCACAGGATATTCCCCGAATGATATTTTTGACATGATGAAGATTCTCAGTCAAAAAGAGAATAGAAATGTGAACAATTAATTAAACCTCCGTCAGAACGTATCGACGAACTAATATGTACTGCACTGTACTGCACTACCATTCGTAGGTTATCGCGAACACAGTGGGTAACTTCTTGCAAAGGAAATCCCTAGAACAATATATCTATGTACAATAAATCAGCAAGGCGTTTTCATTCGAATAGAGTAGTGGTGTTCACTAGGGATCCCTAAATCACGTGACTACTTACAACAGGGTTCAGAATTAATTTGCACATGACAGAGACAGGGCATTTTCGGAGACTGCTCTGATATGTGCTGCAGAATGGTGAAGGAGAGATCTCACAAATGGGATTGGATGATGCCACTCTGCAGTACATTTTAGCAGAGCAGTCTTTGACAATGCTCTGTCTCTGTCATGTGCAGTTAATTTCTAGCTCTGACTTAGAGCATATATCTGGAAGCAGCATCTGCTACTGTTGAATAGTACGTATGTAACCAGTTTTTAGAAAGATTCTAATTCGGTACAACCTATCTTGCTCTAATCCAGGTTCGAACAAAGAAGACTTAGAACCCTGCACCTATATATAATTTTTCTATGAATCCAAGAAACGCACGCACATATCAAAATTGTAAAAAGAGATCCAAAGGTAGTAAAAAATGCTTCGCTCTGTAACCTGTTATCTTGTAAATTGTAATACCTTCTGCGGGACACTTGAAGCTGAGCGAGTCGAGTACTATAACCGTGTAACCTCTAAGTAAGGGTTAACGACCAGTGGTCTCGGGCCCGGACTTTAAGAAGTACGCACTGAGAAAAATGAGAGGAGGGGGGACATCAGCCAATCTGTATCCAGTAAAAAGAGACAGATTGTAGTGAATTAAAGTCTATCTCTTTCTAAAAATTGGTTATATGTATATTCAGCAGAAGCAGATGCTGTCTCCACCTATACAATAGTAGTATCTCCAGTGCATCCATTCCTCATACAAACGATTTCTACTTCCTCTTTCCGAGTGTTTTTATCCTACCATTTTAATACGCATCTAGCTCCCGCGCAATTGCTTTAGAAAGAGAACGGGAGATGATCGAGAAAGACGGCACGAAATCAGCGGGCTCTATGAGCGAGTGTCCACACAGGCGAGAACGTAGGTCGTCACACTTTACTATGCTTGCGATCTCACTCTATTCGCGCATCTGTTTGTCTGGAACTCTATCTGAAACATTAGGCGCGATATACTTTTCGCCTCGTAGGATTCTCGATCCAGCGTATTTGTGAACGTTTTGAAACGACGATCATTTCTACAAACATTAAAATTTTCAAAAGCCCGTAAACTGTATTTTAGATAATAGTTTCTACTTTACAAATCTACAAAATTTTCTTAATTCAGTTATCCCAGTACCTGTCAACGGTGACGGCTAGTAACCAATGTTTTACTCTACAAGAAAAAGTTTTGAAAGCAACGAGTAATTTCGCAATTTTGTACGATTTTTACTTTTAAAAATTTGAAAAACAAAGCTGAAACGTGCATTTATATTCTCTTAGAGAGACTACATATTTAATTTATTAATTACCTTCAAAAGTATTTTCAAATTTATAGTGTTTTAGAGAATTAGACTTAATAATTACTGAAAATTGGAAGAATTTGCCGACAAAAAAAAAATGAAAAACTGTATAAGACAATTCCAAAACGTTTAGTTGAAATTTTGATCTGCAATCTATAACGAAACTTGGAATATAAGGAAATGCCTGTGGGTCTGGATTATATAGAAAATTGTATTTTCTGTAGTGAATAAGAACGAACTTTCCTTTTGAATGAATTCAGCCTGTAGAACACAGGAGATTGTTATTGCTTCTGTAGTTCGATCAGAAAAGACGTAGAGTCGAATTTCGCAGCCCGTTTCCCGGGCGGAAATCCCACCACCACTCCCATCTTGCGCAGATCGTTACTGCGCACTTCATGGCCCAATCTCTGTTTCTGAGCGTTTGTGACGATGGAGCTCCCCGAGGCCCACACTACCACCCACATCTTACACGAATCGTTCTTGCACACTAGAAATTATTACCTAAAATGTACCTAAATGTAATTGTCATTTCAAGATGTTCGCAAATACGCTGAACTATGTGGTCGAGAATCTTACGAGGCGAAAACTATATCGCGCCGAGTATTTCAGATGAAGTACCAGGCAAAACAAATGAGCAAATAAAGTGAGATCGCAAGCTACATTGGTCGTCAGTGTAACTTGTTTCGCTTGTGTTGTGCTGATGTTGTGCTCTCTTGATCATTCGCCACTTCCTTTGTTTAAAACTGTGAGGGCGCACTGCTTAGCTGTGAGGCATCAACCAATCAGAGAAAAGCAGTTTCCCTACCTACCCCCAAATCTCTGAGCGCTTTACCCCCGACATCGCTCGATATGCTGAATCGATATGCTCTAAGCGTGTCCATTGACTTAGAAAATATTCCCGTAGACGGCACTCACAAGTCACGACAATATTTTTATAGTGGTGTTCAAACTAAAATCATTTTTACATTTAAAACACTATAACACTATGTGAATAGTTTCACTATAACAAATAGGGACTATGCTATAGTGCAACCAATCATGGAATTGTCAGTCAATCACAGTAAAGATAAATAACTTCTTTCGCTTTCAAATGTCCTGCTGTGTTTTGGGGGTCGCGCGACGTTAAGAAGGGGAGACTGTATGCGCAATTCGATGCGATTAGTGCACGGAGAAATCGTTGATTGGTTGATCGATCGGTAAAACGCGTTTGGTCTACCAATGAGAGCAAAATTGGGGGACAAAAGTCAGGTTCCCCTACAATATGGCTGTCAGTATAAATTTGATGCTTGTAACATGCGTTTCTCTCCGAAAAATTTGACAAATAGTCCGTCTATCAGTCGACTTTCTCAAAATATACAGCGTAATGTGATTTTTGAGGAATTAATACAGTGGGAAACGGCTATGCGGGTGAGCTGAAGAATAACGGATAGACACATTATTTTCTAAAATCAGGTACGTTTAGATGCGTTTGTACATCACTATTTATTTATATATCTACATATCCGTTTCTTCGTAACGTTTGGCTAATTGTTACACTCTGTTTATATTTTTCTAATTAAAATTCGTTATACCATGCAAGAAGTTCGTAATAGTCGTATACATGAATTCCTAGAGCATTCGATGAACGCGTTCTTGCAGATGTCATCTATTATCTCCACCTCATCAATTTGAAAGCAGCAGACTTTAGTTTATAGTCTTGACAATTAAATTTTGTCGCTTGAGTTATCGTTGACGACTGCAAAACAAACGATAAATAACATGTGGACGATTTGAACATTTCTTGTACTCCATTTTATTTTGCACAGCTGGAGCTTTTAATGCACTTCCTATAAGACTTTTATAGTTAGAGGAAAGTATATTTCATAATAAGTGTACAATTATTTTAAGAATACAGTTCTAATACAGCAATATTGTCAATTGTTTATAAATGCTACGATGAATCAATTATTTTTGTAAATAATGAATTTTATGATACTTGTGAAAAGGTACAATAAAGAAAGTTTATTTTGATTGTAGGTACTCGCATTTGTTTCTAATTAGCGCCACTTGCAAACATGACATCAAGGTAAAATATTAAATAATCTGTGTATGTAATTAATTCAAAATAGTAATAATATTAATTTTTTTCAATGAACTATACATAAAATTAAAATGTTTACATATTTTGAGGAAACACCAAAAAAGATAAGAAAAATGCTATATATTTCTTATCAACATAATTGTCTGATAAACATTGTATAACAATAATAAAACCTCTATAATATATTTTGCTTAGTAATTAATTCATATTTCTGTAGGTTGGATCGATTGTTCATATTATTGGAAACAGGAACAAATGCAGTAACGAAAAAGGCTGCAGCACAACAACTAGGAGAAGCACAGAAATTACATCCCCATGATTTACATCATTTACTAGCTAGAGTTTCTACTCTGTTAAAATCTCCACAATGGGATACAAGAGTTTCTGCTGCACAAGCTGTACAAGCTATATTAGCACAAGTTCCTGCTTGGGATCCACAACCAATAAAAAAAGATCAAGAAGGTAAGTGAGTATTCCTATTTCTCAGCACATTATATGTGAGCTATTTTTGAAAATTTTAGTGTGTTGAAAACAAATTTTTAAAATTACTGTAATTATGAATACATACTGTTAATTGTCATGTGATCATATTTAATATCTTGTTATGAAACAATTCTATTAATTATATTGAACAATTCAAGATTATTTTATATATATATATATATATAAGATACTGTTTTATACACATAGAGTAAAGGTATGTGTTTGCATTTTACTCAGCAATATATGAAAAACATATTTATGTGTGTGTCACATATAATGCATTGATACAAATTTCATTGCATATTAACTATTGATTTGCAACTCCTGTTAATTAAAGATGGAGAAACGAAAAAATATATACCAAATAATAGATTAAAATTGGAAGATTTTGATATGGAAAAGGTCTTGGCACGTAGTTCGCACCTCACTGGATCAGAAGGCAGTGAATACGATTTAGTTAGCATTGATGGAGACCAAGTATCGATTCCTAACCAAGAGGAGAAGCTAATCGCTGCTAAATTGGGTTTGCATCCTCAGTTGATGGGTGTCGATGCATCAGAATTATTTACTGCTGAGGATCTTTCACCAGTAGTGTTACCACCTACTTCAAGTGCACAAATTAAGGTGTCTGTAGGTGAAACTTTAAAACAACCTAGTGGAGGACTCAGTAGGAGAGAAATAAACAGAGCTAGACGTAAGGTAAAGTATGATGTTTTTACTTGGATATTATTACATATTGGATACTATTAATATTTTTCAAATATAGGCACGGCAATCAGTTTCAAAGCAACGTTCTCGAGAACCAGACGATCATCGCAGCAATGAAGATCACCACAATAATTCAAACGCTCAATCCCCTACTAACAGTACAGGAGAGTCAATGTGTAAAAAAGTAAAATTAGAAGAACTAATCTCAGCAGAAACAAACGTACCTAACAGTAATGTACAGACTGAATCAAATAACGGAGTACCAGACAGTACTGGTTGTTGGCCAGATTCTGCTATAGACTGGCCTCTAGAACCATTCGCTGAGAGTCTTCGTCAAGACTTGTTTAGTCAAAAGTGGGAAGTGAGGCATGGAGCTGCGACTGCTTTACGAGAACTTGTAAAACTTCATGGAAAAGGTATATAAAACTATACTTACTAATGACACAGGACAAATAAAAATTTTTATTGTCTCGTAATCTAGGTGCAGGTAAATCAAGAGCACAGACTATGGAAGAAATGGAAGAATGTCATCATCAGTGGATTATAGATGCAGCACTACGACTATTATGTGTCTTAGGATTAGATCGCTTTGGTGATTTTGTCTCTGATCAAGTCGTTGCTCCTGTACGCGAAACATGTGCTCAAGCACTAGGTTCCCTCTTGTTGTTAGTGCAAAATCAAAAAGACAGTGAAAATAAAAATAAGGATATCATAGGAATCATATCAGTTATGTTGAAACTTCTGGAGCATGATGAATGGGAAGCAAGGCACGGTGCATTGCTTGCATTGAAATATTTGCTTGCTGTACGAGATGATCTGTTGGATGACATATTACCAAGGATTTTTGCAGCCACCATGAAAGGTCTTTCTGATCCAGTTGATGATGTAGGAGCTGCTGCAGCCAGTGCACTTATACCAGTTGCATCTGTTCTCCCTCGATTGTTAGAACCATCAAAATTAGAAGCTATTGTAACTCGTTTATGGGAACTTCTGCGCGAACAAGATGATCTAGCTGCGGCATGTAATAGTTTTATGGGACTGTTAGCTGCTATACTTTCACTACCTACCGCACGTGCTTATCTTACACCTCAACCATTATCACAGGTATAACAGGATCCAGTTAATTTCTTAAATAAAACATATTAGGTTGTGTCTTAGATGTTCAGTCATTTTAAATAAATTGTTAGAATTTGATTGAGACTCTGATATATATTCTATACCTAACAATAAAACTAAAAGAATTTTTGGGACAACTTTATGTATTTGCTATTTTTCTTAATATGAAATAAAATAATTGTAGGTTCTACCACGATTATGGCCATTCCTCAGTCATTCTAGTTCAAGCGTACGCAAAGCCACTTTGCAAACTTTGGAAACATTGACCGGAGATGACGGGGCTGAAAATATGGACAAGAAGGAGTTATGGGGCGAAGGAGGGGGACTCGTGTTGCAAGATGCTCTCCGCCATGTCTTTCAACGTGTACTGATCGAGCATATAACTGCCATACAAGATGTAACTGAACGTGTTTGGGAGAATCTAGTCGTTCAAAGCGATCTCGAATTGTTACTGCACGCAGCATGTCCTCTTGTCAGCACATGGCTCTGTCTTGCTATGCAACCAGAACACGTGCCGTTCAATCCAAACTTATTGATGACAATAAGTTCGCCTAATAAAGGAACTAAGAGCAATCAGTTTGTTGGCACTTGCGATGGGCAAACGGATGCTAATGGAGGAAACAATGCCGCACCTGGAAACGTGAAGTCGATGTCCGAATTAAAAGTTTACATCGGCGGGATCGAAACCGTGGCTCAGACTATAAGAAAGTCAAACGTAATACCGGCTCGTTGTAGAGCTGCACGTATGTTAGGATTGTTGTCGCATTACGTAGTGCAACCAGCCCCAGGTGTCACTTACACACCAGATATACCTAGTCCAGCACTTTGTTACGCTAAAGTATTACTGGCACACCTCAATTCGCGCTCAGCGTTGCAACGCACCATTGCTGGCTTAACAATGTCCCATTGGGCGACTGTAAATAATAAACCACCTGCGATACCAGATATACTCAGGTATAGAGATGTATTTTTTAATCTGACTGTTGCTTAGTATAATGTTATGTTTATCTAATGATGTATTTGTTTTAAAGGGACAAGCTCTTGGGGTGTTTAAACGAATGTGTGTACTATGATGAGATTGCCGCATCTTTCACGCGATTATTACACGACAGCCGTGATTACATTGCGACTCTCAAACATTATAAATTACCCGTACCTGTCGAAACAGATGCATCGGGAGTAATGACGCTTGATCAAATCGCGAATCTCGTTGCGAAACCAATTACAGACCTTTGTGCCATGAGCAATACCACAGGAGGACCAAGTGGAAATATTGGTGGTAGTCCCAGCACGATTAAGTTAAAGCCAAAGGTGATAGAGACCTTGAAAGAAAGACGAAAAGCTTTGGAAATAGGTGCTAATGACACTGCAGCGCAACAGCTGGCTTACAATGTTATGTCAATGTCAGCACTGGCTGGTGCTGCTACGATGTTGCATTGCTTACCTGCTTCTCCGTTGCCTCTTAATCCATTAGTGAAACCATTAATGGAAGCTATTAAGCGTGAAGAAAATGAAGAGTTGCAGAAACTGGCTGCAAAACATTTATCGTATCTGGTTGAACTTTGTCTAGATAGAAAACCATCTCCTAATGCAAAGGTATGTATGTAAATTAAGATACATTGGTGTTGATGGCAAAATATTGTGATCTGTTCACAATATTGTGAAAACCTGTTCAGTTAAGTTATTCAATATTTTTGTTTACATCTTTATCATTTGCTATCTACCTTGTATGTTTTGTACAATGTCATTATATTTGTTCCTTCATGTATATGTATAAACCTTTATATAATATTTACTATCTGTAGATCCTGTAACAGTTATTAAAAAGTCTATTAATATTAATTGACTCCAGATCGCGAGTATATTAAGCTCAGTATCCTTTGAGTAATATCATAAAAATTTTCTGTCACAGATATCGACCAATTTATGTACATTCCTATGCTCGGATAGTGAATTTACGCCTCGTGTAAATTGTGAAACGGATACGGACCTTTTTGACGGAATTCTTACTTTAAGTAATAGACAGAAACATGCGGAGAGAGTAGCTTATAATCGAGGAGCTAACAGTGGACTTGGCGGAGGAAGAGGACCAGGTCGGCCACCTAATACTGAAATTCCGTTAGAAGAATTACTTGCTTGTGAAGAACCTGAAGCTAAAGCAGCTAGGACACGTCGTCGTGGAGCAACTTTGGCACTAACTGCTATAGGTTAGATATCACATAATCACTATTAGCTATTCTTTGATGTAATTAATTCTTTGTTTTAGCAATGTACTGATTTATTTTTACAGCAACTCATTTCGGTGATCAATTGCCAATTCGACTACCATATTTGTGGGAATTAATTCTTCCAAACGTAATAAGAGAAGAACAAAAGGTCACTGGACATGAAAATTCTCAAGAAGAAGTGAATCAATTGATATTTGGTTTACAAGTTTTGGAAATTATGACTCCAAGTCTCAATAATGCTCTACTTCCACCAGTTCTAGAATGCCTTCCATGTTTGTGTAAACTGTTAGCTCATCCATATAAAGCTGTTAGGCATATGTCATCAAGGTGTTTGTCTGTGTTAGCTACATTAGATACAGAAAAGGTATAATTTTTAGTTTCTCATATTAGCGTATGACTTAATTTTGTTTCTTTGGACACGTTACCTCGTAATAATTAATTAATTTATAATGATACTTTATTTTACAGGTAATAGTACACATTACACGTACAGTAATACCACTGTTAGAAGCTACTGGAGGAGAGAAATTGTATTCAACGACTGTAACAACTCCACGTGAAGTGGATTCGATAAGGCAAGGAGCAGCCGAAGCATTAACTTGCCTCGTTGAAAATTTAGGTGTCAATATTGTACCATATGCTGTGCTTTTTATGGTCCCCTTACTTGGACGTATGAGTGATCAAAATCAAGCTGTAAGGCTAGCTTGCAGTGCCACCTTTGCTACACTTGTTCAGCTCCTACCTCTTGATCCTGGCGCGATAGCTGATCCTCCAGATTTAGTGTAAGTTAGAAATTATATTTTTTGAAAAGTACTTTTTATATAGCAAAGACAAATCGAATAGTATAGTAAAATGTTTCATTGTGATTATCTGATGCTACACTAATGTGATTTGTTTTTTTAATTTTTAGTACTTTGTTCGCTAGATATAATATTGCAATTTCCGAAACAAATGAATTTCCACAACCGCATAATTTATCAATATAATCAAAATAAGTGTTCAAATTGTATTCCTCTATGAAGCTTTGTGCATTTCTACATACTTGTATTATTCATCCGTGAAAGTCATGCATGGTATTAATGAGAAATAAATACATTTGTTCTGGAAGTGCCAATATTATGTATAGGCAACGAAGTAGTAAATAAGAATTCAAAATGCCCGTTTTAACATCTTAAATATATTTCAGGGAGAAAAAAGCACAGGAGCGACGGTTTTTGGAACAATTGTTAAATCCACGCAGTATTCCAGATACAGAACTACCAATTCCAGTTGCTGCCGAATTGCGTTCTTATCAACGGCAAGGTCTCAACTGGTTAAACTTCTTAAACCGATATCGACTCCATGGCGTCCTGTGCGACGACATGGGCCTTGGAAAAACGTTACAAACGCTTTGCATATTAGCATTAGATCACCACCGTAATCCACATGCTCCACCAAGTCTGGTAGTATGCCCGCCTACCCTAACAGGTCATTGGGTGTACGAAGCAGAAAAATTTTTCGAATCGAAGGACTTGTCAGTTTTACAGTTTGCTGGTACGCCACCTGATCGCGACAAATTAAGACCGAAAGTCACGTACCATAGACTAGTAGTTGCGAGTTATGACATAGTACGTAAGGACATTGATTATTTTGAGATGCGTCAATGGAATTACTGTGTG
Organism: Megalopta genalis; assembly: GCF_051020955.1. Taxonomy (NCBI): domain Eukaryota; kingdom Metazoa; phylum Arthropoda; class Insecta; order Hymenoptera; family Halictidae; genus Megalopta; species Megalopta genalis. The sequence continues at coordinate 18,972,216 of NC_135020.1, read as the reverse complement.
CTTGACGAAGGTCATGTTATTAAAAATGGAAAGACAAAAAGTGCTAAAGCAACGAAACGACTACACGCCAACCATAGACTTATACTATCGGGAACTCCAGTTCAAAACGACGTTCTCGAACTGTGGTCCTTATTTGATTTTCTAATGCCAGGTTTTCTGGGCACAGAAAAACAGTTTGCAGCAAAGTATTCGCGTCCTATTTTAGCTTGTAGGGAACCAAAAGCCGGGCCCAAAGAACAAGAAGCAGGCGCTTTGGCTATGGAAGCATTGCACAGACAGGTAATCTTTTTTTATGCTTTTATATATAAGGTAGACCGAGGATAGTAGCAGTACTTTTGAATTTGAAATATAATAATGAAAGTACTTGTTATATTTACAATAAAAATTCTTGTACAAAAATGTCACTTATCTGTAATTATAAAGTTACAAGAATTTTGCTACTGTGTCAAGCAATATCCAGGTTGTTAATAGAAAAGAAAACAGAGGAGAATTGGTTGTAACACTGTGTGTGGTTTATAGTAACACCAAGTTTTACTGTTATGAAATCTACATACTTATTATTTTGAGTTAACTTTTTTTTATATTAATCGACAAATCATTTTTTAAAAATGAAGTAAGATATATAACAAGAGGAGTCACCCTCTTATTGGTGTAAACTTCTCAACTTCTCATTCGTTTATACTTGACGAAGTTATGTGTTTTAAATAGGTACTGCCATTTTTATTGAGGCGAAATAAAGAAGATGTCCTCCAAGATTTGCCACCTAAGATTACTCAAGATTACTATTGTGATCTATCACCCCTGCAACGAACGTTGTACGAAGATTTCCGCAGCAGACATTCCGCTACTCTATTGTCTGCCACATCGGGTACTTCATCTGCAAGTGATCCTCAAGGTGGTCATGTGTTTGAGGCATTGAGATATCTACGCAATGTTTGCAATCATCCTAAACTAGTTTTAAATCCACGGCATCCACTGCATCAGGCGGTAAGCACTATTATGATTTAAGTTACAATCAATTCACTTTTTTGATTGGCTATTAATTTGTAAATATGTTTAGGTTCTCAATTCGCTGAAGCAACAAAAAAGCACGTTGGCCGAAATAGAGCATGGAGCTAAATTGCCGGCACTGAAGCAACTGCTGTTGGATTGTGGGATTGGACAACCACAACAAAATCGTAATTGTGTATCCACTGGAAATCCGCCAGAGAATCAGTCGCCGCAGCATCAGCAATTAGTCAGTCAGCACCGAGCTTTAATCTTTTGTCAGTTGAAGGCAATGTTGGATATTGTGGAGAAAGATCTTCTTCGCACGCATCTGCCAACCGTTACGTACCTCCGCCTTGATGGTAGTGTACCAGCGACCCAAAGACATTCTGTAGTGGCGCGATTTAATGCTGATCCGTCGATCGATGTGCTTTTACTGACTACTCAAGTCGGAGGGCTCGGATTGAATTTAACCGGTGCGGATACTGTCATATTCGTGGAGCACGACTGGAATCCCATGAAGGATCTTCAAGCGATGGATCGAGCACATCGCATTGGACAAAAGAAAGTAGTTAACGTTTACAGGCTTATTACAAGGTCTACGGTGGAGGAGAAGATTATGGGCCTTCAAAAGTTCAAACTTCTCACGGCAAATACCGTCATCTCGCCAGAGAATGCTTCTTTGGAAACAATGGCTACTGACCAGGTAATATTCAGTGACTGGATTTTATTAAAGCATCAATGTATATATTATGTCAAGGTTATTATTATGTACATATATCGCTGTAATGATATAAAAAATATTTTGTATGCAATTTGTTGCAAATGAATTTGATTGCAATTTTTATAAAATGTTTTGGAAATTTCATTTTTAGTGCTCGGCAGTTTTAGTATCAAAGGGCCTCATTCTCTTTAAACATTGTTCATTTATTAAACATGTTAATAGATAAGAAAAAAATTTTGGACGGTATTATATCTGCTAAATTTTCAGTTAATTCAAAATTAAAGAAAATATAGTTTTCCTCCCAATAAGCTATAATAGTCTCTAAGAAAACATTTTGCATAGTTTTTCGTAGATTACTCTTGTAATTATTATTTATCTTTTTACAGTTGTTGGATTTGTTTTCACTGGAAAACAACAAAGGAAAAAGGCCAGACAAACAAGGAGAAACCGCGTCTAAAATCACTGGCGTGCCCGGTGTTAGTCGTTCAATTTTAGATATCCTTCCTGAATTATGGGAACAACAGCAGTATGATGACGAATATGATTTCGATACATTTCTATCCACATTAAAGGCTGATAACCAGTGAGCTTTTCATTTCAAACAATTTGTATCATCAAACACATAATAATCCAACAAAGTTGTCCGCATATCTAAGCGCTAAGTATAACGAAGAGCAAGAACGATAACAAAACAGACGACTCCCCCCCTACACCCTAATTTTATGGACTGAAAACAATAAATATTCTTTTATTAGGAAAATCATGTAAGAAATACTTCTTAAGAAAAAGGAAACTCGCAGTAAATAAGTCGCTAATTGATTATGTACTATAAGTAAGCGAGTCTTGTTTATTTATAATAACTTATAAAAACGTCGATACAATTACAATTCCGTATTTGTACCAAATAACACCAGGGTGCATGTTTATTTATATATTGTAATACTAGTCTCTTTTTTCACCACCACTTATATACCATTGAAACGTGTCGGTAAACCATGGACAATACCGATTGTCTTTGTTAATTACCGGTCTCCTTTTAAGAAGAACTATGATTATCCCGAGTTAAAAATGATCCCCAGAGTGTCGTAATTTCAAACTATCGTTAAATGCCTTTCATTGTTTACTGGCTCACAGTTTCGATATACTTTTTGGGTCCAAGTTTCCAGCTGCGAAAATGTTATGGGGGTCCAAGTGTGCTTTGGCTGCCCTATACAGCGATACACCTACTTCTCCAACGGCGTCCGCATAGTAACAGGAACGTAATTTACCTACGCCGTGATGATGGGACAAAGAACCACCACTGGCAAGTATCTCCTGGCGAGCAGAATGCTCAATGGCTTCATATGTTTCGACGGGATCCAAAAGACTCTGATAATTGAACGCCATATAAAAGTATATACAACATCCGGCGTCATAAGTTTGCGTCACACGGCAAGAAATGAAATAATGTTCGATTTTATACTTATAACACTCCCTGGCCACGCGCGACTTCACATTTCTACAGAGTGACAACGTACGATTCCAGGAGACAGACGTTTCAAACGACTCTGCCAGAACATAGTAATCCAATCCGAGATCTCGGATGTACGCTATCACGAATGTTAACAAGTAGCCTCGTTCACCGTTTGTCTCCCCCGCCGGCACACCGTTATGTTCTTTCGCGATTTTATAAATCTTTTGTTCTCCAGCTGCCACGTCGGCTGTTGTATCGCCTTCGAACAACAGAGTGGCAACGCATATTTGGTCCCACTTAAAACCTTTTATCCTGGTGATGTAGGCTTGCTTTAACCCTTGCAAAATTAAACTACCCCAACCACTCTCTGGTCGCAACACCTGTCCGAACTGAAACTGTTCATTGTCCATCAAGCGTATGCTAGCAGGTTGACATCGTGCTTTAGCTACCTATTTGTAAACACAAAAGGTAATTACTGTCTCCACTGAAGTAACAGTGAAAAACAAATATTTTGTGCAAGTTACTGAAGCAACAACGAAAAACCACCTACTGGTTGTTGAAACTCAAAAAGAAGTTAAAATTGATTGAGCAGAGTTATTATTAATAAAATTGTGAAACGATGAAGGAATTATTCATGCTGCCTATTATAATGGTTATATCGAAGTTATATGAAGTTAGTGACAACTGATACTTACCTGACGCATTGCTGCTACACCGGTTTCAAAATTTGGGAAAACTACACTACCATATTTGACTACTTTTGGTAACGGCCTAATTTTCATTACTACTTCTGTGACGACACCCAAGGTCCCTTCACTACCAAGGATCATGTGGTCAAAGTCTGGGCCACACGAAGCTCTGGGTACCATGATACCCCTTTCCAACGTTATCTCAGTATCTTCTGTTCTTCCAGTAACCATCCTCACTCGTATAACTAGGTCCTCGATATTCCCATAGCGATTCTTTTTCATACCGCTTGCCCTCGTCGCCACCCATCCTCCTAAGCTGTTCTTTCCAAAAATAAAAACGATTATACGAGTAATAATTAAAGGATTTACATTACAGTTTCTAATATCTCAAATGGACTTTTCATATCTTCAAATTATGATAACAAACGAATACTAACGATTTTAGATCAAATAGACTGTTTTGAAGTTATTAAAATGACTACAATAACATTAAACACATGTAATACAAATTTTTGAATAGCTGCTATTTTTGCGTTCTTAATGTAGGTGTTCTCTTAGAATTAGTCTACCTATTATTAGGTAGACTATTATTAGGTATTATTAGAATTATTCTACCTATTATTAATTAGTCTACCTAAAAGAACCTTCTCGAATGCTTTTATAAATAAATCACTTTCCCAGCTTTAGCGTAAGATAGCAGCTATTATTCCGCGGCATATAGCTTGAAAATAGCGATTTACATGAAATTTATTTTTTTAATCATACCCAAAGAATGAAATTTTATTGCCAGGTAAGCATATATTTTTATAAATTATTTAATATTTTATTTCATGTACCTAGAGAATTCATAAGAATCGGGTTCGTGGCCAGAAGTTAATCCTTGAAGCCGTAATTGTTTTTCGAGGTCCTGACCAAGAATTCCAGACTCACAGCAGGCGATTAAATTTTCCCTATCTACCCATAATATTCTATTCATTTGGGAAGTGTCCAGCAAGATAATCGTTCGCTGCTCATTTATCGGGCAAGATGAGGCACCGCTGACGCTTGTTCCACCACCAAATGGTAAACAGACAGCCCCATAGCGAGTACACAGTTTAATCACTTTAACGACATCATCGTGGCACTCTAAAAATATAATGCTTAAATATTAAGTGCACAATTTAGTAAATAAATCTAAAAAACTGCAACATCAATCTAGAGAACCAGGTTGCATTTCCGAGAACATATAATAAATTTTCCTCTTGTTCAAAAAGATCTTGCTGAATGATTTGTTTCGATTTTCGATAAAACTTTGCATAGAATCATTGTAACAAAAAATCCATTAATGATTTTCTGAAATCTATATATTTGCAATAACGAATTTTTGTGTAAGTGCAAAATTACGGGAATTATACACGTAAACTGTAACATAACTATTTAATTTTCTAATTTATTTGTAATTTGTTGATGTCAAGCATCTTATTGTAGATGTATGGTTTCAGGAAGTATAGCATAGTACATCTAAGTCAAGGCTTGAGAACTCTTTTGTTCCCACAGCCATTCTAATCAATAACAGTGTAAAGTAGAGCTAATTCGAACAAAAAAACACGATTGGGAAGAATCGTTCAAATAGTATTTAGAAAATATAAATATATCTGTAAAAAGGAAAATGTATTAATATAAATAATTATGAATAATTTACGCAGTATTTGATTATAGACAAGATAAATTTTTGACTGCTTTTTTACGTACCGAAATAGTATGAAAATCAAAAGTAAATAAATTATGGTCTTCGTTTTGCTTTTAAGTGACTATCAAATCGAAATTTCCTATAGCTACGATAATTTGTTAATGATGATCATGAGTTCGGATAGTAAGAATGCGATCAATGGTGTGCCATAAACTGAAATCCATCATTCAAGTTTGAAATTTAAAAAACGAGTTGTATTTAAATGAAAGTGTAGATTTTAGAAAAGTCATACCCAAGTTACAAATAGACAAGTTATGCCTAAAACAAAAAATGTACTGTTGCCATTGAATCGAATTAGCGTGTATCTATTCCACGAAAACGATTAAAAAAAACAAAAAAAACGTGGACTAACAATGGAATAAAGTTTAATAAGATAGTTCTTCTTTAAAGGTACTGCAGTTTTAAAGTCCATTGTTATGACGCGTGGTTGCAGATTATTCGGTAAGCGTCAAAGTTTTAGTTGTGAAACATCGTAACTGTCTACCTGACCTGCGTAACACTTTAGTCTTTCGCACAGGATTTGTCCAACATCTCAGTTTAGCAACCGTTACCAACACAAACAGACTGTTGGATATATTTTCTAGGTAGAAAATAGTCTGCATTTCTTGATTTATTCGCTGCTATTAAACCAGGTGTTTAATTTTCGATCTATATTTCGATTTTGGTGTATAATAATATTTCGTATATAGAGAAAAGTGAAAATAGCGAACGACAAATATTGAAAATAACGACCGAATCGAAACGGTCGCAGTGTGTGGTAAATATAATTTAATAACGTTGAAGTAGATATATCAAGTTTGATGTCGTGCAACGATCTGTGCGAGGTTTTCAAAACATTACATATGGGACACCAGGTCACAAGCTCCGTCTTTCGCAAGGTACGTCACTGTTAAACGTTCCTCATGACTCGACTCACGCGCGTAGCTATTGATGAATTTGGAATTGCTAATCATTTGAAAACAAAGCCACCTCCACAATTTCATCTCTCTTGATCTTCATCCTGTTTTGACTTGTAGAACTTAAAAGGACTAGCGTACGCAGTTGAGCATCCTGCAAACTCATAATTAAATGTTAATTAACTCTATTAATAATTTAAGACACATGAAATAATTCAGAAACGTTGGTCACTGTTTCTATCAAACGGAACGCTAACATTTTCTTAAATTCTTGCTCTGGCAAACAACTACGCCAATTAATCAAAATAAATGAATTTCAAAGAACTGAATCGATACTGAAACAATTGAGAAACGTAGGTCAATGTTCGTACGAACTGAAAGTGCGTGTGTTTCAATGGTACTTACTTGGCCAAATAACAACATCTGGTATCCGCTGGAATGATCCGTACCTCAGATTAAATATCTCTCTCAGCGTGTGTCCGTGAGCTCTAATAAGCCGGTCGATACCTTTTGTAGAATATTCAATGTTTAAAGCTTGGATCGCATCTAATAGTTCCGATGATAGAAACGAATCTGGCAGGTTCGTTGGGATTGGCTGAGATATATTTTTTACGGTTATATCCACATTTAAAACGTCTTTCACCCATTCTGTAAAATACGGCAATTCCTGGTTGCCAATGGGATATCTGGAAACATTTTTGCTTCATTAGTGAAACATTACATATTTATATACATATTCACCTAAAATAAATGAGGATATGTTGTAGCTTATAAGATTCATGCCATTTAAATTTCATGTCTCCAAATTTTCATAAGGTATATCATTTCGAGATGAGCCAGTTGCTGAAACACCCTGTATATTAAAACTGGTCAGATATCCTCTTATGCTTTTTATACATTTCAATGTATCAGAATAAATTTTAATGCAAAAACTAAACAAGTATGTATCTTTAAGACTTATAGTATTTATCGGAAGAAATAAAAAATATCTATTTGGTAAAGTTTCAATTCGTTATATTGTATCATTTTATTTCCGACACAGAATTTTTCTTCTAAATTATAGTACATAATGTTACTGCAAGGTTATGCAGACAAATTGAATTTATACGCATACTAAATACCGTTTTAGTACCAGAATTTAGCTTTACAGAGACAGGATTAATTTAAGAACTATTGTTGATACATCTTTTGCTCCTTTCGTATTATAAGTCCTTGAAATCTTGGACACTTTCTTTTTAATACCTTATAAAATCGAAGAAATAACTGTCATAAAACCAATATTAAAATCAAATTAGTCACAATATTTTTTAATATTTTAAGAAACGTTTTAATTTGCAGCATTTTCAAAGAAAAGTAGATCTTTAGTTCTCCACTTGCCATATCATGCAATGAGATTTTAGAAAAAAAAACGAACGATGCACTGAAAAAATAAGGATTTCAAGTTTTCAAAATTAGTGCATATTTATTGTTACACGATCTTCGTTTGCGTAGTCATAACAGTGTAAATATCGACGATTTTTTGGAAATCGTATGCAAAAAATATCTTAAAAATTGATTATCTTTTGAAAATTGTATGCAAAGAATATCTTATTTTATCAAGATGATCAAAGAATAATATGTTCGCCTAATCTAAGCAGCTAAAATTTTACATAACAATCATACAAAAGGTAAGTGAGATATATGAGCTTATGTAAGTCGTTAGAAAATTTGAGTTTCTCTATGAGTAAAAAGTTTGTTTTTTAATGTTAATGTATTATTCAATTTGTTTTTGGACAAAAACTAAAATTGGAACATTATATTGAGAAAGTCAAAATGAAGGAAGTCGTTGACAAACGTCTGAACGAATAAACTACAATTCTCTGTTTAACCCCGCCACTCTATTTCACTGATGTTAAATTTTTCTAATTCTCGTTTTCAACGCAGTGAGGAAACGAGTCACACACGAGGGGAGATAACAGTCGACAATTTTCAGAATACCTAGTGTTCACGCGTATCGAGGTCGTCAATAAATTTTATATACACTTTATTCTTACGATACAATAAATCTTTGATGCATTTTTATGTGAGATCGCGCAAATTGTCAATCAAATTTTTATTCATGCTCTAGCTTCTTTAATTTTTCTCAATGATGCATTCATTAGTGTTCAGAAAAATATATAATTTCATTACGATTCCATTATAAAATATTATGATAGTACAATAAAATTATTATATTCTGATTAATGAGAGATGATACAAAGAGGTCGCGAGTTGAATAAGACATTTCGTTGTTAAAAAATTAAACAGTACATGGTTACAAGTTTATTTTCATACGATTATAAATAACAAAAAATATTCAAGTATTTCCAGTTCATGGTTCAATGCAAAGGCAGTTTTATAATGTAACTAGTTAAAAATTAAAAATTTAAGAATTGGTCACTTTAATCATTCTAGTGTTAAGAAAAAAAAAGTAGATAACATCATTGTGACCTATTTTTTTATTTGCGAATTGGGTATGTTTCTATATGTACAGTAATTATAAATTAATCTCTAGTATCGGTAAGGCATAATATTCATCTAGTCTTATGATTTCTTTTTAAGATACTGCACGAAATGTTCCATTTCTATTTTATAAACAGATATCAAGTCAACATGCTTATTCTTAAAAAGTATATCTTATCGCACCGACGACTCATGAATGTAATTACATCTCATAAGAAACTACACATCGTTACATCTACATTATCAAAATATCAAGTTAAGATACTAGGAAATAAGCAAATTAACTGATGTTCATTGTAATAATTAAGATTTTCACTCTAGAAGTAACGATTAATATTAATCTTTTTATTTCAAATTTGTATTATCTTTTTAGTCACTTACCTTGATTTCGATTGACGTAATCTTTCAAATACATATTTATTCTAATTTACATAATTAATTATACATAAAACAAATCGTAAATATTAGGAAAACTAGAGAAGAAGGTAACGGTTAATTCTTGATTTTGATTTTATATTAATTACAGCAATTATTTATTAAAAAATCTGAATTCTGATTTCACATCATAATGAAAGACAAAAAAGAATGGAACTTTAGTTTCTTAATAAATCGGACTCCTTAAACCAGATCGGAATGATTTAACAAATCGTACCAATTAGGAAACTTTTCGGTGCCTTATAAAACGTTTAACACTTTACAGACTGACTGTTCTAATCGGAACATGCGGTATATTTAAAATAGCAATAAAAATGTCAAGTGTAACAACGTCAAAGCCGCCGTACGTCGAATCGGAGCTCGAGAGTTGATGACAACCAAGCGAGAATCACGGATTCACTCGATGCCGATTCTTAAAGATTAATTTACAACATTCTTTATCCGAATGCTCGGTTCGAGTTGTTAAAGGTGTTCTCAAAATGTAAACTTAACCTCGAAATGAATGTCAATCTATAGCTTTGCAAGGAATGCATAAATGGGGAGCTCAGAGGCCAATGATTTTAAGTACCTGATCATGGAAACCGATAATTAAGTTTCTTAAAATTTAATTGTACAAAAATACCGGTGTACATACATGGGAGAATATGTTTATTAATAGATAATATATAGAGTAAACCACGTAACGTGATCAGCTTAATTTATTCTGTTGCTAGTGGTTCAATTGGAAACATTTCGAGCTAAAATAATATGGTTTAAAGAGAGCTTTAAGACGATTGTACCTTTTTTGTTAACCACGCTGCTCACGGAGTTCTCAAGGTCACTTTCAGTTTGGTATAGATTAACTTACAATTTTTTTGTATTCATCGTTTAGGACAGTGCTCGGAATCCTTTGCAACGCAACATTGGTCTCCGCCTCCTGATTATCGCGTCTCGCTCACCGCGTTGCTTCCATCGACTTACCGCCGCAGCGCCTCGCTTCCCGCGTTGCTTCAATCGGCTTACCGTCGCAGCGCCTCGTTCCTCGCGTTGCTTCCATCCGTTCACAGCCGATGGAAGCAACGCGGGGAGCGAAGCAATACGGCGGTAGTCAGGAGGCGGGGCCCAATGTTGCGTTTCGAAGCATTCCGAGCACTGGTTTAACCTTTTAGGTACGGCTGAATTCTGCGCGAGGCTATTTCTCTGGACGGCAGAGTCTGATATGTACTGTACAGGGTCTGATACTGTATATTCTGTCTGTATATACAGGGTGTCCCAAAACTGTCTCGCAATCCGATAGTGGCGGGTTCCTCGGGCCATTTGAAGCAACTTTTTCCTTTACAAAAATGTTCTCCGAGGCACCGTTAACGAGTTATTAACGAAAAACAATGACCAATGAGAGGCGAGCTCAGCTGGCGCGAGGCGATCGAACCAATGAGCGGAACTGGGCTTCGCGCGCTGGCTGGGCCGCCTCGCGTCAGCCGTACTCGATTCTTATTGGTCACTGTTTTTCGTTAATAACTCGTTAACGGTGCCTCGGAGAACATTTCTGTAAAGGAAGAAGTTGCTTCAAATGATCCGAGGAACCCGCCATTTCCGGATTGCGAGACATTTTTGGGACATCCTGTAGACTGTTGTAAATCGATGTGAAGACAAAAGAAGTGTGAAACAAAGCGTATGAACACGATTATTCGGTTCAAACGATGAGCGAGTGAGCTACTAGAGCAAGCCACTACAGTGGTGCGTCGTTCAGAGAGATGACATCCGCGAAAGCCACTATAGTGGCGCGTCGTTCAGAGAGATGACATCCACGGAAGCCACTATAGTGGCGCGTCGTGCCTAAAAGGTTAAGGAATGCTGAGACGAATTCGATAAGCTTCATAAGATATAGCTTTTTTAGAATGTAAAAAAAAACTGTAGCTTTACCTATAAAAAAAACCTCGACATAACTCCAGAAAGAAAGGGTTGACATAAAATTTGGTAGAATCATCTTAAACTTCTCCTTAAACCATGTTATTTTAGAAGAATTATGTTTTGAATTGATTGGCTTTCAAGCCCTTCAAGTGTAAAACGTCAGACATTTGATTAATATGCAAGTAAATATAATTCAGGCGTATTTAAAAATGATATTGCTTATATTCGTATGATTGAGACAGTTAAATTAATTGCTACTTGATTTGTTCATCCAACATCGACGATTTAAACAACACACTGCTATAAAAAACTACAGTTGTGTTTTAGAAACAAGTCTGTAAACGCAGCGAATAAGTATTTATTGCTATATGTTGCACGTATGAAGTAATAATGAAATCGTTTGCTCGCAAAATTTTTTTAAAAACCATTTATGCACTGTTCACTTTTTCTGTGCAGCAGAGTAACTAGTCACGGCTCATTTACACCGTTGACGACTTTTATCCTCGAACAAAAAGTGAAGCTTTGCGTAAATAATTAGTGTCACTGTCAAGAAAGATACATATTATATTATTGAAGCCGAGGTACAGAGGCCCGCAAGAGTGTTCGTACACCATTTAAAACGCAATAACTATTTTAAAACTGAACTAAGGGACTTGAACATTTTTTAGATGACAGAGGGACTGGGTCTACTAGACGATGACTGTAATACTTATTTTTTTAATTTCACTATTATTTGGAATGACAACAAAAAATAAAAATCTCGTTTTATAACTTTTTTATCTGGGCCTACAACGAAAATTTAAAAGATATCTTTCGTAGATCCCGGTAACTTATATGCATGTTGAAAATTTGATCGAAATCGGTTCACGTTGTTACGGGTTACAATAAATTGGAGATCGCAAAAATCGGAGTTTTAACACGATTTTGACCAAAAATTCTAAGAAATTTGCATTTTCAATGCAAATGCGTTAACCGATTTTGATCAAATTTTCAGCACGCATATAAGTTATCGAGATCGAAAGGCATTTTTTAAATTTTTGTTATAGACTCGGATAAAAAGTTAAAAATCGAGGGTTTTTAATTTTTTCTTTTCATTCCAAGTAATAGCAAAATTAAAAGAAAAGCTTTTTAGCCATCGTCTAGTAGAGTAGTCCCTCTATCGTCTAACAAAAATTCAAGTCATTTAGTTCTGTTTTGAAAAAGTTATTGCGTTTTAAACGGTGTACGAACACTTTTGTGGGCCACTGTATGTCAGTTTCTTATGTAAACCAGTAACAAGACCGCTGCACACGAAATATGCACTCGAGTGAAACAAATTCTTCTTGTTAATTTAGTTGCAATAAAAACAAATGAACGACAAAAACAGAATCTCTGGTATCAATTATTTAGATTGACAAATGCTGAAAATTACACGATTTCTAGCAGTAAAATGGATAATAAAATTAATCTGAACAGGTACATCATATTTCTGGTACTATTAAGATTTCAATAATAGCACATTCAGTTGCATATATGTATTTTCGTAAGAAATCAAGCTTTATCATGGCCTAGAAATTCAACTGATAAGATCTGATGGTACACTTATGGGAATTATTAACACTTATAGTCATAAATAACAACTGATCGAAGGAGATCATATTACTATGAGGCAATTTTTATTTATTTAGTTATGGCGTCGCAAGAAGAGTGCATATTGCCGATAAGTTAAATATTGAGTAAAATCTACTGTTGAATATTCTACAACTTGCATAAATGGCCGCCATAATATTTACGTATGCATAATACAGTATGTCAAGAGATTGCAGTCACATATTGATGCAACAATCCGACAGGTTTGAAATTTATGATCACTACGATCTTTCTATTCTCTAAAATTGCTTCTCTCGAGTTAGTCTCGAGACCATTATAGCATATCAAGGTCCCCATGTGAATGTTACTTTGTGTACAATGCGTACAGTTTAATACCAAGACAAAAGGAACAAATAAATTGTAATACGTTATCTACTACAGATTAATGAACAGTTTGTAGAGATCTGTGATTCATTCCGTTCTTCAAATTGTTCAGTAGCAATAGCAATTTTAATTGTTAATCTACGAGTCATCTCCGACAATCTAATCGAATCTTTAGGGGAAGGGGGAATGTTATTTACAACACCAATTTTAAGTTCGAATGAACAGTTAGCGATTCCCATATTTTTTGATGGACTGAACACGAATTCGATAATTATTTGTCTTCATCGACCTCAGTTTTTGTGAACTTAATTTTGAAAAAGAGAGAATTCAGAGAATAATATTCTGATAGAACTATATGTCCTCAATGTGGAACTTTTTTCGTTTGCATTCGACAATGTCGTTCGGTGTAGCCCTGAAACGTCGCGACTTAACAGTTGTTATGCAATAAGGTAAATATGCGTTTTTGACGTAATTCGTGTTTTATTGTGAACGCGCAGCATAAGAACTAAGTACCTACTTATTTCGTAGCGTTTTTGAACTTCATTTAAGTATAGGTACCGACAGATATATTAATTTCTATCAATTAATACGTGTTTGTGCGCGCGCGTGTGTGCGCGTGTGTGCAGCAATGTTCATTTGGAAAAGAATCAACCAAAGAATTAAAAAAAAAAAAACAAATAAATGGAAAAAGATAACGATCTGATAATTTAACTTCCTAAGTTTCAACAATGTTCTGAAGGGAAATCAGAAAATTGATAGCGGTTATCAATGAGATACTACTAAAGATGAAATTAATATATTCAAATATAAATTTCATACAAATCTAATTAGTAGAACTGCACGCCCAGATCACAGATCACATCTTGTGCACACGTACATCGAACTTCCTTTTGATACATTACTAAGTTTTTGAGTACATTGGAAACATTGGCAAAAATTATCATACTTTTCGTGTGATATTTCAATATGTATAGTGCTACACTACTAGTATACATAATAGCACTAGTATAGTACTACAGTATTAGTATAGTACTATAATACTAGTACATATAATAGTACTATAATACTAGTATATATAATAGTACTACAGTATTAGTATAGTACTAGTGTATAGTACTAGTATAGTACTAGTATAGTACTATTATAGTACTAGTATAGTACTAGTATAGTACTAGTATAGTACTAGTATAGTACTAGTATAGTACTAGTATAGTACTAGTGTATAGTACTATACTATTAGTTTATTAGTAGTTATAGTACTATTAGTTTATTAGTAGTTATAGTACTAATAGTTTATTAGTACTGTACTATTTATTTATAATACTATAGTACTATACTAGTACTATACTAGTATAAGTTAAGCCTAAAAATTTTACGCTTTCTCGTAAAATAATGTTTTAGAAAATTATATAAATATAATTCAATATTTATCGCAATGGTTAACTTTTCGAATATGTAATGTTGTAGAGAAATGTTTATTTTATATATTGTCTACATTCTCCACTCATCCCAATGTTATTGTTATATCATTATCTTTGGAAATCAAGCGTAACGCATCTATATTTATTGCTTAAAACTTAACTAGCGAACGTTGGAATAATTTCGTGAGCCACACTGTAGTTTATCGCTTTTACTCTCGCGCGAACTTTGCGGTTATGACCTGAACAGGATGCGATCATGTTCACGATAAGGATACGATGAAAAAAGACGTTAAAAAATGTGACCAAATATGATTGTATCCTTATCAATAACATATTTTGCACACTGAGTCACTGATAGCGATCCGTCTTTCAATATCGCGTCCCCAGCCGTTAGGTTCACAATTTTCGTAATAGCAAAGGACTTCAACGGTGCGCCGGTAATTTAGGGAGACGCAGCTTCGTTAAAAATATTAGTCGCTTAAAAAAGGTGAAGCCGACCACAGGTGTGTACCATCACCCTGCCGAGAACACGAATGTCAAACGCAACACTGCCGTGTTAATGAAAATGAAAAATAAAATAAAATTTGAAAAAATAGAAAAAACGAAATTATGATGGCAATGCTGTGCAATGGTTCCGGATTAGGATTGCGTAATAGGACCATCGCCGAGGCGCGCTGGGTTTAATAGCACTTTTGGCCCTTTCATGGCTTCCCTCGGTTCTTTGTGCGCCTCTGTTGGAGGTTTCTTATGGCGGTGTGAAATGTGCATACCACAAAAGCCCATGTAAGGATCTCGCGTATCTGACTGGCAATTAACACTTCCAAGATCGTTCAGTAGCGGTGTTCGTTCACATTCATTAGAATTCATTTGCTGAATAAAGGACAAGCTGACTTCACTGTACTTCTAACTCCGATGAAGAGAAGCGAAGTGGCACTTCTCTTGCGAGTTATTTCATGTCACGTCGTACAGAATTGATCGGCTGCAGTCTGCACGGTTACCGACTCTTTTTAAAATTCGTAGATTTATGACGCGTGTACGCCTTGAGGAATTAAGTCCGGCTGAAGTGGTTTGCAAAAATCATGCGGACAGACATATTTACTCTATTTTACTTATTTACTATCTTCTCTATTGTTTACAGCGACTTCCTAAGCTAAACAAATGCTCTTTTCAAGCATACCATGTAACTATCAATTCTTATCGAATTGATTTAAATATTATTAAATATTATTATTTCAATACCGATTTAATTAAAAAAATATGCGAACATAAGACATAATATTCTACATTTTATTGTGGTTTCTAAGGTTTTCGCGTTAACGTCTATGCGTTCACTGCACGTGTCATGCAGCTGGCCTACCATTAAGTGCCATAATTTTATATGCTGACAATAGCAATATTTCTTATCGGCGCGGTATTTAAATTACGCAAAATGTATTCCTACGAAATAGATATGTTTTATTTAAAGATTGCGTGGATCGGAATACGTGTACTTAAATGTATTTTATTATTGTACAAGGATATTTATTGATCCTTCTATATGTATATGTATATACACCGTCTAGAATTTTTGAAGTTTTTCTTATTTCTGAAATATATTCACCACGGTTCGGTAATGATTATTTTCCATGTGAAAAAATATCTGTTTTTAACATTTATATGCCTACATCTGTTACAAAAAGCAATACTCTATCGTAGCAATACTTTTCAACGTTTATTTTATCAATCGATCGTTTTATCTGTAAAGACCCCAATTATTATGTTCCGTCATATCTATTCGAATATCTTGGACGATCACTAGATAATGATTTTGAAGATAGTTCTTTGTAACGCTAGAATCCGCTTTATACATTTATCCTACAAAAGTGTTCGCATACCTTCTAAAACGTAATAACTTTTATAAAACTCAACTAAATGATTTGAATTTTTTTTAGGTGATAGAAGTCGTTTACTAGACTAAAATGCCTTTCTTAAATTTTGTTATTACTTGGGATGACAAAGAAAGAGACAAGAAACCCTCGTTTTTTAACTTTTTCATGCGAGCCTATAACAAAAATTTAAAAAAGTGCCTCTCTTAGATCTCGGTATCTTGCATGCGTGCTGAAAATTTGATTGAAATCGGTTAAAAACTGCAGATTTCTTTACAGTTTTTGGTGAAAATCGTGATAAAACTGCGATTTTTGCGATCTTTAATTTATTGTAACCCGTAAAACCATGAACAGATTTCGATAAAATTTTCAACATGCATGTACGTTATCGGGATCTACGAAAGACATTTTTTAAATTTTTATTATAGACTTAGATAAGAAAGTTAAAAACGAAAGATTCTTATTTCTTTTTTTTTGTCATTCCAAGTAATAGCAAAATTTAAAAAAGAAGCATTTCAATCATCGTCTAGTAGACTAGTTCCTCTATCATCTAAAAAAATTCAAGTCACTTAGTCCAGTTTTAAAAAAGTTATTGTGTTTTAAACGGTGTACGAACACTTTTGTGGGCCATTGTGTTGCTTCAGTAAACGTCGATAAAATGTAATAAAAACAAAATTTATGTATCTTGAAACGTGAACGAATATGCATGGAAAGTGCTGAAAAGTTTCGCCAACGTTTTACTTTACAAAAAGATTGTCGAATATCATCTTTATTTTAACTGTTCACTTGAGGCTCTCCACTTAATAATGAAAGAGATTTATAAATTATCTATATTTATTATGTTGTAAGTTGGTCGAGTTTTCATGTGAAAAAAAAATGTAATAAGTTTGTTCGTAATGTTTAAATAATTGTAATAAGTATATTTGCGTGCTTATTAGTCACTTGTTTATTTATCTTTTTAGTTTTTCTTGTTTTCTGGTCGATGATAGAACATTATTGTACATCATGATTATATTTCAGGAGTATATAATTTTTGGTTTTCTTCCGCGAGTTCTACTACTTGGATCCGACTGAATAGAAGCAAACATTTTGGACTTAGTGAACTTCTATACTAAAAGTTCGTATTTTCGTTCGGATTTTGTTCTTATTTATTGTATTTAAAATTCGTGTTCAAACCAATGTTGAATTCTTGTTTCGATAAGGTAATGAGTTTGTGGAAGCGAATATTATTCCATGTGAAAAATTGTCCGAAGTATATACAAGATTCGGAAACGTCGCGAGATTTCTTTTTACGTGTGCGTGCGAATTATCACACGTACGTTAATGTTACATGCAATGATCGAAATCCTTTGGGCTTATTAATAAATTCGAATAAATTATAATGACAGCATTAATTGGCAATTCGTCATTTTGTTTAAAGTCCATATTTGTTCGAAGCTAAGTTAACACGTCTGTATCATCTTAAGAATTCTGCGTTGTTCTTCTCTAATGTTATATACCATTTTGACGTGCCCGATGAAAAATAACTTTCCCGAAGTTGATTAATGTTTAGGACGAAACATAAAGATGTACTAAATTTAATTAATAATAATGTAAACGTATTATAGTAAATTTGTTTTTCAAAATAAAATATAAATATATTGCGATACATTTTCTAGATTCCGTGTGAATTTTCATATCAGAAAATAGCTTCTTAAGAAAAATAATCATTATTATCATTTTATAACATTTTTTCATTTCGATGGTAACAATTATGATCCTTGTCCAAGGTATTCTTTCATCGAGAATAAACGACGAATTAGCAGAAAAGAAATGATTAGCTGGCTCCATAGACAAACCCTGCAAATGTGCGAATATTTTCGAAGCTCGACGCTTTCGAGTTAACGAAATTCCAAAAAGAACGTGCTATCAATGGAATAAATTACCATGGTTCAAGAATACTAATTTCCATTCTTTAGAAAGTGAATGCGTAAATAATGATATATAAAAGTTAAGTTGGCCTCTACCAAAAATAACTCGCATTGTTTCCTGCAATTCCCTCAATAAGCTCTGAATATTTTTCCATCGTATACCAATTTTCTTTTATGCCGTTCAAAAAAATCTGAATACAATAAAATATAAAGTTCGCCGAACTTCCGAAAACAACAATACGCAATTAAAGTAACAAATTGCCGTTTGACCTCGGCGCGCAACGATACCAGCTGATTCGTGGTGTATACCGTGATTATGTTTCGCGCGAAGCGGCCACGTTCTACTAGAAAAATAATATTTGCTAGAAAAATAAACGATAGAAAACGCTTTGGAGTCTAAATACGAAGTGTTCGAGGAACTTTATCAATAAGTCTCCAAGAAGTACATGGTAAATCTTTCAATTCCCTTGCTCGAACACAGTCACAAGAATTCTAATGCATCGGCAAATACTACTTCTACTGGTAATATGATATTTTTACAACTGATGTTCAATAATTTCTAATTTAAGAAGTATAGAAGCCATCCGTTAACTTCACTTTCTCAATTTTTTTTAAATTATATGCCCGAAGTTAACGAATTCTAATTTTTTAAATTATATGATCGCAAGAAACGAGAATCGTTTAAGGATTTCATATTTCTTCTTTAACAATTTTCAGTCTACTTATTACACACCAAGCAATCTGATCATAATGTCCGGATATTCGATGAGCGTTAAATTAGCGAACAATATTAACAAGAAAACAATCATTTAACTAACTCCTAGCACTTTGCAATGTTGCTAAACAAGTAAAAGTGTTACTTTATATTTAAGATATATAAAATTTATATGTATATCTGTATTATAGACATATAAACTTTACATATCTGTATTATAGGTACACATAAACTTTATATGTATATCTGTATTACATATACATAAATTTTATATATTTGTATAGTGAGCAAAAAAGATATTAAAGTATTCGGCATTTTCACGACAACCTTAATTTAATGCTTCATACAATACTTCAGAACCCACTGAAGAAAACCAAACAATAAACTTCTGCAATAATCATGATGTACAATAATGTTCTGTCATCGACGAGAAAACAAGCAAAACTGAAAAGATAAATAAACAAGTGACTAATAAGCACGCAAATTCTTATTACAAATTTTTTTTATACGAAAACCTGGCCAACTTACAACATATAAATATAGATAATTTATAAATTTCTTTCATTATTGAGTGGAGAGCCTCAAGTGAACAGTTAAAATAAAGATGATTTTCGACAATCTTTTTGTAACATAAAACGTTGATGAAACTTTTCAGCACTTTCCATGCATATTCTTTCACATTTCAAGATGCATAAATTTTTTTTCCGTTACATTCTATCGACATTTAGTGAAGCAGTACAGTAGCCCACAAAAGTGGTCGTACATCGTTCAAGACGCAATAACTTTTCTAAAAATGAACTAAGTGACTTGAATTTTTTTAGATGATAGAGGCACGAGTCTACTAGACGATGATTAAAATGCTTTTTTTTTTAAATTTTGCTATTACTTGAAATGACAAAAACAAGATAAAATCTCTCGTTTTTTGACTGTTTTATTTCAGCCTATAACGAAAATTTAAAAAATGCCTCTCGTAGATCTCGGTAATTTATATGCATATGCTGAACATTTTATCGAAATCGATTAACATTGTTATTAATTTGTTAGTAGTAACAAATTAAAGATTGCAAAAATCGCCACTGTAAATCTTGTTCTCCGTGAACCTCTCAGTCGATAATATTGATCGACGTGCAGTCTTTTATCTAGAACAAAAAATAAAACGACTTTTTTTCATAATAAAACTACGCATTGTACGAACCTAAATCTTATTTTTAAAAGATGCAAAAGAAAGGATAATACGTGGCTCCGAAAATTTATTAAGATAAAAATTTTACACGAAAATCACTCCCTTGTTTTCGGATCTGCGTCTTATCATACTTTTTGCATTTTTTTAAAACAGTATTTAGTTCGACGCGTAGTTCTATTATGAACAAAATTCCATTTTATTTTTTGTTCTAGATAAAAAGAAAAAAATGCTAGACTTCACACCGATCGGCATCGTCGACCGGAAGGTTCATGGAGGACCAAGATTTATTATTTCAGTAGACGTCGATAAAATGTAACGAAAATAAAATTTATGTAACGCGAAATGTTAAAGTATACGCATGGAAAGCGACAAAAAATTGAAAAAAATTATACTTATTTTAATGGTTTACTTGAGTCTTCCATTTTAAGTAAATGTGATTGTCTGAAATGGAAAATGCAAGACTTATCTAGAGGCAAGAATTGTTATTAGAGCAAGAAAAGACATTAGTGTCTAATGAAAATATACAAACAATAAAATTATATACTAAATATGAAATATTTATTACTTTTTATATATGAAGTACTAATGAACAGTTTATATCTGGACGTTCTATGCACAGTATTCATTAATAGAATGCAAAAATTTTCGTGGTTTGACCTAGAAAATCTTATTACAGTCGTTCGCTGTACGATACGCCTTATTACACTCGCGCACCACTGATCAACGCTCAGACTAATTATGCGATTTGCGTAGCATTCGCAATTACAAAAATCTCCACGGAATCGTATTAACGAAAAACAGTTTTCTGAAAATACTAAGTTTGTTTGTATTTAATAAATTGCAAAGAATTTAAGTGTGGCATGAATTCTATTCAATCGTCGAATATTACATTTTTATTTATAATTTTATTTAGCATTCCTCTATAATATAAGGGACAATGATCCATAAAATTATAACAGACACTGTCACTGGGATCACAAGCCGCGAGTGTATTGAACGACTATAAAGTTTGTTTAAAGGGAATAGCAATGACGAGACTGCGGATGTTAATGCACGATAAATATGCAAAAAGCATATGACATTTATACACGAAAAGTATGCAAAAACGCAGAAAAAATATACAAATATTTCCGATATTCAGTATAACACTATATTAAGTGTTAGGTGTAATATTATGTATTAACATTCACTTTACAGTTATTCTGGTATATTGTATTTCGAATTGCAGTAAATTACAATTACTTTTTCTAAATTTGACGACGTTAGTTGCTGACGTTTGTCAATAAAAATTAATTTGTACGCCGAAAATGATCGCTCCACATCACACGATGTTATCGTTGCTTATTTTACTGAAACAGTGTTCTTCGATTCTTCTACAAATTTACCGTTTAAAATACGTGAAATTTTCCTTAAAATTCCATGAATCTTTTATTTTTTTTTCTCTTATTTTCTCTTTTATTTTTTCTCCACAATCACCAGGGATGCTTTCCAATTGAATTTTACAATTCATGTACATTCCTGTGGAACGATATAATGGAAAACCTACGGTTTCTAATTTCTGAATCGTGTGGTGTGTGGTCGGCAAGGTGTTTAAATGAGTCTTTATAAACACAAAAAATTCACCTTATCGCTTCGATAATCAAACTGAACTGCTCGAATTCGAAATACTGACAGCTACATCTAACGATCAATTAGCAATTCAAAGTTGCGAAAACATGATTTGTTGTGTCGTTTACTCGGTATAGATATTGACACTATCTAGTTATGATACCTGTGTTTACTAATAGATCAAATTAATTTAACGAGATGTTTCATATAAGCATAATATATGCGTATACACGTCAAATAATATATGCAGTATATTTTTGCATATGTTTTTAAAGATAAATATGCAAAACATATGCATTATGCAAAAAGTGCAAAATAAAAAATACGTTTTGTGAATCCTCTAATTATAAAACATATTTCTGCACAACTCTCATTGCATTACCTATTTTCTATAAAAATGTGCATTTGCATAAACATCCGCAGTCTAGTAATGACTTTATTAGTCAGTACACGAGCAAACTACGGAGTCAGAATGTTAATTCGTTGCACTATGTATAGTGTAGGGCTCGTTATGAAGACATTTAATATAGTTTATTAAACATGGATAGTATTGATTTCTTTTACTTCGGAATAAAATTAACTGTTTTTTTAGTTGTTCATATTTCACAATTACAATTGCAATAAACATAAAATAAATGTACATTTTTTTTTCTCGTGTAAGAATTTATTATCACCAAAGAAGTGCTAATCAACGAAAGAAGCTACGAAAGAAATGATAGAACCCGATGTAAAAAGTACTTACAACGAGTCTTTAACTACTTTTTAAATAAATGAGTAATTCAAGCAGTATATCGACAGTAAATTTGCGATAGTTTCAGATTATATATAACTAAGCAAAAAAGCACTAAAATTAGAGTAAAATTTTTTTAAAAAGTACATTATTTAAAAAAAAAAAAGAAAAAAAAGCACTTTAATCATTTCCTTTTAAATAATTAAATCAAGAAAGACTTTGTTCTCACATTAAAAATGTACATATATGAAGGTATAAACACCCAGATAAAATGATATTACGATTGAAATAGTATGAACATTATAAATGGTAGATATATGGACATTCGTAATCTTAACAGAACCATGTGTATATGTAAATGTATTCGTCTTTTCCTTGTAAATGATTTTTCTTGTGAATCATTCTGCCATTTCAATCTTACCTCACTTTCTTTCAGTTGAATGATTTTTTTTTATTCTTCTATGAATATTTAAATTCCCGTTACAACACTCATAATATTGAACAGGACGTAAGATTTGTTAATCGCATGTGTTAGACCAGTATAAGAAATAACGTATTAATGATGAACTAGAAGAAGGAAGAAAAATAACTACCTAAAATTTCGAATGATTATGAAAGTTAGGTGGAAAACTAGGCCATATGAGTTATCAAAATTTGCACATGATAAGGTATATAGGTATGCTTCAAAGGAAGTTACAAAAGTTATCTATTACCTTCGTGAGACAAATGTGTATAGATTAGAAACTCTTGAACATCTAATTTAAAAACAATTTTAGTGCATGCGCGAATTACCG
The DNA here is from genome assembly GCF_051020955.1 of Megalopta genalis. Taxonomy (NCBI): domain Eukaryota; kingdom Metazoa; phylum Arthropoda; class Insecta; order Hymenoptera; family Halictidae; genus Megalopta; species Megalopta genalis. The sequence goes on along the minus strand of NC_135020.1, from coordinate 18,948,753 downwards.
AGATAAAATAGCTACTTATCATATAAAATGTAGACGCAATAAAAAAAACGAGGAAATAAATAATTTCTTTGCTTATTGATAGCATACGAATATTTCGTATTTATTTATGAAATACAACAATTGAAGAAATTGTTAAAATTGACAAAATATTAAATTGATTATTGAAGGAATTGAGAAAAAAGAAGTGTAAGCATGGAGAAAGGGGAAAAATACTTTCGCATAATCCCCTTAAAGGAAACGTATACAATACTTTATCTATCCTAATTGATTTTATTTACCTTTTGTTATAATAACATTCTTATGTAAAATAATTACACGTAATTCAAAATTTTTAATTCTCAAAATATTGCTTTAATACTAAATATATTTAGTCTATGTATAAAATAAACTATAAATATATATACACACATAAACGTGTAATTTTATAGCTAGACAATTTTGACATTATTTCTCGAACGTTCCTTCTTACCGAAGTAGCTACTACTTTAACCTTAAAACAGATATTGCAAGTCACATCAGTCTGTGTAATTAGTATTCTTTTCATTTGTTTAATAGTAGAAAGACAGAAACGATTCTGTGTGAAATACAAAGTCATGCATACATTAATGTAATATAAAAAAGTAGTTCTTTGCGAATTGGAAACTTTCACGAATTCCTCTAAATTTATTAAATGTAAACATAGACAAGCATATAAACACTCACCTATGACCGGTAAACTCGAGGATATTCTTGTTATTAACCCGAAACTCGGAATCCTTATATCCCCAACCGTTCCACTTTAGTAAATCCTGCCTTGAAATATAAAAAAATAAAAAACAATAGAATTATTGCAAGTTACATTATTTTAACATAACTTTAATTAATAGTGCGAATTATTTTAAAAACAAATAGCTAAGGGACAATAAGAAACGGACTTAGTATTGTGAAGGAAAGAAAGTATTTCAAATTGAAATTTGCGACGCTCTCGGCGCGCATTTCGTGAGCCACGTGACCGATCGGCTGACCAATCGGCAGAAAGAGTATTAACTCTCAGATAGCGAGCAAGAATCCGATAAATGAATCGACTTTCATAAGTAAATAACTAACTGTTAGAAAGAATCTACGGTAAAATAAAAGAATTCGATTAATTCGAGTGTTTATCGTGCAATCGAATAATGACACGAAAAATCACAGACAATATCCAGAAATCGTAAAAAAACTATTATTGATCGATTTGTATCTGTTCCGTGCACGAATAGCGCAAGGGGTGCTTTGAATTAGCCACATCTGCCGATGAGTCAGCTGATGCTCGGCCGAAGGCGTGGTGACAAATATTTTAACAACGTTTGCATCGGGCATAGAATTCGCAACAGTGTCCCTTGCATTCTATTCTGCTTGCGGACCGACTCAAACCAGAAATTGCCGGTACAAGACTGACCTATTCTGCGGCACGACGCTCTCGAAACGGGTGGGTCCATTTAAATTCTCCACATCCTCTGCCGTTCTCGTTTTCGTAATAGTCGACATATCCTATCGACTGCACTGCTAAGGGCCTAACCTTTTGATCTGCACAACACACGACCAGTGTAAGCGCAGGTGCTCGAGCGCGCGCTCTTCGCGGCAGTATATTGACTATTGACACGCGCACCGGCAAACCAAATTTAAATCAATAGAGCCCCCGCCCTACGGCTGCCCGCCTACCGACGGATCTTCTTGTCGTGAAAAGAACCAATCACTTATACCCGATGCATTCTCACGCTGGAAATGACGAACGCTTTCCACCTACTAGTGGCAAGTCGACTCACCACGCTCGACCATTCCTTACGCACATGTCCCATGGATGGTATAGTATATCTTGCCAGTTTGAGGGATTCTTTTCATGAAAGGGATTTCCCACGCATGCGCCGGCCTACAGACTTCGTACGAGGGACTGTGAAATCTCTCCTATGCTCCCGCAGATATTTTTCTAGCTAAAATTACGAGAACTCTGAGTTATGTCGAATTATCATATCATGTATCACCATATCATTCGAACTATAATGATGGAAGGATAAAGTAGTACGTACAGTGAATTCTCATCTATTATAGTCAATTTAATATCGATGGAAACGTAAACAATTGGAACACAAATATTTACATAAAGATACAAAATAAACAGCACCTATATACTTAAGTATTCTGGGAGTTTTTAAAGTTTAGCAGATTCAAATGATATAGGAGTGCACTACGTGTTATTTCTAGGATGTGATGTTGTTTCTACTCGTGTTTTTAATAGAAGCTTGTACAGCCTAATTTTTCTGATTAGTGATGGTGCTAATTATTGAGTTAATAATTCTGACTTAATTGACATATAACATTCTCCGCTTGTTCTATGTATTGTTTCGTATTTTTTATTTCCATTTATTACTACATTATGAAATTAATGCAATGATGTTATTATTACCTGATGACTTCTTTTCGTTAGCAGAATTTGCAATGTTTGTAATCTACACCAGGAAATAATGTTTTTTTGTAATCTTACTTCATTGGATATGTAAATATCAAATTTTGTTATAAGGAAGAACTAAAGTATACCTTTGCAAACAATATTTGTTACTATGTAAGTAGAGACACTCAATATATTATGTTAACTTTACAAGGGCACCCTCTACTAAGATATTTTACTACTAAATAATGAACAGCGGGGTTTTCAAAATTCGTATAAGTACAATCTTTACTTAATTCTATTACACTAAACAAATGTGTAACTTCCAACAATTTTTATTTTGCAAGTCATTTCGCTTCGATGCAATTGTGCTGATTAATTTATACATGTATGTACACATATTTTATTTTTCACGATTCCTGAAGAGTATTATATTTCCTTTCTGGTATTATCAAAATACAGATATAAGTATGAATGCTGAATAACATCAGTATTACATTTGTTTATTTCCTATTTCAATTACGAAGAATTTATAGTGAATTTTACAAATTCATTCATTTTGTTCTACGTGTTATACATGTACTGACTGCTCGATACAATGGTCTGGTAATAATAGGAACATTACCTACAAGATATTCTATAACTAGACACTAGACATAAAAAAATAACATCAGTGTTTTATATATATGTTATAACTCGTGACGATAGTTTACGACAGTTAACGACTCCTGACGACACTAAATTTCGTTCCGAGTTTCCAGACCTAACCAAAAAACTTTCAGTTATGGTATTACACGCAAAAATGCAACCAAAGTTACTCAATGTAAATAGAATACCTGGTCAACCAAAAAAACGCAAGAAAATTACTCTTGTATTTGATGAAAAGAAAAGACGGTAAATATAGTAAGCTAAACTAATGAAACAATAAATAGAGGTTATGAACACTGTGAACATTTAACACTTCTGAATACAGAGAGTTTTTGAAAGGATTCCATAAAAGGAAAGTACAACGGCAAAAGAAAGCTCAAGAGGAGCTGCAGCAACAGTTGAAAGAAGAACGAAAAAAAATTAAACAGGAAGTAAGTACTTGAAAACCTAAACTTTTTTAATAATATAATAATGTATACACTGTTTTTGTTAGGCACGGGAACGTTATCAGAATTTGGTATCAAGCAGAGATATTCCAGAAATTCAACAATTATTATCTCAACAAGAATACGAAACAGAAGGGCATACCGTTAGTATTTTAGATTTGAACGTTGCAGATCTTTTAGAGAAAGATGTGTTTATTGGCGAGAATGAAGGTACTAATGAAACAGAAGATGAAGAAGAGGAAGAGAATAATCAAAATATGGAAGATGATGAAGAAATCGTGGGAATGACATTAAACAAAAAGAAAGAAGCTAATAACTCAAAACAAAATTTAGTAAATAAACCAATTAGTAATAAAAAAGATATAAAACGAGAAATTAAGAGAGCTGCATTGAAACGTGTACAAAAGAGTAAAGCATTCCAAAAAAAGCAGAAATTAGAACGCAACAAGAATAAAAAGGAAAGTATAAAAAAACAGAAAAGAGTACAGAAAACTCAGAAGCGTAATGGAAAATTTAAGAAAAAGTTAAATCGCTGAATTTTTTTCATTTCACAATTTATATACTGTAAATAAACATAATTTATAATAAATATTTTCCAAAAGTTAGGTCTTTTTTACTCCACTTTTCGTTGAAGACGGACATATATCTTTATTGAGGCATTCAGAACATTTTGGAAATCTGGGTAAACAAATTTCTTGACCAAATCCAACAAGTAGATGATTTACCTCCTTCCAAAGATCTTTTGGAAGCCATTTCTCCAATGCAATCCTGGTTTCTTCTGGGGTTTTTGTCGGTTTTTCTGCCCACTTCAATCTGTTAGTAATACGATGCACATGTGTGTCCACACCAATACCAGATACATGTCCCCATGCTATTTGCATACAAATATGAGCCATCTTTGGCCCAACACCAGGTAAATCGCACAACTCTTTCACTGTTTCAGGAATATCACCTCCATACTTGTCTATTAAGATTATGGATGTCCTTTTAATATATTCCACTTTTCTCTGAAAACACCATTATTTCTTAAAAAAATATTTTACACGTTTGATTAAAAAAACATTTCTACAACAAGTTTTTGGATAAGAATTTCTATAAAGAAGTAAGACAAATATATGATCAGTTAGAAACAGTAGTAATTTACTGTTCAAAAATGATCTTTATAACCATTTTTTATTTGTTGTATGTATATTAGATTCATTAAGTTGAAACAAATTATACCTTCCAGAATCCAACAGGATATATAAGTTTCCCAAGAATTTCATCAGGAGTATTTGTTATTACTTCTGGAGTACATCCATATGTATTTAATCTTTGCATAGCTGCATGAGTAACTTGATCTTTGGTTTGACTACTAAGCATCAATGCGATTAATGATTGATACCTAGAAAGTTTCGCAGATGCTTTAGGATCTGCGCATTTGTGACAACCCATTTCATCCACAGGTGCTGTTCTATGTTTTCGCATTTCTTTAATGTTTTCTAATATCGTTTTCCAATTTTTTGGCATCCACAAATTTTCATCTGTCATAACTTCTTTCACAATTTTATTTTTAAAATCTTCAATTTTCACATTCAGACATTTTATTTCATCTTCATCCTTTACTTCTTCATATTTTATTTCTATCGGTGTACGCTTTTTCTTCTCAGTTTTATGTAGCAATATGTTTTCTTCATTGTCAAAATATGTTGAAGTTGCACCCAGGGCATCTGTATTAGCGGTTTTATTTCCAGAACGTAGAGATCTTGTTGATACAAGATTATTAAGTTTCAATTTTTTACTCATTTTCAAAAGAATGTAATACAATGACATACAAATAAAATTGCTGTTTAAATCACTAGATATTTACAATCAATTATATACGTGCAAGAGAACATAACCTTCTACTGTTGTACACTACTTCAAAGGCTACAAATTTGAATTCATAGAAAAGCGCGCATGCGCACAACTAAATTCAGAATTAAAATCAACGCACTCAAACCCGAGTGAGAGTTATGTTATGTCACAAACTTAAAAATAGTGGTGCACAAACTATGGGGCGGGGTCACGTTCGCTGGGGAGAGGGGCGCCATTTTTTTTACAAGCTTGCTTATAGATTCCGGATTTAGCTATAATGTGTGACATGTACGGCAAATGCATGCTTACATACATGTATATGCATCTGAATGGGCAACATTCATGACAAATATACATATTGAATCAGATCTAGTCAAACTTTACATACAATTAAAATAATTCTTATTTATTTAAGGCTATTACTTTCAATACCATTATTTGAAAATATAGATTGATAATATCGGTAAAATAATAACAATAATGAATTATTTTGTTTTATCTATTCAAATTTGGAAAACATTGATCATCAAAATAATACAATAATTATTATTTATATTTATTATTATTATTAATTATTATTATTATCTAGACTTATGTTGAATTTTTTTTATTACGACTTCTGTAAGATACGGTTAGTAGGATTCATTCGTAAAGTAAAATGAACGAAGCAGAATTGTGAACGTGATATGGCACATCGATTTCCCCCGCATATCTGTGCAGATACTTCTCACCAAAATGAGGACTTCATGCTCCGTCTCCGTCCCTCTATTCCTAAGTCCGTGTGTTATATCTTCAAATTTTGTATGACTAATATGTAATGACTAATTCTTACGTAAACGACATTTTTTACTCAATTAATATACATGTATCTAAAATATTAACTAAACAAATCAATAAAAGGAGAACATGACATCCAAAATATATGTTCTTTCAATTATTTATTTTTCTTATATAAGGAGAATGCTTACACAAATAATTGCATAAATCATGTAACTACTACAGCTTGGATTTTACATAAATTGTTGAAAAAGTAATAACATATACATATTCATTCTATGACAGCATTGAATCCAGACAAAGTTTCCTGGTGATTATTTAATTATCTCCAAAATGTACTCATTCAGAAGTTCTTATGAACAATTAAAACACTCCGATTCCAAATTGTAGAAGTTTCGTTAAATCGGATACAATAAACTTATAAATTATTAAAGATAAATTATATCGATACTTATGAATAATTATATTTTATACCATATGAGAAAAATTGGTCTTTCGTCGTAAATGTATTTTAATACGAAATAAAATTATATCACATATAAATAAAAAATGTTTACTTAGAAATACTTCGATAATCTTTCCAAATTTGTTGCTGATAATCAGAACACCTTATGTGTAGATTATCTTATGTATGTACACAATGCGACCCAGTCTCAAGATTTATATGAAAAATCAGTAAAACTAACTCCAAAATTCCATTAAAGGATAAAATAGCTGTATTATAAAAAACGTACTTGTTATTATAATATACATACATGCTAATTACACTGTATGTAATTAATTTTATTAATTACAAATAACACAAGTATAAAACCAGTAAAGTAATATAACAAAAATTGTGCAGTGCTTTCCCATCACTGCCCTGTATTGCATTCTTTTTGACTTAATTTGAAAAGATAGGATTGCTTTATGCCATAATTTATGTAAGTTACTCTAATATATACATATCCGTTTACTTTGTAAATATCGCTCATTTTTCATCATATACATACAGATGAGCAAATATTTTGTTATATATATTGTCAGTCACACTTAATGCTGCCATTACATTCAATTTGGACAGAATAAAATATTATTTATTTATACATGCATTCTTCAACGGTCTTTCTCAAAGACCGATACCGTACTACTATAACTTACTACCATACCAAACGTATTGGTATTGCGATTATTACTAAACATGCTATGTATTTAAACAATAACGAAAATAATTGTCTAGAAAATATATCTGAAATCATTTTGTTTGAACGTTTTTAGCATCTGGATCCAATGCTTACCTAACATATCACCAATGATAATGGACGGAGTGGAGGAATGCACAGGTAAACAGAAAAAGATAAAATTTTAAGTAACAGAAGTATGAAGATAGAAACCTTACATTAGTACTTGTGCTGACACTCTATAGAAACGCAACTTTTTACACTTCTTTAATCGAACAAGCAAACGAAGAAGGTCATATGAATTTGTAGAGCTAACAATAAAATAACTACCAAAGACAGTTGAAAAGAAATAAATGTTTTGTTCATGGGAAAGTCAAGTAAATGGCAAAATGGTAAAGACTGTGATTCAGATCGATTCACATAAAATTAAAAATGCGCAAACAGTGTCCACATCATGTGTTCTTACTACACATTGATGCAGTTAACCTTTGTACTCAACCTGGAATCTGATTAGCGATAGTATTAGGGCCAATAGAAACAGTTGGAGGAATTGTAGAGTCCTGCATTAGAGTGCGTGTCTCTTCTTCCTGGTCAGAAAGTGGTATTGCTGGAGTGTCGTGTGAATTTGACTGTTTCAGCTTTAGTTGGCTCGGCAACTCCGTAAGTACTGGCCCGTACTGCGAAGTGGAACCCACCAGCAAGTCAGTCGATGGATTCAAACCGCCCAACATCTTTCCTCATAGCAACGCGTATATAAGATAAAGAAACGAACGTACGAACCAGAGCATGCATCGCTTCCGGTAAATAAAACCAAACTCAAAACATAAAATGTACTTGAAAGATGTTATGCCTACCTGACCACTGCTTCCAACCATTCCGCTTCTTGGAGACTTCCCACGATGGATATAATGAAGCCAACCCCAGCCAAAGCCAAGCAACATCCCTACCAGCATTATACCAGCACCTAATGCTATAGAACTTTCTGAAGTATCTTCAATATGTTCTTCTATGTTTGTTTTAGATGTTGTTGGATGGTCATCCACTTTTATCTACAACCATTCCTTAATTTACATTTTTATGTCATAATAATGTAGTGGTACACTTAAATGTAGCCATCTTAAATCCCTTTCAGGTATAATGATATGAAAAAAATTTTATATGCAATTTGAATAGTACGAATGGATAAACGTGCTACAAGGACATCTCTATATTTTTGCCTACACAGTGATTAATCAAAATATTGACCTTGAAGTAACCTTTGACTCTCAAAAGTAAAATTAAATATAGAATACATGATCAGTATATACAAAATATGTCATATAATTGCAGCTGAAGAAGATATTTAAGTGGTTACTTTTAAGTGTATCACCCTACATATGATTATCAAGCAATACAATAGTACAGAAACTATAGATGAAAGCAACTAAATAAGGTGAAGCTGGTTTGAAGAATGTTTCATTAAGTCAGGAGAGTGATATTTCTGTATGATATGTTTTTAAACATTTCTTTAGATTACCATCTTGCAAATGCATTTATAGCTATTTATGCTTAAACTAAAAAATAATTAAAAAATAACGCATACTATGATAATTAATAATTTATAACACTATTATTGCCACACTAAAATGGGAAAAAGATTATATATAGAATTTAAGGTACTCCTTTATCTTCATCACTTTGTACAAAGTCACGAAGATATATAATTGTTGTTTCATATATTTAAACTAGAAAATAAAAAGGCATCTCTTATTTTCTAGTTATTACCTTAGTTCTTCTTCAAGTTTGCTTTATTTGCAGAAACATAAACAATGACCATACATATTTGAAAATGTATAGCAAAGTGAAATAGTGATTTGTAATATTTAAAAATTTGCATTTCAAACATATAATCTATATAATTAATGATTAAAATTAAAGATTATTTATTCTACTCATATCACTTAAAGAATTTTAATGTTCACAGTCTACTCTAGGAGTTCTTAGATTAATTTCTTTAAAAATATACTAGTAGTATTCTTTAAGATTAAAATGATACTAAATAATGAAAATATAATGATACAAATATCTCTAAAATCAACGAGACATCTTGACTCTCTTAACATCTTAATGCTAAATGTATATTATCATTTTCATAGATTGCTCTTTCAGAAGTAATATATACTTTTATATAAGATTCTCTCTTGTCAGTTCTGTTTTAGTATTAGGAATATGTAGAAACAGATCATTTGATTTTGTACATTGTTATGTTTCCAAGTATGGCACAATAGGTTACAATTAAATTTTCTTTTATAAGTAGGAAAACTATCATTGAAATCTATAAAATGACATAAAATTAATACAAATATGCTTGAGTCGTATAATACTGTTTCAAGGCTATAGACAACCAATAAGAAATTGTCAGACACTTAAAGATAACAATAAAGCAGTAGACAAATCCTTCAAAAACTTATACTAAGGCAAATACTGGTAAAAGATTAAAATCTAACAATAAGAATAAGATAGAAATTAATGTGTATAGTATTCACACTACCACTCGCAATGAAGAAACTTATATGTAAAATTTGTTTCCCATTTATGTCAATATGGCAAACCCTCATTAGTTTGGGTAATTCCAAACGAAGTTTTATAAACAAGGATAATGAAATTAATGGTATTAATTTCTAAGAATTAAATTTCCAGTAAAGGGAACCTGTTACAAAAATGTAAGAGTGATTCAACATGACATAACATACCTAGTACGTATGAATGTAATAATTAGCAAGTTTTCTATAGATTTTTTAGTTTTTTAATGAATATCTATACAGTTCTTATTGCATTAATCTGGAAAGTTTTTGAACACGTATTGTACTTAAAATGTAAAACATGAAGTTATCAGAGAATAATGAAATTAGATGTTGATGTACACAAGAGACAGAATATCTACATCAGAAGGTTATTAACAATTTTAAAGTTACCTCTATTTTATTTTCCTGTGGTGTGTCATCTGATACTAAACAGATCAGCATAGTAGTTAAACCAGCAGCGGTAAATGATAAAGCAACTGAAAGCAATACCCATTCCAACCATTTTCTGGAACTGAGTTTGTGCCGGGATATAATCCTCCAGAAACTACTTCTTATCCCGCCTCCTCCTCCAGCACCATCACCACCGCTGTCATACGTGTAACCCACCGTTGTGGGTTGATAAACGGCACCGCTGTCTGGCATATCTTCTCGTGAAATATACGCAATTTTCACGATTTTTCCTTGTGCCCAACAAGGGGCACTTTACACGTTCACAGAAAGTTTTATTGAAACTGCTGATCGAAATTGGGCAAAAAATGGTATTGCCCAACAGAATACAAAAAATGATTGACACACCACCAATATGCCAATTTCAGAAAATATTTATAATTATTTTCAGGTTACTATTGTGTACACGATGACCTTATTTTCCACAACTTTATCGTTATATGTAAGTACATATTCGCAATGCAGATCTGCAGTACAACCTGGATACTTTACTGTATTCTGTGAATACTATACGTATATACTACACTGATACACTACATATTTTGTTAATATGTATGTACATCTCGAGCATTCTCTAGTGAGACGTGTTACTACTACATGAATGGTGGCGGGTATTTTAAAATTTTTACTAACGCATCCCGTACTTTTCTCTAAATTATACATTAGAAATGAAACATTTATAACTTGTAATACAAAGATAAAATATAATTTATTTATAAAATGAGTTTTTTGTGAATATGCAAAAATTATTTATCATTATTGAATAATATAATGAGATAATTTAATGAATTTTATTAACTAAAAATTACAGTCTAAAGCAAGGTATAAAAGTCCTAAAAGTATAATGTTTAATTAATAATATTTGATTAAATATTAGTAGGTAGCGGAATTTTATGCAGTTACGATAATACATGCATACCTGGTATATGTATAAGTAATACTTAATTCCTGCACATTTCTTGGGTTGCATTTGCTAAGGACAACGACAGAACTGCTTTGCTCTGATTGATTGATGATTTACTGCGGATAGGATTCGCAGTAGAGTGATGGGGATACAAGTGCTTGCTGAGGGAGGCAGGAAAACGTGCAAGAACGTGAAATCCAGGTACAATTTGTTGTTAAATATTGTATGTCGTTTAAGTCTTACACCAGGGCTCGGAATTAACTGCACATGACAGAGATAGAGCATTTTCGGAGGCTACTCTGAAATGTGTTGCAGAGTGTCATCATCCAATCCCATTTATGAGATGTCTCCTGCAGCACATAATTCTAACATAATCCGACCCAAAAAAATCCCCAAATCCCCAGCCCCCATAAATCACCGTTCTTCAGGTCCATAACATCTACCAGCATTAGCGCGACGAGCGAAAGAGCGGTCAGAAGGAGATTTATTATAAATATATACACTACAAATTCATGAAAACTCAATAAATAATGTGACACAATAATATTACCATTATTTCTTATTGTTTTATTTATACAAAGAACATGAAATATACTGACATATAAGTATTTTAAAATATAGTACAAATAATTGAATTATGCATACAATTGCTGTGGAGAATACTTATTCATTTCATAAAATAAAACTTAAAATTGCTGACATTTACGAATTTGTAAAAGTGTCACATTTATTGACGAGTATAATGTAATGAATACTGTTGATGGCCTTAAAGTAGCTATCACAGCATAGGCTCTATTATCACACAATGTTAAATAAAATTGTCCTTAAATAAAATTTCCCATTATCATTAAATTTAATGTATTACAGGTTTAACATATTTTATGTGCACTTGGACACTGAGTTAATTTTTAAAATTGATGCATTTAACGAAAGTGCAACATTTAATATATTGAGAATGACAATTAATGTTAATAACAGAAACATTTAAAATTCGTTAATTTCATTTCAAGTTCAAATTATATTATGTACTTATAAAAGTTTACTAATATCTATGTATTGTAAAAATACATGTATTGTGATAGTTATTCTTGTCATCACATTATTTAATCAGTCTGATTGGTATGCCCCTTTGCTACAAATGATCTAAAAAGAATCATATATTGGTAAAACATGTAATTAATATTGCAGTAAAATTATAATTAAAACTTACTTAATTATTTCAGGTAATTTTTTATATCGACATATGTATTTATGTCCAAGACGAAGCGATGAATCTATTCGTGTAAACTGAATTTGATTGATATTGTTGCCATGATAACTTATACCTGCTTTATACAACTGAAAATGCAAATACATTTATCACTAGTAATTCGTCACGAAAGTTTAATGTAAAATATTTTTATACTTTTTCTCCCAAGGAAAATGGTACAACGTTGTCGTCTTCTGCGTGTAGTATCATAATTGCACATTGAACATTTTTTATATGTTTGTCTGATTCAAAACGCAGATTGTTGTGATAAAATGGTTCCACGATGACCCAATGAAACCATGGTAAATGTTTAAAGATCTTAAAAAGGGAAATATAATATATATATATACATATGTTTTAATATTATTATTATACAGAGTATCTTATTCAACTGAAGATTCTCTGTATACAGGGTGGTTTACCTAAAGGTAGACATCTAAAGATCTTTTATGTAGACCACCTTGTATAAACTCGTTTGTTACGATGTAATGTACCTGTGCTAATGGATGTGCACTTAATTCTTCTGCAATATTATTAAATGGTGATTCCAAGACCAAACCTGCTGGTTGAACATTTTCTTGTGCTAATAATTCTAACACATGGGTAGAAACACTGTAAAAAGTAAAACGATTTACAAAATTTATATATTCTTTCTTTTATAATATTTTTTAAAACATCTAAAATATTTACCCAGTGCCCAAAGAATGGGCCCATACAAATACAGAAGATGAACCATTTACTTTTTTTAACAACCACTCTAGTACAAATTTACTATCTGCTACTACACCTACTTCAGAAAGTTCAGCTGCCTCGCTATCTCCATACCCTAATTTTATGAAGAAACAATAAAATTATATCTACATGTTCAAATTACTGTTTACGATTTTAAAAAAGTATTCTAGTATATATTGGAAAAACCCTTTAATAATCACAGCATTTTACACTTACCTCTATAATCAAAACAAATTACATGATAATCTAATGATTGAAAGAGTTTATACAATTCTAAACGATGATTACTTGCTCTATTGCCACTATTACCATGCATATAAAGAAAAACAGGTTGTTTGGCATTATTCAATGCACTGTCATAATCTGCATCAGTTATAATAGTGGAATCATTTACTAATGATTGAGGTAGTATTTGCCTAGAAATATGTTTATTTATGTAGAATATATATAAAATTTAACTTATATATTTTTACTTACCAAACTCCTATCTTTACTTGCTGATCAGTATTCAAGTAAAAGTTTCTTGTACCTTTCATTCCAACTGATTCTGGATTGGTAAAGTCCACTGGCCATTGTACTAAAAATGAAAGGGTAATGTATAAAAGCAAGTTAGTCATATATGAAGAAAAACAATTACATAAAAAGATATTTTTATTTAATAATGAATGTCCAAACTGAAATACTTACCAAAATTTAAAAAGAGTATTTTCTTCTGTATGGTGTAAGAATAGTGAAATATAATAGGCAGAAGCCCAAATATAATGAGATATGTAATTATTGATGCTTTTATCACCCAAAATAAATATCTACAATAAAAATTGGTCATTCATAATAGTATCCTGTTAATATAATAACGAAGAAATTAAAAAATTTAACATATGTATATACAGAACAATATTTTGTGTACGTTATTATTCTATAGCACAAATCTTTTATTTTTATTTTTAGAGAACATGCAAGTAAGTTACAAATAAAAATAACAATACAAAAACACCACAATGAACAAATGTTTTACTTAATATTTGGAACAAATTATTAAATAAAATAGCAATGTGGATATAATACATTTCTGAAATTATACCTTTTCAATTTCATAGCAGTTTGATGTACATAAGTATTAATAATTAAATTGATAATCAATTCACATTCAAATCGAAAACAGACAAACTGAACGTTTATAAATCAAGTTGTTTTCACGTTATGTTTTGTATGTTTGAAAAAGTATTTCAAAAATTTGTCTTTATCATGTTTATCATTTTACCATGTGCTCCCAAATGTGTTTCAATTATATTATAACTTATGTTAAGTGCTATAATAGAAAAGATGTAATAGAAAGAAATATAGTTAATATTACAAAGCTATCAAAGAAATAGAACGCACAATAAAAAAAAACAATAAACACAGAAATAAAAGGATATTTAACAATAAAATCTCATTTACTGATTTATATTCATAAGAAATAAATTTCTTAAATCATTAGCTGACTTATTCAATGATCTTAATTAATATATTTTTTGCTGAACTTACAAATATTGTTTTTGTAGTTCACATACAATATTGTATAATACAATGTAAGAGTGTCTGTTAATGTTAAGTAATCTTCTGCGCTTGTGATGAGTCATTAAAGTGATGAAATATGTTTATTAGATAGATTCTTTTACAAAGAAGGAATATCTATGCACTTAGCTACCCTATAATTGCGTCATTGAAGGCAATACAATTACATAATGTAGTTTCTAATTACGACACCATCAATTAAAGTTGAATTAAAATGATCAATGGTATCGATGAAATATGATAAACATAAGCATGAAGCATAGAATGAAAAGTGAAAAAATCGATTTAAATTTCAAAAAACAAAGAAGTGACTGAATCATGATTATAACAGAGCAACTTACATTCCCATATACCCAATATCAAGAATGATGAATGGTGTCACTGCTGCTAATAGTAGATCAGTAGCCTGCATTTTTGTTAGTAGCTACCAAATCTAAGGCACCTTTTTAATTCCTCCTTTTAAGGTAACTTACTTATGCAAAAGTTGTTTGAAGGAATTACTATAGAATAACGGTACATAGAAAATAAATATAAATAAATAAAAAAGTAATATTATTTGCTATCATAACAAAGTGTAATTATATTCCCATGTAGAAACTAGACTTCATAACACATTATTTCCTAATAGCGAATAAACTTCCCATATCATTATGAAATCATCTGGTTACATAAGTTGATAAACATGTAAATATTTGTGTCTCAGTATTACTCTCAAATTTCAACAGTACTTATAATTTTTTCAATAATAATTATATGATATGAATATGTAATTATCTATATGTAAAATTTGCTTCCATCATATCTTTTTGTTTTTCAAAATTCTTAGATTTATATTTAACAACACACTGCTTTATGCAAACTTTGAATCATTTTTCAGCAACAAATGGAATCACTTATATTGAATACATTTTTATTTTAATATAGCATTTGTAAACTTTATATTTACAAGTAAATTATATTTATATGTAAATTATGCAATACTTGTAGCTATCTTTTAAACAAACCGCTTTGTTATTTTTTTGATTTCATAATTTTTAAATTAGTGGGAATAATTACACTTAATATTTATGTTAGAGGATTAATTTTATTATTGCAAATTGCTCGTTAAGTTAAAGGCTTAAAAGATTAGTAATCGCAAGTGAATAAATGATATGTATAATACCAGGATTAGAATACATATAATTTGACGAAGTGACAGTACCTTTTTTTGAAACGCTTTTTTGGCAGCCAATATACCATAATAGTAGTAATTTAATAGTATTTATATAGACAAAATACAATATCCCTCGGATCGAAAAATGGAGACACCAATTTATGTAATTACAGTTCGACTATAATCGAATATCGATGTACATAGAATAAAATATCATAAACCGCACAGTCGTTACATCAAATAATGACAAATTTTTGAAATGTATAAAATTTGATTTAAATGATCAGTTTAGAATTACATTCAAATTTCTTATCACGTTTATATCGTACACAGATTACTGACAGGGGATGTACTCATGACTACAGTGCCAGGACTTGTACATAACGAACATAACGAACGATTTCACTTTGCGTTGACCTGCACTTGACGTAATTGACATCAGAGATTCCGTTGACATACCTAAACGGGGATGATAAGAAATGATACTGAAAGTTCTCAATTACTATTTTCATTTGACGATGTCTTTTTTTTATGTACAATTAAAGTATAGCTATCCTATCATTCCTTAAATAATTTACAAATTCAATAAAAATTGATAAATTCTCCGATTTTTAAATTTCTATTTCCATTAAATGATTTAAAAATATTTAAAGATTTCTTAAATTGTCGTTCTATCAAAGTTTAATAAATAAACTGTTTTCACTATGAATTAATTATGTATATGCGATTTGATTGGTCAAATTACTCGAGCAACTAAGAGAATAGTTTTTTTACATGTATGATTATTATTTTTTATAAATATTGCTAATATGTTCGTGCCTTTAATTAAAGAAAATGAAGAACTTAACAGGTAACCGGTAACAATCTGTATTTACTTATGACAGACAAAATATAAAAATGCAAAGTCAATCATCATAAAAATAGAAAGGAGGTTTAACAAATACCTAGATTCATTTAAAAAAACTGATTTAAAAAGCAAGTAAAAGTAACAAACGAATTGTAGTATCCGTTCAACAACTGCACAAAGTTTATACAATAGTCTCTAGTCCACCCTGTTCCTAGTCCAGGACTAGTTTTATCCAGGAAAGTAGGAATGCGAGAATTACCCATCACAAATAGGATTGGATGATGTCAATGGATTTCCATTAGAATCGTCCAATCCCATTTATGAGGTCTCTTCTCTGTCACTTGAAGCAGTTCTGAACTCACCTGAATTCACCATTGAATACACTAGACATCTATGGACACACTGGCCTTGAGTAGAAATTCCACCAACAGTCAGGATGCTGGCTCACCATTTTAACCAATATTAATGTGGCATAGCTCACAAAAAATGCTCTTTAATTGCCCATAATTACTCGCTTATTCTTTTCAAGAAATATCCAAAAAACTTTTTGAGACGCCTAGTGACTTTTATGAGAGGCTGGAGATTTTTAAAAATACAAAAATTCTGAACTAATGTATAAAATGTGCTGTATGACCTACCAAAGAATCTAACCAATTGCTCATAATTCCACGGGCGACGATTTTATTAATAAACAATTTAATTTTCAATAAATAAATATGTAAGGAACTAGGAGCAGGTGCCGTTCATGGTTGTCAAATATCAATTGGTATAAATACTCAAAAAATTACTTCAACTCAATGTGCAGTAACTTAAACAATTGCTCTTTAATTGCCCATTGTTGATCTGTAATTGCTTTTAATTGCGCTTTCGTAGCTTTTCAGAAATTTCAAAAAACTTCTTAGGGGCGTCTAGGGACTTTCACGAGAAACTGAAGACTTTTAATAACGCGAAATTTATGAAATAATACATAAAACGTGCTGTATGACCTACCAAAGAATTGCTCTTTTTTGATGATTATTATTTCATAATTACTTTTAATTGCTTACTTCTACTTTTCGAGAAAGTGCCAAAAAATCTCCCTAAAGGGGAGAATCATTGTACAATATCGTAAACAATTGTTTTTTAATTATTCCTTATCGTTCCTATTTTAATTTTAATTGCTTCCAAAATAATGTTGATGACAGTTATAGGTTATACCGACTCAATGATTGTCCCCTATTTCATTGAACAATGTTTCATTGAACAATTAGTTTTATTTGCCCTCTTTAACATTTCATGAAATTTAAAGACAACCACAATACCAGTTCCCTTTTCTAGGTTAGATTAGATCGACATGCAGAAGTTGTTTCTTTTAGGTACGGCGCGCTCGCCTGCCACTCTGGCACAAAAATTGTTCACGACGATTTCTACTACGATACTGTTTAATGATACCATTCGAAAGAGGAAGGTTCAATACAGTACGCAAATGTAAGACCTTCATCCAAAAAAATCATTCAATGACATATAACTGCTTGGATTTCATGGCTTCAGCACCATTAATTTTTACAGCGTTTTTTAATTTTTACAATGTAATAATAAAATTTTGATAATTAAATTAAAAACTGTTTTCAAGATTTATTTTCTATATTTATCGTCGATCTGAAATTATTCCAACGGGAGTCAGGAGCCCTCGCAGTATCAATCGGACAAGTCACTCTAACGATTAACACATACAATGTAATAGATACTCATAGATACTCTATTACAGAGCACTAAATCTTTATCGTTCTTACTATAGTACTTACTCATACTATTTATTATTCGAATAAAGCGCGCTATCACGATTATGCGGATTATTAAGATGGCAGCAATCTAGGTTCGGGCGATATTACACCGGAAGTACCAGGGGAAAGGAAACCCTATCTAATCGCCAGCCAATCATAGCGAAGCACTTTCTTGCCTTCGCTACGTTCATGAATGTAGCAATGTAGGAATTACTGTATTGACTTGTAAAATTTCAATATTGTATTACCACTATTAGCCCAGAGTGGTGCACGAGTTTGGAGTTATACACAGTAATACCTCAGGTTTTGCACAATTTTTCTATTTCCCTTAGCTTTTGCAAGCATCTCCACCATTTTATTGGACATCCAAGCAGCAGTGAATACTGTCCTAACATTGAATCGTCAGCCAATCAGAGCAAACCCTGGGTTTGTGATACATGATGTGTTGCCTTTCGTTATCACGTGATCAATTCCTCATTGGTCCATTTTGTGCCAAACGGCGTTATTCAGAGCTTTCGTGAAAATTCGTCCAGTTATCAATCGATCGAATAACATTCTAAAAGTTAACTTTACTCTCTTTAGCTACTTTGGTGAGGATAGTTTGTGCCGCGTAAGACCGTTTTCGTTCGACAATATAAAGGTGTAATCTCGAAAATGGCATGGTTACGCAGTCGTGCTGTTTTCCAGACATGTCGACGCACATTTTTCCGTAATTCAACATGTTCGAATGCTAAAAAAGGTAAGCCATAGATTCTCTCTGAATAAGTGTCAAGAATATTTTTCATTTAAGCTTAATTCGTTTTCATATTACGTAATCTGATAACACAATTTATTATTTCTTTATGATTATTTCTCGTGATTATTTCTTGTCACAGATGATGAGTTGGCTGATCCTCTCGATCATGCTACTGGTTTGGAAAAGCGGGAATTACTTGCTGCAGCGGCTGGCAATTTTGTAAGTTTCAAGATAATAGAACATGTATCACTTTTGGTATAAATTTTATCTTTATCACACTATTGAAAATATTGATCTTAAGTAAATTAATATCACATAAATATTGCATAATTGTATTCATTTATTGTAATATAGTATCATATTTAAAACAATATTACTTTAAAATATGAAATTTGTAATAAATTTTACAACACAATTTATGAATATGATATTAAACTTAATAGTTTCTGTGAGTTATTTTTTGATTAATATTTTAGGTTGACCCATTGACAGCATATTGCATATATACTCTCATAGATCTATTAATATATATATATGAAAAATACAATTAACTCAATACATTTTTATCAATATATTATTAGATCATGTAATATGATAATAAAATGTATATTTTGTGTTTTAAAAATCAATTCTTCTTTCTCTTTAAATAATCCAAGATTTTATGTTACATGACTCGATAGATTTTGTTTGTTTGTTCATTATAAACCTATTTAACTGAATTTCAAATGTTAAAAATTATTTTAATGTTTCCTCATTGTCAACAATGCAATTCATCCAGCCATAATGGTTATTACACAAATATGATTATATATGATGCATGCAGATAGTTTAAAATTAGAGATCAAAAGGTTAATAAATTCTTACCTTTAGTATATAAGAATGTACAGTTTGATAATTTTTTAATTTTAGGACCCATATCATATGAAGGCTATTCAAATATCGCCAGATAGTTCAAAGGCTTGCCCAAATTTAGTACCAAGTGCATTCAAAAGCCGAATTGTTGGATGTATTTGTGAACCAGATGCTGCACATGTAAATTGGATGTGGTTACATGATGGCAAACCTAGGCGCTGTGAATGTGGTCATTGGTTTAAACTTACTGAAAAAGCTCCTCTTTAATGTGGTTTCAGATTAATTAGTGGATTATTTAAAGCATAGAATTAACATAATATTACATTAACGACTGCCGTTATTTATTATCCTTTCATGTCCTATCTTTGTATTTTATAAGATAATGCATTAGTGACTGCAGGAATTAAATAATGGAATTTAAAATAAATTATATAATACAATATTTATATTATAGTTACTATAGTTATAGTATTTCTGTGAAGAAATTTATTCTATAAAGTAAAACATTGAAAACTAATTTTTCATTAAAATTGCTTCATCTTTCAATATTTAGTTATTTAAATCAAGGATTAAAATAAATAATTATCTCCCATCTTTTTTTAAAATTCTGTTCTAAGTTATGTACAAGAAAATATTTATTTTTATGAAATTTTTATGAGATCCATACAAACCAAACAAATAACTCTGGAACTGAGAATTATTTATGTAAATTCATTGAATAATATTCAGTATTTGTTACAATGATTGATAATTTTTTTCAGGTTTAAATATTGCCATATTTCTGTAAAAATTTAATAAAAAATGTAAATTTATAAGATATGTGACGTAGTAAAATAGCTCAATTATTTAATCGATTAATTTTATTTTGATAATGAAATTATTCAATGAACTTATATCTAGAAAATTTATTAGTAAAATTTATGTGATCAAATTATAACCTCTCGTTTTTATTATTATTTAAGTATTTATTATGTACATATATATGTTAGAAAAGAATATCATGTTATCAATTACAGAATCTCATCTGTTGATATTTATTACAAATTAGATGACATTACTTTGAAATCCAGATTCGATTTTTAGAATTACAAGAATTTCAAATTTTCTATGAATTCGTGTACATCATACATTTCATTTTGTGTAATACAATGATTCTATATACACAGCAATACATACAACTTTTACAAAGCAATGGCAGTTATAATAATTAAATGGTAAATTAACTTAATTGCCTGCATTATTATCATATCTATATATATTTATATTACAATATAATTATCAATATTTCAAAAATATTTTTGATGTTTTAAATATGTATATGTATAATATCTATTTATAACATCTGTTATACATAATATTTATTTATAACACTGCAGAGTTCACTTACTTACAAAAATATGATTGTTATTACATTAATACCATTTTATAATTTAGCTAATTCATTTGCTATGTTTTGTATAAATAGATTTCACTAAATGTCATTTATAGTACTATATACTCTGTGAGTCTCTCTTCCAATGTTGTTACAAGAACATCTGTCTGTTGTTAGAATATCTGTCCGTGGTCTACGAAATAGTAGCACATGAGGTTCTATAAAATAATTAAAATTAATTATTATTGCTATGATTAATTTACTGAGAATATTTATCGAATTTAAACACAGTCATTAGTGAACATATTACATATTAGAAAATACAGTATTTTTAATATGAAATTATCTATTTTTTATTAGTGCAGATATTATTTATTCAATCTGTTTTTTGAAAAGTCCATGAGATTGATTAGTTCCTATTACTTTTAAAAGATTTCTTTACTGTATACATATATTCTTAAAGTTCAAACTTTGAAAATGCAAAGTTCATTGCAATATTCTAGGTACTTATTTTCTAATTTCAGTTTATTCAAAATGCAAAATCTGGAAGAATTCTATATTATAACTGTGGCAAAGTCTCATACGATTTAAAGTTCAATATAGTTCTGTTTGGATCATCAAAGTTTGTGGACAGCATTCCTTTATGTTCGGTTGTACAATCCCCTACCAAAGCTTATCAGAAATCATTCTTTTCGTAGGGATAAAACAAGAAAAAAATCACTGATTCAGAGCATAGTAACATCCACAGGTCCTGTAAGGTATAAGGTGTCCACAGGTCTACTTAGGCCACATAGAATATTGCACAAAGATCCTTTACTCAAGGATCTTTACTCGTAAACCAATGTCGAATTTTATTTTATATGTGGGTTTACAATATGTTAATAACCATTATGTAAAGAGAACTATTACCGTAATGTCAAGTACACCAAAATAAGTATTTTAGAAAAAGCACTGTATTATTCTATGCACCAGTGCAAAACCAGGCACAACGTCTAGACCATTATAAATATCCGTGACAAAAACAAGTTATTCGAACATATAAAGACTAATTTTTATGAGCATTATTTTTGATATTTAATATAATATAATAAAAAACAAAAGCTTCTTTGAAATACATACCTGGTACATGCATCATATAATGAACCCAACCAGGACTTTGTTGAACACCTAAATTTCTCCATTCTGTTTCTGACATAAGATGAGTTTTTGGAACGTGTCTTGCTAACTCAATTGGTAGAATTACATGTCTAAAAACAGAAATAATCATTCTGAAGTATGTTATTCTTGTATTCACAAATAGAAATCCGTTTACAAAAAGAATAATAGGCAGCTAAAGGTGAAAAATTTGCTTAAATATTAAGAAAAATGGTTAATAAAGGCTTTATAATCTTATGAATTGTAAATATCACTAAGTGCATTAAAGATTTATTGAATATTTTCATATCAATTAACACTATTTGAATACAAACCTATATTCATATTTATCGTCGCTATATTTCTCAGAATATTGTATTTGATCAACTGGCATTGTGAGTAGTAAATTTAAAGATTTAAGAATACTGCCGAACTTTGTTTTTAAAAAGAAATACAGTACAAGTGAGTTTTCTGGACATTGACAACAAATAATAACAGGTATTCGCGCCTTTTTAGAAACTGTATTACGTCCTCTTGACACTTCGCGTACTTTATGTACAATGCAGTAGAGTAGTCCCTTACCATGGAAAACCAAGGAGAGAACAACCAATTTAGAATTATGAAGCAAGTAGAGAAACTGCTTCTCCTCTGATTGGTTGACGCTTTACAGTTGAACAGTGCTGCCCTCACAGTTTTAGACAAAGAGAGGAAGTGATGAGTGAGTAAGAGAGCATGACATCAGCCCAACCTCAAGCGAAATAAGTTACACCGACGACTAATATAGCTTGTTTTACTTTACCATGTTTGCGATCTCACTCTATTTGCGCATTCGTTTGCCTAGCGCTCCATTTGAAACAGTTGGTGCGATATTCAACTTATAATTTTCTTGAAAATTGTCTTGAAATGACAATTTTTCGAAAACCCGTAAGCTACAATTTAGTTAAAGGTTTCTACTTCATGAAACTAGAAAATTTGGTTAATGGCATCGCGGCGTTCAGCCACCCCAGTATTTGTTAACTGGAACGACTAGCAATCAATATTCTACGAACAAGAAGCAGTATCGAAAACAGCGAATAATTTCTATAGTAAATTTGATACTATTTTTACTGTTAAAAATTTGAAAAACAAAACTGTAGCTTGCATTCATATACTTTTAGAAAGATTACATATTTAATGTAGTAATTATCTACAAAAATTCTTAAATTCAGAGTTTTTGAGAATTAGAGGTAAGAATTATTGAGACTTGAAACAATTTGCGATCATTTTCACGATTATTGAAATTTTCGAAAACCCGTAAGTTACATTCGTAGCTAATGGTTTCTAGTTTATGAAACTACAGAATTTTTTTAATTCAGCCATCCCAGCACTTGTCAATTGGGACGATCAACAATCAATATTCTACTTTACGAGAAGGAGTTTCGTAAGCAACGAATAAAATTTCATAATCATCAAAGCTAGGAACAAAACTAGGAATATGAAAAAATGTTGTTTGTGGATCTGGATAACATAGGAAGCCCCGAAAAGGGCCGTTATTATTTAATAAATATTGTTGCTTCTATGGTTGAATCGGAAAAGGCGTAAACTCGAATTTCGCAGCCTGTAATTTTGGAGTTTGACCACCATTCTGATCCTGCGCAGATCGTTACTGCGCACTTCTTGGCCCGTGCGTCGGATATCGTGCACCTTTGCAATGACGGAGCAACTCGGCTGAAAAGGCCCACACAACCATCGCCATTTTGCGTGTAGATACTCGTTACGATCTGCTTCGCACCCTGTGAGCGTGACATTTTATGAATGCGCTAGCCGAACATACCAGTCTTCCGAATTTGGCAGCTTCACTCGACTAGCATCTATCACCAAACGGTCGTCATAGCAACGTCGCCACGTTTGCATCGCGGCGTTCACGTACGCACGCACACTTACGTCGCGTGTGTTTAACTCACGGCAGCCGGCGAGCACCGATCGGTGTGGTGAATTCGATGGTCGCTCCAGAAACGTAATCGCTCGCAGTCTCTCCGATCGTCATCCTTTGGCTCTTACAATTATGTGTTATAACTTTTATCGATGCATTCTAATGTCTGTTTATCACATGCAATTGTGATATATAATATTACAGATATTACCATAATCTGATGGTGAATTGAAATTTTGCATATTTTTTGCTGTTATTTTAAATTTCTCGAGAATAAGCCTAATCATGATATGTCAAGATCGGGATCTTCGGAGTTTGGTTCTTAAAACTTAAAGTTTACCAATTTTTCATAGGTCGTACGTAATGCAATTACGCGATAGTAACTTTGAGAGCATTTATTTATTTTCGATATGATTATTTTGGATTTCTATCATTTTAGCTTCCAGCTCCGTTCCGTTTCATCGTCTATCTTCGATCATTTTTGCAGGTAACACCAAATATGAAGTTTGGGTAATATAAAATTTTTGGACGTTGTTTATTAGTTTATTCTAGATATATATAGTGATATTCGTTTGAAAGATATGAATAAAATATGAATTTCATTGTATGATTCATTTACGTGTATACTCTTATTATAATGCAGTAGCGTCCATTGGAACGTGCTGATATGTAGTTGGGCCAGTTTGATGCGATCAATTGTGGAACTGTTTTTGCGATCGGCGGTGTCATTTGTTGGTCACCTTTTTATCTGCAATCTGCGGCTTTGTTTACGAGTTATTAACGGAAAACACTGACCAATGAGAGGTGACTGCGCGAAGTTCGAGAGCCCGCAGCACGAGGTTTTGACAGATGGTCGGGACGGACTCGAGCTGCGTTCGAAGTATTGAACAAATCACGAAGCGAGAACTCTCCGGATTTTTTTTTACTACGTAACAGTGATATTTTTTAAGAAAAACGCTGTTCACCTTTACTTTAGAACGTCTGAAGAATATTTACTAATTTTCTAGTGTGCATGACACCTTGTGTGTAACATATGAAATTTTTAAGCAAGGTGTGCCGTGAAGATTAACAAAGTTCATAAATGATATTTTAATTTAAATAATTCCGTGTCCGAACACAGTTCAACGAATGATTCGCAAAGCTAATTTAATAACTAATAATCGTGTTAAAGGACGTAAGGGATATGTTTGTTAAAGAAATATGAAGAATATTATCAATAAGATACTCCCCCATTTAGTTGAGTGAGTAACCTTGACATGACCTTGACATAACTTTGACATTGTACGAGGTCTATGTACTATCCTGCACACATTTCCGTGCATGAAGTGGATTTACAACTAAATGGGCGAGTTTCCTATTGATAATATTCTTCATATTTCTCCCTGTGCACCTTGCTTAAAAATTTCATATGTTGATCTTGGCGTAACCTTGACATGACCTTGACATGACCTTGCCATGACCTTGCCATGACATGATCTCTAAAAAAAAAAATGACAAAATCAAAATTTGTTTTGGTATTGTGTGAGTCCCATTTTATCATTCAATTTTGTCCTCAAGACATTTAGCGCATCTTTGAACATAACAAAGATTTTTGAGGCGATAATGTTAGGTGACTCACGCTGTATACGTGTATGTATATTATTATTATCAGGAAGGTATGATCTTCATAATATAAAAACATTGAGAGAAAATATTCAACGCAATGATCAAGACATCACGAAGAAGGTGAAGAGTTCCGTCAGGTGAAATATTTTACTTTCAAAACGCTCGACTTTAAAGGTTCATAGTAACTAAAATATTTATTCAATTTCATTAATTTCTTCCTTTTCGAGGCCCATAGACCTTTGTAAAGTTGTAGCGGCACACGGTCGGCGACCGTAATAACCATAAAACTGTCCGCTTGCAGATGTCAAGGGTTCGGCAGAGAGAAAACGTCCTTGACGTTTGCAAGAACCGTAAATTCCTTTGTCTCTTTATCTTTTATCACTGCCACATGTACTGCAGGCCTAGTCGCGGAGAAAGTCGCCGGCCGCGTACCGCTACCCGGCCGAGCGGCCAACGCGCCCCTACAGCGAGGGTTCGACGATGGCTGTCTCCCCCACCAAACTAAACGGGGGTAAAAGAAGATAGCGAGTCTCCCAAAAAGGCGTGGCCTTTTTGGGGAACATAATATAAATAACAGAGGCAAGAAACTGCGATCTTCTTCTCGTCCAAGTATTCCGCCGGACTTCTCCTCGTCTAAACATTCCGCCGAGCTTCATCATGTAACTATCTGCACCGCGCGTCATTTATATACATCTCCGAATAAAGTCCAGTGGAGTTTCATTCTGCGTCCCTCTGTTGTACCCCGAACACACAGCGCGTTACAAAGTAATACAAATTGAACAATTATCAATCTGGAAAAGTTGATTTTTTCATAGAATGTCACCACTGTACGACGTGCTGCCACACCGATGTCTTTATATTATAATAACTTGAAAAAATGTATGGCGATGGACATGATTCTTATGCAGTTTTGTAGAAAGGAACGTGCTGAAAACATTGTCTTGTTTGAATACGGAACTCTTTGGGACTTAAAAGATATACTTTGTCAGTTGTAAAGAATTTTGTAAATTTTATTCATATCATTAAGTCTTATTTTTTAAACATATTATATACAGTAATTACTAATGAATTTATGGTTTTTCATCGAAAAGAAATGCTTTTTAATTTAAAATAATTAGGGGACATGTGAAAATATTAAATATATTCGTTTATACATCGCAACAAAGACAAGCAATTTTTATCAGCGAAAATAGAAACATCAAAATGTTCAAGTTTGAGAGCACGATTTATTGAATAGTATATAATATTTTACGATGTTTATTGAACTTCATTAATCTTCATACGATCGATCTGTTCTGTCTATTTATTCGGGCATCGTACAATTATTCGAATCATAAAGTGGATATGTGTTAACTGTTTTTATACGTAGGTTGAGGAAGATATATTTATACGGAGACACATTGTAGGCCAGTTCAATTGGCATACAGTAAACGAAATAATTTTCTTCATGGAATAAACATGCGTCTAATGTGCAGTTCTTCAATTTGTATGCTATGAAATAGTGATAACTGGGGAAACTCTTCTTGTCCGAACCCTGGCACATGTTAGACTACATGCTCCTCTATTTAATAATAACGGCCCTTTTCAGGGCCTCAAAATGCAAGCAGGAAAGTTCGTCCAGTTCGCTCCAGAAGTGATAATGTCGATGATCGAATAAAATACAATTTTCTACATAATCCAGACTCACAAACAACACAGCCGTTTCCTTATACAAGTAATCCTCGTATAACACGATAGATAGGTTCCTAGAAAATGCCGTGTTCTATGAATCTGAATTATAGGAGTCCCAGAGCCAGTATAAAAAGAGGGGTTACGTTCCGAAAATTTATTAAAAACAAACATTTCTTTTTAATTCCGTATAAGCAACATAATTTTTATTAAAAATATAAATGTATGTGTAACACGAAACGAAAAAAAAACAAAAAATATTATTTTCATTTAAAATGTAACCTTAATTTGATAAATTTCTTCCTCATCACTATACTCATTATCAGTACAATCAAACGAGAACATTTTCTCGGTCGAACGATATCATCTTCACTTCCTGAACTTTCTTCTTCATTTAGATATTTTGCACCTTCTATTCTCTTTAAAAAATCTGTAATTTTGATTTGTTTGCTGGTTCTTACAAGGTCATTGTAGATTTCATGGTATGAAGATAGACAATTTTGCAGCTCCCTTTTGAATTTTCGGCTTTTTTTCAGCGGAAGGGTTTATTTTTATATATCCTTAATTATAATAATTATATTTTCATGTAAAGGCACTATAGTTCATTATTCTTTCCCATCATTATTTTAAGGTAATTAAGTTTTTAAATATGTTAAACAAAAATCATGTCATTCAGTGCTGTAAAAGTATGTACAGTGTTGTACAAAGTTCTCCGCAATTTTTTTTATCGTATTAGAGTAAAACAGTGTTATTGTCTGCAGTGCTATGCGAGGGTTCCCGCAATTTTTCCTCTCGTGTTAGAGCGAAACCGTGTTATAGGATACCGTGTTGTAGGAGGGTTACCTGTATTGCTAGTTTCGTTGTAGATTGCGGATCAAAATTTCTACTAGACGTTTTGGAATTGTTTCATATAGTTCTTTCATCTTTTTTGTCAGTAAATTGTTCTAATCTTCCATCATTCTTAACTCTAATTCTCTAAACCTCTGAGTTTGAAAATTTTTATAAGTAATTACTAAATTAAATGTGTAGTCTTTCTAAGAAAATATAAATACAAGTTCCAACTTCGTTTTTCAAATTTTTGAAAGTAAAAATCACATAAAATTGCGAAATTATTCGCTGCCTGGTGGGGTGCAGTCACAGTTGGGGTGGCTGAATTAACAAAATTTTATAGACTCATGAACTAGAAAGTATTATCCAAAATGTAGCTTACGAGTTTTCGTAAGATATTGCCCAGCGCCGATATTGCTATAATACATGAAAAACCAAACCATATTTTTGTTTCGAGTGTTTCATTTTTCATTAAAATTACTACCTTTATTTTTTAACTTTGAAACTGCCGGTCTCAAGAACCTAAACTCTCCAAACGAAAAGTTTACTGTCGGTCTGTAGGGACGAACGCCGGGCTCAACGTGTTAATAATTGTAAAAATGGTCATCGTTTCAAGACGTTCGTAAATACGCTGGACTGAGAAGGGCTAACGCTGGACTGATACGCTTCTTACTGGGCGAAAAGAACAAATCAAATATCGCGTCACGTGTTTTAGATGGAGCGCCAGGCGTACAAATGCGCGAAAAGAGTGAAACCGCAAGCATGGTAAAGCGAGACAGCCTAGATTTCTCGTCCGTGCGGACGCAACACAGAGTTCGCTACTTTAGTTCTCTCTCTCTCTCTCTCTCGATCATCTTCCGTTCTCCTTCTAAAGTAACTGCGCGGACCTGGATGCGCATTAAAATGGTAGAGAAAAAAATGCTTACAAGCTATGGAGAAGCAGAATTACTTATTATGGTGAGGCTTGACTTTACAACGATATCTATTATACACAACTACAACTAAAAACATTTAAGCAATTCAATTTTGAAAGTGAATTGCGCTGCATGTACATGAAGTATATGTATAGTAGCAATTTCATATAATGGAAGACTTATGTCCATTGTGTTTGAAAAATGGTACAAAAAGGAAAGTAAAATTATTGCAAATTAATTTACAAGAAGCTGTATGGATGTGTGAAGAAGACAAGGTAAAAGATTATTAGTGTTATAATATCAGAGTATGCTATTTTATTCAAAAAATATTGCGATTCGTAACTTAAAATTCGATTTTGACAGAAAAGATTTTGAAGGTTAGTTATAATTTTATTTCGTGTGCCTATTTCATATTTTAGTGTCCGTGGCCTTTTGGATATAATGGTTTTATATTTTGCCCACGAATAGTGGGAAAAATATGGTCGTGCTATTGGGATGATCATAAATCAACAGCAAAATTAAAGGAAGCTGCTTTGTCATCTATAAACCAACAATCATTTTGTGATTCACCTGGAACACTTATTAAAACTGTATCAACAGATTGTGATAATACTTTAAATTTAATTACAAATCATTTAGAAAATATTAATAGCTTGAGTCCAACAAAAATAAATAATGACACTGATGGTTCACAGACCTTTTTGTGTAAAAAATCAGAAATATTTTCTAGTAATAATGAAGATAGCTATGTAAACAATACAGTAGCTACTAATAACTCGAGTGTAATTAATAACAGTATACAGTTAGTTAATAATGAAACGAAAAATACGAAAATTAAAACTGTATCAAAGAAACTATTCCAAAAAGAGAAAGACTCTTGTACACAAAACAACTCAATTATAATTAATAACAGTTTACAATTAGTTAATAATGAAACAGAAAATACGAAAATGAAAAATGAATGTCTAAATCAAATGTCAAAAAAAATATGTGAAGAAGAAAAAGTTTCTTGCACACGAGATAGTAAAAATGTGAACATTATAAAAATTCCTAAGATAACAAGTATTGAGAAAACTAATATTAATATTTTGAAAATAGAAAGAAATCAAATTCTTGTTCACCAAAATATAAATGAAAAGCTTTCTACTGAAGAAACTACAGATGTGAAAAGTAAAAAGTATCTTTCCAATGATTTATCAGTATCTGATAAATTAATAAATTCAGAATCAGCTGTAAACTACCCTTGTGATAAAAAAGTACCTGAAATAAAATCTAATGTAAACATAACTGAGGTAAAAGTAGATGGCTTGCCTCCCATAACGTTATCTTTTGAAGTTCCTACATGTATGACCGTTCCAAAAACAATTGTATCTAATCTGGAAGACAGTTTTGAAGGTATAACTTATAGTAATACCAAACTAAGTAGTTCAACAACAAAAAATACGCTTGTCAAGCGAAAAATTGGTGGTAAACAATATGAAAAATTCAGTTTCAGTAATATTAAGAAAAAGTTGGAGACAAATAATTCAGATGACACTAATAATAGTAATAATAAAATTACTAATAACTTAGAGAATAGAATTTCTGATAAAACTTCTCATAGCAATAAAACAATTGTAACTTATAACAATAATAGTGAAAAATCTAGTATTTCAACTGATGAGAATCGCAAAAATATGTCTCAACATACTTCAACTGCAAATAGTAGTATAAATATAGATACTGTTTTAGATGATCTTCTAAATAATGATTATAGCATTTCAGAAGAAATAAATGATGACTGGATAAATTCTTTATTAACTTAATTTAAGAAATGAAATATGTGTGTGTGATTTAAATATCTTTAATAACAATGTTAAATACTATGGCAAGTACTGCTTCAGGAAAAGAAATTGTTGATTAGAGTACATGAATAAATGTGATTTAATAAATTGACTTCATTATACATCAAAAATATTTTATATAAACATATATTAATTATAATATACGTATTCTTATGTTGTGACAAGAATGGTTGATATGACATCAGCTTAAAAGTAAAAGACTGTTATCATCTCATTCAAAAAATTTTTCAAATTTCAATAGAAATACAATTCTATTAGGTTGTAACATAAATTTGTCCCGTTTTTTTAAACGTGAAAGATGTAATGGACTTATGTATGTTACAATCCAATAAATCACATGTGTTTAAAATAAAAGAATATATTTATTAGTCTTCCTTTTGATTAAAAATCATTTAACTTATTTTCGATAAATATACTTAAAAACATATATTGCATATCATTGTATATACAACTTTCATAACACATCCTATAAAATGAAATTAACACAAATATATATTTGGATTTCAGTAACGTATCTTGTTATAAAGTAAAATGCGTATAGAATTTTTATGTACACTACAATATACAATTTATACTGAGTTTACTTCATAGTTGAGAAGACTGAAATTAAATAAATAATACTAATAATAATAATAATAATATACAGCTTATAAATAAGTTATCATAAGAGTCCAAGTACTTTTTTCGCTATTATCAGTATTATTATCAGTTAATTATTGTAAGGTATTGTAATTATTATGTACCACATTTTCAAAATATTTATACTTTCATGCAGGAAACTTTTTGGTGTATATATTTATACATATAATAAGTAAATAAAGATTTAAACAATTGTTGAAACAACAGTTTCTAATATCTCTTAATTGCATAAGTATATATTTTACAATTATAGGCACCAATTATAAAATAAGAATTTTAAGAACTATTATAAATTTAAATTCAGTACGAAAAGTAATATTAAGCATAAAATACATTTTTAAAAAAGCATTAAAAATTTAATTAATTTAATCACTACTTTGGATTTTAATGAAACAAAGAATGTCCGAAAAATCATTGAGAAAAATATATTTATATTTCACTATTACAATAAATTGTAAACCAAAATGGTAATTTATGTATGAATAAAAAAATGTTTGAAAGCATTTCATATTCAGCTCTTTTCTTTTACAATCTCTTCTTTCACAACTTTTATTTCTCGACCGAGAAGATCATATTTGGAATGATTTGGTTCCGGATCTTGGTCTGTATCTGAACTGCAATCACTACCACTAGAATCTTCGTAAGAACCAAGTCCCGGTAAGATACCAATGCATTTCATACCACCTATATCACTTACTACAGTTTTATTTTGTAAAGAGACATCATGAAGTATGCTACTATCACATTCTAAAATCTCACTTGTTTTCTGTTCGCTTTCTTGGCAGTCTTTATTTATAGATGAATCTTTACTTTCATCGGATAACTTTCTTTTAACACCTCGCGTAGTTTCTCCTACAGAAACATAATTTAAAAAATAGTCTGGTATTAAAATTGTTGAATTTTAATTTGTCCTTTCTAAACAATTGCAATTTTGAAATTTGAAATGTCATTTAATGTAATGTTATTAATATAACATAGATATTACTTCATTTACCTTGCTTTTGCTTTTCTGAGCGTTTGACTACAACACCAGCTAATAGCTTTAATTGTGATGTCCGGCTGTTAACAATAATACGTATTTTCTTAATATTGCAGAATGCAAAGAAAAAAAAGTTATACATTACCTTCCAGACGAAACGTTTTTATTTGCAATTTGAGGATTTTTTAATTCTTGTTTTAATTTTTCATTTAACGATTTTTCTTGCAAAGAAGCAACAGCTGCTTTAAAATCACGCATTTCTTTTTCTTCCTCTAGATTTTTCTTACGTTCTTCCTCTAATTTAGTTCTATCTACTAAATCTAAAAATTCCACTTCATCATCGTCCAAGCCTTTGATCATATTCTCTAATATAAAAAGATATTTTTTTTAAACTTACATACAACTAATATTTGACTTTCAACTACTTGTATTAACCTACTTAGCTTATGTGCTTCTTCGTATTCCGCATCTCGTTTGCTTTTTTGTTCTTGCAATCGCTCGTATAATGATCTTGGATCATATGGTTCCTCTGGAGCCTCTACAAGTATCAGATAATCAGCTTGAGATATAAGTATAGAAAAATATAACCCTGTTAAGTAAATAATTATAATAACCTAATGGTTGATCTGCAGTTCTTACACGTTCCCATTCTTGCTGTCTTATTCTTCGTTGTTCAGCAATTTCAGCTTCTGATATAAATCCTGAACTCATTTTGAACTACATAAAAGACAAATAGTATTTTAAACATTAATATTTTATTTTTATTATCCTTACATACTGTATAGGATAGGAATATGTCAATAATTGATATAACTTCTTCTGATTATTCACATTAATGTCAAAAGAAAGAAATTGATTAATATCAAATAATTTATAAGATTTCTTAAAACTGAACTTTAATTCAAAATAATGGGAAAGTAAAAAAAAAGGAAGGTTAGCATTTAAGTTTTTTTTCATAATAATCAACGATACCTACGTTCTGTATATGTGCTATATAAAATTGATGGTTACATTGACACAAATATACTACACTACACAATATTTGAGCAAAAACTTACCGACACTACCACTATCTATACGAAGAAAAACTATGACAGATAATGTTCACTGTTCACAATTTCATCAAGCTATGCTCAAGTTCACAATATACCTACATGTACTTTAAAATTTATATCTATTACATCAAAATTATAAATATCGAAATATTAATTATGTTTATAACATTTATATTTTCCTAACAATATTTAACACTTGGTATTTAATGGATTAGAACTTATAAATAACAATTTCTTTAAAGTTGCAACCTTAATTAAATTCTTTTCAATAGACAGATTTTGTGCTTGCAAATTATTTATAAAATGTGAATATTTCATATCTTCCAAGTGGTCGCCATATTAATCTCTATTTGTAGATACAAATTTAAATAAATATATGTATACGAGTACTACAATGGTAATCCTTAATAAAACACTTGCTCTGCACAATTGTACATATTTAGAATCATTTAAAATTGAATAATTACGTGCAATGTTGTATAAATCAACATCACACAAAGACGATGTTCAATATCCTACAAATTGTTATTAGTATATGTGTACTGTAGGAACCGAACTACGATCTACGGTCTTATACGCATGCGTACAAACTAGATAAGATTTAATGCATTTGCGAATTGCCGATATGTATAAACATGTATGAACATATATGTATGTACTGTATGTAAATATAGACAATGTACAAAGTATTCGTACACCTTTTAAAACAAAATAACTTTTTTATAATTGGACCAAGCGATTAACATTTTTTTGAGATGTTAGAGGGATTAATTTGTTAGACAATGGTCAAAGAATTGTTCGGAAAAATTGCAATGGGTTGGCATAACAAAAAAATTAAAAGACTATGTTTTTTCAACTTTTTTATCCGAACTCGAAACGAGAATTTAAAAAAAGCATTTTATAGATCTCGATAACTTATATGCATGCTGATAACATGAGTTGTAAGCAACTAAAGATTGCGAAAATCGCAGTTTTTCACGAATTTCAACTAAAAACAGATAATTTTTACGTCTTTCAGTGTCTGTAGCTTGACTATTAACTGATTTCAATAAAAATTTCAGCATTTATATAAGTTATCGAGATCTACAAAATGCATTTTTTTAATTTTCGTTACAAGTTCAGATAAAAAAATTGGAAAAACATATTTACATTCTCTTACCATGCTAACCAATTGCAATCTTTCCGAATAAGTTTGTAACCATTGTGTAGTAAACTAATCCCTTTAACATTCAAAAAAAATTTTAATGGTTCGGTCTAATTATAAAAATATCTATTTTAAAAGGTGTACGAATACTTTTTACATCGAGTGTACATACTTTTACTAAATTTTATTGCATTATAATAAATGTTAGACTCACCGGAAGATTGTAACTTCTGTAATTGTAGAATTATAAGTGTTGATAGAAGGAATGCATTTCTTCATTTTATAATGCTATAAAACAAATGATAAAACTATTTGTATTATTTTTGTTATTAATCATCTCCAGTTGCAAATTAGTACTACAAATAATTTTTTAGAGTTCTTAAATTGAAGTTATACATATTACAATTGCTTAATGGCGGACAAATTGTTAGTTCAATGCATTATTCGAAATAAATTTACAGAAACAAGTTAATTTTTAGAAATTTAAATCATACTTTCCATTTCATAAATTTAGTCAAGTGACAGTGATGTTATAGCGATGAAAAACTGAAGTATGAAATACTTATACTGTGCTATATATAATTGCTTATATACTGTGCTATAAATAATTTTATAGCACATTATATTTTCATTTTCTAAGTACGAGTTAAGTTAATATTTTAAAGATAGTTGAATCATATTTACGACTTCTTTTATCTTGAGGCAAATTAATATAATGTAGTAGAAGTATTGCTTTGTCATAGAGTATAGAATAAATTATCAGTACAAGATAGGGCCAATTAAATATTGAACAAGGGAACAATATTTCAATTGTTTTTTTATTTTTGTAACAAATTATACGTAGGTTTCTGGGAATTCAAATGTCACATCTCGACCAGTTAATTTTTTATATACTGCAGCAAATGTATCGACCTGAAAAAAAAGAAAGTTTTAAAATAAGTATCAATTTCTAAAGTACACAAAATTAACAATATCTTTCACTGTTACCTTGTGCTCGATATTTGTTTGTTCATTTTTGTCCAAATGAACTTTGATGAGCTGAGTACCATCTAATTTAATTCTAATGCGTTTGCCAACTATCTCGACAGGATATACCAGATCTTCAAGCAATGCATCATACACTGCCGTCAAAGTACGGCTAAACAAAAATTGTTTAAATCATATATTTGTTATTTATAAGTATACTACTATGTGTAACTATGTCAAATACCTTCTTGGCCTCTTTTGCTTGTTCTTGGTGCGTGTCTTTCTTGTCGGTTTTGGTAAAATTTTACGCTCTCCAACAAACATTACATGTTTCCCAGAAAATTTCTTCTCTAATTCACGTACTAGTCGTGTTTGTATCTTTTGGAAAGCTTTTAGTTTCGGCATAGGTACATATATAATGATGCACTGCAACAAATATTTATTGTCATTATTATAAAGACATATTCATTATCAAGATAATTTCATGTTTTCAACCATACAAAATTTTTAAAAAACATGTATAAATTTTCTAATAATAAATAAAGTCAGTGATATGTAATGATGATACAAACGAGAAATAAACTAATTTATTATTATGTTAAATTGATGCCGTAATTTATGATAGTACACTAATAAATATACTGAACTCTTTATACACTAGAGTAGAGATGTTAAAAATCAATTCATTTATGCAAAAAAATGCACAAGATTTTGCTACTTGTTTGCATAGTGCAATAACATTGAGCTTCACAAAATTATAATAAATTTGTAGTGATTAACATTTCCACTCATCAGTGAAACTTATATTTCAGACGTGAATAACAATCGTTAATAATAATATACTGATTAATATATATGAAATCAATATTACCTTTTTGTTATTGGTTTCTATTTCGCGAGCCTTAGTGATGTACAATTCTCGTAATTGTGATTTTAAATCGCTGTTCATTTCCAGCTCTAAAAGAGCTTGAGAAATGCTAGCTTCGAACGCATCAGGTTCTGCTGCACCACTTTTTATTATTTTTGCGTTTGCCGTAAACATCTGAAAGGTTAAGCGATTAGAGGTTAAGCTATTGTTTATATAGATATAAAAAATTTTGCTTAAAATTTTTGCCTAATTATTATTTTATCTACATTAGTTGTAAATTACAAAGTAATTGTAAATTATAAAATAATTATAAATTACAGTATGCTGTCAAATACTTTGAGTAACAAGGAACAAATAAAATCCACTATTATCACACTTTCTATGCACAATCCAAATAAAAT
Organism: Megalopta genalis; assembly: GCF_051020955.1. NCBI lineage: Eukaryota > Metazoa > Arthropoda > Insecta > Hymenoptera > Halictidae > Megalopta > Megalopta genalis. The sequence goes on along the minus strand of NC_135020.1, from coordinate 18,911,349 downwards.
TCTTTCCTTATTTAATAAACTAGAATATTACGAATAACATGCAAAGAAACATTTAACATTTTTGAACTCATTTTAACTTTGTTTTTCGTTAAAAGTCAGAATGTTAAACGCGTGTACCTTGGCGATATCCGCACCGCGTGAAAAAGACTTCAGAAGCGATTTGGTAGGACTGCCAACCATTTGCAATACAACTTTCTAGTTATATGTGAAATCCAAGGTACTGTACATAATTTATTTATAGATTAAGTGTATAAACTATGGATATTACAAGTAAAAATTACTTGTAATGTCCATGAAGGTATAAATTATATTATCGTATAATATTTTATTTTAATTATTTCTTTTCATTGAATCGATTTGTTATGTACTTAGAGCACATATAAAGTGCTCTAAACCGTGTGAAGCTGGCTCATGATAGTAACCAATATTAACGAAACATAGCTAAAGAATTGTTCTTTAATTGCCCATAATAGCCCATCAATCAGTTTTAATTGTGTACTTATTCTTTTTGAGAAATATGCAAAAAACTTTTCTGAGACGCCTAGGGACTTTTATGAGAGGTTGGGGACTTTTAACAAACTTTCTAAAATAATGTATACAACGTACTGTATGGCCTACCAAAAAATTGCTTTTTTCTTGTAATTAATTCCTTAACCTTCCACGAGCGATAATTTTGTCAATAAACAATAAATTGTATAAATAAATATATACCAAACCAGAAGCTTGTGCCGTTCATGGTTGCCAAAATGGAGAATAAATTTTAATTTGGACATATACTCTAAAAATTGCTCTAACTCAAGATTCATATATACTCTAAAAATTGCTCTAACCTTACATTCAAGAATCCCGAATGAGTGCAACCGGATTCTTGAATCAAGGTAACGACAAAAAACTGCTTTGCTCTGATTGGCTAACAATCTAAGTGTTACCCTCTTAATCAAAGAGAAAGAGAAGAAATGGCGAGAGAGCAAGAAAGCACGACATCAGACAGTCGCATGCGAAAGGAGTCACACTGACGACCAATGTTACTTGTCTCATTTTACCGTGCTTGAAATTAAATACTTCATATTGTATGTAGTTTTCTATGTAACTTTGACTTTAAGTATCGTTAAAAATATAATTGTCACATAAATTAATGGGCTCAATGATATACGCATGAAATGCAATGAATCATAGGAAATTGAAGTTGCATATTGTAGGTTGAAAGAAACGAGTGCAACGTGCAAGCTTAATAAAAACAGATAATCGAGAACGACAGAGTCAGCTACATTTTGTTAAAACGAAAAGTCAACCAATATAAACATTTTTTAGATAAAACTACCATTCTTTCATTTTCAAATATTCTTCATTTTCTCGTGTTAATAATTCGCTGAGCTTGATCCTGCTCAACTTGTTAAAACATATTCTACAAACATACACGTTCGAAACATATCTCAATGTGTATTGAGCATCGTTCGCAAATTCACTGGCAAATGTGGTCGAGAATCTTACAAGGCGACGAGTACAAGTCGAATATTGCGGCACGTGTTTCAGATGGAGGATCAGGCGCAAAAAGAGTGAGACCGCAAGCACGGTAAAGTGAGACAAACTACGTTGGTTGCAACGTAACACGTTTCGCACGTTTGTGTTGATCTCGTGCTGTCTTGCTCACTCGCTATTTCCTCTTTCTATTATTGACTATGAGGGCATCACTGCTCAGCTATGAATCGTCAGCCAATCAGAGCAAAGTAGTTTCTCTTCTTTCCCTACGAACACGAACCCTGTTGCCCGTGGTCAAGATTCTTGTCGGTAGGGATTTGTCTGATAATGTAACTAGTTACTAGTTAGTTATTTTTCCTCTACTTTTAGTTCTTAGCCTAAATTTTAATTTGAGCGCTCGTATTTCCTTTCTTCATATTGATAATTGCTACATAACTACACTAGCTACATTGCTATATAACACGTAAAGGTTGTTTACATCGCTTAAGAAAGAAATACATAGATCGGTACATAATTTGATTTTAAAATTATGTCAAGCGGTATAACAAAAATCGGAGATGAAACGTCTTCGAAAACATCTATCACATTATTTGGAATACCAATTATTCAAACAAAATGTCAGGGAGACGCTCATTTTTACGGAATTGTTGGCGGCATCACGTGTGGATTAGTATCATATTTATTTACAAGTAAGGCAAGGATATCATCGCATATAGGAGTAGGATGTTACGCTGTGACAACCTTATGTTATGCGTATTATTGCATGAATCAAAACTATAAAATGACGAAACAAATGAGGTTGATGCAAAAAGCTATGTATGAGGCAGATTCTATGAGATCTGTCAATAAAAAAGATGAGTTATCAGAACATAAACTTGAAACTATTTGAAAGTATGATTATACTTATGTAAAAATGTGTATACTTATTTGACATGGTAAAACGTATAATAAAAGTATGTATAAAAACATTAAGCATTAGAAATATGTGTATGTATAATTATACATATTTGTGATCCAAAACTATTTCTCTAGAATAATTGTAAAATCATATTATATTTTATTATAAATTTATTACGTTTATTTGTTAATACCTTTATTTTTATAGATGCTTTAAGACTAGTCACAAACGAAACTTTTGTCATGGAGACAAATTAGAAGTTATTTCTTGCGAAGATTTCATATTTATTTTTAGATTTCTAGAAATACATATGTTAATAATGGAATAAAATTTGTGAAAATTATTTATTCCCGTAGAAAAATCAATAATTCAAATGATTATTTAAAGAAATCATTTAAATGACAATATAATTATGTACGTTCATTTAACATTTAAATGGTTGAAGTTGTTACGCAAAACTTTTGTTTCTGTCCCTAATCTGACAACAGATTATGGTAGCAAGAGCTGTTACCTACAGCGTTACAAACTATTATGATTCACTATTTGTAAATGTTGCGATAAAATGTGATAAATTGCTAAAAAGAATGATAGAGAAGAGAAGGAACGAGGAACTTTAGGAGCGGGAGTAAAGGAGCCCTTCCACAAGTTATTCTCCCTCTAGCATCTTTCATCGCATTGCTTATGTTTATCTGTTGTTAGTTACAAAAACTGGAATTTGACATTGTAGGTTTGACTAACTAGGCACTTATATAAAAAATTGCGCTATATTGTGATAGAACTTGTTAAACAATGTAAAAGTTTGTCTGTTTTCAATATTTATATAACTTATTCGAAATATTTAATGAAGTGTGTTACATAGAATTTAGAAATTTCATTTATTACTTTTTCCTAGTACAATTTGGTTTTTTCTATTGCTAAATGTAAAGGATATTGAAGGATTTTTATATGACAAACATTTTTCATAATGAAAGAAACATTTAATTTGCAGTGTACACAAACGAGTCCCTTCTATGCATACGTAATATATAAACTACAATGTTAACTTTTATTAAGGATGATAAACAATTTATTTATGGAATAATAGTAACGTCTTTTGACATTAATACATTAGGTGGTCCCAATAAATAAATTGGTAAAATAAAATAAATAGCTTATTAACTACAGAACTATGGCTCAAACAGTTATTAATGTTGTATACAATAGTCACAAAATCTATACTTCGGTTTTATAGTTTAATGTAGACTAGGTTTGTACGTTTTTCACATAAAAGTATTCGTGTACAAATAAAAGAAAGTTTTTAAAGAAACATTACTTTTAGTTACAACTCTAATAATACTTGCAATACAAGTGGAAATGGAATAGTTAAGCGCATAGATGTCTTATGTCTTTTGGTGTCTTTATCACTCTTATCAAATAATTTATGTCACATACAAATGAGTGCTATAAAATAACAATACAACTCTTTAACTTCTATACACGTTATAAATGTTAGGATAGCTGCATACTATCTTAATAGTTCTTATTGCACTCCTCTAAATTATATGTATGCCTAAAAAATCTTGGCATTATAGTTACTAATTATAAAAAAGATTAATTCACATATATCTTTTCCTGACTAGATATTACAAAGTGCACATATAATATATAATATAGAATACAGTACATATACAGTAACATGCTATAATAAGTGTACTTCATGTAAAAAAGTTATTAACAGTTATAAATTTTTTTGTATATATAGAGTATACAAAAAGAAACAATTTTGATCGTGAAAATGGTAATAGTTATAATTTCATATTTTGGCATTGAATAATTAGAATCATTAAATACATAATACAAACTTGACAGTATGAAATTTTCTCATCAATGAAATTTCTAACAATGATTATTGAATTGAACATACTTTTGAAGTTCCATGTGAATCATCCATAGCAGCTGCACGTCTTTTTATGCCCTCTAAATATACTTCACGATTAAACAAACCACCACCTAAAGGAATTCTGTAAGAAATATTAATTAACCACTGCAATATTTTGTAAGTTTGAATTATATTAGCTGTAGATGATAAGTACATACATGTCAATACCGGGCCTTATGATTGTTTTGAAAACACCCCACACAGGTTTATGATCCGAAGTACAAATGCTTGGTACGGAATCATATACTAAGCATTCTATTACTCCATCTTTATATGAATTTGTGCTTTCATGACTAACTCGTCGAATATATCCTTTTGTATGCCCTTTTCCCTTGAAGAGGATCCTGTCAGTATATGCAGGTGTGCGTTGCTTACTACTTGAATCAAAATTCTGTGTTCCAGGATCATATTTATAAGTGGGTGGAAATGTGATTGGTGCTTCTTCAAATCCACGTAAAACAGCTCCTTCATTAAGAGTTGTTCGTAATTGGTCTTTATGTAAATTTACTGGGGATTGTTGAGGAAAGCATGTATCTGTAACCCATTGTATAACTTCTTCTCTTGGTTGAGCCAAACGAAAATTTAAGTCACCACACCAAAATACACAATCGAAATTTTGTGTCACATCTAAAATTTTTATTATTTTTAATGATTATGCAATGGTTTTGCAATTGAGTAAAATGAAATAATGAAATGTATTGAAATTAGGAATAATATTTGTACCTTTGCTCCTATGCCTTGTAGGTAAATCTTTCGGAAGATCAAGATTTCTGATTATTCTTTTAATATCATTGACTCGTTCTTTGACTTTATCTTGATGTGCAGTTAGATGTGCAGTAACAAACAGAAAACTTGTACCAAATAACATTAAAGCTATAGCTACTGCTCCTTTTGTTCTAAAAGCAGTACCTGTTCTCGTAGAAAAGCTAGCATCTTCAGCAATAGAACAAAACCAAATTAAATCTCTTCTTAAAAAGAGAGCGAGATGTAATGTTCCTAAACCAGTACTGAAGAGTAATACATGCGAAGGACCAAGAGTTTCCTGTAAAGCTGCTTCCCATTCGTTTCGTTCAGAACATGATTCTTGTGTTCCAATTGCCAATAAGTCTGGGACAGTTTCTATATCTGATGGTAACATAAAATCATTTAATTCTTTTGGTGGATTTTGTCCATTCATGTTCCATGTCCCAACAAAAATTTTCAATTCACGATTTGGTAAAACTTTCTCGAGTTCTACAGGTCCAAGTAAAGAATTTGCTGCAATTCTTCCATGAAGAAAATTTCTGTAATAAAATGTTAAATTATAACATTTTTTTATATATATAAAACTGATATATGTATAGAATTACAATTTCACTGAGTTCTTATACATACCTTTCACGTGCCTTTTGTGTTGGGATCAGATTAGGGATTTGAGCTGCTAGTAATGCTTGTTTTGCTAAACTATCTATAGAGACTCCACTTGTTTGAGACCGATGACGTTCCTTTTTCTTAGATAGAGCATCATGTGATGTAGAACGAGGTTTGAGCTGAACAGGTGCACTCCTTACAGATTCTGGACTTGAGTGTCGCATAGAATTTGTTGGTGAATTTACTACTAAATTATCCACTGAACGTCTATGTATTAGTTTTTGTCTTATACATGTAGGAACATTTGGAGAAATAGATCCAGAAGATGAATTTTCACCTAAAACATAAAAAGGTGACAAAATTAAAAAATTCATTGTTTGAGAAAAGGTACAGTATTTATTGTCACCACTGAGAAATTTTACATTTACAAGACCATTGATAAATTATCTTTAATACACATATAAATGTATCAAGTTCTGTTTATAATTTGTAAGAACTCATTCCTTTTATAACAATAATAAAATATATTTACCACAAAACTAAAATGCAAAATCTTTTGAGATAGTGTGAAATAATTATTGATGCAATTAAACATTTCTTAACTTGTTAACTCTCATTTAAGTCAATTTCCTGTTAAGCACAGTGTTTGAATAAAATGGAATAAAGTATAATGTATGTACCTATAATAAAATCAGATTAGTGTAATTGTTTCTTTTTAGATACCTGAATTTACATGAAGTACATGTTGTGATCAAACATCTATAAATGTTTAATTAATGTATAAAAGCATATAATTTTGGTTTTGTTCTTACAGATCAGTAATATGCATAAATTATTATGAATCACTTGCAAGGAAGGCTAACCATTACATAGTACACTTTATGACATTTGTATAATTATAATAATGTCATATCTTAAATACCAATAGTTTACAAAGTGGATAAATAATCAGAATAATTCGGATTTTTATACTAACAAAATAAAAAATATTTGAAGAAGCACAAGAATCAAATTTTAAGCAGCAAATATACTTCATTTATTGTACCTTCTTTTCCTGGGTTTTCAGTATTATTAGATTCACTATATTGAACCATACTGTAAACTTCATGAGGATTGTAAAACTGCCGTTCCATTTCCAGAAAGAAATATGTGATATACTTTCCTTTTGTAAAATATTCATCCTTTAAATTTTTTTCACTTCTTTCATACTCAATAAAAAGTTCATTTTCATCTTCTGATGATTCTTCAAATAAATCTTCTGTTAAATCTGCAGAAAAATCGCTATCTTCACTACTTTCTTGGCCTACTGTTTTTGTTTCTTTTATTAATAATTTATGTGTTCCATGCAAAAAACTTGCCGTATTAGAATTTGGTACCAAATTTGGCATTCTAATAGAAGGATTTAAATATTTTGTAGACTTATTTTCATTCGATTGATATACATGGTTTACTTCATCATAAGATTGTGCTAGGAAAGCAATTTTTATATCTAAATTCCTATCTGAACTAGAAATAAATTTCTTTTTCCCTGTGTACATATCCATATCAGTTACACTTTTGTTATGCGTAGGTATGTTATCAGTATATGTTTTACTTATTTGTTTTGAATTTGAAGGTACAGTAAACACAGTTCTTGTATTGTCATAATAATTTGTACTGCTTCCAGCAATACCAACATTTAATTTATTGTTAATATCTGGTTGCAACACTAACACATTTTTATTTTCATATATATCACTATGAGCTTCAACATTTAAATTATCAATGAATTCCTTTGAAGTTTCTTTGATTTTTGAATTTTGTATTTCTCCTTCTTCTAATTTTCTACTTCCATCTTTTTTAAATTTTCTATACAATTTAGCAAGGAAAGAAGGTGTTTTGCCTTTAGCATGTGCATCTGCCATTTTTTGGAAATGTTATTTAAATTCTGCTTTCAACATGTTCTAACGTCAAAAATTAAATGTCAACTGATTCTCAGTAAAACCTACACATCTCCTTGTATAAGAGCAATAAAACCAATTCTTCTTCTACAGCAATGGAGTAAGACAAGGTGGGGATATACAAGGTCAGCATATGATTTAATCAGATTAAGCAGTTGACAGAAAAAGATGTAAGTATAGAAAGGAACTTGAGTGCTTAAATGAATTCAATTCAATAATATATATATTACACAATATATATATTATTTACATAAAAGATAAGAAAATTTTGTAATAAATAATATTGAAGCTTGCATTTATGCTCTAAATAAATTATAGTATGTCATTATTGAATATAAATTTCCTTTCTTACCTTCAACAAAAGTACTTTGCTGCTGCTGTTGTTCTTTCCCAACAAAAATATTCTTATCCAACGTATTTTCTTGAATGCTATGTGTACTATTTGGTGTATATACATATTCTTGGTCTACTAATACATCAGTTTGGCAATTTCCATTAACAGAAACTACTTCAGATTTCACAGATGTACGACTTAATGTAGTTGGAGATAATCTACTAACAGTTAAACTTTGTGGCGGTGTTCTGCTTCGTTCTGTTATTGCACAGCACAATGACAGTTTTGTACTAGTATGAGATCCATGTTGTGAATTTTCTGTTTTAGAATTCTTCTTTGAATTACTGTCTTTACAAGATGTCTCCAAACAGCCAACTTTGGTTTTTTTGTTCATAAGCATATGGCAAAGAGACTTTTTCTTTTGTTTAGATTTGGGTGAAATTTCTGTTCTAGTAGTATTAGTTGCATTAGATATACAATTTTCTTCATTTTGCTCCATAGTGATGTTCTTAATTACTTGTATATATTTCGAACACAACATAAATGATTCATTACCATGAAATAAATTATTCTATTGATGACTTTATCAAGTCCACTAATTAGGAAATGTCCATTAAGCTGATTTTGTGTTATATATAATATTATAAAGTAAATCAACCTTTATTTTATCATATAATAATAATTGTAAATATGTTATTTTTCAATGTGTCTCATCATATGATCAATTGTTGTTTTTATATTTATAACTATAACATTTTCTTTTATAAAATTGTGTGTAATACTTCCAGCCTTTTTATTAAATTGTATAATATAGACTAAAATTGTAAATCATGGTGTTTTATCTTGTTAACAAATGTAATAATTTATTTTACTAATAGTTTAATATTTGTATTTTTAAATTTCTAAATAGATACATTTAATATTATGTTAACATAAGTAACTATGCTTCAAATATTAATTAATTTAATACTTTTATATAGACTAATGTAGGCAAAGTGATTAGAGTAGGTGCAAATAATACATGTTTGTACATATATTATTTAGGATGGCAATTTAATTTGAATCTTTGTTGCCTTAGTATCATAGGCACAGGATTTTTCTTCATTGCATAGAGATGCATGGACATATAGCCAGATATATTATATATATATATATATATATGTACATGAATAAAGATGTATGTATATTTGATTATGCTCAAGAAATTTATCCTTCTGAATTTTTCTTCCTTTCTAATATTGTGCTGTATGAAAACATTGTCGGTTGAATATTACAAATTAATTTGGTTTAAATTACATACACTTTTTTTATTCCGTTAGGAAATTCACTTTGAGTTTGATTCTCACAATTAGCAATGCATTGACACGTCATTCACGCCAAATCCATAACAAACTGTATTGCAATTGAAAATACTTGACGGACGATTGACTCTGACTTCCGCTTCCATTTTTATGTATACAGTAAAATGAACGACATAATACGCTTGTTATATTGTTTAAAGATTAATAATAACTCTCATTAATAGCTATTATATAGCAGTAATTATTTTTATTACACATGAAACTGTCACGCGTCGAAATATCGTCTCATTCACATTTGGGGGCTAATTTCTGAACTTGCGCAGCTATCGGTCAAACAGACAGTGACGTTATTATACTGCATGCGTATTGTATAAGATAATATCCTTTGTAAAATTGAAATTTTTTATAATTTTTAAATAAAATTATTGTAAAAATCCTTCTTCGTTATTTTCAGAAGGTTGAATACGTTTTAATTTTAAACGAAAATTCTATCTGTCAAACCGAGCAGACGACGTTTATAAACGCCATATTGTTGGTAGAAGATACTACCTGTGACGCAATACACAATATACTACTTCCTATGCCTACTTTGTATATGTATGCATCAAGTATGTATACAAATACATATACCTTGTTGTTCAGTCCTGCTTGGAGGGTTGCGTCACCATGATGTTTATTTATGTTGACGATACGTGTATACCTGAAGGTATACATACATATATGCATAACTTATTTAATATATAGAACACAAAAATAGTGACTTCATACCATTATTTGATTACGAATTAAAGTATTTTAATACCTTTGCAAATTTCATAAATCTTATCGATTTTATGCATGAATTGTAAAGAACATGTAATGAAATTTGAATAAACATAGCGTATGATAAACGAACATCACTGTAAAATTAATTCATAAAATTTTAATAGAAATATACATTGTAGAAATGATTATCTGAATGTATTCATGTTTTTGACGGAGATCTGTGAAAGATGTACAAATTGTAATATACATTGTACAATAAAAGTACGTTAATCTGAACATGGATTTCTTAAATAATATATAGTAGTGGATCCTATTATTATTTAAATTTAATTACAGTGAATTTATGATAGTTCTAACATTGAAGATCATCATACAATTACGCATGTATGGATATATACATCCGTACATATATTGGATACGGCAGTAGAAGAAATGTCACACTGTGGTAAGTAGCCTTAATGAAACGCACTTAGTGTACATTTACATGTAATCGTTTGGTCAAATATCTTGAAATTGATTTAATATTTTCACGTTAATTTGTATTATTACGTAAAAATTTCCTTATTTTTAGATAGTTATTCTAATAATAAATAAAATAACTTTTAAAGAAATATTCAAACTGATGTCAGAAAATCAATGCATGGGTACCAGCATTATGAAATTAATTAAATTTATCATATTATTTCACATATAATTTTCACTATATTTTGGAAAAAGGTGCATTATACACAATACATAAATTTACATTTTATTTATTTTCATTTGCAGTAGCAGTTTCAAAATATTGCACTTTCTATTAAACAATAATAAATCTTTTAAATAAAATTTGTACCCGCGCTTTTGAATGGTGTGCCGAAAATATGGGCAGAATTCCAATGGAAGAGAATATGTATGTACATATATATATGTATATGTACATATGCGTGAGAAACATGGCTAACGTTAAGGACCGACACATGTTTTAATTAACTTTCTGGTACGAATTGTATTTATGATATAGATAGAGTAATTCTTATGTATAATGTTGCGTATAGTAATTGTGTTTAAATGAAATTTTATAGATATTTTCATTTGTCAACTAAATAATATATAAAACTTTAAATAGGAATCACAGAGTGAAACGTATTTGCAAAATATTACTATAATCTATGTATGCATTCAGAAACATATTCTTTACATTTTACAAGTCTAGAATTAAATTAAAAATATATATAAATTTTTCTCATATGTGTACAATTATGTTCATAAGCGCAAATCGTAATATTGACTGTTTACGAAAGTTTAGATAAAGGTAACAATACTTCTGTACGCTAAGGTCGTATGTTTAAATATTATGACAATTGTATGAAAAAATATGAGATTATACTATTTGTGTAAATTTGTTTGTAACGAGAATAGAAACGTACTCGTACAAAAGGTAAAATATATATATATATATATATATGTAGAACATTGTAGCGTAGAGTTATAAATGAGAAAAAGGTAATATCAGAAAGAGTGAGATAGACACGTAATTGACGCCGCCACCGCAAGGTGTCAGCATTGCATGCGGCTCGCTCGCTAGCGGCCACCATTGTTGAAATTCTGCTTTGGTTGATGCCCCGACGATTTTTTGGCTGAAAATCGTAAATTCGCCAGCCCCTGGCAAGGGCTCTGTGCGGAAGGTGCGTATTCCGTAATAAATCCGCAACTATGTTTAAATCATAATGACCGTCGGTAGTATGTTTCGCGATTAAGGGCCCACCGGGAAAACTCAGTGAAATCGAGTGTGCCCATCGATTTACGCGAAAGAAAGAGGCACCCATGTCCGTGTCGTACGTCCTGTCGGGGTGTTGGTGTTATGTGCGGTGGCTAAATTGTGCATGATACATACGTGCGTGCATGCGTGCCGGTATAATGCAACGCGTTTACTCTGTACAAAATACAATCTGCTTGTCTTAGATCTTACTTGACTAGAGTGGAATCAAGAATTATTTTAATGTGTCTAGAATGCAATATTTAGGCGTCAGCCAAAGATCGCGCGTCTAACTTGCGATTTTTGAATACGTGCACGTTGTTCCACGAGTTAAGACACGCGACTCGCGCGTTATCAGCGATACTATTCAGGTGCGGGGACCACATCCCTGTTTCGCTCATTTGTATATGCGTGTGTGTAAGTGGTTGCGTGTGTGTGTGTGCAGTTTCGCGGGGTTGGAATGTCTTCTCTCCACGCGTTGCACGTTGTGCGTGCATAGGCGTGTGCACACGCGACACACGTCATTCGCTTATGGGTTCATACGTGCGACAGTGTGTATTTTTTACAAGGGTACAAGCACTAGTTGGTTAATGTGATTCTGTTCGTGTATATGTGTGATCTCGTGCAATATATCTACGCATACTGTATGCCACTGGAATTTACGAAAAAGCACGCGAACTCTGTCCAGCTACGACGCTGTCGGCTGAGGAAATCGAGATACACGGTGTCACACTCGCATGCTCATCGCTCCCCTCGTGGGTAACATCGACTATAAAACACTTACACTGTTATTCCTTATATTGTGTATCTCTGGAAACCGTTACAATCTCTTCTCAGTGCCGTTCTGACAGATGCTTTAAATCTTGACGTGTTTGATCTATCAGCAACAATTTTGACAATATAAGTGGTGCATACTGTTTCAAACGACGTCATTAATTGCTATACTTTCGAATGTTGACGTCCCTGTTATTATTTTCAATTATATTTGTTTCTCCTTAATTTTTGATAAAGTGTAAATATTTTCTCTTCTAGTCATTTCACTGATTTCTGTTGTGTCTGAATCAGTATGAAGGAATAATTGGTGTTACTATATTATATTAGTATGTTGTTTTGTGGAGAATATAAAACTAATAGCCTTTTAAAAATGTGTTCTTGTTAGTCTGTTCCATTAAAATCAATTCAATAATCCATTAATCAGATTAGTATTTTATACAATAATATTTTATAATAATATTTATATTTTTACTAATATGATGAGTGTTAAAGTTGAATATCCTAATGTGTAAACTGTATGCAAAAAGGATTTATATATGTTTGTCAGTCATGTAATATCAAAGGTTCCAATATTTATTATAAAAGAAATACTTAAACATTTAGTGTCTACGTATCCAATTAAAATTTGATTTAAAGAATTCCAATAATTTTAGAAATTATAATTTACACGGAGCAGATTAAATTTCTAATTTATGTAATTTAGAAAATAATCACAAATTGAATAAGTATAGGCAGGATACTGATAAACAAAGCATAAAAGGTTTATATCCACATTATGGCATACATTTTTAAATTGCACATGTTGTTCCCAGTTATGGTGAAGATAGTTTCTACCATTCCTTTCATTGATGTTGCTATGGAACAAAAATAATATAATTACAAATATGTCTTTTATAATATAAATATTCCTGTGTTATTTCACAAATAAAAAGTTTTCATTTTAGTTGATGTTGTAATAAGATTTTATTTTAGATATTTGATATCATAGAATTAAAAAAGTATAATTACAATACAGTTTTTACTTGAAATTTTCATTTGCAGGGCTATTCATACTTGGAGTTGCGCCAAAATGGGCGCTATCAAATAATTTCATGCAGTGGAATTACATACAAGAGTTGGTAGCACATGGTGGTGTACCAAATACATACAATTCATGTCATAAGGAGGAAAACACAGGTGTGTTATGTTTAAATTCAACATATGGTAATTAATTCATAAATTAAAAAACCATTGCTAAATAACAATATAGTAAAATTCAGATATACAGAAGAAAGAAGATGTTTTTTATATATATATATATATATAGTACCTGTATAATACTACAAGGAAAGTTATACTATCCATCAGAGTGGTAATAGCAAAATAAATTCAAATAATATTTTTCGTACTAAAAAAGTTACAGGTGCTCATCAGTCTTATGAAAGTAAATATAAAAAGTACTATGAAATTGGAAAACTGATTTGCGATTACCATAGATATTTTAACAATCTTTATCATATATCGGAATACCTGAACATAACACAAAATATCGCACAGTAGAGAAATTTGTCTGAAATCTTGAGACAGTATTAATTATACTTTTAATCTGTTTTGTGTTACCAAAGAAAACAAATCATTTAATTTAGAAAAAATCTTAAGGAACAATAAAGGCTATTATAATAGACAGCAGAGCAAAGATAAAAATATTTGTGTATATTATCACACCTAGAAAGAAATTTAAATAACTGTGCCATCTCAAATAGTACAGATCATTTCTATAATATAAAAAACTTATTATACATAATCCAAGGAAGTTGACTACGGTTTACTAAAATTTTCAGATTTAGAAAATTTAACTCAAAAGTTGAAAATTAAGAAAGCTTCACTGAAAACTTTAAAATACAAATTATATATATGAAAATTCCGAAGTAAACTTTAACTATGCATCACACAGATATTTAGATAAAACAAATTCTTTTACTTTTAACAAATATTCAAATAACAAATTCTCATTGTCTTTATGTGATTATTATTTACATATTTTACATTGAATGTTAAAGATATTGATCCTAAAAGTGAATTTTCTACAGAGCAACATACAAATAAGTCAAAGAATACTTATTTTGCAAGTGTTTGCAAATCAATATTAAGTAATTGGGAGGATTTCGAAATGTCAGGACAATATCCAGGTCATAGCCGACCTCCGGTTGGCACACCTCCACCGCAAACAGTCTGGAACCATCTTACAATGACACAAGGTCAAGGTAATATTATTTAATGTGTCTGTACATAAGTTTCTTTTAGCATTTAATATTACAGTACGCCCTTAGTTCTTAAAAAAAAAACATTGATTTTTATTTAACTAGTTTCAGGCTTAAATATTCATCCAACAGCTTTGTCTGGTGCTGCATTAAGTCCAGCTGGATTTTATACACATCCATCTATGGCAAGGGCATCTCATATAACATCACAACTTACACCTCAACTTGCACATACTCAAGCACCTCCAACATGGCATACACCAACTGTTCCATCAAAGAGTGTTACTCCAGCCAATACTCCAGGAAATCCTTTATTTAGTTTACAAATGCTAGTAGATAATAGACAGAATCAAAGTCAGTATAGAAACTCACCAGGTTCACAGAGTACGTTAGACTTATCTTCTACATCCGAAATTATTCCTGAAAATTATTCTCGAATACCTCAAGATATTCCAATAAGTTTGACTGCGAGAAATGTAGATAAGAGTAGTAGAAATGGAAATATAATATCTCCTCCTATACCTTTAAATGGAGAAACTTCGTCGGATAGTGGAATTAGTTCATCGGTTCCAACACCTAATTCTGTTAGTGAACCAGTTTCACTTTCAACAAAAGAAGCTACAACACCTAAAATAACAGTGAAAAACTTTGGACAAGCTCCGTTCAGTGAAAAAGGCGTGGCAAACCTCCATGATAAAATTAAGGAAATAAGTGTAGATAATTTTACGCAAAAAGTGATAAATCTACCACCTAGTGTAACAATCGAAAGGGTAATGCCAGATAAAAAAGAAACTGAAGTTACAAAGAATAAAGATACATTAAGTGTTATTGCACAAGTGCCAAGAAATGTCCTACCTGTTATTGTAAATCTCACCTCGAAAGGAGACAAAGATGTAACAGACAGTCCAAAACGAGAATCATCACTGGAACGAGAACGAAAAATTGAAGAAACAAATGTAAGATCACCAAAAAATTTACCGAAAAGAGGTAAAAAGGGCGTTGACTCTTTATTGGAAAAATTAGAAGGTGGGAACAAGAAACTTGGTAGCGCTGAAAATATTGGATCTGTCATTGTGATGCCAGTAGAAGAGAAGGACACATCTAGTGTAAAAAGTATGTCTCCAGACCGACAAAAATCGAAGTCTCCAAACAGGGAAGATGAAGTTGTATCTCCAGCATTCAGTAATGACGATTCTAACGATAACACCAAACAACGCAGGAAAAGAAAATTGGAAAAGCCTGTACGACTTAGCAAGGATTCCAAAACAGAAGTAGAAGATATGGAATTGGAGCCCACAGAACCATCAGAGTCTAGAGCATGTGAACCAATAATACCAGGAGATGTGACAAATGCTGTGCCAGTTGTAAAGGTTGAAGACAATACTGAATCAGTAGAGCAGAGAATACCTGATAAAGTCGAAGATAACGTAGAAGAAAGGAGCGAAGAAAACCAACCAATTAGAAGGCGACGAAGTAGCGAAAGTACACCTCCTAGTTCAACTCCTACAAATCAGAGGGTCCGAAGAAAATCTAGCGATGACGCCACTGAATTTTCAAAAGTTACAAGTCCAAAAGGTGTAAATAATACAAATCCATTTAACGAAGTCGAATCAGAACTAGAGAAAATGTTTGCTGGTATTGTTGAAACAGAGACAGATGTCAAAAAAGAAGAATCAAAAACAGAACTTGCAGAATCTGAAAATCAAGCTGGTAGCACAACAAAAACAGACAGTTTAGAAAATAGTATCCTACATCCAAAAGATACACAAAGCCTAAATCTTACTGATGTTTCATCCACAGTTGATACAAAACTGTCTGGAAAAAAGGGCAAGAAAACTAAAGTGCAAGCCGGTAAACGGAAAATATCTAGATCGTCTGAAAATATTTTCGGAGCTATAGGTAATGACATACCCCAAAAAGAAATCAAAAAACGAAAAATGTCTAAAAGTTCAAAGAGGCAAAATGTGTCGAAAAAAACAAAGAAAAATACGAAAATAGACGGACTAAGAGAAATGGCATATGATTCTGGGTCAAATGCAAGTTCTATTAGATCTCGTGGACCGGTAGTTCATGTTGAAGGTCCAAGAGATAGCCCATTAAGCATTCAAGTAGTTAATGCTCCAAGGGAAGATGAAGAAGAAAAAAATAAAGAAAAGCGGAAAAGTGTTGGAAACGGCAACGCAGGAAGAAGTAAGAGACTTAGTCACCAGAACGATTTAGATTATAGGGGTGTGTATTTTTCATATTTTTAACCATTGTATATACACATATAGCATTTACAACATCAGCAGCAATACTTCAAAATTTGTCTATTAAATAGGCATTATCTAATAGATTATGGAAGTTTCACAATATTTTTTCTGTTTAGGTAAAGTCAGTAGAGCTGGTCTCTTCAGTTCAACATTATCATCACGCTATGATGCACATACAACAGATTCTACATGGGTTTGCGTATTTTGTAAGCAGGGTCCACATTCTGTTGTACCTGGGGATCCTTCTCGACCCCATCCCAATCTGGCTGGCCCTCATATAGCACCTGGAACTTACACTGTATGTTGTATCATAGTTTGTTGCATTTGTATTCAGTGGAATTTAAATTTGGGCATTTCATTGATCAGTGATGGTATTTTTTTATTCGCAACACAGGTTCCAGCAGGTGTTTTAAGTGACTTATTTGGTCCATATTTAATTGGTAAAGAACGTTTAGAAGATGGAATTCTATCAGCAGATGAGCAAGAAATTACTACAGAACAAAAAAAGGGCGGTAAAAATAAGAGAAGTTTGAGATATGCTGGTCTAGCTGATCAATTTACTGCGAAAATGGGAAAGAAGAAACGAAATTCTGTAGAAAGTAATACGAATGTCATTTTTACTGGGATGACTGTACTACCAGGGGAAGAACAACGTTGGGAAGTGTGGCTTCACGAACAGTGTGCCGTTTGGGCAGCTGGAGTATATATGGCAGGTATAATCAATGAAATTTATTATACAGATAATTGACATCAAAAAATTTCAATGGGTATGAATGTTACGAAGTAAAATAGTATATTAAAAGAAACTGATTTCCTTTGTTTTTATTTATAGGGGGCAGAGTAACAGGTTTACAAGAAGCAGTGTGGGACGCAGCGAAGTCGATGTGCGACGCATGTGGTTTAACAGGAGCAAATATTGGGTGTGTTAAACGGGGTTGTAAGGCTGTTACACATTACCCTTGTGCTCTGACAAGAGGTTGGCACTTGGATACTAATCAGTATATACCGAAGTGTAACCTTCATCGAGTTACGTGAAACTTCGGTGAGTTTTCAAATAAAATATGCAAAAATTTTTGTACAATGCACATGGCAAATAATATATTATAACTTCAAAATAAAATATTAAATTCAAATTTGCAATAAAAAAGAAAAAGAACTAGCTGCAATTATCGTGATCACGATTAATTTAAACACATTTAACACGTTCACAGTTCGTAGCACCATGTGTTTATTGATAAATTTAATTTTTCAAAACATATATTCCAATTCATGGCAGGAAAATTGATTTGTTGCAATAGAGGATTGTTTCAGAACTAACATGAAGTTAAGGAAGACCAGGAATGAAGGACAGAATTTGTTTATGAAGCATGTGTATTACTTCTTTAAACGTGGTTAAACGTATGTTTATACTCTCTGATGTAGGGCAGGCGAAATGTATTACACGGCTCGTGTTTTTCTTGTTGGGTATACTGGGCTGTGAACGTGTCTCGTTAGCGACTTACCATAGAGACTTTTTATCCTTTTTTGTCATCGCATTTGTTGCTGAACAATAAAGCTTTAATCGAATCTAACCATTGATTCATTTATATTTTCAGCATTTAAGAGTTTTGAGATGTTTTGAAATTACGCTTTGCGTCACATGATGCGTAAGTGTGTTTGAAGCGTGAAAGTATACATGTCATGACAGACATATGGCAATTTCCATACACAAAATATCAATATGCTCGACAGAAATACCTTCCAATGTACAAGATGTTCAAATAAGAATGTTGTTGTCTTTAAGAATTCCAAACGAAAATGGAAATTAACGGAAGCGAAGAAACGGAAGTTCTTCTCGTTAATAAAATTTAATTAATTTTCTTGGCCTGTGGCCTTGAACAGTGGCCTTTTCGACCTAATGTAAAAGCAAGATTTTTAATTTAAAATCTGTAATATAGACAAATCGTTGCTGAGGGATAATATTAATCAAAAAATATTTGCTTTTTTACTCATACTTAAGAAACTTTGGAACGTTACAAAATTTTCCCTGAAACATCATGTACGCAGGAATAGCATATAGGGCATATTGTATCAAAATTTGTAGAAAAAAAAAACAGAATTCGGCGAAGGTTTGATAATTATGGTGTTCCCGCAAAGATTCGTATGTGTGTACATATATAAAATAGGATAGATTATTAATCAATTAAATTTGTGAAATTTGAACATTTATGATAGTTTTCATAAAAAGTGCGGACTAAAGACATACGGACAAGTGTTCTCCTGTGAATGTAAGAAATCACCTGTAAATAACAAAGTTCTTATATGAGAAAATGACTATTATATTATTATAGAATTCCAATGATACCATAAGACATTCTTCCGTTTTTAAAAATCATGCTATTTTAGTAAGCATGTGTAGTTATGTTCTTTACCGCGCGAAAATACATTTAGTATAATGATACTTATTTCTATTATAGTTTTTTGAAGATTATTTGTGACATATAAATCTCATATAGGTGTAAATAAATAGATTTCCGCTCATATAATATTTTATTTCATTTCTTGACCTCGTCATAATTACGTATTTGAAATAAGTTCCATAACTAAAGAGAACGAGCTCACATGTTTACTTAAAAAGAACACTTGTAAAACTTCTAATAAAAATAATAATAATATTATCCTGCTGCTAATACTATTATTATTATTATTACCATTACTATTACTATTATTACTATTATTATTATTATTATTATTATTATTATTATTATTATTATTATTATTATTACTATTATTACTATTACTATTATTGATCCTATCATTAGTTTCAATCAGAAATCGTAAACTTGATTTACAATTAGTAACATTTCGTTTTTGACGTGTGTCAATTGTAAGTTCACTGTTTGCCATTATTTATAAATGTGAAATCGGTGATTTAGATTTAATAGTATGGATACGATTTAGTGGTTGAATTATTCGCTACTTATTATTACAATTTTACGTTAGCTAATATTGATTATTTTATTTTTACTTAATAATATTATTGTATTCATTTACATCATTCTTATTGTTATTGTCATTTTCATCATATTTTGTAAGAATGTAATGAAGATCCGATTTTGTAATAAGAAATATAAAGGCGATACCGATATTGATTCCTTTGATAGACCTGGAGAAATCGATAAAAATCAGGAAAATTGTATAAAAATATATAAAATAAAATGTAAATATCAGTAATTTGAGTAGACGAAAGTGTGCCTGCGTTTAGATATAGATGGACCATTATTTCTTAAAATATTCTGGGTACAAGGAAAAGGTTTGCGTGACAAATTTCTAAGTAAACTTGCACGTATGACATTTAGAAGACTATTCACATTTAAGCATATATTTTATAGTTGAATTAGTTATCAAACATATTGTCAAATAATCCAAAAAAGTGCATAGTTTCACTTCAAAGGACGAAACTTAATCATTGTGTCTTCTAAAAATTACTAATATAAGTACGAAATTGTCTTTGTAAGAAATATGTATTACCTTATACTACGCGACTTTTATATAAACGTTTTCTTCGTACTTACAATATTCAGAGTGATAATGATCGTTTACATTTAAGTGCAAGCACACGTATATAGTATATATGTTATATATACTATTATGTTTATATAAATAGTTACAACTGCTAGTAGTTCACATAATACAGTGAAGTAAAGGTAACCATTTTTGAATATTAGTTATACATTTATTACAATTAAATTGTCGAAATGAAAATAATTCTCTTTGTATATATTATACATATATATACTACATATAGTGAGAAACTTCTTGTAAAAACATTAAAGAACGTGAAAAAGCATTTTATTTAACAATACATTGTGAATGTTTCAGTATAAGATAACAAATGATTTACTCAACAGTAAACATATTTAGGTTTTCTTGAAACTCTTTGAGATACAGCACACTAAGCTTATGCAGCGAACAGTCTTTGCAATGAGAAAGCAAGTACAGTAGAACATATGGCAAAGATGTAATATGAAGAATGAAATTATAAATGAAACGCTTATATATTATATTATGTATGAAAGGAAAACAAAATTCTATCTGAGATGAATAATTGTAATATTAATATTTGTGATACGAAAAATTTCTGAAAGAATAATTCTAGCATGTTATGTTACATTTTGACTCTGCGTACATAGAGCTTTCTTTACATCCTCATGTACAGTTTAATTTTGTAGAAACTTCTTTTAGTATTGTACTATATACATATATATTAGTCCATTCATGGAAAACATAAACTAAAAGACATACAAAAATTTTAGAGACTTTAGAATTCTCTTTGTACGCATAGTTCAATAATACTGTATTTAATCAATTTTGGAAGTGACGTGAAATAATGTTTCACGTCCTGTCTTGTATAGATATTGAAATCTTTTAGCTTGTACATTGCTAAAAAGGTAACTTAAAATATTGTAATAATGAAGCACAAAGAAACGTAAATATCACAATGCCTATAATTAATTTGTATAAACATAGGCCTGTAAAATAAAACTCGCATCGTGATATATAGTGAGAGAGAAAGATATCGTTAGGAATGATAATGGTTTAAAATCAACAGAAAACAATGTATCTTCCTCTCCCTTTCTGTTCAGCCTCTTAAACTTGTTCATAGGTGTACACATTTTTTGTGACCTGATTTAGTAACAACAATTGTTATAAAAGTATCGGATTTTCTCTATTTAAGAACATAAAAAAATGGTAAAAAAAGTCACAGAATGTATTTAAGATTGACACAATGATACAGCTAAGTATACATCTTTGTGTAATATAAATATAATGAATAATAAAATATGATGTCATAAGTCGGAGTAAAAGACAGTTTCGACATAGCCCTTTAAATTCTATATAATTGTACAAACTCTTAAAAGTTTTCACAAACTTGTTTAAATATAATCGCATTACTACAATTTCATAACAACTCAGATTTTTTTAATTAATAGTTACGAGATTATGTATAGAAAATATGCAAATTTCGATTGCGTGACAAACACTTTTATATGTATATATAGAGTACATTCTATACATATGTATAAATATATTTATTTTTCTCGACATCCATATTTTTGTCTTGTTAGAATGCGTAATTAAACAGACCTTTGTGAATACATTTATTTAAATATAATTCATGGAACAAAACTTATTTCTTTACAGTAAGTAACTTCTCGGTAGTATTGCACTATATTTTGCTGTATTTAAAAATAATTGAATTTATGTATTTACTTATACGTCAGAAACACAGAAATCTTTTTGTTCATTTGGACGTGTTTATTTGTTAATAATGTCAGCATCTGACAATTTATTAAAATCATATATCGCGCTCAACGCGCCATCTTGAAATTCAAAGAAAGGCGTACAATGTTGTGAGTCTTATTCCTAATATATCAATGGCTTTAATCTTTCCATTACCGGACGATGAATGTAGAATGGGGACTGGGGAATGGGAATGGGAAAGTCTTCCCACTTTCTACTAGATTTGGTTACTTCAGTTCAGTATGCTACCGACTGATGTTGTAGTAAGATGTGTTGCTAAGTGATCAAATGACAGTTGAGTTTTCATGAAGTTTTGTGACCTTTAAATCGACATAGGAATTATGTCGACTCAAAATGGGTAATTTATCAACTGTAGTGAAGTTTAGTGCAGTACTTTTCTCATGCTTTGTGGATTTTACTTGGGCAGAAGGCGAATTTAGAGGTAATAAAAATGATAAAGTACACAAGTACATGTGTTGCATGTTTACTGATATACATATTGTGACCTCTGTACATATGTCACTTACACGTGGTTAGTTTAAACTGCTTCCTCTTCGCGTTACTTATTGTGTTTAGCGAAGTTACGTTACTTCACACTTTTCGTAACATATAAATATAAATTAATGAAGATTTTTACAACAGTAGTATTTTTATAACTAGCGTTTTCCATTTTAAATAATTTTCAAATTTAAATTATCAGTACTACATTCAAAATATCATTGTGACACAATACTTAAAAGTACGTATTCTACAAGTTGCATTTTTTGCGACAATAAATATCATTGTTTGAATTATGAAAAACAGCTTTTTTTCGATATAAAGTTTTTCGTTCATGGTATCTGAATACACGGCTGTTACTGACAGTGGTGAGTTTACCATAAAGTTAATCAGTCAACAATGCTTGTGAGTTCGTAAGTGCATTGCACCAGAAATCCTCTTTTGATATGAGTTATGTGCCATTTGCAACGTCTTGTAGTTTGTTGATACATTTTTCATGATATTCTGTTTTATAATTTATTGCGTGATTTGAATACAGAACTATGTTGCTTTCTTTATTTATTTTCTTTTTTCCTCTGTCATCGTTCAGTTTGTTTATACTTTTAACTTTCTACGATATAATCATATTTCAGTAAATTATACGGAATCTTTGAAAAATTACGGATACAATATTGTGTCGTTGTTATCATTACTAACTATGTTACATGTTTTCACATAAGTGAAGTTCATTAATAAATGAAGTCGCGTCATTAAACTTAAATATGATTATGTACTATGAAATCACTTGCTTCATAATTACTTTATTCAATTAGAGTGTCAATAAAATTCTTTTAAATTACACGACTAATCGTGGTGAATTAGACGGAATTGGTGTTCGAACAAGTGAAAGGAGACACGAATTGTTGGTTTGCGAGTTACGCTAGGTTAGAGAACGCTGTTGCGCTTACAACTTACGACCCTGACCAGGACGGGCCATAACTGTGGTAGCAGCAATAGTTTGAACATTATAAGTTCAGAACTGACAACGAGAGGAATCTCTAGTTTGATGTTTGATAAATAATGCTCAACCTTCGAAACTTGACGTTCGAGCCGGACAAAATAGGCTTCTGTTCGTGACGGTTCAAACATTTTGTTCCCAACAATGTAAATTCGTTGTGTGTGTTCGAACACTTTGAATACCCATCACTATAACTGTACAACTATGTAATAAAGTATCGCAACGCAAGGGAAAGGTATACGAGTATATACTTGTACAATCGAAGTGTGCACATTTGTACATCACATTCTACAGGAAAATCGACATATATATTTATGATTTATAACTATAGTACCCTTTATACTAAGCAAATTTCTTTTATTTATTTCTAGCAAATTGTTGGAATAAGAATAAGCTATACTGTCTTTAAATGAGAATTACAAATTTATGCATTAATTGTACAATATAAGATTAATATATTTATTAGAAAAAAAAACATATCACCAATATTGTAGGTTTAAGAAAGCAATCCAACGTATTGTAATATAATAAAATTTAATGTACGCGTTAAGAAGAACAACTTAAGTCCACAAAATTTCAAAAATACGACTACACTCGTATACACATTCTCTTCTGCGATTTCTTTTTGTTTTCTATTTTGATGAATCTCTTTGTACTATTACTCATTTTGTATCAAATAAAATGATCGAAATTATATTGTATATTTCATTTTTCTGAGGTACAGAAGCAGCGAGCTACATATCGTTTAATACGTTTTGCTTAAGCTGTATTTAAATTGCTAGCTCGTTTCCATATGTTATTTAAATATTATTAATAATAGAAACGTACATTAAAGAAAATCATATTTACACTGCAAACAAGAAAACTAGAAATGATTGCAAATGAGAAGAACTAGTGTTAAATGCATGAAATAATAATATCTCCAAAGTGAAAGTTTGCGCGTAGAAGAAAACAAAATATGAAACGTGCACTACGAGAAAAAGAATCGCGGAATCCCTGTAAGTACGTACTATAAAAAGGAATTCTATCATCCAAAATACTCACGGAGAAATCGTATTCGAATGCTTCCTACTAAAATTATGTCATCATATGAAATGGATTCTTCTTAACCCCTTAATTACGGGAATTGTCCAGAGGCGTCAAGATACTTGCGTCGCGGTCGTGGCCGCCTTTATTTTAAAAACACGAATGACGATGAATCACATTTAAAGAAAAATCGAAACTTTTCTACCTCACGTTAAGAAATCTTTAAAACTATCGAGAATTAATGTCAATAAATTTTTCGGAGAATATTATGTTCCGACAATTTGACAATTTTGACAAGTTCATTGAGACATTATATTGACTACTAATGTCAATGAATTTTTCGGAGAATATTATGTTCCGACATTTTGACAATTTTGACAAGTTCATTGAGAAATTATATTGACTACATTTTATTAAACACAATGTATTCCAATTTAATATGTTACAGTGCTATTGCATTCTTGTCTTAAAAATGTTAATTGGGAAGTAAAGAATGGTCGAGGCAAATCGCGAATGATGCTCGTGCAAAAGTATAAAACGAATCTGAACTAACGAAATAGATATAATTTTTGAAAACGGAATTGAATAACTCGTTTCAAACGGAATTAAAGCGTTCTATGCAATATATATAAGTTAGACGATCAATTTTTACAAACCAATCCTTTTGACTGTGAGTTCTGAGTTCTGACTGCGAAATTACATAGATGTCCGGGGATTAGATGAGTGATTAGGCGAGGCTCTCCGATCGTTCATACACTATTCTTTAAAGGTGTTTCTCAGAGAAAGTCTTATTCGAGAGTTGCGCTATTAAAAAAGTTAATTTATTAAAAGTTCCGTGTAGCTACCGATTAGTCGCTTCATATGAACGGAAAAAGATGGGACCTTCAACTACAAATTATATCATTAATGAAACAAGGGTACTGATTGTATTGGTAGAAGCAGCCATATTAACCCTTCATTGGAAATAATTTTTTAATGACACAATTTTTAACGATTATATTAAATAACAGTTGTTACATTAAAAGCGACAAAAATTAATATATAGCGTAATAAAAATTACCGAGATAAAAATTGATAAATAATGTTGTGTATGGTAATGAGCTTTGTAATTGTAAAGAAAGTCTGTCGTAGGCGAGTTAATACTCGAAATAATGCTTACTTAGAATGAGAACAGGTTAATCTTTAATATTGTTTCAATTAAATCGTGTTAGTTATCATTTGATGACGCTAGCAATAATGATTCTACGTCTCTGATTTTGAATGTCGGATTGCTATCTAATAACAAGTTTGGTTCTGCAATATCGCTTTTACAAAATTATACTTATCGGGTAATATTGACCTGTTATACATAGAATGTTCGTTTAATTATGGCTAACATAAGTCTACCCTCTAAGTAATGCGGCTGATGTGCTAGCATGTCCAGTTGAATGTACTGAAAAGACGGACGGATCAATGCCACTCTAACGCAATATGTACATTCTTTATCCATCTACTGCTCTGGTCTGAGAATCGACTGGTTTGTGGGGGCTTTTGATTGCTGTAAACATGTGTATTTATTTTCTCCTCTTTTGAACTTGATAATTCCCATGTAGTCCTCTAATGTAGATACTATACATATTTTGAAATTCTTTTTAAAATATATCAGTAGTGCGCGTTAATCGCATGCGTAATGGCCGAGAACGTCCTGGATTAGTCATTTTGATGGCGTGGAGAATTTTTATTCGTATTCTTCTTGGATCAGAGAGAAACATTTTCAATCATTATAGCGGCTAATGTCTGAGTTCTATGGGCCATTTTGTTTCTTCTGTTAATTTCCATAAGTTTGTCGACTGAAATAGCTCTAGAACCTTGGCCACATGTCGTCTGGTTGTGTATTTCGGCTTTGATGGCCCTAATTTCAATATGTCCTTCATAAATCTTGATATTAGGCCTCTCTTGTCTATTTCCGTCTGCGACATAAGCGATACAGCCGATTACTATGCACAAGACACCATGAGATGCTCCTCGTGTGGAGTTTTCCGTCAGCCACGTGAGTAATATGGCTGTCGAAGGGAAGTGAAAATAAAGTCTATTCATCTTCCGGAATTATCACTAGCTCCGTAGAGTCGACCTGTATCGCTTTCTTGTATTTTCCGTCAAGGACGCTAGTAACAAGTCGATTGCTTCTATAGGCACCTCCTTTCTTAGGAATGCCTCCCTGATACTCTGGTCGCCATCAAATGTAACCAGCTCGATTGTGGGTGCATTCTCCTCCTGCATAGCGATAGTAGAAGGTTAACGTTCGGTTCAAAGATTATCGGGTCCCCTACTGCCATCTTTGGAAGTAAAAGGTACCATTCTTGGTTTGGCCAGTCTGACACCGCGATGATGCGTACAGACTTATCTTGCTTTATTTTGTCTAACGTTCTCGGTATGAGACGAAGGGTGGGGAGTAGAAATTTGATCGTACCAATTCGTTGTAAAACCGTCGATTTGCACCTACTTTAGATCTGGGTTCTACGATAAGAGAAAGTTTTGAGTTAGACCCACATGTGCATGTAGCAAATTGTCTCTCAGTTTGTAAAGAAAAATGGACAATTTGAGAAGAGAAGTTACGATTATTCGATCCTTACGTCGTCGTCGAAGTTACGATCCTCGCAGCTCGTTTTAATAGTTGTTGACAATAAATGGCGACTATAAAAACGAGCCGCTAGGCTCGAACAATCGTAAATTGTTTATTTTTGTTTACAAGCTGAGGGACAATTGGAGAGAATTTACTGCGTAGGCAAATAAGTTGACCTGCGATTTTCTTAATTTTTTGGTAATATTTTTAAACGTTCCCCGTCACTTAATTCCTCAATCATTTACCAAATATATTTTTCCGGCTTATCATAGATACAGTGGCCCACAAAAGTGTTCGTACACCTTTTAAAACGCAACAACTATTTTAAAACTGAGCTAAACGACTCGATTTTTTTTTTAGATGATAGAGAGACTAGACGACTAGACGATGACTGAAATGATTTTTTTTTTAAATTTTGCTATTACTTGGAGTGGCAAAAAAAAAGATAAAAAACTCTCGTTTTTCAACTTTTTTTATTTGAGCCTATAACGAAAATTTAAAAAATGTTTTTCGTAGAAATCTGTATATTATCTCCTGGTGATCCGTCGACAATGGACAATTGAACAATAAGAAAGATTAATTGATCATTTTTGCAAAGCAAATTACGATTGAAAACGACTGCCTGATTTTTCCACTATTACCAGTGCATATCTCGATGATATTGTCAGTTACTATTATGATATTCTAGTATTAAATTATGTCAACGATGTTGTGTATCATACTTACCAAAGAACTAATAATAGCGGAAACGAACATGTTTCCGCGATGTTGATATTACGATCTGATTTTGCAAAACATTCCAGATAAAAGTTTCCTAAAATATTTCCTGACCGTGCAAACAGGAAACACGGTTCACTGATACAACGGCACAGTTGCGAAGAGGAAGAAAAAATGACGCATCGTATTTATGATCGAAACTTTCCTCGTAGATATCCGTATGTAGGTAAGAACTAGGAAAGAATGAATTCTAACTGAGAACAGTAGTTGTAACTGGTTCGTTAAATCGTAGCGGTGGTAGGTTGCCCGATCTGAAATCAAAGTACACGTATAAAGTGCTTGGTCTCGAAAGCACCGTAGGTAAGTGGAATCTAGGATTTTTCGAGGCGTCTACGTACGTTGTATGTATCCACGTACGGCGCGACGCGCAACGGCCGACCCGCAATGTTGAGAACTGCTGGTATTAGAAAGGGAAGTGGGAACGGGGAACGGTAGTCTCTCTGTACCGAACGCTCCTATTTGATTTTCCAGGGTACCGTTTTCTTCTACGAATCTAGGCTCCCAGCTCGATTCTAGTACCAGTACTGCCAAGATTGTCCAGTGCCGAACAGACGGTATAACTCGTACGAAGCAGGTCTCGTACTTTTCCCCGTATCTTACTCGGAACTCGATCCCACACCTCGGCCTTTTTCTGTTTCGTTCGCGTGTACTTTAGTTCTGTGCGTCTCAGGTTTCGAATACCTATAGAGCTGTACCTGTACCTATAGCTGCACCTGTACCTATATTTGTACGTATACATGCACCTATATCTGTACCTACATCTGTGTACCCATACCTCTATCTACACCTGGACTTATACCTGTATCTTACACCTGAACCTATACGTGCATCTGTACCTGTATTATATTGATCAGATAAAAATGATAGAACAACATATCGAAAGATCAAGAAATAATAATTGTGGAGAAATATAGATTGGTGTATTGATAAAGCTTGTCGTCTATGTGAAAACAAACTATTTTACTGACAGCTGCTCGATTAAAAAAGTTCTTATAATGTATTATAGCTGTAGTATATTCTATTCGTTTCCATTTGTTGGGGGGGGGGGGGTCCAACTGTTCGTGTAAGATACTGACTACTAGAGACAATACGTTTAGACGCGACTATCGCACTGACATTCGTGAGATCAAAAGAAATTTTATTACACAAATATATATGTATATGTGTATATATATATATATATATATATATATATATATATATATATATAATATAAATATAACATAAATATAACATAAATATAATATAAATATAAGATAAATATAATATAAATATAACATAAATATAATATAAATATAATAAAAAACCGTAGATTGCAAGTGGTCAAATATATATATGTCCAATTGCAATCTACGGTTTTTTATTTATATATCTAAAATATGACTGTAGAAACGCCTAAACAGCAGCCGTGTAAGAAACGAATTGACAACGAAGCGGAAAATACTTCTTGAGTTGAAAATCGCTAGAGTTCTTTTGTCACTTACCTCGTGACACACATACATCCGCCGTGGTAAAGCTTGCTATGTCACGCGACAAGTGACAAACATCCGCAATGGTGAAAAGCGTAATGTCATACGAGAGGTGACATACGTTTGATAAGGGTTGGGTTTGAAATATAATTATTATCTTGAATTATAATTATATATTATCTATTAAAATAGATGTATCGAAATTTAAATGTTAAGGAATTTATCTAATTAATGCTTAGCGTTTATGAAAAATTTTGAATAATTTTCCTGTCCATTTATCATATTACGTGTACATACGAATATGTTGCGACATATGAATATTGTCCCCCCTCTCCTTGACATAACCTTGACATATGAATATTGTCCCCCCTCCCCCCCCCCCACACCGCCAAGCGAATTTTTCGATGGTTGCGTCCTAGCAGATGCGAATTACATGAACCTCGGTAAATGTGAATGATTTGAGGGAATTTGCACGACGATAGCTATGGGAGTCATTCAATTATAATATGCAGTCGCATGTGCAATATGCGATGAAATAATACGAAACATATCATACGGATGGGCCCTCCAGACTCTTGCGAAGCGAATATGTACTCACCCGATCGAATAAATTGCCGTCATCGCGTAGTCTTGTCGATTTGTCGCCGTGTCGTCGTGCTGTGTCAAAGAGGTCAATGACCGGGACCGCGACAGCTGATACAGGAGCGAAACGCCCCAAAACCATAAACGAGTCGCAATATCGCGCCTTCGTCGCACCGGTACAATCGCTTGGATCAGGTGCAGAAAGATCGTCCTCCTGCACTCGTGCTTCAGAATTTTTCTCTGCATCTTCGATACACGAGAACTAAAGTTTAGACAAAATTAAAATGTGCACTTTAAGCGAGAAACAGGTTATACGGCAGATGCGCGTATGTTGGTTACATGTGACAACGTGTGAATGTGCGAACCGAGAACGTGAGGCGAATTTACCGCGACACAAGGATAATAGTCGATTATATTTCTCATAATCCATGAATGACCAGCAGCTATTTCGACCCGAGTATAAGTATATTATATTATATTGTATTATATTATATTATATTATGTTATATTATATTATATTATATTACATTATATTATATTATATTATATTATATTATATTATATTATATTATATTATATTATATTATATTATATTATATTATATTATATTATATTATATTATATTATATTATATTATATTATATTATATTATATTATATTATATTATATTATATTATATTATATTATATTATATTATATTATATTATATTATATTATATTATATTATATTATATTATATTATATTATATTATATTATATTATATTATATTATATTATATTATATTATATTATATTATATTATATTATATTATATTATATTATATTATATTATATTATATTATACTTATTATACTTATACTAGTACAGTAATGTCTCTCTAATTGACGCTTAGCTTGAAAGGAAAAATGGACAACTTGGGAAAAGGAGGTACGATTGCCCGAGTCTTGCACCTCGTTTTTATAATTGTTGATAATCTGCCACTATAAAAACGAGCCGCAAGACTCGATCAATCGTATCTCCTCTTTCCAAATTGCCCACTTTTGTGTACAATCTGAGCGTCAATTAGGGAGACATTACTGTATATACTTATACCGAGTATAAGTATATTATATTATATTATATTTCTTGAAGTGATACATTCTTTGAATGTACCGGATGTAGACCTAGCCTATGAAGCCTTGCTTGTAATTGAAACGGAAGTGGTAATCGACAATTCTCAATCGTCAACGATCATCGTCAATAGTCATCGGTTCGATGTGCCAAACGTAGATTTTAGGCACATCTAACAACTGTTTCGATTTTAGATTCGTAGTAGTATTATGTACCATTTATATATATAGAATTCCAGGCCAACTTCGTTATATGGTAGCATATTTCTAACCGTGATTTATTTTGCTAATAGTTATCATAGCTATAGTTTCTCATCAACAAAATTTATAGAAAAGATCTCGCAGATTCCTTTAACCCTTTGCACTGGAAGCCATTTTAACCGTAAATCTAAATTAATTTTTCCGACTTATGGTATTTCCAGTTTATGTGACAAAGTGTATTTTGTACAATGAAATTGAGTCTTGTGACTCATACAACAGTTAGATTTTTAACAATTTTTTACATCTAAACTTTGATAATATAAAAATTATCTTGGAACGTGATGTAACAATCTCTCTCTTAGTGGTGCCTCAGAGTCGCAACTCGAGTACAAATGGTTAATATTACACGCACATTGTGCGTGCGTGTCTCTCTGTGATTTTGAGTAACAACGCGCAGGATTGCTAATTAAACATTTTAGTAAACATATTGAGCTACTATCCGACAATAAGTCTTGCACTCTGTACCGATGAGGATGATATTTAGTATCAATCACGTCGCGTGGCCTATTTAGAAAATGCAGCTATTTTCTATAGCGTCTAATTAACCGTATACGTGGCATAATCAAAAAGTTCGCGGATTCTTATTTATTTCTTAAATTGTTTACTTTAGTCGTCAAAACAGTAAACAGAAAATTCTCCCTAATTGACGCTCAGATTGTACACAAAAATGGACAATTTGACGTCTCACATAGTACTCGGTAGTAAATATGCGCATCTTCGAGTACTTCGAACAAGTTCATCGTACATCGATTTGCGTCGTTATTCAAAATGTCGATTTTTCGAGTTTCAACTCAAATTGAATTTTATTAACAAACGCTGACGATTTTGTGTCATCTAATGGTATGTAAACACGAATATTGACGAATATTGTTCCTGGAAAACAACACAACGTGTAAAAACAACGTTTTTTCTGCGATCCTGCTTGGATAACAGCATTTAGCAGAGCGACGATTTCTTATCGATATGAATATATATCTCCTAGTCAGTGCTAATGCCAGCGAATCGCAAATAGTATTACTACTTCTTCTTTAGCTGTAGCACGATGCGCGACTATCGTATTACTTTTGGATAGAAATTCGCGGATAAGTAGCGACATGTGAACCGGTGCGTGGAGCACCTGCCACGAGTAATATTTTCGCATTTCAGATCGTTACTTCCGGATTGTTTCACGCGACGGTATAATGCATACAGATAATACTTCTCATTAACCGTTGCGTCTGCTGATAAAAATTCATAGCGGAGTACGCCCTTGTAACCGGAGAAAACAGTATAAAACTACCTCCAGGAAAACAAGAAATTGCTGAACCAACGGAAGCATGCGTCTTGTTTATTTGCTTGCCAAGAATAAACGAGGAATCCGGGATAGCTGGAAATTGTAGAATGTACGTGTAACATACGAAACTTAAAAGTTCTGCGAGTTTTCTTTTTATATCTCGTACACTGGGTGAAGCATCTAAAACAGACCGCCCGAAATAACTTAATTACTATTGGCAATAGAAAAAAAATATAGTATCAGACGAAACTTGCTTGGTTCCGAGGGCGACATAATACCGTGTTATTAGTTTTTTCTTTTGCAGAGGACATAAGATCAGCAACGTTTCTTTAAATGAAATGATATATTTTTCAATATACAAGGTGTTCTAAAAATGTCTCGTAATCCGGAAATAGGGGGTTCCTGAGGTCATTTGATATAACTTTTTCCTTAGCGAAAATGCAATCCGTGGCTTCGTTTACGAGTTATTAACGAAAAACGCTGACCAATGAGAGGCGAGCTCGGCTGAAGCAAGGCGGTTGAGCCAACGAGCGCACGAAGCCCAGTTCCGCTCGTTCGCTCGGCCGCCAGCTGATCTCGCCTCTCATTGGCCAGTGTATTTCGTCGATAACTCGTAAACAAAGCCTCGGATTGCATTTTTGCTAAGGAAAAAGTTACTTCAAATGATCTCAGGAATCACCCCCTTCCGCAAGTTAACATAATTATGGGCAATTACATTTCAGCCATTAATAATGATTAAGGTTCTGCATTCTGCTCAACAATCACGATTGTTCGGTTTACAGACCATAGATCATATTTTGTATTTGTCACGTCTCATTTGGAATCTCAGTGAATTATCGCTAATTGACGATCAGATTGTACGCGAAAAAGGACAATTTGGGAAGAGGAGATACGATTATTCGAGCCTTTCGGCTCGTTTTTTCAGTTACCGATTGTCAACAATTATAAGATCGACTCGCAAGGTTGGAATAATCGTACCTCCTCTTCTCAAATTGTCCATTTTTCTGCACAACAGCGTAATTAGGGAGAATTTACTGTACATGCCATCTAATAGGACGATACACCGTCCTCTCTTGCAGCGTATATTCGTACCTACACATTTCGTGGTGGTGACAAGTAGCAATGATACCGGTTTTATCAAGATCGCGCACATTGCGATCAGAAAAATCGTATTTCGTGACATTGATGGAGCACTCGCAGCTCTAGTACGCGCCTGAAATCTCCCGCCCACTCGCGATCCAGTGATGAACCATTGCTCCCGTTGTACGATCCGTTAAAAGGGACGATTTCGAAAGAAAATTGAGTGCATCGCGTGGACGAATTGACGTCGGGATTCACGTGGGACGATCGAGTGCGTAATAAGCCTAATCGCGTTGCGGTTGCGACGTGATATCCACCAATGGTATCGCACTCTTGCGTAAATGGAAAATATGTGGCGTGAGACAAAAGTGATTCTGGTGGTTCAATTTCGACGAGTAATAAGTATCTGCTGGTGACGGTAGATGCATATACAGAGTGTCCCAAAAATACCTGTTGATCCGGAAATAGGGGGTTCCTGAGGTCATTTGAAGTAACTTTTTCCTTAGCGAAAATGTAATACGCGGCTTCGTTTACGAGTTATTATCGAAAAACCCTGACCAATGAGGGGCGAGCTCGGCTGGCGCGAGGCTGTCAAGCCAACGAGCGCACGAAGCCCAGTTCCGCTTATTGGCTCGGTCATCTCGCGGCAGCTGATCTCGCCTCCCATTGGTCACTGTTTTTCGTTGATAACTCGTAAACGAAGCCGCGGATTGCATTTTCGCTCAGGAGAAAGTTACTTCAAATAAGCTCAGGATCCCCCCATTGCCGAATTACGAGACATTATTGGGATATCCTGTATCAAATTTATCATCGTGAAATCAGTGAATGTCGAAAGACTCGACGTACCGAGAAGACGTAACCAATAAGGATAATCAGTAATCGAG
Organism: Megalopta genalis; assembly: GCF_051020955.1. Lineage (NCBI taxonomy): Eukaryota > Metazoa > Arthropoda > Insecta > Hymenoptera > Halictidae > Megalopta > Megalopta genalis. The sequence continues at coordinate 18,876,522 of NC_135020.1, read as the reverse complement.
GAACGAGCTTTACGTCACGATGATTTAAGCGGCTTCGTCAAGAAACGAATGGATGATGTGACCGGTATGATAGAATTATCGCTGACGCAACCGCGACAAAAGGGTGTCTGGTCAATACCCGCGCGACTAGAACATTGGAAAAGGTACGAAGTGCTATAAATACCATGAAGAACAAAAGCATTCATACGACAGCGACGAAAGGATTGCTCAGATGCGATAGAGACAGTGGTCGATGAAGTGATACACGATGATGTAACAGAAGAAATGGATAGATTGGATTTAGCGTCGCCGAGGGATGAGATCAGCCGACGTATTACTCAGAAGCGAACGGCTCGGAGGGAATGGTATTATCCTACGAAAAAAGTGACTTGCGATTAGAGGAGACGGGGACAAACTGATGCGGGTGACCCTTCGACAAGAGGTAACTGAAAGTTGCTACCAAAATACAAAGGGTCAACATTCCAGCTGTTCTACCAAAAGACCGCGGAATGGAAGATCTATTCAGGGTGTCCCAAAAATGTCTCGCAATCCAGAAATGGCGGGTTCCTCAGGTCATTTCAAGTAACTTTTTCCTTAGCGAAAATGTAATATACGGCTTCGTTTACGAGTTATTAACGAAAAACAATGACCAATAAGAAGCGAGCACGGCTTGCGCGAGGCGGCCAATGAGCGAACGAAGCCCAGTTCCGCTCATTGGCCGCCTCGCGCCAACCAAGCTAGTCTCTCATTGGTCACTGTTTTTCGTCAATAACTCGTAAACAAAGCCGTGGATTGCATTTGCGCCAAGGAGAAGGTTACTTCAAATTACCTCAGGAATCCCTCGTTTCCCGATTGCGAGTGACTTTAGAGACACCCTGTAAATAGGGTGAAGCAATGATGGACTGTCGATGTAGCGGAGAAGAAGAAACCGTGGAAACCCAAGGAAGACGATCACAATTTGTGATAACGAAAAGTCTTTTTATGTATAATTTTAGGTCTTTGTAGTAGGATTATGGTAGGCTGCCACGTGAATTTACACGTTCTCTTATACGCGCTTGATTGTGTTCACAGAAGCAAAGAAAGTCAAAAGCACAAGGAGCGCTTCTGATGGACAGACGACGACAAATGTGGGCAGCTACTTGACCGCCAGGCGTAATGTAACGAGACGAGCGCGACATTTCTTGGAGACATGCGAAAAAACAACGGTCCCCGCGCACCTGATGGGACGCAACGAGACGGTCAAGGACGACAGCCCAACTACCTGACGAGACGAGGGAGGCATCGGGTCACCCTCCCGCCGTCCTAACGGGAGCTGTACCCGCGACACCTGTTGAACGTGGATACGAAGGTATCCCAGGACCATTAACGAATGCAGCGAGCATTCTAGGTCAACACCTACTCGAACGGACATAACGGTGTCTCAGGTAGAGGGATGGTAAGTCTACATAAGGAATACAACACGTGTTCCTGTAGACAAAGGATGCGAAGGTATCCTAGGGCCATTGACGAATGCAACGTGCAATTCTGGGTCATTATCTACTCGAATGGACTCGAATGGAATTGATTTTTCAACTAGAGGGAGAGTTAGTCTACGGAACGAATATGGCGATATTCTGGATAAATAATGAAATGATTAGCTACAGTGACCCACAAAGGTGTTCGTACACCTTTTTAAAACACAATAACTTTGTTAAAATTGAACTAAACGACTTGAATTTTTTTTTAGATGGCAGAGAAACTAGTCTACTAGACAGCGGCTAAAAAGCATTTTCTTTTATTTTGCCATTACTTCGAATGAGAAGAAAGTATTAAAAACTCTCGTTTTTTAACTTTTTTATCTGAGACTATAACGAAAATTTAAAAAACGCCTTTCGTAGATCTGAAAATTTGATCGGAATCGGTTAATCCAGAATCGAGCTACAGGCGCTGAAGGATTGTAAAAACCAGATTTCTTACAGCTTTCGATCAAAATCGTGATAAAACTGCGATTTTTGCGATCTTTAATTTGTTGTAACTCGTAATAATGTGAACCGATTTCGATAAAATTTTCAACATACATATAAGTTATCGAGATCTACGAAAGGCATTTTTTAAATTTTCGTTATAGGCTCAGATGAAAGAGTTAAAAAACGAGAGATTTTTACTTTTTTGTCGTTATAATAGCAAAATAGTAATAGCAAAATTTGAAAACAAATCATTTCAGTGATCGTCTAGTAGACTAGTCCCTCTGTCATCTAAAGAAAAGTTCAAGTTGTCTAGTTCAGTTTTAAAATAGTTATTGCGTTTTAAATGGTGTGCGAACACTTTTGTGAGCCACTGTATTTAGCGATATGACAGTATCGCATTTTGATAAGATTTTGTAACGTTTGTAGATGTTTATTTAAAAATCTCATGACTAGGTAAACTGTGATAAAGATAAATATATATGTATATATTTTAAACGTTTCATATATGTGAAGTCTGAGGACAGATCTTATCGTCAGTGTGTTCAAATGTTGGAAAATTCGAACGCGAGGGAATGTCGGCAACGCGATACAAGTAATTTCTCCCTAATTCGCGCTCAGATTGTGCACAAAAATGGACAATTTGGGAAGAGGAGATACGATTGCATCTTATCTACCTTGCTTCTCGTTTTTATAGTTGTTGACAATAGATAACTATAAAAACGAGCCGCAAGGTTCGAATAATCGTATCTCCTCTTCCAAAATTGTCCATTTTTGTGCGCAATCTGAGCGCGAATTAAGGAAAAATTACTGTATTTTCCTCCCAAAAGGATTATGGACGCTTGAGGGACGCAATAATCAGAATGTAGACACGCTGGCGAAAAGGCGTTCTTGGTACTATAGGTTACCGTAATAGGTTCTGTTTCTGTTATCACCTTAGCGATAGCATCGTATTTTTTAAGAATAAAGCCAAACGTTTGTAACAAGAACGGTTCGTGATATTTGCACCTCTCTCTTTCACGTGTATTTCTCACTATAATTATACATGATAACGTTTAATTATACCTACGTTAATTATACCTCTATATGTATTATACATATTGTCAGTGGTTTAATAAAAATAACAATCATCGTATGCACTACAAGTCTACATCGATTGTAAAACATTGTCGAAGAAATGATCGTCGGTGAGTTAACTTGTATTAATTTTTTTTCTTGCATCTCATCTACGTCGTTAAAGTATTTTAGTTATTTAAAAGCGAAATGTATAACTAAAAGCAGTTTTTACCCTCCTGATTCGATGGACGTACACCATACATCAACACGATTCGGCGTGTGCAGCCGATGGACATAATTTCAATTTATATTCTGTTATGCGAACGCTATATTTGAGTATTTATCACTAAGTTTTAAGTTGCAAAGCATCACGTTTTAACTCATGTTTCTTTGGATTTTCTTCTAAGGTTTCTACATTGTCTTTAAATTATTTATTACACTGAATAATGAATCCACGCTTCATTATCGAATAATATTGAGAAGAAGTATCGCGGTTGCTTTAAATCATTTAATAGCAGTTTTGTGGCACCTACTCGCACACTTTTTCCGATCAAGTTAGATCGTTACAGAATACCAAGGATTAGCGATTAACCATTCTCGAACCTTTTATTTATAACAAGCGTTGGATGGGGTCATAAAACTCGCATCAAATTAAGTGGTTGTAAACGATAAGCGCAGGGTGGTAATAAACGTCAAGTGATAATAGTATCGTAATTAGTATTAGCAAAATGAATTAGTTCCATACAATTAATGATGATGCATGTCCGTCGCGAACAACAAGTGCACAGGATTCGTACGCGTAAATTTTTCTGCATTTGGTCACTTTCATGATAAACTACAAAAGAAGCGGGGAGTACTTCGTTCGTTAATTCTGGTTTCATTCTCTTTCTTGGAAATATCAGGTTATGTCAAGGATGAAATTTGTAGAAAATAAGGCAAAGTTGGTCGATAACTTACAAATATAAGGATTTATTTTATTCGTCAAAGTATGCTCCCATATTGTCCATACATTTTTGCCATTTGTGTATGTTTGCCATACATGTTTGCCAAGTGGTAGGTTGCTCAGGCCGGTGGTATAAAACTCTGGTGGACGAGAGTCAATGAATTCCTGGAAGGTCGGCTTTACAGCATTGTCGAAATTAAATTGTTTTCCTCTTAAAAAGTTGTCCAAATTGCGGAAGAAGTGGTAGTCAGCAGGGTCTAGGTCTGGCGAGTATGGAGGATGATGAAGAAGTTCCAACTCCAATTGCTGTAGTTTTGCCACAGTCATTTGTGCAGCGTGTGGTCTAGCGTTATCATGCAATAAAATAGGAGTCGATCGGTTGACCAATCTAGGCTGTTTTTCTTTAAGTTTTTGCATCATTTCGTCCAGTTGGTTGCAGTATATTTCTGCTGTGATCGATGAGCCAGGTTTCATGAAATCATAATGGATCACACCTGCGCTAGTCAGGTGTGATAACATTCGATCCTGGGCGACCGCGTAGCTCATTTGTGAGGTCAAAGTTACCTGTACGAAATATGATATTGACCAAATAAATGAATAAATAACCGATTTGATATTGACTGCTGCGTAATAACACTAGAGCCAAATTAATTATCAATGTTTCGCACGATCCGCGATACTGTAGATCCACGTAAGAACTCCTATTTCATAATAGTACAAATTTCCGACCGTTCTATTTTCAACAAAATTAATTTTTAAAAAAAGTTTTCAATATTTTTTAGAGCTTACAATGAGATTTCTTTGAACAGGCGAGATGTGTAACTTTTCAACAAAAAAAAGACAGAACTGTAAAATATTAAGCCAATGTCAAATCATAAGCTGTTAATTAAATTTGGCAATATTATTAACTACAAATTTCATCCTTGCCAATCTAATATAAACATGGTAAATAAAAATAGCTGCTTCAAAGACCTTCTCTTTAGCTATAACATTCGATTAATCAGAATATGTTGTTTCGTTAGAAAAAAAAACGACGTCTTGAAGCATCGAAATATACATATAAACTGTTGTGTATTACAATAACTATATCATATATTAATTATTATACTATTAAAAACAATAGAAATATGTCTGGCGATAATGTTAAGTGATTCACACAGCACCAGCACAGCGTTTCTATCGGCATCCGGTCTGACAGCTTCCGCCTCGGCTCCAGTAGCTCATCGTCAACGAAACATCTGCATCCTTCTTCTGTCCCCTTCTTCCTAATTCTCTTTTCCTTTTGCGCTCGACTATCTCGTTACCTGGTACATACTATGAGGGATTTTCATTCGCGAGGAACAATATCGAAATATAATATCCGTGCGATGTCACGATATTATTCTCGACGATGGTATCCTACCATTGAAGATATTAATAAGTGTATACATTTCGATATTCGAATTACTTGAAATCAAAATACAAGCAATGTGAAAAAGATGCGCATTACATTTGTGAAAAATACCGTTCCTATAGCGCGATATAATCCGTAAAGGGTCATGGAACTCAGTCGCTAAGTGCAAAAGTTTTATTCGTTTTTCGCATTTCTTTGGCAAGAGCAACACAGCAATTTTCCCTCTAATTCGCGCTCAGATTGCGCACAAAAATAGACAATTTGGGAAGAGGATTTTTATTTATTATTTATTTATTTATTATTATATTTTATATTTTATTTTATATTATTACTCTTATATTGTATTATTATCTTAGGTTTTATTACTTATTTATTTATTATTATCTTTATTATTTTTTATTTATTCGAGCCTTGCGTCTCGTTTCTACGGTTGTTGATAATCGGTAACTATAAAAACGTGCCGCAAAGCTCGAATAATCGTATCTCCTCTTCTCAAATTGTCTATTTCTGTGCGCAATCTGAGCGCGAATTAGGGAGAAATTACTGCACTATGCCCAAGACCTTAGAATGATCAACTAAACAAGCAAATACGTAAGTGAAACCCGAATTCATTAATTTCGAAGAAGTATAATCTTGCATGTCAATTGTAAGAAAAAAACTCGATGAAAGTTTTTAGTAACCTACATCTGCAAAGTGTGTGACCTGCGTTTACGGAGCGGTGTAACTGCATCAACTGGCATTTAATAACCGACCCTCTTATTAATTTGACACATATAGGTTAGTCGAAGCTCAGTGATCGCACTTTTGAATGCACATATTCGGATAATTACGAAATTTAGTAAACCTGAAGTGCACGGATGAAAATTTCGTAATTTGTTCTTCGATACTAGTTATGAGATTTGAAAGTTCAAGACGTGCATTCTCTTTTTCAAATTAAACAACCATTTTTATACGCATAAAAGTTAAAAGTCGAAATAAAAGAAACTATAACACAGTGCACCGCACTGTTGCAAAGTCTGATTATTACACATTGCTGCCTTGAACACACATTTTTTATTTCTTCTAGCAACAGTTCAATTTGCTACGGAACAGTACAATGAGTTTTGTTGCACGAAAATTGCAATTACGAGATCGGTTTTGGGGGTTTCAATACTCGGTTTAGAGTAGCCGCTAACATTAGAGTGTAGAAACTTTGCCATTACGAAAATAAAGTGTAGATCAAATAACGATATTACCGTTGCGTTTCTAAAGTGAACGGTTTCCCAGTAATGTGTAGGCACTCGAAAACATAAGTTCGGAACGGCGCGGTCTGGAGAAGTGTGATCAAATTATTATGCAGGGAACGTTGTTGGGTTAACGGTGCATTTCACGAAACTAGATGAGACGAAACCAGACGAGAGAAGACGGGCCCAGGCGAGGCGAGGCGTATCTCGCATACTCCTTGTATCGTACAATACACGGAATTGTCGACATTTTGATCATTACAATAAATTCTCCCTAATTGACGCACAGATTGTACACAAAAATGAAGGATTTCGGAAGAGGAGATGCGATTATTCGAGCCGCGCGACTCGTTTTTATAGTTGTTGACAATCGGTAACTATAAAAACGAGCCGCAAGGCTCGAATATTCACAAATTGTCCATTTTTGTGCACAATCTGAGCGTCAATTAAGGAGAATTGACTGTATATCGATAGGAAGTCGCCGCTATGCTAAATGCTCTTATCCAAAAAGAGCCACAAAGAAAACGTTGTTTCTACACGTTGTGTTGTTACTCCATTTATATTATATACCATATATTACCATATTACCATATATACCATATATATATTATACCATATACCATTAGATGACTCAAAATCGTCAACGTTTGTAAACAAAATTCAATTTGAATTGAAATCTGAGAAATCGACATTTTGAATAACGACGCAAATCGATGTGTGGTGAATAACCGACTTGTTCGAAGTACTCGAAGATGCGCATATATAATATCAAGTACTATATGAGACGCCAAATTGTCCATATTTGTGTACAATCTGAGCATCAATTAGGGAGAATTTACTGTACTTTTGGTATAAACATATTGCGAGTGATGAGACAATCTTGCCGTTGACATTCCTAAAAGAAAATAAAGCCGCATCTTGACAAAAATAATCGCGTGAGTATGTCATATCATGTATCTTAATTATGTCTCTGTACCATTTTTATGGGACAGCTTTCCATTATAATTTCTCCGTTGCGACAATTCTTTTTGAATGAGTTCTCCTTTTAGAATTTCTACAGAATCTGATATTCTACGTATACTATAAATAAATTACTTCTTATAAAAATGCAAAAGTATCGCGTTGAAGATACTTTCACCGTGTCATTTGAAAACTTCAACAACCGGCTGAAAACTTCAAGACAACGCAATTAAACAATTATGTATTACATTTATCATTTGAGACTGGACAGAACTTTCTAGCGGATCTCGCACGCGATGCCTCATGATCAGCTTTTACAAAAACTTGTGTTTTCATAAAACGAGTATTACGAAGCGAATTCACTTTCGGATTCGTGTTTCGGACGAGGAGTTCTACAAAGATCATCAAGTGGATACATTGGAAACCGTACAAAAAAATTTGATTTTATTGGACGGTGTCAGTTGGCCAGGTGTTAGTTACCGTACAACATATACATGTAGCGTATTTCAAGAATCAATTTCTATTACGCGAACCGTGTGCAAATCATGCAATGTGCCATGAATAATACAATCGAAAGTTGTGGTTTGTTGGTCAAGTTGATCGGGCCCTTTGGTATTCGTATCTCTGAATTAGGTGACCTTGACGGAGACCACACGTAGACAGGGTTTCCTTTCTTGGCTACTTGATACTTGATAATTCCTATTATTCTTAGTGGATCGGTGAACGCGAGACTATCATTTTGTTATTCTGCTGGTGCAAATTCGAAAGCATTTGAACGAAAGCGTGGCGATATGTTGAAATATGATTCAGATGACTATGTGCGATGAATGTACAGGGTGTTAAGAAAAGAAGTGTCTAAGACTTTTGAGGGCTTATAATACTGACTGAGAGAAGTAAACAATGTCCTATCAACATAGCGCGTAAAATCAACCCTGTGGAATGAACTTCTATTATTAGAATATTATGTATGTATTAGTTTTTATGAAACAGCAGTTTGCTCGTATATTAGTACATAACCTTGTGTTTACAATCATGGAGCAATATTTCAGTAATGTTCTGTACAATGGAGAAGTTGTATCCTGTCTCGAAAGCAAAATGATATAATTCTGAATTGGAACATTCTTAAATAATAAAAGTTGATTCTTCTATTTCACTGTCACTGTTTTTCGTTAATAACTCGTAAACGAAGCCGTGTGGATATATATATATATATATATATATATATATATATATATATATATATATATATATATATATATATTATTAATTACTTCAAATGATCACAAAAACTCGCCCCCATTTCCGGATTGCGAGACATTTTTGGGACGCCCTGTATAAGTTATCGAGATCTACGAAAGGCATTCTTTAAATTTTTGTTCAGGTAAAGGCTCAGGTAAAAAAGTTAAAGAAAAACGAGAACATTTTCATTTTTTTTTTGTATCGTTCCAAGTATATAGCAATATTTAAAAAAGGCATTTTACTCAATCATCTAAAAAAAAATACAAGTCGTTCGATTGAGTTTTAATAACGTTATTACGTTTTAGAAGGTGTACCGAACAAGCGTGTACGAACTGTATGTAGGTACATAGTTGACCGTACAAGGCCGTAACGAAAAGCAGCGTTATACATATTCTGCTGTTTGAAATTCCCATTGTCACACACGGTCACTAACGAGACTCCACTTGATGCGAAACGAGAACGGATTCCGCAATAAGGAAACGTTTAGGCGAGAACTCGGTTCCTACTTTAGCAGCGATGCAGATTGTCGTTCTAAATAGCCCAGATTGCTCGTGGGTATGTGAAAAGTTCTCACACCTGATTAGATGACAATTTCCTGCTGTACGATTCAACAACTGACGACGATTTGCTACAATAGCGTACAATTGCGAGTAGATTGGTATGTAGATATTTTTAGGCACCTACGTTTGCAAAATATGGAAAATATGACGGCTCTCTAAATCTGCGATTATGTTAGAATTTTCCCACTATTACTCCAATACAATTGTGTCGTAATTTTTCAGTTTCCGACACGAAGAGCAATATAAAAATGATTCGAGATTTCTTTTTATACTAACTCTTCGTTTGTTAGATTGCGAAATAAATAAAAGAAAGGAGACAAAAATGGTTAGATATGTTATTTGTAATCGAAACTTTTAGGTTAAAGTGCGTCTTTCGTCCTGTCGGTGCAATCGTTAAATGGTTATTAACTATACCTAGCGACACCATGAAGTATCCAACGAAATTTGTTTTTTTTTTTTTTATTAATCCTTTCATATACAATAACGTCTGGGAGACGACATCTCTTTCATGTGCCATTGTAGACTATGACGTCTCCGAGACGTTTAAAAACTATCTCCGACGGACACCGTGCAGTATACAGGATGTCCTAAAAGTCACTCGCAATCGTAACTTCTTCCTTAGTGGAAATGCAATCCGCAACTTTGTTTACGAGTTATTAAATAGAAAATTAAATAGTTTGTTGTAAACAATAATTTCAATTATGTTAAGAATTTTTCCTTGATTTTCTTTCTAACCTAAAAAGACATCTTTCCATTTTTACTTAATGATATAATGTCCACACATTCATATAAATATGTGTATTAAATACAAACACAGAAATACGCATTGCCTGCACACGCACACTTATTCTTTGAAAATAAATCGTAAGACAAGGGGTTACGAATAAAATTACTGATGTTAATCGCTGTGTGTGGGGTATATGTATACGTTCGGAGGCAACGTCGTCCGACCGGAATCGGATTTCTGATCTCACGATAGTCAACTGTTTTTGTGCCGCGACGAATAGAGGCATTACGGTCACAGAAAACGGTATCCAGCAAAAACAACTCTTTCCCGAAGCTCTGCAAAATATCTTCGGTTCTCGTTACAACCTACTCAACCACCTCTCCTGTCTACATTGTCTAATATTGGCAATACAAGTTATTCTACACGAACTCGCGTTGATCGGGACTAGTGAATTTTTCCAAGTGAAAGGTACGGTCTTGCAAGTAGTTCGCTCTAGACTTTCTAATACAGCTGCGCGGGATTGCATCCGAATCGCGTAATCATTTAAATTTCTTGCGTGGATTGATAATCGTTCGGAGCGTGTAAACCGTAAAGACACACGCACACCGCGCGCCACGACGTTCATTTCGTAGATGAGAATAAATATTGCCGTAAAACGTAAATATTCGCGTTCTACGAACTCGTAAACCTGAAATGTAAAAGGCGAACCAAGACTTTCTCTTATTGTCGACGTTTTGTCAGTCGTCGCCGTGTACGCGGACCTCCGTAGAATACTGGAAAGCGTGTTTCGTGCTACATATGCACATTCGACCACCAGCTTTGCAATTCCTCATTCACGCGGGCATAGATGAAACGTTAGTGACTGGGCAATAACTTTGGCAATAACTATGCGTTCAATTACAATGGGCCATAAAAGTGTTCGTACACCTTCTGAAACTTGATAAACTTTTTTAAAACTCAACCAAATGGATTGTATTTTTTTTAAGTGATAGAGGGACTAGTCTACTAGTATGTACTTCGAATGACAAAGAAAGATAAAAAACACTCGTCTTTTAACTTTTCTATCTGAGTCTAAAACAAAAATGTCAAAAATGCCTCTCGTAGATCTCGGTAACTTATATGCGTGCTGAAAATTTGAATCGAAATCGGTTAACACAGAGTCGAGCTACGGCCGTTGAAAGATTTAGAAAACTGTAAATTTCTTCCAGTTTTTGATCAAAATCGTGATAAAACTGCCATCTTTAATTTATTATAACTCGTAACAACGTCAACTGATCTCGATACAATTTTCAGCATGCATTTTTTAAATTTTTGTTACATACTCAGGTAAAAAAGTTAAAAAAACGAGAACTTTTCCTTCTTTTTTAGTCCCGCTATCATTTAAAACAAATTCAAGTCACTTAGCCCAGTTTTAAAAAAGTTATATATAACACTTTTGTGGGCCACTGTATATCGATAGGAAGCCGCCGCTCTGCTAAATTCTCTTATCCAAACACGGTCACAGAAAAAACGTTGTTTCTACACGTTGTTATGTTATTTCTCAGGAACACGTCAATATTTGTGTTTACGTACCATTGGATGACTTAAAATCGTCAGTGTTTGTTAACAAAATTCAATTTGAATTGAAACTCGATGTATGGTGAATAACCGACTTGTTCGGTTTGCGTATTTACAAGTATATATATATATATATATATATATATATATATATATATATATATATATATATATATATATATATATATATAGTACTATATATGTATATCGAGTACTATATGAGACGCCGATTTAATTGATCTGCTTTATTTTCGTGTTTTCATGAATAAAACAAATTTTTCTTCACATTTTCGTTTCGGTACATAATTTCGTACGTCCGTGCGTTGATTTTTCACACGTGGATCAATAAGCACTGCGATAAGAATAGGTACACAAGTATAAGCAAAATGAAACTTAAATATTGTCGTTAGATTCACGAAGTATCACGTTAAAATGTTCAGCCGAAATAGATCGACTTGTTTATCTCGTGCCAATTGTTATCAGCAGACACTTTGGAAAAGGGAAATATTCAATACTTTTACAGACATAATAGTTCAGTATCTCCTATTCTCGACCTGTTAGTCTATCGTAAATTCCATGCTTAGAAAGAATTCTACTTAAGGGAAGTTGCAAAGCATCGCGTTAACTCATTTTTCTTCGGGTTTTCTTCTAAGGTTTCTACATTGTCTTTAAATTATTTATTACACTAAATAATGAATATCCGTTTCATTATCAAATAATATTGAGAAGAAGTATGTATTGCGGTTGCTTCAAATCATTTAATAGCAGTTTTGTGGTACCAACTTACACAATTCTTCCGATCAAGTTAGATCGTCGAATACCAAGGATTAGCGATTAACCATTCTCGAACCTTTTATTTATAACAAGCATTGGATGGAGTCATAAAACTCGCATCAAATTAAGTGGTTGTAAACGATAAGCGCATGGTGGTAATAAACGTCAAGTGATAATAGTATCGTAATTAGTATTAGCAAAATGAATTAGTTCCATACATTAAAAAAAAAAAATTCTACTTAAGGGAAGCTTGAATTCAATTAATCGTTTAATTCTACTATACTGGGAATTCCATCTAAGTCTCCAATAAGCTGAAATGGATAATTCTTCTAAACAGGGCGTCTCTTGTGCTTTCAAAAATTTTGTCCGTGCAGTAGTAGACCGACGAAAAGAAAACTGTTGCTCTGCACCTTTCACGTAAGTCATCGAGTAGTTTTCTTCCGTGTACACGTGTCTCTTTAGTACACGTTCGAAATCGTAGGCTCTAAAACCCTTTTAAGGACTGGTAATCGTGGTACAGTAATGTCTCCGTTACTGACGCTCAGATTGTCCACCAAAATGAGAGATATGATTATTCGAGCATTGCGGGTCGTTTTTATAATTGTGGACAATTTATAACTATAAAAATAAAACGCAAGGCTCGAATAATCGTATCTCCTCTTCCCAAATTGTCCATTTTTGTGGTCAATCTGTGCGTCAATTAGAGAGACATTGCTGTACTTCCAAAATTAATATAAAATTAAAATTAATAAATCATTTTCTACTTTATTAGAACCATTGCTTGCAACTTCATGAATAAACATGTTCAGGATGCTGGTAGGTGATGCTGAGAAAATTCTCCGAGTACAAAAGATTAAACATAGTAGTACGTACAGTGGTGCAGGAAGTGGAGCAATGATCCACAAGTCGAAGACTCGCTCTATAGAGCTATAGCCTGGTGTAATTATTAAAAAATGCCTCCTACGTGTTAAGGTTATTCAGCGCATGTTAAATGTTTCACTTCAACCAATGTTCAATTATGTTTCCGTACTCGTAATGTACAAATATTAAGCTTGTGTATGTAGTATACACCTATACATACTTCAATACTTTACGAGATAATTGACTGCACCACTTAAGCGCGAACACCCCGCGTATGAGCGTACGAGTACAAGTACCAGTTCGAAGAAATGCTCTTTGATTTTGTCTATCAATTTACTATCTGCAAAAACCGAGTGCAAATTTCGATACTAGAACAGTATTGACTCTTGTTAGTTAGTCAACTGACTGTTGTTAGCGAGAATAGAAGAACGTGGAATACCGATCCGCAATAAAAATGTAAATATCTGTCTATTACATACACGTCCGTGTCGAGAAGATTTCGTAATAACTTTCGAATAGTTCGAAGTTGCATCTTTATGTAAGACTAGTGCAACAATCTCGAGGAAGTTAAAAAACAGTTTTCAACGCTTATCTATCGATTGAAGAAAAAAAACCAACACGTGATTCTTATAAGTAGATTTCAATTAAGCTGAACACGGATACGCGGACAAACCGATTTTCTGCATCATAAACAAAACATCTCTCTAATCCCGTCGTCGGTAAAAATGCGCGCGATACTTTGCGAGCGATAGAAAAAACTTGTTATCGTTTCCCGTGATCCATCTAACGAACATTCTGTTACCACATTCTGTTGCCTAAAGTTTAGACTGTATGCAATAACGAATTTAGACCGTGATACTTTACCGCGTGCAGTTACTTGTTAAATGGATTACGGTAACGAGGTTCGGAAGCAGATGCAGTTTTACGGAGACAGCTTGTATTTCTTCTTATCTGCATAAATGCAAGCTATTCCTATACATAACTGTTAGTATACATATCTCCCTCATGCGCGACGAATAATTGGTTTATCGGATTAAATCATTGTTTTGTTCAAGTTTTGTTCCCGTGGACAATTTTTATGAAAGATTCGTTTGTATTCTACATAAAGGTAGTGTAACTTAACTTTTTTTCATATGCTTTTGATGATATGATGATTTCTGAGGATGTATTTCTAATGATTTCAGCGAATAAAATTACTCAGTTTACAGGATAATTTATCGTTTTATTAAAAAAAGAGATTAGAATAGATTTATAACAATTTCGAGCGAATTAATTGTTGTGAAGATTGCCCTAAACTATCTCAAGAATAATTTTAGTTACTGAAAAAGTTGAGATATTATTTCAAGGTATGTACGGAAGAAACCGTAAATAATACAAATCTACGAACTCTTCTCTTACGTCGATTATGACTACGTTTGTAGTTACGATTACGTTGCGACATGTGTGTTATAACTTATACATATGGATATGTACAATATATGTAGTATACTATGGCTACATGCTACAAGCATCTGCTACCCATCCGGCTCTATTTACCAATTGCCCTCGTTAATTTCACAACCTTTTGTTCCTTCGTGCTAATTGGACGGTTTAATAGTAGATTTCAAAGAAATTAAAATATCCCGAAACGGAGCCAAGTTGTTAAATGAAAAGAATTGGCGCTAATATAATGGGATGTGACAGTATCACACTTTCGAGAAACACGAAGTTTTTATTGAAATAAGACGATGTTATATTATACGATTAAGCTCGCCTTTAATGCTTTATACAAATTGTATAAACTAATTATGCCACTGGATAAAATTATCAAACTTCTACTTTAAAGAAAACAAAAATAGCTATGTGCATCATAATGTTTTCATGTATCTATACGTAGTTGACGAATGTTTAACCATGCAAAGATTACCGAAAGCTCGTTAATTTATTTATTAAAGCTCGTTAATTTTATAGGCTGCTTAATGATTGCATTATATCTTCTTTGGAATATAAAATTCCTCCTACTGGTATTGAAAATAATTACCGATAGATAATGAATGAATTTAGTTACGTCCTATTTTCATTAGAAATATAAAATGAATACTGAAACTCATTAGGTTACCACATTTCTAGCGAGATCATCGCTCGCCTTGATCTATTTATTTACCATATCGAATGAAACATAAACGATTTAATCGAATTAGTACCGGAAAGAAAACGATGTGATATAATCAACGGCCAGAACAGAAGATTCTTAATAACTGATTTCTGTAATTATGCATGCATATGTACATAGAAGTTATAGGGTGCGATTCACCGATTTCAGTGTCCTTACACAACTATATAATAATTTATAACTAATATTGTTTCATTTAAATGTATTGCATGAAGCATATACTGTACAATACAATCGTTATCGTAATTTATGTATATTTTTCCATGTTCTTCGATACATCGACAGCATAGCATACAAAATTACAATTATGCATAATTCATATCTGATATTTAAAAGATATTCTCGCAACAATTGAATATACATAATTTTAATACTCAGCGTGTACTTAAAAATAATTTATACATGCTGTAATTAGCCAAAATATCAAATAGTATTATAACTTTACATAATATGACACTGAAGTTTCTATTAAATTTATAAACTTCAAAGTATACTTACACGATCACTACTGAAATATATACATTTTTGTTAAAGCAATTTTGTTCTTTAAACGATTAATAAATTGAAACTATTATAATGGCAACATATGTAGTTTTTTTTATTACCGTTTTAAAATATTTCTTGTAAATCTCAAATAGAAGAGGAATGGTGCGTATGCGATCATGTTCGTTCGTTGGAGAGCTGTAATAGTAGTTAAGTTCACAGAAAAATCATTACAAGGAGAAATGAAGGAAAATATATTTATACATAGTTATTCAGTTTCTTTTCTAATTCTTTTATAGACGTATAAAATAACATTATATACTATATTTTCATACTATTTTTTATAGCCACACAATGCATCGAAGGACTAGGAGGATGTAAGAGATGCAGAGATAAGATATGTGCCAGATGCGCTGTTCTTCTACATCAGGGAAATTGTGTTGATACTTGCCCACCAGGTCACATTGCAGAATGGTCAACTAGAGATGAATACATGGGAAGAATTTGTAAAGAAACTGGATATATGTTTGGATTCACTGGTAGTCAGGTAGCCATCTTGGTAGGAGTTGTTTCTGGAGCAACTATTTGTATCCTTATTATATTATGTGGAGCTATAATTGTGCATCGTAAAAAAAGGAAAACTGCTAAATTTATACAACAGTTTGAGGATAGGTACATTTTAGTACACTATAATCGTAAACTGTAAGAAAATAATACTAATTATAATGAATATGTATTTTAACTTGTGTTTTAGTGCAGAGAGAAGAGAATTTTTGAAACATCTAACATTGCTTAGAGGAGAAGGCAATACATTTCTTTCAATGCTCAATGACACTAGAAGACAAGTTAGGGAATTATATTATTCTGGAAATAATGGAGATGGTGCTGTTGGAATTCAAGCTTATAGGTATAATTTAATTGGTTTTAATTCTTAAATTCTTTGAATATAATAAAGAATTGTTTAATGTACTTGTAATGTATAGACCAGTCTTACGTGACTTGGCAAGGATACTAGTCCTTGTTAATAGAAGAGATGAAGAAATACCCATTCCCCCAGATGACTGGCAAAGATTATTCTCCTGGGCAGAAAGACTTTTAAGGCGCTATAAAAGACATAGTTCACCAGAGGTGAGTTAAATATTTTCTTAAATATTGAGTTTAGAAGAATTAATTTAAAAACATTTGTTTTAAATTTTTCTTCTCTTTCATGCAAGTCTTTAAAACATTTTGGTGAGTGATATGTATTAAAAATATTACTTTGATAATCATTATTATATATATATATATATATATATATATATATATATATGTAAAAATTATAATCAATATATAATTATAAGTCAAATATTGTATACAAATTTAAAGGAAAATGTTATATAATGAATATTATTTTATATTTTAAGGTGGCTCAACTTGTGACTTTCTTGCAACAACCAGCAGCATCTGTACAAACGAACATGCCACAGCAAGTAACAATCTCAAAGACACATCGCCCATACGAGCTAAGAACTGCTCCGACTAATCTGACTACATTCCAAGCAAATATACCACTTGCAACATTTCAAGCAAGTGACAAATCAAGTATAAGTCCTGCAAGTTCCAGTCTTGGATATGTTAAGGACAGTCCTTTAAGTTCCAGTCTTGGACAGAACAGTTCTGGTGCATATCATGAAAAACTTAGTCCAAATGGATCTAGCATAGGACAGACAACCCCACTAGTATATGACAACCAAAAGCAAATAAAGTCTTCAAACACACATTTTCAAGAACTTGCCATTTCAACTTTTAACCATACTTTCTCTAATGATGCAACATTAACTGAATCCACTTGTGGAATAGGTCGGTGTGAAACAAATGGACTTGATCACGAATTAAATCCACAGTGGGAATTTCAAAGTTCTACAGAGGCTGCTAACTACACCATTCTATCTGATTGGTCACCTACTCGTGAATATTTAATTGATGATTTCACTATTCTTGGTTTTCGACCTCAAGATGAAATTACTACGGAATTGTAACTAACATGTTATTAAGTTAACTATTGTAAAAAATGTGTACATGATTAGAAAAATAATTTATGCAGTCAAGATTATTATGGTAATGAAATGTTCAAATATGCAAAATATTGATGGCCTTGAAAGCTTGAAAAAAGTTAACTTGAGAAAAAGTTTTTATGCCAGATACAACTATAAGTAACACTCATATTTCCACTTGCTATCTTAAGTGATTTACTCTCTATAATATTTCAGTTTTAAATGATCAGTGCACATAAGGGTATTTTAAAATTACGAAACAAACTAAAAAAAGTTACAATTTCTTTATATTAAAGCAAATTGAAATTTAAATGTTCGTTCTTAATATACAAGTAATGAAAAAAACAGTATATAATTGCAAGCCACTATACAATATACAAAGTACTTATAGAATTATGTATGACTGCTTTTCTTCAAACTTTAGGTATTATTAATCGAAGGATTGACATTGATTCCAAATTTTGTCAACAGATCAAGTTTAGAGAACGACTAAATAGATGGTTTAATTACAACTAGAATTAAAATTACGACTAGTAATTTTTTTATGAATTTTAACACAAGTTGTAAGATATCATCTACTATTAATCCAAATATGTACATACTTTAACACTTTTGCCATAGAATTTTCATATTTAAAAAAAAAAAGTGTACACAGAATCAATGTCATACTCGTGGAATTACGTAGAAACAAGGTTTGAAGACTATCAGTTTCGAATAATTGTATAAATATTTTGTATATAATCCTCTAGAAACATGTGCAGATGATCAGTCACAAATATCTCCAATAATAAATACTGCCAATGAAAAAAAGAACGTAATTTATTTTAAAATTTTGATTAAAATGAAAGGAATCACATTCATTCAAAGAATGCACAAATGAATTAAGTAATAATATACATAAATTATATGTAAGAGTTATAACACAATGAAACCAAATTTATCTTTGCTCATTCATAATTGTTAATCATTCTACTCTAATTATTGCAATATTACAATTCTTTTAACCATTGATTCATTCTTGAGTGCAGCCAGCATTGAAGTGTAAGATTTTGAAAAAAAGTGAAAAGAGAGACTATGTAAAAAATGAGCACTTTACTGGCCTATTGTAAATGTTATATTTATGTAATCAAAATGTAATGTATATATTGTAATTCTTAATTAGTTTTTTGACATTTGTCACTACCAAGCTGGCACTAATTGATTATATTAAAACTTGACATTGAATAAATGTAAATTAACCATACAATACGTTGCAATTAAAACAAGGAAAACTGTTTTGAGGAGTTTGATAACTTACTATATTAAGTATAATTTTATTTTTATTCACACTTAACACATATGATTTAGTATCATGTCTGTGAATCTTTATTTGCATATATTTCTTTATGTAAGTAATGCATATATTATGCTGTTGATGAAAACACAAGATATATAATATGAGATATTTAATCACAGAAATTGTTTTCTATTCTTTGTGGAAGATTTTTGTGACCTTTATTTTTTCAAGAAGGTGTAGTATTATAATAAGAATCGATTTTTATAAGAATATTTTAGTTCATTTTATTTAATACAAGAATAATACTTAAATTACACCTTTAATATAAATGATCTTTCAATTTGTAATACAAGTAATTTGAAAAAATTTAAGTGACCTTAAAATCTTGAAAAGATGTACATCTACTATTAATTAACTGTACATTTTTGTGTGACCAGTAGATTTAACAATTTCGAGTTGTAATATTTTATGTTGTGCTCTAAAAATATTGGCAATTTGTAAACGAAGACTTGAGATTTTTTATGTGTATGTGCAATTAATTAAAAAAAATTAAACTAAACTAATATATAATATTAACACAATGAAGTAAAATGGATATCATATTTTAATATTATTATATGATTTTATTTTAATATCGAAACCCTTTATGTGACAAAAGATAACTAAAATACAAGTGCTCATTTGCAGATTTGTTTCTTCTTTTACGTTGGTAAAAACTCATTATTATAGAATACTACTGGAAATTGTGACATATAGCAACAAAGCATACTTATAAGAATTTTATTATACAGGATGCAAGTGAAAAAATCAAATATGTATAATATACATCTATATTTGAAAAATGAACACTATTTAGGAGGTATATATTTAAAATCATCTAAAATATTGTTAAATAATAATGTTACTAATGAAACTGTTACAATTTTTACTGTAAGACTTCAAAATATAAATTTTGTAAATTTTCTTCACTTAACTGACTTAACATTTGGACATTAACTCACTTAACATTTTGGTCAGATAGTTTTGGCACAACGTTCAGTAATATATGCTTTGAATATATGTGTGATTTTATATGTGTATACATTTAATTATAATTTTAATTTATAGTGACACCAAATAATTATAAATGATTTATAGAACATGATCGATTTTATTTCTATTTTATATATATTTAATAATTACTGTTACATAAATTCCTGTACTAGTCAATATCTTCTTTTATTTAAAGATGTAATTTATAAAATCATATTTTCATGTTAATGTACAAAAACTTGTTCATGTTAATTTAAAATTTCTACTAGATATTGTAAGCTATGCATATTTTGTATAGAGAGAGAGAGAGAGATATTTCCTTATACAAGAATTGCGTTAATTAAAATATTTTGATGTATACCATATTTATTATGTATGCACAATTTATTGAAAATTCTAATTCGATATTTCAGAAACCTTCCATTATCGTTAACAAGTTCATAAGGTAATTTTAAAACTCGTTAACATTATTTCATATTCATATACCAAGATATTGTTGCCAAAAGGAAATATCTCAAAATATTTTCTATGTAATATTCATGTATACATACTTTTTGTGTTAACATATACGATGATTTTTATGAAATAGTATAATTATGGTTAGAACTTGCAAATATCTAAAAAAACTGTTCATATAAGAAAATCCGCTTCTAAAACAATAATAATACGGTTTGAGTTACCTTTCTTAGATATTTTTAGAACGGATTCTATCCTTACTTGAAACGGTATTATACATCAAATTCAATTAGATGTTTTATTTAAATAATTAAAGAATGTATCTACAAAATTTGACACGTTTTTCTTTCAATGTATGAAGCATAAATTTATCCAAACAAAAAAGCACATTACTCTTAAGTTATTAAGTTATAATGTTTCCAAAGTAAATTATATTCAACATGCAGCATTTCCAAATGTTTTCCTTTTCTTGTAACACTATTATCTATATTTAAGAGTTAATATAGGTTCTACTGAAAGAACCTGAAGGAAACATGTAAATATTTTTAATATATAGATACCGAATATAATTTCAGTTTTAAACTGGACATTTTTAAACTTATATGTTAGATTAATTTATAAGATCATCGTAGGGATAAAGCCAAAATCGTTGGTTATATGTACAAATTTATGTAAATATTTTCATTTTAGTAAAAAACGTAAGTGTTAAATATAATATATGTCTACATAAAATAAAGAGTTATTAATTTCTTTAAATATATGACCTTTTTCCTTCTCAATACAGATTTTAAAAATGCTGCATCATTAACATATTTTTGTTATTAAAAATGCGATTATATTTTAATTTATAGTGTGCAATAAAATCGTTTTAGAATTTGAAATCCGTTGTATCTAGAGTTTTTAAGTATATACATGTCAGTAAGTCTTAAAAGTAAAATAGTAAATTTATTTAAAAATTAATTAAAAATCTCTACTTCATACTTTAATCAGTTATTGTTACATAAAATGCTAATATTCGAAATAATTATATCAAATTTTTATACATTGTGACATTGAAAACATTTTATTAGACGATTATTCGTTATTCATGCATGCACTAGTTAACATTGATAATCTGATGCGTAGACTATATTCCCTGGTATTTAGAAGTTTGACTATTTATATGAACATCGTCTGCATTCAATACCTGTTCTTTTCGTACAAGAAAATGTGAGTATCAATATATTTTATAAATTGGCGGGTTTTTATACAGGAAGCTACGAAATAGCGCACGCAGCCGGATGTTGCGCGCGCATACCGAATGAGCTAACAAAGGACACTTGACGTATTGTATTTTGACGTATTACAAAATAGACGGTTTATTTATGGAATATTTTGTCAAATCTTTGTATTTCGTTGTGGCACGTCTGTTTACCGAGTGATTACTTTATTGGATTTTATGAAAATTTGATTTACTAAATGATTGTATCAATGCGTAAGTTCGTACGGGTTGGGTGAGGGACGCCATGACAGTCGTGTCGTATTTTCTGTTAACAGCGAGGACGTAGAGCCTTGTCAGTGTTTTCGTGAAATTGTTGCGCAGTTTAGCGTCTACCTGGATCAAAACTGGCACTCCCATTTCCTAAGTTTCGCGGACTTTGGTTTGAATATATTCTGAAGGTGGAGGGCGAGGGCGCGTGGCCATTATCAGGGATTTGCTTGTGGGTACCCGTGACGAGGTGAGACGTCGAGAGGCGGCGAAAGGCGTCCCCCCCTGCATCGGGACGCGTGTCTCCCTGTGTACAAGACGGCCTAGGGCCGACGGAGCGAGATGCCAGAACCGCCGACGGCACCGTACACCACGTGAGTCTATTTTCCGAGTTCTTTCGATTATCATTTCTGCACTCTTGAAACATTTCTTCGAATCTCCTTGCTTCGAATCCCAAGGAACCTCCATTTTGTGGCCTCTTGTTCTCATTCTACGAGTCACGATAATTGACGCGTCATATGCCTAAGAGACACCAGAAGATGGTGCCCGTGAATCCTCTCGAGAGTGCGGGGGGATTTACGGCATCTCTCCTAGCAAATGTGAGAATATAGCTGCGTACTTCCACGAGTTACTGGTACGCCAACAATTTTCTGTTTCGCTCTCTATGTTTCTCGCTTTCAAAAGATTCTATAGGATGACTCACCTTTTCCCGCTCACTTGGCAAAAAAAAAACTCTTAAATAATTTCGAGGTTAAAGTAACTTTGATTTTTTTCTTTCCGTAACATGCTGATCTTTTCTTTCCCGATATTAACCTATTATATGAACAT
Source organism: Megalopta genalis (assembly GCF_051020955.1). NCBI lineage: Eukaryota > Metazoa > Arthropoda > Insecta > Hymenoptera > Halictidae > Megalopta > Megalopta genalis. Next base: position 18,853,579 of record NC_135020.1, on the reverse strand, counting down.
TATGTAATAATAAGTTTACACCCGAAAAATTCTTTGAAATTCATTGTACTCAAACAATTGTTTCCTCTTTAATTCTAAATTACATGATTTCGAGGTTAAATAGGAAGATTTATATTACTAGCCAGTTCTGATGGTGCAAAGGGCAATAACTGTTCTATAATTATATATGATATTTTCTTCCGTTTACTAAATATATCGAACTTAATGGTATTGAACATTTTATGAGAAATACAAAACTGTATTTGTAATTATTTTCGATATTATAATTTGCTTAAATGTTCTAATTGCCATTAGTTAATAATATTCAATTTTAATTGTTTTATAGGATGGGAAATAAACTATATCAGAGACGTTTAGTTAACATACTACAGTGAACCAAGATGAATAGTGAGCAGCATGCATTGCCAGCGACTACGCAGGCACAACAAGAGGTAAGAATATTTTCAATTGAAACAGGCTATTTACCAAACTACAAATGCGCAATTGATATATGATATTGACACTAAATTTTGAAAACATTGAAGGAAACATAAAGATTACTGTCAATTAAAACATATTTGATTATTTACATAAAATTCTATCCTTTCTAAAATCAATATCTATAAAATTTCTAAAAATATTAAGCACATAATATTTTACATTTAATAGTTTTTGTGAAACTGTATTTTGTTATTTATGCCTATTTTTCATGCATTATTGTAGTATGGTTACATACTCACTTTAGTAATATGAAACAAAATTATCTGTAGTGAAAACTTGTGCACATATTACAGCATTTTTAACGTAACTTTCACTGCTTGTAGCACCTGTTAATAAAGTAGTTTATGCTTGAATGTTTTATATTTATTTGCTTGCCTTATTAGTAATGTAAATTCTAGAAATAAATAGTTCTATATATTGAGCATAATAAATTTTCAAAAGTAGCATAACATTTTTTTCTTTAATGTTTATTATAAAATTTTGAAGAGCCTAAGTGATATAATAGTTTAATGTTATGACCCACTGTTAATAGCATTGAGTATTGTATTAGATATATAAATAACTGTATTATTTATTTTCCTTGATAGGCAAATCTTCTATGTAATAAAAAATAACAACGTTAATAGAAATTTAAACCTAATTTGTAACTCTTATGCTTTTGAAAATATAGAAATGAATCTAGCGCATTTGTTGATTGAAAGTGGGCCTGGTGCATGCTATTGCATGCTTTATCAATGTTGTATAAATGTTTGAATGTATATCGGTAGGATGTAAATGCGGGTCAAAGTGGTCGTCCTTCATATCCAGGTGGTTTGGCTACAGCAACTAGTCTTGGCAATGTTGGGAGTACCCCACATTCATCCGCAGACCTGCGTGTAGGTACAGCAGTAGCGTTAGCCTCCTCGGTAGCTAAATATTGGGTCCTCACGAATCTGTTTCCTGGACCGCTACCTCAGGTCTCAGTCTATCATCATTCCCACCACAACTCCTCACACAGGAGTAGTGGAGGTGGAGAGGCATCTTCCAAAGAGCCAGCCTCTTCATTGAACCAAGAAATGGCGTTAACTTCCAGCTCACACCATCAGTCAACACCTACGCATCATCATCATCAACCTACAGTTAGCACTAGCAGTCATCATAGTTCTTTACAACCAAATCCTCAGGTTTGTTTACTTAGAGGTATGCACTCTGCAATGTTTAGTTATTGAGTGTAGCTTATAGAATATCCAGGTTAGAATCTCCTTTAGGAAGAATTGTGGTAACATAGTATCTATATTGTATGCTATATAAGTGTGAGTAGATAGCAAATTTATGTATTGTGATAAACATGTGTGACATACTTAAAATTGTACATCAATAATTTCAAATTTGGCCTTTTATAAAACTTTTTGTCTGTACCAGTTTTTTATTTGATTGCATATTGTTATACTTTTATAATAATAATTATTATTATTACTATTATTATTGTTAATATTATTCTCATTATTGTTGCTGCATATTAATTATAAATTAAGATAGATACTTAGAACACCTGATAATAACTGATTTTTGTTGCTATTATTATATGCTTGTTTGGTTGTGTTAATCAATTCAAATGTGTCATGTAAAAAAATTGTGTGTCAAAATGCATAATATTATATTTTTAATCATTTAATTATCAAACATAAATTTTTGTAAGGAAGGATAGTAATTGTTGTTTTGTAATTTTATTTAGCAGATTCCAGTATCTCTGCCAGGCCTTAATTTAGACGGAGCGCATATACCTACCAGTGTCAGTCATTTACAGGCAGCACATGCACAAATGCAACAACAAATACAGGCACAACAACAGCAGCAGCTGCATCAGCAACAACAACAACAGCCGCAGCAGCAGCAACAACAACCTCAACAGCAACCTCAACAACAACAATCTCATCATCAAATGCAAAGTCATCAAAATGCTCAGAATAATGGACCAACTGCACATAATCAAAACGCACAGAGAGATGATAATAAAGTGAAAGATGAAGGTGGAAGTTGCACAACTGAACGTTGTAGTGATAATCAAGTCCACTGTCAAGTTCAGTGTGACCTTCAGTTACAAACATCTCAAGATATACAACAAAGCCTTATGCAACAACAACAGCAGCAGCAAATTGGGGTGAATATAAGTGGAAATTCTTCTACTGAAGGTGGTAACAATACTGAAAAGCCAGAGAAAGAAAAGGAGCTGCGTCAACTAAACATGACGCAGTACGTTTAGTTATTTATTAAATTGAATAATGTTTCATGATATGACATATGATATTACAATTTATGTATAGATTCCAAGTACCAGATTTAAAACCAGGAGGTCATATGATGGATGTAAGAACAGCAGATGGTTCTGTTGTAAAAATTAGTGCTGGAAATGAACAAGATTTAGCAAAAACTCTTGGTGTTGAAATGGTGCAAAATATGTATAAGGTAAAATATATTACAATGTTTTATACAGCATAAACATTTACAATTCATAATTGTAAAATTTACTCTCTATTCTTTAGGTTAATGTTGAAGATATTAATCAGCTTCTAGCATATCACGAAGTATTTGGAAAATTACAGAGTGAAATAGCAGCTGGTACCACCTTAGTTGGAAGTACAGTTCCTACACAAACAGTTACCACTATACAGAATGGAACACCAATTGTGCAACAAGTTCAATTAAATAAGTTTGATATCAAATCAAGTGACGGCGAAGCTACTCCAGGACCAAGTGCATCACCTGTGTCGGTTGGGAGTCATGCCTGTGAAATATGTGGAAAGATTTTTCAGTTCCGTTATCAACTTATCGTACATCGTCGTTATCATACGGAAAGAAAACCTTTCACTTGCCAGGTGCATAATTTATTATAACACATTTATTTATTGTTCATTGTTCGATTTTATTTTTATCCATTGTACTTACATATTATTAAATTCTACAGGTGTGTGGCAAAGCATTTTTAAACGCGAATGATTTGACTCGTCACGGTAAATGCCACTTAGGTGGATCTATGTTCACTTGTACAGTATGTTTTCACGTGTTTGCAAATGCGCCATCGTTGGAACGTCATATGAAACGTCACGCAACTGATAAACCATATAATTGTACTGTATGTGGAAAAAGCTTTGCAAGAAAAGAACATTTGGATAATCACACACGTTGTCACACTGGAGAAACACCTTACAGGTAAGTGTATAGAGCTTTTTCATTTCTATTTACTGGTAGTTAAGTTGACACATTCTTTGCCAAGCTGCTTTTGATTTAAATATTATTCCCACACCATATGACTATGTACCAAAATCTGTACTGAAAATGTGGTTATATCAAGCTTACTTGCGATAGTATTTAAAAGAATTTCTTATTTTATATTTCAGATGCCAATACTGTTCAAAAACATTTACTAGAAAAGAGCATATGGTAAATCACGTTCGTAAACATACGGGCGAAACTCCACATCGATGTGATATTTGCAAAAAGAGCTTTACTCGCAAGGAACACTTCATGAATCATGTCATGTGGCATACGGGAGAAACTCCCCATCATTGCCAAGCCTGTGGCAAGAAGTACACACGTAAAGAACATCTTGCAAACCATATGCGCTCACACACCAATGATACACCGTTTCGTTGTGAAATATGCGGTAAGCAAACCACTTTATAATTATTATTTATTAGTCTGAGATTCTTGAGAATGTCAAACAGTATCAAGAAATAATATTAATATGAATAATTATATGAACATAAATAATACGAAGTTAACATTATATTGATTATATGAACATTTTAACTTTTTGTGATGTAAAGGAGTACAGACAAATTATGCATTGCGTTTGGTACGATACCTAGACGAAATTTTGAGAATAAGAAGTAGAAATGAATATAAATATAATTGTGATTATTTGGGTTTTGGAGGGGTTTGGAGCTTCTCTAACATTAATACTTTCTTATGCTTTAAAATTTGCTCATTAGAAAATTTTTTGGGGTCTCACAATTAGTGTAGAAAACAAAGGCCACTTGGTACTGGCTAATAACAACAATGCACATTAGTAGAAAGATAGTTTTTATGCCTTTTATCATTTAATTCATTAAGTGATTTCGGCAGAGCACTTAGCTCTGTCGACTAATGACACACGTCCTCTTTCACAATGGCGGCTCGGTATTTGTTCACAGATTAATGTGAACAATATTGTGTGAGCAATGCGTGCGACCGAGAAGCATTTCCAAAGAAACTTTGCTTGTGGGTTACTGTTCTTGTGCAGCATAAATTGTATATGTAACGTTTTCAATGTAATCTGCATTTGTGACTTTGATTTTATTTGTTGTTTACGAATACAGGTAAGTCGTTCACGAGAAAGGAGCATTTTACGAACCACATAATGTGGCACACGGGTGAGACGCCGCACCGCTGCGATTTCTGCTCGAAGACGTTTACTCGAAAGGAGCATCTCCTGAACCACGTCCGCCAGCACACGGGTGAGTCTCCACACCGATGCGGCTTCTGCTCCAAATCGTTCACCAGAAAGGAACACCTTGTTAACCACATCCGCCAACACACAGGTGAGAGCGGTTGGCAGATGTCCACTTCACGGACAACCGATTCTAATATTTGTCTCTAAAAGTAGTTATACATGCCTAGTGAAATTATTTAGTTAAGAAACGCCTTAGGGACTCATCTTTTATAATATCATTCATATCGATACACACCAAACCATTCGTTTACGTCCAACAATCAATCACTCTCGCGATAAATCAGTTCGTAAGATTGTCATTTATCAGCATTATGCTTCACGACGGTAATTCCACTTTCGCTTCTAACCGATCTTTACCTCAAACTTGCATACTTGCATGCGAAATGTATTATGCGTATACATATGTATAAATGCACATATGTCTATAGTATAGTATGTATATGTATATGTGTATAGTGTGCCAGATTTAAAGTAGAACATTAAAAATACAAAAAGCGTTTGTTGAGCTCTTGTTTAACTTTGCAATAATTTTGAAATGTTCAGTAAAGGTCAGGTTAATACTTCTAAGCAGAAACATGCATTTTTTATGATATACTCTTCGAGATATTTTCAAAATTGTGCATATTTGGATCTTGTACAATCCACTATCTTTTAAATTTTAGATGTAATCTGCATTGTTGTATAGCGTAAGTGTAGAGAATGGGGTGATTCTAAGAACTTGATAACTCATTAAGATGAGCACAATACTCTTACTGTAAATCAAGTGACGCTACCATCGGTGGTACCCAAACTTTAGCAGGTTATATCTCGACAACAGATTGTACAAAAGATACAAGTGTGTGGCTTTATGTAACAGAATATGAAGCAAGGATGCCGATCTTTGAAAGATCGATCTTCTATGAGCCCCCCTACTATGAAAACGTCTCAATATAATTCATAAAAGTATTTAATAAAAATGCAGCTTTCCGTTTAACAATTTTGAATAAAATAAATGAAATGAAGTTGCTTCTTGGCATTGCACAAATTTCATCTGAAACATTTGTTCGTATCATCCATATTTTTGAAAATATTTGAGCATTCGGCTTGAAACCAGGCATACTATATATTGATGTATACATATGTATATATATATGCGTATGCAGGCCAGGCAATATAAACTGTTGCAAGTTATGTTTTTTTCGAAAATTTTGTGAAATGGGGGCAAAATTTTCTTGAATGTCACATGCAACATAATCTCTATTCATGTTGCATATATTGTAGTAAGGTGAGTACATTGTATGGAAAATTTCAGTGTTATTGTTAAAGCAGATGATACTTTAATCAATTTCTCATATTTTCCACGTGAAAATAGAGATTACATTACATATATTATTATATATATAGGTATATTCTACATATATTATTTATTGTATAGAGTTAGTTATCTAATGTTGATATACAATTTCTGACAATAATATTATAATAAATATTTGTTGAATACCGATTGATACCACAGGAAAATCAGTTCAGCTGAGTCCGATTTAAACAAAAGGTAGCTTAATTTTATTCAGTTTGACCAGTTCAATACTATCTTTGAGCGTACCTAAACTGTTTGATATATGCAGATTACTACTATGTGTAAATGACGATATAAGCAGAAGTCTAACATTTTTACGCGTAACAAAGTTACAAATGTGACATTAAATTAAATTAAGTTTTCTTAAAAAACGAAATTAGTTAAAAAAATTACATTTAATATTTTTGACTTCTTTTTTATGTAGAATTATAACCTTCTAATTAATACCCCCGACTATGAAATTGAAAACCTTGTCATCATTTACGACAATTTTCGAAAAAATAACTTGCAGTATTGTATGTGGTCCACTCTGTGTGTATATTCAAGGTGTTTCAAGGTAAGTGCTGTTCATTAAAAATCATCTTTGTTACACTATCGATATCATAAAGAGCAGAATCATAGCTTTTTATCATATTGGAAATATATGCAATGAATTAATACTTATTAACATAATACAATGTATAAGGCGAAGGGTATTATAACAAGAAATAAAACAATTTATAGTATAGAAGATATAAGATATAAAACAATTGCTTTGTGATGTAGTTCCATCTTGACAGCGCCTTTTTGGTGCTCACCAACAATACGTTAGCATTGTAATTCCTTTTTAACATGATATGGTAGTCAGATCTGTCATTGAATTGATTCTAACGTATAATGCACCATTCAATAGTTTATTAAGAAAAAAGTCTTTCTCCCAACTTCCTCTTGACCCTAACTGTAAATATACTGTTAAATTAAGAATCTATACCACTGTTAAGCGAGTTAGTCTGAAATAATTACGAAAGCATCATTAAGGTAGACTTAGACTTGATGTATGATATTTCAAGAGTTTGTATAATATTTAAATTTAAGAGTTTATGTACCATGAAAGATGGATGGGGATGCTCGCAAAATTTTTATGTACGGAAATCTTATGAAACTAGAATTGATGATTCTCTTACTGAATTCTGCTTTGTGCTGGCTGCAACTAAATCCTTTCTATGAACAATAGGACCGGTATACGTAATTTTTCATGATCCGAAAAGAAATTAGAAAAATAAATTGAAATGCACAAAGTGAATATTTTCCGTACGTTATAAAGGCGAACTACCATATATAATTATATCGCATTTTGAAGGCGCTACATTATCATACTTTATCACAACGATTTCAATCATGTTTTATATGTATGTACCTGTATTTCTAGTATCTATACAACACGGACACTTATGTTCGTAATGCATTACGAATATTTACATTACTATTTATGAAACTTTTAATAATGGGTTTATGAAGGTTTTCTACATTTGGATAATTTTTCATCAAATTTTTAGCGATGGACATTATCAAGTCAAAGAAATGAACTATTGCAACTAAAATTTACGATTTTTGTAATATAATAATGAAAACTCATAACGTAATGAAGAGTGAAGAAAACTTTTGTAAGGCATCAACAATTTACAGGAAAAAAACTTTGATCGATTCAGTTTGGAAAACACAGTTGTTACCAAACAAATTCATATTTATCACATCATGTTTAATATCAGTGCTTTCAATTCGTATCCTTCTCAAATGATATAGAAGAAATTATACAATTTTACTTAAATAGTACTGCATATATTTAATTAAAATAATATTACAAACTAAAACTTTTAGTAAGCATTGTTGACAAAATTGATTTTTAATGCAATGTGATTTATTAGAACAATAATATCGAAAATTTATGTTCTGATATATTTGGTATACAGGATGAGTAACTTAATATTTTCATTTGAAACTTTGCCATCTTTTCATTGTTACGGAAAACTTCTAAGTGGGTATGTTTCAGTGGGTCGATTATCCTGTTAAAGATCTTTATTTCATGATCATCTTTTTCGATATCTCAAAATAATCGATGTTTTTCTTTTTAAATGAGATGGTATATTATGATTAAAGTAACGTTATAACTATTATAGTAGGTTTTCCTTTGTGTAAACACGGAAATTGTTTTTTCGATTACAATGTTACACTAATCAAAATAGATCATCCCATTAAAAAAAAAAACGACGATGTATTTGAAATATCGCAAAATATGACTTTAAAAAGAAATCTTTATCATGATAGATGCTCCACTGTAGCAAAAATTTGTCTTTATGTATTTTCTCGTATCATTGAAAACAATGAAAATTGTTATGATGAAAGTGTTAGCTGGTTTACCCTGTATATTCGATCGAAACATTTCATTCAAGTGAAATAAGAATTCTAGAGTGTAAGTGTTTACTGGTACAACGAGGAGAAATTATAATAATGGTTGTGAAATGTACAGGGGAGACGCCCTTCCGCTGTCAGTACTGTCCAAAAGCATTTACGCGAAAGGATCACCTGGTGAACCACGTCAGGCAGCACACGGGTGAGTCACCGCACAAGTGCCAGTATTGCACCAAATCCTTCACGAGGAAGGAACATTTGACAAATCACGTGCGTCAACATACAGGCGAATCGCCACACCGATGCCACTTCTGCTCCAAGTCATTTACTCGTAAGGAGCATTTAACGAATCATGTCCGTATTCACACTGGCGAATCACCGCATAGGTGTGAATTCTGTCAGAGGACATTCACTAGGAAAGAACACCTTAACAATCATCTCCGTCAACATACCGGAGATTCCTCACATTGTTGTAATGTGTGTTCGAAACCATTCACAAGAAAGGTAAGATTTTCGAAAATTGTATGTTCTATTTTAGCATTTGGTTGCTGGGTTGTAAATAATAAGTTTTCAAACCTGTCCGTATTTGCTTTCCTATAACTGACTTACGTTCCTATACAATGGACCACAAGAATTTTTCCCGTAGTATTAAAATGTCATACATATACTTAAGAATGACAGTTTGCAATTTATTTATGCTCCATTAATAAGACTATAAGTAAATCTTCTAGTCCAAAACAAATCAAATACTCTTATCATATTAGTTATTTTAAATTCTATATAATAATATCATAATATCATAATCAGTCGTGGTCGCAATTTAATTTTATCTGTAAAGACCACTTGATACATCCAATCAGAGTATTTTACAGTGAGGACGGACAAATTATATAGTCACCCACCATGACATCTTATTTAGAATGTATTAAACTATAAAATGAAAAATAGAAGTTGAGAGAAAAATGATAACTGCGCTAGAAAATAATAAAAGAAAAATATCGAATTTCTCAGATAGAACTTAGGACATTAGAATTCATTAGAATTCTATTCTATTGTTACAGGAACACCTTGTGAATCATATGCGATGTCATACTGGCGAACGTCCATTTGTATGTACTGAATGTGGCAAGAGTTTCCCGCTAAAGGGTAATCTGTTGTTTCACATGCGTTCGCATAATAAAGGAAGTAATGCTGAAAGACCGTTCCGTTGCGACCTGTGTCCTAAAGACTTCATGTGCAAGGGACATTTGGTGTCACACAGACGATCCCACTCGGACGAACGACCGCACAGTTGTCCAGATTGTGGAAAAACTTTCGTGGAGAAGGGCAATATGTTGAGACATTTAAGAAAACATGCAGCAGAAGGACCACCGACGCAAGTCAGTACACCGTCAGCCATTCCTCAATCTGGTGTTTTGCCAATCCCGACAGCAGCAGTTTTGGTTGGCCATCCGCTGGCACCGCCGGCACCACCTGTAGTGCCGCAACACACGGTCGTTGTACCCACTCCACCTGGTGTATTAACCTCTTACTAAACCAAATCAAGGAAAACGATGTGAAAGCATTTGATTAAAGGAAAGTGATTGATGAGAGTAGTATATATGATGAACGTTTGTATTGTTGATTAGAAAAGTGAGTCATTGCGTTTTTTTTGTAAAAGGAAAAACTAACAGATTCTGTGACCATGAAAGTTGATCAGAGTGTTGTTATGCATCGCACTAGTATTTTTGTGAATGTTGTAAGAACAGACATTTTATTGGGTTGAAATGTTTGCCGCAATATTTGACAGCAGCTTCGAGCAAGGAAGTTTATATGTGAATGCAAATTGAAGAATAACTGCTACTGCAAAGGTAGCGTATTATCCAAAGTTTCAATTACTTCGTTTTTTTCTTTTTCCCTTTTTCTTTTAATAATACTTTTAGTAGCTCATTTACAAAAGGAAGAATATTCATAGCTTTCACAATTCACCTTATCACGTAAACTCAGGAATACGCGTTTCTACAATGAGCACACATCAATTTGTAGTTAATATGATTGCAATTAGGCACTAATCATCGTAACAATATGCCACTGTTTTACTTTTGTAACGTAGTTTCTTATAAATAATTAATGAGTCTGCTAATAACAAGGAAACTAAATTTAGACAAAATTATAATTCACATGCGGTACTAAAAATGGAATACAGGTTTTTCCTACAGTACAAAATGTATTTTTCAACAACAACGTACTTTATTTTCTTCCACGTTTGTTACTCAATATCAATTAACACGCGAAAAACTATAAATTTATTATTTACTTTCTTCATCGTTTAATCCTACTAATTTTTGTGTTAAAATTACATTTTATGCTACGACTTGCATGAAATTAGACGATCTCATTAGGTTTGGAGTGGTATTGTACGATTGGATCACGTTTACTTAAAAGTTAAGTGAACACAACAAACACATTTCGAAACATTTTTAAAAGATATTTTACCAGTTTACTTGTTCGGTATGCTGAGTTTCAATATAAACAAACAAATTTTATATATAGCGTACATTAAATAAATGTATGCTCCATTATTTACTCAAAAAAATCTATGCAAACGTAATTAAAAAAGCTTTTATATATCTAATAATACATAATTTTCAGATTTCTTAGATATATATACTTTAATTTAATTGATTGGCGCGTAGTTTAAAAAGAAAAATGTTTATTTTAGCTCTAACCATTGTTTTCCATGTAGACTTAATTGCTGTAATTGAGTGCAATATAAACTATGCCGATTTTGCTTAAGAGATATCTGCGACAAATACCACAATTATTCTGTATCTTGGACACGAAAAAAAATGAGGTCGAGCGATAGCAGTTCTGTGTGTTTACCTGTGCTTGAATCAGAAAGATGTTATATTGATGAATTAAGATTTTTTAAAAATTAATTTTAAATAATTTACGATACTTGTCTATTCGAGGAGTAAAATGTTACAACTCTAGCGATCTTGTAAGGCTATGTATTTCGTATTTACACTTAAGATACAATGAAATTTGTAAGCTTGGTTCTGCGGCACATAGTTGTGTCGTGCAAAGTTACCTAAATGTATCACGTATTTAAAAGAGCACTCGATATTGATAAATACGGTCAATTCCTACAAAAAGTTTGCAATTACATCTAACCAGTTTCCGCATCACCAGGCTTACATTAATTGTGATTAATATTAACAATGATTATTGAATAAACATGCGGAAGATCATAAAATTTATTAATGCGGGTGCATACACCGTATGGAGTTTGTGTACGATAATGTTCGTAACTCCATAGGAGTCTAGATTAATATATTATAACAAATATTACTAAGTATATTTAAACAATTAGGTATCACGTACTATTTAAAGTAACGAGGGGAAAAATTAACTATACTGCAGGGTCACTGCACGAGTGACGTAAATGTATGTTACATACGAAATGTAAGATTTTCACTATATTCATAAGAGAAAAACGCATTAAGTTTGTGCAAAGATACCATCTATAAAGGAAGAACAAATATATATGTATAATATATATACTGCTCAGGCTTATATACATTATGTATATATACTGTAAACGAATACAAAGATAAAATTGATGCCGCACCGAACACACTTGGAGCAAGTAATATTTCCAATGGTATGTGTAAAGAATTCCTCCACAATTTAATCGTGGCATCGCTCCTTGCAATTTGCTATAAAATTTAAGAAGGAATACATAGGAATAATGTTTATATGAATTATTAATAATAGACGTTATAAAAATAAAATTAAGAGTTGGTTCATGCTTTTAAGAGACTTAGTTTTCTGCTTGTTTTGGAAGACAGCAAGCAAATATCAGATCCAACTATTCTCTTTGAATTGAAGCGATTTTGTGCTATATAGCGTATATATTTTTTGAATGGCACAGTCAGTACCCAGTTACTTTTATGTGAACAATTGTACCCTTCATTTTATGCAAATTACGTGTAGTAATCGCATGTTTCTGGTGTTATAGAAATGTAAAGCAAACGCTTCGATTCAAAGCGAAATATGGTGGTGAAGGAAAGAATTCAGAATATGATTTACTTTAGATAGAACAAAATATGTATAGAATTTTATTATGCACCATTGTAATATTATGTATCCCAGTTGTGACACAATATACACTGGTGTTATGTTAAATGTGAACACTATGCGTCTTGTCTTATATGTAATAATTTCCCATGTTTTAGTTATATCTTACAAATAAAACTATACAGTTTTTAGTATAAAGAGTAATTCTGTAGAAATACATATCTGCGAATGTTAATTTTTTTTTTTAAGCTACAAACACACTATTTAAATAATACAATTATTTCAATATTATTAGGACATTTTTAGAACTTACACTGTTATTAGTGTTAAGTGAACTGAATAAATACTTATATAGTGTAACGAGAACTAATGTAGTACTACGACTTTGAAACACGTAAGTTTATGTAACAGAACCGAAATCGAAAGACGGTTTTGCAGCTCTCTCTCTCTCTTCGAGCTTGTTAAAATTCTTGATCATTTGAGAAATGATTTGCCGAGAGGAGAGGTCTCAACCAAATTTACTCCAGAATGCACGGGTCATGCTGAACTCCTTCAAATTGACTAAGATTTATATTACAGATTAAAAAACAGTCTACTAATTTCCTTGCGGGCAAGCCAGTTCCAAAAGCTTATCAGTTTTGCTATCCGGGCCTAATTATCCCAACCATCTCATCTTCTTTAATTGCCTAGCCAAGAGGCGATACTGCTAAGTAGAAATAGATCGCAGCTCAGAAATCTTCAGTCTGAGACAGCCCTGCTTAACGACTCCCAAAGGTCTCGATTACACATTCCTTACCTTCTTAGGCTGCGTCAAAACAATAATTATTAAATCGACGGTAAGCTAACCATTCTGAAAAACAGTTCGCTAACTTGGGGGTTTATTCCTTTCTTACTTCTAAGCCTCCGTGAATGATATAAATTCCGTCTTAGCTTCCAAAGAGTAGTATCTTGGTGAACTTTGCGCACCAAATTCCGCGCGAGAACGAAGTACATAAAAGAAATGACATGACTAAAAAGTCTTCGGTATATTTGTGCTGGACAACCTTGCGAAAATCTTCATTCTGGACATAATAATATTTTTAAAGTTGTGTAAAATAATATCCATTTGGATTCCATTCAATCCTGGATGGACGCAGCAGCCTCCATGGATCCCTGGTAGTACACGAGCTTATAGTCAGTGGTTTGTAGGTAAAACAAAATTTTATTAATTTAATTTTATTATAAAATACATAGTAAGAATATCGTGCAATGTCAATCAATCTTTTATTACAGTCATCTCCTAGCACTTCACAGTCATGTGAACGCAGCAATATAAATAATCAAATATGAGAAGAGTCGAGATTACAAATGAACAAATTGTTTCAAGTCTAAAATTGACGCGCGTATAAGGATCTACATAAAGATCCTAGTCCGGATCGATGAGAAATCATCGAAAGGGATATTTCCTTCGAATTTCTTAAAAAGTAGAGACGTTGATTAGCTTGGCGAGTAGAATAAAAACGATTTTTGAAACGAAGCTGTGCGTTGGCGACTCGTAGCAATTGCTATTAACGACCGAGATCTCTGGATCACAAAATGTTGATTCTTACACAGTGACGAATGTATACTTATGAACATGACATTAGTTAAACTTTCAGTATTTTCATTTTAAAAACTGTACAATATTCAATAATTTTCATCAAGTGCTTCAAATAACGTTCTGTTTACACAATACTTCTGATTTTGCAAAATTATTTAAATTCTAAACAGAGTTTAGATTTTACAAAATCCCAAAAACATTTGTTAATGGCAAAATAATGCTTAACTCATTAATAATTAAAGGTGTATTTCTTTGTTCATTAACCCGACGTCGGTGTGGTGGGGCATGACGACATGATTTTATATATTTCACCAATTTTTCAATTTTAAATTATCAGCTCGTTTTAAATAAAATGACAGTGATAATAATAATGATAATGACGTATAACGCATATACTTGTATTTTTTATAACATTAGTGACAAATGTATTATTTGAATTAAAAATTTCCTTATTAAAATTATTTGTTTCAACATCTTCTTAATGAAATTGATTGGGGTATGTAATACCTCATCACACACTTTTCACGTCACATTTTTATACTACACTGACGCTGGATTAAGCATACGTTTTTGTAAATTATAATTAAAGATTTTTCGAACTATTCATGAAACCAAATTCGTTTAAACGATGTACACGTTCCATAGTTCTAAAAAAACTAAAAGATCTACGAAATATTAGTTTCATGTGTTATGTAAAACAAAGTAATTAAATATATTTCTCTATTCTTGCACATTGCGTTCGTAACTGGAAATTAGAACAAGGAATATTATAATTTTTAATGTTATATTTGCCATCAACATTCAATTAATGATATGATGATTACACATAGAACATTGATTGTATTATTTATGAGTACAATAGAAACAAATTATCTATTTTCATCATAACGTAAAATACAACAAAAATCTTGAAAATGTCTGTGTTCATAAGTATATGTTTATCACTGTATCTCGTTTGTAGTTTTGGCATACGGTACTAAACAAGTTGCCGTCATACCATAAGGAATACAAACTATTATGTTTCATGGTCAATAAATTTTAAAAGTAGCATGTGAAAATTAAATTTCTTTTTTTGTATCTATATATATATGTATATATATATATGTCTTATGTTTTACAGAATATACATTCCTTCTCTATATGAATAATAAAGGTTTCATATCTTTTATACATACGTATCACAATATATCTTTTTCATGTTGATAAAAAGACATACAAAATAAAAAAAAGTTATAATTAGTAAGGTCATTTTCTTCTTTTTTTTTACTAGTACATAATAAGTAACCAATTCGGTTATTATTTATCTTAGAGCATAAATTTTGATGACCTTAAAATAAGTTGCCAAGGTCATTATTTTTTACAATTGAGTCCTATGCATGTTAATGCTACGTAGTCTTAGTTTCTGAGGAACATAGGAAAGTATACTTAGTAAGGCCTTATTCAAATCTGATCCAGACATTCATGTTATTATGAGTTACTAACTCAGATCTGTCTCAGATCCAACTATTATGCGTGCAGTTATATAGACTATAATAATTATGTATCTTACTGTAGATAAATTTACATAATATTAAATAAATCTAGTGCCGAATATATTTCGCATACACCTCGGAAATTTAGACCGAACGACGGTAACATGTATAGGAAAATGTTATTCAGAATAATTAAAGCATATTTCTACACCAAATGTTTTCCTATGGCTAATTGAAAATGTCACAGGTCAACTATTTAGTGACACTTTGCCGCAGAGTATATATATATTACAAATAACATATTTTAAGATCATCAAAATCAGTGAAATCAGTGGTAAGATAAATAATTATCACCAATTCCTCCGAGTGCATAAAACTATGGCACTATTCATAACAAGTAAACTCCTCTAATACTGCGACGAGTGTTTACTGAATGAGAACGGTATGAAACTTACAGTGTACATGCCTTCTATTTTGATATGTTTTCAGCTAAACGATGTGTGATGTACAAACATGCGATACTAGTGCCCTGTGTTCACGATAAAATTTTGTTTTAAGAGAATTGTGTGTAATGAACACGATTTGAAGGTACATTTTCGCGGCAAGTTTTTATCGATCGTATAATTTCGTTGACTTTGACGATAAACACTTGTGAGTTTGTTTTTCAGTGGAGCATATCACAACACTGGGAGCGCAGAACTATGACTTTGATATATAATGGCTCCTGTGAAATTGATTGCCGCTGCCAACACGAAAACTGGCATCCAACGGCCATGTGAAGCAGTCACTAACTCCGCCGTTAACGGTCCACATAAAATACCCGGTATAGTCGCCTAAAAATGTATATTAATTTGTCTTTCATATAACAACAACTGAAAAAACACACCATGATGACGATTTTAAAAATCGATCCCTCTGTTCTTTGCATTTTCTGAAATTAAATCAAAATTACGAAAGCACACATTCTAAGAAAGATAGAATGGAAATACTAATCTAAAGCGTTTATGTCAATTACCTATTTATTTAAATATAGAAAATCCTAGGAAAAAGATTTTTACAACTGTCATCACGGTGTTCATTTTTAATAAATGATAATTAAAACATACAATAGTATTAGAAACTGCAAATGTGATACCCGCATGATTTGGTGCTACATCTGCATGATTACTAAGATGGCCAGCAGCATTACATGCACAAAGACCCATGGATATCGAAACAAAGCTACAATGAATAAAAAGTTACAATGTATAATACAAATTTTATGTACTATATAACTTTGTCGCATCAAATTTAGTACTAACATTACTGCAGAAAGTAAGTTATCCACAGCACAAAATGCTACTAAAAATGCACCAGGCCCTATTAAACCTATATTTGTCATTAATCTTCTTACAGATAAAACAGTCCACCTTTTCTGTATGAGATTATCGGCACTGTGACCAGCAACTGTAAAGATATATGTTTTAATCATTCATATATATGTTATTAGAAACGTTTACGTTATTATAAACACACGAAATATATGTAGAGAATAATGAACATAAAGACATATTTCTATGCCTCAAAGTTTCCCTGTTGGTTGATACCTACCAATTCCAACAAGAGAATTTACAATGTATGGAAGCGCTGTTAAACTAATACTTTCTTTATTAGCAGACAAATTTCGTGCCAAGTAAGTAGGCAACCATTGCATTATTATATAACTACTCCAATTCATTGCAAAATGTGCTATGTACAATGCCCATAAAGGCCAATGAGAGATGAATTCGGTCCATCGCAAATTCCTATTTTGTGGCACCTTAAAGACAATAAAATGTTGATAAGGTTTAAGTTTATTTCAGTTTATAATTTAAATTGAAAGGAAATGTGAAACTACCTTAGGTACAAATAAAGGAATTTCTTCCTGAGAGTTTGTTTCCTGATAAAGTAATAACCATAGAAGTGACCATACAATTCCAATTGCTCCAAATAAATAAAATCCTGTTTGCCATGCTAAACGCGAACACAACTGAAAGAATTTCTCAATTGAAATTATGTAAACTATGAAGCAATAAAGAAATATTAGATTATAGAGAGAAAAGTTAAACCTACAATGGACGCAACTACTTGTCCAATTGAACCAGCAGCTACATGGTACCCAAATGCACGAGAACGTTCCTCTACAGGAATAGCATGAGCAAACAAGTGAAAAGTAACTGGTAGACCTAAAAACAATATAGTGTTCGATAAAGGGCACATTGCAAATCATAGTACATGATGAAGGCTGACGATTCTATGAAAAACAATAAATTGAAAATGTAGACAAAAATTTGTTCGTACGAAACCTTATTTAATATTTATTGAGCATATGCGTACTTCGCTAATTTATTGTCTGAATATAATTGATTCATTTGAAAGCTTGTCAAACTACATGTGAAAATAAATAAAATATGTAGAATATAATTCTATATTCCACATCTTATTTTCATAAATATTAAGTTTGGACATATTCTGTAAAGTATCTTGTTCAATAAAATAAATCTATTTTGTATTTTTAATTTTGTTTTACATGTTGAACAATTCTCTGTTGTTCATACCATATACATATATAAAATTAATAGTTGATCTAGTGCATTTGTATTGAACAAATTTTCAAGTGGTTATCAAATATATTTTCTTAGAAATGGAATTTTAGGTAATTAAATCGTGTTTTATGTTTGGGACTTATTCCCATATAAAATCACTGTAGCGATAGAGTAATATGAAATAATAAGATTGTTTTCTATGATACTTTACCTAGACCTTCTCCTAATCCTAAAACCACTCTACATATAATGAGCAATGGAACTGACTGTACCAGGATTGGTGTTATAATTGTACTAATAGACCATAATAAAACTGCAAACATTAGTACCGTTTTACATCCAAAACGACTCGCTGTATTTGCACCAATAATCTGATTTAAAAAAGATAATTTAAACAAGATATCCTAACGCCCATTGCCTAATATATAATACAAATATTGAATATTTCACCGTACCTGACTAGTAAAATAACCAAAGGCAAAAGCAGAAAGTATCCAACCTTGCCAATATAAACTCCATTTATACTCTTCGGTCATTGTGACAATTGCAATAGGCATTATTACTCGATCCGCCGCGTTTATAAAATTCGCGGCGGAACATAGTGCCACAATCCGTGATGTTCGCGGAAGCATTCGAAATTTCGGCATACTAAAAGTATGTTATTCAGTCATATTGCAGAAACCCCCTAACCAATCCTAACCTTAAATGACACGTAGCAGGCAAAATTTGTTAAACAATTATGTTACTCAAACTCTCGGAGTCACGTCAACGTCTACAAGAGGCATTATCACAATCTTTATATCTTCAAATGTTGAGATACCGTAGTTCAGTCAACGAATTCCATAAAAACAAACGTAAAAACTATTCACATTGTAACAGTGGAAATGTACATATGTACATATGTACATACAGTGGTCAGCACGAGATTCAACGTGTCAAATTCGCAAAGTCGTTTGTGTACGTGTTTACCTCAATTTTCTGTAGATGGTGCTTAAGTCCAAATAATTCAAATTACTTTTGTCAGAAATGAGGTATCAACACAAGTGATGGTCTGGAATGTGCTGCAGAGTGGTGGAGGGAATACCTCGCAAGTGGGATTGGATGATGCCAATGGATTCAAATGACAATTTCCAATGGCAGGATCGCAGCACAGTCCGGTTTCGCCGCCATCACTCTGCAGCATATTCCAAACCATCAGTATATCCATCGGTCTTCTTGGAAGCTGGTAGAGATTAGACATGTCAGCGAATGGTAACTAATTTGCTTTCTTATGCAATTAATTTAAATGTTGTGATTTGATATTAAAAAATTGTAAATGATAACATGATCAGAAATCTTATGTTGCAATTTTTGGCAGAATTTCGGCATTTTCATAGGAAATATGCAAGTTTAAAGTTTTGCTTTATTTTGCACTGAAATGTTTCGGAATTGTTTTATATAATTAAATGTTACAAATTAACAAATCATTTTAATGTTAAAATGGTTTATTATCAGGTATTTTCTATGATTTTGCTTCATCGGATTTATCTGTGGGATCTTGGGGTCTTGCACTAGTTCCGGTGTACCAGCGTCTTCTAAACTTTAAAGTAACCGTTTGAATTTTCGACCAATCACAGACCACCATTTTTGCGCCTCTCATAACTTTGGCGTTTCTTTATAGGCGTGATATTGCGGATCTCTAGCTCCTCATAATTTTTAGATTTTTCGTTGATTGAATAAATTTGTCATTGTTTAAATTTATTATAGATATTTAATAACTTACTATATAAGAACATAACATTATGTTACTATAAATAAATTACTTAACAATAATTATGTAAATATTACTATCTTATAATATATACATAGATAAGAAACAAATATATACATTTTATAAAATAATATTAAATTATATTATTATTAATGTATTATCTTACCAAATCCTAATATGTATGAGCCCATGCGAGTCAATTGTTTAATATTATATTTTTTGAAACATAATTAAACTATATATAGATAACTGTAATTAATTATAATTTAAATTATCGTTGATTAGAAACAAACTTTCACATAAAATATTACATGAGATTTTCAAATATACATATTAATCTTGCATAGGAAAAGATTATTATAAAAAAATTGCATAGATATTTCAACAATGATTTGTATTAAAATATAACAACATCAATTTAAACAAAATACTAAATATGTATTTTGATTATATATATATATATTGCTATATATATCAAGCATTACTGAATTATTACAATTCCCATTATAAAAATTATATTCTCATTATATAATTATTTATTATTTTTTTATTATATATTCCCATTATAAAATTATTATTATTATTATTATATCATGTTTAAGTATAGTATTGCTCTGTTGGGGGTTTGGAGTATGCGAGTTCGCGAAATGAATTCAAGTTTTGGTCTATACACGGAACTTTATTTACTCGGCAGACGGTCTTCACCCGATCAGATCGACAGCAAGAGTGTTTACATCTCCTTGCCTCTGCTCGCTGGTGAATCGGGGGGTGTTCTTCCTAAGTCACAATTTTCTCTAATTGGTCAGCACTAAGCAGCGCGCTGACCAATCAGGCGCGTCCTTTCCTACAGCTTTTTGGCCGTGACTGCAAATTTATTATCGCGGTCACGGAATTTCCACTAGGCCTGTTCGACACGTGATGCGGCCGGTCACGGATCGGCTGTGAGCCAGCTGTGATTTATGATACCAGCATTTGCTATTGAGATCGAAAACGAAAGATTACGAAGAATGGGAAATATGCTTTTTCTTTAATACTAATAGTACGCGTTGGAACGGTTTTCTCAAAAATAGCTTTACTGTTGTTCGTGTCACAAACTGTCCGTTGAGGATCTGTACGGCCATTGTCCACAGTACCATATATCAACGGCCGCTACAAATCTACAGGATGTTCCAAAATTATGGTATTTCCGAGAAATGTGGGGTTTCTGAGGTAATTTGGAGTAACTTTTTTCTTAGCGAAAATGTAATCCGCGGTTTTTCGTTTACGAGCTATTAACGAAAAACCGTGACCAATAAGAGGCGAGCTCGACTAGCGCTAGGTGGCCGAGCCAATTAGCGGAACTGGGTTCCGTGCACTCGTTGGCTGGCTCGGCTCGCGCCAGCCGAGCTCGCCTCTCATTGGTCACCGTTTTTCGCTAATAACTCGTAAATGAAACCGCGGATTGCATTTTCGCTAAGGAAAAAGTTACTTCAAATGATCTCAGGAACCCCTCATTTCCCGGAAGTACCATAATTTTGAGTCACCCTGTATATTTGATTTGAAGCTTTATCTTATACATCGCGAATAAATCCGTTCAAGTTGGCTGTAGTTTTTTAAAAAGAAGATGAACAATATAGCTGTTCAATAATTGTTCTCATTGTGAAGGATAATTCCCAATTGATTAATTTTAACCAAAGTTTACTGTTGTTTTGAAAATACTTCAATAGTTGATTGTTAAATTATTGTAGTACATATACAATATACAGTATAATACCACACATCAGGTATCAGAATGGACCAATCACCAAATTTACGCGTGTCTCATACGAAAATGGGCTACTGGCATAGACGAGGTATCAAAGAGATATCTAAAAAATTAGGTACTCTTTCGTTTTAATAAGTTTCGTCTTTATTCAACATCAACAGCACTATTACAAGGAAGGAGACTGGTGAATAAATGTTATGTACAAATGTCTTCGATAGAAGATATTAGAGTAATCTGAGCTTCAGTTTCAATGGGATTAGAATTGATGGCTGGCACGTTATTCGCAAGATCAGTCGGGTGTCGGGCGTGTTCCAGAAACATTTAATTCTGAGGAAGATGCTCTCCTTCAGGGTGGAAACCATTTTCGTCGGCAACATAGTTGACGGTGTAGGCAACGTTGGTAACCGGATCGACGAAAGAGAAACTGCCACGAACTTTCAGGAATTGACCATCGGTGCCGCCATTAACTAATTCCGCTACCTCTTGCTTGGAAGAACCATCGGACAGTTGAAAACCATAATTGTAGTTGCCCAGACCAACATTATCGGACGGAGTCTCTTTAAGGAGTACAACTTCCGGTTCTCGTAAAGCGGGCGCAGCCAGAGCAATAGCGACGAGGGCGGCGAAGACAATGATCTAGAAAGAATGAAATATTTCATATGCAAATTTTTCAATATTATTGTTAGAATTATTCTGTATCAAACGTAGCAGTTAATAGTCGCTTTACAATATAGTGTATCTATTTGCTAGAGGTATTTATAAAATGTATTTAAAAACTTGTAAAAACAAATTCATTACTAGAAATGTTAGCAAATATAACACTCTGTTATCCTCGATGATACCTACTGTTTTCATTTTGAAAGTGGATGTGTATGGCTTGTCTTGTTTGGAGGACTGATGTGGTTTCTGAAAGCAGCCAGCAATTTTATAGCAGTCCTCCTCCTGCCAAAATTTGCTCGAAACCACAATAAATTCACCTTTCACCTTCCCTGGATATACTAGAGACAGAATTGTTAATGAGTCGACCTTCATCACACGCCTGTGTGGGCCTGTGGCGAAATTGAAGTTTTCGATTTTTTAATAAGGTTTCATATATATATATATATATATATATATATATATATATATATAATAAATAAATATATATATACACAAAATAATACAAATAAATAATATATAATATACATAAATATAATATAATATATATACAAAATTAAGCATCGTCCATGTATATGAAAAATGATCAACTTAAAAATGTTGATTATATTTCAATTTAGTGCAAAATTCTTAAGCAAATACAAAATATAGAGCTATAAAGTTGTACAATATATTACTATTTGTGCGAAGATAATACTTTCTTTTCGAATAGTTAAAGTACATCAACTTCGTGTAGAGTAGCATAGAAAAGAATTATGTACATGCTAATTTAAGAATTTTATTACGCATTCCACTTTTCTATAACTCGTGTGTTCGGAAAGATATGTTGTTCAGTTGTAACCATATTTAAGATATTTTCAATTTATTTTTTCCGGAAAATTGTTCAAATAGTGCGAAAACTGGTATACTGGTATGCAGGTACATATATTCAATACTTACTTACATTTACTTTAATTTTTAAGGATATTAAATTAAAGACATGCTTTCTCTTTACAAATAATGAGAAAATTAAAAACGACATAAAATATAATAACAGGAGTTTATATTATAATCCTTTCGTTTATATTGGTATTACTTAAAATGTATCTATATCTTCAATGATCTGCATATATGACATAAGGGTACTTCACAAGAACATTTTTGTACATCGAAAAGAAATTGAAGGTGTTAGTGTCCATTTAAAGTATGTGCTTATGAACAAATTTTATGCAAATTATTATGTTCATGTTCATAGATTGAAACCGAGAAATTTTTTCTGGCAAAAGCACCGCCGATTTTTATTAATTTACACGTTTGTTAATTGTATCAGCAAGTAAGGAGGTATGTAGTTTTAAATACATACATATTTAGCAATGGTATTCATGGTGTATACGAAAACGTGTAGATATTTATAAATTCGTTTATTAAGTACCAATAAATTTGTCACAATCTCAATAAATTTGTCATAGCCCTGGACATTAAATTCCATTGATGAATAACTTGACTTGCTTGACTGTCATCGTAATGGATATGTGCACCTAAAAATATTTCGGAGAGAACCTGAGGATGGGACCGGAAGAATAATCGATTTCAAAACCTCGTTTATAGACGAATCAAGAGAAACCGGTCAAACTAACCGGCGATCTTTTACAACGAGAATCATTACGAAACTGTCCTCGTCAACGACGTAATCATCTTCAGGGTGTATCATCATCGAACGCTCTGTGGTAATAGGTGAAATTGGCACTTTATGGAACATCTTCAAACGTTCACAATCCCTCCCCTCTTACTTTTACAAAACAACGAATTGTACAATTATTTGTTTTTATTTTTTAATGCATAGTATGCATTAAATAAATAAAAAGACAATAAATATATAATAACAGTAATACCTTGCGACGCGTAATACATATAATTTATTATTATAGTTATATTTACATTTTTTATGACATTGATACTTAATTTTTACACGAGCTTTATTTTTTACCCTGCAAAATCGCTACCCTTCCTGTCTTTTTTCAAGGTTCTCAAGTATCTTCAAGGTATTCGCGTTAAGTAACACAATGGTAATTGCTCGTAATTTGCATAGCTTTTGCGTTGCGTACATATTTGTAAGATAAACGTAAAAATAAAAATAAACGTAATCTATTATTAACGTAACATCAACGTAAAATCTATTATTATAGATTTTATTCGTACATTGTTGTCAATCAGGATAATACCAAGGTAAAATCACTTTAATCGTTAATAAATAACATATATAAGAAATGTGCAAATAAGTCTATCATTATTGTACACATACTACGTATATTTAAACAAAATAGATCAGTATTTTTAGTATCATTTTTATATCTTTAAAAATTGCATTATTATGTTCGACGCTGTTAATCTTATTGTATCGTACAATTCTAGAAAACTGTGTCTACTTCAATAAACTCTTATCGTTATAAGACCATATTGTTTGCACATGTCACAATTTCACCTTCTCTTGAGAAAACGATTTATATTTATGTGTTACAATAATACTGACTATACTTTATAAGGAAAAAAGTTGTTAACCTTGATTGCTAGAATAATTTGTTTCCTTTGTCTTTCTCTCTCTCTCTCTCTCTCTCACTCTCTCATAATCGTATCTCCTTTACCCAAATCGGCGGGGCTCAAAACGAGTCCAAAATTTTTGCAGGCGGAGGTTCTAGCCGTTGCTTATATTTGCTATATGTTGCTATATTTGTTATATGTATGTCAGGCACAACACAATTTCCGTTTTGATTTATTTCGAACTTAATTTTTTACATTACAGATGTTACTTATTTGAGCGTAGAAATGTTTAACGTTACATAATATACAGATTGAATGGACAAAAAAAAAGTTTAATTTCCAAAAAAAGTAAAATCTCCAAAAATTCTGTAACATGCGACCTGTTACATAAAATAGACCAAATTGTTTGGTCTATTGGATCTATCTATGGGATCTCAATCTAAATCCTGTAACTACCCTTCTGGTGAAGCTATAAGGTTGATATTTTACAGTTTTTCTTTGTCAACTAACGAACGGTGTAACACGCGTTGAAATACCGCGAAGAACAGATTTGGCCATCTTACCCGGCTAGGCTTTATTCTTACAATTTCATCGTGCACTTTTTCAAGCATCAAAGACCAGTACAACTGAAAAAAATAGTGAAGAATCCAGCATCGAATAAGTTTTTTTAGTATTATAGTATACCGTAATCTTGTAGTGTATTAAAAATAACATTTGTATAACTTATGATTATCATCATTATTCTAGTTTATTATATACATTTATTTTATTATTGTTTATATATTTATTTTATTTATTATATATATTATTATTATTATTATTATATATATATATATATATATATAATATAGAATATAATAATATAATATATATATATATATATTTTATTATTATTATTCGTTATGTTACCGTTCGTTCACTAGTGAACAAAATCAGGACTTTATTTTAAGTTACATCGGCATAATCACTATTCCTTCGCTCTATCTTGCCGCAATAAAGTCACATTTTGCATTCAACTTTTTGTACGATTTTACAGGATAGTCCAATTGTTAACAACGTTTAAGAAAACGAGCTTGATTCGTACATGTCAACCAAGGGACAGGAATGTTAACGAGTTCTCGCTCTAGAAACGTTGTTGCTTTTAGACGAATCCATTCGTATGACACAACTCCTGACGAATAAAACGTTTCCAAAGCGCGTGTCACCCGAATAAAATCGGCGAACGAAACAGGCGTCGAGAGTAAATCGGTAACGAACGAATGTTTTGGTGAAGGATTTATTTAAACGAGGTCGTATACAATTTAAGCGGGAATGTGTTCACCCTGTGGGTGGAAACCATTTTCGTCAGCGACATAGTTCACGTTGTATCTGACGTTGGTCTGCGGGTCGACCCAGCTGAAGCTTCCGCGGACAGCGAGGGCCTCGTGTTCGGTTCCTTGGTTAATGACTTCGGCGGTTTCCTGGTGGGCCTGGCCATTCGACAATTCGTATCCGTAATTGTAGCCGCCTAGGCCGATGTTGTCGGAAGGTGTTTCTTTGACCAGCACTACGTCGTTCTCGGGCACGAGAGGGACAGCGTATGCGGCGGCGACGAAGAGAGCGACAGCAAGGAACTGCGAAGAAAGTGAAATTTGCATGACACGTCGTTGGCCGATACAATAGGATTCGTCGTTGCGCGCGTGTCGCTGTCGCGGGAATCTCGCGAAACCGATGTTAATTCGCAAAACATACAAGAATTACCGGTATCGCGTATATATATATTATATTTATATTATATTATATTATATATATTTATATTATATTATATATATATAATATTTAATATATATATAAATAGAATACAATATATATACAAATAAATATATATACAAAATTAAGCATCGTCCATGTATATGAAAAATGATTAACTTAAAAATGTTGATTATATTTCAGTTTAGTGCAAAATTCTGAAGCAAATACAAAATATAGAGCTATAAAGTTGTACAATATTACTATTTGTGAAAAAGTAATACTTTCTTTTCAAATAGTTAAAGTACATCAACTTCGTGTATCGCGTAACCAAAAGAGATCTTCTTACGTGCGCGGTTATCAAATCTCTGCACGAACTCTTACGAGATGTATCTCCTCGTGGCGTGTGCGATATCTGATTGCCGAGGATTGTTACGATTTACAATGATACGGAATAACATGACACGTTAACACGCCGAGACGCTCGTGTAATAGGCTCGCGTGATCCGTCATTGTCATTGTGTTTCAGACCGGCCACGTAGAGGGCGCTAATTTTCGCGACGGACATCTGTGCGTTATGTAAACCGAGATCCGTAATCGGTGATTTACTTGAAATAAATTAACAACATATTTGCATTTCAACGGGAGAACAATGATAGCGGTTTTACTACGTAATTGCGCCGCGTATTGTTGTGTCTTTAATGATAGATAACGATCGTTAAAGTGCACGTTAATTGCACGCGCCGGTAACACCGTCCGACAAAATCAAACTTTTTTTCTGGGTTCCCATAGCCACTGTGAAATTCTTGTAGAGCTTCACTCCCTGAATAAGAAAACTTTTGTAAAAATCCAAAATTTTCGATAAAAATGAGGTATCGCATGAAAAGTAAAATCGTTAGAAAGTTCTAATCGGTGTTAAAAGATAGAAGAGAGTTTCTCGAATATAGCGGCATGCAATTTATTAATTGTTTTTGGTCCTAAATAGCAATGAATTGATGTCAAAGTTTAAAAAAGCGTCGACGCGCGCAGTTTCTCCGCAATATTTTTGTATTTTTACGAAAAGTTCTTTGTTCAGCACGAAAACTCTACCCAGGATCGGATTCTGTAGACATTTCTGAAGAAGAAACGGCCTGATATAGAAGTGTCAGAACGATATACATTTTGAGTAGAACGATGTACATTAATTTATTGCTATTTAGGACCAAAAACAATTAATAAATTGCATGCCACTATATCCGGAAAACTTTTCTCTATCTTTTGAGACTGATCAGAACTTTCTAGCGTTTGTACTTTTCATGCAATACCTCATTTTTGTCGAAAACTTTGGGTTTTTACAAAAGTTCGTTTATTTAAAAAAACTGAGGGTGATGGAGCAATTCGGTTTTCGGATTCTTGTTCAGGGAGTGAAGCTCTACAAAAATCGTGTCGGACAAGTGTAACCGCCGCGCCAGAGATCGTCGTGAGCCGCGATCGCCCGCCGGGCAACGTTTACGCGGATCACATGAGAACCACTGGAAATTGTATCGCGATCACAGAGAGGAGCTATTGGAATCCAGGGTGAAATCGAGTCGGGGAAGATATCCGAGAGTCCTCGCTCGCTCGAGTTGTATATCGAACACGGATACAGTCGGCGACCCGGAAAGAAGCGTTTAACGAATAATGTTGACACGCACCAGCTTCATGGTTGGATTTTTTTTTGATCGGTTTTTCGTCGGGTTCTCGAAGGAGATGAGACAGCTGAGATGTGCTAGATCACGATACTGATTCGATGCTGGTCCACGGCGATTATATACACGGATTTCGATACGAATTCTGCCCCCACCCGCGGCGCCGCAGCCAAAATTTCTGCGGCTGCGATGTCGAAATCTTCGTGTGGCATTGGCTAGGTGGCGGTGGCAGAACGATGACCGACAAAGGAAGAGGCGGTGAATGTCGGACAGGAATTCGAGGAAGAGTGACCAACGGCGAAACCCGCGGTTTCACCACGAACGCATCTTCCTCGAATCTTCGCCAGACATACCAAACGAGGATTAAACAATGGGCAAGGAACTTGTCGTGGAGCACAGCTGATTTTATAACCAAAGTTTACTGTTGTTTTGAAAATACTCTAATAGTTGATTGTTAAATTATTTTGTAGTACATATAACCATATACAGTATAATACCACACATCAGGTATCAGAATGGACCAATCACTAAATTTACGTGTGTCTCGTACGAAAATGGGGTACTGGCATAGACGAGGCATCAAAGAGATATCTAAAAAATTAGGTACTCTTTCGTTTTAACCCTCTATGGGCCCATGTAACTTTCAAGTCACAAGCTAATATATCCACATTTTACCTAATAGTTTTAGCTTTTTTCACTAGATGATGTATGCGTCTTAATTATATAATGCCTCTGAAATAACCGATAACAATATTGACGACAGTTGGCAGCACCATTAACCTGAAATGTCAAAATAAATACCTTGCAAGTTGTCTGCAGATAGAAACCAAAGGGACCATCTTGTGCAATTGAGATTATTTGTGCTTTTGTCGGTGTTTACTCAATAAAAGAAAGCGTATATAATAGCTCTGAGTTCGTATATCGATAACAATTTATTTAGTCGCATTTCAATAATCATTTTGTTACTATTTGTATAGGATACAGTTTTGTAACTTTCAGGTTACATTGGGATATCGTGATAGAGATTCGAGTGTATTTAGGATAATAGTTGTGCTTTCTTCTATTTTCAAATTTATATATCGAATACCCAAAATATGGATGCAAAATCATATAAAAATAAAAGAGGAATTAGAATTAGACGCATCAGCGGTAATAGATCCGAAGATTCTTTATTAGATTCTGAGTCCGATGAAGATCATCCAGTAGCTTTTACCAGACGACGCATAAATATTATTGACAGCGACGATGAATTTAGTACCGAATTATCGTCGGACGAGGAAAATTCAGGACCACAAAAAACTATTTGGCAACCAGTTCCAAATGCAACGTACATCGATGTTTAACGTCGAATTCAAACTGTTTTATGGAACTTCACGCTTAAGCATTTATGCACCGAAGTGGAAACATTGTAAGCCGTTGTTACTTCAAAGTTACAAATTGAGTTAATTATAATAAAGTTGTTCAAACTGTTAAATATCTTTTTGATTAGCATATATAGGTTTATAATAATAGATTTTCCGTTGCGTAAATTTTTTTATATTTAAGAAAAAAATTCGGCCCATAGAGGGTTAATAAGTTTCGTCTTTATTCAACATCAACAGCACTATTATAAGGAAGGAGACTGGTGAATAAATGTTATGTACGAGTGTCTTCGATAGAAGATGTTAAAGTAATCTGAGCTTCAGTTTCAATGGGATTAGAATTGATTATTATGGTACGATGGTTGGCACGTTATTCGCAAGATCAGTCGGGTGTCGGGCGTGTTCCAGAAACATTTAATTTTGAGGAAGATGCTCTCCTTCAGGGTGGAAACCATTTTCGTCGGCAATATAGTGTAGGTGTTTCACCACGACGCATCTTCCTCGAATCTTCGCCAGACATACCAAACGGGGATTAAACAATGGGCAAGGAACTTGTCGTGGAACACAGCTGATTTCTTCTTCTTTTTTTTTGTAGCTAGGTAATTATCCAGAGCAACAGATCGAAATTATCGAACAGAAAATTTTGTTTCCACTTTATTTTTTTTATCGCGCTCCTAATGGCAAATAATGATAATTGCGCTCGCTATACCAGTCTGCGTTTTACTAAACGCGGGTACTCTCGCGATTGCAATTACGCTACCAATCAACTTCGTTTAACGTCTCATTGAATTGCTTAATAGGCATTGCGATGCGTTGTTTACCGTAAAATAGTGAAAGCTTGCGTAGATCATTCGTTCGTTTTCTTTCTAAACCAACTCTTACTTAATCTTTAAACTTTACCTACCGATTTGATGGTCTTTTGAAAATCGAAGATTACGCGTTCTCCGTACGACCTGATAGATCAATTAGTATGCTTGTAGCTATATAAGTTTGAACAGGGGATCATCAGACTGATGTTTATGGACACGTTATACGAATTATACGTTGTTCCGTAGAAGTTATTAATAAATAATTGTATCTAAATCGTGTCTTGAAAATCTTTTTATCTGTTTAATAAATTTAACAATTCAATTTTTTTATGGTTTTTTATTCGTGAAATATTTCAAAGTAAAATGAAGATTTTACTGTTTACTTTCATTTTGTTTTAAATGTATTTATTTCTTCTAAATATACTTATTGTAATTGATAATAAATAATAATAATAATAAATATAATATAATAATTATATAATAATAAATATAATAAATAAATATATATATTTATTTATTTATTTATTTATTGAGATAAAAAATTCATTGTCCGGACGCCAAACAGTCGACAGAGAGACATCTTCAACTTAGAAGGTACCCCAGATTTATCCGATATTATATAACCGGAATTCTCCTTAATGAGAATATTAGTTAAACCATATAAGGTGCCTCCATTGTATCAACACAGCTTTCTACAAATTGGGTCTAGCATGTCGTGACATGAAGATTATTCATCGTTCACCGATGTTCACATTTTTTGTTTTTAATTATGATCATAAGATCCAATGATTACGCAAACCATTCACGGCATCGCATAATAAACGATATTGTAATTAGCAGCTAATTCGGTTATGTTTCATAACCAGAACCAGTGCAAGCAGGAAAATTAACTACGCACGACGACGCATGCGCAGGCCGTCTACTGGGTGAACATTGTAAAACCATACGCAGCTTTGCGTCGCGTCGCCATCCTAGTTCAGAATTACAATATTCGCCCGGTAGACGTCCTGCGCATGCGTCGTCGTGCGTAGTTAATTTTCACGCCTGCACTGGTCACAACGGTGACGCCTATTCCTCTGTATTTATCGCAGGACACTACGAAACAAAAATAATTCTATACAAGGTGTAACCTGACACATATACTTCTATTGTAAGGCACTTAATTTGCATTTTTTGTTGAAAATAATACATATATAATATATAAAATAATACATCGTGGAGTTAAAAAGAACATTTATTGAATACAATAATTTGTAATCTTATAAAATCGAAAACTTTAAATGGTGTAGCTTTTGCATAGACTTATACAGGATGTCCTAAAAATGTTTCGCAATTCGGAAATGCGGGGTTCCTGAGGTCATTTGAAGTAACTTTGTCCTTAGCGGAAATGCAATCCGCGGTTATGTTTACGAGTTATTAACGACAAAAAGTGACCAATAAGAGGCGAGATCAGCTGGCGCGAGACGGCCGAGCGAGACATTTATGGGACACTCTGTATATTATTTGATAACATTTTTAGTGAAAACAACGAAAACTGATGGAAGTTAGAACATTTAGAAGAAAAATTGGTTTAGTGAATGTAGAAATGAAGTAGTTTAGATAAATGTTTATTTATATAATAAAATTTATTTATTTAAATACACATTTATATATTAAATATAATAAATACACATTTATATATTAAATATAATAAATACACATTTATATAATAAATGTGTATTTAAATAAATTAAATTAATTTACGAGGAAGCAGTAAACATACATATAATAGAGTGAAAAGTATCTAAATGCAATCTTTTACTGTTATCATCTGTCTACCATCTTCCGGTAATATTCACTGTACTATCTCCGAAAAACTTTTCACTTTCGTTTTCGAAAAATTCTAACCAGTGCATTTTTATAGACTTCTTCTCTGACTTCATCCTTTTGAAGCAATTTTATGGCGAAAGAAATAAACGATAGTCCGGCGTCCTTGTGCTAAGATGACATTAACGTTACCTACTGGCCTAAACGGTAAAACATAGTCAATTTAAATATTCTGCTAATGAATAATCATCATCATCATCATCTCAATTATAAATTTTATGCTAAAATTGATCTTTTCGTATTATTTAAGGTTATGACCGTACGATGCTGCAGTCACCGTTGCAAATCGGGGATTTCGTCATGCCGGGACATAAAAATATTGGCCATGGCATATATCAAACGCAACTTGACATTTATTCAGTCTTTGTAAAAAATTCAGCTTCCGTGAACTAGTATTTTTTAGCGCTTCATCATTTTTTCACCGTACAACATTATGAAATCACGACTTTTAGTAACACGATGACGGTAGGGAACGCGACAAGATTCGCGCCAGGATCGAAACATCGTGTTTTGCGGAATCGGCGTAACGTTTAAATCTTGCAAATATATTCAACGGCATTCAGATGAAAAATTATGTTCGCAGGGAGGAACGAAGGAGCTTGCGTCAGTGCGACCTTGTCGGTGCTAATTGCAGAGTACCTTTTTAAATTCCGCACTGCGTGTAGCATCGAAAATCGTTACCGATCTCTCGCCGAGGAGCAGCCGAAGAAAGCCCGTGCAAAAGTTTAGAAAGAGAACCGCCGCGGTTACGTAAAACCGATCGCTTATTTATGCTAATGTCCGAAAGCGAGGTGGTCTCCGGAGGCGAACACGGAGACGACACAAAAGAGGAAGAAGAAGATGACTCTTCTTCGATCTTCGAACCCTGTGGAGATCTACGTTCTCTATGGGACGAGCGTGTGCGCGCATGAATTTCTCTTCTTCTTATATCCTCGTAATTGACCGAAAAACAGTAGAACCAAGAACGACGTAATCGAAGGTGCACACACGTCGTCCTGAACATTTGCTGCGTCGCGTAGTTGTACGTAGCCACGTTGCGTGCTCGATGCTTTTAATAATCCTCGCATCCGTCTACGTGGGTGTTAGCTTCTACGTCTACCGAGAGACTATCGGAGACTTCGTTGCATAAACAACAACCAAGTGTGTTCTCGATGATTTTATAGTGCGTTGTGTAATCTGTGTCACGCGAAAAAATATACGACAATGGCCCTTACGCACGGATTACAATTTACAATGCTCTAACAGCGTATTAGTTTATTGCGATGCAGACCTTTAATGGTTGTCATAGCGCAGAACTTTCTGATATTAAAACCACTTTAGCGATGGTAGGCGATAGTACGGTGAATTGTTTGCGCAGCAAATTATATAGACATAGCAGAAGATCGCGTAGGTTATACATATTTTGATGAACAAATGTTTATGTCCTCTCTGTGTTTCACTTAGAGTTGTGTTCTCGTAGAAGTCTATATTGGAAAAAGTTACTAAGAACGATTGTATGTTGAACTTGTGCATCGACTGTCGATTGGATGTTCTCCATTTAATTATTCATTCTAAAATATCAATTGACCAGAAGGATATAATAATATATGCAGTGACTCGCATTAATATTAGGATACGACATTATTAGAAAAATTATTGCTTATTGTCACAATCTTGTTTATCGCTTATTATAAAAAATAACATGTGCAATAAATAAACAAAATGTATGTTTCTACTTACTTTAAGAAGTGCTTTATTATATGAGAAAACAATTGATTCGATAATACTATCATAAACAATAAAAAGGAGCAATAATTCTTTTAATAATATCGTGTCCGAGTATTAATGCGAGTCACTGTAAATATTTTCCTATAGCTCCTGTACGCTTCATTTACTGTAAATAGTACAATCTTTTATATATGTGAACTCTCGAAATAAAATTATACGAGAATGATCCAAGAGTGAAAAACACAAGAATTACAATGAACATCACTTTACAATTATTACATTATATTATCCGAACCATTCCAAAACTACTGTTGATATTAAAATCTGGCGAATGTCGACAAAAGTAGAATTTCAGAATTACCATAAAAATGAAAGTACGAAGAAGAAGAAGAATGTTGTTTAAAACTATAGAAACTTTTTTCTTTTCGTTTAATTATTTCGTTTAATCATTCCATTTAGGGCGTTAAAAAATTAAAATTTGTTGTAAATTGTTAACGTTAAGGTTATATTAAGGTTTTAAAGTTGTTCGTGAATCCACGAAATTGTCATCGATAAGAAATCGCAGGACTTTGTTTCGGTGGCAAATATGTAATTTATTCACAGTCGACTTCGTAATGAATTACGTGAATTTCAATGGTGCATACTTTCAGAGAAATTTCCGTTGATCAGGTTTCGTTAAGGAATTTCCTCGCCCTCTGTTCGCTATAAATATAGATGCCACGACATTAGATAATCGGCTTCGAGTTCGTATACATAGACCAAGCGCTTCGACACACGGGTCGTGACTCGTGCCTCTTCCTTTTTTGCTCGACTGATCGTGAGGCGAAACGATATTATATGTATGTACAATCGATTGTGCACGAAGCGGAGGAGAATCCTATAGATTGAGGCAAAAAGCTTCGTTCAGCCAGTAACAGATTTAAGACACAAACAGTACCATTTGAGAAACAATGGAGCAGCTGAATGCAATACATTGGAGACGTAAGAAACCCAGTAATTCTCCCAGTAAATTAACACTAAGGACAACTACACTGTCGAAGTGATGGATTTTAGATTCTACATTTTATAATTATTGAGATTTTTAAGATGTCTCTGTGGAGAAACATTGAACGCATTTATTTATTTAGATCACTCTCGGTGCCCGGTTGTTTTCATTGAACACAATGGATTACTTAAAAGACATAGAAGAGAACAAATTATCGTTAAACATTACGAAAGATTTATGAATCTTATTCTAGTAATTTTAATTAGTCGCAAAGAATTTGACACATCGTTATTCTTAAACTCTTTTCAAGGTTTTACTCTTCTACGTTTCGACTATTCATTTATTATTTCTTTTTAACACGCAAACGATCACAAATTACGATAGACTGAATCTTTTGAATATTTAATATTGTAATCAGTTTTTTAGAATTATTCCGCAATCCGAAAGTATCGACAAGCCATTGTTCAGCGAGATATGATGAAATACGTTTGTTTCTTAAAGTGACGTACACTAACAAATACGATAGAAAATTATACAAATACAAAAATTAAATTAAAATAGGAATCTAAATAACAGTATAACAGGTTATACTGTTTATACAATTTCGGTAAACAGATTGTACATGTGTATATTTACCATAAAAATGTAATTAACTACACTATTATTCAAAGATACATTTTTCGAAATTTCATTAGAGTTTCTTAATTGCACTGCCAACTATGACTTACCAACATTAGAGTAAAATACGTTCGACTGAATTTTATAAACAATTTTATATATTAAATATAGAGAATCGACGAATTTCGCAGTAACGTGTAAAAAAAATGTCTAGTCTAGATTTGACAAATGCAATTGCTGTACATCAGATGTTTCAGATTAACTAATTTCGTGCATTAAACGTTATAATAAAACAGAAATAAAATAAGGTAACGGTTCACGGCCTAATGCAATTACAGTACGAGGTTAATTCACCGCCAAATCGTTACGAGTGTAACAAATTATACTTCGTTAGACTTAACCATCTCGTTTTTCCTCCATAGAAATCTCCGTAAAGTGCATTCCTTGGGTAATCGTGAGGCGACGCTGAATGCATTAAATACCAAAGCGAACGAATTATTTCGCTGGAATCTCACGAAAATGCTAACTTGAATCTATCGCTGATCGATCTGGCTAACGGATCTCGCGGTTCGTGCAACAGATGTAAGGCGACCGTGCCGAAGTTATCTTATGCAAATATTTTTAACGAGCCGATTGTCGCGATGCGTATCACGTTAAAGGTATGACGATTGAACGCGCGCCGTCTTCCTGCTTGCCGTTCTGTTTAGCTGGCTGACGAGATATTGTATGGTTCTCGGTGGAATGAAAGTTCCGTTCGTGTCAACACTCAATGAACCGAATAATTCATTCTCATCCCTAGACCAAGTAACATTTCGATCAACGCCGAGTTCCGCGTCCGAAACAACGCAGCGGAGAGTTCGAGGAACGCATCATAAAATTCCATTGTCATTCAAATTACTCGACAAAAGCTTTTATTTATGTGTTGAAAATAATAAGGAGCGAAGTCTCCGACCGTTTGTTCACTTTCTCATAACAAGACTCTGCGGATTTTGTGCACTTACGGCTAAAATGAGTGACTAATATATATAATTATAATATTTAATATATTTATTTAATAATAATATATATGTTATATATATATAATAATATATTAATATATATTATTTAATATTTATATAATTATATTATAATATAAAATTATGAAGACATAAGGAGAATTTAATTATTTTGTCATACTGCTGTCAACTTATCAAAATTATTAAAAGAAGCAAGTTATTTTCATTTAATTTCTGTTCCTTACAGTTCTTTGAACATTTTATTATTATTTATTTTATTATTTTTTATTAAACACTTTATCATAAAATGATATCGTTAAGTGTGAAATATGAAAGATTTTGCGAAATGATTCGCTAAATCCTGAAATGCATTATTTATTTATACGGCACGAATGGCTTCGTCGTGGTTTATAAACGTTTACACAATATTAATTATGGAAGCAAAAATTTAGCTGTAGACGCATTTATTACGAAATATCTTGTATAATTTTTAGCAAAACAGTATCTGTGTTTTTAGAAAGTCCAGACGTAAAAAGCTTTTACTCATTGATTTATCGGCTGTTAGAGGTTTACATTTAATCTTAATGTAAATTTCGACGTTAACCCATACATTTACATACGAAGAGAGTATTCGGTATTCCGGCCTTCTTTAGAAGCCGATCTTTAAAATTCTGATTGCAATATAACAAATTATACACCTGTAGCAAATGATTGTATTACTAAAAAACTATCAAAAAAAAACAAACGAAGAAGAAGTATAAAACCTTAATGTAATGTTTAGTGTAATTACAAAATATGTTTCAATTTTTTAAGTAGTCCTTACCGCTTCTGACGCTAGTTTTTATGGTGAGTTTGTTATCTACTTTAGGAATGATTTCTTAAAAAATTTTATTGAAGTAGAAAAGCCGTTGAAATGTGTAAACACCAGCAGATACATAACTGCCAAAAAATTATCTGTAACGTACGACTCATTTATGATATATACATTTCATTTAGGATATATGCAATAACTATAATTGACAATATAATTTTGCATTTTATAACTTATGCGATGGAATACATTCACGTATTCCGAGTTTGCTAATTCACACAGTTTGATAATTAACTAGTTAACTATCACTAAATTGTTAATGCTTTGTATTTATACCACAATAAAGTTTAATTATTTTAATTTAATAGGTATTCGATACAGAACACTTTGTGCTAATAAAATAATTATTATCTTGAATATTTTGTCAATTTTATTGTAAAAGAATACAATTTTATTCTCTCGATCCTCCGAGTATTTCACTCGAGGAAGTACATATTCGGCACACAGTACCCACGTACATTAATATCACTATCAATTGAACTCGTGACAATTAAGCCGAATGAGCCAGACAGGGTACATTTCACTCGATAAATTGCCGACTCTGTTGAAAGAGCCGACGCGTTAGTATTAGGGGATGAACACGCAGCGGCACAAGGCTGCTTCTTCGATGAAGAACTTGCACGCGAACTACGAATTTCGCAAGAATCCATGCTGGACCGCGTGAAATCGACATCGCCGTCATCCTCGTCGTCGCCGCGTCGCGTCGCGACGCGTCGTCGTCGTCGCTTGCTAAAGGCGCTTCTTGCATAATATAACCTCCGACCACGATGCCACGGATTGGTTAAATGCCACCACACCGTCTGCAAACGGACCTATACTGACGCAAACACGGCTTTGCCTGCATCCACAATTTACATGTAGCTAGTGGGATCACTGTTTCTGTTCAGATGAATCGCTACATTTTGCAACTGATGCAGACAAATTTCATTTTGTATGCAAATTCCTAACCTAGTTTATCATACGGCACAGTGAAATTTTACAAACAAATGTTATTAG
This sequence comes from Megalopta genalis, assembly GCF_051020955.1. Taxonomy (NCBI): domain Eukaryota; kingdom Metazoa; phylum Arthropoda; class Insecta; order Hymenoptera; family Halictidae; genus Megalopta; species Megalopta genalis. The sequence continues at coordinate 18,814,959 of NC_135020.1, read as the reverse complement.
TAGACCGGATTTTTATGTAAAATAAACATCACATGAATTCCAAGAAATAGAAACTAAACAACAAGTTCTTTCTATCTTTAACAATAACAATAACAATAATAGTAATAGTAATAGTAATAGTAATAATAATAATAATAATAATAATAATAATAATCGCAACAGATTAAAAATAATACATTGTCATTATTGAATTCTTTTCATCTTTCTACTACTTTAAATTGCAACTATTCCATTTTGTCATAAATGCATAAAATCCGCGGTCGAGCCATTAGAACAGTGTTCAATCGAAATATATGTATCTAATTTCTTTTCCCTTAATTGTGACATTTTGTTTTAAAACAAGAAATCAGGTGTATATACGTACAGTGACCCACAGAAGTATTCGTACACCTTTTAAAACACGATAACTGTTTTTAAAAATTGAACTGAGTGATTTGAATTCTCAGTCATCGTCTAGTAGACTAGTCCCTTTATCATTTAAAAAGAAATTCAAATCATTTAGTTAAAAACGTCATTATGTTTAAGAAGGTGTGCGAACACTTTTGTGGGCCACTGTACTTACAATTACAAGGTACCGGTCGATGTATGTACTCGTGATTCTGATTAGTATTTTCAGTTGACCGACGATACATGTGAAGAAAGAACGTGAACGTGAAACATTGTATTCTCGTGAGGATGCCACGTCGATGTTTCGCATCAGAAGGAAAGAAAAAAGGTAAACGATATTGACGATACGAATCTGCCCTTTTGCCTCGAAAGTGTCATTCTGGTGCACCGTTATGAATCATTCTCCGGTACCGCGGAACCCAGACGTTATCGATCGATTTATTTCGTTCGCGTGCGGGATAAATTACTATTGTGTTCCAGCCTCTTCCACAGGTTCAAGAAGAGCCAGTTCCTTTGACTGTACATAATATCGAGCCGTGACACTTGGTGGTGAAGAAATTTTCAGCCGTTAAAATTTCACCGATATTCAATTAACGCTCAAACGTATCGCCTTTATAACCGACTTCTTAATACGCTTTCTCTCTTTAGACTTCCATTCATTTATTGTATTATATAATACAATGCTTGACTCAAATGCCAATAAATATTCCATTACCGATTCCGTTTTAACATACCTATGGCGAAAATTATTTAATGGTTTTGTTCTTTTATTTTGCTCTCCTTTTGTTATATTAAATTAATTGTCACAATTGTTGACAATTGTTGACACAATTGTTGACTGTCACAATTAGACGAATTTTTCGGATGTGGTAGGTTATATTGTAAATTACAATATTCCTTTTCTACAATGTTCCATTGATTCAATGATATAAATTGAACCTATACAATCATAATTATTAACATTCTTACACCCCGTAGATGTGTTTCTAGGTCACAAGCACAAGAAAGAGATATATACAGTGAAAGAAAATGTTTTCTAAGTTCCGTTACCTATACGACGAAGCGTATGAGCCGTTTATTTTGAAAGTGGCATAAGTCACTTTGTTTTTAAGTCGATATATTTAAGGGTTTGCGTTTTAACACGTTTCAAAATATGGATGCTAACTTTCGAGAAGATTTACTTGTATTTGTTATCTCAGGATACTGATATTTTTCTCAGTATAAATAATTTCGTATAAACATTAAAAAATCACCACTTTTCATTGCGGTAAAGTGACTTATGCCACTTTCAAAATAAACGGCTCATATGAATCACTAGCGTAATGTTTCTATCTCAGTCCCCAGTTAACTGTGAACGTACCGCCAACAAATGTTTACATCGACTCTAGTTTCACTGATAAACGTTATTATTGATGTTACTAAACGTCGATTCTAAGATAAAGCAATTTAAACTGATGTTTGTACACACGAACGATTAACGTTAATTACTTAGTTGTTACATATTATATGTTAATTGTACTTGCGAGAAAGAACTATTAGCTAGTTATAAATGGAGTTATAGAGATACATTATTTGTTAACGATTTAAGGAAATTCATTTCTGTGTAAGTTTCACGCTTTCGTAATATTCTGTTCTTTCTTCCCTTTTTTCATGTTTTGTTCTTCCTTTTCGTGTTGGCTCACCGTTTAATAATTGTTTTAATATATTTTCGACAACAGCTCGATTGAACAATTATGGTTATGTACGGAGCTGGTGAAATCATCGAACGTGTATTACCAAGAGTTCTAAGTGTCAATAATAGTATGTGTCAGGTGAAACGCGAGAGTCGATGTAAACATTTGTCGGTGATTTTAATGTGTCGGTATATAAACAACGTCGACGAAATCGTGCCCATGAAAACATTGTTGGTGATTTCAAGGTAACCCGACTTCCACTGCTGCCTTTAGCTGCCTTAGCAAATTTCTTGCTGTACCTGCCACTTAAACTACGAGTGAAAGACTATTTTCCTTATTCAGAAATATAACAGCAACTCGTGCGAAATTAATGGGACAAAAAGTTAAGCAATTATCTTTATCATTTAGAGTGAAAATATTATTACATTTGAAAAAAAAAAAAATAAAAGTATGTTACTTCTAGGAAATGAAGGGTTCCTGAGGTCATTTGAAGTAACTTTCTCCCTTACCGAAAATGGAATCCGCGGCTTTGTTTACGAGTTATTAACGAAAGACACTGACCAATGAGAGACGCGATCAGCTGTCGCTCGACGGCCGAGCCAATGAGCGGAGCTAGGCATCGTCCACTCGTTGGCTCGGCCGCCTCGCGCCAGCCAAGCTCGCCTCTCATTGGTCAGTGTTTTTCGCTAATAAATAGTTAACGATACCTCAGAGAAAATTTTTGTAAAGGAAAAAGTTGCTTAGAATGACCTCAGGAATCTCTAATTTCCCGGAAGTACCATAATTTTGGAACGCCCTGCATAATTCTATATTATTTACTGCTACGTGTTATTGTCTTACTGATGTTGCAAAAATATGTCTGGCTTAATTTTTGTTGTATAATTATCATGAGGATTCGCATCATCGAGATTCAATTGTATAATGAATTTACTGAATATATTATATGAAGATCTTCTTACAACTATTGGTAATAAAAAAACTAGTTACAATCAATGAAGATAATAAATTATACTTATCGACGATGGTATAAACATTATAAGATTTTAAGCAATATTGATTTTTAATCCGCAAAATGATGAAAGTTGACAACTATGCACGCGGCGCGACGTCTGCCTGTTGCAATTTGCAGATTGCGAGTTGCGGGTTGCGGATCGAAGTCCCTGAGCCATCCTTCTTTAAGCTGCACACGATCGCGGGTAATTGATTTATTTAACGGGTGTCAACGATAGAACAGCCGCGTTGCGGTTAGGTGACGAGGTTGAACCACCTGTGTGGCTCGAATGCACACGCACCGATGCAGTACAAACTCGTAATTCACCAGGAATCTCTTCAGCGGCGAGGGAACGACATCCACGCGATAAGATATTATAATTACACCAACAGGATGCAGGCCCGTTGCAAAGTTCAAACGATTGATCTTTGAAAAATGAGAAAGTTTAACTTGTAAAACGATCATGCGAGTTCTTTGCAAAACTATTTGAACGTTCAAAAATATGGAACACGTGTTGCTGTACGAAGTTGAATTATTATGTTGTACTGCATCGTTCGTAATTGGTGTTTAATTACACGTAGGTTATCATTAGTTGGACAAAAAATCATTAGTTTGAAAAAAAGAAAAACAGAAAAAGTCAGGGAGGGGAAAGTTCTGCTGTTCTTTTGCAAATAATGTTGTGGTTGTTAATACAAAACTATACCATATTTCCTAAACTCGTTTTTTAGTTTATCAACATTTGAAAGTTTATTAACATTTTATTAAAATCATATACAAGGGCAAATGGTTTATCGTAACTTATGCGCAGTACATAGTTTGCTACCGACATGATTATTCTAAAAGACGTTTAAAAATAAATCTGATGATTGCTGAGATTTATTCTATGATAATTTTCCACCTAAGACACGTGGCGACTAGTTTATCTTATTATTAAACTTGTAAAACATCATCATCAAGAAACTGGTTTCGGAGATTTTGTTGTTGTCATTGAAGCTTCCTGAATAAACAAGTAACTCTGTTCAAAGCCTAACCTGTTGAACTGTCGAACCTGGAAGCATACTCGTAAACATTACCAAGAAATAGTTACTTTCTGCGGTCGATGTTTCAGTCGCATTGAAATATTGAATCCTAAGCATAGATTACGAGCAACACAAACGTTAAACATCTCATCATTTGCATGATATATAAATAATCATGATCGTTACGAACAAACTGCGGATTTTATGCATTCGTGACAAAAATGAGTATGTGCAATGTGAAATAAAATTTCAACCTACCTTAACCTTTTAGGTACGGCTGAATTTTGCGCGAGGCTATTTCTCTGGACGGCAGAGTCTGATGTGTACTGTACAGAGTCTGATACTGTATATACAGGGTGTGTCCCAAAAATGTCTCGCAATCCGAAAGTGGCGGGTTCCTCAGGCCATTTGAAGCAACTTTTTCCTTTACAAAAATTTTCTCCGAGGCACCGTTAACGAGTTATTAACGAAAAACGGTGACCAATGAGAGGCGAACTCAGCTGGCGCGAGGCGATCGAGCCAATGAGCGGAACTGGACTTCGTGCGCTGGTTGGCCTCGCGTCAGCCGTACTCGATTCTTATAGGTCACTGTTTTTCGTTAATAACTCGTTAACGGTGCCTCGAAGAACATTTTTGTAAAGGAAGAAGTTGCTTCAAATGATCCGAGGAACCCCCATTTCCGGATTGCGAGACATTTTTGGGACACCCTGTAGACTGTTGTAAATCGATTTGAAGACAAAAGAAGTGTGAAACAATGAATATGAAGACGATTATTTGGTTTAGAGTAGCGAGTGAGCTACTAGAGCAAGCCACTATAGTGGCGCGTCGTGCCTCTAAAAGGTTAAATATATTAAAAACAGAATGTAACTCCTAAGTTACTCGTATTTCTTGCAACAGATACCGAACATTTTTATTCCGCAGAAAGATTTGCAGTCTAGTTATGACTACTACTACTATATGTATACTATATACTAGTAGTACTATAATTAGTGTAACTCCGGGTTAACCAATTTCGAGAAAATTTTCAGCACGCATATAGGTTACCGAGATCTACGAGAGGCATTTTTTAAATTTTCATTACAGGCTCAAATAAAAAATTTAAAAAACGAGAGTTTTTTATTTTTTTTTTGTCATTCCAAGTAATAGCAAAATTTAAAAAAAGCATTTTGATCATCGTCTGGTAGACTAGTCCCTCTATCATCTAAAAAGAAATTTAAATCATTTAGTAGTCCATTTTTCAAAAAGTTATAGCATTTTTTAAGTGATGTTAAGTATATGGCCACTATTGTATATAACAATGAATATAAAATAATTATTTAATATCAATCGTAGCTTCGTCTGTAATGCATCGTTTACGAATTTGATCGTGTGAAAAGATGAATTTGATTTAGAAAACTGCGAATTTGATCTGCGAAACGGCGAAATTGTAATATGCAACAAAACATAAAACTTGTACATAAATCTGAAGGAAGAAGCGCGATTTCTGTCCTTGAACCGACACGACAGAAGTCCTGATTATCAAAAGAAAGACCAAAGGATGTAACTATTACGAATTAAGTGATATCGGTGAAAGCTGCAACAGGGTCAAGGTAATGTAACCGAGAATTTTAGCAAATTGTAATTGACATCTCGTTTGGCGGTTACGTGTATCGTTTTCGACCGAATTTTTGTATTGTATTTTCAGACGGATCGGTCTCGCATCCTCCGACTTTCTCAAACAAAAGAGGCAATTGTAGTCTCCCTTGAGCGTGGCTCCCGGTCAGAAGAAATGGCCGTGTTGCGGAAATGCAATTTCGTCCGAGAGCGGCATTTCAGTTTGAAACTCTCTTGACCGATCGTGACTCGCGTTGTCTCGGCATTGCGACAGAACAGCACCTCGTTACCTCTCATGTACATAGATGCGGCTGTGCGACCTTTGCTGCAAAGTTGCGCGATTGAAGGAAGAAGAATGGTGGAAGGAATCGATTCACGTTGTCTCGGGGAAACACGATTGCCCGACTAAATTCAGGATCGGTCTAGCAATATCATGAATGAACTGTTTCGTTTCTATAAGGCATTGCTCTCACGTAGGAACGATAGGAACAAGTACAGTCAATTCTCCCTAATTGACGCTCAGATTGTGCATAAAAATGGACAATTTGGGAAGACGAGATACGATTATTCGAACCTCGCGACTCGTTTTTATAGTTGTTATAGTTGTTTTATAGTTTTTATAGTTTTTATAGCTTTTATAGCTTTTGTAGCTTTTATAGCTTTTATAGCTTTTATAGTTTTTATAGCTTTTATAGCTTTTATAGCTTTTGTAGCTTTTGTAGCTTTTGTAGCTTTTATGGTTTTTATAGTTTTTATAGTTTTTATAGTTGTTGACAATCGGTAGCTATAGAAACCAGCTGCAAGGCGTCAGCTGCAATCTGAGTATCAATTAGGGAGAATTTACTATATTTACATAGGTATCTGAGATATTTTTTTTACCACCGGTCCGACAATTTTTTAACACCCGAGCGACCAAATCCCACAAAATAGCGGATTACAGATTCTCTGCTTTAATGTTATACAAATTTTAAAAATGCTTTCGTAGATGAACACTAGATACAACTAATTACTCAGATCTATTTTATAATCAAAATCGTTTAATGTTTCGATAAATATTGTCTTTGTAGTTTTCACGTTGTTGGTAATTTTGTTAAAACTAACACAACGCATGTATAATATTTATTCGTTTTGCTGTTGTAAAATAATTCGTGTACTTGAAATATTAGTAAATTCATACGAAAAGACTTACTGTTTGTTCAAAAAAAAAAGAAACCGAAAAACCGATTATTTTTAATTAATATAATATAAATTTAAAATTTATGTTTATCATCCGCTTGTGAAAAGTTTGTGATCTAAAATTTGTCTACTAATTAAATGTGTTGGCTAATATAATGAGTCACCATCAATGATGACTAGTCAATCTCTAGTAAGAAGAAAATAAGAGATTAAAATGCTTAAACTTTAACGTGGTTACGACTTACGGTAAGGACGTTTACCTTGCCGCGTAAAGTTTACGCAAGACGGAACTGTGCTACTCGAATGCCAAACGACTTCTGCCCAAGGTACTTTAGAACTGTACATTCCGATTTTCTTGTCATTGAGATTAAACCTGATATTATATGTTGTCCCTGAATAATATTAATGATTCTAACAATTCCGCGAATCTTACTCAAGAGATTATTGTACATCCAAGTAAGACAGAAAAACAATTTTTTATAAAATCTATTTAATTTTCTATAGTTTTCGTGGTTGATCACGATACAATCGTATTATTTTATCAAACGTAAATATATTTTTCATACCTGTTATAATTTTATAAACATATAACTGTGAATAATAAATATTTTATTATAAAATTCGAAATCTTCCAGAAGATATTATTAAAGCAGTACATGTACTTACAAATCGTTATACTATGAGTAAATTATACAGATTTTCCATAAACGTAAGCAACGTTTTTATTGCCGTTTACATTACTTCAATCGCGAAGCAAAGATTGGCAAAGTTAGAAAATTGAATTGAAACCACAAAAGTGGTTGCAGTAAAGTTCTCTAACGTTGCAATTAACTAGCTATAATAGCTAGTAAATAAGGTATATATTGCTTACTATCCTTGAAGTTAAATTGATAACGTCAAACGATATTGAAAAAGTAATGAATAATTGCCACGATGTAAAAGTGTATAGTCATCTTTCAATCGAATACGTTATTTTTAACACCCTTCTGTTCATCGGGAACGTCTCTTCACGCGCAAAGTGCCGACTTCTATAAGAATTTATGGTTACCTGGAGAATTTTACAACAGTTGCGTCATCGGAAAAGACAGATCGTCGGTTGCATCATTTGAAGAGAAAGGATAAACGTGCATTATTAAGTATTGTATATGTCAATTGACGTATTTCTTTTTAAGCGACTAAGGAACATTCCTGACAATGTTCGTGGCGCATCATTTCCTTGATAGGTCACAGAACGATCGATTGAGAGAAATATGGAAAGACCGGTACAGAGTTGTCATCATGTAACCTGAATTATTCGTGACGAAGGACTTTCGACGAATCAATAATTCTTATTTAACGCAAGATTTACAGGGCACAAAAAACAGCTGTTTTATATTAGTTTACGATATAAATGATCGTAAATTAAAAAATTAACTTAACCTTTTAGGTACGGCTGAATTCTGCGCGAGGCTATTTCTCTGGACGGCAGAGTCTGATATGTACTGTACAGAGTCTGATACTGTATATTCTGTGTTTGTATAAACAGGGTGTCCCAAAAATGTCTCGCAATCCGAAAGTGGCGGGTTCCTCGGGTCATTTGAAGCAACTTTTTCCTTTACAAAAATTTTCTCCGAGGCACCGTTAACGAGTTATTAACGAAAAACGGTGACCAATGAGAGGCGAGCTCAGCTGGCGCGAGGCGATCGAGCCAATGAGCGGAACCGGGCTTCGCGCGCTGGTTGGCTGGACCGCCTCGCGTCAGCCGTACTCGATTCTTATTGGTCACTGTTTTTCGTTAATAACTCGTTAACGGTGCCTCGGAGAATATTTTTGTAAAGGAAGAAGTTGCTTCAAATGATCCGAGGAACCCGCCATTTCCGGATTACGAGACATTTTTGGGACACCCTGTAGATTGTTGTAAATCGATGTGAAGACAAAAGAAGTGTGAAACAGTGTATATGAAGACGATTATTTGGTTGAAACGATGAGCGAGTGAGCTACTAGAGCAAAGCCACTATAGTGGCGCGTCGTGCCTGAAAGGTTAATTAATTAAAAAATTAATTAACCCGCCATTTTGACAGGTTCCGTGAGTCTAGTGTTAATGTTGACAAGGTCTTTTTGTACGAGTATAACTGTTCGATACACTTGTGCCACTACATAGATGGACGTCGAATATCAAAATAAGCGGCAGAAGACGCAAAATCTACTTAATCAAAACATAACAAACAACGCATAATAATAATAACTTATTGCGTATCTATGTCACCACTTAATTCACCATATCCTATCCTATCCGCATTACCTTCGTTATCAATAGAGTACAGAGCTTTATACAAATTCTCATTTTCATACGCGAGATCTGTTTAGAATCTAACCGAAATTTTTAAATTACGCGCCAATGAAAGTATTAGGGGGACCGGAAAGTAATGTCGTTTCTGCGCATGTCAGTATTCCTTTTTTTTGCATACTAAATAAAAAAAGGTTGTTGATAATGAGGGTGATTACATCATTGATTGAAAATAAAAACTAGTTAAAAGTTTATCTGTTTGAATTAAATGTAAACAAACGACATAACTTTCCGGTCCCCCTAATATTTAGTGATATGCGATTGGCAGCATTGCGTTGCGTGTATCCCCCTCTGCGAGCGGATGTTTTCGGATTATGTATGATTGCATCGAAGCAAATTCGTCACAGACCTTACAGGCCATTTCAAATGAAGCTATCCAGGGCTGTTTCGCGAAATGGAAACACCGCTGGCAAATGTGCGAATAGGGCAGGCGATGTACTTCGAAGAGGACTTTCATAATAAAGTATAGTGTAAGAAACACACGGCCCCGTGTTTAGTGATAACATGTGTTATACTGAGAACAGTATTGTAATGGACACACTATGCCACCGAATAGCGAAGAAGATCGTCTATCTACGTCGTCGACTACATCGTCGTCGTAGCTGTGCTCGCCCTCATCTTGTCCAAACAATAAAAACACACGAAAACTGTGGATGTACATATACGTCACAAATTCATCGGTACAATAGTAAAACAATTACAACCCGGAGATGAAAATCGTTACGCCGTTGCTCAAGCATGCGTAAAGGGATCGGTGCAGTGCAGTTTGGATGTTTCGCATGTTACATATTGTATGTGTAATATTACGAAAGCATTAGTTTTGTAAATTGTGCACAATACACTATTTATATATACGTCGTTCAAAAAAACTTATTACACAAAATTATATGTTCGACATACGACAGTGCTAGCAAATCTAGCATTGCTATTATTCAAAGAGCACAATAAAAAAAAAGTCCCCTTTTAATGACAAATGCTCCATGATCAATTTTCAACACAACCAAGAAAATACAATGTAAAAGAAAACAACATTCGTGCAAGCCATAGATAGATATAGACACGCAGTCTAATTATCAAATATCACAATTGCTGATATAATCTGTCGTCACCATGTTATTAACACATTACCGTCCCGATGACTACAAATAGTCATTCTCTTGACTGCTCGTGAAATATCGGATGACTGAAAATAGCCTTTTTCTTGATTGCTCGTGAAATGTTGAAGTACTAAAACTAGCCATTTTTTTATTGTTCGTGAAGTAGTCGAAAATTAATAAAAAGAACGTAATAGTTAGGACTTTAATTATGATATTTTATTCTATTTTTTAATAGTTAGAACTTTAATTATGATATTTTATAAGCTACATTTATTTTTCTAAAGCGATGCAATAACCTTAAAATATGCCGGCTACACGCAAAAATTTTCGCACAAACAGCCCGGACCGTGTCGTATTAATATACGCCGATATCTGTAAAACAACTATGAGTGATCTACGACGAGGCGACAGAACCGACGGCACGACGCGACGTCTCGTTGACATTTCTAAGTTTTCCAGCAATTTTTTCAACGATATGCGGCTACGCAAATTAACTGTGCAATTCTCGCCACGTCATCAGGTTGCGAAGCATAGCGAACTTAAAACTGCAGTCTTTCTATGTGTCTTGCAAATTGAAAAGATGCTAATGGAACGCTGCCGATCGCTCTTCAGACAAATCTGCTCGCGTAATATGTGCATAAAATATTAATATTTTACTTAAATATGATCATATATCTCGGTGCTGCATTCCTTTCGCATCATTTTTTGTTCCTGGTGCATAGAGCAACAACTTATCCAATGCTATCTTCTTGATTAAACTAATATTGATTACACACTGCACAAAAAGATGATGCCAAGGAAAGCTATACATATGCTACAAAATAAGTACGAAATTGGCGAACACGAATTTCTCTCTATTCTATTGGGTTGGCAACTAAGTAATTGCCAATTTGTTCAATGAAATAAAAAATTGTTTTACTTGGAATGAAATCTGTAATGTATTTTCCATTTTGTTCGATGACCTTTTGCCATCTCTCTGACAACGTGAAAATTTCACGCTCGTAGAAAGTCTGATCCTTTTCGGCCAAAAACTGAGTTAAGTGAGATTTTACAGCGTCATCATCATTAAAAGTTTTACCACGAAGGGAGTTGTCCAGAGATCGAAATAAGTGGTAATCCGATGGCGCGAGATCAGGGCTATATGGTGGGTGTAACATCGATTCCCAACCAATATCCATCAATTTTTGCCGAGTGGACAAAGATGTGTGCGGCCTAGCATTGTCCTGCTGTAAAATGACACCTTTACGATTGACCAATTCTGTTCCCTTTTCCTTGACCGCTGCATTCAATTTATCCAATTGCTAACATTCACGGATAAAAAAAAAATAACATAATAATAATAATAATAATAATAATAATTTTATAATATAACATTTACGGATATCATAAAAATGGGAGTGAGAGACATCTATATATAACTGAAATCGGCAATTATAATACTTAGTTGCCAACCCAATAAATAGAAATATTTCAGAGCTTCGAAGATGATCTTCGATGGTCAAAATATTGTTTAGGAAGCCCGGTTCTATTGTCCTTGATCTTTACATGTGTCATCAACATCACACTGCTAGGTAATCTTTAGAAACATTTTGCCAAACAACAAGTCATTCACGGAGCTGCCCATGAAAACAGATAACAAGGTCATAGTGAACGAGGGTCCAGAAAACAGTATTTTTATATTTGTGAGAACTATTCTGCTAATATGGATCTGCAAAATATTACGGATTTATTTGTAATCGATGTATGGATAATAAGTATAGATAAAGCATTTTACTTTTAATCATATATGAACTACGCTTGGAACATTTTTTGTCCGGGTTTATTTATGATTTATGCTATGCTGTTTGCATTTTGCATCTATAGAGTCGACCTTCGGTATGCATGCGCGGAGGTAAACCGCGATAACTTTGGTCGCAATGTCAGAGAATACCATGACTAATCAATTAAGGGTAAACGTTTCGTTAAAGTGTTGATTAAATGATTACGCCTTCAACGTACAAAGGATTCTCTTCCGAAGTTACGCAACCTTACTGTTTCATAAATAGTAAGCGTCAATGTTGTTATTCGAAACGTTTTAACATTCAATTAAATTATTATTCTTTAGTGCAAAATTTTCTAGCTATTATCAACTATTATTATTAACTATTTATAATTCGATTTATGCGATATATCACAAATCAGTAATTCAAATTTCAAAATAAAACATTCTCTTTCTCAACTTGCACGTAACTGTTCAGTCGAGCCGAATTAAATAGTATTTTTCGGACGCATCGAATTCCGTTAATGATTAACGATTACAACTCGTCAGTTACTGTAAGTAATTTATAATGGTAATAGTATTATAAATTGTTGATATTAAAAATTATTATTAAATTATATATATTATAGATATTACTCTATGTGTGCCCAACTCTGCATTCAATTTATTAAAATGATTAACATCTTATTTTATAATAAATGCAGACAATTTATATATTTTCATAAAAATCCGCCGCGTGTTTATAACAATATCAATACTTATTATCAATGCTGCCCCACCCCGAACTAATGCGAACTCTGTTAACCACTACTTGAGGATGAACACAGTTGAATGGTCTCTTCGAAACCTATATTGGCAGTCGGTCAGATTGGTTGAACAGGGACCAAAGATGTTCGGAGTCTCAGGCTTTGTTGAGCATGCCGATAAAATTGTGAACTACATTACTGAATGTCGACCTCACTGTCGTTCGATAATTACAGTAATGTCTCTCCAATTGACGCCCAGTTTGTCCACAAAAATGGACAATTTGGGAAGAGGAGATACGATTATCCGAGCCTTGCGGTTCGTTCTTATAATTACGAACTATCAACAAGTATAAAAACGAGCTGCAAGGCTCGAATAATCGTATCTCCTCTTCCCAAATTGTCCATTTTTGTGGACAATCTGAGTCAATTAGAGAGACATTACTGTACTCCGACAAATTCCTTTTCGGAGCCCTCATGCCCTGTCCACGAGTTCTTCGTGTCAACAAGTGGAGCCTCCACGTCTCCGCACGTGAAGACGAACGTGCTTATGACCAGCTCCGGAAGCAAAGGCTCCATCCATTCCACGAGCAAGACCATATTTTACTCGTCATTCTCTTGCATGCCCCCAAGGATCGGGGTTCAGTGTGAAAAGTATCTCCACGATAAAATTTTCAGCGTACACAAAAGTTACGAACAAAGTTGAGAAACACAATGTTTTTACATTTTTGTCATTCCGGTCAATTGCGATTTCTTGCAGAATTTGTTTCACATATTGTCCAAGTAAATTAGTTCTTCTAAAATGTCGAAGAAAGCGATATCGTTTGATCCAGTTAGAAAAAAAAGAGTAAAATTCGGTCTTTAAAAAATGACCGAATACTTTCCTGACAGATTGTTATGTTGTATTACAAGAAAATTCGTGCATTATTATTTAACGGTTTTTATTTCAACGATTACATCATAAGTCGTGTTATAATGTTGTTAGCTGAATTGTTATGTTGTTGACTGATTGTTATGTTACATTACGAGAAAATTCGTGTATTATTTAACGGTTTTCATTTCAACCATTACATCGTAAGTCGTGTTATAATGTTGTTAGCTTGAATACCAACAAATGCTTCTCAAGAAAATGCAGTCGATCGGTTCACTAGCGGCTACGACTTACACGGAAATGCGTAAGTACAAGTGGCTTGCACTGACATTTAAAAGTATCCATCGCGACCGTTTCACTCACGGATGCGTCCCAGCCGTGTATGTACCTATTAAAATCCCTTTAAAGACAGCCGGCTGGCTCGAGGTGACATTAACGTTCGTCGAATATGGAGGCCTAGTCGGCGCGGCGGCTTCTTAAGAATCGCGAATTGTTAATTGCCGTTGTACAATGCATACGACACGCCAATGCCGTTTTAATCTTGACACCAATAAAGTCGGATACATTTGTTCCACTGATAGAAACGAAAAGCTTTTTCGAGAATTAGTCGTTCCCAATGACGTAGCCTTAAATTAAATTTCTCGATCGACTAGAATTACGGCTTCATCGAACCAGCGTGGGCCGAGTACAGTAATGTCTCCCTAACTGACGCTCAGATTGTGCACAAAAATGGACAATTTGGGAAAAGGAGATACCATTATTCGAGCCTTGTGGTTCGTTCTTATAATTGTCCATTTTTGTGGACAAACTGAGCGTCAATTAGAGAGACATTACTGTAATTATCGAACGACAGTGAGATCGAAATTCAGTAATGTCTCTCTAATTGACGCCCAGATTGACCACGAAAATGGACAATTTGGGAAGAGGAGATACGATTATTCGAGCCTTGCGGTTTATTTTCTCGAGTAATCTTATCTCCTATTCTCAAATTGTCCATTTTTGTGCAGAATCTGAGCGTTAATTAGAGAGAATTTATTGTATTTATCGTACAATAGCATTCTGTAAGTGCGCGTTTTTCTACGGAAAAAGGAAATTCAACATCGTCAAAAGCTAAAATAAAAAGTATTAATTCGCGGCTCGTTTTTATAATTGTTGGCAATCGGTAACTATAAGTACTAACAATCGTATCTCCTCTTCTCAAATTGGCCATTTTTGTGCGCAATCTGAGCGCGAGTTAGAGAGAAATTACACGATCACTGTATTAGGTATCGAATGAAATGTCAGATTCCTTACTAGCCGCAAATTGATCGTTCAAGTAATCAGTTATGTGCTTAAAAGGTATGTTTATATAATTGATATAAACTGAACTATATTTATTGTAAAATGTTTATAGACATTGCGCGTACTTGTACATACGTACATTGCCATCGCATTGCCCATCATTATGCAAAGAAACATTATTATACCACTGTCAGTGTTTATAAGTGATTTTTAAATGTTTCTCCAGCTGTGTTCAGATAATTTATATATATTGGATTTTGGTACACTTGTCATTTTGATATATATGTTTATATAAAAACGATTTGTTCACGAACTCGATTTAAGATAGATGGATGTTTTATGATGAACGTGCCGCTAAATGTTATAAATTCTCGATTTTTGATTGAGAAAAATCTGATAGAAATAAAGGAAAGTAAAATATACATAATTTGATTTCTCAATAGCAAAAATGATTTATGGTCCATCCGTTACCAATGTTAAAATTTGTCGTATTTCTTTCATTGAAGCTTCAAATCATTCGAAATATATCATTAAGTATTTGTACGCAAAGAAATAAAAAACTTCTTTCTAAATTATATACTTTGCTCGGTAAAATGGTAGAATAGGATTAATTAATATATAACAATGTGTTTCGTCTTGTATCGATAAGAAACGATAATCCAGAATAAAAATTGATTTTCCATCTAAGAAAGTGTTCTTCGCGCATCTATTCAATTATTTCCTGACACGAAAAACCATTAAAACGCGAGACTTTACGTTGATATATTTTTATTTTAGAGAAATACGAAGTCGCAACGAAATGTGTTTTCCCTATAAATCAATAAATTATTCGATGAACCTGTTTCCGAGTTAGCATTAAGCAGTTATATGTGACACGATCCGATCTTATACCTGCATTTCAAGGGAAAAAAAGAAATCGGTGTTAAAAATCTCTTATAAATCAGAATTGACCTTAATCCCCCCCCCCCCACACCATTTTGCGAATCTAAATCGAAGATGGAGAAATTTATTTTAGTCGAACCGTATCAGAATTTAAATAATTTCCTATCGGCATGCCAGAGGATTTTATTAGCGAAAGTAATCGTGTCACCGCAAGTCTTTAAAAAACTTCCCAGGCTAGACGACACGACGCGACTGTAAAGACGGTAAACACGTCACCGAGCGCCTGCTTCATTTCTGTCCGATTTTAGTTCTACAGTAATGTCTCCCTTACTGACGCTCAGATTGTCCACTAAAATGGATAATTTTGGAAGAGGAGATACGATTATTCGAGCCTTGCGGCTCGTTGTTATAATTGTGGACAATTTATAACTATAAAGATAAACCGCAAGGCTCGAATAATCGTATCTCCTCTTCCCAAATTTCGATCTCACTGTCGTTCGATGATTACAGTAATGTCTCTCCAATTGACGCTCAGTTTGTCCACAAAAATGATCAATTATAAGAACGAACCGCAAGGCTCGGATAATCGTATCTCCATTTTTGTGGACAAACTGGGCGTCAATTAGAGAGACATTATTGAATTTCGATTTCACTGTCGTTCGATAATTACACTAATGTCTCTCTAATTGACGCTCAGTTTGTCCACAAAAATAGACAATTATAAGAACGAACCGCAAGGCTCGGATAATCGTATCTCCATTTTTGTGGTCAAACTAGGCGTCAATTGGAGAGACATTATTGAATGTCGATCTCACTGTCGTTCGATAATTACAGTAATGTCTCTCTAATTGACGCTCAATTTGTCCAGAAAAATGGAGAATTATAAGAACGAACCGCAAGGCTCGGATAATCGCATCTCCATTTTTGTGGACAATGACCGAAAACCTATCCGAGATGAATTCGGACCCCGTGGCTCTTGCACAATTGCCGGTACGTGGATCGTTCTCCGTTTACGGTGTTCGATTCGTGACACACGCGTTCATTATTTCACGTGCGAAAAGGAAAGCCAGCGAAGGATGGAGGAGGATCACGGATTTCGATTCCACGGCGAGACCACGGTTCGCCGTCGGAGAAATATAAGCGAAGTGAAGGGAAGGAAAGGGACGGAAAGAGAAGGGAAGGGAACGAGAGAAGATGCCTGGAGACGCGAGTAGCCGGAGGCGTCCTCTCGGCGTCCTCTTCTTTCGCGACGCATCTTCTGAAATGGCAAGGTCACCGGTAGTTACGTCACCCAACTTTCCTCGGCTTGCTTCTCCCGGCGGCTGCGCTGTGCCCAACACAGCGAACACCAAATGTCACAATTACCAAGGACGCTCGACCTCGTGCACGGTGCCTCCGGGCAACGAGACGACGAAACGAAGACGAACAACGTCGGAGAGCCTGGGAGGTAGGCATCCGTCGCGACGTCTCGGAGATTCGGCTTTCACATTCGGCCCGCACGGCAACGACAGGTGGACACGGCTGGCTCCTACGCCTTTGCCCCGATCATTCTCAGGGATTTACCGTCCGGATGATGAAACCGCTGACATCTTCTAAGTGGCCGTTTCACATCTTCCTTCGGAGGGAAAAAAAGAATGTTCCCGGGTGTACTACCAATCGCCTCTGAGCCCATCAAGATTAAGAACGGTAGTTTCGGGGAACAGAAGGTTACCGTAATACCGTAAACGGTGTCCAACAAATTTTAGATAAAGTCGAAACGCGAGGCTACGACAATATATCGTTCTGCGGATAGAATCGAAGAAATTTATGATATACTTATTTATCGTGTTCATTGCGAATGGATGCCTTTAACGCTCTTCGAGTATTCTCCGACTCGTTATGATCGCGTATAATTTACAAAAAAAATTACATTAGGGATTACAAAGAGCGCAAGAAATTTTTTTAATATTACTTTCAATTTATGGTTCATCTCGGAAACAATATTTTTGCAGATGATATATTATATTATATTATATTATATTATATTATATTATATTATATTATATATAATATATTATATTATATTATATATAATATATTAGTTACAGATGATTTTGTGCGATATCTAATTCACGTTTCATTTCATGAATCTTAAATGAACTACAAAAATGTTAAACTGTTTATCTAAACCGATATAACGTCGTGATTTTAAACGCAACAATAATTCTGCCGCACTCATTGGTAACGTTGGATCCACTGATTTCTTCGGATACCAAAACGTTTCTATCGGCTTGACTTTGTTTCACAATCGAATCTTTACACCTAGATCTGTTATAGATAATAATCTTTATAGCAGCTCCATAATAATAAAAATGTCATCTATGATGCTTTATCGCCGTTTTATTATGCTTTGAACGAGAATACTGCTACTGTCGCTTAATCCATGACATTTATGTCAATTTTTATTAGACCTATTTTACACTTCTCTTTTATATTATACATTGTTCATGTGGCATACATGAAAAATTTTATCTCAAATATTCTAAGCGGCGAACTTTTGAGAAAAATGTCTCATTGCCTGCACATTTTGAAAACGGTTCCCAGTCGGTGTCAAGCACAGTTCTTCGTACGATTTTCATACAAATATTTCTGCTGATTTAATTATGCTGATCTTGATACTTTTGTAAAAATAATATACAGCCATAATAATAAACAACTGGCAATCTTCAGAATATTGTAAATGAAGGCCATCCACTGGTCAAATTTTCAGCACGCATATAAGTTATCGCGATCTACGTAACGCATTTTTTAAATCTTCGTTATAAGCTCAGATAAAAAAGTTGAGAAACGAGGATTTTTAATTTTTTCGTTTCATTCCAAAGAATAGCAAAATTAAAAAAAGAAAGCTTTCTAGCCATCGTTTAATAGACTAGTTCCTCTATCATCTAAAAATAATTCAAGTCATATATAGTTCAGTTTTGAAGAAGTTATTGCGTTTCGAAAGGTGTACGAATATGGGCCACTCTATGTACAATTTAAAAATCATTACCAGGAATTTGTCTGTTGAAAAACAATTGTAGCTAGAGTCTCCAATGAGTAGAACAGAGAATGTTACGTTTGATAACAAGCACGGATCAACACTTGCTCGACGTCAAGCATCACTGAAAGCGCGGAGTAAAATTACAGACGCATGCTACGTATGTGATGTAAATATACGGAATCTTAATTACTTAACAACCACCTGTGAACTCTATGTGAACGAAAGGCCACGATACAAGTTAATCTTTGATTTCGTGAAAAAAAGAATTGGGAACATATGTTTAGCCTCTCGAGCGAGACATCGCTACGAATTGTATGGGAAAGCGAAAATCCGTCAATTAAGTAATTATGTAAAGGCGAATAGAACATAGTTTCAATTACACTGATCGAGATATAGGTGTATGTATTTGTAGCTTTGCATACCACGCATCTGGCGGCAGAGAAGAATTGAAGAATTATTTATACTTTATTCTTGACTGATCATTTTCTACGCCCCAAACAATGGCAGAAATTCTTCTTCTAAATATTTGGAGTACAGTGATTCTATGTATGTACATATTTACTTTGTAATTAGCACTAACACTGCCGGACGAGCCAAAGCTGCTCATTTCAGATTTCATGCATCCCAATGGTTAGAAACGCAAAGAAAATTATTATTATTATATATAAATTATATATATTAAACTTAATTAATTATAAATTATTATATATAATTATATATAATATATATTATTATATATATTTTCTTTGTAATAATTTGCAATAATTTTTTTCGTTTTATATATATATATAATTATTAATTAATTATATAATATATACATATATGATTATAAATTAATTGTATTATATATGTAATATAATTAATAATTATAATTAATTAATTAATAATATATTAAACAAATTGATTTACTCGCAAGTGTACTGCACTAAAAATTAATCGGAGAATAAATAGACACAGTTCTAGCGTTAACAAGTGATTCCATTCAGCTGAATTCGAGATGCATATGATACCGATTGTGAGATTTGTTCTTGCGATCTAAACATAGATGAACTTGACGTGACTAGGCTCACATCCTCGCATGCTGTGAGAACAGGAACAATCGTCTCTGTATAGAGAAACGATAGGTCTCTGGCATTGCGAGCGAAGTTACTACCGCGAACTTCACCTGTTAGATACGTCTCATTAGACTCGGTTAACTCTTTGGGGCACAGGATTTCATAAAATAAAATAGACCCATGTTTTGCACAGTAATTTCATTGCGTTTTAAATTAAACAGAATTGGTACATTTTTATTAACGAAGGAATCGCATAATATAAAAACATAAAAAAAAGTAGTAATAATTCAATTCAATTTGTTGTTATAGGGTGGGACTCAAACAGTCCCACGGTGCCACGTGGGTTCATGAATGGGCATGAAGCTATTGCAATATTTCGAGGTGCCACCGTGCATACAAATTTCCCACCATGCATTACCATGCATAAAAAAAGATGGGACGCTTTTAATCCCACCGTGCCCCAAAAAGTTAACAGGTCAGTTACACTTCAATCGAAATCCTCTGATTTTCGGCCATAGCAATGACAAAACAGGATTCTATCAGCTGCTAAACCGTACGAACCATCGTATTTAATTTGAACTTGTTACTTGAAGATCAACCGAAATCTGAGCGGACAATTACTACACTAGCCTTTATCGTTCAAGGAAAAGATTTTCATATGAATTATATGAAGAAGTATAATGTGACAGACGCTTAGTTAGTTCATTTGAACGTATACTTTTTGCCAGGGGTTACATATATACATTCGCTTTTTTGCACAATATTAAAGTATTGTATATATAATATATAATATAAATAGTATATATATATATATATATATATATATATATATATATATAAGTATATAATTATCTTTTGGAAAACTTTGACGAGTTCTTCCAAATTGTGACATGAAAGAATTTAATTGAAAGAAATACAACCGCTCTACAAATCCTCGGACAACACGAAGCCGAAGCCGAAGCTGTGTACATACAATTTCCAAGTTGATTTAAGTGGTAAACGAAAGCATGATGTTCGATAGGATTCGGATTTTTACGAATTTGAAGTGTCTCCTTGCCACCGGCGCCGTGGAACAAAGTAAGAGAAACGGCTGAGCAAAGAGCGCCGCAGTGAAGAATGCAAACAGGCTCGTAAAGAGTGAATAGTTGCACCGTTGCACTCACAGATGCATGCTAGGGGAGACTCATCCGCGAATCTCTATTCAGTCTAAAATACAGGTGGGGGTGCAACGCTCATGATTTTCCGACTATATAAAGGCAAATGCACCGTGGATTCTTGGTATCGCGTGTCGATCGCTGTTTAAGGACGAAAGGGTCAGGAATCGTTCGCACGAAGAGTCCTCGCAATGAAGACGGTGGGTGTCGAGTTCACGGAGGAAGAATACCCGCGTTCCGTCCTAAACATTCGTCGATGAAACAGGCGCGTGTTCGTGCTGGGATAGGGTACCGGAAATTCTTTGCGACTACGGGGCGCAGTCGGCCGAAATTATTTACGTAACAGTGAAAGTGAAGAAAACTGTGACATTTGTGTGCGCGCGGGATGTTACACGCACACCGGATGATTAATCAAAAATTCGGCGAACGATCATCGGGCCCGCGGTTCCGTGTATCGGCGACAGGATCTGGTCTGATCCTTGAAACTAAGCCATCTTATCGTATTCACAGCGAAGAATTAAAAGCCTGTACAGTAACGTAAATTCTCGTTAGTGCAAACATTTTGACGACAACAAACTTCGCGACGAACTTCTTGCAATAAAAGTGCACCTATAGAAATACAGCACTAGAGAAAATCAGCCGTTCATTCGTATGAAAATAGGTGGCAAAATCGTAAATTGGCCGCTTCGTTCTAGGAAACATTCATTGCTTAAAACTGTTACTGTTGTACGACCCTTTGTGACAGCACACGATCTAAGACGAATGATTATTAAATATTTGTATAATTCTGTTCAGTGACCCTTAGAATTAGTGGATATTGTTTAATAAACCATGACTATGTTCGCTGATGAAATATAATCGTTCCAAGCAAAGTACATACATTGATATCATGCGTTTACAATTTATCGAAATATAAAGTTTTGGATTTTAGATTCGTCGTGTATTTAAGTAGTGTGCACGCTGACGCTGGACTCGAGATAGCTTTGGATGTCTACCAATTGATTTCTCTCAATTTTTGCTACTGAAACCTAAACTACGTATAAACGAATTATGTCTGAACAAACGTTATAATTCATCCAATTCTTAACTTCTATCCAAATTAGAAATCCAGAATAGTTTATTGTTTATTGTACCTTTTAAAAGTGCACAATTCACGAAGTGAAACTTACACTAATTTGAATCATAATTGAAAATCGTCAACTTCTGTACTTATATGTATACATCGACATTCCTTTGTACCAGAAATTTAAGATAAGTTGGTATAAAATGAAATAATTAAACAATATTATTTGTTGTAGATCATCATCTTCGTGACAGCGATAGTAGGAGCTCTCGCAGCACCTCAAGGCAATCCAAATGATATTACAATTGTAAAGCAGGAAGAATCGAACAATATCGGCGTGGGCGGATATCATTTCAGTTACGAGCAAAGCGACGGCCAAAAAAGAGAAGAAACCGCAGAATTAAAGAACGAGGGTACCGACGACGAATCCCTCGATGTTACCGGTAGTTTCTCTTTCACGTCGCCAGATGGTCACACTTACAGGTAAGTAAATGTGTACGGCGACTTAAAAAAATATTTGCGCACTAAATTTTCAATTTTCGACAAGTTGTCAATATTTAAACTATTATAATAATAATATAATTTTCTAAAATACTTCTACATAATATGGTGGAAACTGAGGGTTATTTTGAAGATGCTACAAATTGAAACGCCTCCGAAACCATTGCAGAAGTTTTTCATTAATGAATCTACCATAGATTTTAAGATTAAATATAGTCCCTTTACAACAACCTCTTAAAATATGACATACGATTTCTTTCTTTCTTTAAATGATAACTGCAGTGTCAAATTTACAGTAACATAAGGTACATTATGATGACTTTAGATTAATTCATAAAACAAATTACACAAATTTGAGAGGATCGTTGTGTAGAAGAACCTTCGATCTTCGAATCAGAGGTGAATTTATTGGTAAGAAAAATTTTGCAATGGTTTCAAAGATGTTTCATCTTGTAACATCAAAGATGTTTCATCTTGTAACATTATAAATAAGCAGACATTTAATTTTATTCCTAGATTTTACTTATAAACGAAACTCATTCATTCATTTTCTATTATCATCATTAAACCGTTTTTATACGTAAACTTAAACAACTAACCAAACTAACCAAAATTTAGTACAAGATGATGTTTAGTGAAATTAATTCTTTACAGGGTTGATTATACCGCTGACAAAGACGGATTCCATCCCACAATCAATCTTGTTTCGAAATAAAGAAGTTTGAGAACTGAAGTCCTGCGCTACCAACGTTACCTAGCATTTTTTGGACCTTCGACAGACACCATTATAAATAAATGTGAGAATACTCTGTATAAGTAGATACTTGAACTTGTGGCGCGCGGTTCACCAATTGATAAGAAAAATAATTGTTTCTTTCTTTCTATCTTTATCTATTTAAAATCTTAATCTACGATATAAGATGGATACACTTCGAAAAAAGGGATGTTTGCTCAATCTTGTAAAAACATGAAATATTTCAAAACAACGCAGATAACTTACAATAGTAGCATTTTCAGACTGCTATAAATATTGAAAGGTAATAAGACCTGTAATGAACGAGATATATATTTTCTTTAAAGAACCTTTTAAATATATATTTTAAATAAATGAGATTACTTAAATATAATAATCTATACTACGATTTTACTCGTGAAACGCGTGCCAGTGTGCAGAAATGATTTATGTTACACAATCCTGCAAAACTATTGATGAACATGTTGAACAAGAGGCGTTAGAAGTTCCCCTCATAAACTATTTTCAGAGAAGCGACGACGACGACCTACTCGATAACACGTTTCAGAATTAATATGGAAACAAGTTATTTTTTTATACACATTCTCGTATGTATGTACGTATAACAACACATCATTTGTGCAAATAAAAAGAAATGTACACTGTAAAGTAGCATATGTATTTCTCAAATATTAAACCTTCCTACTTGCATCACACAAAACGGATGTAATACAAATATTTGCCAACTTTTATGCCAGTGCCAAGGTTATATAAAAAAAAGTTTGACTTATTAAGATTGAAAATTAGCCAGACGCAACATAATTATGTTATTACGAATTTCACAATTTCCCAACAGTAAAACATTTTCTTAAGTTCACTAATATACAAAGTTTAAGAAAGAATCGGATCTGAATGATTTTATAACAAATTTACAATTTATAAAGAACAACTAAACGTATCAAAAAAAATAGTTGGTGTCTATTCTAGTTATCACAACTATGAAGAAAATAACAATAGTATATTTGATTTGCTGATATTTTATTATTAATATTTTACATAAAACGTAAAAATAATTTTTTTGTGCGTTCAGAATTCCATGGTTGTAATATAACACCTGGTTATAGTAAATATATTTATATATATATATATATATAAAAAAAAAGATATTTGTGTATACATAAATGTATATTTATTAATATACTTGTTAGTAATCGTTTTACTATTTACAATATATGGCCTTTAGCAACCTAATAATTGACGTCAAAAGACACAAATCGTTATGTAGAGCATGTGTACAAAGATATCTCTATGTACTACCATACACCACTTAACGTCATGGCTAAAATTCATTACAATGCATTAGTAGAATGCAAACTCTGTTTTAACTATATATGGTTATAGTAATTCATTTGCTCTTTTGAAATATTCTTTTTTGTACATAGGATTAGTTAAGCATACCAAAAAAAAATACCGTTCAATTCGTTATTTTTTCGGAAAGTAACTAATCGTAGTAAGATAAATAATGAAATAGATTTTGTCACATACTTATTTTAGATTCACTTTGCTGTCAACTATAAAGTGATAAGTATCCAAGCCGCTCGAAACAAAATACATCCGTGAGATAGCACTACTGTCAACTATTCGTGGAACAAAATTATATAAAGAAGAATTAGTTCTTTGAATCACGAATAAATGTGTATCCTTAATGATTATTAATTTTCCTAGAAATTAGAATTGAAAATTTGATTATATCCATTATTTGCATCATATTCAAACTCCAAAATAATTTCTTCTTTTAAGCCTTTTACGAATATTAATGTTACTCTAATGTTGTAATTAATTAATTACCATTAATGTTGCATATTTCATAGCAAAATATAGGTTTCGCAATATACGACACTTAATACATCTATATTTTCGTATCAAATAAGTCGTAGTAAATTAAAAATCGGTTACATTATTTAGCATACGCAACCCTACATTGCGTGTAGCAAATCTGTAAATGCAGTACCGACTATTAAGCGTATTGGACTACGCTACATTTGACGTTTATAAATGTAAATTAGGTTACGACAATGTCGACACTCCACCCCAAGCATGTATCAAATTCAATGTTTTGTTAAGTTTCGAACACCATTCTAATCTGTCTTCCTTCGTGTCCGCAGATAATAGATGCCTAAAAAGAACACGAATATTTCGATTATGCCTCATTTACGAACTTTTAATGCTTACATGCTTCATTTTTTTTAAATACAAAGGATAGGTACCTAATTACTGTTGTATTTACATTTCTGATCATAATCAAGCTTTCAGTGTCACCAGGTTCTGCGTTTCTGGTTGTTTCAAGTAAGAATGTATTAGGACGCGCACATATATCTCGAGAAACTAATCCAACATGAGTTGTAGAAACACCTACAAATGTAAAAGAAAAATAAATGCTATTGTAGCAGATGTTTTGATAAAATGATGAATTTTGATTTAAGTTAAAGTTACTTTGCAAATCTAAACTTCCAATGGGAGTTTTCTTCCTTTCATCATCAGGATATTTCCAATATGATAATGTTGATCCTTTGAGCAAACACCATCTACGATGCCAAGCTCCAAAACCAGAAATGTCTTCGAACATAGTCAGAAATCCTCTGTGTTCGACCGATACTGAAAGCTCGCAAGAAACATGCATCTGTAGCCGTCCTTCTAATGGTGACTGAGGCGGTACCTAAACATTGTTGAGAAAATAACTTTTGTAATAATACGTCATTACAGCAATATGGAGCAACTCCACTCTTTTTATAATTTGTCTTATACATATCGCATTTTAAAAAATATGATCGTTCGAAGATAATCGAAAAAATAATATGATCATTCACTTTATGTAAATAGGAAGATAGCTCCAAGTAATAAATGTGGCGATGCACATTAAAGGAACAGCTTTTGGAGGTACATTCATTGCATGATTAATTTATTATTTTTTAAATAATCATGTATATTGTTGATTTCTTGAAATTACTCAAAAAAGGAGTTCCATATTGCGGCATTTCTTTCTATTCCGATTTTATATAATAAAAAAAAAGTGGATAGGCAGTATATGTATGGAAAATAAATATCGTATTTTAAACCTTATTTAATGTAAATTGTTGTCGATGCACTTCTTTTAGGCTAAAAATAACGTATCCCGACAATTGGAATGCGGGAGATCTAACAGCAGATGGGCCAGCCGGGCTTTGAACGTTCGGCATTATTAATCGGCTTTCTTGTTTTAAAAACTTTTTAGGAGTTCTATTTGCTAGCTGTGAAATATTTCACTATGTAGTAAACATATATTATAATAATATATAATATATATAATAATATGTATTATAATTATATATTATAATATATATGTGTGAAAATACCGTTACCTTTTTATTGCAGTTGTTGTTACTGCTATTGCATCCAGTACCACCATTAATGTGATATTTAATTTCATGTGGCAAAATTTCAGGCTGTGTCTGGAGTGAATATATCTCGACAGTAATTTTGAAATCATTATATAAATCGTGTAACTTAAGTGTCGATGGAAATCGAAGGCACGAGTCACCAGGTTCTGCAACAACCACTGGAGTAACTACAATTTCCTCCAAATGTCGCATTAAACACACAAAATGAAGGCATGTATCTACAATAAAATTATCAAATTAACAAGTTATTTGAACGTAATGTTTGCAAAAATTGTATTTAGCGATAATTACTTGTGCCATTATTGCGGAAGTACTCTCGCTTAAGAGGTAAAGTGATAGCAGATACTGTTAAAGAACCACTTTCTTGCACTTCTGGTGATCCAGGAGTGACAGGCTTCAGTGTACCTTCTATTTTTAATCGTTGAACTTCATTTAAAGCAGCTTGCCGTCTGTGAGCTGTAGTTCAAAATTCATATATTATTCATATGTTATAAAATTGCTAATAATAATTAAGTTAGGAATTTATATTAACTTACTGGCAACGAGCAATAGCCTTTCTCCTTCTACTTGTTCTCTAGAACCATTGAATTCTACGGTAGAAGTACATAAGTTTAATGCTTGACTAGCTTGACCAATGATTGTTTGTTGCTTGCACACTTCATCTAGCAAGTTTTTTACTTTTTCTTGTACTAATATAGTTTCACTCTTAGCATTAATTTGCGTTACATTGGGAAAAGTATCTGGAGATTCTTGTGTTCTCGATATTATACGCACTGGTGTTTTAGGTGTCTAAAATTGATGTATACATTAAAATTAAGTGTCAAACGCGAATTCATAATTAAATTATTTAAACAACCCACTTGCGATTGTTGGCGTCGATAAAAACTGACACTGTGCATTAATGGTACACAGTTGTCACCGTCTATCACATAAGTTTCACCTTGTTTTGGAGATTTGGGTGAAATCGTTTTTATAGGTGATCGATACAACGATCTTAAGAAAAGAGTATTAACTTTAATCCATATATTAACATTGTAATCGATTTATATCTATTTTATACCTTACCCTTGACTATGTTTGAAACTCGATGATACATTCGATGGACTTTTACCACCTTTGTTTAGCTTGGGTGGAGTTGGTCCTTCTTCTGTATTACCATTTGTACCGTGTGTTTCCTGTAGTGCAAGACATTCATCTAAATATTCATCCATTTCATCCAATACCGAAATATCGGAAGTTGTACTATCTGGATCTGGATCGATTGATCTCTAAAAACCATATTACCAAAATACTATAATTAAAACGTTAAAAATATACATATAATAAATAAATATATGTAATCCAGGCATGGGCAACAAACGTCATATATAAAACACTACCTATTATGCTCCATCTAAGATGTATCTAATAGTTATTGTCTAACCGTTATTGTCAATTTTGACAAAACAAAAACAATACACTCTTTTAGATGCAATCTTTGCCCATGTCTGACAAAAACTATTTAAATAATTAATATTACCATAGTAAATAATTAAATTTATTAATAATGTACCTTCTTATTTAAAAATGCTTGTTCATTTACCGCTCGTAAAATACTTCTGCCAAGACTGGTACTTAATTCCTCACATTCCTCTTGACTGTCGACTTCGGTTTCGTTCTCCTATTTACAATAAAATGTGTGAAATTAACATCACAAAATCATACCAAATATAACAATTTTTGTGAATTGAAGTTTTATTCAATTATCTGACTTGTACATAGTATTCAGCTTCTGTTGCTGTATCAGTGTCTGTTTTTTCATCTAGGGTAGCAGTTTCTGCTTCGGTACTATTTACTGTATACTCTGCATCTGTTTCTGTCTCAGTTGTATTTTCAATATCAGAGAGATTAGGATAAATATGTCCAGGTTTCGGCGGTGCGACACGAATACGCTTAACATCGGACACTGTTTTTACTTGTGCTTTTGGCGAACTACCTACTACTTTAAAAGAAATCGTTAAAAATGTTCTAATTACGGAACAAAATATAAGTCTCTTAATAAATACCTTGTCTTTTAACTGGTGAATTTTTGCTTTGATTTGGAGAAGATCTTGAAGTAGAAATCTGTACTTGCGGAGGAGGTGGTGGCGGCGGTGGAACACTAAATTCCTATTTTAAAAACGTTAGACACATAATTTCAATTATCTTTGACATAAAAAAAACCATTTATTTATAAAATTAAGAATGTCTTTTTACATACAGGTGCAGGTGTTGGTTTGACAGGACACACTGGAGAGTTTTTAGGAGAATTCGATTTTCCCTCACTGCTTTCGCTTGTTCTAATATAAGAACCAGCAGCAGCTTGAGCCATTTCTTTATTTCTATTAAAACGTGTACGTAACATATCTAATTCGCGCTGTCTCTCCAGATAAGTATTACGCATAATATTATTTTCTAACTCCTGAGTGTTTAAACCTTGTTCAAACTTTTCTCGTTGGACATTGACAGAATTATTAGTGAAGTCAGTCTTAGTTTTTGCTGAAATAGAATTTTCAAATATATGATTAGAGTAAAAATTTATTATCAATGAGATTAACTTATAATACGCTTTCCTACTTAAATTACAATATTAAAAATACCTCCATTAGCCGAAACTCTTGACGCTGATCTAGCTTTCTCTTTCTCTTGCAGTTTCTTTGGTGGTACGGACATAGTAAGAGGTGCTTTCGGCAATAAAGGCGCTTCTCCTTTATTTTTTTCAAAAAGCGCCATTCTCTCAGAAAGCGTCATCTGAGCTGGATCTTTTGCTTTCCCTTCTATATTTTTAGATTCAAATAGAGAAGCTTTACTCAGCACAGAGCCTGGGCTAGATTGAGCTGGACTTTTGGGAGAATTATTAAAGCCGAATCTCGGTGAAGGTCGAGAATTATTACTTGTGCTGGATATTGCATTTTTCGGCGTTTTCTCTGGAGTATTAGCATTTTTAAGTACATTTTCTTGCGCTTTTTTATAACTTTTTTCTTCATGATGTGTAGCATCTTCTTTAAGTTGTGTATATTGTTTAGACTGTGTAGATGAACTTGGAGAACCTGCATCTTTTCCCTGAGAACAAGCCTTATAGTCATATACAAGACGACTATTGCTTTTTGTACGACTAAAGCCTTGAGCCTCCTGTAAATATTTCCATCCAACAGACTCAATAATACGCGACATATTCCTTCATCTTTGTAACTGTTTTTTAGATTTACTTCACAGAACAAACTTTTAAAGCTTTAGTCATATACAAGAAACAAATGTATCAATAGAAATAGTTACCAATGTTTGTAATACAGTTTTATCCCATTTCAATTGTTTTGTTGAAGATGCTTCATCCTTTTTAGGACTACAGCCTTTACTGTTTCTACCTCCTGATTTGTATCCACTTGTGCTTGGTTGTGGTTCTGATATGCTTTTAACTTGTTCATTAAATTTTGCATGTATTCTATCTGCATTGGTGCCTGTTGATTTTGTCTAAGAAAACATCCAAATCAATTTATTTTACTAAAATATAATACAATTTTCAAAAAATTTGTAATAAATTTACCAAAGTTGGATGAGACAAATCATCTTCCCAATTATTAATGGTTGAAGCAAGAGCTGCTAGTCTATCAAGTCTAGCTCCTTTTTTGGATGGCTTTTTCTCTGTAGTCTTTTCTTCTGCATTGAATCTTTCTTCTGTCCTGTGGATAGGTGAACTTAATTCCCGAGTGCTGTCATCTATAAAAAGAAATTATTTAGCTTTCGTAAAACTTGATACCCAAAAACAATCTATAATAATGTAATAAACATCACTTGCAGCATCCACAAGCTTTTTATTATAACATATTTATTTTTCCTAATATTTATCAAGAATTCGAGTATTTCGAATACTATGTATAATAGAGAAACTCTTTCTACCTACTAAAATATTTTTGAGAGATTCAAATAAAATATGTTAAGTTTTGTTTTACATAACTCAATGAATTTTATTTTTATTGTTTCCTTCCTTGCAACAGCTGCATTTCATATTTAAGTTTTCTTATGTATTGACAATAGCCATAATTAGAAGATTAAATGAAGTCTATAGATGCACTTTTAAAATTAGGCTCACTTAACATAGTTAATATATATATATATCTATATATACTGATAATATATATACTGATTACATGATTCTAAAATAAAGAGGATTATAGATAATAATGGTAACAGAAAACATTCACATAAATTCTATGCTAAGCAATTGTGTTTACCAATTATATATGACTTGCACGTAGGAATATAGATATTACAGTATACTAGTGTAAGAAACCAGTTTGAAGCAACCCGTGTGGGTGTACTACACAATATAACTTACCAGAATATAGCTTGCCAAGCTTTTGTAACTTTGATTTCACATTGCACAGTCCAATATTCTTATTTTCTTTATTTACTTGTCCTTCTGTGACTGTTTCTACTATCTTAGATACAGATTTTCTCGGAGATTTTGTTGGAGATGGACTATTGATTGATAATTTGGCAGGAGACTTGGATGGGGTTTTATTCTTTGTAACTATAAATGTAAACAAAATATATAAATACTAAAATACATTCTATATATATATTACAATGATATTATATAGACTTTATTCATTTGCAAAACTATTTCATTAAACATTTAATAACAAATTTGACTAATAAGTATAATATACTATAAAAATAATACCTGTAGCTTGTTCTAATATAGCATTTGCATCCTTTAAAGGATTACACCTTCCTTTAACATAATGTCCAGCATTGGATAGTTGAGTGTCTAATTTTTCTCTTCTTGCTCTAGCACGTTCTAACATCCTCTATTTACAAAAACCAATTATTATCTCGAAACATAGATTTACGGAAAAAATAATGACTAGTACTTTATTTTATATTAATTTATATTAAGTTATAATTTATAGATTTATAAAAAATCACAATAATAAATACACAATTATATACAATTTCGATAGTTCATTAAGTAATTATCAACATAAAATTTTTACACAGCAAGCATCTGCTCTATATTAACAAAATTTAAATATTGATCAAATATAGAAAAATAGAGGAATGAATGTATGGCGAAATCTTTTGCCTAAATCATGAACATTCGTAACCACTGTCACGGTTCTGCATTGTAATTGTATAGAAGGGCTTTACCTGAGTGAAAGGGTCCATTGTATGTGACGCAAAACAGTATTAACTTATATCTAACGAACACACCAAATGACTATGAAATATCGACGACTACGTTTACACAATTTTGAGTAGTTTATTGAAAAATATCGACGCACGTAAATTATCAAAAGAATCCAAATGCTCTTTTAAGTGTTACGCATGGGAAACTATTCACGACCGTTGAATTTAAACGTAACCGCCGGGGCAATCAAACGCGTGTAGTATACCGTGATATATCGAAAGTGACAGTTTCTATTTCTCATCCATTCTCGTGACAAATTATTTGTTACAAAAGCTTCTTCAATTCGCATTTAACACAAAGTACATGTTTTCTAAACCGTAATGTACTTATGCGAGAAAAGTGACGCAGCACACGGAAAAACTTTCGCGCAATTGAAATATGATGGGAAACGTTGCAAGGAGACAAACCAAAGATCTTCGCAGGATTGGAGCAACTACACAGCGGAAGCGTCATTAAACTCTCTGCTGTGGAGGGGCAACGCACGTTTACATAGGATCATTTGAAATGGAACGATCTTATTGGTCGACAGAAGTCAAGAAATGTTTACGTATATAAATACACGAATGTGCATGAATGAAAGAGATTTGTAATAAAATTCAGATAAACTTTGAAAATATTCATTTAAAATATTACTTTATTTCTCAAACACTATATATAAGAATACATAAAACGATATATTAAGTAACTCTTTTGTAATTTTACATTATATGTAAGTCCGTTATTTATCTTTTGGAAATGATCTGTAAAAGATAATAATAATTTTTAGTAAAAGTGTATTACTATATGTAAAAGATAATAATGATTTTTAAATAATTCTTAAACTTATTATTTTTTGCAATATATGTATTTTTACGTATTCTAAACATATATTAATGTTGGTAGTAATTATAAGATAATTAATTAGCAAATAATATTGTTATTATTGTTTGCATTAAATATTAAATAATGTTAAAATCGTAAATTACTAAAGCATGTTAAGAAATAAAAAATTTTATTATAAAAACAATATTGTACATCCTTTCCTTAGCATGTTTAGAATTTTTTTACAAAAAATAGTTGACATATTCTAATATTTTGTGAATCATAATTATAATGTAAATGAAAGTTATCAGAGCAGTCACAGAAGTATATCACATTTCCGGGCTGTTTTTTTTCAAACATGAGATGATTCATCACCAGTGTCAGCAGCCATAGCTTCACGATTTTCATACGCCCAAAATCCATGAAATTCTATTAAAATACTGACCATTGTATCACCTTGACCACTATAAAATACGAATCATTCAGTACAATTTTTTATCTACAAAAAATAATTTTCAAATCTATATAACATTGTCAACGTATTTACCAAGATAATAAGTCCTGCAATGTAATTTTACAAGGATCTGCTGGTTTTACCATATCAAATATTTCATCTTTAACATCCTCAAAACTTACAGGTTCCTGACCGTGCATTGTCATTTGTTCTTGTATAGCCTAGACAGTAAATTAAATTTAAGGTAAGACCATGCAGATTAAAAGTTAGAAGTTTGTTAAAACTTATCATTTATGTACCTACACGGAAAAAATAATTAAGACAAAATGTGTCAAGATAACCACGATTATTAATATCCAATATTCGAAATAAATAATGTAAACTTTGTGGTTCATGTCGATTTTCCAATGCTAAAACAAAATCTAAATAGGTCTTGTAATCCATTTCTCCCTCATATGTTAAACATTCTTGAAATACTCTTTCGAGAAATACACCAGTTAAAGTTCCTGTGCCATATCTAGTAAATAATGATTTTATACAGTTATTACATCAATCTACTGTAAATATAAGTATGAAAGGTTATATTGTTTTATACAAATTACCCTGCAAGTTCTTCTTTATTGAGCATACCATTATGATCTCTATCAAGGTTTAAATATTGTCCATATACCTTAAGTGCGGATGGAGCAGAAAACCAATTTGCTTCTTGTAAGTCTTTAGGTAAATCCTCATCCCTCAATTCAAGGAGATCATCGAGGAAACTACATGCCAAAATATCTTGTATTCTAACTCTACCAGTTCTGAGGGGATCAAGGAAAAATAAAAATTTTCTCACTGCTGTGCAGACATAAAATGAATGAAAAGATTTCTCTAAACCTTCAAGTTGAGGTAGAGTTGGTATCAATTCTAATATGTAGTTCTCTAGATCCTAAAACAGTTATTGATAGTTACAATCATTTAGAATAGAATCCACAAGGTCCAACTTTAATCTTCTCATATAATCAACTTTTCAACTATGAAATCATAAAAATATTTCAAATACAACTTACTTAGTTTTAAGGTGAATATCTCATAACAAACTTAACTAAATAAAGTTACCTCAGAGATTTTAGGCTACACTTAGACTTTACAAATAGAAGAACTAAAAATTGTATTGTTAAGAACAAGTATATATCAAAACATTTCTTATATTTATAGCTTAATTGTATTAATTTAACAAAATCTTAAATATGTGTATATGAGATGATTTATAATTCATTGTTTATATATAGAGTAGTTACCATAAAGTAACTATCTAGATATCTCTTCTTTAGTCGTAACAAAATTATTACATTTTCAAAGACAGTTGAATGAAAAGATTAAAGTAGAACACCCTACATAACAAAATATGAAAACTTACAGATTCTCTAAGATAGCCTTGACCAGTAACATCATATAAAGAGAGACCAATTCTTGTTTGATGTAACCATACTTTTCTCATAACATAATTAAATAATGCCATTATGCTAATTCTACCGTGAGGATCACCTTGTTGTAATTTAGCAAATACAACTGCAGTAAAATAAGGACTACACTTTGTACCAGCTAATTTACCAACTTTTTTAAAATCTTCATAATTTATTAGTTGTTCATCACCTGATAATGGGGGACTATGGTGTTTGTCTAATAATACCCACAATGCTTTTAATTCATTATTATCTAGTAATTGTCGAGAACGTCTTTGCAAAAATAGTGCTCTTGTCTCTTCTCGTAGTTTCTGTGGTAGAATCTCATCTTCCTTTGGTAACTAATGTATAAATATTAATATATTAAATAGTGAAAACTTTGAAAAATATGATTTCTATATTGACATATATAACCTTAAAATAAAATTTTGGGATCACTTTGTAAGTTAAATCTTTATCTTTAGCTTTGGCGCCTTTCCATTGTTCATAAATTTTTTGAAAATATTCATCTTCCACGAACTCATTTTCTGTTAATTTTTCTTCTGCTATGAAAATGTTACATTTGTCGTAAAATAAAAACACTTAAATATCATATTAAGAATATATTCATTGATCATAATTATGAATTCACACACTTACATTTATTTATTACAACACATTTTCGAAGTACTGTTTCCAGTTCCATTTGATTTTCTGTTTAATAATTCGTAAGTGTAACTAAGGTTCACTAATGTTAAATGTCGTCACAGACCTTATCTATTGTGTATATGGAACCATATGTAATTATATGTGTCCTCTCACCTATCAGTGCTACCAAACATAATACATAAATAATTATACATATGTACACTTTATGAACTTATATTAAGTGATGTATATAACTAATTCTATATACACTACATACATAATATATACACATACATAACTGATTTCTACTAATTTCTACTACGTTTGCATAAACTTACGTATAGTAATACCTCAGATATTATACGATTTTTTACCTCCATTAATTTTTGTAAGCATCCCTATCATTTTACTACGCATCCAATCCGAAGTGAATCCTGTCTCAGCATTGAATCGTCAGCCAATCAAAGCAAAGCAATTTCTACTCTAATCCTTGCTAACGAAACGTGCTACAACCGGAGATTCTTTCAAAACTTGAGGTGCAAATTACTATACATGCATATGCAAATGTAGTATTATCACACATTCACAACTCAAAATCGGTAAGCAAGATATATTGTATTTACGTACCCAACCAAATGTATCGCACTTTTTTCAAATCAGTTTACGATACAAAAAATATACAGTTGAATGTCAATTATAAATTAAATTAAAAATGTAATTGATATAATTATTCAATGTAATAATAATTGTTTGCATAATTATTTCATAAATATTTTCATATCAACCGGCCTAGAATTATGAAGCAGATAATAAACTACTTCTTCTCTGACTGATTGATGCTTCACAGATACACAGTGCTGGTTTCACTGTTTAGACAAAACGAGAAAGTGGCGAGTGGACAAGAGAGCACGACATCAGCCCAACAACAAGCGAAACAAGTCACATCGACAGTCAAAGTAGTGTCTCACTTTACCATGCTTGCAATCTTACTCTATTCACGCATTCGTTTGCTTGGCACGCCATCTGAAACACTTAGCTTGATATTCGACATGTACTTTTCGCCCCGTAGGATTCTCGACCGCACAATCCAGCATCAAGATTTTGCTACAAGCGACGCTATTGTTGCTGAGTTGTGGCAGATGTAGATAATTAATGTTTCCTATTTTATCGACAATTTTCAAATATCGACTAAGTTTATTTAAATCAGTTGTCCGTTTGTCCGTTTGTCCGTTGTCCGTTGTCATCGGTGTTCGCCGACTCCCGTCAACGGAATTTTCGTGCTGCGTCCGTCTAACTTTCTCCGGGACGAATTACATTTTCTTTTATCCCTAAAAAAACATTTTATTTACGGGGAATCTTCGGCAGAGCGAGACAAATTCCAGTCCTTCAACGAGAATGATGTGCAATCGACAAAAGGCCACATTCGTTAGGCTTTCAATTTCGTAGAGCCATAGCTTTCTTCGTTGCAGTTTCTAAGTTTATGATTTTTTCGAGCCGTCTTCCTTCCAGCAATAAAGTCATTCCTGCACTTTCGAGTAATGCACGCCTCATCGCCAGCATGCACCGCTTCGGTCGGCCGTCCGGGGTTTTTTGCTACCTGCGGCACTGCGTGTTACGTCACTTTTACATCCCCTTCCATCGCGTTACTGGCCAATCAGTTTCTAGTCTTCTGTCCACGAAACGGTATAAAAACTCGAAACTGATTCTTCTCTTGGTCTTCTCTGTCTTGTCTATTCGTCTTTGAGTCTCATTCGTGTCAGTCAGTGTCAGTTAAACTCAGCAATTCTCGCTCGGTCTCTAGTCCACGACTCTGTTTCAACAGGCACGCGCTGTTCATTTCAACTAACTTCTGAATCGCAGTCAATCTGCTTCAGTCAACTTCAGTAGACTCCAGCTCACGCTAGTCTACCACACTCAACTCTTCAACTTCAATAGAATCCAGCTCACGCTAGTCTACTACACTCAACTCTTCAACTTCAGTAGACTCCAGCTCACGCTAGTCTACTACTCAGATAGTCTTTCAACCTCAGACCATCGAATTGAGTGCTTTATAGTGCTTCAATTCATTCTTCGAAATTAAACAGCTGTTCATCTTTAATTAGACGAACTGCGATACTAATCAATTCCGTCGCTTAGCGTAATCGGCCTTACAACCCGAGAGATTTTGTAATCGCGCAATTTTAGTATCAGGTGTACTCGCTGTGCACCCTACAATTACGTCTACGATTACGAACGCGGTTACAAACACGATCCACGATTACGGTTTATGATACGGAATTATAAGTTAACGGGATTTATTGTATATATTTATAAGAGTATAACTTCGGAACTTGCACAGACTTCGTGTCTTAACAAAAAAGAATATGTTCTATTTATCTTCCTTTAAATAAGTGTGAGGAGGTCATTTGCCTATAGGAACCAAATTGAAAGTTATAGGTAGTTAAAAGACAACCGCGTCACATATTGCTCACGGGTGGGCTCGGCTGCTGGTATTTCATATAACGTATTTCATAAAACGTTACATGTATGAAATATAAATATGAAATAATAAAAAAGTGAAAATATTTAGAAAGTAAAAAATAGTATGTATGATTGCATTTAAACAATCTTTTTTATATCAAAAATAGTAATGAAAATTTATTGAAATTTATTGTTCAATAAATGCAAAAAATATTATTAATATTATCAGTAGCTAAAACTGACTACTATCTTTTAATTATTTTTAGACAAAATTTCAATATCTTTCATTTCAATATCTCTAATGATTCAAAAGTTATAACAACTTGTCAATGAATTTTCGAAATCGTCGTAAACGCTCAGAAACTGGAGGCAACCGTGAAAATCCGGCATGAAGTGCGAATTTCTGAATGGGTAAGGGGTGGGAGTGTAAAAGTCGATGTTACAACTTTTCCGAGCCAACCACCGAAGGGTGAAAAATTCAGGAAATTTAAAAAATTTTCAAAACGACTATTAGGAACAGCGGTTTTCTAGCTGTCATTTGTGTGCGCGCGTGCACGTGTGCGTGCTGGAAACGGTTTGGCAATACATAGTCGCTATCTACAGCCACTATGAAATTCTTGTAGAGCTTCACTTCCCAAACAAGAATCTGAAAACCGAATTACTCCATCTCCCCGAGTTTCCGAAAAAAACGAGCTGTTGACAAAACAGCTGCTTACGGCATGCACTCTGCGAAAAACTGCATATTACATGCATGTTTATTCCACGAAGAAAATTATTTCGATCAGTGCTAATGCTAATTAAACTGATCTTCAATGTTCTTAGTGTAAATATATCCTCATAAAACTATGTAGAAACAAAAACAATTAACAAATATTCACTTTATGATTCGAATAATTGTGCAATACCCGAATAAATAAACGGAATAGTTTCTTCGGATAAATCAATAGAATAGCTTGTTCAAATAAATAGTTGGAACAGATTGTTGGTAAAGTAAGTTAGTAAATGAAATAATTTGTTAGGATAATAAATAATCATTATTCGAATAAAATATTCGACAGTCAAGAATTCATTCGGACAACTATATTAGTGAAATATTTATTTGAAATAGTTCGAATAATTTTGAACTCTGCCTCGAGCCTGTTAGGCTGGGCGGTTCACAACCCCAAACCTCGGGCCACGAAGTGCGCAAGATGGGAATGAAGGTGGGGGCCTTCTCAACCGAGTTGCTTCGTCTCGCAAAGGCGCAAGATATCCGTAGCACGGGCCAAGAAATGCGCAAGTAACGATCTGCGTAGGATCAAACTCCAGAATTACAAGCTGCGAAATTCGATTTTTCCGATCGAACCATAGAAGCAACAACTTCTCGTGTTCCATAGGCTCCTCTATTTAATAATAACGGTTCTTTTCAAGGCCTCAAATTCATTCCAGCCTTTTTCACTCCGGAAGTGATAATGTCGATACGATAATAGAATACCATTTCCTGTTATCCAGAACCACAAACAACATTTTCTTGTATTCCTAGTTCTGTTCCTAGCTTCGATAATTGTGAGATTATTCGTTGCTTACGAAACTTCTCGTAGAGCAGAATATTGATTGTTGGTCGCCCCAGTTAACAAATACTGGGGTGGCTGAATTAACAAAATTTTGTAGATTCATAAAGTAGAAAACATTAGCTAGTCGAGAATCCTATGGGGCGAAAGGTACGAGTCGAATATCGCACCATATTTCAGATGGAACATCAGGCATACGAATGCGCGAAAAGAGTGAAACCGCAAGCACAGTAAAGTGAGACAAGCTACATTGGTCGTTGGTGTAATTTGTTTCGCTTGTGGTTGTGCTGATGTCGTGCTATCTTGCTCACTTGCCACTTTCTCTCTTTGCCTAGAACTGTGAGAGCAGCACTGTCTAGCTGTGAAGCGTTAATCAATCACAGGAGCAGAGCAGGTACTACTAGCAGAGGTACTACTGTTATATCATTGAATACGAGATTTCAATACTTAAATGAACATTTAATCAATTCGTTAATTCGCAAGAAACTGTTCTTCGGAATACAAATAGAAAATTAAATAAATTGCTATAACACAAGTACAAAAATTTAGTATAACATAGTTGTATAACTTAAAAAGTTATGAGGTGGAAATGTACTTTAATATTCTTTTAAATACTAATAGTACATATATACATATAGTAATTATAATGAATCAATCACTTTCCTTAGATTCTGCATCACTGGATGGTGGAGTACTTTCAATAGGTTCTTCATCACTGCCTTCATCAGACTCATCCTTCTTTTCTTTCTTTACCTTTTTATCATCATCTTCCTAGAAGCCAATAAATTTAGATTATACTATGTGTAAATTACATTGTAACATTATTCAAATAGCGAAATTATTACCGTAGCAGCACGTTTGTCTCCTCTTTTCTTTCCCTTGTTTTCGTCACTATCTTCATCTGAACGTTTCTTTTCTGCTTTCTGAAAACATGTAAAAAGATGAAAACGTGTTATGTATTATAACTCTAATTACCTGAACAACTTGTCTTGTGAATTATCTTATAGAGCAGATTTCACCATCTCTTATACCTTGTTGCCTTCATCGCTACTACTGTCATCCTCACTAATATATTCCTTGCTCTTGAAAGTACTTCCTGACATCAATTTACTGGGAGATTCTTTCTTCACTTCCTTCTTTTTCTTTTCACCTTTTTCTTTCTTTTCTTTCACTTCACCACCTCCACTAGCTACATACTCTTTCATTGAAGCCGTATATTCTTTTTTCGCCTTAGCTGCCTTCTCTTCCCATTCCTAAATAACACATGTAAAATATGAAAAATAAATAATTATAAAAATTCAGTATATAAATTCGGTACCAGAGTAAGAAAAGATCAAACATATTTATACATCCTTACAGATTTATCTTTGAGCTCTCTCCACATTTCTCCTCCCTTCTTGGCAATTTCTGTAACCGCAATTCCTGGATTATCTGCTTTAATTTTTTCTCGTGCACTGTTCAACCATATCATGAATGCTGTTGGTGGTCTCTTAGGTTTATTTGCATCTCTTTCTGCTTTCTGCTTCCTAGGCTTTCTTGGTTTTTCAGACTACAAAACACACGATTCATAGGATTGCACACACACACACATTTCTCAATATTTAACTAATAATAGACACTACTGAGTTTTATTTAAACAATAAATAATATGTACCACTGTTTTAGCAGACTTCGATTTCTTTTCCTTCTTTTCTTTCTTTTCTTTTTTGTCTTTCTTCTGACTCTTTCCAGAAGCGTCAGAATCATTTTCACTTTCAGAAGTGTTGGGATTACTGTCGTACTCTTCTGCTACATCACTCTCATCCTAAAGAAGACAGAAGAGTTACATGTATACGTAAATAATTTGATTTATAAAATGTAAATTCCGTACTTGATTGGGATTAAAATCTTCATCTGTCGACTCTTCTTCAGAATCTTGATTATCTCCTGCATCTCTTTCTTGGGCCTCAGCTTTAACTCTTGCCAAATACGCATCTGGTTCATCTTCTTGATCGCTATCACCAAAGTCATTATCGTAGGTTAGTTTATCCTGTTACAAAGACAAAAATGTTTTTAATAATTTTCTGATCATCAATACAAATATTGAAGTACTTCTAAATAAAATGTCTTACTTACACTCTTGCCTCTATTTTTAACACGCAATTTCTTCGAAGTAATAAAATCAAATAATTTTCCATATTCCTCCTTCTCAATACTACTAAATGTGTGAACAACACCACTGGTTAATTCAATTTCGAAATCAAACGATCTGGTAGAGCCTCCTCCACGAGCGAAGTTTACAGATGCGATTTCTTCGAACCGAATATGTATAGGAGGTTTATGAACGTAAATAAAACCTCTTTCCAAAGGATAGAGGGAACCTGCGGCTGCTTTGAAAGAGCAACTAATTGAAAGAGCTCCAGAATGACTGAAAATTTAAAACATTGTAATATAACTTCTATGCAGATGACTCAATATTTGTGTGACTGATATTTACCTCGTAAAATTACCAGGACCAGTGATTTTTCTGTTTATTATAACTTTCATTACTTTTCCTAACACTTCGTATGTTGGTCCTGACAGCTCTTTCGTTAACTTGTCTTCATATTTTTCTTTTAATTCTTTGCTGTAAATAGAACAAGATATTAAAACACTCTATTCTAATATTAAATTTATTTTATAATTATTAATGGAATTGTATTTTATGTACTCGGAGAAGGGTAGTTCAATAGAAGTCTCTTCTTCTTGATTAAACAATAATACCAAATAATGATAACGAGTTTGGCCTTGCTTAATTGGTGGATCTAGACTGACCTGGAAAAATATGTGACAATAAGAATATAATAAATAAAAGATTGTAAAAATGAAAAAATTTGTTATGTTTACGAAACACTTACGACAAAATACATCTGTCTGCTGTCTTTATGTGGTAAAAGGAAAAGCCGTAAAACTGTTGACATTGGAATTTTGTAATCAAATGTTTTTCCGTGCAATTGGAAAAATGACTGAAATATTTTTATATCATAACGACCACTGAAATAACAAAAAGCTCAATTGAATACAGTGAACTTTTCCTGTCAATACAATTTAAATATATAGATTGAATATAAATATTTACCGTGGTGTTAGGCACTGAATTTCTCTAAATATAGCAATAGCATCTCCACTGACACTAATAACAGAAGCTTTCTCCATAACTTGTTGATGAAATGCTTCT
Organism: Megalopta genalis; assembly: GCF_051020955.1. Lineage (NCBI taxonomy): Eukaryota > Metazoa > Arthropoda > Insecta > Hymenoptera > Halictidae > Megalopta > Megalopta genalis. Next base: position 18,772,457 of record NC_135020.1, on the reverse strand, counting down.
ACAGGATCTTGATCTACACTATCACTAACTGGAATATGAAATCTCATTTCCATTAAACTTACAGGAGCATCATCATTCTGAAAATTTTATTAACATATGTACTAATTATCATGATAAATTCATAAAGTATATATAACAAAAAATATAAAATCCCTTTTTCTATGAAATATAAATTACCTGATGAAACTCCAGAGTAACTTCATTCTTACCAGTATTACATTGAGATACATCATACAGTGGAATTTCAAATGCTGTATGATGACCAACATCAAAACTTAAAACTGAACCGTTAAACCTTGCGGTACCCCAATTCCAACCTTTCAAACTAAGTTCCTTTTCCAACATGTCTTTTTTATAATTTTGTACAAAAAACTTTGCAATTTTTTCTTGATCCTGTACAAACATTATTTAATTCTTTCTTTAATTCTAAATTCAAGTAATAAGAAATAGTGTCAGTTAATTGTTACGCATTTAAAAATTTCTTACTTACAGAATCTTTAAAACCACGAAACCTATGTAATGTTCCATTCTTCAAAAATATTCGTAGCCCCCAGGTACCAATGAATTTTTGATAATTTACCATTTCCATGTCAGATGCTGAAATTTGTTCTACTTTTCCTGTTTTCTGATTTTTGAAAATTAAGTGCTGATCTGTTAATTTTAGTCGTCCAGGAGTCTATAAAAAAGAATGTATAAAGAAATCAATCACATATAATAATAATAATTGGAAGTAAATAAAAAGAAACAATGTAGTATTCTATGAAATTTTAACCTCAAACATTTACACAACCAAATTACACAAACAATAAGAGTAACATAATAATATTAAAGAAACGTGCAATTTGTTGTTGAGACAAATGTACATTCATCAATAAATTGCATATAATTACCATAGCTCCCTTCACTTCTGCGATTATATCCGTGTACTCCAAAAAATCCATTTTCGAGTTTATTCAAGCACAACTTGCTTATTATTTAACTCTATTACTTAATAGTTAACCTCATAACCTTATCTTCAAACAAAGAGAATTCAGAATTGTTCCAAATAACGCAACAATGCATGCGTTACATGCGTTACTGGAGTCACAGCACGCCAATCTGACTCTTTCAAAACTTTTCCGCGGACATAAATGCGTTACAGCTTAAGCTTAAACCATGAACTAAAGAAATGAAGAGATTCCAACAGATGTGTACATATGTCAATTTTGTGGCATATGTACGTGCACTTACATAATTCTTTAAGCAATACAATTGGTCAGTTAGAGTTAGAGTTAGAACCACTTGAAACGTGATGTACAATACATACATACATATTTAAAAAAAGTGCAATTCATCTCTCAACAGTCATTTTATCTATAATAAATTTTAATAACATAAGAAACAGTACTGTTTAAATGGAAAATTATATTTTCCAAAAACTTGTTACTTGACTTGTAGGTTATAAGTACATATCTAATTAACTATAATAATAAATATAAGTAAGTAAATAAAATATCATACGATTTTGTAACTAATTTATTATAAGTACTTAAAGATAAACATGAATATAACTGAATAATTTCACATATTTGATGACAAAATTATAATGTTTGTGTCTTCCCATTATTTTTAAATGTTTATAAAAATTATTATTTTATTTTACAGGTTCTTCATAGAGACTGTAATAATCTTATATACTAATAATGACACAATCAGGTTTCCCCACATTAAAAAATGACTTCATTTTGAAAGCTGCACGTGGGGAATCTGTAACACGTATACCAATATGGATAATGCGTCAAGCTGGTAGATACCTTCCTGAATTTCAAGAAGTTAGGTCAAAGCATGACTTCTTCACTGTGTGTCAAACACCTGCTTTAGCTTCTGAAGTTACTTTACAACCTTTGAAACGATTTGACTTGGATGCCAGCATTATTTTCTCTGATATTCTAGTAATCCCTCAGGCAATGGGTTTAACTGTTGAAATGGTCCCTGGAACGGTTTGTTTGTCAAAACTTTTATTTTATACAATGTAAAATAAGGAGTTCTAACTCTTTTAAGCTTTATATTTTATTGGAAGCAAAGCCATGAAAATGTTTTGTAATAAATTATTAATTACAGGGACCAGTTTTACCAAAACCATTAAATGATCCATCAGATTTAGCTAGGCTAGTTCAGCCTAATGTAGAGAATGATTTAAAATATGTTGGGGAAGCTATAACATTAACACGACACAAATTGGAAGGGAAAGTTCCATTAATTGGCTTTACTGGTGCACCAGTGAGAAACATTTTTTCATGTTTATGTATAAAACTATATAGATTTTATATTAAAATGATTCATATCTATAAATTATTAGTGGACTTTAATGAGCTACATGATCCAAGGTGGTGGAAGTTCAACAATGACTAAAGCCAGATCTTGGCTATATAAATATTCAGAAGATTCCCACAAACTTTTACAAATGATCACGAATGTAGTTGTGGATTATCTGGTTATGCAAGTGAAAGCTGGTGCACAAGTATATATAAAATTACTGTGACAATATTCAAATTTATGTAATAATTAATTTTCTAAAGACTATGTTTATTTTGTAGTTACTACAAGTGTTTGAAAGTCATGCTAATTTTCTTAATGATGAATTGTTTACAAATTATTCATTCAAATACTTGAAGGAGATCAGTGAGAAGGTCAGAAAACAACTGAAAGAAGAACAGATACCTGAAGTACCAATGGTAATGATAAGATGGAGCAGTAATTAAAATTTTTAATATACTTCTGAAGTATATAACTTAAAACTGAATCATACATAAGTTGAAAGCATAAATATTAAATTTTAGATAGTTTTTCCTAAAGGCGCAACAATGAATTCTTTAGAAATGCTAGCAAAATCAAAGGCTTATGAAGTATTGGGTCTAGATTGGACTGTGGATTCAACAGAAGCAAGAAAACGATTGGGTCCTGATGTTACTTTACAAGGAAATTTGGATCCATGTGCATTATATGCTTCTGAGGTGTGCATTATTAGGAAACGTTAGTTTCATTTTCTATTAATAGAATACTAAATAAATCTTTTTATATAGGAGGAAATAATAAGTCGGGGCCGAGAAATGGCAATGAAATTTGGTAAAAATCGATATATTGCAAATTTAGGACATGGTATTTTACCAGATACTCCAATTAAATCTGTTGAAGCTTTAATAAAAGGGATTCATTCAGTGTAATCCATTATTCCAACTTTTTCTAGTATATTTTTTATTGTATGCATTTATAATAAACAAATGTTATTGTTGAAGTACATTTGAGTTTCTATAAGAATGTTATGTTGTTATATTATATAAGTACCCATAGATTTTAAAAATTGTGTCGATTCGGTTTAAATTATCGAAATTTTTTAATGTGAAAAATGTATTAATGTACAGTAATGGGTTCTACTCCTGCACACTTGCAGGCCGCAGCTTGATCTGTTAGCGAGAGTCGATAGAGAAATTTTCTTTGTTTCGATTGGCTGACGATTCATTGCTGAGACGGGATCCACTGCGGATTCGATGCGCAATAAAATGGTGGGGATGTGCGCGCTAGCTTAGGGAGTAAGAAAAGCGTGCAGGAGTAGGTCCTGGCACCGGGTACATATCTATGATAGTAACAGAACTAGTGCTTTTTAAGAAACAATTTTCAATGCGCATGCGTCCACAAGTAGAGTGTAATACATTAGTTATAAATTTGTACTGTACATACAATTAAGTACGGAAGAAATTTTGGAATTTTCAATTAATCTAGAAAAGGGTGAGAAAATTTAGTTATATATTTAACATAATTTATTCAACATCGTTTTTTATCATATTAGTATTCACATTGCCACGTTGTCCAATGTTTCCAATTTTTTAGTCTTTTCTTTTTCTTTCATACAGTGGACCAGAGAAAAGGATAGAATATAGAAATATTCACTTTAAAAAGTGACAACGTTGTACACATGTATATAATATTGTCAAGGGCGTTAAACTTTTGGGGACATGAGCATTAAAAGTTTCAGTAAGAGTTTCGCCTCTACTATTCTATTTGCAGCTGACATGAACTGGTAATAAAATGTCAGGTTCAACTCTACCCCACGCAGACTTTCAGTCGGAATCCGTGGATCTATTCGGGTGGCCCCCTGTCGCCGATTAGCGGTTCGCGCAAGCGCAACCAACTCTTCTGGTTAGAGTGTCCATTTTGATCACATGTGAGTATCTCCAGTCTGTTCTCCTTTTTTCACGGTGAGTCTAGTTGAATGACTTGTGATCGCTTGAGCAAGTTTATAAAACGTGTGTTAAAAGCTCCAAAAAATAAAGAGCTACGTTATTAAAAACCAGTTGATATCCGTGATATCTGAAACCTTCTCCGAGAGTCGGCAACTTCGACGACGAACCGCACGCAATCCTTTTCGCGCCATCTTCTTGAGGAAAACGGTGAAAAAACCGCAGTAAACTCGTCCTCGAAGGTAATTCGACTTTCACGAGGCTCTCCGGTTGATTTTTCATATAAAAGCTTTGATATTGAAAGAACTGTCAGTCGGGTTAAAACTTTGGTTATCTCGTACTTCCACAACGTGTTCGTACACTTTACCTTCATTATTCAAAAGCATTTTAAAGCTATCCGCATTCTAATTAATCGGTTAGAAAATTTTCTTCGGTCAGTTTATTATACGATGTTTTCTTTTTTTGCACTTACTTTACCAGTTTTATCGTACTTCCAAAATATTCGAACTCTTTGGTATTCTATATAGTTTTCATTGTATACTTGGGAAAGACAGTTTTTCTTTCATAAAGCCAAAAAACTTATATGAAATTACTTAAAATTTTCACTTTTGATATGATGTTGTAATTTCGTTATATGTTAAAGATGAATTTTATTTTTTAAACTTTAATTGGAAATAATCAGAGTTCACTGTTATGTTCCAAAACATAATGAAATGTATTAAAAACTCAACGTTTTCTATTTATTATTATTTCAATGTTATCTATTCTACTGTTGTATAATTGCTTTTATGTGATGATTAAATTTTATATATGTAAGCAAAGTATTATTTTCATGATATAACATTTTAAATAAACTCAATTTTATTAAACCCATTATATATATTTCTGTTTTGAGTTTCATATATTTAAAATTATAATTTCATTGCAATCCTTGTAAATTTAGTAATGTCATTTAGCACTAGTATTTTTATCAGTGATACTGAAATTATATATAATTTATAATGGTACCTCATAATTTTTCAAAATGTCTTGTTTACAAATTAATGTTATTTATATCATTTATGACAGTTATAATTTTGTAGTTAATAAAATTTTTAATTTTGCTTTATAATGATGTAGATCAGGTTTTGGCAACCCCTATGATCCTGTGGGTTACTAAATAACTCATTTGACAATTATGTCTGTTTTTATAATAATTAGAGTCATTATTTTGAATTTTTATGACTAAAATTTAAAAGCATATTGTAATTATTTTCTCAATAATATTTATTTTATTATTAACTTAAATACTGTTTTAAAATGAAAATACCACTATCCCAAAACCTCTTCTTAATAGTTATATTTTGGTTGATTTTGACCCACAGCTAGAAAAAGTTGTCAACGCCTGATATAGATAATTACTTTTATATAGTAGATTCAGATATATATAATTACTGAAATATATTAGATGATTTATGTAAAATAATACTTACAGATTAACAAAAGAAACCCAGAATGGCAGACATAGAGGATACTCACTTCGAAACCGGAGACTCCGGTGCTTCTGTAACATACCCAATGCAGTGTTCAGCACTGCGTAAAAATGGGTTTGTAATGCTCAAATCTCGACCATGTAAAATTGTAGAAATGTCAACTTCCAAGACAGGCAAGCATGGTCATGCCAAAGTACATCTTGTAGGCATTGACATTTTTACTTCAAAGAAATATGAGGATATATGTCCCTCTACGCACAATATGGACGTGCCGTTCGTTAAACGGGAAGATTACCAGGTATATAGTTTTTCTCATGGAAAGTGTTAATTATGTACTTTTTATATTTTTTTGAATCATGTAATATCTACATATTAATCATTAGAATTAAGCAAAATTTTAAGCATTTTTATACGATTTGTATTAAGCATTGAATTTTTACTTTTTTTATTTTTGTTGCAGTATATATGTATATATCATAACATTTTATATTAAGCAATAAACAAAGATTTTGATAAAAATTTGTATATTTATATTACAGCTAGCAGATATATCCGACGATGGCTACTTATGCCTGATGGCTGATAATGGTGAACTTCGTGAGGATTTAAAAATTCCTGATGGTGACCTAGGTGCTCAGTTGCGTACTGACCACGAGGCTGGGAAGGAGCTTCTTGTGAGTACCATTAAAGCTATTTTATATTAGCTTTCAATGTATCTATTAAATATTACATCAGAATCTATTAAAGATAAGAAAGTTATTTCACTTCTCCTTATAAAAAAATGTTTCATGCACTTATATAATTTATATAACTGCAGTAAAGAATATATCAATCAAAGTTTGCATGATCGCAAAAGAAGCAAATATAAATTTTTTTTTAGTGCACTGTGCTGAAAGCCTGTGGTGAAGAGGTCGTGATTGCCATCAAAACCAATACTGCCATCGATAAATAATTGTGTTCAGTCCAAACTCCACCATCACATTAAAGAGAAAACAAAACACACACAGCTAATATATTATTAAGCGAAACCTAAGATACAATACAAGATGATCAGTGGTTAAAATAAGAACTACCAGCAACAAATAGGAAGGGAAAGAAGTGGGGGGCACTTGAAAATGAATAAAAAGAAGGATAAAGAAACGAAGAAAAGGAATGAGACACACATAATTAAAAATGAAGAGAAGTGCAAAGTAAACGTACGTGAGCGTGTAAGTGTGAGGGGGAGAGGATTACAAATAACGCAAAAGAATAACAAATAAAAAGAGAATAAACCAGGAAACAGTATCAGCTTAGATCTTGAAAAAAAAGAATGTTTTGGCGGTTTAAGATATTAAGATTAAAAGGCAATTTTGACGGTCGAAAATTTGGGAAGAAAACTATTTTGCCTTTATTTGTAATTTTTAAAACTTCAATGTAATTAGAATTCTGTGTTTATTGGAATTCCCAAATGCTTTACAATAATAATTATACGAAGTTCTTACTATGATCAGGATGTTCTTATAATTCCGATGCACCTAGAATTCTAATTACCTAAAAAGTTTTATGCCCTTACAATAACCCTTTCTCTCTTAATATTTCAATCGAAATTCAAAACGTTTCGTATATTTGATTTTTAAATTTTCTACCATGCTCAAATTAAAACACTAATAGACTTAGATAGAATTCCAATGTTTGAATATTTGTCATATCTTGATTTTGTTGGAATTTTTATTTTTTTTATTCAAGTTCATCAAATTCTTTTTTCTTATTAAAACGTATTATTTTAGAACATCTGACCTGATTCTAAATTCCTATCCCATAATTTCGAAACCCTTTTTGATATATAATATTACATCAATTCTACCAACATTCAGTAAAATTCAATAGTTTCGAAAATTCATTAAGAATATTCACATTATGTTAAAGATCATTAGAGTTCTCAACGAATACAAAATTTTTATTGATTATTGACTTGTTAAAATTTTTTCTTCTGTAGGTGATTTAAATATTTTACATTCTTCTTATTTACAATTATAATTCATTAAAAATGATTAAAATTAGATATACTGCATAATTTTACAAATTTGTGAAGAAAAGTCAGATTAACACTTTTGACTTAACAATTCAAATGTAATTCTTTACTGCAAGTTTCAGAATTTAATACATAATTTCGAATTTTGGAAATTAATGTTAAATGTAGATCTGAGAAATTATATTCACCTTTCATAAACATGTGTAGCATCATTGGCTGTTTTATATCTGAGATGTATCAAACATATTTTGTTTGCATATTAGAATTGAACATTTTTATTTTGAACTATAAAAATTTCATTTGATAGATGAAATGTTGAAAAATGAAAACGTTAAAGTTACTACTATTTTAGATTAAATTGATAATTATGAATTTTTATTTGGAATTAGAGTTCTAATGTAAGAACTTTTGTCTTATATTTAAAACTCGAATTCGGATCAGACTATACCATCAGCAAAAGAATAAGGAAGTTTAAAATTATAAGAAAAATGAATAATAAGAAAAAACTAAGCTATTATAATCTAAGCAAACTAATTTAAGATTAAGACGACCTAGATAAATGAATTTAATCTACGAGGGGAAAAACGAATCAATCGGCCTCATGGTCGAATTTCAACCACGAGAGATGGAAACCATTCTTTTCTGCTTCTCGATACTCTGTTTAAATTAAATATATACCACTGCTGGTTTTTCATCCAGATACTATTGAGTTACTTAATATTTTAGGTATTTGGAAATTAAGAAAAATATTCATTTATATTATAGGCACAGATATATATGAAATAGTATTTCAAGAATATGTTTAGCTAAATTAAAATTGATAAAGGGTTATTGATATTTATCTCCTACTAATATGTTAGTAAAGATTATGTATATCTTTGTGAACAAAATTTACTTTGCATTTATAATTGATATTTACAATCATGTATATGGTTTGATTTAGAGATTTTCTTGAAATATTATCTTTTATTACATACACATACAATAAATCATAAAATATTTATTACAAGATAAAAGCATAAAGTACAATAAAATATAGCGGTATATGGATGTTTTTTAAATGTACCAGCATTGGTGTATATAGACAAACAAAAATGCATATACACATACACACGTATACAAAATACACGCAGCGGTAAAATATATGGAAATACACATAATTATATGTGAAAGTACACGATTGTGGAATTTGATCCAGAAAACACAAACGTAAAATATATAAATGAACGAATACCAACGAGCATTTGTTTATACGGCAGAGGTCAATGGAGGACAAATAAAGGAAACAGAAGCCGTCGGTGCTTTTAAGTCACTTTCGATATAATATTTCGTTTAACTTTTTACGATTACATTTTGTAAGAAGTTTAGGTTTTGACGATTTTGTCATCAATTCTTTTTTTTAATTGCTTTTCTTATGTTATGTTTATCTGTTAATTAATGCTACCTAAATTGTATCGAAATATTTTTATTGGAAATTATAGATTAGAAATACATATATACATTCAATTCATAGCTTTGTTAATTAGTAGTGCTTTTATATTTATAATTTCGTAATTTCACTAAAGTGCTATTAAAATAATTGACATAAAAGTTAACGCTGATAATAGCGGTGAAAAAAATTAATTCGATTGCATTACATTAAATAAAAAGTTCATACAATGAAGAATTGTTTTAAATATTAATATTTATTCTTTTTTTTAAACTTGATTCAAAAGTTTTAAATAAGTTGAAGCTCTCTGTTTACAAATACTTTCATTTCATATAAAGTCAAATTATTTTCAATTTATTTATAAATTGCTTTAACTAATTGGGTAGGAAGTCATGGAAGAGACTGTTAAAAATTTATTCGCAAATATTCTCTTTAATATTCCTACATTTTCAAACATTAATACTCTTATATTTTGTATTATTAATAATTATTAATGATTAAAAAAACATTACGAGTGCCATTACATATATATAATATATTTGTGCTCACGCTTATATGAGCGCTGCACGCACATCACACATACATACATACACATTCACACTGGAACATACACACACACGTGTAGAACATGTCGAAAGATATGTAACACAGAAACAAGAATGTATCTATATGTGCATTAATCTTAATTCTTTTATAATTTATTCGTTGTAAAAATTAGATGCATTTGTACAAGTACAAGGACATGTTCTTGTAACTTAAACCTACACAGACTGACTATAGTGTGTACGATCAACCAGATTATAGATATCGTATTATTACAATTTCTGAAAAATTCTTTAACCACTACTGTGACTTTGTACGTTCCCATAAGTCAAATTTTCAAAAAGAACCACAAGGTCCATAGCGATTTATGAAATTAAAAATAATCACTACATAAAACTATGAAAATGTACGGAAAATTATAACAATGCTTTATAAATTAATATTTAATACGTGCATGATTAAATGAATAAAAGTAATACAAAAAAGAGTGCACAATAAAATGAAGTATAAGTACATGAAATTGTTATTTATGTATTTCAAAGAAAAATCTTGAAACATAAATATTGCATTCTATGAAAATGATACAAGTTGGTTATTATCTAGTTGACATCAATGTAAGGTGTTACATACCTTTAAACACATCCTATATATAAAACTCAGACACTCGTAATGTCTCTTAATATTTTATTCAAAATCTCGACATAATTAATAATTGATATTCAATTACTCATTTTTTTTTTTTGTTAATTCTTTAATACTTCAGGAAAAAATTCATCTTTACCGTTGCACCCTGCATATCACAGGAAACTATCCAAAATTGTTGTCACAGAATTTGCAACAATTCGAATCTTAATTTCATCATTTACGATTATTTGTATCTTTCTTATTCTTTTTTTATTGACACTCTTCTGAATCCGATAAGAGTTGATGTTCCTCGTAGGATCAATTATTAGCATTCCTCCTTTGAAGTGCGGCTGCGAGATCCTGTCTAAGGGCAGCTTGTTGTCTCTGGTCAGCCAAAGATTGTACAGATCTCAATCCATTGACAATATCTTTCGTTTTTCCAAAATATATTTCATTCAAGGTATTTCGGATTTTATTTTCCATGTCTTCAACCATGCGCCCAATGTTGGCAATATGTGGAGAACTTTCACTTACTTGAGCATCCTGTTCAACCTACAAATTTTCATTAATTATGTAATTTAAATTACTGCTAATACTTATTATCATTATATAAAACAATCAATCAGAAATTAAGTCTACTAAAATCAGAAACAATTATAAACAGACCTGTCTCGTAAGGCTACCTCCAAGATTCATTGTTCCTGATCCATGCTTATTGGTCTGTAACCAAAGCATTGCAGTGGAAGTCAATTTGTAGTGTGCAGTTCTCCCATTTGATTTTTCTTGAACTTCGACAACATGAATAGAATCCCAACAACCCTTAATTTTCTTAGAACCATCTCCAGCTTTTTTAATAAGAATCACTGCTGCAAAACCATGATCCAAATCCCAAAGATATACAGAAGAAACTCCCCCTTCAAAATAGAGTTCCCTGTATTGATCAAATGCATGATTTGCATCTATCTCTAACTTTCTCAGTCTTTCAGAAGGCATAGAACCATCTTCTAGCGGAGGATCATATGTATTACTCCAAGGAGATCTAAAAATTATAATTTTTAATTTACTCTAACTAATTAGTTCTATAGAATCAGTTACAACAAAGAAGAAGGTTCAAATAGATTTAAAATTTATTACCTATAAGAATCTCCATCTCTGTTATAATCACAAAGTAAATAATCTTTTCCAGATTCTTTATCCTTTGCAATTTTCAAAGGCTGATCAACTGATGATAAAAGATCTTCGCAGAGTGTTGGTACAAGATCTATTAAATCACTTAAATTCTTTTCTATTTGCTGTGGTGGCAACCTTCTCATCAAATCCAATGCACAATCCATTTGTTGCTCCGTCTTTTAAAAGAACATGCAAATGCAAACTTAATTTCATTCTCAATATTCAGTTCGTGAACAAATTGTTTCTTAAAAGAATATCAATTAATTTTGGGAAAACTAATTTCAAACTTTAATGAATAACTTAAAATATAAATGCAATTCTGTTACTCTTAAATTTGGAAGTTCAATCATATCATTTTGCGTATAAGTTAAAGAATAATAATTAACTGTCATTATTTACAACTACTACTAAAAAGGATAAGAAATATTGTAAGACATGAACTAATATCTGTTAATTTGAGAACGATCAGCAATTTAGCATACAATAAGAATAACACAGAGAATCGTCATTATTAAAAGAAAATGAAAAACATTGTTGTCTTCATGCTTTCTTAAAATTGATCAAACAACCGAAATTTTAATATGTGTCAGTGTAGAGCGCCATTTTGACATTTGTTTCGTTTGAGGTTAGATCAAAAATTTTTTTCCGTGGTTTAAAATTGTAAAAAAATAATGTCTTCTACATCAAATAACGATCATAAATTTAATCAAGGGTGAAATATTTTAAAAAGTAAAGTTTCGTTGTTACAGAGACTGTTTACCATCAGTTTCAACAATGGTTTTAGATAACGACATTAACAAAAAAATATAACATTGTACTTATTGTTGGAGAGTGTTGAACTCACCATTTTAAATGATTGAAAAATTTTACGAGCGTCGATCAGAGCATCAATCAATAAAAATTACAAAATCAATGAAAAATTTATCGAAACTGTTTACCCTCTAACCCGCATTCAGCCACCGAAAACGAATATTCAAGGGGCGTGTCAAGACTAGCGCTGATTGGGTAATATGTAATACAATGCTATCAACTTAATATTGATAAAATGCTAACTATCAAAGAAAGATTTAAAATTAAGATTGTTATTAATAAAGAAAATTCTATTTACCTTATTTTACAAGAACGACATATCTACATAAATGTACGTTTGTGATATCTACATATATAAATTCAAATATAGGAACTTTTACTCGTTTTAAATATAACATCATCGTGGAGAGAACTATTATGTAGTATTACAGATGGAATTATAAATCGAATAAAAGCAGATTCTTATTAATTTATATTATACATTTAAAACGCGAATAATATTTCTTTAATTGATTTTGCAAAATATCGTATCATCTTCTTGCAATACAACATTCCATACCATGCAATTCTCTATTTTATAAAATCTTCCAGCAGATGGCGCTATAATATTCCGCGCTTCTTAGTGCTAGCATGGATTTCTTATAAACCATGGAACTAAGAATACTAATGGACGGAGCATTAGGACAAGAGGGAGGATGAGATTCGCGGCAAGGGAAGATTACGTGCATTTAGGCTGCTTGCGTGTGATTCGAGTGATTCCGAGTCTAACCGAATTACAGTAATGAATCCTACTCCTGCACACCTCCAGTCTGCAGTTTGATCCGTTAGCGAGGGTCAACATCGAAACTTTCTTTGCTCTGATTGACTGACGATCCATTGCTGAGACAATATTCACTGCGGATTGGATGTGCCGTAAAATGGTGGGGATGTGCGCGCCAGCTTAGGGAGCAAGAAAAGGGTGCAGGAATAGGACTCATTAGTGTATGTACATACAACTGAAGTGCATGTAGTCCCACTTTACGGTGAATCTCACTTCCCCCTTCTCCTTTTCAAGGTACATATATGTTCCGTCTATATGGCTTAAGTCTATGACCACGGTGTACATCAGTAAGTGTAACGTGCAACCAATCATGAGAAGGAAGGAAATGTAGTTTCAGGCACAACTGTACATTGAAAATTGGTTTTTGAAAAATACTGGAGTTTCATCTCTATAGGAGCCGTATTGATAAGGACTCATTTACACACCTGGACTTTAATTTTTAGATCCATGGTCTATATTTCCATATTTGGCTTTGTCTCCTTCTTTCATCGCTTCTACTTTTTCTCGGAATACATACTGCGCATGTATAGAGTATAAAATAGAATGGTAGGGATAGAAATGTGATGCCGGAGAGGTCGTAGCGAAAGCGCGACACTGTGGAGAGAATACTATACAATTCTCTTGGCAACATTTTGCGTGTGGCGTTTTACTCAGCATTTTCCTTACAAAACAGTTGATTGTAACGATAGTGTAGAAATGATTTGAGACGGGTGAGTTTAATTTTTGTCGAAAACTTACGACTCACTTCGACTTTTAATTGTGAATGTTAAAAAAGCTTTATAAAGGTGTAAACTGTTTTGAAAATATTACGTATGATTTCATATAGTTCTTCAAAAAATTCATGTTTAATTCAGCGTATTTTTGGAATACTAATAAACTCTTCTATTTAAAATTATTCATCGACTTTCTAACATACAAATTTTATTGTGGTCTTCGATATAATAGATTTTTCTTGCCAGCAACAATTGGAGCAATAGTTTCGTAACATTTCTCATTCAAAAGCAAACTATTTTCTTAGGTGCTTTCTGTTTGTATGAGAGCAGGTTAGGTATTGTAATTTATTTTGAAGGCTATATGAAAACAGTAAAAATGAAATCATTGAAATAATCTTCAATAAATCGAAGTGATTCATTTTACAATAAGATATATGGAGAAATGAATGATGTAATTCAGTGATTAATCTTACAAATGCTACATATATCCTAATTCTTGATGATATCATTTTTAATTTAGAAAAATCAGATAATTGTTATTACATATGTGTGTGTAGGAAAGGAATTGTATTAACGTTTTTGTAATTATTAGTATTCATATTAAGTGTTATCTATTAAGGATTTTATAATGCATTCTTAAACTGATGTTTATATACATGACATGACATGAGGTGACAATAATGAGTTAATAAAAGACTTAATTATTCCAACTTATTGACTTTGGTAGAACATTATTCCTGTCCCCTTATCTAATAAATATGATATTTATATTTAAAGTAAAAGAGTTAATTTGTTTAAATTATATTTTGTTTAACTTTAAACATTGTTTTAACCATACTAATGATTGAAACAAACATTTTATGTTATATTGACAAATTGGTTTTTCGACAACAGTTTGCAAATGTAAATTTATATACAATGAAGAATAATGTTAATTCAAATTATTCAAAGTCTTATGACTTAAAAGATATAAATATGGTTTTGAATATATTAAATTTCATTAATTATAATAAAAATTCATATTTTAATTCTTTTTAAAAGATCTCATGGAAGTCTAAATATAATTAAATTTCATTTATGTTTTCAATATATGTATAATATATGTATAGCAAAATTAGAAGTTATTTGAATATTCTTACTTTTATTAAAGTTTAATTCATCCAAAACAGAATAATGTACTGGAACATATAATGTAGAAATCAAATTTGTTTGTTCCAGGCACAAAATACTTCAAGATCTTCAAGTGATATATACATATATTTTTGCTTTATTAAACGCACAGATAAGTCATTTTAAAAGATGGAAATGCTATCAATCTTAAAGCAGTCTACAGTTATTCACCTGATGTTTGCTATAACATTTTTTACATCAGGATTGATAATCAATTTCTTCCAATGTATTTTATATTTTGGTCTTAGACCTTTTTCCAAATATTTTTATCGGAAGATTAACTACTATCTCTGCTACACTTTTTACAGCCGTAAGTTAAAATATTTCCATCACCATATATTATTTTTATAATTGTGTTTATTTGATTAAATTTTATAAATATTTTATACAAGTAATTCTACTCATCTTGTTCTTCAATTTCAATTGTAATTACGTTGCCTACACAGAATAATAGTGAATTACATTTACTAAATTTAAGTTACATTTTCAGAATTAGTATTTATGACAGATTGGTGGTCTGGGACA
This sequence comes from Megalopta genalis, assembly GCF_051020955.1. Lineage (NCBI taxonomy): Eukaryota > Metazoa > Arthropoda > Insecta > Hymenoptera > Halictidae > Megalopta > Megalopta genalis. The sequence goes on along the minus strand of NC_135020.1, from coordinate 18,756,953 downwards.
AGAATAATGATGTACATAGATAAAGTAGAGTTTGAGAAATATTATGGGAAAGAGCATGGATATTTATTAATGAATCATACCTATGAAATAGATTGGCTTATTGGGTGGAGTTTTTGTGAACGTCTTGGAACACTTGGTGTAAGTACAATCAGTTAGTTATTTTTTTATATCTGCTGAATAATACATTTACTTTGATAATAATTAGTTTCACTAATTATAAAATATATGCACATTTCAGAATTGCAAAGCATATGCCAAGAAGTCGATACAGTATATCCCAACATTAGGTTGGGCATGGAAATTTGCAGAAAGTATATTTCTAGATAGAAGTTGGGATAAAGATAAACGAATAATTGGTTCTCAAATTGAAGAACTTGGAAATTACCCTGATGTTATATGGGTAATATTTTCTGTCGTTTTAAGCTGATTAAGTGATTTCAAATAATTTACTTTTAAATCATAATTTATTTAAATTTTATTTGCAGTTACTTTTAAATGCCGAAGGAACACGTTTTACGGCAAAGAAATTAGAAGCAAGTCAGAAGTTTGCTCGAGAAAAGGGTCTTCCAGTATTAAAATACCATTTAACTCCACGAACAAAGGGTTTCACAGCAAGTATACAACACATGCGTGGTAAAATTCCCGCAATTTATAATGTACAAATAAATTTTAAAGCCGACGATCCAGTAAAGCCAACGATTAAAAATTTATTATTGGGCAAATCAGTTGTTGCTCATTTGTACATACAAAGGATTCCTTTGGAGGATGTGCCAGAAACTGATGAAGCTGCAGCTGAATGGCTTCACAAACTTTACCAAACAAAGGTACAATTTCTTATTGTCTTCTTTAGCCACTTTTAATATATGAAATGTATAAATTTAAAATAATATATCTGTTTCTTTTTTCTTCAGGATCGTATGGCAGAAAGTTTCATAAATACTGGTGACTTCTTTGCCACAAGTGGCGTTCCCAGAACAGATTGTTTTGAAGTGAATAGGAGACCTTATACTTTACTAAATACAATTTTCTGGGCATTCATAGTATTAGTACCAATGCTTTATTATTTAGTCAATCTTTTCTTGTCTGGTTCAACCGTTTACTTTTCCATTGGTGTGGGTATTATTTTCTTGTGTAAGTATCATTTTCTATTTAACAATTTACATTATCACTCCTCGCACCGTAATATTTAATCCCCCTTTAATTTCAGTTTACCTACTTATGCACAAAACGATAGGAATGTCTGAAATAAGCAAAAGCTCATCTTACGGTGCGGATGATAAAAAATTGAAGTAACAAAAGGAGGAGAAAATAACAAAAGGAATACATCGTGAAAAAAGTTGATATGTTTCTAGGGGCCATTTCTAAAAAGTATTATTCAATTTTTTTTTACGTATTGTATTCCACGTGATTTTCCCGGTACAAATCACATCACGCGCAATGTTTTTAATGACCTGCGAAAGTATTTAAGTTTTATCATTGTTGATTATTCCCTTTCATTTTGTTAAATCTATACAATGTACATTGTATCGTTGATACATGTTATAGTTCTATTATTTGTATTTGGATGGTTTCTTTTGTTCAAAAAGGTTTATTTGGGAATCTTTAGTTCTATATGTGTGTCACATTAATTATAAAAGTATTAAGCCGATTATTTCTACGCTTTTTGATAATTTCCTTCAATATTTCAGTAATTTTTACTTTTAAGAATTTTATAGAATCCTTTATTTGCTGTTAGAAAGGTTTCAGAAGTATGTACACTGCGAAACGATTTATAAATTATCAAATTATGATTTGTATAAAAGATAAAGATTTAAAGATTACACAGAGAAGTAAATGAAAGTCCGAACTGAAAATTATTCGACGTAATCATTAAGAATACGGCCTGAAATACACGAGCATTTTACACACAGTATGCTATTGTTATTTGAATGCATTCGATGTTCCTTAATTATACTGCATTATACTGTTAGCACATTTTCCGCTGTGTAATATCGGCGCAGCTTGTTACATGTAATCAATCGCGTTGAAAATCAGAACGCATTCAAAGGGAAGGTGCAAGTCATTTTTTATTACGTCATATCGTTCCTCAGCATGCAGCATGTTGCACACTGCTTATTACCGTCTCATTCGTATAGACGATATAAAAATGTTGGTAATATTAAAACATTGTACGTCTAATAACATCAAGAAAAAAAATACTCGTGTTCTTCAGTCCCACGCGAATGACTTCATTTATATTTGACTCTACCTGATCTATTTATTTCAAGATTATTTATATTTTATAAAAAAATGTCAACACCTAAAATTGAATATTCATTATTCAAACAAGATCAATAAAAATTAATTAAGGTATGTATGTTACCTTAACTTTTTTAATTAAACTATTTTTGTAATCTGATGTATATGTTATGAGTGTGAATGTAATGCTTATACAGAAATACATATATTCCCTTGTACATACATGTGTATATGTACCAACAGAACCGTTTGTTTCTTACTATTGTATTCAGATGTACAATCAAACATGTCTGTACCTTTTGTTTTTATTTTTCTTGTATAGCTGTTGTTATTGTTGAATAAATAATTTAATCCCAGTGTTTCTTTTCCCATTATATGTAATACATGACGAAATGTTTCTTGTATCAGATTCGACTTAAGCGTGCCCCGTTAATTTTTTAGTGTTCTCACGTTACTTTCGTGATGTCTTTCTGTGTATCCGTCGATAGGTCTAGCAACATATTGAACTGTTCTCAATTTGCCTGCTGCATCATAATATCCATATTGTCCTTTTACAGTACCATCAGAATGTCTCTCTTCTAATCTAAATTGTCTACTTCTCCTGAAAGTAGTTTATTACATATTCAACATATAACGAATGTTGAATGTTAATTAAAGTGATTTTTGTATTTACCCGCGTCCAGTGTCGAATCCAAAAATATAAGTTTGGGGCCCTTCATGACCCTCTATTTGAAATTGTACTCTATCCGTTTTTTTAAACTTGTCCCATGGCTTTGCGTATTCCTCAGTTTTATTCTTCAGATCGTCATCATTCAGTTTGTCTCTTTCTAGTCCATACGAGGACTTCTCTACTGTAGACTTCGAAGGTTTCTTAATAGTCAATGGTAATTGATCGTTGTCGAAAAATCGATGATTTTTGGGCCTTGAATCATCATTAGTTGTCAAAGCAAAAGCAGCATTTATTGAAAGCTATATAAAAGAAATGGAAATACCGAATTGATTAAAAACGTAGAATTTTATATTGATTTTGTAATCCGCACTGAATGCACATACATACATATATATATGTATGTGACCGCTTACTATTTTGAATCACAAATTCTTTGTTGATCAGTCACGCTTTCATCCATTCGCACGGTTCATTGCTTTTCAAGATTAAGAACGCAATTTACAATTCTGTTTTCACTTCTCCTATTTTAATGAATTATTATTTGCATACCAGAATAATAAATACATTCGCAGAACTGCATTTACAAATAGCGGCGATTGCAACGATAAAAATTGCAAGTCAGCTCAGAACATTTGGTTTTGATTAAGAAATTTTGAAACAGGACAAAAATATTCGTCTATAACGTCTATCGCACTAGAAATTAATTCAAAAATTCGATTTGGAAAGCTGTTTTATTTGTCACACACGCGTACACATTATAAACTCGAAAGACCCACGTTTATTTACAAAACCTTCTGAATCATTCAATAAAATAACTGTCGTCCAAGTATTCGAGTAATTTTTCAAGAAAATCTGTACTTACAAGAAATATGTAACGCATCCTGCGCTGTTGATATGCAAAAATGAAGAGCTCACGAATCTCCTCAAATCTATCGTTATGAATTTACTGTCGTATTTTTGCTTCATCCTATCTCTCGATCTACTTTCTTTCATATTCCTCTCTCTCTCTCTCTCTCTCTCTCTCTCTCTCTCTCTCTCTCTCTCTCGCAATTTCCCCTACCCTTTCCCTTTTTTTACAATAGATTAACGCGTTACTTATCGGCTACCAAAGGCTGCAAACAGCAACAGGACGCATTTCATCTGTCCTCTTTCTATGTACAAGTAATTTACTATGTTAAAAATTACTACGTACCACAGCGCATAACAACGTTGTGCATTTAATAAATTGAAAAAATAAGTAGTATATAATATTATCGAGTCCGTCATCCAGAACCCCGAAATATCTCTTTTCCTGTTTGAGAAAATTGGTTTGAGCGTCGACAATGATCAATTTTATGTTCTATTCAGTCAGGATTGTGCAATCGGCGACACGCAGAGAGCGCACAATTGAAATAATCGTAACCGGATGCGCCGTGCCACCGAAATGTCGCAAACATCCACTGAACTCGAATTCTTTTCAGATACACCGTAACAGATAATTAATGTCAAAATGTTTTTCCTGTTTGTTTGGCTTATAAACACGCCCGGGCACAGATTGGTTTTCATTAATCATCTATCGGTTGGTCGAAGACTAGAAAAACGTACTTGTATTTGCCATGAATCACCTCGTTCGGCTCTTTTTGTGTTGCGTTATTTTGTTCTTTCTTAACGCGGGAGCAGTAAGTTAATTTCATTGTTAATATTGCAAACTTCGCAAATTGTACGCTATCGACATTAAAACTCTCACTATTCCTACGACTACAGTTACCGCTGTTGTTAAAATTTATTTTTTTTAATCGATTACACAAAGGTTTCGTTAATATAGAAAATCGAAATAAAGTAACATAATTTTTGTAGTGCTTAAAATGCCGCACAAGAAGTCAAGAAGTAGACATGCAGTTTCAGAAAGTGTTTAAAACCTGTTTGAAACAGCACGGTGGCGTTGGTACAGGTAGTGATGATTCGATGTCATCGGATGATGAAACTTCGGATAGTGGAAATTTGGATAGCGAGAGTTCAGAAAGTGATTCTAGTTCTGAAAAGATATTTTACGATAAACACATTTTCTATAGTAATAGCGATCGCTCCTCTTATAATCAATCAATGAATAATCAAAGAAATAGGTATATGTCTGAATGATTTATATTAAATATAAATCATACATTATCTTAACTAATTGTTTTATGAACGCGAAGCTATTAAATAACCAATGAAAATTATAGAAGTTATCAAAATGCAAAAAATAATCACAATGATAATGGTGGAGACTCCTGGAATTCGAGGGACCCTCGGAATAAGAAAGGTGATTTTAATAATGGGGATTCACGTTATAACAATAACACAGATCACGAAAAAGCAGTAAGTATTTAATATAGAACTATATATAGAACAAACTAACTTTATTTAGTTAAATAAATTTTTTATATTTCAGTGTGTCATACAGTGCTTCTTCAACGAATTGAATGTCGTAAGTAAAAATTAAGAGAAGGGAAAACAAAAGTTATTTTAGATCACTTTGTTAAATAAACGAAAAATTGTATTCGTTTTATTTATTTTTTTAAATACTACAGGTAGATCAAAACGGTTTTCCGGACAGAGATTCAGTAATTCCATTAATGAATCAAGATATTCGAGATCCAGAGTTGAAAGATTTCGTTGAAGAATCGATCATAGAATGTTTCCGTTATCTTGATACAAATAAAAAAGATAAGTGTGAATTTTCTCAAAATCTTTTAAAGTGTTTAGCTGAAAAAGGACAACAAGTAAGTATATAGTATAGTTCGTAGTAATTTTAATGTTATTTTATTACTGCTAATAAGATTGTTAATTTCAGAAATGTGAAGATTGGGACAGTTAAAGAAACACAAGAAGATTCATTAAAGCATCTCCATATGTATTTTGAAAAACAAAAATATTGTATTAAATAAAAAATGCATCGGTTATTATCGTTAATTATATTTCTATTAACATACAAAATAAAAAGAGTTTGAGTACACTTTATTACAATGCTGTACACACATTAATATTTCAAGATTTTTATATTGCACAGTTCTCACAAATTTTCCATTTAAAACATTACAAAACAATGCAATATAAATATTTTACAATATATACAAGCAACATTATGAGTGGTAGACTAACAGAAATGCAACTATAAAAGATTATTCTAAAGCTTACAAAATATTACCAATTTACAAATACACAGGTTTTTTTGTTCGTAATTAAGTTTCTAGACCCCAACAATGAACATAATAATGAAATTTTTTAATTTTTAAAATATTTATACTTTATTACATTAAAGTATATGTAAATAAAGAATATATAATCAATACCTCAAAGTTTTTAACTTCAAATTACTCAAGAAATTACAATATAATGAAATCCCTTTATTCAAATTTTTGAATTATGAAAGAAAATATTTTACAAACTGATTTTAAAACTAATACTGATTATATTATAGTAATTATTAACTGTAACGTTATTTGGTTACGTAAATTGCAAAATATTATACAACGATAAAACTACAATATTTCAAATTTTTACAGTTGTACATATACATATGTTGCATTATAACATACATAATTTACGCAATATATTTTTATGAACATAAAAGACTATTTCCTCTTCTTTAAATCTTCGAAACGTTTCATTAAATCATCAAAATCAATATCTTCGGTAGTAGTTGAATTAATTGGAGGTAAATCATTCTCCGATGGAACAGCTGGTAAATCTGGAAGCTGAAAATCATTCATCGGCATTTTTGATCGTGGTTGTGGTTTTGGTTTCTGATCGGACTGTAATGAAGAATTACAAAATTATAAATTACAAATCGAACAAAATTAGCAACAATATTGCTTTGCACATGCTAGAACACATATATCGTTATCTGACCTGTTTGTTTAAATCAGGTGGAAATGAACTGTATGGTGGAGGTAAGTCATTTTCCTAAACAAATAAATATTGTACTGTTAGAACTATAAAGAAAAATCAAAATTAAGATGTGTTATATAATTGAAGTATTTATAGAAGTGATGTCATGATTACTCACAGGTCTGTTATCATTGGAGTTATCTAAAGGAATGTTGTATGAAACAGTAGGAACATTGTGAGGAACATTTTGAGCTTTATCTTCTAGAGGTCCTGAAGGATTAACAAAACCCATTGCTCCTTTCTCTGAATTCTGGGAAAATAAATAAATAATAACTCTTTTCAGTTAGAAAAGTTCTTATGGAAGTGAACACCACTTACTATCAGATTCGCTGTAGGATCTGGTAATAGTGGAGGTTGAGGAAATCCAATAAATCCAACTGGTTGTGGCATGCCACCTCCGGAAGCTGTATCTAAATTATTCCTTCCTTCTCCATTACCTCCAATATCTATCAACAATGTATCTTTTCCCTCCGCCATTACCTACATCATCGAAGTTTATGCATGTACATACTATAAGCTACTGTCATTTTTTTCTACTTTTTAATACATACTTGGGGGTCTGGTTCATAAGGAACATCATAGTTCTTAGCAATTTCTATAAGATATTTTTCAACAAGAAGTTTGGACGGTGACTGTACGCTCATCTTCTGTTTCAACTTTTCAGAAATACTTTGCACCGCTTCTTCTCTGCAAGCATCTGTATATTGTTTACCATACTTTGCTGACAAAATGTCAGCAATTACTTTCATTTCACGAACATCAGTTTGAATTCTAGGAGCAGCCCAAATTATTGTAGAAATAGCTTCGGCTAAACCTTCATCCAAGTCTCTATAAAAACCCAATACATGTATAATGAATATGATAAGTGTGTCATCTGAAAATAGTCATTATTCATAGAATTCTTACTTCATTTGCATGATGAGACCAAAACGTGCCAATAAGAGATCACAATACATTTCAAGCAGTTCCATAGCCTCGACCATGTAATCTTCCCTAATTATATGTTCCACGCGTATTTTAGCTCTTTCTACTTTTCCCGTTGCAATATAGTCAGCAATTTCTTTTCGTGCTTTTTGCGCGAGCTCGGTTTTCTTCTTCTCGAGTAATTGCATTCGATATATTGCTAGACGCAAATGCGTCTTCAACGTTTTGTATTGTGTTCCCTTCGAGAACATTTTTGTTCGGTGTTTCACAAATATGAACAACTAAAATGATTTATACTCTTACGTCCAGTTAGTTAATACATATTGTTCGGGGCAGGATCTTTTAGCAAAAATGTTTATTAGCGTTGAACTTGTCGAACAAAGAACACATCACCACAAACCATAGAGCGTGACGTTATGTATCATCATCTGCACTGCATTATCATTTGAACATAGAGTATACATACAGAGATAGGGTTAGAAATTCTCTGTACGCGTATTAAACACCATTGGTTTTTTGCGCCATCTACGTTAAAGAGCAGAAATTTTTGAAACTTCGAGCATAGTATGGATATATAAAGTACACAATATCGGAAATAATTGCCTTTTTCTTATTAATGTAAAACTCTGTTGTATTGGGTTTATAATTTCTTATACATAAAATTATACTTAATTTTAATAATGTTTTTTATTCCAAAGTTTTGTGAAGTAAAAGCTGCATCAAAGATATAGTTGAATTTTTTTTATGTACGAATATTTGCAGAACATTTTAATATATTTATCATAAGCACGCATCTCGCAGTACAGTTATATATTTGCATAATTACAAAAAGAAACATTTAGTTTCATTAATTATTTTTATGCTGACAATTAAACAAATATGTACATTATCTAAATATATATATTTATCATATTGTGCACACATATTATTATTACTATAGTTAGGCATGTTTAGTTATGGTTTTAATATTTTGATTCTTGTTGAATCATGTAAGTGTAAGCATTAATATTATAAAATATTTAATATTTTTAATTGTTCCAAGAGGCTTTTGTTTGAAAATAGTCCTTGCAAATTGAAAGAAACATATTTAATTTCAAAAGTAACCAAATATATGTTAGGCAACATTTGGTTGCCTTATTTACTGAGTATATTGCTAATTATACTGGACAAGCTTTAATTATTTATTTTATTTATATATCTGTGCAATTAATAATTTTATTTATATATTACTATTCCCGAAGCCTTGCTAATCGCTGTGTGAGTTCATCTTGTTCCTGACTGACAGTAGTGGTACCTATACTACCTGTCTGTCCAGATGGCAATTCCATATTCAGTTCCAAACTGTAAACATTTATAGATTGTTATTTCTTAATTCAGTCTCATTCATTAATTATCAAATCCAAGGACTGAACTAGAAAACATATTTACCCAGCTTCATCTGCAACTTGTTGTAATAATGATTCAACATCATTTTGTGGAACATTAGTGGTTGTAGTTTGGGACATTGCATTTTCCATGTATGAACTTTGAACATCTAGATCTTCAAATTGACTTTCAAACTTATCCATTAAACCTAAAAGTAAATAATTATTTTATGAACTGTAATTTCAGATCTTTATATGAATACTGTTTTATTATTACCTGAAATTTTTTCCAAATTCATTGACTTCATTGCAGCATCCATTGCTTTAACCACCCCTGCCATTGACTGAGTAACTTTACGCGTAGTCAAAGCAGTTTGTACTCTACTAGCTACTGCATCAACTCTTGCACTCATACGGAGATAATTTAATGATTGATTATGTTGACGAATTGCATTTTCTGCATGAATACGGGCACCTTCCATATTTCCCTTTTGAATAGCCTTTTTTATTTTAGCTTTTTCTACTTTTTCTTCTTTGTCACATTTCTTTGAGTTTCTTTCCAGTTCTTTTACAGCGAACTTAAGATTAAATAAGTTCTCTATGTAATAATTTAAGAAAATATATTTTTTTTGTAACTGAATTTTGATTGATTAAATGAATATCTTTTGGAACGATTTTAATACCTTCTTTATTACTTATATTATAAAAATATAATCATACAACAAAGACATTCGAATGAGTATTTCAAATGTCAAGTCCAATTAAAACAAACGTAACCTAACTTTTAAATGAAAAATTTGGAAAAAATTGTAATCAATTTCTATAAATAATTGATTTGTGGACAAAATTGGCTATTGTAAAAATGAAATCTTATGTTTGAAGAACTTTTAGAAATAGTCAAACTATCATAAATAATTCACTTGTAATCTACATATATTAAGATCTTAAACGCAAAATTATCCTACAAAAATGTTTACACAAATGTAAACATAATTCAGTAAATGTCAAATGTTAAATACATATATGAATCGTGATAAATATTAAAAGAAAGGATACTTTCCATCTGAGAGACGGACATGACTGATTGTTCGGCCCCCGTTGTGACAAAACTAATGTAATTAACGTCTTAAACAATGAAATGGTTTCTTTTTTAGAAAAAAATAGTTTGTTCAATATTTGAGTTGTTTGTCACTCTATCTTCAGAGAAACTGTCATGTCAATCATTGACATCAATATGGTTAAAGGAATTACAATCAACTGCAATCAATTTGATAAGTTGTATATTCAAGGCACTATTAGTCATCAGTCAGTACATATGTCAGAATATATTAGTATCGTATCATTACTAATCTTTTCCAAGCTGGCATAAATGACAATTGACAATTGATCTTATGTAGAAAGATCAAAATTACGAATTTACAAAGTGTGTAAACTGCTGTATCGACTGAGAAAATGGTACCGTTACTGTAGACGTGAAATCAGTAGGATTTTTCTAAACATGATCAATTTTGTTTTGTTAACGTTGCACGTTTTCTACTTTCTTAGCATTACATTTTTATACACATTCTTAATTGGTGTATCTAATTGCATATAAGTATGATTAATTATTTGTTGATCGAAGTGATAATGTCAACGAATCAAATGATGCAACAGCAACTGTAAACGATACGTATGCAGGGAGGCAACAACAGTGTTTCTAAATAGTGTTTCAAGGTTTCTCAACTTGTAGGCAGATGTACGAAAGGTTCGAATTGGAGTTTCACATCTCTATCAATACTCTGCGGTAGAATCAGGTGGAATGGGAGACGTGTCCACAGTATATAAAAGAGCGATGCTACCGCGAATCGGCTTCTGAACTGGGGCTGATTTATTCGTTGGATTATTCCTATTGTTTCTGTAATTAGACAATACGAATCATCCTCGCGATGGCCCTCAGTCAGACAAGCGTGGTGAGTAATAAATATGAACAAAACTGACGACCAATTGAAGGGACAGTTAATTATGATCATTTTAATGACGGCAATGACGATTTTTGTCGTTTAATTTTATTCTATCACCTTTGTCACTATGATCCTAATCTCTGATCCTTTTACTGCAATAAAAACTTCATAAATCATGACGAATTTATATGTTATTTATAAAATCTTAATAATTATAATTTGTAAATTTTTAGATTTTAATATCAAACGATTGATATCTCGTTGCTATAAAAATCACTCCTAAATTTGTTTACACTTTTTCTGATTAAGTTTTTTAGATTGAAGCTTTTTTAAATAATTTTGATAAGTGAGGTTAAGTTAAAGTTGTCTAATGCTTTGAAAATTTACCATTTTCAGTACTTTGTATGTAATATTATCAAGTAATGACTGCGTTAAATGTAATTTATTGTAGAGAAAATTTTAATGTTCTTATTCTTCATTTAACACAAAGAACAGCTTGATTTTGAAGTAATTATAACATTTTAATTTTCAAATATAAAATGGAGTAAAGGTGAAATATAAAAGAAGTATATTGCAGTAATTAGTTGCGCAGTTCGTAAAGAACTGTAATGTAATATCTTTCTTATTTAGTTATGACACATATGTTACTGTTGCAGCTAAGATTATACAATACTGTGATAGAGGATGTTATATCAGGTGTAAGGGAATCATTTATAGATGAAGGTGTAGATGAACAAGTGCTACTAGAGCTCAAACAAATATGGGAAACAAAATTAATGTCTAGCAAAGCTGTTGAACTTAATCCAGATCCACCAGAACCTCAAGTCCCACAAATAAATACGCACAAAACTGTGCCTGTCAATAAAGGTACGAAATAAGACTGCAAGAATAAGAAAAATCTATTAACAAGGTTTAATCCAGTATTTATATATATTTATATGGTTTCAGGAATAAATGTAGGAAATCATTTTGTACAACAAACGGGAGGAAATGCAAATGCACAGCCATCGTCTCAGCAGCAACAGCAACAACAACAACAACAACAGCAGCAGCAGCAACAACAACAACAGGCACAACAACCACAACAGCAAACGCAAACCCAAACTCATTCGACCACAGCTGTCATGCAACAACATACTAGTACTCCGGTACAACAATTGGTAACAACTACGTCTGCAGTAATGGATCGACAAGTTCCTATTCAGATCACATTACCACCACAGACTGGTGTACCAGATGGTCAACAAAGAGTATTGACTATACATGTTCCTGCATCAGCAATTCAAGGTACACTGAAATAACAATGTAACAATGTAGCTAATTTAGTTATGAATATGTAATTAATGGAATCTCATTTATTCTCAGGCAACCAGTTGCACACAATTTTGACAGGTCCAGTTATTTCAGCTGCAATGGGATTACCAGCAACTTTGGCATCCACACTGCTCCAACAGCATGTCAATTCCACCCTTCAGGGTCAAGCAACATTGCCACCCCTCCAAGTGAATCAGCCACTTCAGGTTGTTACACAGAGTACAAATAATGTCTCTCAGCGACCTGTACAAAATCAGGTAATTAATAAAAATACTAATTTTAAATTATAAGAGTATTGTATTTCACATAAATGAAAATTGATTTCTTATTATTGCTATTATGTATTTATATAGAACAATATAGCACAATTAGATGGTCCACTTGGAGATTCATCGGACGATGATGAAGAAGAAGAAGAAGAGGATAACGAAGATGAAGAAGAAGATCTTGAAGACAAAGAAGAAGAGGAAAATGATGAAGCTGCAGCAAGAGAAGAGGTATTTGAAAATTACTAAAATTAAAGTTATTAGTGCAATTAAAAAAGTTTCTTACAGCAATGTATTTCTTTGTTTTAGGAGCCATTAAATTCAGAAGATGATGTTACAGATGATGATCCAGCAGATCTTTTTGATACTGATAATGTAGTCGTTTGTCAATACGACAAGGTATTTGTAGCAAAAAATAAGAACTCTATTTATTTAAAAAATAACATTATATTGTTATTCATATTTCTTACAGAACATTTTCCAAAACTAATTCAATGATTATTATAAAACTTTCAGATAACTAGGAGTAGAAACAAATGGAAATTCTACCTCAAAGACGGTATAATGAACCTCAGTGGTAAGGATTATGTTTTTCAGAAAATGAACGGGGATGCGGAATGGTAAAAACTCCTATGTAAAACTATGGAAATTGACCTTGATGATGTGTTCACGTGAAATTGATATAAAAATTTTACACTAGATTTGTGCTTCTACAAAAATTCTTTTGAACTTAGAAGCAAGTTTTAAAGAATAAATAGGAAATTTATTATTGATTGAAAGTTAATTCATTCTGAGATAGACTCGGATAGAATTCTTTTGGGAAATAAATGCATTGAAACCTCTATTAATCATATTAATAAAAACATTTATGTCTTTTAAACTGTATTATAGGATGATTAAATTCTAAAATGGAAATTATATTTTTTTTGCAAAGACTTAAAAAGGGTTACACAGGAAAAATCAATCCAGTATTATCTAAATCAATAGTAAGAATATTCTTTTGAGTAATTAGGGTTTCATTGCATAATTAATTGCATAATTAATTGCATAATCAAGCAAATATCCTAAATTATATTTTGAGGGGCCCCATCAGTGGGAATTTTTCACGTGAGTTTAATGTGTAAATAGATTCTAAGGGATTGCAATCTACCACAAGTATGTGATGCTCTTGAAAATAAATGTGTCTTATACTGTTAAAGATTTCAATATAAAATATTTCCTATAAGATTATACATTTGTAATGTATAATTGTTTTTCCTTTTTTTATCCTCGTTCAAAAGCGCGATATTCTCGTTTATATACATTTTTTCTCATTTTAATTAGTTTAAACACTCAACACAAAAAATTAATCACGATTGTTAATGCTGAAACTTTATTCTAAAACATAGGTATTAGTTAAATTATCATCCCTTCGTGTAAATATTTTTATTTAGTCGAAATAATAAATAAGCTAATAATTAAATGTAAAAGTTCTTTGAATGACATATTTATATATTTATAACATGCAAAGAACTAGTGCAAGAAATAAACAGAATTATTTTCAAATATTTACAACATTTATACATATTGATAACATACAAATTTATATGTATTGATAATGTATGTTTTGTTTTTATAAACAACTTAAAGAAATTACTATTGTAACGTTCTATAGACTTTAATTATTGTTAAATATAAAGTTTTTGAACTGCATACTTTAGTAGAAAATTGTAATTTACAGTTTCCTGCTTCTGAGAGATAATTTATAAAAATTTGGACTTCAAAAGATATGCGCCACAGATAAGCAAATTTAAAAAATCAAAAACGATGTTTTATTTATGGTGTTTATTCACATCATTGTTTATCTTCTATTTCACTAACAATTCGTGGAACTTCTTGAAGCAATTTTTCTGTATCGATTTCAAAATTTGCATCCAACCAAATGTCTTTTAGTTCTTTAATAACTATACCCATTATTTTGCCCTTTTTAATCTCTTGTTTCAGCATGTGTCCACTAATTGGAAACCTAAAATAAAATAGATATTAAAATGATAGCACTAGTAATAAATACAAAATGTGGATATTTTAATCCTAACTAGAGAATATCCATTACATGTTTACTTTACCTAGGAAGTGCAAATTTTTCAAATTCTGCAACATAATTAAAAAGTAGTTTGCACCTAAGTAGTTCACAAATAAAAGCCTTGCAATAATTTGTGTTTCCTTTCCAATGAACAAGAATACTTTTATAATATTTTAGGTTTTCTGATGGTCTGCTTTCCTTGAAACTGACTAAAAATGATGCTAAATCTCTTTCGAATGCAGACAATTTTAATCTTTTATGAAGATTGAACGCTTCATCTACATCTTTTAACATCAGAGCAACATAGGAGATTGCATTCAAAGAAACATTGTTTTCTTTGCATTTATCATAAACAGTTTCAAACCTTTTTGTATCCACATTTTCTGGTAATCCAACATATCTGAGAAAACAATGTATTGGTTATTATTTAATTATTATGATCATCACTATCATTGTAAATGAAAACATTACTTTGCAATACCACATTCCAACATTTTTAATGTCAACTCCTTTGCATAATTCCCAGAAAGAATTTTCGACCATTCACTCCAAATTCTTTCACCTGATATTATTTCTAGACCCTGTACGTTTTCTTTTATTGCTGTTATTGCTGGTTCATTATAGGCATCTGCTTGTTCTGTAATTCTTCCATAAAACCGAAAATATCTACAGGATAATAAAGTTTAAATATAATTTATTCAATGCACCTATATGAGATTTTCGATTGTAATATTATTAAAGAATTATATATTATATTAATATAATTAAAATTAAGGAATACCTAAATATTCTAAGATAATCTTCTTGGATTCTGAGTGTTGGAACTCCAACAAATACAATTTGTTTTTTTTGTAGATCGTCAAAACCAAAAAAGTAATCGTATACATTTCCCTCAAAATCAAGAAACATGGAATTTACTGTAAAATCTCTACGGAGGGCATCTAATTTCCAATCTTTTGTATATTTAACTTTAGCACGTCTACCATCTGTAAGTTCGTCAATTCTGAGAGTAGTTACCTCAAAATTTTCCTTGTCATTGATTCTTGGGGTCACTGTACCTGTAAAATTTTTAACGAATTAACCTCATTCTGCTGAAATATTTTGATTTAATTATTAGTAGTGATATTAATGTATTATATTTACCATGTTTTTCTCCTTTATTATTAATCATTCTAATTTGCTCTTCTTCAAACATATTTTTCATTTCATCTGGAGTTGCATCTGTTGCAAAATCCAGATCTGTTGGGGTTTTACCCATAAGAATATCTCTGACAGCACCACCAACAATTCTTATTTCATAATTTCGTTTTTTAAATAATTTTGCTAAAATGTTTAATTCTGGTGTAAACAATGAATGAAATAAAGGATTATCCAATTTTGTAACCAGTGGATCATTTCTGCAGGGTGGAATGTTTTTCATCTCAACTGGTACCCAGTGATGGTATGCTTTCTTAAAATTTTAAAACATTAATTGTAATAAAAATTCTTTATAATACAATATTGACTAAAATGATATGTTGTGTCTATAAACAAACAAAATAAAAACATAATCTTAAGACAGCAAATGCTAGCAGGTAGCTTTTTGTATCTACCAGATTACATCGTCTAGCAATTTAAGTTTGACTTTTCATAGATAATAAATTACAAAAGAACAATTTTAAATTTAGTAATCTATTGCAACAAATTCCAGCACTTAACCTCACTTGCTAAGTAAAGTTATGTATATTTCGTATAAAGCAAAATATACATTTACCTTCAAAAAACAATACGATGCCAAGTAATTCAATTGTGGCAAAATTAACATTATTTTGAAATTATTTGATGACAATTTTGTTTTATGAAACAAAAATTCAATTACTTTATGACGAAAGCATTGTCGTTGGTCACTATATCCGTATCTTGTATTGACAGTGTGATGAAGGCTCTCTACAATCTGTCCTTTAATTTTAATTTAACTACTATATTATCCAAAGTATGAAATAAATAAGCAATGAAAATTATAAATAAAATTCAGAATACGAGTGCCAAGTTGATAATCAATACATACATATGTATAACTTTCAAATTTGTGCTACATACATTATATGTATGTGTGTATGTGTATACGATACGTGCTACACGATTTCATCCAATTAAATAATCAGAATAATTTTATATTTTTCTAAAAGTGTATTTATTGTAAAATCTATTACATTTATTTTATGTATATATTAATTTGATGTTGAACCTTAAGGTCGATATTTATAAATAGATTAGTTTCACAAATCATACATACCTACCACGCGAAATTTGTCACTTTTTTATTTCTTAAAAATATGCAATATTTTTGTACATTACATTGTACAACTTTAGAAAATAAATATATAAAAACAAGAAATTTGAGTTGATACAAAACACTTGTCATGACTATATAACAATTTAACTACATTTGTTCGATAATATTAAATTCTTTATTTCTCCCTTCATTATGTATATGTACATCATTATTTAGTACAAAAGATATCACACACGCACTCGCAGACACACTCGTAATTAATCGCACCTAATGACATAATTTAGTTAATATTCATTCAATTTTTTAATGTCAACTATATAGTGAGTTCACTTTTCAATATATATTATTATTGTATCTAATTGATGGCTTAAAAGGGTACAAAGTATTATAAAAATTCAATGTCCTAGGAATATTGTGTTCGATTCTTAAATATTTACTATATATCGTTTGAAGCGGCAATCATCAGTTCTTCATTCTTACTGTTTATAATCGCTTGATTATTACTGAAACTCTTATCAATACATACATATCGTCTGCGACGACTTCTTGGAGCTCTTATAGAGTTATCATGGACATTTAGAAGATGACACGAGGTACAAGCGCCATCTAGACAACTTCACATAGAAGAGCAATTACCGAATACGTAATAGATTTAGAAACATTTACATAACTTAATTTGTACGACGTACACAATATTTTATTATGGTAAAACTAAGATCTGACTCTTTCTTTCACACAATGATTATGGTAAAAATATTGGTTCCACATAGAATCATGGGATATCAAATTCATCATACACACAGCATCCTCCAAATACTTTGAAACCGTAATCATAAATTATTAAAAATTATTATTAAAAATGAAAAATTACAAAACGTTTGTAGTTAATCCTTATTATGAGGTGCTATGTAATATTTCATTCATTCATATTTTATATTTGTGTACATGTGCCTACATACATATATGTATAATGATTGAATAATTTAAATTGATATTATGGAGTATGGATAAAAATAAGAACTTTTCAGTAGGGAAGATTTTTTAAGAAGCTGTCTTGCTTATGAATGTAAACGAAATATAATTTTATAACTTGATTCTAACTACTTCATATAATAGGTAACTTTTTGATAGTAAGTTTTAACTCGTATGTATTTCAAAGAAAACATAGAATAAATAATATTTAAAAATTGTTTTCCAATCTTTTGCCACCATAGAAACAGTACGAATGAGAATAAATTGAAAATAAAACTAGAAAGAGTATAATTAAAATAATTGCAAAGTTGTTTAGCAGATAGAATCAAGAAAATGATATTAATTAGAAGTCACATTATCCGCCCAAGTTCTGGGAGGATTGGTGATACTTTAATTATTTCAAAATTTAACTGAGATAATAACAGGTAGAGCTCCAAAAAATAATCACGTTGATATTTTGTTATTAAATTTCTTTTAAATTCATTTTTTTAATGATAATTTCAAAAATTAAATAATTCATAAGTAATTATTTCATTTTAGTTATTTCAGTACATTCTTAAAAAAGTAAATTACAAATATAGTGTAAGTACAATCGGATCGAATGCATATTATTAATTACAATTAAAAATTACTTATGTTGCTGGTATTCGATTTAACTGGTTGTAACATAAAGATATAAGAATTTTTATATTTTTTTTGTCGGCCATAGTTGGAAAGAATCGAACATTGTCGGATATTGTTTAATCTGACTGGTTAAACACTGAGACAATCAGATTTGACGTAATTTGAGCACTATCTACTCTCTTGAATTTCTTATTTTACAATTCCACGAAACCAGATCTGCTATCGCTTAAGGCTAATTCTCATTCATTCTATCTCTCTCATTCCCATACACATTTTATGGCTATACAAAATCAGAGTTGGACTACTTTTATTCGAATAACAGTTAATGAACAATAGCATTTACTTTAGTTCAATATATTCACGATTGCAAATTGCACGTTTTTTCGAATTATAATCTTTAAATAATTTAAACGATAATAATTACTTCAATATTTATATTTGATCTTGATACTGTTAATAATTGATTTCAACATTAATAACTTCGTATCATATTCAATATTCTAACGGTTGTACTATAGTATCTTTTACATAACTTGTTCAATTTCATAATTAAACTTTTGTGCTATTTGTTACTTAATAGTAGAATTAGATTAGATATTTAAGATTTAGTCCTGAAGTTTATTGTAGCAAAATTTATTTCTTATCATCGAGCTAATTTCTTTTGTACTTTAATGTTGATCCAATTATTTAAAACGATCTTTTCTATAAAAAAAAGATGTATACATTGCACTTTTATTCGAACAATGATGTAATTAAACAGATTCGTAAATAATCATAAAAGTAAAGAAAAAATTATCACGTAAAATTGATTCGAATTAAATATTTATATGTATATTAATGATGTATATGACGGAAATAAGAATAATACAATGTGACAATAATAATAGCAGTGATATTGATAAGAATAATAATTTATTCGAATAACGTCCAACTCTGTAGAAAGAGTGAAATTACAATATGTACGTTAGAAACGTGGCATTTAAGCATTTTTACATGTGCATTAAGAATACGAAAATGACAGTCTCTGCGGAAAAGCCAGGGTAAATGCCAATTCTTGGCACAAAAATTCTATTATAAATACAAATATCACGATTATTAGCATATATCATTTTCTATAAGAATAAAAAGGAGTGCTAATATATTTAATCATTTGAATAAATAAGTATCAAATTATCAAGTACGTGTTAATATAAACAAGAACAACGTATATTGATACAATTCAGTTATAGCAATCAAAAGTATATTAATACTATTTTCTTATAATATTCAATTTGTTGCTTGTGTTTTAAGGAAAATTTATCCATATAAATTTTGACTCCTTGAAATCTTTAATTATTTTAAGTGTTATTAATATCTTCTATATGTATAAGAAATTAAGTAAAAGTTCTAATTTTTGTATACTAAAATACACATTCACGAGTAAGTTTAGGTAATACGCATTCATAAACTTCCATAAGTTTGTAGATATTAAGTAATGAGAAATTTCAAGTGTTAAAATAAAATCCATTATGTGAATACTTTTATTTTTCAAGTCAAAATATGATTGTCAATCTATATAGCATCGGAAATATCCAATTTTTAAATGAATGTATTCTTAAGATTTTTATAATTTTCTAGTCTCCAAGCATATTTAAATTCTTTACAATTGCAGAAAATGAATAAACAAGATCTATTATCGATGGTTCTTCCGTAGAGACAGTTGGATTCCCTGACAAGACAAAGGATATTGTTTATATAAATAATAAATGGTACTCTTACAAGTTAATCGATCAATCAATCAATCAATCAATCAATCAACCAAGCAAGCAAGCAAACAATCGACCAATAAATGAATTAATTACGTATTTACAGAGAATACAAGATACATCGCATCATCGAGGAGGAGACTAGCTGTCTCGAAGCTCACTCACCACTCATCGAGCACGACGATCGTCTGAACTACGAAATTGAAGAGAATTGAACAGACACCTAGCTGACTCATGATCAACTCCATAAAATTTTCCTAAAACAAATAAATCATAATATTTTTTATTTAAATTTAAAATCATTTCTATTTTTACTTACTATAAGTTTCAAAAGTAAAATTGAAAGAAGTAATCTAACTTAACATATTGCAAATGTTAACTCGTTTTTAATTTTTTTATACTTAGATATTAGTTTCGTTTAATTACTGTTTACTTAATATAATAATATGGACAAATAATATAATTTTTAATATAAGATTCCCTTTTATAATATATAAAATATATAGATATATAAATCATATTTATACAGATATTGAAGCATCTTGTTCTGGAGAGAGAGAGAGAGAGAGAGAGAGAGAGAAAGTACAGTTTTAGAAGAATTAAATTATGAAATACTTACGCAGGTTTAGAGGCCTTTGTAGAGGAACTCTCAGTGGTCTTCTTCTTACTGTTTCTGCACTTCCTAACATAAGCTTCTATTAAATGGGCAATCTTTTTCGGATTGATTTCTCCCGTCTTGTTGTGACATATCTAGTAAAAGAATATAGAGTAAGCATTAAAGAAATAAATATAGAACGTCTTTATTTAACGTTAAGTATTTACTTTGGGTACGGCTTTACGCATAATATCCTTGTACTCTTCTTTTGTAACATGTTTCTTTGTGTAGTGCGGTTTTAGCACTAATTTTACTTCTTCTACCACTCGTTCTTGACGATTTAGTTTCTTTAGGAACTAAAACATAATACTAATTAATCATAAAGTAATCACAATGATTGAAATTTCAAGAAACAAATTATTTTGTATATTTCAATTATGAAGACTAAATTGATAAGAAAATTGAAATTGTTTAAATAAAATCTACATATTTGCCATTGTAAAATATTTAGACATTTATAGTTTCTTAAATGTGACCAAACTTTTTTAATGTACTGAAACTATAGTTGCAACAAAAATCAAACCTTATCCTTGACCTGCATCTCGACTGCAGAACTTGGAAGATCATCCAATATCTGAAGCTGATTCTCATCCATGCGTACACCAACCTTTGGATTTGTCGGTTTTTTCTTTTTATCCTTGTCAGTTTTTTTGCTCCTGGCGGGTTTGCTAGCAGTCTTTGTCGTCGGTACAGATCCAAAAAGCGCATCGAATGTATCCTTTTTCTCTGCACTTTTCGCTGCCTTCGAGTTGCTATTTTTTGTGGGTTGTGATCCAACGGTTCCTCCAGCAGTTCCTGCACCAGCTCCAGGTGAACTATTGAAATTTCCAGGGCTTGGTGGATCAAAAATTCCATCACTGAGCGTCGATCCAGGTGAATATGGTGAAGACATATCTACATTATCAGTAGGTTCTGCACCAGTATCATTCCCATTTTGTCCATTATTCTTCGTCTGCCCAGACTTAGAATTCCTTGGTTTTCCTGAATTCGTGAAGACTGTGGGTGCCTGAGAACGATCTCCAGAACGTTGTTTCTGCTGATTACTTGGTGAAATTCGATTTGATTGTAATAAGTTACGTTGATTGCTGTTTGCATTTGAAGAATTGAATACCCCACTTCTTTGAACTGCTGCAGCCACTGTAGCAAGTACAGGATTCATTACACTGAAAGGATTATTCTGATTTTGTACACTCTGCTGACTTTGCTGTCCTTCCAAATTTCCTGCCGAAACTGCAGTATCTTTATTATTTTCATTCTCATTAGCGTCATCTCTTTGCGGTGAAGCTCTTTTAATTGTTACCATAGAAATAATTTTAGGCTTCTCCAATTGTTTTTCTTGGCTCTGCCTTTCTTGTTTCTGCATATTCTCCTCCTCATGAATATTTCCATCCACAGAATCATGCTTTCTTGGAGATCTTCTTCTTTCATCACTAGAATTAGCTTCTTGACTGACATCAGGTGTTGGAGATCTAGATTTTGTTGGATCGAATGGATCGTAAGCATCTGGGCTGGTTGGAGGAGATGTTGGAGGCTCTGGAGGAGTATTTGGTCCAATTTTTAATCTCAATTCTAATTCTTCTTGTGCTCTCATCTCTAATTCTTCTTCGACTCTCTCATCCATTTCTTCCTCCTCTTCTTCATCTAAAAGTGGATTTAACATTGATGGGCGCAAGTTACTAGTTTGTTTGTTTATTGAGAATTTTATTTGAGGTTCTGGAGGAGTTTTCGGTCCTTGAGAAACAAACTGTTCTCGCTGTGGAGAGTTTTGTGATGGTTGACACTGATCAGGAGTTATTTGTTGCTCCTGTTTATCGTCATCATCACTGAGGACTATTACATCTCTTGGAGATGGAGTCTGTTCTCTGAATGGTGATTGATCCAAATCTATTACTGCAACTGGTTTTTTTGTGGCTGCTATTTCAGCAGCTTTAGACTTTTTCTTTTTATCTTTCTTGGGTTTTGGTGATTTGGAACGTTTGTCTTTTGATTTTTCTTTCTTTGAGCGTTTAGGGGGATCAGCTTGAAGAGGTTCTCTGCGGCGTCTTTTTAAAGGAGGTATCAATGGAATTGTTTCTGGTAGTTCTGGGACTCCAGTTTGTATATTCTCATTGTCTTTGTTAAAACACACACTGACTAAGATATTATCACCGCTTGCAAAAACCTCTTTTGAAGGTGGTGGGGTTCTATTTCTCTTTCCTTTTCTCTTTTTCTCGTCTTTTGCTTTTTTGTTCTCTTTCCTGCGATCTTTCTTCTTCTTTTTAATAGCTTCCTTATTTGTTAGAATTACAGTCAGATTTTTTGGTGGAACATTGACATTATCTAGTACCGGAGACCATTCTCTAGAAGCAATTGGTTCTTGTTGCACATGTTGAGGCGTTTTCGACCTAGATCTAGACCAAGATGGTGTCCACTGAGCACTCCACGAATCTCTTTCCTCTCTTTCTCTTGAAAAATCTTGTTCGACAATTTTGTCTACTTGATCCCAATTTCTTGAACAGGATCTTCCTCTGGACCTTGATCTGCTTTGTGCTTTTCTTTTTGGAAGCTTCCTTTCTCTAGATTTTGAAGATTTCCGAGGTGATTTTGATCGAGATCTCTTTCGGTTTTTTGATCGGCTACGAGATTTGTACTTTTTCTTATCCTTACGCCTATCTCGAGATCTAGATAAGGACCTTCTGGATCTGGAAAGAGATCTCCTCTGTCGAGATCTTGATAAAGATCTTCTAGACCTTGAAATTGATCTCCTAGATCGTCTTCTTGACAAAGATCTCCGTTTGCGAGAAATAGATCTTGATCTTCTTCTAGAGAGTGATCTTTTTCTGGACGAAGATCTTCTTCTCGAAGTTGATCTTCTTTTTGAAGATTTACGTCTTCCTCTAGAGAGAGATCTTCTCCTGGAAAGTGATTTTGAATAAGATCTACGATCTCTAGACCAAGATCTTTGAATTCTAGTTCTAGATCTGCTTCTCGATCGCAGCTTCGAATACGATCTTGAACGCTTTGAGCTGAGACTTCTGGATCTGCTCCTCTGTCTTGATTTTTCTCTTATGTCCCGCCCATATTCATCCTTCCTAGGTCTTGAAGGTCTCTCTGCGACTATTTTCCTAACGTCGTATCTAGGTAATTCTTTTCTTTTCTCTTTCTTTTTTACCACTTCTTTCTTCTTCTTGGGTTTCTCTTTTTCTTTTGACTTCGACCTTTTCTCCTTGTCTCTGTACGATCTTTCCTTTGTGCTTTTTGAAAGCTTTTTCCATGCTACTTGATTCTCTGAAGCGATATTTTCTTTATTCTTCTCAGTTTCTTTATTTTTCTCTTTCTTCTCCTTTTTCTTACGTTTCTTTTCCTCTTCTTTCTCCTTTTCTACCTTCTCACCTTCCTTGGCAGTCTTTTCTTCAACAATTTCGCCATCTTCCATCTCCTTTTCCTTTCGTAAACTCAATAATGTTAATTCATCTTCAAAATTCATTGCTTCATCTGTTTCTGAAATAGCTTCAGTGCCTAAGACATTATAATCTACTGGAGTCCTGCAGCTATCCAAGTCGTCTGGTTTATCTTTTGTTGGCGTGATTGGTTCCAAGCCACTTTCAATCGGTGGCAAGTGCTCTGAAGACTTAGATTCCTTCAAAGGAAGTTCATCTTTACAAGGAGTATAAGCCCCATCTGATTCCCAATCTTTGTTTTGTTCAATAGCTTCTTCAACTACTGTTTTCTTGTTCGATTTCTCTTTCTCAATAGGAAATCTTTCTTTTTTATTTTCATCATCCTCTTCTTCTTCCTCTTCCTCATCTTCTTCCTCCTCTTCCTCTTCTTCTTCTTCCTCAACATCAAAATGGCGTGGTTCTCTCTCATCCTTTTCACTTTCTGCATCTTCAGCATCTTTAACTTTTACATCAGTAGTACATTCTTCAATATCTATGGGCTCTTTCCGAATTTCTTCGTTAATATCGGCATTTGAAGTTTTAGGAAGTGAAGTAGGAGACTGACTACCTTCCTCCGATACTAGTTCTGAAGGACATTCATTGCTTAACTCACTTTCCACTTTTTTAGGAGATAACTGAGTGGACTCTGTTGGTACATCTACACTTGGTATTTTTTCTGTTAAGACACTTCCAGAAACTGCTACCGATTCCTCTTCTTTTGACACTTCGTCTCCACTTCTTTCTTTTAGATTTGAAGTAGCAACAAAAATAGATGTGTCTGCTGGCTCCTCTTCTTCTTCCTCCTCATTCTCCTCTTCTTCTTTTGGTTGACTTTCTTCAAATTTACTCTTCGCAATTTTCTTTCTTTCTTCTTCACGGTCAATAGAGGCTTCTTCTTCCTTTATTGGCTAAAAAATTCATATAACAATATCACATATTATAGGCACATTATTAAATAAATTCAATTAACAAATCGCTTACCTCATTCTCCTTTTTCTTTTCTTCTTCAATTTCTTTTTCTTCCTCTTGCAACCCTAATAATCTGTTATTAATCTTTAATTTGGTTCCAATCTTGAAAGTAATTTTACCCCTACTGTCGTGGGAAATTTTCTTTGGAGGAATTTTGCTTAATGTTTGTCTTTCTTTCCTCAATGCTTCCACATACGGATCTGATGGCTCTGGAATATCGGCAAGATCGCAAGCTTGAACATCACCAACAATAACATCATCATCATCTGGTATTGAAGGTGGAAGAGGAGGTGGTTCAAGTGGTCCTATTTGTTGCGATAATTGTTGCTCGGTATGTCGGGCAACATCCATTGTTTGCGAGGAATAAATGGAGAAATTGGGACAATCTGCTTGAGAATCCTCTTCATCTTCATCATCGTAAGCTGACAAACGAATTGATGTATTCTGAGGTTCAGTTGGTTGTGTGACGTTTTCCATTGTCTCTTCTTTTTTTTGTTCTTCAACCTCATCATTCTTTTTCCCTTCACTATCGCTATCACTATCCACAGAAAAGGGATCATACTTGTCATTTTTTGGAGTATCTTCTTTATGGCTGTCATCAATAACCAACTCCTGATCACTATCTTTATCACTTCTAGAGTTTTCTTCAAAATCTAAGAGACCTGATGGTGGTTCTGGAGGTGGTAAGAGTGCCACTGAGCTATTTTGTTGGTCTTGAAGTTCTCCATCAGACTTTGTTTCAATGTCACAATAGATGTCACAATCTTCTTCTTGTCTATTCAAAGCATTTTCAGTATCCTGTGGTTGCTGCTCTACAGACTGATTACCAGGAGTATCCTCTGGTAAATTTGCTGGCATATTATTTTGAGGCCGTTCAACAGGAGTTTGCGGAGATCTAGGACGATTGAATCTTTCAGGAAAAGCATGGTGTTCAAATCCTTCTGCAAAATTGAATGGTGGCCTCCCTGGTGGCATGAAACGGAATCTGAAAATTTAATAGAATACATTTCAAATTGTTTAAATGTAATTAATTGAAACATACTAAGATGTATATTTAAAATCATAGTCAATACCTCTCATTTCTAAAGTGTTGAGGATTGCGATTTCTAAATGGTGGACTTCCTCCAAACATTGGAGGCCCACAGTGTTCAAAATTTGGATTGTAAAACGCAGGAGGGCCAAAATCTCTTCCAAAATTGCTACCACTTCCACCATAACTATGTCTTCCACTTCCAGGTAGAGAATCTCTCCCATAATTTTGTCCACCATGACTATGCCTTGTATTATCCCTGTAACCACCCCTGAAGTTGCCTCTATTTCCCCCTCCACATGGATTATTATACATTGGAGCCTGCGTAATTAACTCTGAATTAATTTTAGATGCTTCCAATGGTCCATCCATGGTGGATGTTTTCTTATCCTCTACTACATGATCTGTTTTTTCTATATTAGATGATGTTTCATCATCTATTTTTTCTTTCTTTAAATCGTTGGAATCGTTCCTCTTGTCAATTAATGAAAGACCATCTGCCTTCAATATGACATTATTACTTTTTGAATGCCACTTTTCCTGACTACATATTATGCTGTCTAGAAAATCAGGTTGTGGTTGGTGAGGAATAGCAATGCTTTTTACTCTAAGGTGTCTTCGGGAAGACATTATAGAACGTCTATGAATAGTTATAGTAGGACCATTGGTTGTTTGATAATCCTCAGTATCGGAACTATAAAAGGAAAGGTTTTGAATATTTTTATATTTTCGTTAATTTCTATTAAATAGATATATAAAGTATTCTATTTACCCTGGAGGACTATAATCTAATCCCAGACCAGCTCCAAAAAGACTAACCCTTGTAATTCCAGCTTCATATCGGGCAGTGTTCAGTGCAGATCTCTCAGGCACAACTGTACGATTTCTAACACTAGGTATTAAAACTGGAACACCTTTGGCTGGCTTACAAATACCTAAAGAAGATGCGAGTCTCTTTTTTGTAGTAGTTAAAACGCTTGATACAGTTCTAGCTTGACGCCTAACCCTTCTCCTCTATGAAACGAAATATTATTATTTGCTTTCCTATTAATTAGTTCAAATAATTAATACGTTTAAAATTGTGCAGTATTACCTTCCTTCTTTTCTTTTTTTTTCTTCGTACTCCAATTGGAGCTACTTTGACAAATGTAACAATCTCTTCTTCTTCTCCGTCTTCATTACGTTCGGTGATTCTAACTTCTTTTAATATTGTTTCCCTACTGGAAACTTTTCTTGGTTTTCCAGACTTTCTTGACTTGATTCTCCTTCCTCTCTTTTTCGAACTGCTCCCAGATTTTTTCCTATTATTACTTCCCAAAGTGCTGTCTTTTTTTCTAGAACTGCCCTTTGAATGACCACTATCAGAATTTTTGGAATTATTTCTATCATTGGTACTTCTTCGAGAACTCGGGGAAATACTTTCGCCACTAGAATTACTTGAGCTGCTTCTAGATCTCTGATATTTCCGTGAATTTTTATTTGAACAATTTCGATCTCCGGAGCCCAATGTATGAAAGGCATTGCTCGGAGAACGACTTCGACTGTTGTCTCCGTACGATTCCAAACCAGAAGAGGTGGAAGGTTGGTTTGGATCAAACGTTAGTTGACGGGTTGGTTGTGAATTGTTATAAATTCTATTTCTTCTGTTAACACAATTATATTAAATGATTTTATATTGCGTATCAAAAGCTTACAAAAAACGAATCGTTTTATACAAAATATAGTAACACTCATATTATAATTTTATTTTATTCAGCATATCGGTACCTGCGAATAGTAGCTCTAACACGTTCTGTATGTCTAGTACGAGGTACAATTCGTGGTTGAGTATCTTGAGATTGGCCAGTACGTGCGCGACCGTAAGAAACGCCAAGTCTTCGAGCTTCTTCCATTAAATCAGCAATCTCGTCAAAATCAATTTCCACCTAGTAGAATAAATACGAAATATGGTTGTGAAGAACATAGAATACTATAAGAAAACTCAATTATTGTAAATTATAATGAAAAAATTATAAATAAAAAGTAATGAAAAAAAAATAAGGGAGCCTTACAGCTTCTGCATCATTTTGACTGTTTTGTGAACATTCTGGACAAAACCATTCTTCCATAGGTACTTCATTCATTGGAGGAGATAAACATTCTAGGTGATAGCCACAGTCACAACCATCGCAAAGAAGCATACGATCTTCTCTATCGCTTTGGTGGCATACTTCGCAAAATGTAGGATCTTCTAAAAGTTCATCTTCAACACGAGGAGCAACTTCTACCGGAACTTGTCTAATAATCTGTAACAAAAATAAAGTTAAGTTTATTTACGTTGCACTATTAGTAAATGGGATATTAATTCTAAAAAATATACCTGTCCTCCAAGCTCATTTCTAACATGGATTGTTGTAAACGTTTGGCGATCTACTGGACAAGTGTTTACATTTTTGCTCCATTCGATTAGACATTCTAAACAGAAACAATGTTCACAGGAAGAAGGTGTGCCTAACTGTTGCCTTCTAAAGGGAAGTAAACATATAGGACATTTTTCGATCTGATCGTCGCTGGTATCAGTATCTACATCTGACAGAATTTTAGGAGGTTTTTTAAATCTTGGTTTTCCAAGAACTTTTCGCTTGATAGAAGATTTTTTTTCCGATTCTGACGAACTGCTCCAGTCTGATTGCCATTCGGTACTGTCACTGCTTTCCCCTAATGAATAAGTTGGGAGAATATTATTTAAAATTACATTATATACTTAATTATACAAGTTTTCAGCACTTACCTAATTCGTTATAATTATTTGAACCTGAACTGCTGCTGCCACAACTAGTATCATCTTCAGTAATAACTCTCTGAAAATTTAAAATAGATAAATACTATGATATTTTACACATATCATGATTTATAATTCTTGTGTTAGCCACTAATGTAGCTTACTTGATTTTGTCTTCTTACAGTTGGTCTTTGAATATCACTGTCTTCATCACTAGATTCACCTTCACTTATGACTCTCTAAAAGCATATAGAATTTTATTATAGTTCAAATTAATAGTACTACAAATACTATTTTATCATGAATATTAACAAATATAGTACATACATGAGTTTTCTTCTTCCTACGAGATTGCACAATAGATTCATCACTATCTTCACTATCAGGTATGACAAATTTCTTCCGCTTAACGGATTTGGGTATTTGATTGTTATCGCTAGACATTTTAACTTTGCTACAAAATCATACCCGTCTTGTCACATGTCCTATTTGTAAATGAAAAAACAAAATCTTATTAATGAGATCTTTGTATCATTCATTTTTAACAAAGTTATGATTTTTCTTTTTGATTTATTATTCTGTTCATAAATCAATATATAAAACAAAATATATAAAGTACATCATTAAATAATTAATAACCATTTTAGAAGAGTTTTATTATACACAACAAAGAAACTTAAAAGGTACCCTAATTAAATCGTACTTAAACTTTTTTGAAAGCTATGAAGAGCTTAGGAAAAAATATATTAAATGAAGAAATTTAAATTTAAATTAATGTAATATCAACATTTGGATAGCAAACCAAAAGTAAACAAATATCTAAAACAATAACAGTATGAGTGATCTAAATTTCAATATTAATACAAAAAATTTAGAAAATTATTATACATCTAACTAATTACACTTAAGTGTAATTTAAATCACAATACACTCAAATAAATTTGAAGTTATTAGTTTGACTCATGCTTTGATCAATATAATCATAAAAATCTCTTGAAATTCAATTAAATTACACACTCAAAACTTAGTGAAATACTTTGTGAGTCACTGTATATAACCACATTAACACACCACTAATTTCATTTCTTCAAAAAAATATCGCAGAATAAAAAATTACACCTTCTAATGCAAATTACTAATGTTTCATTGAAATAATCGATTGTTTAGTATCGGTCGGAAAATTGTTATAAAAAATTTTCCACATATTCGATGAAATTACACACAGAGAAAAGGACAAGGATCGAGCAGTGTCGAGGGTGAACCTAGAAAATGTGAATTTACCTTCGAAATTCCGAAGATTCCGATTTAACACTGTATTAAGGGGATCCAATATCGATCATACATTATCAATGATTCAATTATTGACTGATTCGATGTTGACTTCGATGGAGATTCACAAATGTTGACAGAGGATACGCTTAGTTTTGAGAAACTGCCGACATTTTGGCTGCCGACGCCGTTCGCGACGTTGCGCTATTTTCTCACCGTTCGACCAATAACCCCCAAAAAAGGAAATTCATGGCTTACCTACGTAAAATAAATGATAATTCTTTGCAGAACAAATTTTCACACTCGTACCGAGTTCTTTTATAACTTATGGGACTTATAAACTGAAAATTTGATAGATATTGACTTGATTTTTGTGGTGAACAACCGCCGGAAGTTCTATAAAACACCGAATTTAACTTAAGCCAGTAAACACAATATAAAGAAGTAAAGCTTCCCTTAACATAATACTTTTGACCAACATTCTCTGTTTAGAACACATAACATTTTCTTTCTCACCGCTTATACTGTTATTAGTAATAGTTAGAATAATATTTAAAATTTCAAAATTTATTTATCTTTTTGAAGTGCAATACATGATTAGCAGATTGTGTACATAAATTGTGTACATATACCAAATTGATATTTAATATATATTAAGTTAATTAAAACTAACTTATACTGGTCGATAAGAAAACATAAACGCTTAAAATATTTTCTTTACATAAATGCTTTTCGAATTTGTTTTGTTTTCAATATTCCCGCGCAGGTTTTGAATTTATATGCAACACATAATTCTATGAATTGCTGACTGAACTCAAACGGCGCTACTATCTCTTGTCCGATAGAAGCACGCAAAGATGGGTCGTATGCACGCACCAGGGTAAACTAAATTAAATATTTTTTAAATTGATTATTACTACGCTTGAGGAAACATTATTTCGTTATTGTTTTAATTTTTTTCATTGTTATAATATAAAATTATTAATTTCTTGTATGCAAAAAGGGAGACGTAGCTTCGCATTATTCCCTTCTTAAATTAACAATAAATAGAGTTCACGTGTCCATTTGTATATGTTGTAACATATTTAAATAAACATTAATACGTATATTTCAATTCAAGAGTGTAAAAATTTGTATCTTTGAGATGTTTGATATATGTTTTACTCTTGTCTGAACATAACCTTAATATTTTTAACTACCGACATTCATGTTCATAGTTGCAATATTTTAAAAAGCAAATAATTTATGTATCTAGTGGTTGTTCAATATCACTTTTATAATACCACAATTACTACTAAAATGAAAGTTCAGATGAAATTTCCTACTTATTATTTTTCAAGATTCAGTATTATGAAAAATACATACTATTGATGGTGGTATTGAAACTTCTTACAATGAAAACTTTTTATATTTTAGAAAGGGTATATCCCAGTCAGCGTTGCCATACAGACGCAGTGTGCCAACATGGTTAAAGTTGACGCCAGAAGATTGCAAAGAATTGATTTATAAACTAGCAAAGAAGGGTCACACGCCATCTCAAATTGGTAAATCTTTTTTATCTTTCATCTAGCTCAGAATGTACAAATAATTAATTTATAAGTGGTTCTGTTGTATATAATGTAATTTAGTGAACATTATACCCGTAGAAGTAAGCAAACTAATTAAGGTTCAGTGTATTATCACTGCCTCATAATATTAAAGTGGTGTCATTTTGATGTGAATTATGATATATTTATCATTTCATTGTAGGTAATCGCTAACATTTAAAAGATCTTTAATTGTATTTTATTCGTACATTATTAAAAATAAGATTTCTGCATGAAATATTGATATTAAATTATCTCTGTATGTAAATAGCAATTGAAAAATAATCAGCTATTGTATACAGGTGTAATTCTTCGAGATTCTCATGGAGTTGCTCAGGTGCGTTTCCGAACTGGAAACAAGATTTTGAGGATTGTGAAGAGCATGGGACTTGCTCCAGATTTACCAGAAGATCTTTATTATTTGATCAAGAAAGCAGTAGCCATCAGGAAGCATTTAGAAAGAAACCGCAAAGATAAAGACAGTAAATTTAGACTAATTCTTGTTGAGTCGAGAATTCATCGGCTTGCCCGTTATTACAAATCGAAGGGAACCCTACCTGCAAATTGGAAATATGAGAGTTCTACTGCTAGTGCTCTTGTCGCATAATTACCTTTTCCCATTTCTCAATAAAATGAAAATGTAAATATCAAGTGGTTGTTTTATAGAATCCATGCATTAAACAAATAAATAGTAAGTTAATATTAAGGTTTATTAGATGATTATCACAGTCACAACCATCGCAAAGAAGCATACGATCTTCCCTATTGTATTTTGGTTGCAAAATGTAGGATCTTCTAAAAGTTCATCTTCAACACGAGGGGCAACTTCTTCCGGAACTTGTCTAATAACCTATAACAAAAATAAAGTCAAGTTTACTTACGTTGCACTATTATTAAATGGGATATTAATTTTTAAAAAGATACCTGTCCTGCAAGCTCATTTCTAACAGTGATTGTTGTAAACGTTTGACGATCTACTGGTCAAGTGTTTACATTTTTGCTCGATTAGACGTTCTAAATAGAAATAATGTTCACAGGAAGAAGGTGTGCCTAACTGATGCCTTCTAAAGGGAAGTAAATATATAGAACATTTTTCTTTCTTCGCTAGTATCAGTATCTACATCTGACAGAATTTTTAGAGGTTTTTTATATCTTGGTTTTCCAAGAACTTTACGCTTGATAGAAGGAACTGCTCCAGTCTGATTGCCATTCGGTAGTGTCACTGCTTTCCCCTAATAAATAAGTTGGGAGAATATTATTTAAGGTTCGAGCAGTGTGTCGAGGGAGAACCGAGAAAATGTCCGAAGATTTCGATTTAGCACTGCATTAAGTGGATCCAATATCGATTATACATTGTCAATTATTCAATTATTGGCTGATTCGATGTTGACTTTGATGGAGATTCACAAATGTTGACAGAGGATACGCTTAGTTTTGAGAAATTGCTGACATTTTGGCTGTCGATGCCGTTCGCGACGTTGCGTTATTTTCTCACCGTTCGACCGGTAACCCTCAAAAAAGGAGATTCAGGGCTTACTTGTGTAAAATAAATGATAATTCTTTACAGATGGATAAGAAAACATAAAGGCTTAAAATACTTTATTTGCGTAAATGCTTTTTGAATTTGTTTTGTTTTTAATATTCCGAATAAATAAACGAAACAGTTTGTTCGAATAAATAAATAAAATAGCTGATTCGAATAAGTAGATGAAATAGTTTGTTCGAATAAATCGAATTCTATTGACATTTCTGAAGAAGAAGCGGCCCAGTGAAAGTGTCAGAATGATTTTCATTTTTATTTACCGCCACGTGCTTCGCTGCTCGCTTTTCTATGGCAGACAGGGCCGAGCTATGCGTAATCAACGAGAGGGATCCAATGGGGATCCACTTTATGCAAATAATATTTGAATTTTTTTTAGAACTTCAGTGTTTTATCTTTTTTCATATATTTCTCTGAATACTAATCACCTAACTATGATACATTTATAAGGCATTCGAATCCTTATGTGCCGTGAGAATTCGATATTTCTTTATATTTTTTTAATTATGTAAATAACTTTTTATACTTTACGACTTCTCGTCACAAAATATATCATAGTTTGGTGATTAGTATCCAGGGAAATGTATGAAAGAAGACAGAACACTGAAGTACTAAAAAAATTCAAATTTTATTTACACAAAGTGGGTGCTCCGTTAGATTCCTCCATCGATGTTGATTACGCATAGCTTTGGCCCTGTCTACCTTAGAGAAGTGAGCTGCGGAGCACATGGCAGAAAATGTCGTGCATTGTGTACAACATTTTCTTTGCCTATTCGAAATATAAATCGTATCGATACTTCTATTAGGTCGTTTCTTCTTCAGAAATGTCTACAGAATCCGATTATGCGTAGAGTTATCGTGCTGGATAAAGAACTTTTCATAAAAATACAAAAATATTGCGTCGACTCTTTTTTAAACATTAACATTGGGACTAAAAACAATTAATAAATTGTATACCACTACATTCGGAAAACTCTCCTCTATCTTTTAAGACGGATCACACTAGAACTTTCTAATGTTTTTATTTTTCACGTAATACCTCATTGTTGTCGAAAATTCTAAGTTTTTACATAAGCTCGTTTTTTTCGAAAACTAAGGAAGATAGAGCAATTCGATTTTCGGATACTTGATCAGGGAGTGAAACTTTACAAGAATTTCATAGCGGCTGCAGGAAATCAAAAATCGTGCCTGACGTTAATATTTTAATTATTTGTAGTGAAAATTTCATTTTAATATCTCTAATGGTTCAAAAGTTGTAACATCTTGACAATGAATTTTCTAAATCGTCGCAAGGGTGTAAGATAGCAAGAGCATGGGTCACGAAATGTGCAGTATGGGGGTGATTGTAGAAGCCTTCTCAACTGAGTTGCTCCGCCGTCATCGCAAGGTTCAACACGACCGGGGTATGGACCATTAAAGACGCAGTAATGTTCTACGCAGGATGGGGTGGTGGTGGGAGCCTTCTCAGCCGAGTTGCTCCGCCGTCATCGCAAGGTTCAACACGAGTGGGGTAGTACGGGCCACTAAAGACGCAGTAACGTTCTGCGCAGGATGAAGGTAGCGCGAGGTTCAAACTCCAGAATTACGGGCTGCGATCGAATCATAGAAGCAATAACAACCTCCTGTCTTCCACAGACATCACTATTTATTAATAACGGCCCTTTTCAGGGTCTCAAATTCATTCTAGCCTCATTTACTCCAGAAGTAATAATGTCGATGCGATAACAAAATACCATTTTCTATTTTATTCAGATCTACAAACATTTCATTATATTCCTAGTTTCGTTCATAGCTTCGATAAATACGAAATTATCTGTTGCTACGAAATTTTTTTTCGTAGAGTATAATATTAACTGTTGGCCGGGAAGGCTGAATTAAAAAAAAATTTGTTGTTTCAGAAAGTAGAAACCATTAACTAAAATGTAGCTTACGAGTTTTCGAAAATTTTAATAATTGTAGAAATGATCGTCGTTTTAAGACGTTCGTAAAGACGCTGGACTGTGTGGTAGAAAATCCTATGGGACGAGAAGTGCAAGTCGAATATCGTGCCACGTGTTTTAGATGGACCACTAGGCATATGAGTGCGCGAAAAGAGTGAGGACGCAAGAACGGTAAAGTGTGACAAGTTACATTGGTCGTCGGTGTGACTTGTTTTGCTTGCTGTTGTGCTGGTATCGTACTCTCTTGCTCACTTGCCACTTCCTTTCTTTGCCTAGAACTGCGAGGGCAGCACTGTCAAGCTGTGAAGCATCAACCAATCAGATTTCTTTACCTGCTTCATGCTATTAAGCTGGTTGTCCCCGCTTCGCGACTAAGGTGAGGCATGACTACATATACAACACATAATTCTATGAATTGCTGACTGAACTCAAACGGCGCCACTGTCTCTTGTCTCATAAAAGCATGCAAAGATGGGTCGTATGCACGCACCAGGGTAAACTAAATTAAATATTTTTTAAATTGATTATTACTACGCTTGAGGAAACATTATTTCGTTATTGTTTTAATTTTTTTCATTGTTATAATATAAAATTATTAATTTCTTGTATGCAAAAGGGGAGACGTAGCTTCGCATTATTCCCTTCTTAAATTAACAATAAATAGAGTTCACGTGTCCATTTGTATATGTTGTAACATATTTAAATAAACATTAATACGTATATTTCAATTCAAGAGTGTAAAAATTTGTATCTTTGAGATGTTTGATATATGTTTTACTCTTGTCTGAACATAACCTTAATATTTTTAACTACCGACATTCATGTTCATAGTTGCAATATTTTAAAAAGCAAATAATTTATGTATCTAGTGGTTGTTCAATATCACTTTTATAATACCACAATTACTACTAAAATGAAAGTTCAGATGAAATTTCCTACTTATTATTTTTCAAGATTCAGTATTATGAAAAATACATACTATTGATGGTGGTATTGAAACTTCTTACAATGAAAACTTTTTATATTTTAGAAAGGGTATATCCCAGTCAGCGTTGCCATACAGACGCAGTGTGCCAACATGGTTAAAGTTGACGCCAGAAGATTGCAAAGAATTGATTTATAAACTAGCAAAGAAGGGTCACACGCCATCTCAAATTGGTAAATCTTTTTTATCTTTCATCTAGCTCAGAATGTACAAATAATTAATTTATAAGTGGTTCTGTTGTATATAATGTAATTTAGTGAACATTATACCCGTAGAAGTAAGCAAACTAATTAAGGTTCAGTGTATTATCACTGCCTCATAATATTAAAGTGGTGTCATTTTGATGTGAATTATGATATATTTATCATTTCATTGTAGGTAATCGCTAACATTTAAAAGATCTTTAATTGTATTTTATTCGTACATTATTAAAAATAAGATTTCTGCATGAAATATTGATATTAAATTATCTCTGTATGTAAATAGCAATTGAAAAATAATCAGCTATTGTATACAGGTGTAATTCTTCGAGATTCTCATGGAGTTGCTCAGGTGCGTTTCCGAACTGGAAACAAGATTTTGAGGATTGTGAAGAGCATGGGACTTGCTCCAGATTTACCAGAAGATCTTTATTATTTGATCAAGAAAGCAGTAGCCATCAGGAAGCATTTAGAAAGAAACCGCAAAGATAAAGACAGTAAATTTAGACTAATTCTTGTTGAGTCGAGAATTCATCGGCTTGCCCGTTATTACAAATCGAAGGGAACCCTACCTGCAAATTGGAAATATGAGAGTTCTACTGCTAGTGCTCTTGTCGCATAATTACCTTTTCCCATTTCTCAATAAAATGAAAATGTAAATATCAAGTGGTTGTTTTATAGAATCCATGCATTAAACAAATAAATAGTAAGTTAATATTAAGGTTTAGGAATATGCTACAATTCTTAGTTAATTTATTTAACATTTTTAAGTCAATTCCGAAATGTTCTGAGAGTATTTTATAACAAACAAAAACTTCAGTATGTAATTCTGTTCATATTTTTATAGATTATACATTTGAGTTGAAACAAGCGGCAACTTTAGTAAGGGTTTTTACATATATGTATGTAGATTTATTATTAGTGAATTATGGAAAGTACTACTTCGTTTGTTGCGTGAAGCGTTGTTCTAACCCATCGCAACAGCTGGCCCAATTTTGACGTCACAGAGCTCATCTAAAGTCAGAGAGTGGTCCACGAGGAGGTGACTATCGCGCATGTGCAGCTTTCGTCCTCGACTTTTCTCGAGGACAGCGCATGCGTTCACCAAGATGGCGGTTGGGTTCTCACTCTCCAGTAGGCAAGGCTCTTTCAAAGGTGCGCCATATTAAAAAGCGACAGAAATAATTCGCTGATTTTCGAGCTGGTCGGCACATGTGGATACGCATTGAAAAATCGCGGTCTACGGCTCATTTCGTTTTTCGTTGTGTAGTTGACGGTCTGCGCGCGTGAATTCGACGGTTTCAGGAAGTGAATTATGGGTAACGGAGAAGACGCGAGTGCCTTTGACGTTTGCGAACCATATTGAAAGGCATTTGGAGGAGTTTCGTTACCAAAGAGAGGTATGCCAATTAACAAAACAATAATATGTTCTTCTGTCGTATTTTAACAGAGTACCGAGTATCGTTACGATGATAATTTGAATATCGTGGCCGAACGCCGACCGCTATCGTATCGGTGATTTGAATGCTGGCCCGCACGAATATTATTTCGTTATTCTGAAATTAATTATAAAAAAAGTTAACATTTTCAGCGAAACCTTCTGTTGTACTTCTTCATTTCAAAGTTGATAATCTACTTTAATAATTGACGAGTATTATGATCGGCACTGCGAAAAATGTTTCGGATTTTTTTTAATAATTGCACTGTACCTAAAATGGTATCGCATATGGGATAGGTTCATATATGCGGATGTCTTCATCTTTGTCATTTTTTTTCATGAAACATTTGTTGTTTCGCATCTATGAAAATGCAAGGAGAAATGATCTCAATGTTATAATACTGTATAGTGATTGACCGAAGATCGATGTCGTTGCTTTCGTGTTTTAATAAACGAAAATGGTCAAATTCGTGAGAATACAATATAGGCACACAAAAAATTAACTTTTAGAAAGATTTAGGGGAATAAATGTTTCTCTGGGATCTAAAAATACTCTTTGCCCGAAGGTTTTAGATTATTTGATCATTTATGAAAGTGAAAGTGAGCTGGAATCGAAGAGATATTTTCATAGTAATAATAGTGACACTGATAATGGCGGTACTATTATTTATAATATAACATTATATAGTAGTGCAAGATGTATTTATTAATAATTAAATGATGAAATGATATTTAATAAATGAAACTATGTCATTTCAATTATAAAATGTGTTGTAGAATATCGATATAATGGTTAATATTATTATTGTTTTTATTACTAACAAGGAATTGCTTATTTAACTTTGTAAACTCGATATATTCATGAATAAAAGTTTGATGTTTTCTGTTTCAAATTGCAAATCAGATTTTATATTGTTATCAATATTTTCAAGTTAATATAAGCAATTTTTAATACAGCGATATCGTCTAGTGCAGAGATAAAGAGAATAATAGAAATTGATAACTAAATTTGGATAATCATAAATGATTGCAATATTTGTAATCACACATTAGAAAATTTGATAAAAATGCGATATGTAATTCCATCCGCAATGTTACGCTGTTGCACAAGTCGATCGTATGTTATTAAAATAAATAATATACATTTCTTTTTATTTCTGTAATAGATGCTGCAAGAAAGTACATAGTTTTAGGTGTTAGTTTGTGCGAGTTACGCGTTTTTTAATCAACTTTGATTCGACATTTGTGCGAACTCTATATCGTGGATTTCGTTCGGGGAGGGAGATTTCAACGTCGTTGACTTGCACAAGCGATGTCACGAGCGTATACGTGTACACCTCAAGGCTGTTCACATGTTTTAATTGTCCAAATAACTCGAAACTTGTTAGAATACGCAGATAATCTTCTTCTTAATGCGTTCTCACAATATTGTAAAGAAAAAACTAAATAATATTCATATTAAAGTCACATTTTTAGCAATATTTGTTTCAAAGTTAAAATTTGTGAATTGCTCGAATCTCATCATTACTTGTACCTAGGAGAAGTTTATGAATCAGTAAAAATTCAAAATAAATATTCCCCCAGGGTTTTATTCTTTTTTCGTTTTTAAGAGGAGGTAAATTCGTGTCTTTCTTCAAGTTACTGAATGTATTTCCAGGATTGTTACCTTTAATATGCATCTTAGATTTTGTTAAGAATACCAACGCTCGCCAACAATCGGATTTTATAAATTTGATCATAGCATACAAACGTGTCCTGAGTTACGTAAATAATTAAGTTCCTTGAGTCATACGGATTCTATTCAGTTACTCAATACTTTTCGCATCTCGAGATCCTTGTGAATTACTCACGCGATCGAATTGCATGAAATGATCCGTAGAAATTCCGTTTTCGAATCGTGTGAACCATCAAGGTCGCCGAAGTTTTCTCCGATCGTGCGTGACCTTTTCGAGTCAACTGGAAATCGGAGTATTTCGAACATATTTCAAATTAATCAATCAACGAAGTCATCTTAAATTGTTCCGAGGGTTACTCGAGATTTCTTTCACTTGCATGACAAAATCTTGCATAGAGATACGCCAAAGAAAGGTAGGATTGTCCACGTATTTTCGTGACATAGAGGACCCTCTATATTTACGACCGTGTTTCAAGTTATACGAATCATCGAGCTATCCAAGTCGTCATCGTCGACGACGGGCTACTCGAAAATATTCGAGTACTCGGCCATCATTAATATGCATGCATGCACGGCTGCGCAAGACGCGTACGAACTTTTAAATGGAGCTACATTTGTATTCAATTCATGCACGGTTTACAGCACAGGCGTTCCTTCCCTTAGAGCGCGGTCACATAAGTGTTTTTATAACGGACGTTGCAACAATTATATACGAGCTTATTCACACGAACCTCGAGTTCACGTCTGTTCACGACGGTCTTTAACACTTTGACTGCTGTCGCCTGCATGCGATTTCACTGTTATCAGCTGCAGTTACGCGAAGGTGGCTTGCCCTTTCAGCAATTATTTACCATTATTGCAATAATATTTTAAATAATAATGGAATTATCAAAGGCACACAAGGAATAAAATTTCGGTCGGAAAGACTGAATTTGGGATTTATCTTTTCTATTTTTCTTTTTAATTCCAAGAGGTAAAGTTGAGTAGAAGATACGTGTTTACATGTATAATAAAGGGTCTTTATAAACAGAGGCGTAACTTCAAGAGAAACACAGTTCGTCTAAATTGAAATTTTTCTCACACGAATACTCGGAACGATGATATACGAATGTAGTAAAGAAATGAAAAGTTGCTATCAAAACCATCGTGCTATAAAAAAAAATTCAGAAAGTGTGCTATTTTCGCAAGGGTTCATTTATGCTGCTGCTCAAGCAGCTAGGAAAATCTGTCGGAGAAAAAAATGTTCGAAATCTCTCGCGAATCCACACGCAACCCAAGTGTAGAGAGATGTTACGGCTGCAACAGCCTCGCAACTGTGCACCGGATACCCTCGATTGTGGTTTACTCCTGATTCGTGACAATATCCAAATTTCTAGATACGTTCGACGAACATCGACATCAAATATCGTCTTGTACATCGTGTCGCACGATAAGAATCTTAGGAATTTCATACACGAAGCCGACACACCTAACGCGACGAGATATTTCGTGTCGTCAATTCGAAAGCTACTTTTCGTTAACGCGAACGGAAGCGCGGGATCGAACACTTTAACACGTTGACCTGCTGAACTTTATTAAACCGTGTGCAATAACGTTACATCACGTCCTATTTGTTAGACAGTTTCTTACAATTTTCTTTGATTGTTTTATTCTTTTTAATTATTTTTTTTATTGTTGTTTTTGTTGTGCTTTTATGGATACACTTGTTCTTTCTTTTTTGTATCTGCATTCAACTTTTCTCGTGTTCGATTTACTTACAGGATCTTAATAGCTCGTCACTTATTTTTGTATGACTACTGTAATTCTGTGTTTCTTTCGTGTTTCATCTAGTATTTGTTACGACCTTTACCGTAATATACCACCACTTGTCACGGTGATATACAATAAATGAGCTATTGTCATTCAAAGAAGTCGTCGAGTAATTGGTTTAGAGTGTTATAGGATTAGAGTATCCGGTCAACAGTGTGCGCAT
The DNA here is from genome assembly GCF_051020955.1 of Megalopta genalis. Lineage (NCBI taxonomy): Eukaryota > Metazoa > Arthropoda > Insecta > Hymenoptera > Halictidae > Megalopta > Megalopta genalis. The sequence continues at coordinate 18,715,211 of NC_135020.1, read as the reverse complement.
TCTTTTGAAAATGACTCGTGAAATTTAGGCTATTCAGTTACATGTTGCAGAATTCATTTGGCCGGTGTCTGAACAGCCGTTTCTACTCTGTCTCGATTTCTAATTTCATTAATGAATTGATGATAGATAGCTTCGATACTATGTATCGCGTGGAATCTCATCGCAAGCTTGATAATTTGCACGCATTTTTCATGCACTCTGTAACAGATTTTAGTGGCACGTCCTTCTCAATTAGAAGGAGAAATCCGGGTGATTTAGGTTGAGTAACGCGGTTGAATCTCTCTGTCATCGTTTCAATCATGACTAATCAGGTTCAAGGTTCTCTTATCATAGATCATTGAGTTCCTCCATGCATCAGCCGCATGATTATGTAAAAGTAAATACGATGTTTCATGCAGAAGGTTCAAGGTAACTCGAAGCAAAAGAAAAACATTGCATCTCTATCCGAAATCGTTTGCTACGAATTTCATTTATTTAAATAGCTCTGACACAGTCGCGCGTTACGATTGATTTATTATCTTCTAATTATTTAATTAGGAGAAATCGGAATGTAACAGTAGAGACTTATTAATTGTTATAAGAACGTTGAGATAGGCTACGATTATTTAATAAGGAATAATTTTTTATCGAGAAAAAAATTAAATACTTTCCACAGCGGTAATAGTAGTTGATATTTAACGATATTTTAACTCGTTTTAACTGCAAGGAAATAGTATCACACATCAATGCAACATTCTGCCACATCTGAAATCCAGTTTGTTGCGCCATTAAATGACCCATTAAAACAGACCTGTTAAAGCCCACTCAGGTCGACATATACTTTCTCATTATAAAATAAATGTTTGTTATATACAATGCTCCAGCTACAAGAATATATTTATCTCTATCCGTGTTGTACATTTGACAATGATAAAAAGCATTAATTAAATATTAAGAATAGATAATATGTAAAATATTAATTACCGACTTCTTTAAAATAACACGAAACGAATTACCAACGGAACTATAAAAAATTATAAAATATTCTTACGGCGTGTTAAAGCTTTGGGAAGGATCGAGCTGTTCCAGCGTTCTAAAATTAAATGGCTCATTTAATGATACTAATTTCGAAGCATTTTTTTTCGATTTTCTCGGTGGCATGCCCTCGTCAAAGAAAAATTCTCGCAATGTAACCGAGCCGAGACGATGAAAAAGGGGATTCGATTCCGCGTCGAATTTCCCTGAAACTCTTGGCTTTCACTTCTCTCCGAAGAATGCGAAGGCTGAGCGCCGGCAGAGCCGTACCAACTGCCCCCTTCACCAGTCGCAATACGTTTAGAAAATTTTTCAACAACCCAGCCACTCTCGTTGGCCCGTTCGTTTCCCCTTCCATCGTTGATCCATGGCGGCGAGAGGCTGGCCGCTTCTCCAAATGGCGAATTATTAGCGGACTCCGAGTGCTTATGCATTTCCAGCATAAGCAAACACGCAAAATACAGGCTGGACTAAACGTCGGCTCACAATTTTCCAGAACCGCTGTTCAATCTTTCACACTATACCTGGACTTGCTCGTGGTCTTGCAGAACAGTTCGATTTTATTTAATTACAAATTACTTCTTGGAAATAACAAAGCAAAATGATCCGTACGACGAAGGTGCGACGAAGTAACGTTCAACAGAGGCTCGCTACTATTTCGTTTTCAGTTCAGTTTAGAACAAATGATTACGCGTCTTTGATACGAGAGAATTTCATACCACTGTTAAGAGGATCTGTGGTTACTCATTGGCACCGTCCGATAGTTGCAACACCTGCATGTATGTTATTTCTCCGAATTTCGATGAATCAGAGTGATCTCAACGAAGAAAGCACATTGCTTTTGGATGACAACGCGATATATCGCGTTCATATACAATTCTTTGGGAAACTTTGTAGCATGTTAAAATCCCTAGAAGAGAACTTAACTCTTGATTTCCACCATAGAATTATCATAATCATCTTAAAGTCGTAATAAAAACGTAAAAAATAAAAATGTTAATAGAGAAATCTGAAGAACGTCTGAAAAAAGATTCTGAAAAGAAACTAACAGGAACCGGGAGCGTATAATTTTGAACGAAAAATAAATAGCACACTTGCTGTATCGCAGAAAAGTTGGACGGTGAAAGTATGGGCAGTTTCAGTTTACCAGAAAAATTGAAATTATTTCCAGATAGATACTGTTACATAACGACGGCAACTTTCGATGGAAAAGGCACAAATCTTTGCCGCGGACTCATTGATCAGCGATTACGACTGCGTTTGTCTCTAATGATCGTAATCGACAGTCATTGAACTATCGGGAAAACAAGATTTGTTTAAACTCTCGACTAGGATTGATTGCGCTCTTCCTTATTTAACGTGGACTGTTTTCTTCCGCTTGCGAAATATTTCGTCAGGAATGTCTACCGTTTGTTTGTTATTTTTCGACGGTTTTCGGGAATCGATATAAATGGCATAAAGTAGAAAATGCTGTTCTTCTGGTGCAGGTTGACCATCGTTTGGTGGAAAAATGGTATCGAGACGGAAAATTCTGTCTCGATCGAGGGACAATCTTGTCGAATCACAGTACGAGGAACAGGACGAAGAGGACGTGTGGTATAATCTTGATAAACTTTACAAGGTGAACAATTAAAATTCTCTAAGTTCGTTGTACGCGGTTCAATGACTTTATTGCAAAACATAGGCTAAAAGTATATCCTGGTTAGGTTTACTATGCTCGTAGAGAAAATTCGGATTAACGCTGATTAATGCTGTCATAGTGTAAGTCTTGTAATAATAGCAAATCGTTGTCACTTTCGTTTCAGGATCACATACAAGAAGTGCTGGACAAATGGAATCAGATCGACGACGAAATTTGGGCCAAGGTGATAGTTTTCGAAAGGAATCGAAGGGTAGCAAAAGCATACGCCAGGGCACCGGTTCTCACGATTAACGGATCGAATGACGGCTTCGATGGATTCAGGTAAAACCACGCGATTCACGCGAATCAAAATATCTATTAATAAAATCTAAAGTGAAAGTGAAACGACAGTGTTTCCCTTTTTCTGGTTTCGAAGTTCGGCGATTGCAAAGAAGGGAAAAGATTTTAGATTAGTGCAACACAATGTTCGCAAAGATTATATTCCTAAATGATGTTAAACTATCTAAGGAAGGAAAAATTCATGAATAGGAAACGAGATATTTTCATAGAAGTATTTTAGAAACTATGAAAAAATGTTGAAAATATTTCGATGTAAGTTCGAATTTTATAAAAGTGTTCGTTTTTTGGAAATTTAGGATAGGACTATGCGGTTTCGAGAACCCGATGAGAGACGTGAAAACAGAGGAGGCGAAGAAGCACATAAATCAAGGTGTAAAAATCAAGATGGACGAGCAGGGGAATATCCTAATAAAAAGGCTGTGTAAAAATAACGTTTACATAAAGCCTACAAGTCAGGAAGACAACGCAATTGGAGCAGAAATCGCACGGAATTCTCAAGGAGCGTTAGAACACGAGAAGCCAGGGAAAGTAAGTATTCTACGAGTCCGTATCGTTTCAACTTGCGCGCCATTTTTCGTTTTTCTTTGATCTTTTACGATCCACGAAATTGTTCTCCACTTAAAATAACAATATAAGACTTCCCAGTCTCGTAACGTTTTTCTTCGTAAAGAAAGCACTGAGAACTGGACTGTAATAATTGCCATTTCACTTATTACTTTCATCGTTGTCATTTTTGTTGTAGCTGTTCACCCTTGACATTGAGAAGTCGATTCTTTTGGCAATAACTTTATTAATTTATTTTATATTCTTTGTCATTGCTGTACTTACTGTATTTTTCAAAAAAGAAAGATTCTTCAGCAGTGAATAATATTCAATCCTACATTTGCTATTTCACTTTATTATACTATATTTTATATTTTTTACTAGGTGTTCGACATGAACAAATTCCAAACGAACCTGTCCCGAGAAACTCGGAGGGCCTACCCCGACAGAAGGAGATTAGAAATGCAATGTTTGAGTGCTATCGTTTTTGTTAGAACCGAAGCAGACCTCCTTCAGTGTCCTGTTTGGGTTCTTATTGTTAATGTCGTTGGTCTGGATATGTTAAAATCCAAGTTACCACCAGGTAAGATATCAAAACGACATCATTTTATTTTTATTGTCACCGTCGATAGAAAACTGATTAATATTATATAAATTAGTTTTAGCACTACAAAGGCCTGTAGACATAAAGAACAGGCCGAGGATACCGATTCCCGACGAAGATCCTTACAGCGTAGCGGGAGTATCATCCTCTATAGGAGTCTCGGAGGCCTTCCAGCAGGATCGAGAAACTCGAGAACAGATTTACGCTCAATCGACAAGTTGTCGACAAAGAAGAGCCGAAAGACCACCGAAACTGCCACCCAGAGAGAATCTCTACAGCCACGATATACCTAAAGTACTTCATCCCTTTCAAGAATGTTTTGTATTGCTAAAGATTGTAATCTTAAAAATTCACGATCATTACAAATCATAAATTGTAGAATTTGTCAGCAGAAGATTACTGAAATTAACTTGCACGGATAGTAATTGTTCTTCTTTCATTTTAGCCTGATTACGACGACATAGAAGATGACTATGCCAGAAAACCAGTCATAGCAAATGAAGAAAAGAGAAGAGGCGATGATAAGAAGAAATACGGTAATGTTTACCAATTTGTGAACCATTTTAAGACAAAGATAATTATACATGTCAGTGTAGTGATTAAAATGAGTATATACAATTTAACAAACGTTATTTTTCGTTTACAGACGATCCGTATTATTGCGGATTACGAGCTCGTGTTCCTAACTTTGTCAAAATGGCGAAGAATAGTAAAGTCTCGACGAGAGGCTACGCCAGACCTCCACAGGCTCCCACTTATGCTGCAACAGGATATGGGAGCAGTCAGTCTTCACAAATATATGGCCATTTACCTGGGAATCGACCACCAATTATGTATCATGCAAGAAGTTTTGAAAGTGGACTTGGTATTATACATTTTATGAAACAGAAATTTTGACCAAAGCCATTATCAAATTAATTCACAAAAGTTTAATATTATTTTGGCTGGCTTTTTTACCTAGAAGAACATAGTTTTAATTTATTATTGGACCTCAAGGGTACACACACTGTAACGGCTTAACGATTTAATATAATAATTTTGTATAGAGTGAAGTCAACAATGGCACTTACAATAATTATTTACTATGCGATAGGAATAAATACTAATATTGTTTGTTGCATTGCAGATTCTGACGGTAGAAACGAATCACCATATAATCATATATATGGAAGATTTCCATTACCGACTAGAGGTGTAATGCCTCCTCAGCCTAGAGCAATGTACATCGGAGAATGGGATTGAAAGTGAAGAACAATTGATCAAAAGAAAGCGTATAAATGAGTGGACAACAAATAAGTCAGGGGCAAAAGATGACAACGTTTTCGGAACACCATGTAATAAGGACAAATAGAAGAAACATACAGATCACGTGAAAAGAAGATGATAAGATAAAGGATGATGAAAGGATTTAAAAATTGGAGTGAAGATTATATGTCAGCAAGTAATAATTAAGAGCAGAAAAGATTGAAGTAAAAGAAAAGAGAAGAAAACATAAAAAGGGAGAACTAATCTTCCGTTTGTACCTATAAACTGTATATTGTTAATGTACTACATAAAATACTCAAATTTTTATCGCAATAAAATTGTAGAACAATGTGTACTTTTATTTACGAACTATTCCTATTTCCTATTTAATAGGAAAATATAAAAATAATTTAAATAGAAGTACAGTAAAAAATATGTTAATGTAAACGCAGTGCATAAGGATATAAAAGACAATACAGAACATCGTATAAAATGTGGTGTTATTTGTAACATATTCCAAGATTTGTATATAATGAAGAAAAAGAGTATTTTGCTTGTAAAGATAAAAAAAGATGTTGAATGTTCTGAAATGATTTGAGAATTTGTTCTTGTCCTTATCCCTGAAGATAATACGAAACACTTGTTGCTTACGTAATTGAAAAATTAATCTATTACGGATGTTACTCTCATTTGTCCGATAATCCAACTGCAACACTGTTAAATTTCTCTCCAGGAATTTTTGATTTTAATACATTTATTGCATAATCTACAACTGGTTTGTCATTTGTTTTCAAGATTTTTATAATCTCATCCGTGGTGGCAACCTTTGCTACTTCGACCCAATAGCTCTCAAGATACTTCAACAGTTCTTCCATCGTTTCCTCAGAATCTTCGCTTTCCTCTTTCATTACTGAAAATTTTTACAAAATATGTATACAATCCGTATAGACAATTTCTAAATTTTACTAGGAATTCATATCTCTTTTATATGAATTATTCACCTGTGTTAATGCTAAAAATAATTCTAAGAATTGTATCATCTATATCATCTGCAGACTCTGCTCTTAAAAATCCTTTCCATCGAAAATCGAGAATCATTTCTGCACATCTGTGGACACAAGAGGCCTTAGTCTCATCTAGGGGAAACAGATTCCATGGATCTATAAAATTTGATAAGATTCTTCGTGCAATTTCTATCGTTCGTGTAAGATTGTCATCTTGCAAAATTTCTTGATGAATTTGGGGTCCTTTTCGTAGATTGGAAAACAACTCTAACCAATCTTCAAGATACTTTAAGGTGGGAGCGGAATAGGAAGCTTCGTCTTGAGGAAGAACTTCTTCAAATGATTCTAACATGCCTATAAATTTGTTATGAGAAGAAGAATTAAGTTCCTCATTTTTTGAAACTAAAATTAAAAAATATATGCTACTTTAATACCTGGAAGAAAACTAGATGACTCAAATAGTTCATCTAATAATGTCTTTCCATTCGGAAGATCAATTTCTGCCAAAGAACGTAGAAAGCTTGTTGTTGCAATTAGGAGCTCCTCTATAATAAATCAGTAGGCAATTATGAACAAATTTTCTAATTTTGAATATTAACTATAATATTAATAATTTAATATTTGTACCTACCATTTGTAGAACTTTTTAAGATAAAGGGAATTACTTCTCTCAAGTAGGTTGAATTTCTTAAATTCACTCTCCATTGCGAATCTGAATTGTTTTGAATGCTCCAAAGTGCGGAACGTAACAACCGAAGAATTTGTACCAATGTAGCACTGTCTTCGGAGAACAGATGCCGAAGAATTGTTTCAAGGAGTTCTTCTTTTGTTCCTAATGTATCGAGTGCAGAAGGTTCACAAGTCATATTTCCAATTATTCCCAAAATCATTTCCTACAAATAATATAAACCATTTTGTTAGCATTGAAGAAAAGTATTAGTAAAAAGATATTTTTGTTTAAAAAGAAGGGGTATACAAAATGGACAAATACTTTAAAAGGAATTAATGTATCAGGAGGATTTTATGGAATTAACTCAAGGAATGTTTCATGACCATTTTATTGAATAAGTAAAATACAGATTTAATAAATAGAATAATCTTAAAATAAATTGTACCGTTAATCTTGGCTCTTCAGAAGATTTCAATGAAAATTCTGCAATTTTATAAAAATCATTGTCCAGAAGAAATTGAACAACATCTTTGTCAGTAGTTATATCCCACAGTGTACACAGATCGGCTTCCAGTTTTTCATTCCAGCCATTTTCAGGAATCTTTAAGATATATTATAATTGGAATTATTTAAAATATATAATACTAATATAAGATCTTGTTAATATTCATGAGATATAACTTTTAAAAATATTATCTATTTTAAAAAGTAGTGTCAAGCAATAGTTACGCATGAGCATTGAAATTATCTTATGTACTAAAATAATACATCAAACATAGATGTTAAGATCAATTGTGCCACTGTGTTTTGGTCAGTATGATGTAATGAATTTTTAGATTTTCTTTTCTTGTAAGATAGATAGATCAATAAATGATTGGAGGTAAAGTTGCAAACTGTGATACAAAAATTATTAGTATTACCTTTGATATTGAAAGCAAAACATTGATTATCCATTTACCACTGTAAAGGGTACTTCCCACGGTATCTCCTTTCAATTTTTCTATTTCACTTTCCTCGATATCCTGGGCTTCCAAAACGACACTTGGTTCCACTTTATCGTTCTCGTTTTCCTGAACCTCGCTCATTTTACGTATTAACAAGTACACTACCTCTGTTTACAAATACTTTTGCACAATTAGAATTGAAACCGTGTAACAACTATTTAATTTAATAGAGATATAAAACGAACATCGAGCAAGATTGCGAAAACAAAATCCTTTAACGGATTATTCGCGAATTTTCAGTTCGAACTTGGCACAGCTGATTAGTGTATACGAAGATAACCTAACCTACTCCAAATCCCAATACTGATTCAGCTACCTGTTTTTTTTACGTTTCATTTTATGAATATTCACGAAATTAAATCTATTATTTGCAAAAAGAATTTTTTTATTTTAGTTTCTCTCGTATTTTGTAAAGATTATTTTGCAAATTCAAAATTGTATCGATAGCTTGATATCGTAATGGGTGTTTATCGAAATAATCGATGCTTTGATTGCGATAATCGATTTAAATTCAAAACATCACAATTTGAATTCAAATATAAACTGCATATTAGGCTTCATGGTTTTTTGGTCTTTAATTCGCTAACACTTCTTGCTAAGTGAATCGTGAAAAGTATATGTATATGTATTAAAAATGATATGAAATCTGAAATCTCTGATCGAAAGAACTTATGCTTCTTGCACAGATTTAGGATCCGTACAGACATTGCATGCAATGCTTTTTTTGTCTCAGAGTCTGAATTACCGATTCTGTAGAAAATGCTGTAGTACGATAACGGCCTAAATGCGTGTCTGAGATGGCTAAATTTACAGCATTGGCAGCTTTTAAAAGTACATTGTTGCCACGATATATCCCTGCTTGTCGGCGACAGCACAGATTTGGAATCTGTACAAGCGACATTTTTTATTTGATATGCTTATATTAAACAATCATATGGCTATTTCGTTGATTTGTTAAAAAATCCATTTATAATTTTTTATATATGTATATTAAATTGTTACAAATTTTGAAAAATTTAATTCAATATAAGTACCCGTGTATTAAGAAGTACGCGGGTTAATACACGTATATATTAACTACACGTGCCCACGTGTATTCAGGTAGATGTGAAATAGGGACCTCTGGTTCCGAGTAACGCGAGCCAAGGGGTGGGGTCGCACGATCTATCTGGTCTACCCTACCTGAACGTGAGCCCCCCTCCCCACCTTCTGCCGCATGCGCCGTCACGCGCGGTAATTCAATACATCTTTCTGGTCTTGTTATTAACAACTTTAACATTAAATATCTCAAAAACTCTAAGCCGTCTGCATCCAAAACCGAGTATATCATTGCATTCAGCTTTACAAGCTCTATCACCCTGCAAAATCTCATCAAAAAGTGAGTATCATCCCTGGGGACCTCTCCTTGTTCGTATCTCTAACAAACGGAATTGTTATAAATATTAAGAAGCTAGAAATAATAAATATTAATGGAAGGAGTTCATTATATGTATCGATAATATAATATAATATAATATAATATAATATAATATAATATAATATAATATAATGTAATGTAATGTAATGTAATGTAATGTAATATAATATAATATAATATAATATAATATAATATAATATAATATAATATAATATAATATAATATAATATAATATAATATAATATAATTTAATATAATATACTATGATATAATTATATGTATCTAATAACGTATCGATCTATTTGTGCAATTAAAATCGGTTTTTAATCTGAAGAAAGAAAAGTGGGCGATGAGCTAGTTTATTTTTCAAGAGTCGTATACGAGAAACGGGTTTCGACTCCAGACAAAATTGTGATTGTTGTATTCTACGCGTCGACTCGAGGTTGCCTGTTACCCGAATTAACTCGACGCTGCTATAATACGTCACGAGGATTATGAAAACGCAATGCTCGAAGAGCAGAATTTGATTACGAGTCGTCTTGTCGATAGAGTGGGGGAAGGGGACCGCGGGCCGTGAACACGAGTGCGTCATACTTTCGCTCATTCACTCGGTAGCCTCGGATCGCGAAGGGCGTGTTGACGTTATTTTCGGTCGATCAGTTTAACCTATCGCTGTTCGGAAAATTGTATTCTTGGGGTATTATATCGTTGAGATGTTCAGTCAGTACGTCTATTCGAACGCTGAAGTATTTAATTTGCTAGCATATTTGGTCGTCGAGAATTGAACTGAATCGAAGCTCAGATTTTCCTTGAAAATTCTGTCGCATATACCCGTCGTGAGTTTCGCTGCTAATACCCGAACAAGTAACATCTAAGAAGGAAAGAATCAGTTACGTCAAACAAAGATCGCTACGTGGTACGTTGTAGTCCTTTCTCTACTCATCCTAATCTATTATCATATTGTCTTGCGATTGAATTTAATCGAATTTCGTGTTATTGTTACAGATCTTGAAATCGCATGCGGAACTGGGATCGGGAAGCAACGCGGTCAAGCTTCGTTCTGACTCCCTTTTGGGTCTCTGAAGCAGCAACCTCCTCGCGGTGAGACTCGGGCAGTCGGTATCATCCTCGGTCCATAAATGTTGCAAATTGCGAGGATGATACCGAGCTAATAGCTGCTAATTATGAATTCTTTTTGATATTGCAAAATAGAGTATCAAACTGTAACAAATGTGTTGTGTATGATTTTTAAATAATTAGATAAATTAAAGTGTGTGGATTTATATTTTCAGTTCAGGGCTCGGAACAAGATTTCGTCTGCAAATTGTTGAAATTGGTATTCCTCCGATCGGAGGTCCCGCAGGGAGGGGCCCGTGAGTGAGTACGGGGGGTAGCGTAAAACGGAATTTATAATTTCAATTATTTTTAATTATAGTTTGTAAGCTAATAAAACAATATAATAAGGAAAAGTTGGAAGAAGCGAATTTATTTCGAAAATTTATTTTGAACATGTAGTGTGAAAATGACATTTACTATAAGTAGTAACTTTTCCAGACGTAACATTATATTTATTATATTTAATTTTCTGTATAATGTGATAATATGTGAAATCTCTACGGTCAGTGTGTATACAAATTTAATCGCAATTTCAAATGATGTATAGAACTGAATATTCTGGTCACGTATATGAATATGGACACAACTGCTTGTAACTGCTAATCGTTCTCATACGTCCGAAAAAACAAACTAAAGGACTACTTGCATAAATAGGAAAATTACATATGCAGATATATGCAGACGCATACTGCCGATGAGCGAATAGGCATCCGACATAACCGCAACCCAAGATTCTTGGCATCTAGGTTTAGGTTGGTTTATTATATGTGTTATATATATATTTTAATAGATTTTCTTACATATGCTCTCTTATTATATCACATCGCATTATCACTTGATGTATTTTATGACTAGACGCTCTAATAAATTTTTCTGTACAACGTGGTAACAAAATATAATCTAGTATAATTTAGAGTTTTTGAGATCCACAATCTATTGGGAATCTGTATTATATTATATTTCACGTTAATAGTCCTACTTAGGCGCCACCTTATAAGCACCAGTATAACTAAACTTGTCAAATTTTTTGCTCTATATTATCGATATCATGAATTTTGACTACTTTAAATCAGCATCTTTCTCGATATTCATTGGTATCATTCGAAAGAGGAAGGTTCAATGCAGCGCGCGAATGTCACACTTTCATCGACAAAAATCATCCAATGGTATAAAACTAGTTGGATTCTACGGCTTCGGTTCAATCAATTTTTACCTTTCTTCCTAACACATATATTACCAAATATCTGCATAATTCTCGTAAAGTCTGACATTCGCGCAATGAATTTTTTTTTCCAATGAATGATATCAATATACATCGAAAAAAATGCTGATTTACGATAATTAAGTGTTACCTCGTACATTCATATTTTCGTCTCATTTTGTCGGTAACTGGTAAGGAAACCGTGAGATTGGTAGACAATATTATCAGCAGTTGATTTTGGCTAACAGTTCGAGTTTTTCGCCACTACGCTAAGCGGTGTTGTGCGTAGCCTCGGATAGAGCTTCGATATTTTGCCACGAGGGGCGCCACCAGTGCTAGATTTTAGTTTACTCAATCGATCACTAGGGCCAACAGTTTAAGCGTTTTACCACGTGGATTGGTGCTATAGGGACATTTGTAGACAACATGAAATACGTGCCAAAATGCACTTTGCTTCCTACGATTAAAAGTTGCAATATTCAATATTTGAACGTGAAATGAAAAATTCTATAATAATTGATCAGTTCTAACTCGGATATGCACAAATTTATTATAGGCATGTTTGGAATTTCTTCCGTGGTTGTCAATTATAAAATTGCCAATACATTTTCCAGACAAAACAGATTTCATTTATAATAAACAAAGTAAAGGCCTATAATTAAGACCTCGTATTCACTACACTTTTATTCATTACTTTTATAGAAATTGTGTTTTTTGCATGGTGTTATTGATGAAAAGTATAATATCAACTCTGCAATGATTTTTAATTGAAAAATATTGTATTATAATAATAAAAATATTGTATGTATAATTTTTGTATGCTTGAATCCAATGAAGTTGGTTGAAAGTTCTCGTCGTAAGACGAAATTTTAATAACCTTCACGCTGACACACGCTTAACATTTCCAGCCAATTTGAATAAAATGTATCTGCACTCTAACACCATGCCGGTTAAATAATAATCTAAAAATGTGGTACGTCTTCCATATGTCGCTGGAATAAAGTTCGATTCTAATACGCGGGTTAAGCGATGGCGAGGCCACCAAAGAAAAAGTTACCGCCGAGAAGACGAAAGCCGAAGGTTAAAGATCCGGAGAGGGAGGAAGAAACTAGGAAAAGGGTTGCAGCGATCGAGGCGAAGAGACAAAAGGTTATAGAAGAAGTTAAACAATCGTTGTACGAAAGACGAATGGACAAAATTGCAATAGAAAGGGGCCGTCTTGAGAAGGAAGAAAAATTTCGCGAGAAGGATGCAAGGGATGCCAAGAAAGAAGGGAGTGAAAAAATAATGTTACAGGTCTCCCGAGCCAGATTACATGCACTAACAATAGCAACTTCCTTAATAACATCCTAACGATTTTTTAGTCGTCCAGTCTTTCTTAACGCTACTTTCACCGATCTTTGGTATACAACTATTTTAACTAATTTTATAATCAAGAAGATTATAGAAAATTCTTCAATTGAAGAAAAGTGATTAAACTTAGCAAATAATTTTACATGAAATTTTTAAAAACCTTCTTGCAATCGCTTTGTTAAAAATAGCGTTAAATTATGTGTAAATGATTGCAAATGATTGCTACAATAATTGCAACAGACGAGAGCGTTTCAATGATATGAATATTTTGCGCACAATATGTATAGGCATTCTTGAATTTGTTTTCAATCTTTATACTGTCTTAAAATTGAGCTGCTCGCCTATCTCAAGACTAATCCTTCGCGTTGTTGACTTTTCTCCGCAAGGATAGATTCGCGACGACCTAAGCAGAGTCGTGGAGACGGGCATAAAGTGCGTGTACACATCCGTCATTATACCGGAAAAAGTGAAATACGACGGTAAATCGGTCCTGTCGATCAAGGGGGTGAAATACAAGGTGAAGAAAAACTTGCATATAGTGGGATGGGGCAAAGAAGCAATCACGATGAGCGCCGCGTTCGAACGGATCGTCGGCAGACAATTGAAAAAAGGATGGGTGATCGTGCCCCGTAAATCGATTTTCCGGATGTGGAGTTACCCGGAAGCGTTCCCAAGGTTGGACAGTGCCATTTCCTACGTCGAGGCCGGGACAAACGGGCTTCCGGACGAGAAGTCCGTCGCGACCACGAAGAAAATTCTTCACTACTGCAAGAAACTGAAAAGGAAGGATCTGCTAATCGTGATGCTATCGCAAGGAATCGACGATCTGCTCTGTTGCCCGCGGGAAGAAATTGGGCTCAGGGATAAACTTCGAGCATTAAACAGGCTGAAGATAGCCGAAGCAACTCCCGAGGAGATTAATACCGTAAGAAACAAGTTGTCTGCCATTCGAGGTAAATGATTCGAGGTTTTCATTTGCATACGCAATATTTGTGGCCGGTCATCATCTTACTCGCTCTGTCCATGCTAACTTTCGTATCTATAATCTTAGTTTCACGCACTCTCCTAAAATTTAATAATTTAATAGTATTCTCTAACTAATATTCTCCTCAATTCTCCCTAATCGACGCTTAGACTTTACACAAAAATCGAAAATTTGGGAAGAGTCGATGCGATTGACATAACCTTGACATAACCTTGCGGCTCGTTTTTATAGCTTCCGATTGTCAAGAACTATATTTTCGACCTATGTTTACTAAAGCTTTTTTACTCAGTACAATGTATCCTATATATGTATAATATTATTATATATATACAGGGTGTCCCAAAATTATGGTATTTCCAGGAAATGAGGGGTTTCTGAGGTCATTTGAAGTAACTTTTTCCTTAGCGAAAATGCGATCCGCGGTTTCGTTTACGAGTTATCGACGAAAAACAGCGACCAATAAGACGCGAGCTCGACTGGCGCGACGCGGCCGAGCCAATGAGCCGAACAGGGCTCCGACCGCTCGTTGGCTGGGCCGCGTCGCGCCAGTCGAGCTCGCCTCTCACTGTTTTCCGTCGATAACTCGTAAACGAAACCGCGGATATATATATTGAATATTATATTATATTATATCTCCATTATCGTTAATGATACGCGGAAATGCTTGAGGAACAAATTGTTTCGTTCGTAGGGACACATGTGGTGGTAGAAATCATTTTTTTGTAGAGGTCATATTTTTTGAGATTTCAAGGTCATCGATGTTTTTTCAAATGGGATTACATATTTCCATCACTATATCATGATAGCTAAGATCAAGACGAATCTAATAACCTATAATACCATGACCTTCATGTGACCTTGGGTACGAAAAATAAAGAAATTTTTAGACATGGACAATACGTTCATTGATACCAAATGCCATTAATATGTATATTATATATATATTAATTATATGATATTGAATGGTTTTTTTGAAAATCCTGTATACGTATCCACAGGAGGAGATCTAGCACGGTTCGCATACCCGGCCAGAGTGATCACTCTGATCACGTCGGACGTCTCCGCGGAGCCGATGTCGCAGCTTTCTGGCGGGCCGTGCGTGTACGACCCGAAGGGCGACGCGGCACTAAAAATTTTATCGAAGTACAGGGTGCTCGAGAAACTATCTCAGAGCGTGAGAGATCTCGTCGAGGAGACCGTCCCGTGGACGATGGCGGCGGACAAGCAAGTGACAGAGCAGAAAAAGTACAAGTTCGTCCACGAATACGTGATAGCCTGCAACGCGGACGCCATGGAATGCATGGCCGTGGAGGTTTTCAAGTTGGGCCTGTTCCCGGTGAAATTGAACTCCACTTGTTTCGGCGAGGTTCAGGAGTTCGCGCGAGAGTACGTGAAAATTACCTCGCTGATGATCCTGGCGGTCGAAGGGAAGATCAATATGCTGGACATGTATCTGGACATGAGGGAGAGCTCTGTCTGCCCGTTGACCGACAAGAAGGTGCACGAGATATTCCCAGCGAAAGACAAATGGGGTTTGGGGCTGTGCCTTTTGTTGGGCGGCCGGCAAACTGTCAATCTATGCCTTCATCCCGGCAAAGGCGGTCCCAATCACGAGCTAGCTCTATACTTTTCATTATATTGGTATATGAGCACGGAGCAATATCCAATTTTGAGGGAGTACACCGTCTGGTTCCTCGGCGGCAGCTCTTACGGGAAGGACGGCAATACCGACGCAGCTGGTGCTTTCGGCTATAAGAGCCTGGCTACTGATATTTATCCGGAATACGAAAAAGCGCTGAGCGCGTATAATACTGCTAACGCGAACTGGTGGAAACTTAAAGAGGAAAGACGAAACCCGCTCGCGATAGAGGTAAACAAATTTCACGTTTTTCATGCGTCCTATGCTGTAAGAATCGACGAGCCATTTCCATTCACGATAGAAAAGTGAAACCCTTTGCGCGCGAAGCTATTTTAACCTTTTAGGTACGGCTGAATTCTGCGCGAGGCTATTTCTCTGGACGGCAGAGTCTGATATGTACTGTACAGAGTCTGATACTGTATATACAGGGTGTCCCAAAAATGTCTCGCAATCCGAAAGTGGCGGGTTCGACGGGCCATTTGAAGCAACTTTTTCCTTTACAAAAATTTTCTCCGAGGCACCGTTGACGAGTTATTAACGAAAAACAGTGACCAATGAGAGGCGAGCTCAGCTGGCGCGAGGCGATCGAGCCAATGAGAGCGGAACTGGGCTTCGTGCGCTGGTTGGCTGGGCCGTCTCGCGTTAGCCGTACTCGATTCTTATTGGTCACTGTTTTTTTTTCGTTAATAACTCGTTAACGATGCCTCGGAGAACATTTTTGTAAAGGAGAAAGTTACTTCAAATGATCGTAGGAACCACACATCTCGATTTTACGTAGATGCAAAATGTATATTTTGCAATTGTATTATGACGATAATTATTGTATTAAATCGCGTATCTGTTTGTCCTGAACGAAATATATTTTCGATGCTGTTTCAACTCGCGTTGAAATTCAACAAGTACGCGTATTTTGTACGACGGAATACGGTTTTAGGGTAGTTCGTTGCGCCGTTGTTTTATGGTTGGTTAACAAAATTTCACGAGGATTATTTCGAAATGAGGTACCGTCATTACCTTTTTAACCGTCTCTGCTTCAGTGGCCATTAAACGAGCGGAACAAACGCGGCGCGCGTACAGAGTGATCGATTAAAAATTACATTCATTATTATATCCTCGTTACACCGCCCCTAACGCTTCGTTACATTTCTTTTTATTCCCTCGTTCGCACGTTTCTGCGCCGACGTCGAGACAGAGATGAACTAAAAAAAGATTCATCGACGCACTAATTTTCAATGTGGAACATTTTCTAATCGTCGCGTCGCTTTCATTAATTCAACGTCTCGAAATCGTCGCGTTTAACGTGGAACTTCGCGAGAATTGAATGGCGCGGTCGCAATTTCATATTAAATAAACGTAGAAATGTCGTTAGATACGGTTCTTAGGATGCGAATGTGACGTGATTGAATCCCATTGTACAATGGTTCGTGCTCAAGGAACGAAATGGAAGGTATCTTCTTTTAAAAGTGAATAATGTGGATTTCCGTTCTTTGGCTATCTCGGTCATCCGAACGAGCTTCCTTTGATTATTTTCTATGGATATATTACAAAGAACTGCAACGTTCCGTACTCGTGCGACACTGAAAACACCGACCAGCCGTGTCGTTATTCTTTTAGCACCGACCTTTCATCATAAATTGAAGACACCTTTGATGCTTTTGCGAATGAAACATTGTTATCACGGTTCCCTGAATTGTAAATTCCGAATCAATTTAGCTCTTAAATTCTTAGAAATTTATACTGAAATGATTTGATCGGATCGTCGAGGATGAAATTTGCAGGAAAGAAGGCAAAGTTGCTTGATAACTTACAAATATAAGGATTTATTTTATTCGTCAAAGTATGCTCCCATATTGTCCATACATTTTTGCCATTTGTGTATGTTTGCCATACATGTTTGCCGAGTGGTAGGTTGCTCAGGCCGGTGGTATAAAACCCTGGTGGACGAGAGTCAATGAATTCCTGGAAGGTCAGTTTTACAGCATTGTCGGAATTAAATTGTTTTCCTATTAAAAAGTTGTCCAAATTGCGGAAGAAGTGGTAGTCAGCAGGGTCTAGGTCTGGCGAGTATGGATGATGATGAAGGAGTTCCAACTCCAATTGCTGTAGTTTTGCCACAGTCATTTGTGCAGCGTGTGGTCTGGCGTTATTATGTAATAAGATAAGAGTCGATCTGTTGACCAATCCAGGCTGTTTTTCTTGAAGTTTTTGTATCATTTCGTTCAGTCGATTGCAGTATATTCCTGCTGTGATCGATGAGCCAGGTTTCATGAAATCATAATGGATCACATCTGCGCTAGACAGGTGTGATAACATTTGATTCTGGGCGACCTCGTGGCTCATTTGTGAGGTCAACATTACCTGTACGAAATTTGGCGAACCAATTTGATAGTGATTGTTGCGTAGTAACACTAGAGCCAACTAAACTATCGATGTTTCGCACGATCCGCGATGCTGTAGATCCACGTAAGAACTCCTACTTCATAATAGTACGAATTTCCGATCGTTTCATTTTCAACAAAATTAATTTTTAAGAAAAGTTTTCAATATTTTTTAGAGCTTACAATGATTTCTTTAAACAGGCAAGATGTGTAACTTTCCAACAAAAAATATAAGCTGTTAAAGTTGACAATATTATAATACAAATTTCATCCTTGCCAATCTAATAATTAACTATTTGCACTCGAGTGGCGACTTCGAGACGACGCTAAAAATTACTACGCTATTTTCAAAAGAATTTCTACATTATTATATTTTTCTGTATTCAATAAATTGTCGAATAATAGAAGCCTTCTATAAGCATAAACATTCAATTTCATATGTAAAAAGAAACAAATAAAAACAATCGTAACAAATGGAAATAATGTAGGTTAAAACAAATGTCTACATTTTTGGAGTTAAAATAGTCTCGAGTGCAAAGGGTTAACAGTAAAATATCATTCGTTTTTCAGCGAGCCCACAGAGAAATGGCTGATCTGAAAGTTGTGAAAGACCAATTCGAGTCTATTATGCCCGCGAGAGTCTTGGCACAAAACAATACGAACACGATGTTTTTGAGCATCAACGACGAAGACGAATTGTTGCTGCTGAAGACTGGCAATTATTATACTTTCACGAACGTTGGGGACCTCCATATCATACGAATCGTCCGTTTCCAGTGTAATTGTAACGGTGTTTGTCATGGACCGGAAGACAGGATATGCCTCGATGAAGAATGCCCTGTCAATCTTGCAATGACCCCTGGCGAACGAACGAAAACGCAGTACTGTTGCCAACTTGGTAAAGAGAAAGAAGTAACCGATCTGTGAAAACGAAAGTTAATCGACGCATTAATTCTCCGCTGAAATGTATTCGTATTTTAGACTGTACAAGGTGTCCCAAAAATGTCTCGCAATCCGAAAATGAGAGGATCCTGAGGTTATTTGAAGTAACTTTTTCCTTAGCAAAAATTCAATCCGCGGCTTTGTTTACGAGTTATTAACGAAAAACGTTGACCAACGAGAGGCGAGATCAACTGGCGCGTAGCGGCCGAGTCAATGAGCTTCGTGCGCTCGTTGGCTGGGTAGTCTCACACCATTCGAGCTCGCCTCTCATTGGTCACTGTTTTCCGTAAATAACTCGTAAATAAAGCCGCGGATTGTATTTTCGCTAAGGAAATAGTCACTTCAAACGATCTGAGGAATCCCCCATTTGCGGATTGCGAGACATTTTTGGGACACACTGTACATCCGTAAATTCTGAGCAAATACGACTTCAGTAATTTCTGTCGCATAAATGAATTTGTAACACAATATTCTTCGGTCTACGACGTTTCTAATATCTTCAATATACAGGGTGGTCCACCTAAATAAGGCTACCTAAATATCTCTTCTAATTATGGGGGTTCAAAAAATATTTTGTACGCTATTTGAACGATTTGAGAAAACCATCGTATTTCAAAAATATTTTTTGTATTGAATTGTGTAGCCGACGTAAAAATATGTTTAGTTATGTACATTACATGTCCTTGAAATGACCTTCGAGATCAAACATTATTTTTTTGAAATTGGAAACGACAAATTTTTGTCTATCGAGATTTTAGAGAGACGAAGACGTCGTTCGGGAATCTGTAAGTATAAATAAACATGTTATCACGAAATCCTATCACGAAATTTATAAGACTTTTTTACAAACCTATTTTTTGGTTCCACATTGATACATTTGGTTCCACATTGATACTCTTTCAAATGTTGCCCGTTCAAATCTCGTATTTACTACTTTCAAAAAAATGTTTGACTATCGTTCCATATGTATAGTAATGTCTCCCTAATTGACGCTCAGATAGTGCACAAAAATGGGCAATTCGGGAAGTGGAGACACGATTATTCGAGGCTTGCGGCTCGATTTTGTAGTTGTTGACAATCGGTAACTATAAAAACTCGTAAACTAAAATAATCGTATCTTCTCTTCCCAAATTGTCCATTTTTGTGTACAATCTGAGCGTCGATTAGGGAAAATTTACTGTAGTAGGAGCTTGTGGCACGCGGCCGAAATTTGTCGTTTCCATTTAATTTTTGATCTCGAAGGTCATTTCAAGGTGATATCTGAACGTATTTTTACATCAGTTACACGATGCAATAAGAAAAAATTATACAATTGTACGCAAAAAACCATCGATCACCTTGAAAACTTCGAGAAAAATAACCTTAGAAAAAAATCTTTTTTGCAATACGATAGTTTTTCCAAACCATCGAACCACTGAAATAGCAGAAAAATTTCTTTTTTTGTAGCCCCATAATTAGAGGAGATATTTAGGTGGCCTTATTTAGGTGGACCACCCTGTATAAGATATATCTCCAATGTACGAACAATAAAGAGTGCAGATCGAATTAACGTGTATCGAAGATCCTTGCGTTACCCTTAAACTTCCTTCGAGATCCGTCGTTTCTGCGAGATTCAACGTCCTTCGAAAAATACATTTCGCTTATATCCGGTGATGAATGCTCGAAGTCCATTTTCTGGAAAACGGTGCTTCTCGGACTGAATTTCGAGCGCATAGATAGAATTGAAGATTTATTCGAAACTCGCGCGGACAGTCTCCCGAATTTGTCTTCGTAAATGCAAATACGTGCGAACGTTGGCTGTGTAAAAATCATATTTTATGTTTATGCACCGCATTAAAATGCTAGCGCAATACACGGCGCAGTATATTACTTCGAATAAGAGGAAAACCCATTAATTTCGGCGCCCGAGGATTTTTCTTTCGTCCGGACAGATCAGCGTGAATTATACAGACCTCTCGTTGCGCGGCGGCTTCAATCAAGGCAATCTGTTGAACGGATACTTCCCGAACTTCATCGTTTAAACTTGTCGATACGCCCGGGGCGGAATGATGTCTATTGAGCGTTCGGTTTTTCGAGGAGGAATGAATGGAATGAAAATCCCGAGAAGCTCATTTCGCTCTTTCTTAACGTAATAGAGATCTTCTAGGGCAGCCATGTCCCATGGGTTCGCTACCAATATTGTTCAACAAAGCCGCGGGAATGGACTCGACCAGCTCAATGACACCTTGCCGCTGCACAGAGCGGCTCTTTCTCTCTCTCTCTCTCTCTCTCTCTCTCTCTCTTTCTCTCTCGCTGTCTTCTTTTTTTAGCATTCCTTTCTGTCTAAAGTGAAAATATTCCCCCGGGGACGTCCGCTTGTCTGCGCGCCCCGCGACGAAATCAAAATTTTTCCGGGGACCAGTCGCAGCTTCGCGAAACGAAACCAAACGAAATTTCGATCTTTTCGCAAGGATGCTCGTGCGCGAACCGCGAACGTTTCTGCGTCGACAGATGCAACTCGTCGCGCTATATTTTCGACGATATTTTAACCCTTTCACTGCAGCGTACTGCAGTCCTATAACATAATTATGGGACACCCTGTGTACGTGTTTCGGAGTCGAAGGATTAAACTTAGAATTTAAATGCTCCGATGTAGAAAATATATTTCTCGAACGCCTTTAAGTAATTTTGCGATCCTTCTTTAGAGTCGTGATTTCCTTTTAGAAAAACTGGTCTTATTTAATGTATTTTGTTATTTTATTATTATTATTTTTTATTATTATTTATTATTGTTTTATTATTTTATTATTTTATTATTATTATTATTATTATTATTATTATTATTATTATTATTATTAATCATTAAGTATTTTGTTCATTTATTTAGACTCCTCGCATTTTTGTAAGCTGTTCAGATCTTTAGGAA
This sequence comes from Megalopta genalis, assembly GCF_051020955.1. Lineage (NCBI taxonomy): Eukaryota > Metazoa > Arthropoda > Insecta > Hymenoptera > Halictidae > Megalopta > Megalopta genalis. The sequence goes on along the minus strand of NC_135020.1, from coordinate 18,693,210 downwards.
TTATTTAAACTTACGATTTTCATTTTTCTTTCTTCGTGTGATCTCTGATTTATATTTTCTTTTCTATATTCTCCATGTCTCGGGACATTTTGACACCAAGTTTGCCGAGATTTTTTAATTTGCGACGGCTAAAATTATAAGGATACATCTACAAGGAATTTATTCGATAAACTTGTTACATTGAACATATCTACAGGGGCCCACAAAAGTGTCGTATACCTTTTACAGCGCAATAACTTTTTCAAAACTGAACTATATGTCTTGAATTGTTTTTTAGATGCTAGAGGGTTGTTTGTTAGAAAAATAAAAAAATAAAAAGAAATCCTCGTTTTTAATTTTTTTTATCTGAGCTTACAAACGAAAATTTTAAAAATACTTATGTAGATTTCGGTAACTTATATGTGTGCTGAAGATTTGATCGAAATCGATTAACCCAAAGTCGAGCTACAGGCGTCGAAGGATTTAAAAAACTGCAGATTTCTTACAGTTTTTGGTCAAAATCGTAATAAAACTGCGATTTTTCCGATCTTTAATTTGTTGCAACTCGCAACAATGTGAATGCATACGAGAGGCATTTTTTAAATTTCCGTTATAAGTTCATATAAAAAAGTTAAAAAACTAACGATTTTCATTTCTTTGTCATTCCAAGTAATAACATAATTAAAAGAAAGCATTTCAGTCGTCGTCTAGTAGACCAGTCCCTCTATCAATCAAAAAGAAAATTTAAATCATTTAGTTTCATTGAAAAATAGTTATTACATTTGAAAAGGTGTACGAACCCTTTTGCGGGCCACACTGTACGTTATAATTAAAATCCGAATAAGTATCTGCTTGTTATTTTTGTGAAGCAACGTAAGATAGCTGCCGTCAGTGCTTTCTAAACCGAATGCTGTAAAGAGAACAGTGTTACCAATTTTTAGCGTCGACACGAACGCGTCTCGCATAAATTTCATTGTTAGACATTTTTTTATTTCGCATCGAACGTAACTGTAATAATGCATCGGTTCCAGTGAAAGCACAGAGTTTACCATCAATCAAACGATAAGATCGGGAGACGAGGCGAATGATCGTGCCGAAGGAAGAAGCGTCTCCGACGGTAAGAGTGTATGAAGTATGAGGTGTATAATGATCCACGAAATCTTGATTAAGCATAAAGCAAGGTATATTTCATGCGGCGCGGGGGCAAGGCAGCCGGGAGGAGGTATCATCGTAGATTTGCATGTCTCTCTGCAGAGAAGCCGCGACTAAATATGCACCGCTCGTTACTCAACCAACCACCACGCACCGTCGGCGAACCTTCGCGAGAGTTTCTACCGTGCTTACACGCACTACGTCCTTTCGACGGTGTTACACGATTCCGTGTTGAAGCGCCTTAATTCACGCCGGTTTTATTACTCGCGGCTTGACATTTATCGCACGAAATTATATTGAGATTGTTTTTGCCCTTCTTTCTGTTCCACGCTGTCGCGGAATACATACCCGGGTTCTCGTTTGCCCTTAAGTACCTAAGAGAATGTACCTAATTTCCACTTCTTTATACTTCGATTTTCATGGTAGTTGATCGTCGCATACGCGGATGTTATCCATTTATGTCAGAATTGGAGTAGATCCTATTTTATATCTTGGGTACGTCGAGTATGGCAAAGATAAATAGATCGGATACGAAATAAGGGAACATATTTGAAGAATTTAAGTATAGCGATGCGTTATCGTCAATCAAGTAGCTTGCATTTTGTAATTAATACAGTCTACTCGTTATTATGTACCGGAAAATTTTGAGTTTTACAACTAGTTTGAAAATACGCAACAGCGAACACACTTAAAGAATTTAGAAATATTGTTGCATTATTTCAAGCTCGATGAAACTATTGAAAAACAAAATAAATGTTTATGTAATTAGTGCACTCCACTATCTTGTAATTAGTGCAGACTATTCTTATTATACATAAAGGCCCGTGGTCTATTTATAACTGCTTTATTAAATGCTAGAATGTCGCATGACATTTAAAGATTCATGGAGAATTCTGCGACGGAAAAAGTACCGACGCGCATTCCGTAACACGAAAACGCTGAAGTTACTAGCGCGAAGTCGAATTAGTTATGGGGGTAATTATGAAGTCACGACTCAAATTCGTCTCGAGAGAGAATGAGGAATAAAGGGAAAGAAGCTCCGGGTGGTCCCGAAATGGCGTGTTACTCGGATTTAATTGCAACTTGCATTCCATTTCCAATTATAGGAATCTCCAGAGACACGCGGCAAACGAGCGCTTGCGAAACTAGCAGACGGTATCTTTGCCGGTGTAATTCGTTTAATGACGAGAAAGAAGTCCGAAACACTCGATTACTGTTCTCGATGCATCTAGCGGAGTATGAACGATGACGAATTACGTCGTGCAGCGTGTACTCGTAGTGTAACTAAGGGAAGGATGTAGAATAAAGATTTTTGAGGTTTTGTGCTCGATAAAATCGTGGCTTAAAACTGGTCGAGCACGGCATCGGTGTACACAGGAAGCAGAATGGGTAATTCATGGCCGGACAAGTTAGCGAATAGCACGCGAGTCTTATGATTTGTTTATCCGTGTGGAGGTATTTTATGGAACTTTGGAAAATCAATTTTTCGTGTAGTAGGAATCAATTTATAAGATTCAACGATGCATCGATTATGTTCGAATAGAATTTAGTGGTGAAGTTCTCGTTAAATAATGGCCTGTTTAATTTATATTGTGATGCAATCAATTTTAACGAGTAACCAGATTGACCGAACAGTCTGAAATAATTATGAAACATAAATGAAATACATGACAGAGAATTCTAGCAGACAATAATAATAACCCGGGCAGGAAGAAACTTTATTATTTAGTTCAACGAACTGATCTCACAATCAGCAATCGCCCCTTCTCGAAGAGAAGATATAATACGAAGGTTAATTGAATAATAAATTAGTAGTTTCAAACAGAGCTCCCAAGAAGCATTACAGGTTGTTACATCTTGCAATTCGCGTGCAATTTCCCTGTGCTCGTCGATGTGTTCCAGTCTGTTAGAAAGAGAAAATGTTTGCAGAGCTATATTATATTAGATTCGGATAAAAATGATTTCACGCGACATTAGAAGCAAATCAAATATATTTAATATTTGTACAATTGTGTTTACCACATAATAGATGTACAATTAAAAGTAGAGTGATCGATAGATGCGACCCGTGAAAGTAAAATGAAGTCTCAATAGTTCAAATTTTTGTCACGATTCAGTCATCGATTTGTACTTTCCGAGTTCCATTGATATTAGTTTGGCCGGTTGGCCCGAGTTAAGCGAAACGCAATTGTTCGAACCTAGATCAGCAGTTTCGGATGTCCTGGATTGCTTAAACTCTTGAGAAAACAAACGGAACCTTCGTTTCCGCGGGGCGGCTTTCAAAATGCCCCACTCTGCGTAATCTTGGAACATATCCGCTAGATTTACGACTTCCGTTTCAACAATTACCTTTTCCGTTCGCCAAGAAATTCTTTCTTTCGCAGACTCGCAACATAATATCGCTAAAAGAATTCACATGGCTACGAAACCAATACTTGGAATTTTCAGAACCTTACGACGTCGCAATTACAGAACTAAAACCACTTCCACAGTTTTACTTGTTAACAATTTTGTGTCCATTCAATGAAATCCTGCAGTATCGACATTGTTCTTCTCGCGATAAAAAACTGAAAAATTGAAAAACAAAACTTCAATATAATTTCTGTCGACGACTCCGACATAATCAAAGAAGTAAAAAATGCCTTCAATTCTAACAATTTAATCAGTGATTTGCAAAATATTATTATACCACAGTTTCCACAGTTTTACTTGTTAACAATTTTGTGTTTTTTCAATGAAATCCTGTAGTATCGATATTTTTCTCTTCGCAATAAAAAACTGAAAAATTGAAAAACAAAACTTCAATATTGACGACTTCGACATAATCAAGGAAGTAAAAATTCCCTTCAATTCTAACAATTTAATCAGTGATTTGCAAAATATTGTTATACAAACACCAAAATATAACCCTCTGATATATAACGAGATAAATGTAGACGTAAGGCACATTGAGATCCCATTTGAGGATGCTCAGGAATATTTAACAAAATAATATATATTTAATAAAATTCGAACCTCTCTCTTCTACATGAACTCAGAGAAATATCAACCTCGTAGTATATTTAACAAGAAGGAAGCAAATTGTACTATCTCGACTAAGAATTGGGCATACTAAAATAACATATTTGTATATATAGTGACTCGCATTAATATTCGGACACGATATTATTAGAAGAATTATTGCTCCTTTTTATTGTTTATGATAGTATTTATGTTTCTACTTACTATAAGAAGTGCTTTATTATATGAGAAAACAATTGATTCAATAATACTATCATAAACAACAAAAAGGAGCAATAATTCTTCTAATAATAACGTGTCCGAATATCAATGCGAGTCACTGTATGTGCTCTCTAAAATAGACAAACCAATTTGTAACAACTGTAAAACACTGAGCTTACAATTAAGCACATCCTAATAGAATGTTCAGTGTACAATAATATCAGAAAACAAGTAAAAATGCTCAATACCATCAAAGAATGTTTGGACAACTACAAACAAACAGCGAAAGTTATGTCACAATAAGAAGAAACCAAATTATTTAGCTAAATTACATAGTAACTCAAGAGACCTAGATTAAGAAAATAATTGAACTATTGTATATTACACTACATGTAACTCTACATATGTTATCGCACAAGTGGTAGCTAATTGCTATTAAGTAGACGCGACATCAAATAAATTAAATAAAAAATGAAACAATTAACATTTTGTGTTGTTCGTATACTGTAAAATGAATTTACGAAAAATGCTAGATTGCAATTATAAAACGGTTCGTAACGAAGTAACATTTGTATCGAATAAAATCATAATACAACCTGTATAGTATTATAATTAGTCTGTGCGGAATTTATGCATTTACGAGAAAAATGTGTAGGCCTGTTAAATACATTAAGAGAAAGAAAACGAACTATTACTTTACTTTAGTTTGTTGCAATTGAGGTAGACAATTTTTATTTTGCATAAAGATCCGCAATCTGATTATAATATATGTATTATAAGTATAACCTATGTAGTGGCACAGTCCATAGATGTATAGTATTACAAAAAAGTAATTTACTCGAATAAAAATTGTAGAAAAATGTATCAGCATGGTTTTCTGTACCAGCGATCGTGTATGCGTTGAAAGCATCAGTGTCTAGAAAAACAAAATTGCATTAACAGGGTAATATATTGCGCGAAATTACGTTAATCCCTTGACGTACAATGACATACAACGAGTTGAGGTCGTCATTCATTTCATGTGCCACTGTAGACTTTTACGCTTCTGCTTTGTTTACAATGTTCAAGATGCCTCACCCTCCCACCTTCTCGATAGTACCAATAACAAAATATGTTATAATATAATAATATATATTATTAGTTTACTCAGTTCCTTTAATAGTACGTCGATTCTGGTTTGTTTACAAGGTGCCCCACCCTCCCACCTTCTCCACAAATCAGTAATCCAAATTTCAAAATAAAACATTCTCTTTCTCAGCTTGCACATAACTGTTCAGTCGTGCCGAATTAAATAGTATTTCTCGGACACATCGTATTCCGTTTTATTTGTATGTCAAGGGATTAATAATGAAAACAAACGATCAAAGCTAACCGCGCGATAAACGGGGGTTAAATTACCGAAGAAATTACACACGAACGATGAGCTTCGTAAACGAATCGTTCGATCGAATCGAAATGAAACTGCGGTCGAAGATAGACAGACCAGTTACGATCGGTAACTATCGTTACGTCGATACGAATCCCATATCGAATGACGAAAAGAGTTCGGAACGTTAACGCGCTGGCATAGCCAGATTTTGAGGTAATACACGAGAGGGGGACTAGCTGCGGCACGCATCTGAGTAGTCGATTCGGGCGCTATTCAATATTGACCTACCCGGGATAAAACAATGGAAATATGTTGCGCGGGGCCATGGATGTCGAGGAGCTGCGTAAATATTGAGTAAATTAGCATTAATCTGTTAGCGTTCACGTCAGCGTTACTCAGCGGCCTATCCGTTATAAACGCATCGAAAATCACGGCGGCTTTTCGACAGAGTGCGTCATCATTTCGTATTTGTCGTTCGCTCGAAAGTACTGGAACGCGGATACCTATCCCAATTGCCTATCACTTTTACCGATTGTGCAGAGAACAGTGGGGTGGAACACACGAAATCGTCGGCCAGACTGGTTATACCAATATTTCATCCTAGCTGGGACTGAATTTCACGAGTAAAACTGAAAAGCCTGAATTCCGTTTGCCGCGGAAAAGTTCTATTCCGACGATATCACGTTATTTTCCATACATGAACGGGCCGGTTGTATATTTGGAGAATAATGGAACGTGTCCCGGTTCGTTAAATTTTATCATTACGCGTTTAATAGTCGCCGAACAGTGCTTATACGCATTTAACGCAATCGATTAACGTAATTAGTTTGTACGACTGTCTGGCAGACAGGAAATTCTTAAGAGAGAACGTGCTATTATTCCATTATTCCGGTAAATTCTGCGAATCGTATAATAACATTCACGATTCCTTATTTTATGCTCGGTCGGAAGGAATCTTAATTGCCACGCATCTCCATCATTTTTCAGCCGTTTGAATATCAAGGTATCCTTAAAACGATTTAACGATCGCATTATGTTATTTATAATCGCGTTTCCGTTCCTTGATAACTTCTTTTAAAAATCCTTCTCGAAATCGTTGAAGAACTTTCTTTGATCTATTATTCGTCAATGTCCCATTTTTGGGACACTTTTTCAAATTTCTTTTCTTCTAAAAACTGCAACTTCTAAATAAAATAGTATTAAGAATTCCCGCTGTTTCGTTTTAAATCATTGTAAACTTCAAGTTGAAACTAGTAACCTCAATTTAATTTTTTCTTGTATTTCTAAATTGCGGCGGGTAATGGGTTAAATATTACCATCGGTTAAATGATCGGCTAGACAACTTATTCGTTTGCATTTCAATAATCATTTTGTTACTATTTGCATGTGATACAGTTTTGTGACTTTCACGTTACACAGTGGGCTATTATGCTAGATTTCGGTAGATCCCATGACTGGGTTCAAACGGACCGCTAAAAATTGCTGTATAATATTAATTAGCTATATATATTTAATACATTTGTTTATATTGAAAGAATTGTTAAAAGTGTAGTTATTGTACGAGCGAGTGAGCTGACTTTCATATGAAGACAGTACAAAAATAATACAACATTGGAAGAAATATCTTAGTCTCGAAGTTAAAATAACTTCGAGTGCAAAGGGTTAATAGTTGTTGACAATCGGTTAAATTGTCCATTTTTGTGCGCAATCGGAAAGTAAATTAGAGATAAATTACTGTATTTTCAAAATCGATTATCTGATGTTTTCTAAGAACGTTACTTGCAGAATTCATAAATCAAGACGAACTTCATGTATTATACAGGGTGTCCCAGGTTTTAATGTTCAAACTTTGTCAGTATATTCTGTGGCACAAAGTAAGAAAAGAATGTTATGTGAACATAGGTCGTATAGAGCTTTATATTAAGAAGTTATAACAAAAATTCAGAATAGGATTAATAGTGCGTTCAATGAAATGAAAGAGAATAGAAACGAAATTCGCACGGTCATAAATTCGATCTTCGATCGATGTCAATCATGTATCGTCAACAACGGTAAACATTTCGAAATGTATTTAGAAACACAGCTTACATAAACACACGGCATGTTCTAATCTATTCAAGCCAATGTTCACTTCCTATTCTGAATTTTTGTTATAACTTATTAATAAAGCTCTGTATGACCTGTGTTTACATAATATTTTGTTCTTACTTTGTGCCATAGAATACATCGACGAAGTTTGAACATTAAAACCTGGGCCAGCCTGTATATGTACAAAACATAAAGGGCGTCGGTTTGACTAGGAACGGCGAAAAAAACGAACTAATTACATCCCGGGGAATGATAATACCGGGCACATTCGCTCGAACGATTTCGAGTCGGGAAACGAATCTCTGGAGAGCCAAGTATGATTGACACGTTGCCGAAGTTGGGGGCGAAGAACACGCGTAGACACATGACGCGGCTGACACAAACCGTCAAACGTGACGGCAAGAGAACGAGCAGATTGTCCTGGCCACTGTACGTGATCAGCGTGGACAGCCCTCTAATTTCTCGTGCACCACTGTTGGAAACGAGATCTATGGCTGGCAACGCGTGTTTAATGCTTCAGGAATGAAAGGGGCGTCATAGTAAGAGAGTAAAAGATCGTATCAGCGGTCCGACAGCGGCGTCGTTTACGTTCGTTTAATGTCACACATCGTTCCTCTGGAGCATTTCTTCGACGTTTATCAATTACGCTGACATAACGAATTATTACCTGGCGACACACCGAGTCCGACGCGCCGACGCGTTGAAAAGCGGTTCTGAAGTTGCTCTTGTCACTCGTATTTCACAAAGTTTATTTGGAAATGCGTCGCGTGCATTTTCTATTTTCTTTTTCTTTTTAAATGCATATTTTAATGCGAATTCGCAGTAAATTCTCTCGAATCGTTCCCGAGCTTGTAAAGAAAAATGGACAATTTTTGGAAGAAGAGACGCAATTATTCGAGTCCCGCGTCAATTTTTCTTTTTAAATGAAATTATTTTTATAATTGTCGACAATCGGCGACTATAGAAACGAGCCGCGGTGCTCGAATACAGTAATGTCTCTCTAATTGACGCCCAGATTGGCAACAAAAATGGACAATTTGGGAAGACGGGATACGATTATTCGAGCCTTGCGGTTTATTTTTATAGTTATAAATTGTCCACAATTATAAGAACGAGCCGCAAGGCTCGAACAATCGTATCTCCTCTTCCCAAATTATTCAATTTAGTGGACAATCTGAACGTCAGTAAGGGAGACATTACTGTAATCGTATTCCCTCATTCCGAATTGTGCATTTTCGTTTACAAGCCGAGGGACAATTTGAGCAGTGTTTCTTTTTGTCAAAAAGCCTGTAATAAAATTAAAATATCTACATTTTGATTTTCATACGTACGGAGGAAGTTGTTACAATGTCGCGTACAAAAACATTGATTTAATTCGATGATCTCGCAATATTAGTTATTGGTTCATCAGTGACTTAAACATTAAAACAACCGATATTAATATAACCTGTACGCGACTGACGTGTTTACTTCATAACGATGGCAAGATTGAATCTCAGAATTTATTCTCTCTCACGATTGTTACTACAGGGTGGTCCACCTAAATAAGGCCACCTAAATATCTCCTTCAATTGTGGGGGTTCCAAAAAATATATATATATTTTGTATGCTATTTCAATGGTTTGGAAAAACCATTACAAAAAAAATCTTGTTTCTAAGGTAATTTCTTTTTTTAAGTTTTCAAGATGTTTTTTTGCGTATAATTGTACAATGTTTTTTATTTCAATTTAAATTCAATCATTCCCTACAAAGGAATCCTTAACGTTTCTCAACTGCTTTGAAACGATAAATATGAGACTACAGTAATGTCTCTCTGATTGACGCTCAGATTGTCCAAAAGAAAATGGACAATTTAGGAAGAGAAGATACGATTATTCGATCCTTGCGGTTCATATTTATAGTCACGAATTGTCAACAACTATAAAAACGAGCTGCAAGGCACGAATAATCGTATCTCCTCTTCCAAACTGTCCATTTTTGTGCACAATCGGAGCGTCAGTTAGGGAGACATTACTGTAGTCATCGCACGCGCGATTGATCTTTCGCGGAGATGATTTTTAAACTAAGATCATTCTACGATGTAGCAGCAGCAGACAGTAAAGCAGAATTAATGACTTAGTTATCTGCTACGTATTCCACACGCAATTGCAGGCGGATATGAAAATGAATTTTACTGTGAAAAGTAGCGTTGGACCAGTTGAGCTATTGCCGGGCGCAAATGAGAACCGTTGGAGTTTGACAAATTATGACAGGCGGGGTGTAGAAATATTAGGCAAAAAATCGTCGAAAGTTGGACTCCGCGGAAAAACAAATGGTACAAACCTTCCGCTAAATATGTCAAATTTATTTTGCAACTAATTGCCAATGCTATTATTAACATTTTGTAGGAACTGTATTGTGACCTGTGTGATGGCAACGAATTAGGTAAAAAGCTTTTTATTTGAAAATTATGATTAGTCTCGTGTGAACATCGAACAGAAATTGATCAGAAATTGTAAATTACATTTTGGATCACTTTTCAATTTGATCTGCTTGCAATAGGTCACGTCGGGGGACATGTTCGTACGGGATTTTCCGAATTTCTTCGTCCTTTTACGCACAGTCGCGCTGATACAGTGTACTTGAAAGTAGATTTAACAATCTAATCGAGGAGACGTCTACGTATGTGACCAATCGATCAGTACCGACTGACAATCGTTTTGCACGTGAAATGCGTTTGATTATCAGAAATCGATATCGGCTGTCGGAACGTTCTATTCTGACAGGCTGCTACGTCTACGCACCGTACGTACAGCATTTTAAAGAATGGTAAAAGACCAATAATTCATGCATATTATTACGATCACTGGAATCACTGTGATCGAAACATTTGCCGGGCTCTATCGTAATTCATTTTCTCATCACGCGTTCTATTTCGCGGAACGAATTCTCACTTTGATCTTAATGTTGCTGAAAAACCGTAACGTAAAATGCAGTGGCGCATATACAGCTACAGTGGCTCACACAAAAGTGTTCGTACACCTTTCAAAACGCAATAACATTTTCAAAATTCAACCAAATGATTTGAAATTTGTTTTTAGATGACAGAGAGACTAGTCTACTAGACGATGGCTAAAAAGCTTTTCCTTTTTTAATTTTGCTATTACCTGGAATAAAAAGAAAAAATTAAAAACCCTCGGTTTTAACTTTTTAATGGATTCTTATTTTTAAAAAACTCCTTTCGTAGATCTTGATAACTTATACGCGTGCTGAAAATTTACTATAGCTACAGGCGTTGAAGGATTGTAAAAACTGCAGATTTTTTTACAGTTTTCGGTGAAAGTCGTGATAAAACTGCGATTTTTGCGATCTTTAATTTGCTGTAACTCATAACAATGTGAACCGATTTCGATAAAATTTTCAACGTGTATACAAGTTACCGGGATTCGCGAAAGACATTTTTTAAATTTTCGTTATAAGTTCATGTAAAAAAGGTAAAAAACGAGAGATCTTTATTTTTTCGTTATTTCAAATAGTAGCGAAATGAAAGAAAAAGCACTTAAATCATCGTTTAGTAGACTAGTACCTCTATCATCTAAAAAAACAGTCGAGTCGTTTAGTTCAATTTTAAAATAGTTCTCGCGTTTCAAAAGTTGTACGAACACTTTTGCGGGCCACTGTACATAAAATCGTGCGGAAAGATGCGAAAGTGTCAGGAAAAATCGGAGTTTTTCGAGAATCCTTGATATCAATGACGAGAGCACGCGGCGCGGCCCGGCTTCTTTAATTCGTTAAACTGAAATAAACTTTGAAATTTCACCGCGCCTTCGAGAGTGCAGTTTTAACGAACCCGACGGTGGAAAAAGTGCCGTGCGAGTCATTTTCTAACGGAATCTCGCAAACGGCTTTGAAAAAAATCTGCGAAACCTCCAGGATCCCCTCTGGGATCTCGTTTACGGTCTGTTATTGAAACGGGTAAACGGCGCTTCAACGACAAAGAAGAATACACGCGCGAGCGGTTCGAACGGATTACCGTCGTTTTGTTTATTCGCAAATATGTTGCGAAAGTATTCGTCGCAGAAACAAGACGGAGTCAAAGACAAATATGCGGGGCAAGGGAAGGGGCGGGCCCGAACGGGAAGAGGAGGATCTAACGTTCTCCCGGTGTCCCTCAATTTATGTACAGCGCCGGACAAAATTATGGCGCGCCTTACATCTTCCATGCACCATAAAATCGACACCAGAGAATCTACAGTTCTTACGTATTATACGTTATGTCTTTTTGCGAATCAGTCCATTCCATTCACATAAATCGCCTCTGAAAATTGGAAAAAAGTGCAATGGAACAGAAACGATTCTCGAATTGATCTTGACTTTTTGCTTAGACCGTTGTTGCAAAACGAAACCGGAAGAGCGTATTAACGCGAGAAATTTTTTTTACAAAGGTTTATGGTTCAACGTATGATCGCATTGATATTCGCAAGCAAATCGCGGATTTTTATGTAAAACGAAATCTTCTATCGCAATTGCAACGAAGTAGAGTTAAAATAAAGGTTCGTTTCCTTTCTCGAAGTCTTTTAAGTGTACAATTCACTGTCTACTCGTACAGTGGCACACAAAAGTGTTGCTACACCTTTTAAAACGCGATAACTATTTTGAAACTCGATTAAATGACTTGAATTTTTTTTAGATGATAGAGGGACTAGTCTACTAGACGATGAATGAAATGCTTTTTTTAAATTTTGCTATTACTCGGGATGACAAATAAAGATTTAACCCTCGTTTTTTTAACTTTCTCATCGGAGCCCGTAACAAAAATTTAAAAAATGCCTTTTGCAGATCTCGGTAACTTGTACGCGTGCTGAAAATTGATTTCTTCCAGTTTTCGGTAAAAGTTCCAGTTTTTTTCTCTCGATAAAACTGCGATTCTTGCCATCTTTAATTTGTTAAAATTCGCAATAACGTCAAATGATTTCGATAACATTTTCAGCATGCGTATACATTACCGAGATCTACGAGAGGCATTTTTTAAAGTTTCGTTATAGGCTCGGATAAAAAAGTTAAAGTCACTCCAAGTAATTGCAAAATTTAAAAAAAGTTACAAAAAAGTTCTCGTTTTAAAATTTGCACGAACACTTTAGCGGGCCACTGTAGGTAACAACGTAGGAATGTTTTTAGATATTGTCCTACTAATTTTTCTGCTTGAACTTATAATTACATTAATATTCATACGGAGCAAATTTAACTCTTAGACAAACTTCTTTTTGAGATATATATTAAAATCGTGATTAAAAAATATCGATTCTGAACGGTTGTAATTTTTTGAAAAATATTTCACACTTGTTCTAGAACTAATGCAACGAAGACTATCAAAATATTGGGTTGGCAACTAAGTAATTGCCGATTTCAGTTATAGATGTCTCTCACTCCCATTTTTATGATATCCATAAATGTTATATTATAAAATTATTATTATTATTATTATCATTATGTTATTTTTTATTATCCGTGAATGTTAGCAACTGGACGAATTGAATGTAGCGGCCAAGGAAAAGCGATCAGAATTGGTCAATCGTAAAGGTGTCATTTTCCACCAGGACAATGCTAGGCCGCACACGTCTTTGTCCACTCGGCAAAAATTGATGGATATTGGTTGGGAATCGATGTTACACCCACCATATAGCCCTGATTTCGCGCCATCAGATTACCACTTATTTCGATCCCTGGACAACTCCCTTCGTGGTAAAACTTTTAACGATGATGACGCTGTAAAATCTCACTTAATTCAGTTTTTGGCCGAAAAGGATCAGACTTTCTACGAGCGTGGAATTTTCAAGTTGTCGGAGAGATGGCAAAAGATCATCGAACAAAATGGAAAATACATTACAGATTAAACTTCGTTCCAAGTAAAAAAAGATTTTTTATTTCATTGAACAAATCGGCGATTACTTAGTTGCCAATCCAATAGTATGCTCGCATCTACAAGGTACACATTGAAATAATCGTAAGAATCTAAATAATAATAATAATCCTAATTTCGCAGTCGCATAGATTTGCACAGATACGTTTAACCAAGACATCGAACTTCGAATTCTGCAAGAAATGTGATCGAACGTCGCCGTTCGCATGCTTGAATCTGTAAGACGCATTGAAGCTGCAGGACGCATTCAACGATCGTGCTCGTTAATTTATTTCCAGCGGCTTTGAAAGATGAGCAACGAACATATTATTCGTAATAAAGTCCATACGGACGATCCTTTAACGCTCCCTTGTCGTTGTGCCCGGCATTGTTGGTATGTTAGTTAGTCCTGCCCCGCATGATGTGCATTCATGCGCACGCTTTTATGCGGAAACAAGGCATGCACGTAGCGGAGCGTACGTTAGCAGCATGTGTGTTCTGCCGCGGAAGGATATTGTATGAATTGTATCCACAGCCGCGCGATTGTACGGTAATAAGTTTCCTTGGGAATACCGCGAGACCGCAGGATACTTTATTCCGTTTCGCATCGATCCGCGTGTTACCACTGTATTTTGTTGCTGGAAAGAGAGAGGTAATTCCCCAGAAGCCCGCGCGACACGCACACCAGTAACCCGTCCGATTGTCCCGTAAACGCATGCAAACATGGGACGGACAAACTGATGACAAAATGAACGCGTTTTATGACGCGAAACGTTCACTTTTGAGTCGGATACGGAAAAAGCAGCGCTCCTGTTTCGCGTGCAAACAACGACCATCGCACTGCTGGACGTTTCGCTTGAAAATTATACGGCGACATCTTAAAACAAATAGAACTTCCAGTTACGTATTAAATGCCCCACCGTCGACCGAGTAACTAGTTGCACACTTTTTTTATTATTATTTTATTTATAATTATTGAGAGCATAAAACTGGGACTTCCATTGGGAATTGTTCATTATATTTCTATTGAATTGTATTTAGTTACGGGAATAACTTTAATACTTTTCACTGTTTGATCTTTTAATTAGAATTTTTATTTAATTAAAGAAGGTATAAAATATGTTCTGTCTTTATGAGATGTCTGCGTTAATTGACACTGTTCAACTCGGTGAAAGCGATTAAAAAAGACAAAATATATTATCACATGTCTTCACGATTTAATCACATATCAGGTGATAAATAAGAAAACTATTTGCTAGATTGACTTTTTTATTCAACCTATTTGTTGAAATTCAACAATTTCTCTAAGTACTCCCTATTAAAAATTCTGATATATTTACAAGACAAAATACATTATCACTTGCCTTCACGATTAAAACATATCAGGTGGTAAATAAAAAAACTATTTGCTAGATCGACTCTTTTATTCAACTTATTTGTTGAAATTCATCAATTTCTTTATCCAAGTGCACGCTATTATAAAAATTGTGAAATATTTACCAGCCACTTTCAGACCTTGGTTGTGTGATTTTTATTGTTTTCTATATCTTCCATTTGCAATGTGCAGACTACGGATTGAAACAAGACTTAAAAATTTGTTTCAATTTGTCAGGAGAAGACATTTCGATTGAAATGGTGTTTAAGAGCTTGTAATGATTACGATACGTTACGATTATTTACAACACGCGGTTGGGAGGTGGATGTTCTTCTAAAAGATTGGCTGGAGAAGCCAGACTTCGATTTCATAATAATCTGGATGGAAAAATACGGTGGATCCGAGCCAGGGGGGAACACACAATGGCAAAGAAAACACGATCAGAACTTTCACCGAAATACTTCAAATTCGTAATATCACGTGGAGTTTTCCGGGTCATTGCCAAGTTTATAGAGGAGCATTCTTGAGCTTCCAAGTGGAGGAGAGAAGTATCGAGACGTCGCCATCTTCCCTTTTTACGGTGCCGTCAGTACCAGTCGAAAACTTCTGTATAAAATCCTACCATGAACTTGGCGAATAAACGTACCTTTTACTCAGCCCCGACGGAAGAGGATCACGAATACTGCGCAGAATTAAGAAATGTTCTCAAACTTATTCGATCATCAATTTATACAGACTGGTAAATCATATCTTGCATGGAGAAGTTGCAAGGTCAATCCTTCTTTTACATTTTTCTTTTCTTTTTTTAAATCATGCTGCTCGATTTTGTATTTCAGTTAATTCACTGAGCAAGCGTTGAATTACGTTTACTGCACGATCGTCCGACGGTCACAAGCAGGTGTATTGCTTCACGTACAGGTGATTGTCGGTGCCCGCGACGTTTACTCATCGCGTTTCCGTGTCGTGAATTCTCAAAACATTCTTCCTTACTTCATCCGTCGAAGATACATTGCACGAAAAAAAGTATCCCGTGATTTGTAAAGAAAATACGAACTACTTGTTTACTCAACATTTGTTGATTAACCTTTAGCGCTCCGCGCGTTTCTCGAGTACTGCCTACCAGCAACTCCGGCACATTTTTGGAGCGGAGCGCCTGAGATAAAGGAAGTCTTACTTTGAGCGGAAAAGATTACACGTCCTTGTGAATGCATTTGATATTTTATTTATTTTATCAATATACATTTTCCTATTGTAAATAAAAGATAAATTTTTAATTTTGTAATTCACCATGGTGTGATATCTTTGGTAACAATCTCCCATGTGCATTTTGGGTTTACTTGGACAAGTGTCACAGTATTCGCTTTGACAAATAGAGTTACTGGACATTTCTTTCAAGTTTAGAACATTTTCTGCGTAATTGTTGGTTTCTTTTATAATTTCATTTACCAATTCGTCCGTGAAAAATAATTTAAAATATTGTATCGGCTGTTCAATGTATGTAGGAACTTGTGGTCCAATGACCTGTGGCATTACGCTAAAAGGTATTCTATCTGGAATATGTAATTCTTCCGTAACATCACGCCATTCATCTAAGTCTTGTAACGAATCTTCGCTTTCACTTTCAATAATTCTCATTATTCGTCTCTTTGGTAGCATAATTTCGCTACTACTACTTGAAGTGTCAGAATCATAACCAACATTGTCTTCCACAATGTCTTTTAACTCTTCAAAATCAAATACGTCTTCGGTATCACTCGGCTCTAAATTCTCATCATAATATTTATTTTTCTCAATGTTGCTAACCATAGAAAAGGTGAAAAAATGGTTTAACACGTTGAATGCCACGGAGGTCACCGGTGACCGGCGCGCCCAAATTGATAGGAATATATATAATTTAAGACAAATGTCAATATCTAAAATTTGGTATTATTACCATCGTCAATTCAAACAGTGACCCCTGTCGCAATTAACATGTCAAACATGGTTATAAACAGTAACTTATCTATTGCAGATAATATTTCAACATTATATGTGTCACATAAAAGAAAATTCATCGTGGCGCCACGGACAATTTCTGTAAAACCGGCGTGGCATTCAACGTGTTGATCGTAATGGTACAGACTTAGCATGTTTTAACTACAGATAACAATTGCTAATGCCGACGACAACGTACGCTAAAAACATTTGGCTCCGCAGCGGAGCCTTCGGAGTTACGGAACAAATGACAAATGTCTCCATAGCGGAGCCTTCGGAGCGCTAAGGGTTAATAAAATGTTATTACTGCGAAATTTTGAAGAAAACGAAGTACGTTAAAAAAGAAAAGAATATTTTCGAAGACTGCTACTTTAGGTAGCTCGAAATTTGTTGATAGTCGTATAAAATCGGTGACTCCATTGTGTTAGCAAGAGACGCGGAGAGCACGCATTGTTCCCGCGTCGATATTCTTAGCTTGAACTCGCGGTCACTGGTTTCCACATTTTTACGAGTGCTCGGTTTAAAATTCAATAGACATTTTTTCGTTAGCAAGAACGCGGGGCAAACTTCAAAACGCTTTGTAGACTGGCAAGAAAATATCTGGGCCCCTTGAAATATTTATATAAGTTACAGAAGAATCGTAAAAGCCTGTGTCGAGACCGTTGTTGAACGTAGGCTATTGGTTACCGGAATTTTGTCGATTTCCTCTTCAACTACCGGCGAAGTTTCCTCGAAATATCACTTCAAAGAGGTCTTGTGCCTCCGTGATCTTCGGGCGGCCTCCAAAGAAGTTTATTCTATAACGTAACAGTTACCCAATCAAAAGTCGAGGAGATTTCTGCATTGTGCGTTTAATACGCGTGCCCGAGGAAAATGCGACCGACCCGGTATAACTGTTCGGCCGAGTTTAGCAAATTCAAATTCCCTTGGATTTCGTTTGTATCTTTTCCACCTTTGACACTGTTGTGCTTTTTACAAAGCAATACGAGTTACGCGGAGGAGTTCCGTATACACAAAGCGCGAATCTCCAAAGTATTATTCGAACGTTCACGGAACGCTTCGCGTTACGTTCAACTTGAGTTTGCTTCGGTTTACTTGAAATATTATTAACAAAACAAAGTATTTGCTAAAACGCCACGGTGTATTAGCAAATTGATGGCCGATGACTGGCTTGTCGCTGCGCAGAGGTTTCTATGTCTAATTATTTGGTCCAGTACGCGCTGTAAACTAATTTAAGTAATTATCGGTACTCAGCTACCAGAAATTGAGGGGAAGTTCCCAACTTAATCCTCGACAGGTGCAAGTTAACTTTCCTCAATTTGGGAGGCTATAAACGGTGACGTACTGCGATATATTTCGGCATTCTGTCACTATAAATTGTTTTCTTATTTAAAGATGGCATTACAAACGAATTTCACCATCAATTTTAGAGACAGAAGTAAATCACGTTACATTTCGAAAATTCGCGTCGTCTCCTGGTTTGAATTGTTTCTTAGTACTTACTATACGTTCATTGACGTTAACGATCATGTTTATCTCACGCGGGACTCTCGTCACACAGGGTATCCCAAAATTATGGCATTTCCGGGAAGTAAGGGGTTTCCGAGGTTATTTGAAGCAACTTTTTCCTTTACAAAAAAATGTTCCCCGAGGCGTCGTTAACGAGTTATCAATGAAAAACAGTGACCAATGAAAGACGAGATCAGCCCACGCGAAGCGTTCATTGGCTCAGCCGTCTCGCGTCAGCTGATCTCGCCTCTCATTGGTCACTGTTTTTCATTAATAACTCGTAAATGAAGCCGCGGATTGCATTGTCGCCGAGTAAAAAGTTACTCCAAATGATCCCGGGAACCCCACGTTTCCCGGAAATATCGTAATTTTGGGGACACCCTGTATCATCGATGCGGTAGCTTCGGTAACAAATAATTAATAGCTGATAGGAATCGTTCGTGGATCAGTAATATGGCTTGCCATCAATATTCTCGAGCGGTGCACGCTCTTTTACCGGCGAAGATAATACGAATTTTTAAACACTAAAGAATTACCTTCTGTCATTAAAACGACCAATACCAAATTCCACTTAAACGCCGCCTATAGTTGTAATAAACGAGCCTGCATCTGCCCGGCACGTACGAACTTCCTGGGTGGTTTAATGTTTGTGCGTAAATTTGAGTCATTATCGTTGCCTAGAATGTGTTGCTACGTACACCAATCGGCCGAGCTAAACTCTGGGACAATGAACTTATTACTCGTGTCTCGACTTCTTACTCCCCGGTTTATGTCGAGGCATTACGACCTCTATTGGAACGCGTTCTGGCGGAAAATAACACACGTTTCCATAAAGAGTACTTCCTGAATATAAATTGTCGACACGCCCGTCCGCAGTGTTTCGCGAGTCGATTTCCCCCAAACTGTTTTCGGAGAGGAGAGACATCGGACGCAGCAAAGATCGCTCGAACGTAGCGCAATTTAGAACATATTCACGTTTTATAAATGATTGAACTTTGCTTGGCGCGCACGTCGACTTTGGCTTTGGTATTTAATTCCATTTAATTTGATTCGTATCGAAGGGCCAGATGTCCTTTTGATTTTTCTACAATAATTCAACATAATAATAATAATAACAATAATAGTAATAGTAATAGTAATAATAATAATAATAACAATAACAATAATAGCAGCAGCAGCAGCATGGGCAGATATCGGCAGATATGGGCAGATATGGGCAGATATGGGCAGATTATTGGCAGAAATGGTCAGAAATTGGCAGATTAGATCTGCCCATATCTGCTGCTGCCCATATCTGCCCAAATCTGCCCAAATCTGCCCCTATCTGTCCGAATCTGCCCCTATCTGCCCGAACCTGCCCGAATCTGCCCGAATCTGCCCATATCTGCCCGAATCTGCCCGAATCTGCCCATATCTGCCCGAATCTGCCCGAATCTGCCACTATCTGTCCGAATCTGCCCATACCTGCCCGAATCTGCCCGAATCTGCCCATATCTGCCCGAATCTGCCCGAATCTGCCCCTATCTGCCCGAATCTGCCCGAACCTGCGCATATCTGCCCGAATCTGCCCCTATCTGCCCGAATCTGCCCGACCTGCCCAAATCTGCCCCTATCTGCCCGAATCTGCCCATATCTGCCCGAACCTGCCCATATCTGCCCGAATCTGCCCGATTCTGCCCGAACCTGCCCATATCTGCCCCTATATGCCCGCGTCTGCCCGAATCTGCCCCTATCTGCCCGAATCTGCCCCTATCTGCACGAATCTGCCCGAATCTGCCCCTATCTGTCCGAATCTGCCCATACCTGCCCGAATCTGCCCGACCTGCCCGAACCTGTCCGAACCTGCCCGAATATGCCCGAACCTGCCCATATCTGCCCATATCTGCCCCTATCTGCCCCTATCTGCCCGAATCTGCCCGAATCTGCCCGAACCTGTCCGCACCTGCCCGAATATGCCCGAACCTGCCCGAATCTGCCCCTATCTGCTCGAATCTGCCCGAATCTGCCCGAACCTGCCCGAACCTGCCCGGATATGCCCCTATCTGCCCGAATCTGCCCGAATCTGCCCCTATCTGCCCGAACCTGCCCGAACCTGTCCGACCTGCCCGAACCTGCCCATATCTGCCCATATCTGCCCGAATCTGCCCGAATCTGCCCGACCTGCCCGAATCTGCCGAACCTGCGCATATCTGCCCGAATCTGCCCGCGTCTGCCCGACCTGCCCGAATCTGCCCGACCTGCCCGACCTGCCCGAATCTGCCCGAATCTGCCCGACCTGCCCGAATATGCCCGAACGTGCCCGAATTTGCCCCTATCTGCCCGAATCTGCCCATATCTGCCCGAACCTGCCCGAAACTGCCCGGATATGCCCCTATCTGCCCGAACCTGCGCATATCTGCCCGAATCTGCCCGACTTGCCCATATCTGCCCATATCTGCCCGAATCTGCCCATATCTGCCCGAATCTGCCCGAACCTGCCCGAATCTGCCCGAATCTGCCCTAATCTGCCCCTATCTGCCTGAATCTGCCCGAATCTGCCCCTATCTGCCCGAATCTGCCCGACCTGCCCGAATCTGCCCATATCTGCCCGAATCTGCCCGACCTGCCCGACCTGCCCATATCTGCCCATATCTGCCCGAATCTGCCCATATCTGCCCGAATCTGCCCGAACCTGCCCGAATCTGCCCGAATCTGCCCATATCTGCCCGAATCTGCCCTAATCTGCCCTATCTGCCCGAATCTGCCCGACCTGCCCGAATCTGCCCATATCTAGCCGAATCTGCCCGACCTGCCCGACCTGCCCGACCTGCCCGAATCTGCCCGAATCTGCCCATACCTGCCCGAAACTGCCCCTATCTGCCCGAATCTGCCCGAATCTGCCCGAATCTGCCCGCGTCTGCCCATATCTGCCAGAATCTGCCCCTATCTGCCCCTATCTGCCCGAATCTGCCCGAATCTGCCCGAACCTGTCCGGACCTACCCGAATATGCCCGAACCTGCCCATATCTGCCCATATCTGCCCGAATCTGCCCGCGTCTGCCCATATCTGCCCGAATCTGCCCCTATCTGCCCCTATCTGCCCGAATCTGCCCGAATCTGCCCGAACCTGTCCGGACCTGCCCGAATATGCCCGAACCTGCCCATATCTGCCCATATCTGCCCCTATCTGCCCCTATCTG
This sequence comes from Megalopta genalis, assembly GCF_051020955.1. Taxonomy (NCBI): domain Eukaryota; kingdom Metazoa; phylum Arthropoda; class Insecta; order Hymenoptera; family Halictidae; genus Megalopta; species Megalopta genalis. Next base: position 18,671,485 of record NC_135020.1, on the reverse strand, counting down.
CGCGAATCTGCCCGAACCTGCCCGAATCTGCTCGAACCTGCCCATATCTGCCCGAATCTGCCCCTATCTGCCCGAATCTACCCGACCTGCCCGAACCTGCCAGAACCTGCCCGAATCTCTCCATATCTGCCCGAATCTGCCCGAACTGCCCGAATCTGCCCGAACCTGCCCATATCTGCCCATATCTGCCCGAATCTGCCCGAATCTGCCCGACCTGCCGAATCTGCCCGAATCTGCCCGAACCTGCCCATATCTGCCCGAATCTGCCCGACCTGCCCGAATCTGCCCGAATCTGCCCGAACCTGCGCATATCAGCCCGAATCTGCCCACGTCTGCCCATATGGGATATGGGATATGGGATGTGGGATCCGGGATCCGGGATATGTGAAATGGGATCCGGGATATGGGATCCGGGATATGGGATGTGGGATATGGGATATGGGATCCGGGATATGGGATATGGGATATGGGATCCGGGATATGGGATCCGGGATATGGGATATGGGATCCGAATCTGCCCGACCTGCCCGACCTGCCCATATGTGCCCATATCTGCCCGAATCTGCCCGACCTGCCCGAATCTGCCCCTATCTGCCCGAATCTGCCCATATCTGCCCGAACCTGCCCATATCTGCCCGAATCTGCCCGGATCTGCCCGAATCTGCCCCTATCTGCCCGAATCTGCCCGAATCTGCCCACATCTGCCCGAATCTGCCCGAATCTGCCCGAATCTGCCCGAACCTGCCCATATCTGCCCCTATCTGCCCGCGTCTGCCCGAATCTGCCCCTATCTGCCCGAATCTGCCCCTATCTGCCCGAATCTGCCCATATCTGCCCGAACCTGCCCATATCTGCCCGAATCTGCCCGAATCTGCCCGAATCTGCCCCTATCTGCCCGAATCTGCCCGACCTGCCCGAATCTGCCCCTATCTGCCCGAATCTGCCCATATCTGCCCGAATCTGCCCGAATCTGCCCGAATCTGCCCCTATCTGCCCGAATCTGCCCATATCTGCCCGACCTGCCCATATGTGCCCATATCTGCCCGAATCTGCCCGACCTGCCCGAATCTGCCCCTATCTGCCCGAATCTGCCCATATCTGCCCGAACCTGCCCATATCTGCCCGAATCTGCCCGAATCTGCCCGAATCTGCCCCTATCTGCCCGAATCTGCCCGACCTGCCCGAATCTGCCCCTATCTGCCCGAATCTGCCCATATCTGCCCGAACCTGCCCATATCTGCCCGAATCTGCCCGAATCTGCCCGAATCTGCCCCTATCTGCCCGAATCTGCCCATATCTGCCCGAACCTGCCCATATCTGCCCGAATCTGCCCGAATCTGCCCGAACCTGCCCATATCTGCCCCTATCTGCCCGCGTCTGCCCGAATCTGCCCCTATCTGCCCGAATCTGCCCCTATCTGCCCGAATCTGCCCATATCTGCCCGAACCTGCCCATATCTGCCCGAATCTGCCCGAATCTGCCCGAATCTGCCCCTATCTGCCCGAATCTGCCCGACCTGCCCGAATCTGCCCGAACCTGCCCATATCTGCCCCTATCTGCCTGCGTCTGCCCGAATCTGCCCCTATCTGCCCGAATCTGCCCCTATCTGCCCGAATCTGCCCGAATCTGCCCATATCTGCCCGAATCTGCCCGAATCTGCCCCTATCTGCCCGAATCTGCCCGAACCTGCGCATATCTGCCCATATCTGCCCCTATCTGCCCCTATCTGCCCGAATCTGCCCGAACCTGTCCGCACCTGCCCGAATAAGCCCGAACCTGCCCGAATCTGCCCCTATCTGCCCGAATCTGCCCGAACCTGCGCATATCTGCCCATATCTGCCCCTATCTGCCCCTATCTGCCCGAATCTGCCCGAACCTGTCCGCACCTGCCCGAATAAGCCCGAACCTGCCCGAATCTGCCCCTATCTGCCCGAACCTGCCCGAACCTGTCCGACCTGCCCGAACCTGCCCATATTTGCCCATATCTGCCCGAATCTGCCCGAATCTGCCCGAATCTGCCCGACCTGCCCGAATCTGCCCGACCTGCCCGACCTGCCCGAATCTGCCCGAATCTGCCCGAATCTGCCCGACCTGCCCGACCTGCCCGACCTGCCCGAATCTGCCCGAAGCTGCCCGAATCTGTCCATATCTGGATCCGGGATCCAGGATATGGGATCCGGGATATGTGATATGGGATCAGGGATATGGGATATGGGATCCGGGATATGGGATATGGTATATGGGATATGGGATATGGGATATGGGATATGGTATATGGGATATGGGATATGGGATTCGGGATATGGGATCCGGGATATGGGATATGGGATATGGGATCCGGGATATGGGATATGGGATATGGGATCCGGGATATGGGATATGGGATATGGGAACCGGGATATGGGATCCGGGATATGGGATATGGGATCCGGGATATGGGATATGGGATATGGGATATGGTATATGGGATATGGGATATGGGATATGGGATCCGGGATATGGGATATGGGATATGGGATCCGGGATATGGGACCCGGGATATGGGATATGGGATCCGAATCTGCCCGAATCTGCCCGAATCTGCCCGAATCTGCCCGACCTGCCCGAACCTGCCCGAATATGCCCGACCTGCCCGAATCTGCCCGAATCTGCCCGAATCTGCCCGACTTGCCCGAATCTGCCCATATCTGCCCGAACCTGCCCATATCTGCCCGAATCTGCCCGAATCTGCCCGAACCTGCCCATATCTGCCCCTATCTGCCCGCGTCTGCCCGAATCTGCCCCTATCTGCCCGAATCTGCCCCTATCTGCCCGAATCTGCCCCTATCTGCCCGAATCTGCCCGAATCTGCCCATATCTGCCCGAATCTGCCCGAATCTGCCCCTATCTGCCCGAACCTGCGCATATCTGCCCGAATCTGCCCATATCTGCCCGAACCTGCCCATATCTGCCCGACCTGCCCGAATCTGCCCGAATCTGCCCGACCTGCCCGAATCTGCCCGAATCTGCCCGACCTGCCCGAATCTGCCCGAATCTGCCAGAATCTGCCCGACCTGCCCGACCTGCCCGACCTGCCCGAACCTGCCAGAATCTGCCCGACCTGCCCGAACCTGCCCGAATCTGCCAGACTTGCCCGAATCTGCCCGACCTGCCCGAATCTGCCCGAATCTGCCCGACCTGCCCGACCTGCCCGAACCTGCCCGAATATGCCCGAACCTGCCCGAATATGCCCGAATCTGCCCGACCTGCCCGAACCTGCCTGAATATGCCCGACCTGCCCGAATCTGCCCGAATCTGCCCGAATCTGCCCGAATCTGCCCGACCTGCCCGAACCTGCCCGAATATGCCCGACCTGCCCGAATCTGCCCGAATCTGCCCGACTTGCCCGAATCTGCCCGACCTGCCCGAATATGCCCGACCTGCCCGAATCTGCCCGAATCTGCCCGACTTGCCCGAATCTGCCCGACCTGCCCGACTTGCCCGAATCTGCCCGACCTGCCCGACCTGCCCGAATCTGCCCGAAGCTGCCCGAATCTGTCCATATCTGGATCCGGGATATGGGATATGGGATCCGGGATATGCGATCCGGGATATGGGATATGGGATATGGGATCCGGGATATGGGATATGGTATATGTGATATGGGAACCGGGATATGGGATATGGGATCCGGGATATGGGATATGGGATATGGGATATGGGATCCGGGATATGGGATATGGGATATGGGATCCGGGATATGGGATCCGGGATATGGGATATGGGATATGGGATCCGGGATATGGAATCCGGGATATGGGATATGGAATATGGGATATGGGATCCGGGATATGGGATATGGGATATGGGATCCGAATCTGCCCGAATCTGCCCGAATCTGCCCGACCTGCCCGAATCTGCCCGAATCTGCCCGACTTGCCCGAATCTGCCCGACCTGCCCGAATCTGCCCGAATCTGCCCGAATCTGCCCCTATCTGCCCGAATCTGCCCGACCTGCCCGAATCTGCCCCTATCTGCCCGAATCTGCCCATATCTGCCCGAACCTGCCCATATCTGCCCGAATCTGCCCGAATCTGCCCGAATCTGCCCCTATCTGCCCGAATCTGCCCATATCTGCCCGAACCTGCCCATATCTGCCCGAACCTGCCCATATCTGCCCGAATCTGCCCGAATCTGCCCGAATCTGCCCCTATCTGCCCGAATCTGCCCATATCTGCCCGAACCTGCCCATATCTGCCCGAATCTGCCCGAATCTGCCCGAACCTGCCCATACCTGCCCCTATCTGTCCGCACCTGCCCGAATAAGCCCGAACCTGCCCGAATCTGCCCCTATCTGCCCGAACCTGCGCATATCTGCCCATATCTGCCCCTATCTGCCCCTATCTGCCCGAATCTGCCCGAACCTGTCCGCACCTGCCCGAACCTGCCCGAATCTGCCCGAATCTGCCCGACCTGCCCGAATCTGCCCGAATCTGCCCGACTTGCCCGAATCTGCCCGACTTGCCCGAATCTGCCCGACCTGCCCGAATCTGCCCGAATCTGCCCGACTTGCCCGAATCTGCCCGAATCTGCCCGAATCTGCCCGACCTGCCCGAATCTGCACGACCTGCCCGAATCTGCCCGACTTGCCCGAATCTGCCCGACCTGCCCGAACTGCCCGAATCTGCCCGAAGCTGCCCGAATCTGTCCATATCTGGATCCGGGATATGGGATATGGGATCCGGGATATGGGATATGGGATATGGGATCCGGGATATGGGATATGGTATATGTGACATGGGATCCGGGATATGGGATATGGGATCCGGGATATGGGATATGGGATCCGGGATATGGGATATGGGATATGGGATATGGGATTCGGGATACGGGATATGGGATATGGGATCCGGGATATGGGATCCGGGATATGGGATCCGGGATATGGGATATGGGATATGGGATATGGGATATGGGATCCGGGATATGGGATTCGGGATATGGGATCCGGGATATGGGATATGGGATATGGGAACCGGGATATGGGATCCGGGATATGGGATATGGGATCCGGGATATGGGATATGGGATATGGGATATGGTATATGGGATATGGGATATGGGATATGGGATCCGGGATATGGGATATGGGATATGGGATCCGGGATATGGGACCCGGGATATGGGATATGGGATCCGAATCTGCCCGAATCTGCCCGAATCTGCCCGAATCTGCCCGACCTGCCCGAACCTGCCCGAATATGCCCGACCTGCCCGAATCTGCCCGAATCTGCCCGACTTGCCCGACCTGCCCGAACCTGCCAGAATCTGCCCGACCTGCCCGAACCTGCCCGAATCTGCCAGACTTGCCCGAATCTGCCCGACCTGCCCGAATCTGCCCGAATCTGCCCGACCTGCCCGACCTGCCCGAACCTGCCCGAATATGCCCGAACCTGCCCGAATATGCCCGAATCTGCCCGACTTGCCCGAATCTGCCCGACCTGCCCGAATCTGCCCGAATCTGCCCGACCTGCCCGAATCTGCCCGAATCTGCCCGACCTGCCCGAATCTGCCCGAATCTGCCCGACCTGCCCGAACCTGCCTGAATATGCCCGACCTGCCCGAATCTGCCCGAATCTGCCCGAATCTGCCCGAATCTGCCCGACCTGCCCGAACCTGCCCGAATATGCCCGACCTGCCCGAATCTGCCCGAATCTGCCCGACTTGCCCGAATCTGCCCGACTTGCCCGAATCTGCCCGACCTGCCCGAATATGCCCGACCTGCCCGAATCTGCCCGAATCTGCCCGACTTGCCCGAATCTGCCCGACCTGCCCGACTTGCCCGAATCTGCCCGACCTGCCCGACCTGCCCGAATCTGCCCGAAGCTGCCCGAATCTGTCCATATCTGGATCCGGGATATGGGATATGGGATCCGGGATATGGGATCCGGGATATGGGATCCGGGATATGGGATATGGGATATGGGATCCGGGATATGGGATATGGTATATGTGATATGGGATCCGGGATATGGGATATGGGATCCGGGATATGGGATATGGGATATGGGATATGGGATCCGGGATATGGGATATGGGATATGGGATCCGGGATATGGGATCCGGGATATGGGATATGGGATATGGGATCCGGGATATGGAATCCGGGATATGGGATATGGAATATGGGATATGGGATCCGGGATATGGGATATGGGATATGGGATCCGAATCTGCCCGAATCTGCCCGAATCTGCCCGACCTGCCCGAATCTGCCCGAATCTGCCCGACTTGCCCGAATCTGCCCGACCTGCCCGAATCTGCCCGAATCTGCCCGAATCTGCCCCTATCTGCCCGAATCTGCCCGACCTGCCCGAATCTGCCCCTATCTGCCCGAATCTGCCCATATCTGCCCGAACCTGCCCATATCTGCCCGAATCTGCCCGAATCTGCCCGAATCTGCCCCTATCTGCCCGAATCTGCCCATATCTGCCCGAACCTGCCCATATCTGCCCGAATCTGCCCGAATCTGCCCGAACCTGCCCATATCTGCCCCTATCTGTCCGCACCTGCCCGAATAAGCCCGAACCTGCCCGAATCTGCCCCTATCTGCCCGAACCTGCGCATATCTGCCCATATCTGCCCCTATCTGCTCCTATCTGCCCGAATCTGCCCGAACCTGTCCGCACCTGCCCGAATAAGCCCGAACCTGCCCGAATCTGCCCCTATCTGCCCGAACCTGCCCGAACCTGTCCGACCTGCCCGAACCTGCCCATATTTGCCCATATCTGCCCGAATCTGCCCGCGTCTGCCCGACCTGCCCGAATCTGCCCCTATCTGCCCGAATGTGCCAGAATCTGCCCGACCTGCCCGAACCTGCCCGAACCTGCCCGAATCTGCCCGAATCTGCCCGACCTGCCCGACCTGCCCGAATCTGCCCGACCTGCCCGACCTGCCCGAATCTGCCCGTATCTGCCCGACCTGCCCGACCTGCCCGAACCTGCCCGAATATGCCCGAATCTGCCCCTATCTGCCCGAATGTGCCAGAATCTGCCCGACCTGCCCGAACCTGCCCGAACCTGCCCGAATATGCCCCTATCTGCCCGAATATGCCCGAACCTGCCCATATCTGCCCGACCTGCCCGACCTGCCCGAATCTGCCCGTATCTGCCCGACCTGCCCGAAGATGCCCGAATCTGCCCGAATCTGCCCGACCTGCCCGACCTGCCCGAATCTGCCCGACCTGCCAGAATCTGCCCGAATCTGCCCGACCTGCCCGAATCTGCCCGAATCTGCCCGAATCTGCCCGACCTGCCCGAATCTGCCCGAATCTGCCCGACCTGCCCGAATCTGCCCGACCTGCCCGACCTGCCCGAATCTGCCCGAAGCTGCCCGAATCTGTCCATATCTGGATCAGGGATATGGGATATGGGATCCGGGATATGGGATATGGGATATGGGATCCGGGATATGGGATCCGGGATATGGGATATGGGATATGGGATCCGGGATATGGGATATGGGATATGGGATATGGGATCCGGGATATGGGATATGGGATATGGGATCCGGGATATGCGATCCGGGATATGGGATATGGGATATGGGATCCGGGATATGGGATATGGTATATGTGATATGGGATCCGGGATATGGGATATGGGATCCGGGATATGGGATATGGGATATGGGATATGGGATCCGGGATATGGGATATGGGATATGGGATCCGGGATATGGGATCCGGGATATGGGATATGGGATATGGGATCCGGGATATGGAATCCGGGATATGGGATATGGAATATGGGATATGGGATCCGGGATATGGGATATGGGATATGGGATCCGAATCTGCCCGAATCTGCCCGAATCTGCCCGACCTGCCCGAATCTGCCCGAATCTGCCCGACTTGCCCGAATCTGCCCGACCTGCCCGAATCTGCCCGAATCTGCCCGAATCTGCCCGAACCTGTCCGCACCTGCCCGAATAAGCCCGAACCTGCCCGAATCTGCCCCTATCTGCCCGAACCTGCCCGAACCTGTCCGACCTGCCCGAACCTGCCCATATTTGCCCATATCTGCCCGAATCTGCCCGCGTCTGCCCGACCTGCCCGAATCTGCCCCTATCTGCCCGAATGTGCCAGAATCTGCCCGACCTGCCCGAACCTGCCCGAACCTGCCCGAATCTGCCCGAATCTGCCCGACCTGCCCGACCTGCCCGAATCTGCCCGACCTGCCCGACCTGCCCGAATCTGCCCGTATCTGCCCGACCTGCCCGACCTGCCCGAACCTGCCCGAATATGCCCGAATCTGCCCTTATCTGCCCGAATGTGCCAGAATCTGCCCGACCTGCCCGAACCTGCCCGAATCTGCCCGAATCTGCCCGACCTGCCCGAATCTGCCCGACCTGCCCGACCTGCCCGAATCTGCCCGTATCTGCCCGACCTGCCCGACCTGCCCGAACCTGCCCGAATATGCCCGAACCTGCCCATATCTGCCCATTTCTGCCCGAAGCTGCCCGAATCTGCCCGAACCTGCAGAACCTGCCCGAATATGCCCCTATCTGCCCGAATATGCCCGAACCTGCCCATATCTGCCCATTTCTGCCCGAAGCTGCCCGAATCTGCCCGAATCTGCCCGACCTGCCCGACCTGCCCGAATCTGCCCGAATCTGCCCGACCTGCCAGAATCTGCCCGAATCTGCCCGACCTGCCCGAATCTGCCCGAATCTGCCCGAATCTGCCCGACCTGCCCGACCTGCCCGACCTGCCCGAACCTGCCCGAATCTGCCAGACTTGCCCGAATCTGCCCGACCTGCCCGAATCTGCCCGAATCTGCCCGACCTGCCCGACCTGCCCGAACCTGCCCGAATATGCCCGAACCTGCCCGAATCTGCCCGAATCTGCCCGACCTGCCCGACCTGCCCGAATATGCCCGACCTGCCCGAATCTGCCCGAATCTGCCCGACTTGCCCGAATCTGCCCGACCTGCCCGACTTGCCCGAATCTGCCCGACCTGCCCGACCTGCCCGAATCTGCCCGAAGCTGCCCGAATCTGTCCATATCTGGATCCGGGATATGGGATATGGGATCCGGGATATGGGATCCGGGATATGGGATATGGGATATGGGATCCGGGATATGGGATATGGTATATGTGATATGGGATCCGGGATATGGGATATGGGATCCGGGATATGGGATATGGGATATGGGATATGGGATCCGGGATATGGGATATGGGATATGGGATCCGGGATATGGGATCCGGGATATGGGATCCGGGATATGGGATATGGGATATGGGATCCGGGATATGGGATATGGAATATGGGATATGGGATCCGGGATATGGGATATGGGATATGGGATCCGAATCTGCCCGAATCTGCCCGAATCTGCCCGACCTGCCCGAATCTGCCCGAATCTGCCCGACTTGCCCGAATCTGCCCGACCTGCCCGAATCTGCCCGAACCTGCCCGAATCTGCCCCTATCTGCCCGAACCTGCGCATATCTGCCCATATCTGCCCCTATCTGCCCCTATCTGCCCGAATCTGCCCGAACCTGTCCGCACCTGCCCGAATAAGCCCGAACCTGCCCGAATCTGCCCCTATCTGCCCGAACCTGCCCGAACCTGTCCGCACCTGCCCGAATAAGCCCGAACCTGCCCGAATCTGCCCCTATCTGCCCGAACCTGCCCGAACCTGTCCGACCTGCCCGAACCTGCCCATATTTGCCCATATCTGCCCGAATCTGCCCGCGTCTGCCCGACCTGCCCGAATCTGCCCCTATCTGCCCGAATGTGCCAGAATCTGCCCGACCTGCCCGAACCTGCCCGAATCTGCCCGAATCTGCCCGACCTGCCCGACCTGCCCGAATCTGCCCGACCTGCCCGACCTGCCCGAATCTGCCCGTATCTGCCCGACCTGCCCGACCTGCCCGAACCTGCCCGAATATGCCCGAATCTGCCCCTATCTGCCCGAATGTGCCAGAATCTGCCCGACCTGCCCGAACCTGCCCGAACCTGCCCGAATCTGCCCGAATCTGCCCGACCTGCCCGACCTGCCCGAATCTGCCCCTATCTGCCCGAACCTGCCCGAACCTGTCCGACCTGCCCGAACCTGCCCATATTTGCCCATATCTGCCCGAATCTGCCCGCGTCTGCCCGACCTGCCCGAATCTGCCCCTATCTGCCCGAATGTGCCAGAATCTGCCCGACCTGCCCGAACCTGCCCGAACCTGCCCGAATCTGCCCGAATCTGCCCGACCTGCCCGACCTGCCCGAATCTGCCCGACCTGCCCGACCTGCCCGAATCTGCCCGTATCTGCCCGACCTGCCCGACCTGCCCGAACCTGCCCGAATATGCCCGAATCTGCCCGACCTGCCAGAATCTGCCCGAATCTGCCCGACCTGCCCGAAACTGCCCGAATCTGCCCGAATCTGCCCGACCTGCCCGACCTGCCCGACCTGCCCGAACCTGCCCGAATCTGCCAGACTTGCCCGAATCTGCCCGACCTGCCCGAATCTGCCCGAATCTGCCCGACCTGCCCGACCTGCCCGAACCTGCCCGAATATGCCCGAACCTGCCCGACCTGCCCGACCTGCCCGAATCTGCCCGACCTGCCCGAATCTGCCCGAATCTGCCCGAATCTGCCCGAATCTGCCCGACCTGCCCGAATCTGCCCGACCTGCCCGAATCTGCCCGACCTGCCCGACCTGCTCGAATCTGCCCGAAGCTGCCCGAATCTGTCCATATCTGGATCAGGGATATGGGATATGGGATCCGGGATATGGGATATGGGATATGGGATCCGGGATATGGGATCCGGGATATGGGATATGGGATATGGGATCCGGGATATGGGATATGGGATATGGGATATGGGATCCGGGATATGGGATATGGGATATGGGATCCGGGATATGGGATCCGGGATATGGGATATGGGATCCGGGATATGGGATATGGGATATGGGATCCGGGATATGGGAACCGGGATATGGGATATGGGATATGGGATATGGTATATGGGATATGGGATATGGGATTCGGGATATGGGATCCGGGATATGGGATATGGGATATGGGATCCGGGATATGGGATATGGGATATGGGATCCGGGATATGGGATATGGGATATGGGATCCGGGATATGGGATCCGGGATATGGGATATGGATCCGGGATATGGGATATGGGATATGGGATATGGGATCCGGGATATGGGATCCGGGATATGGGATCCGGGATATGGGATATGGGATATGGGATCCGGGATATGGGATCCGGGATATGGGATATGGGATCCGGGATATGGGATATGGTATCCGGGATATGGGATATGGGATATGGGATCCGGGATATGGGATATGGGATATGGGATATGGTATATGGGATATGGGATATGGGATTCGGGATATGGGATCCGGGATATGGGATATGGGATATGGGATCCGAATCTGCCCGAATCTGCCCGAATCTGCCCGACCTGCCCGAATCTGCCCGAATCTGCCCGACTTGCCCGAATCTGCCCGACATGCCCGAATCTGCCCCTATCTGCCCGAATCTGCCCATATCTGCCCGAACCTGCCCATATCTGCCCGAATCTGCCCGAATCTGACCGAATCTGCCCCTATCTGCCCGAATCTGCCCGAATCTGCCCCTATCTGCCCGAATCTGCCCATATCTGCCCGAACCTGCCCATATCTGCCCGAATCTGCCCGAATCTGCCCGAACCTGCCCCTATCTGCCCGAATCTGCCCCTATCTGCCCGAATCTGCCCGACCTGCCCGACCTGCCCGAATCTGCCCGACCTGCCCGAATCTGCCCGAATCTGCCCGACCTGCCCGAATCTGCCCGAATCTGCCCGACTTGCCCGAACCTGCCCGAATATGCCCGAATATGCCCGACTTGCCCGAATCTGCCCGACCTGCCCGAATCTGCCCGAATCTGCCCGAATCTGCCCGAATCTGCCCGAATCTGCCCGACCTGCCCGAACCTGCCCGAATCTGCCCGAATCTGCCCGACCTGCCCGAATCTGCCCGAATCTGCCCGACCTGCCCGACCTGCCCGAATCTGCCCGAATCTGTCCATATCTGGATCCGGGATATGGGATATGGGATCCGGGATATGGGATCCGGGATATGGGATATGGGATATGGGATCCGGGATATGGGATATGGTATATGGGATATGGTATATGGGATATGGGATATGGGATTCGGGATATGGGATCCGGGATATGGGATATGGGATATGGGATCCGGGATATGGGATCCGGGATATGGGATATGGGATATGGGATCCGGGATATGGGATATGGGATATGGGATATGGGATCCGGGATATGGGATATGGGATCCGGGATATGGGATATGGGATCCGGGATATGGGATATGGGATATGGGATATGGGATCCGGGATATGGGATATGGGATATGGGATCCGGGATATGGGATATGGGATATGGGATATGGGATCCGGGATATGGGATATGGGATATGGGATATGGGATATGGTATATGGGATATGGGATCCGGGATATGGGATATGGTATATGTGATATGGGATCCGGGATATGGGATATGGGATCCGGGATATGGGATATGGAATATGGGATATGGGATCCGGGATATGGGATATGGGATATGGGATCCGGGATATGGAATCCGGGATATGGGATATGGAATATGGGATATGGGATCCGGGATCCGAATCTGCCCGAATCTGCCCGAATCTGCCCGACCTGCCCGAATCTGCCCGACTTGCCCGAATCTGCCCCTATCTGCCCGAATCTGCCCATATCTGCCCGAACCTGCCCGAACCTGTCCGACCTGCCCGAACCTGCCCATATTTGCCCATATCTGCCCCAATCTGCCCGCGTCTGCCCGACCTGCCCGAATCTGCCCCTATCTGCCCGAATGTGCCAGAATCTGCCCGACCTGCCCGAACCTGCCCGAATATGCCCGAACCTGCCCGAATCTGCCCGAATCTGCCCGACCTGCCCGACCTGCCCGAATATGCCCGACCTGCCCGAATCTGCCCGAATCTGCCCGACTTGCCCGAATCTGCCCGACCTGCCCGACTTGCCCGAATCTGCCCGACCTGCCCGACCTGCCCGAATCTGCCCGAAGCTGCCCGAATCTGTCCATATCTGGATCCGGGATATGGGATATGGGATCCGGGATATGGGATCCGGGATATGGGATATGGGATATGGGATCCGGGATATGGGATATGGTATATGTGATATGGGATCCGGGATATGGGATATGGGATCCGGGATATGGGATATGGGATATGGGATATGGGATCCGGGATATGGGATATGGGATATGGGATCCGGGATATGGGATCCGGGATATGGGATATGGGATATGGGATCCGGGATATGGAATCCGGGATATGGGATATGGAATATGGGATATGGGATCCGGGATATGGGATATGGGATATGGGATCCGAATCTGCCCGAATCTGCCCGAATCTGCCCGAATCTGTCCATATCTGGATCCGGGATATGGGATATGGGATCCGGGATATGGGATCCGGGATATGGGATATGGGATATGGGATCCGGGATATGGGATATGGTATATGGGATATGGTATATGGGATATGGGATATGGGATATGGGATCCGGGATATGGGATCCGGGATATGGGATATGGGATCCGGGATATGGGATATGGGATATGGGATATGGGATCCGGGATATGGGATTCGGGATATGGGATCCGGGATATGGGATATGGGATATGGGATATGGTATCCGGGATATGGGATATGGGATATGGGATCCGGGATATGGGATATGGGATCCGGGATATGGGATATGGGATATGGGATATGGTATATGGGATATGGGATATGGGATTCGGGATATGGGATCCGGGATATGGGATATGGGATATGGGATATGGGATCCGGGATATGGGATATGGGATATGGGATCCGGGATATGGGATCCGGGATATGGGATCCGGGATATGGGATATGGGATATGGGATCCGGGATATGGGATATGGGATATGGGATCCGGGATATGGAATCCGGGATATGGGATATGGAATATGGGATATGGGATCCGGGATATGGGATATGGGATCCGGGATATGGGATATGGGATATGGGATATGGGATATGGGATATGGGATCCGGGATATGGGATCCGGGATATGGGATCCGGGATATGGGATATGGGATCCGGGATATGGGATATGGGATATGGGATATGGGATCCGGGATATGGGATATGGGATATGGGATCCGGGATATGGAATCCGGGATATGGGATATGGAATATGGGATATGGGATCCGGGATATGGGATATGGGATATGGGATATGGGATATGGGATCCGGGATATGGGATCCGGGATATGGGATATGGGATATGGGATATGGTATATGGGATATGGGATATGGGATTCGGGATATGGGATCCGGGATATGGGATATGGGATATGGGATCCGGGATATGGGATATGGGATATGGGATATGGGATCCGGGATATGGGATATGGGATATGGGATATGGGATATGGGATATGGTATATGGGATATGGGATCCGGGATATGGGATATGCTATATGTGATATGGGATCCGGGATATGGGATATGGGATCCGGGATATGGGATATGGAATATGGGATATGGGATCCGGGATATGGGATATGGGATATGGGATCCGGGATATGGAATCCGGGATATGGGATATGGGATATGGGATATGGTATATGGGATATGGGATATGGGATTCGGGATATGGGATCCGGGATATGGGATATGGGATATGGGATCCGGGATATGGGATATGGGATATGGGATCCGGGATATGGGATATGGGATATGGGATATGGGATCCGGGATATGGGATATGGGATATGGGATCCGGGATATGGGATCCGGGATATGGGATATGGGATCCGGGATATGGGATATGGGATATGGGATATGGGATCCGGGATATGGGATCCGGGATATGGGATATGGGATATGGGATATGGTATATGGGATATGGGATATGGGATTCGGGATATGGGATCCGGGATATGGGATATGGGATATGGGATCCGGGATATGGGATATGGGATATGGGATCCGGGATATGGGATCCGGGGTATGGGATATGGGAGCCGGGATATGGGATCCGGGATCCGGGATATGTGATATGGGATCCGGGATATGGTATCCGGGATATGGGATATGGGTTCCGGGATATGGCATATGGTATATGGGATATGGGATCCGGGATATGGGATCCGGGATATGGAATCCGGGATATGGGATATGGAATATGGGATATGGGATCCGGGATATGGGATATGGGATATGGGATCCGAATCTGCCCGAATCTGCCCGAATCTGCCCGACCTGCCCGAATCTGCCCGAATCTGCCCGACTTGCCCGAATCTGCCCGACCTGCCCGAATCTGCCCGAATCTGCCCGAATCTGCCCCTATCTGCCCGAATCTGCCCGACCTGCCCGAATCTGCCCCTATCTGCCCGAATCTGCCCATATCTGCCCGAACCTGCCCATATCTGCCCGAATCTGCCCGAATCTGCCCGAATCTGCCCCTATCTGCCCGAATCTGCCCATATCTGCCCGAACCTGCCCATATCTGCCCGAATCTGCCCGAATCTGCCCGAACCTGCCCATATCTGCCCCTATCTGTCCGCACCTGCCCGAATAAGCCCGAACCTGCCCGAATCTGCCCCTATCTGCCCGAACCTGCGCATATCTGCCCATATCTGCCCCTATCTGCCCCTATCTGCCCGAATCTGCCCGAACCTGTCCGCACCTGCCCGAATAAGCCCGAACCTGCCCGAATCTGCCCCTATCTGCCCGAACCTGCCCGAACCTGTCCGACCTGCCCGAACCTGCCCATATTTGCCCATATCTGCCCGAATCTGCCCGCGTCTGCCCGACCTGCCCGAATCTGCCCCTATCTGCCCGAATGTGCCAGAATCTGCCCGACCTGCCCGAACCTGCCCGAACCTGCCCATATCTGCCCGAATCTGCCCGCGTCTGCCCGACCTGCCCGAATCTGCCCCTATCTGCCCGAATGTGCCAGAATCTGCCCGACCTGCCCGAACCTGCCCGAACCTGCCCGAATCTGCCCGAATCTGCCCGACCTGCCCGACCTGCCCGAATCTGCCCGACCTGCCCGACCTGCCCGAATCTGCCCGAATCTGCCCGACCTGCCCGACCTGCCCGAATCTGCCCGTATCTGCCCGACCTGCCCGAATCTGCCCGAATCTGCCCGAATCTGCCCCTATCTGCCCGAATCTGCCCGACCTGCCCGAATCTGCCCCTATCTGCCCGAATCTGCCCATATCTGCCCGAACCTGCCCATATCTGCCCGAATCTGCCCGAATCTGCCCGAATCTGCCCCTATCTGCCCGAATCTGCCCATATCTGCCCGAACCTGCCCATATCTGCCCGAATCTGCCCGAATCTGCCCGAACCTGCCCGAACCTGCCCATATTTGCCCATATCTGCCCGAATCTGCCCGCGTCTGCCCGACCTGCCCGAATCTGCCCCTATCTGCCCGAATGAGCCAGAATCTGCCCGACCTGCCCGAACCTGCCCATATCTGCCCGAATCTGCCCGAATCTGCCCGAACCTGCCCGAACCTGCCCATATTTGCCCATATCTGCCCGAATCTGCCCGCGTCTGCCCGACCTGCCCGAATCTGCCCCTATCTGCCCGAATGAGCCAGAATCTGCCCGACCTGCCCGAACCTGCCCGAACCTGCCCGAATCTGCCCGAATCTGCCCGACCTGCCCGACCTGCCCGAATCTGCCCGACCTGCCCGACCTGCCCGAATCTGCCCGTATCTGCCCGACCTGCCCGACCTGCCCGAACCTGCCCGAATATGCCCGAATCTGCCCCTATCTGCCCGAATGTGCCAGAATCTGCCCGACCTGCCCGAACCTGCCCGAACCTGCCCGAATGTGCCCCTATCTGCCCGAATATGCCCGAACCTGCCCATATCTGCCCGACCTGCCCGACCTGCCCGAATCTGCCCGTATCTGCCCGACCTGCCCGACCTGCCCGAACCTGCCCGAATATGCCCGAACCTGCCCATATCTGCCCATTTCTGCCCGAAGCTGCCCGAATCTGCCCGAACCTGCCAGAACCTGCCCGAATATGCCCCTATCTGCCCGAATATGCCCGAACCTGCCCATATCTGCCCATTTCTGCCCGAAGATGCCCGAATCTGCCCGAATCTGCCCGACCTGCCCGAACTGCCCGAATCTGCCCGAATCTGCCCGACCTGCCAGAATCTGCCCGAATCTGCCCGACCTGCCCGAATCTGCCCGAATCTGCCCGAATCTGCCCGACCTGCCCGAATCTGCCCGAATCTGCCCGACCTGCCCGAATCTGCCCGAATCTGCCCGAATCTGCCCGACCTGCCCGAATCTGCCCGACCTGCCCGACCTGCCCGAATCTGCCCGAAGCTGCCCGAATCTGTCCATATCTGGATCAGGGATATGGGATATGGGATCCGGGATATGGGATATGGGATATGGGATATGGGATCCGGGATATGGGATATGGGATATGGGATCCGGGATATGGGATCCGGGATATGGGATATGGGATATGGGATCCGGGATATGGAATCCGGGATATGGGATATGGAATATGGGATATGGGATCCGGGATATGGGATATGGGATATGGGATCCGAATCTGCCCGAATCTGCCCGAATCTGCCCGACCTGCCCGAATCTGCCCGAATCTGCCCGACTTGCCCGAATCTGCCCGACCTGCCCGAATCTGCCCGAATCTGCCCGAATCTGCCCCTATCTGCCCGAATCTGCCCGACCTGCCCGAATCTGCCCCTATCTGCCCGAATCTGCCCATATCTGCCCGAACCTGCCCATATCTGCCCGAATCTGCCCGAATCTGCCCGAATCTGCCCCTATCTGCCCGAATCTGCCCATATCTGCCCATATCTGCCCCTATCTGTCCGCACCTGCCCGAATAAGCCCGAACCTGCCCGAATCTGCCCCTATCTGCCCGAACCTGCGCATATCTGCCCATATCTGCCCATATCTGCCCCTATCTGCCCCTATCTGCCCGAATCTGCCCGAACCTGTCCGCACCTGCCCGAACCTGCCCGAAGCTGCCCGAATCTGTCCATATCTGGATCCGGGATATGGGATATGGGATCCGGGATATGGGATATGGGATATGGGATCCGGGATATGGGATATGGTATATGTGATATGGGATCCGGGATATGGGATATGGGATATGGGATTCGGGATATGGGATCCGGGATATGGGATATGGGATATGGGATCCGGGATATGGGATCCGGGATATGGGATATGGGATATGGGATCCGGGATATGGGATCCGGGATATGGGATCCGGGATATGGGATATGGGATATGGGATATGGGAACCGGGATATGGGATCCGGGATATGGGATATGGGATCCGGGATATGGGATATGGGATATGGGATATGGTATATGGGATATGGGATATGGGATATGGGATCCGGGATATGGGATATGGGATATGGGATCCGGGATATGGGACCCGGGATATGGGATATGGGATCCGAATCTGCCCGAATCTGCCCGAATCTGCCCGAATCTGCCCGACCTGCCCGAACCTGCCCGAATATGCCCGACCTGCCCGAATCTGCCCGAATCTGCCCGACTTGCCCGACCTGCCCGAACCTGCCAGAATCTGCCCGACCTGCCCGAACCTGCCCGAATCTGCCAGACTTGCCCGAATCTGCCCGACCTGCCCGAATCTGCCCGAATCTGCCCGACCTGCCCGACCTGCCCGAACCTGCCCGAATATGCCCGAATCTGCCCGACCTGCCCGAATCTGCCCGAATCTGCCCGAATCTGCCCCTATCTGCCCGAATCTGCCCGACCTGCCCGAATCTGCCCCTATCTGCCCGAATCTGCCCATATCTGCCCGAACCTGCCCATATCTGCCCGAATCTGCCCGAATCTGCCCGACTTGCCCGAATCTGCCCGACCTGCCCGAATCTGCCCGAATCTGCCCGAATCTGCCCCTATCTGCCCGAATCTGCCCCTATCTGCCCGAATCTGCCCATATCTGCCCGAACCTGCCCATATCTGCCCGAATCTGCCCGAATCTGCCCGAATCTGCCCCTATCTGCCCGAATCTGCCCATATCTGCCCGAACCTGCCCATATCTGCCCGAATCTGCCCGAATCTGCCCGAACCTGCCCATATCTGCCCCTATCTGTCCGCACCTGCCCGAATAAGCCCGAACCTGCCCGAATCTGCCCCTATCTGCCCGAACCTGCGCATATCTGCCCATATCTGCCCCTATCTGCCCCTATCTGCCCGAATCTGCCCGACCTGCCCGACCTGCCCGAATCTGCCCGAAGCTGCCCGAATCTGTCCATATCTGGATCCGGGATATGGGATATGGGATCCGGGATATGGGATCCGGGATATGGGATATGGGATATGGGATCCGGGATATGGGATATGGTATATGTGATATGGGATCCGGGATATGGGATATGGGATCCGGGATATGGGATATGGGATATGGGATATGGGATCCGGGATATGGGATATGGGATATGGGATCCGGGATATGGGATCCGGGATATGGGATATGGGATATGGGATCCGGGATATGGGATCCGGGATATGGGATCCGGGATATGGGATCCGGGATATGGGATATGGGATCCGGGATATGGGATATGGGATATGGGATCCGAATCTGCCCGAATCTGCCCGAATCTGCTCGACCTGCCCGAATCTGCCCGAATCTGCCCGACTTGCCCGAATCTGCCCGACCTGCCCGAATCTGCCCGAATCTGCCCGAATCTGCCCCTATCTGCCCGAATCTGCCCCTATCTGCCCGAATCTGCCCATATCTGCCCGAACCTGCCCATATCTGCCCGAATCTGCCCGAATCTGCCCGAATCTGCCCCTATCTGCCCGAACCTGCCCGAATCTGCCCCTATCTGCCCGAACCTGCGCATATCTGCCCATATCTGCCCCTATCTGCCCCTATCTGCCCGAATCTGCCCATATCTGCCCGAATCTGCCCGAATCTGCCCGAATCTGCCCCTATCTGCCCGAATCTGCCCATATCTGCCCGAACCTGCCCATATCTGCCCGAATCTGCCCGAATCTGCCCGAACCTGCCCATATCTGCCCCTATCTGTCCGCACCTGCCCGAATAAGCCCGAACCTGCCCGAATCTGCCCCTATCTGCCCGAACCTGCGCATATCTGCCCATATCTGCCCCTATCTGCCCCTATCTGCCCGAATCTGCCCGACCTGCCCGACCTGCCCGAATCTGCCCGAAGCTGCCCGAATCTGTCCATATCTGGATCCGGGATATGGGATATGGGATCCGGGATATGGGATCCGGGATATGGGATATGGGATATGGGATCCGGGATATGGGATATGGTATATGTGATATGGGATCCGGGATATGGGATATGGGATCCGGGATATGGGATATGGGATATGGGATATGGGATCCGGGATATGGGATATGGGATATGGGATCCGGGATATGGGATCCGGGATATGGGATATGGGATATGGGATCCGGGATATGGGATCCGGGATATGGGATCCGGGATATGGGATATGGGATCCGGGATATGGGATATGGGATATGGGATCCGAATCTGCCCGAATCTGCCCGAATCTGCCCGACCTGCCCGAATCTGCCCGAATCTGCCCGACTTGCCCGAATCTGCCCGACCTGCCCGAATCTGCCCGAATCTGCCCGAATCTGCCCCTATCTGCCCGAATCTGCCCCTATCTGCCCGAATCTGCCCGTATCTGCCCGACCTGCCCGACCTGCCCGAACCTGCCCGAATATGCCCGAACCTGCCCATATCTGCCCATTTCTGCCCGAAGCTGCCCGAATCTGCCCGAACCTGCCAGAACCTGCCCGAATATGCCCCTATCTGCCCGAATATGCCCGAACCTGCCCATATCTGCCCATTTCTGCCCGAAGATGCCCGAATCTGCCCGAATCTGCCCGACCTGCCCGAACTGCCCGAATCTGCCCGAATCTGCCCGACCTGCCAGAATCTGCCCGAATCTGCCCGACCTGCCCGAATCTGCCCGAATCTGCCCGAATCTGCCCGACCTGCCCGAATCTGCCCGAATCTGCCCGACCTGCCCGAATCTGCCCGAATCTGCCCGAATCTGCCCGACCTGCCCGAATCTGCCCGACCTGCCCGACCTGCCCGAATCTGCCCGAAGCTGCCCGAATCTGTCCATATCTGGATCAGGGATATGGGATATGGGATCCGGGATATGGGATATGGGATATGGGATATGGGATCCGGGATATGGGATATGGGATATGGGATCCGGGATATGGGATCCGGGATATGGGATATGGGATATGGGATCCGGGATATGGAATCCGGGATATGGGATATGGAATATGGGATATGGGATCCGGGATATGGGATATGGGATATGGGATCCGAATCTGCCCGAATCTGCCCGAATCTGCCCGACCTGCCCGAATCTGCCCGAATCTGCCCGACTTGCCCGAATCTGCCCGACCTGCCCGAATCTGCCCGAATCTGCCCGAATCTGCCCCTATCTGCCCGAATCTGCCCGACCTGCCCGAATCTGCCCCTATCTGCCCGAATCTGCCCATATCTGCCCGAACCTGCCCATATCTGCCCGAATCTGCCCGAATCTGCCCGAATCTGCCCCTATCTGCCCGAATCTGCCCATATCTGCCCATATCTGCCCCTATCTGTCCGCACCTGCCCGAATAAGCCCGAACCTGCCCGAATCTGCCCCTATCTGCCCGAACCTGCGCATATCTGCCCATATCTGCCCATATCTGCCCCTATCTGCCCCTATCTGCCCGAATCTGCCCGAACCTGTCCGCACCTGCCCGAACCTGCCCGAAGCTGCCCGAATCTGTCCATATCTGGATCCGGGATATGGGATATGGGATCCGGGATATGGGATATGGGATATGGGATCCGGGATATGGGATATGGTATATGTGATATGGGATCCGGGATATGGGATATGGGATATGGGATTCGGGATATGGGATCCGGGATATGGGATATGGGATATGGGATCCGGGATATGGGATCCGGGATATGGGATATGGGATATGGGATCCGGGATATGGGATCCGGGATATGGGATCCGGGATATGGGATATGGGATATGGGATATGGGAACCGGGATATGGGATCCGGGATATGGGATATGGGATCCGGGATATGGGATATGGGATATGGGATATGGTATATGGGATATGGGATATGGGATATGGGATCCGGGATATGGGATATGGGATATGGGATCCGGGATATGGGACCCGGGATATGGGATATGGGATCCGAATCTGCCCGAATCTGCCCGAATCTGCCCGAATCTGCCCGACCTGCCCGAACCTGCCCGAATATGCCCGACCTGCCCGAATCTGCCCGAATCTGCCCGACTTGCCCGACCTGCCCGAACCTGCCAGAATCTGCCCGACCTGCCCGAATCTGCCCGAATCTGCCCGACCTGCCCGACCTGCCCGAACCTGCCCGAATATGCCCGAATCTGCCCGACCTGCCCGAATCTGCCCGAATCTGCCCGAATCTGCCCCTATCTGCCCGAATCTGCCCGACCTGCCCGAATCTGCCCCTATCTGCCCGAATCTGCCCATATCTGCCCGAACCTGCCCATATCTGCCCGAATCTGCCCGAATCTGCCCGACTTGCCCGAATCTGCCCGACCTGCCCGAATCTGCCCGAATCTGCCCGAATCTGCCCCTATCTGCCCGAATCTGCCCCTATCTGCCCGAATCTGCCCATATCTGCCCGAATCTGCCCGAACCTGTCCGCACCTGCCCGAATAAGCCCGAACCTGCCCGAATCTGCCCCTATCTGCCCGAACCTGCCCGAACCTGTCCGACCTGCCCGAACCTGCCCATATTTGCCCATATCTGCCCGAATCTGCCCGCGTCTGCCCGACCTGCCCGAATCTGCCCCTATCTGCCCGAATGTGCCAGAATCTGCCCGACCTGCCCGAACCTGCCCGAACCTGCCCGAATCTGCCCGAATCTGCCCGACCTGCCCGACCTGCCCGAATCTGCCCGACCTGCCCGACCTGCCCGAATCTGCCCGTATCTGCCCGACCTGCCCGACCTGCCCGAAACTGCCCGAATATGCCCGAATCTGCCCCTATCTGCCCGAATGTGCCAGAATCTGCCCGACCTGCCCGAACCTGCCCGAATCTGCCCGACCTGCCCGACCTGCCCGACCTGCCCGAACCTGCCCGAATCTGCCAGACTTGCCCGAATCTGCCCGACCTGCCCGAATCTGCCCGAATCTGCCCGACCTGCCCGACCTGCCCGAACCTGCCCGAATATGCCCGAACCTGCCCGAATCTGCCCGAATCTGCCCGACCTGCCCGACCTGCCCGAATATGCCCGACCTGCCCGAATCTGCCCGAATCTGCCCGACTTGCCCGAATCTGCCCGACCTGCCCGACTTGCCCGAATCTGCCCGACCTGCCCGACCTGCCCGAATCTGCCCGAAGCTGCCCGAATCTGTCCATATCTGGATCCGGGATATGGGATATGGGATCCGGGATATGGGATCCGGGATATGGGATATGGGATATGGGATCCGGGATATGGGATATGGTATATGTGATATGGGATCCGGGATATGGGATATGGGATCCGGGATATGGGATATGGGATATGGGATATGGGATCCGGGATATGGGATATGGGATATGGGATCCGGGATATGGGATCCGGGATATGGGATATGGGATATGGGATCCGGGATATGGAATCCGGGATATGGGATATGGAATATGGGATATGGGATCCGGGATATGGGATATGGGATATGGGATCCGAATCTGCCCGAATCTGCCCGAATCTGCCCGACCTGCCCGAATCTGCCCGAATCTGCCCGACTTGCCCGAATCTGCCCGACCTGCCCGAATCTGCCCGAATCTGCCCGAATCTGCCCCTATCTGCCCGAATCTGCCCGACCTGCCCGAATCTGCCCCTATCTGCCCGAATCTGCCCATATCTGCCCGAACCTGCCCATATCTGCCCGAATCTGCCCGAATCTGCCCGAATCTGCCCCTATCTGCCCGAATCTGCCCATATCTGCCCGAACCTGCCCATATCTGCCCGAATCTGCCCGAATCTGCCCGAACCTGCCCATATCTGCCCCTATCTGTCCGCACCTGCCCGAATAAGCCCGAACCTGCCCGAATCTGCCCCTATCTGCCCGAACCTGCGCATATCTGCCCATATCTGCCCCTATCTGCCCCTATCTGCCCGAATCTGCCCGAACCTGTCCGCACCTGCCCGAATAAGCCCGAACCTGCCCGAATCTGCCCCTATCTGCCCGAACCTGCCCGAACCTGTCCGACCTGCCCGAACCTGCCCATATTTGCCCGAATGTGCCAGAATCTGCCCGACCTGCCCGAACCTGCCCGAACCTGCCCGAATCTGCCCGAATCTGCCCGACCTGCCCGACCTGCCCGAATCTGCCCCTATCTGCCCGAACCTGCCCGAACCTGTCCGACCTGCCCGAACCTGCCCATATTTGCCCATATCTGCCCGAATCTGCCCGCGTCTGCCCGACCTGCCCGAATCTGCCCCTATCTGCCCGAATGTGCCAGAATCTGCCCGACCTGCCCGAACCTGCCCGAACCTGCCCGAATCTGCCCGAATCTGCCCGACCTGCCAGACCTGCCCGAATCTGCCCGACCTGCCCGACCTGCCCGAATCTGCCCGTATCTGCCCGACCTGCCCGAATCTGCCCGAATCTGCCCGACTTGCCCGAATCTGCCCGACCTGCCCGAATCTGCCCGAATCTGCCCGAATCTGCCCCTATCTGCCCGAATCTGCCCGACATGCCCGAATCTGCCCCTATCTGCCCGAATCTGCCCATATCTGCCCGAACCTGCCCATATCTGCCCGAATCTGCCCGAATCTGACCGAATCTGCCCCTATCTGCCCGAATCTGCCCGAATCTGCCCCTATCTGCCCGAATCTGCCCATATCTGCCCGAACCTGCCCATATCTGCCCGAATCTGCCCGAATCTGCCCGAACCTGCCCCTATCTGCCCGAATCTGCCCCTATCTGCCCGAATCTGCCCGACCTGCCCGACCTGCCCGAATCTGCCCGACCTGCCCGAATCTGCCCGAATCTGCCCGACCTGCCCGAATCTGCCCGAATCTGCCCGACTTGCCCGAACCTGCCCGAATATGCCCGAATATGCCCGACTTGCCCGAATCTGCCCGACCTGCCCGAATCTGCCCGAATCTGCCCGAATCTGCCCGAATCTGCCCGAATCTGCCCGACCTGCCCGAACCTGCCCGAATCTGCCCGAATCTGCCCGACCTGCCCGAATCTGCCCGAATCTGCCCGACCTGCCCGACCTGCCCGAATCTGCCCGAATCTGTCCATATCTGGATCCGGGATATGGGATATGGGATCCGGGATATGGGATCCGGGATATGGGATATGGGATATGGGATCCGGGATATGGGATATGGTATATGGGATATGGTATATGGGATATGGGATATGGGATTCGGGATATGGGATCCGGGATATGGGATATGGGATATGGGATCCGGGATATGGGATCCGGGATATGGGATATGGGATATGGGATCCGGGATATGGGATATGGGATATGGGATATGGGATCCGGGATATGGGATATGGGATATGGGATCCGGGATATGGGATCCGGGATATGGGATATGGGATCCGGGATATGGGATATGGGATATGGGATATGGGATCCGGGATATGGGATTCGGGATATGGGATCCGGGATATGGGATATGGGATATGGGATATGGTATCCGGGATATGGGATATGGGATATGGGATATGGGATCCGGGATATGGGATATGGGATATGGGATATGGTATATGGGATATGGGATATGGGATTCGGGATATGGGATCCGGGATATGGGATATGGGATATGGGATATGGGATATGGGATCCGGGATATGGGATATGGGATATGGGATCCGGGATATGGGATCCGGGATATGGGATCCGGGATATGGGATATGGGATATGGGATCCGGGATATGGGATATGGGATATGGGATCCGGGATATGGAATCCGGGATCCGGGATATGGGATATGGGATCCGGGATATGGGATCCGGGATATGGGATATGGGATATGGGATCCGGGATATGGGATATGGTATATGTGATATGGGATCCGGGATATGGGATATGGGATCCGGGATATGGGATATGGGATATGGGATATGGGATCCGGGATATGGGATATGGGATATGGGATCCGGGATATGGGATCCGGGATATGGGATATGGGATATGGGATCCGGGATATGGAATCCGGGATATGGGATATGGAATATGGGATATGGGATCCGGGATATGGGATATGGGATATGGGATCCGAATCTGCCCGACCTGCCCGAATCTGCCCCTATCTGCCCGAATCTGCCCATATCTGCCCGAACCTGCCCATATCTGCCCGAATCTGCCCGAATCTGCCCGAATCTGCCCCTATCTGCCCGAATCTGCCCATATCTGCCCGAACCTGCCCATATCTGCCCGAATCTGCCCGAATCTGCCCGAACCTGCCCATATCTGCCCCTATCTGTCCGCACCTGCCCGAATAAGCCCGAACCTGCCCGAATCTGCCCCTATCTGCCCGAACCTGCGCATATCTGCCCATATCTGCCCCTATCTGCCCCTATCTGCCCGAATCTGCCCGAACCTGTCCGCACCTGCCCGAATAAGCCCGAACCTGCCCGAATCTGCCCCTATCTGCCCGAACCTGCCCGAACCTGTCCGACCTGCCCGAACCTGCCCATATTTGCCCATATCTGCCCGAATCTGCCCGCGTCTGCCCGACCTGCCCGAATCTGCCCCTATCTGCCCGAATGTGCCAGAATCTGCCCGGCCTGCCCGAACCTGCCCGAACCTGCCCGAATCTGCCCGAATCTGCCCGACCTGCCCGACCTGCCCGAATCTGCCCGACCTGCCCGAATCTGCCCGAATCTGCCCGACCTGCCCGACCTGCCCGAATCTGCCCGACCTGCCCGACCTGCCCGAATCTGCCCGTATCTGCCCGACCTGCCCGACCTGCCCGAACCTGCCCGAATATGCCCGAATCTGCCCCTATCTGCCCGAATGTGCCAGAATCTGCCCGACCTGCCCGAACCTGCCCGAACCTGCCCGAATCTGCCCGAATCTGCCCGACCTGCCCGACCTGCCCGAATCTGCCCCTATCTGCCCGAACCTGCCCGAACCTGTCCGACCTGCCCGAAACTGCCCATATTTGCCCATATCTGCCCGAATCTGCCCGCGTCTGCCCGACCTGCCCGAATCTGCCCCTATCTGCCCGAATGTGCCAGAATCTGCCCGACCTGCCCGACCTGCCCGAACCTGCCCGAATATGCCCGAATCTGCCCCTATCTGCCCGAATGTGCCAGAATCTGCCCGACCTGCCCGAACCTGCCCGAACCTGCCCGAATCTGCCCGAATCTGCCCGACCTGCCCGATTGCCCGAATCTGCCCCTATCTGCCCGAACCTGCCCGACCTGCCCGAATCTGCCCGTATCTGCCCGACCTGCCCGACCTGCCCGAACCTGCCCGAACCTGCCCGAATCTGCCCCTATCTGCCCGACCTGCCCGACCTGCCCGAATCTGCCCGACCTGCCCGACCTGCCCGAATCTGCCCGAACCTGCCAGAACCTGCCCGAATATGCCCCTATCTGCCCGAATATGCCCGAACCTGCCCATATCTGCCCATTTCTGCCCGAAGCTGCCCGAATCTGCCCGAATCTGCCCGACCTGCCCGAATCTGCCCGAATCTGCCCGACCTGCCAGAATCTGCCCGAATCTGCCCGACCTGCCCGAATCTGCCCGACCTGCCCGACCTGCCCGACCTGCCCGAACCTGCCCGAATCTGCCAGACTTGCCCGAATCTGCCCGACCTGCCCGAATCTGCCCGAATCTGCCCGACCAGCCCGACCTGCCCGAACCTGCCCGAATATGCCCGAACCTGCCCGAATCTGCCCGAATCTGCCCGAATCTGCCCGACCTGCCCGAATCTGCCCGACCTGCCCGAATCTGCCCGAATCTGCCCGAATCTGCCCGACCTGCCCGAATCTGCCCCTATCTGCCCGAATCTGCCCCTATCTGCCCGAATCTGCCCATATCTGCCCGAACCTGCCCATATCTGCCCGAATCTGCCCGAATCTGACCGAATCTGCCCGAATCTGCCCGACCTGCCCGACCTGCCCGAATCTGCCCGACCTGCCCGAATCTGCCCGAATCTGCCCGACCTGCCCGAATCTGCCCGAATCTGCGCGACTTGCCCGAACCTGCCCGAATATGCCCGAATATGCCCGACTTGCCCGAATCTGCCCGACCTGCCCGAATCTGCCCGAATCTGCCCGAATCTGCCCGAATCTGCCCGACCTGCCCGAACCTGCCCGAATCTGCCCGAATCTGCCCGACCTGCCCGAATCTGCCCGAATCTGCCCGACCTGCCCGACCTGCCCGAATCTGCCCGAATCTGTCCATATCTGGATCCGGGATATGGGATATGGGATCCGGGATATGGGATCCGGGATATGGGATATGGGATATGGGATCCGGGATATGGGATATGGTATATGGGATATGGTATATGGGATATGGGATATGGGATATGGGATCCGGGATATGGGATCCGGGATATGGGATATGGGATCCGGGATATGGGATATGGGATATGGGATATGGGATCCGGGATATGGGATTCGGGATATGGGATCCGGGATATGGGATATGGGATATGGGATATGGGATCCGGGATATGGGATATGGGATATGGGATCCGGGATATGGGATCCGGGATATGGGATCCGGGATATGGGATATGGGATATGGGATCCGGGATATGGGATATGGGATATGGGATCCGGGATATGGGATATGGGATATGGGATATGGGATCCGGGATATGGGATATGGGATATGGGATCCGGGATATGGGATCCGGGATATGGGATATGGGATCCGGGATATGGGATATGGGATATGGGATATGGGATCCGGGATATGGGATTCGGGATATGGGATCCGGGATATGGGATATGGGATATGGTATCCGGGATATGGGATATGGGATATGGGATCCGGGATATGGGATATGGGATATGGGATCCGGGATATGGGATATGGGATCCGGGGTATGGGATATGGGATATGGGATATGGGATATGGTATATGGGATATGGGATATGGGATTCGGGATATGGGATCCGGGATATGGGATATGGGATATGGGATCCGGGATATGGGATCCGGGATATGGGATATGGGATATGGGATCCGGGATATGGGATCCGGGATATGGGATCCGGGATATGGGATATGGGATATGGGATCCGGGATATGGGATATGGGATATGGGATCCGGGATATGGAATCCGGGATATGGGATATGGAATATGGGATATGGGATCCGGGATATGGGATATGGGATCCGGGATATGGGATATGGGATATGGGATATGGGATATGGGATATGGGATCCGGGATATGGGATCCGGGATATGGGATCCGGGATATGGGATATGGGATCCGGGATATGGGATATGGGATATGGGATATGGGATCCGGGATATGGGATATGGGATATGGGATCCGGGATATGGAATCCGGGATATGGGATATGGAATATGGGATATGGGATCCGGGATATGGGATATGGGATATGGGATCCGGGATATGGGATCCGGGATATGGGATATGGGATATGGGATCCGGGATATGGGATCCGGGATATGGGATCCGGGATATGGGATATGGGATATGGGATATGGGATCCGGGATATGGGATATGGTATATGTGATATGGGATCCGGGATATGGGATATGGGATCCGGGATATGGGATATGGGATATGGGATATGGGATATGGGATATGGGATCCGGGATCCGGGATATGGGATCCGGGATATGGGATATGGGATATGGGATATGGTATATGGGATATGGGATATGGGATTCGGGATATGGGATCCGGGATATGGGATATGGGATATGGGATCCGGGATATGGGATATGGGATATGGGATATGGGATCCGGGATATGGGATATGGGATATGGGATATGGGATATGGTATATGGGATATGGGATCCGGGATATGGGATATGCTATATGTGATATGGGATCCGGGATATGGGATATGGGATCCGGGATATGGGATATGGAATATGGGATATGGGATCCGGGATATGGGATCCGGGATATGGGATATGGGATATGGGATCCGGGATATGGAATCCGGGATATGGGATATGGGATATGGTATATGGGATATGGGATATGGGATTCGGGATATGGGATCCGGGATATGGGATATGGGATATGGGATCCGGGATATGGGATATGCGATATGGGATCCGGGATATGGGATATGGGATATGGGATATGGGATCCGGGATATGGGATATGGGATATGGGATCCGGGATATGGGATCCGGGATATGGGATATGGGATCCGGGATATGGGATATGGGACATGGGATATGGGATCCGGGATATGGGATCCGGGATATGGGATGTGGGATATGGGATCCGGGATATGGGATATGGTATATGGGATATGGGATCCGGGATATGGGATATGGTATATGTGATATGGGATCCGGGATATGGGATATGGGATCCGGGGTATGGGATATGGGATATGGGATATGGTATATGGGATATGGGATATGGGATTCGGGATATGGGATCCGGGATATGGAATCCGGGATATGGGATCCGGGATATGGAATCCGGGATATGGGATATGGAATATGGGATATGGGATCCGGGATATGGGATATGGTATATGTGATATGGGATCCGGGATATGGGATATGGGATCCGGGGTATGGGATATGGGATATGGGATATGGTATATGGGATATGGGATATGGGATTCGGGATATGGGATATGGGATATGGGATCCGGGATATGGGATCCGGGATATGGGATCCGGGATATGGGATATGGGATATGGGATCCGGGATATGGGATATGGGATATGGGATATGGTATATGGGATATGGGATATGGGATTCGGGATATGGGATCCGGGATATGGAATCCGGGATATGGGATCCGGGATATGGAATCCGGGATATGGGATATGGAATATGGGATATGGGATCCGGGATATGGGATATGGGATATGGGATCCGAATCTGCCCGACCTGCCCGAATCTGCCCGAATCTGCCCGACCTGCCCGAATCTGCCCGAATCTGCACGACCTGCCCGAATCTGCCCGACCTGCCCGAATCTGCCCGAATCTGCCCGAATCTGCCCGACCTGCCCGAATCTGCCCGACGTGCCCGAATCTGCCCGACCTGCCCGAATCTGCCCGAATCTGCCCGACCTGCCCGAATCTGCCCGAATCTGCCCGAATCTGCCCGACTTGCCCGAATCTGCCCGAGCTGCCCGACCTGCCCGAATCTGCCCGAAGCTGCCCGAATCTGTCCATATCTGGATCCGGGATATGGGATATGGGATCCGGGATATGGGATATGGGATATGGGATCCGGGATATGGGATATGGGATATGGGATATGGGATATGGGATATGGGATATGGGATATGGGATCCGGGATATGGGATATGGAATATGGGATATGGGATCCGGGATATGGGATATGGGATATGGGATCCGAATCTGCCCGAATCTGCCCGACCTGCCCGAATCTGCCCGAATCTGCCCGACCTGCCCGAATCTGCCCGAATCTGCCCGACTTGCCGGAATCTGCCCGAATCTGCCCGAATCTGCCCGACCTGCCCGACCTGCCCGAATCTGCCCGAAGCTGCCCGAATCTGTCCATATCTGGATCCGGGATATGGGATATGGTATCCGGGATATGGGATATGGGATATGGGATCCGGGATATGGGATATGGGATATGGGATATGGTATATGGGATATGGGATATGGGATTCGGGATATGGGATCCGGGATATGGGATATGGGATATGGGATCCGGGATATGGGATCCGGGATATGGGATATGGGATCCGAATCTGCCCGAATCTGCCCGACCTGCCCGAATCTGCCCGAATCTGCCCGACCTGCCCGACCTGCCCATATGTGCCCATATCTGGCCGAATCTGCCCGACCTGCCCGAATCTGCCCCTATGTGCCCGAATCTGCCCATATCTGCCCGAACCTGCCCATATCTGCCCGAATCTGCCCCTATCTGCCCGAATCTGCCCGAATCTGCCCCTATCTGTCCGAATCTGCCCGAACCTGCCCGAATCTGCCCGAATCTGCCCCTATCTGCCCGAATCTGCACGACCTGCCCGAACCTGCCCGAATCTGCCCGAATCTGCCCGACCTGCCCGACCTGCCCGAATCTGCCCGACCTGCCCGACCTGCCCGAATCTGCCCGTATCTGCCCGACCTGCCCGACCTGCCCGAAACTGCCCGAATATGCCCGAATCTGCCCCTATCTGCCCGAATGTGCCAGAATCTGCCCGACCTGCCCGAACCTGCCCGAATCTGCCCGACCTGCCCGACCTGCCCGACCTGCCCGAACCTGCCCGAATCTGCCAGACTTGCCCGAATCTGCCCGACCTGCCCGAATCTGCCCGAATCTGCCCGACCTGCCCGACCTGCCCGAACCTGCCCGAATATGCCCGAACCTGCCCGAATCTGCCCGAATCTGCCCGACCTGCCCGACCTGCCCGAATATGCCCGACCTGCCCGAATCTGCCCGAATCTGCCCGACTTGCCCGAATCTGCCCGACCTGCCCGACTTGCCCGAATCTGCCCGACCTGCCCGACCTGCCCGAATCTGCCCGAAGCTGCCCGAATCTGTCCATATCTGGATCCGGGATATGGGATATGGGATCCGGGATATGGGATCCGGGATATGGGATATGGGATATGGGATCCGGGATATGGGATATGGTATATGTGATATGGGATCCGGGATATGGGATATGGGATCCGGGATATGGGATATGGGATATGGGATATGGGATCCGGGATATGGGATATGGGATATGGGATCCGGGATATGGGATCCGGGATATGGGATATGGGATATGGGATCCGGGATATGGAATCCGGGATATGGGATATGGAATATGGGATATGGGATCCGGGATATGGGATATGGGATATGGGATCCGAATCTGCCCGAATCTGCCCGAATCTGCCCGACCTGCCCGAATCTGCCCGAATCTGCCCGACTTGCCCGAATCTGCCCGACCTGCCCGAATCTGCCCGAATCTGCCCGAATCTGCCCCTATCTGCCCGAATCTGCCCGACCTGCCCGAATCTGCCCCTATCTGCCCGAATCTGCCCATATCTGCCCGAACCTGCCCATATCTGCCCGAATCTGCCCGAATCTGCCCGAATCTGCCCCTATCTGCCCGAATCTGCCCATATCTGCCCGAACCTGCCCATATCTGCCCGAATCTGCCCGAATCTGCCCGAACCTGCCCATATCTGCCCCTATCTGTCCGCACCTGCCCGAATAAGCCCGAACCTGCCCGAATCTGCCCCTATCTGCCCGAACCTGCGCATATCTGCCCATATCTGCCCCTATCTGCCCCTATCTGCCCGAATCTGCCCGAACCTGTCCGCACCTGCCCGAATAAGCCCGAACCTGCCCGAATCTGCCCCTATCTGCCCGAACCTGCCCGAACCTGTCCGACCTGCCCGAACCTGCCCATATTTGCCCGAATGTGCCAGAATCTGCCCGACCTGCCCGAACCTGCCCGAACCTGCCCGAATCTGCCCGAATCTGCCCGACCTGCCCGACCTGCCCGAATCTGCCCCTATCTGCCCGAACCTGCCCGAACCTGTCCGACCTGCCCGAACCTGCCCATATTTGCCCATATCTGCCCGAATCTGCCCGCGTCTGCCCGACCTGCCCGAATCTGCCCCTATCTGCCCGAATGTGCCAGAATCTGCCCGACCTGCCCGAACCTGCCCGAACCTGCCCGAATCTGCCCGAATCTGCCCGACCTGCCAGACCTGCCCGAATCTGCCCGACCTGCCCGACCTGCCCGAATCTGCCCGTATCTGCCCGACCTGCCCGAATCTGCCCGAATCTGCCCGACTTGCCCGAATCTGCCCGACCTGCCCGAATCTGCCCGAATCTGCCCGAATCTGCCCGAATCTGCCCCTATCTGCCCGAATCTGCCCGACATGCCCGAATCTGCCCCTATCTGCCCGAATCTGCCCATATCTGCCCGAACCTGCCCATATCTGCCCGAATCTGCCCGAATCTGACCGAATCTGCCCCTATCTGCCCGAATCTGCCCGAATCTGCCCCTATCTGCCCGAATCTGCCCATATCTGCCCGAACCTGCCCATATCTGCCCGAATCTGCCCGAATCTGCCCGAACCTGCCCCTATCTGCCCGAATCTGCCCCTATCTGCCCGAATCTGCCCGACCTGCCCGACCTGCCCGAATCTGCCCGACCTGCCCGAATCTGCCCGAATCTGCCCGACCTGCCCGAATCTGCCCGAATCTGCCCGACTTGCCCGAACCTGCCCGAATATGCCCGAATATGCCCGACTTGCCCGAATCTGCCCGACCTGCCCGAATCTGCCCGAATCTGCCCGAATCTGCCCGAATCTGCCCGAATCTGCCCGACCTGCCCGAACCTGCCCGAATCTGCCCGAATCTGCCCGACCTGCCCGAATCTGCCCGAATCTGCCCGACCTGCCCGACCTGCCCGAATCTGCCCGAATCTGTCCATATC
Source organism: Megalopta genalis (assembly GCF_051020955.1). Lineage (NCBI taxonomy): Eukaryota > Metazoa > Arthropoda > Insecta > Hymenoptera > Halictidae > Megalopta > Megalopta genalis. The sequence goes on along the minus strand of NC_135020.1, from coordinate 18,636,712 downwards.
TGGATCCGGGATATGGGATATGGGATCCGGGATATGGGATCCGGGATATGGGATATGGGATATGGGATCCGGGATATGGGATATGGTATATGTGATATGGGATCCGGGATATGGGATATGGGATTCGGGATATGGGATATGGGATATGGGATATGGGATCCGGGATATGGGATATGGGATATGGGATCCGGGATATGGGATCCGGGATATGGGATATGGGATATGGGATCCGGGATATGGAATCCGGGATATGGGATATGGAATATGGGATATGGGATCCGGGATATGGGATATGGGATATGGGATCCGAATCTGCCCGACCTGCCCGAATCTGCCCCTATCTGCCCGAATCTGCCCATATCTGCCCGAACCTGCCCATATCTGCCCGAATCTGCCCGAATCTGCCCGAATCTGCCCCTATCTGCCCGAATCTGCCCATATCTGCCCGAACCTGCCCATATCTGCCCGAATCTGCCCGAATCTGCCCGAACCTGCCCATATCTGCCCCTATCTGTCCGCACCTGCCCGAATAAGCCCGAACCTGCCCGAATCTGCCCCTATCTGCCCGAACCTGCGCATATCTGCCCATATCTGCCCCTATCTGCCCCTATCTGCCCGAATCTGCCCGAACCTGTCCGCACCTGCCCGAATAAGCCCGAACCTGCCCGAATCTGCCCCTATCTGCCCGAACCTGCCCGAACCTGTCCGACCTGCCCGAACCTGCCCATATTTGCCCATATCTGCCCGAATCTGCCCGCGTCTGCCCGACCTGCCCGAATCTGCCCCTATCTGCCCGAATGTGCCAGAATCTGCCCGGCCTGCCCGAACCTGCCCGAACCTGCCCGAATCTGCCCGAATCTGCCCGACCTGCCCGACCTGCCCGAATCTGCCCGACCTGCCCGAATCTGCCCGAATCTGCCCGACCTGCCCGACCTGCCCGAATCTGCCCGACCTGCCCGACCTGCCCGAATCTGCCCGTATCTGCCCGACCTGCCCGACCTGCCCGAACCTGCCCGAATATGCCCGAATCTGCCCCTATCTGCCCGAATGTGCCAGAATCTGCCCGACCTGCCCGAACCTGCCCGAACCTGCCCGAATCTGCCCGAATCTGCCCGACCTGCCCGACCTGCCCGAATCTGCCCCTATCTGCCCGAACCTGCCCGAACCTGTCCGACCTGCCCGAAACTGCCCATATTTGCCCATATCTGCCCGAATCTGCCCGCGTCTGCCCGACCTGCCCGAATCTGCCCCTATCTGCCCGAATGTGCCAGAATCTGCCCGACCTGCCCGACCTGCCCGAACCTGCCCGAATATGCCCGAATCTGCCCCTATCTGCCCGAATGTGCCAGAATCTGCCCGACCTGCCCGAACCTGCCCGAACCTGCCCGAATCTGCCCGAATCTGCCCGACCTGCCCGATTGCCCGAATCTGCCCCTATCTGCCCGAACCTGCCCGACCTGCCCGAATCTGCCCGTATCTGCCCGACCTGCCCGACCTGCCCGAACCTGCCCGAACCTGCCCGAATCTGCCCGAATCTGCCCGTATCTGCCCGACCTGCCCGACCTGCCCGAACCTGCCCGAACCTGCCCGAATCTGCCCCTATCTGCCCGACCTGCCCGACCTGCCCGAATCTGCCCGACCTGCCCGACCTGCCCGAATCTGCCCGAACCTGCCAGAACCTGCCCGAATATGCCCCTATCTGCCCGAATATGCCCGAACCTGCCCATATCTGCCCATTTCTGCCCGAAGCTGCCCGAATCTGCCCGAATCTGCCCGACCTGCCCGAATCTGCCCGAATCTGCCCGACCTGCCAGAATCTGCCCGAATCTGCCCGACCTGCCCGAATCTGCCCGACCTGCCCGACCTGCCCGACCTGCCCGAACCTGCCCGAATCTGCCAGACTTGCCCGAATCTGCCCGACCTGCCCGAATCTGCCCGAATCTGCCCGACCAGCCCGACCTGCCCGAACCTGCCCGAATATGCCCGAATCTGCCCGAATCTGCCCGACCTGCCCGAATCTGCCCGAATCTGCGCGACTTGCCCGAACCTGCCCGAATATGCCCGAATATGCCCGACTTGCCCGAATCTGCCCGACCTGCCCGAATCTGCCCGAATCTGCCCGAATCTGCCCGAATCTGCCCGACCTGCCCGAACCTGCCCGAATCTGCCCGAATCTGCCCGACCTGCCCGAATCTGCCCGAATCTGCCCGACCTGCCCGACCTGCCCGAATCTGCCCGAATCTGTCCATATCTGGATCCGGGATATGGGATATGGGATCCGGGATATGGGATCCGGGATATGGGATATGGGATATGGGATCCGGGATATGGGATATGGTATATGGGATATGGTATATGGGATATGGGATATGGGATATGGGATCCGGGATATGGGATCCGGGATATGCGATATGGGATCCGGGATATGGGATATGGGATATGGGATATGGGATCCGGGATATGGGATTCGGGATATGGGATCCGGGATATGGGATATGGGATATGGGATATGGGATCCGGGATATGGGATATGGGATATGGGATCCGGGATATGGGATCCGGGATATGGGATCCGGGATATGGGATATGGGATATGGGATCCGGGATATGGGATATGGGATATGGGATCCGGGATATGGGATATGGGATATGGGATATGGGATCCGGGATATGGGATATGGGATATGGGATCCGGGATATGGGATCCGGGATATGGGATATGGGATCCGGGATATGGGATATGGGATATGGGATATGGGATCCGGGATATGGGATTCGGGATATGGGATCCGGGATATGGGATATGGGATATGGTATCAGGGGTAAGGGATATGGGATATGGGATCCGGGATATGGGATATGGGATATGGGATCCGGGATATGGGATATGGGATCCGGGGTATGGGATATGGGATATGGGATATGGGATATGGTATATGGGATATGGGATATGGGATTCGGGATATGGGATCCGGGATATGGGATATGGGATATGGGATCCGGGATATGGGATCCGGGATATGGGATATGGGATATGGGATCCGGGATATGGGATCCGGGATATGGGATCCGGGATATGGGATATGGGATATGGGATCCGGGATATGGGATATGGGATATGGGATCCGGGATATGGAATCCGGGATATGGGATATGGAATATGGGATATGGGATCGGGGATATGGGATATGGGATCCGGGATATGGGATATGGGATATGGGATATGGGATATGGGATATGGGATCCGGGATATGGGATCCGGGATATGGGATCCGGGATATGGGATATGGGATCCGGGATATGGGATATGGGATATGGGATATGGGATCCGGGATATGGGATATGGGATATGGGATCCGGGATATGGAATCCGGGATATGGGATATGGAATATGGGATATGGGATCCGGGATATGGGATATGGGATATGGGATCCGGGATATGGGATCCGGGATATGGGATATGGGATATGGGATCCGGGATATGGGATCCGGGATATGGGATCCGGGATATGGGATATGGGATATGGGATATGGGATCCGGGATATGGGATATGGTATATGTGATATGGGATCCGGGATATGGGATATGGGATCCGGGATATGGGATATGGGATATGGGATATGGGATATGGGATATGGGATCCGGGATCCGGGATATGGGATCCGGGATATGGGATATGGGATATGGGATATGGTATATGGGATATGGGATATGGGATTCGGGATATGGGATCCGGGATATGGGATATGGGATATGGGATCCGGGATATGGGATATGGGATATGGGATATGGGATCCGGGATATGGGATATGGGATATGGGATATGGGATATGGTATATGGGATATGGGATCCGGGATATGGGATATGCTATATGTGATATGGGATCCGGGATATGGGATATGGGATCCGGGATATGGGATATGGAATATGGGATATGGGATCCGGGATATGGGATCCGGGATATGGGATATGGGATATGGGATCCGGGATATGGAATCCGGGATATGGGATATGGGATATGGTATATGGGATATGGGATATGGGATTCGGGATATGGGATCCGGGATATGGGATATGGGATATGGGATCCGGGATATGGGATATGCGATATGGGATCCGGGATATGGGATATGGGATATGGGATATGGGATCCGGGATATGGGATATGGGATATGGGATCCGGGATATGGGATCCGGGATATGGGATATGGGATCCGGGATATGGGATATGGGATATGGGATATGGGATCCGGGATATGGGATCCGGGATATGGGATGTGGGATATGGGATCCGGGATATGGGATATGGTATATGGGATATGGGATCCGGGATATGGGATATGGTATATGTGATATGGGATCCGGGATATGGGATATGGGATCCGGGGTATGGGATATGGGATATGGGATATGGTATATGGGATATGGGATATGGGATTCGGGATATGGGATCCGGGATATGGAATCCGGGATATGGGATCCGGGATATGGAATCCGGGATATGGGATATGGAATATGGGATATGGGATCCGGGATATGGGATATGGTATATGTGATATGGGATCCGGGATATGGGATATGGGATCCGGGGTATGGGATATGGGATATGGGATATGGTATATGGGATATGGGATATGGGATTCGGGATATGGGATATGGGATATGGGATCCGGGATATGGGATCCGGGATATGGGATCCGGGATATGGGATATGGGATATGGGATCCGGGATATGGGATATGGGATATGGGATATGGTATATGGGATATGGGATATGGGATTCGGGATATGGGATCCGGGATATGGAATCCGGGATATGGGATCCGGGATATGGAATCCGGGATATGGGATATGGAATATGGGATATGGGATCCGGGATATGGGATATGGGATATGGGATCCGAATCTGCCCGACCTGCCCGAATCTGCCCGAATCTGCCCGACCTGCCCGAATCTGCCCGAATCTGCACGACCTGCCCGAATCTGCCCGACCTGCCCGAATCTGCCCGAATCTGCCCGAATCTGCCCGACCTGCCCGAATCTGCCCGACGTGCCCGAATCTGCCCGACCTGCCCGAATCTGCCCGAATCTGCCCGACCTGCCCGAATCTGCCCGAATCTGCCCGAATCTGCCCGACTTGCCCGAATCTGCCCGAGCTGCCCGACCTGCCCGAATCTGCCCGAAGCTGCCCGAATCTGTCCATATCTGGATCCGGGATATGGGATATGGGATCCGGGATATGGGATATGGGATATGGGATCCGGGATATGGGATATGGGATATGGGATATGGGATATGGGATATGGGATATGGGATATGGGATCCGGGATATGGGATATGGAATATGGGATATGGGATCCGGGATATGGGATATGGGATATGGGATCCGAATCTGCCCGAATCTGCCCGACCTGCCCGAATCTGCCCGAATCTGCCCGACCTGCCCGAATCTGCCCGAATCTGCCCGACTTGCCGGAATCTGCCCGAATCTGCCCGAATCTGCCCGACCTGCCCGACCTGCCCGAATCTGCCCGAAGCTGCCCGAATCTGTCCATATCTGGATCCGGGATATGGGATATGGTATCCGGGATATGGGATATGGGATATGGGATCCGGGATATGGGATATGGGATATGGGATATGGTATATGGGATATGGGATATGGGATTCGGGATATGGGATCCGGGATATGGGATATGGGATATGGGATCCGGGATATGGGATCCGGGATATGGGATATGGGATCCGAATCTGCCCGAATCTGCCCGACCTGCCCGAATCTGCCCGAATCTGCCCGACCTGCCCGACCTGCCCATATGTGCCCATATCTGGCCGAATCTGCCCGACCTGCCCGAATCTGCCCCTATGTGCCCGAATCTGCCCATATCTGCCCGAACCTGCCCATATCTGCCCGAATCTGCCCCTATCTGCCCGAATCTGCCCGAATCTGCCCCTATCTGTCCGAATCTGCCCGAACCTGCCCGAATCTGCCCGAATCTGCCCCTATCTGCCCGAATCTGCACGACCTGCCCGACCTGCCCGAATCTGCCCGTATCTGCCCGACCTGCCCGAATCTGCCCGAATCTGCCCGACTTGCCCGAATCTGCCCGACCTGCCCGAATCTGCCCGAATCTGCCCGAATCTGCCCGAATCTGCCCCTATCTGCCCGAATCTGCCCGACATGCCCGAATCTGCCCCTATCTGCCCGAATCTGCCCATATCTGCCCGAACCTGCCCATATCTGCCCGAATCTGCCCGAATCTGACCGAATCTGCCCCTATCTGCCCGAATCTGCCCGAATCTGCCCCTATCTGCCCGAATCTGCCCATATCTGCCCGAACCTGCCCATATCTGCCCGAATCTGCCCGAATCTGCCCGAACCTGCCCCTATCTGCCCGAATCTGCCCCTATCTGCCCGAATCTGCCCGACCTGCCCGACCTGCCCGAATCTGCCCGACCTGCCCGAATCTGCCCGAATCTGCCCGACCTGCCCGAATCTGCCCGAATCTGCCCGACTTGCCCGAACCTGCCCGAATATGCCCGAATATGCCCGACTTGCCCGAATCTGCCCGACCTGCCCGAATCTGCCCGAATCTGCCCGAATCTGCCCGAATCTGCCCGAATCTGCCCGACCTGCCCGAACCTGCCCGAATCTGCCCGAATCTGCCCGACCTGCCCGAATCTGCCCGAATCTGCCCGACCTGCCCGACCTGCCCGAATCTGCCCGAATCTGTCCATATCTGGATCCGGGATATGGGATATGGGATCCGGGATATGGGATCCGGGATATGGGATATGGGATATGGGATCCGGGATATGGGATATGGTATATGTGATATGGGATCCGGGATATGGGATATGGGATTCGGGATATGGGATATGGGATATGGGATATGGGATCCGGGATATGGGATATGGGATATGGGATCCGGGATATGGGATCCGGGATATGGGATATGGGATATGGGATCCGGGATATGGAATCCGGGATATGGGATATGGAATATGGGATATGGGATCCGGGATATGGGATATGGGATATGGGATCCGAATCTGCCCGACCTGCCCGAATCTGCCCCTATCTGCCCGAATCTGCCCATATCTGCCCGAACCTGCCCATATCTGCCCGAATCTGCCCGAATCTGCCCGAATCTGCCCCTATCTGCCCGAATCTGCCCATATCTGCCCGAACCTGCCCATATCTGCCCGAATCTGCCCGAATCTGCCCGAACCTGCCCATATCTGCCCCTATCTGTCCGCACCTGCCCGAATAAGCCCGAACCTGCCCGAATCTGCCCCTATCTGCCCGAACCTGCGCATATCTGCCCATATCTGCCCCTATCTGCCCCTATCTGCCCGAATCTGCCCGAACCTGTCCGCACCTGCCCGAATAAGCCCGAACCTGCCCGAATCTGCCCCTATCTGCCCGAACCTGCCCGAACCTGTCCGACCTGCCCGAACCTGCCCATATTTGCCCATATCTGCCCGAATCTGCCCGCGTCTGCCCGACCTGCCCGAATCTGCCCCTATCTGCCCGAATGTGCCAGAATCTGCCCGGCCTGCCCGAACCTGCCCGAACCTGCCCGAATCTGCCCGAATCTGCCCGACCTGCCCGACCTGCCCGAATCTGCCCGACCTGCCCGAATCTGCCCGAATCTGCCCGACCTGCCCGACCTGCCCGAATCTGCCCGACCTGCCCGACCTGCCCGAATCTGCCCGTATCTGCCCGACCTGCCCGACCTGCCCGAACCTGCCCGAATATGCCCGAATCTGCCCCTATCTGCCCGAATGTGCCAGAATCTGCCCGACCTGCCCGAACCTGCCCGAACCTGCCCGAATCTGCCCGAATCTGCCCGACCTGCCCGACCTGCCCGAATCTGCCCCTATCTGCCCGAACCTGCCCGAACCTGTCCGACCTGCCCGAAACTGCCCATATTTGCCCATATCTGCCCGAATCTGCCCGCGTCTGCCCGACCTGCCCGAATCTGCCCCTATCTGCCCGAATGTGCCAGAATCTGCCCGACCTGCCCGACCTGCCCGAACCTGCCCGAATATGCCCGAATCTGCCCCTATCTGCCCGAATGTGCCAGAATCTGCCCGACCTGCCCGAACCTGCCCGAACCTGCCCGAATCTGCCCGAATCTGCCCGACCTGCCCGATTGCCCGAATCTGCCCCTATCTGCCCGAACCTGCCCGACCTGCCCGAATCTGCCCGTATCTGCCCGACCTGCCCGACCTGCCCGAACCTGCCCGAACCTGCCCGAATCTGCCCGAATCTGCCCGTATCTGCCCGACCTGCCCGAACCTGCCCGAACCTGCCCGAATCTGCCCCTATCTGCCCGACCTGCCCGACCTGCCCGAATCTGCCCGACCTGCCCGACCTGCCCGAATCTGCCCGAACCTGCCAGAACCTGCCCGAATATGCCCCTATCTGCCCGAATATGCCCGAACCTGCCCATATCTGCCCATTTCTGCCCGAAGCTGCCCGAATCTGCCCGAATCTGCCCGACCTGCCCGAATCTGCCCGAATCTGCCCGACCTGCCAGAATCTGCCCGAATCTGCCCGACCTGCCCGAATCTGCCCGACCTGCCCGACCTGCCCGACCTGCCCGAACCTGCCCGAATCTGCCAGACTTGCCCGAATCTGCCCGACCTGCCCGAATCTGCCCGAATCTGCCCGACCAGCCCGACCTGCCCGAACCTGCCCGAATATGCCCGAACCTGCCCGAATCTGCCCGAATCTGCCCGAATCTGCCCGACCTGCCCGAATCTGCCCGACCTGCCCGAATCTGCCCGAATCTGCCCGAATCTGCCCGACCTGCCCGAATCTGCCCCTATCTGCCCGAATCTGCCCCTATCTGCCCGAATCTGCCCATATCTGCCCGAACCTGCCCATATCTGCCCGAATCTGCCCGAATCTGACCGAATCTGCCCGAATCTGCCCGACCTGCCCGACCTGCCCGAATCTGCCCGACCTGCCCGACCTGCCCGAATCTGCCCGACCTGCCCGAATCTGCCCGAATCTGCCCGACCTGCCCGAATCTGCCCGAATCTGCGCGACTTGCCCGAACCTGCCCGAATATGCCCGAATATGCCCGACTTGCCCGAATCTGCCCGACCTGCCCGAATCTGCCCGAATCTGCCCGAATCTGCCCGAATCTGCCCGACCTGCCCGAACCTGCCCGAATCTGCCCGAATCTGCCCGACCTGCCCGAATCTGCCCGAATCTGCCCGACCTGCCCGACCTGCCCGAATCTGCCCGAATCTGTCCATATCTGGATCCGGGATATGGGATATGGGATCCGGGATATGGGATCCGGGATATGGGATATGGGATATGGGATCCGGGATATGGGATATGGTATATGGGATATGGTATATGGGATATGGGATATGGGATATGGGATCCGGGATATGGGATCCGGGATATGGGATATGGGATCCGGGATATGGGATATGGGATATGGGATATGGGATCCGGGATATGGGATTCGGGATATGGGATCCGGGATATGGGATATGGGATATGGGATATGGGATCCGGGATATGGGATATGGGATATGGGATCCGGGATATGGGATCCGGGATATGGGATCCGGGATATGGGATATGGGATATGGGATCCGGGATATGGGATATGGGATATGGGATCCGGGATATGGGATATGGGATATGGGATATGGGATCCGGGATATGGGATATGGGATATGGGATCCGGGATATGGGATCCGGGATATGGGATATGGGATCCGGGATATGGGATATGGGATATGGGATATGGGATCCGGGATATGGGATTCGGGATATGGGATCCGGGATATGGGATATGGGATATGGTATCAGGGGTAAGGGATATGGGATATGGGATCCGGGATATGGGATATGGGATATGGGATCCGGGATATGGGATATGGGATCCGGGGTATGGGATATGGGATATGGGATATGGGATATGGGATATGGGATATGGGATATGGGATTCGGGATATGGGATCCGGGATATGGGATATGGGATATGGGATCCGGGATATGGGATCCGGGATATGGGATATGGGATATGGGATCCGGGATATGGGATCCGGGATATGGGATCCGGGATATGGGATATGGGATATGGGATCCGGGATATGGGATATGGGATATGGGATCCGGGATATGGAATCCGGGATATGGGATATGGAATATGGGATATGGGATCGGGGATATGGGATATGGGATCCGGGATATGGGATATGGGATATGGGATATGGGATATGGGATATGGGATCCGGGATATGGGATCCGGGATATGGGATCCGGGATATGGGATATGGGATCCGGGATATGGGATATGGGATATGGGATATGGGATCCGGGATATGGGATATGGGATATGGGATCCGGGATATGGAATCCGGGATATGGGATATGGAATATGGGATATGGGATCCGGGATATGGGATATGGGATATGGGATCCGGGATATGGGATCCGGGATATGGGATATGGGATATGGGATCCGGGATATGGGATCCGGGATATGGGATCCGGGATATGGGATATGGGATATGGGATATGGGATCCGGGATATGGGATATGGTATATGTGATATGGGATCCGGGATATGGGATATGGGATCCGGGATATGGGATATGGGATATGGGATATGGGATATGGGATCCGGGATCCGGGATATGGGATCCGGGATATGGGATATGGGATATGGGATATGGTATATGGGATATGGGATATGGGATTCGGGATATGGGATCCGGGATATGGGATATGGGATATGGGATCCGGGATATGGGATATGGGATATGGGATATGGGATCCGGGATATGGGATATGGGATATGGGATATGGGATATGGTATATGGGATATGGGATCCGGGATATGGGATATGCTATATGTGATATGGGATCCGGGATATGGGATATGGGATCCGGGATATGGGATATGGAATATGGGATATGGGATCCGGGATATGGGATCCGGGATATGGGATATGGGATATGGGATCCGGGATATGGAATCCGGGATATGGGATATGGGATATGGTATATGGGATATGGGATATGGGATTCGGGATATGGGATCCGGGATATGGGATATGGGATATGGGATCCGGGATATGGGATATGCGATATGGGATCCGGGATATGGGATATGGGATATGGGATATGGGATCCGGGATATGGGATATGGGATATGGGATCCGGGATATGGGATCCGGGATATGGGATATGGGATCCGGGATATGGGATATGGGATATGGGATATGGGATCCGGGATATGGGATCCGGGATATGGGATGTGGGATATGGGATCCGGGATATGGGATATGGTATATGGGATATGGGATCCGGGATATGGGATATGGTATATGTGATATGGGATCCGGGATATGGGATATGGGATCCGGGGTATGGGATATGGGATATGGGATATGGTATATGGGATATGGGATATGGGATTCGGGATATGGGATCCGGGATATGGAATCCGGGATATGGGATCCGGGATATGGAATCCGGGATATGGGATATGGAATATGGGATATGGGATCCGGGATATGGGATATGGTATATGTGATATGGGATCCGGGATATGGGATATGGGATCCGGGGTATGGGATATGGGATATGGGATATGGTATATGGGATATGGGATATGGGATTCGGGATATGGGATATGGGATATGGGATCCGGGATATGGGATCCGGGATATGGGATCCGGGATATGGGATATGGGATATGGGATCCGGGATATGGGATATGGGATATGGGATATGGTATATGGGATATGGGATATGGGATTCGGGATATGGGATCCGGGATATGGAATCCGGGATATGGGATCCGGGATATGGAATCCGGGATATGGGATATGGAATATGGGATATGGGATCCGGGATATGGGATATGGGATATGGGATCCGAATCTGCCCGACCTGCCCGAATCTGCCCGAATCTGCCCGACCTGCCCGAATCTGCCCGAATCTGCACGACCTGCCCGAATCTGCCCGACCTGCCCGAATCTGCCCGAATCTGCCCGAATCTGCCCGACCTGCCCGAATCTGCCCGACGTGCCCGAATCTGCCCGACCTGCCCGAATCTGCCCGAATCTGCCCGACCTGCCCGAATCTGCCCGAATCTGCCCGAATCTGCCCGACTTGCCCGAATCTGCCCGAGCTGCCCGACCTGCCCGAATCTGCCCGAAGCTGCCCGAATCTGTCCATATCTGGATCCGGGATATGGGATATGGGATCCGGGATATGGGATATGGGATATGGGATCCGGGATATGGGATATGGGATATGGGATATGGGATATGGGATATGGGATATGGGATATGGGATCCGGGATATGGGATATGGAATATGGGATATGGGATCCGGGATATGGGATATGGGATATGGGATCCGAATCTGCCCGAATCTGCCCGACCTGCCCGAATCTGCCCGAATCTGCCCGACCTGCCCGAATCTGCCCGAATCTGCCCGACTTGCCGGAATCTGCCCGAATCTGCCCGAATCTGCCCGACCTGCCCGACCTGCCCGAATCTGCCCGAAGCTGCCCGAATCTGTCCATATCTGGATCCGGGATATGGGATATGGTATCCGGGATATGGGATATGGGATATGGGATCCGGGATATGGGATATGGGATATGGGATATGGTATATGGGATATGGGATATGGGATTCGGGATATGGGATCCGGGATATGGGATATGGGATATGGGATCCGGGATATGGGATCCGGGATATGGGATATGGGATCCGAATCTGCCCGAATCTGCCCGACCTGCCCGAATCTGCCCGAATCTGCCCGACCTGCCCGACCTGCCCATATGTGCCCATATCTGGCCGAATCTGCCCGACCTGCCCGAATCTGCCCCTATGTGCCCGAATCTGCCCATATCTGCCCGAACCTGCCCATATCTGCCCGAATCTGCCCCTATCTGCCCGAATCTGCCCGAATCTGCCCCTATCTGTCCGAATCTGCCCGAACCTGCCCGAATCTGCCCGAATCTGCCCCTATCTGCCCGAATCTGCACGACCTGCCCGAATCTGCCCGACCTGCCCGAATCTGCCCGACCTGCCCGAATCTGCCCGACCTGCCCGAATCTGCCCGAATCTGCCCGACCTGCCCGAATCTGCCCGAATCTGCCCGACCTGCCCGAACCTGCCCGAATATGCCCGAATCTGCCCGACCTGCCCGAATCTGCCCGAATCTGCCCGACTTGCCCGAATCTGCCCGACCTGCCCGAATCTGCCCGAATCTGCCCGAATCTGCCCGACCGGCCCGAATCTGCCCGACCTGCCCGAATCTGCCCGACCTGCCCGAATCTGCCCGACCTGCCCGAATCTGCCCGAATCTGCCCGAATCTGTCCATATCTGGATCCGGGATATGGGATATGGGATCCGGGATATGGGATATGGTATATGTGATATGGGATCCGGGATATGGGATATGGGATCCGGGATATGGGATATGGGATATGGGATATGGTATATGGGATATGGGATATGGGATTCGGGATATGGGATCCGGGATATGGGATATGGGATATGGGATATGGGATATGGGATCCGGGATATGGGATCCGGGATATGGGATATGGGATATGGGATCCGGGATATGGGATCCGGGATATGGGATATGGGATATGGGATCCGGGATATGGAATCCGGGATATGGGATATGGAATATGGGATATGGGATCCGGGATATGGGATATGGGATATGGGATCCGGGATATGGGATCCGGGATATGGGATATGGGATATGGGATCCGGGATATGGGATATGGGATATGGGATCCGGGATATGGGATTCGGGATATGGGATCCGGGATATGGGATATGGGATATGGTATCCGGGATATGGGATATGGGATATGGGATATGGGATATGGTATATGGGATATGGGATCCGGGATATGGGATATGGTATATGTGATATGGGATCCGGGATATGGGATATGGGATCCGGGATATGGGATATGGAATATGGGATATGGGATCCGGGATATGGGATATGGGATATGGGATCCGGGATATGGAATCCGGGATATGGGATATGGAATATGGGATATGGGATCCGGGATCCGAATCTGCCCGAATCTGCCCGAATCTGCCCGACCTGCCCGAATCTGCCCGACCTGCCCGAATCTGCCCGAATCTGCCCGACCTGCCCGAACCTGCCCGAATATGCCCGAATATGCCCGACCTGCCCGAATCTGCCCGACTTGCCCGAATCTGCCCGACCTGCCCGAATCTGCCCGAATCTGCCCGAATCTGTCCATATCTGGATCCGGGATATGGGATATGGGATCCGGGATATGGGATATGGTATATGTGATATGGGATCCGGGATATGGGATATGGGATATGGGATATGGGATCCGGGATATGGGATATGGGATATGGGATATGGGATATGGTATATGGGATATGGGATCCGGGATATGGGATATGGTATATGTGATATGGGATCCGGGATATGGGATATGGGATCCGGGATATGGGATATGGAATATGGGATATGGGATCCGGGATATGGGATATGGGATATGGGATCCGGGATATGGAATCCGGGATATGGGATATGGAATATGGGATATGGGATCCGGGATCCGAATCTGCCCGAATCTGCCCGAATCTGCCCGACCTGCCCGAATCTGCCCCTATCTGTCCGAATCTGCCCGAACCTGCCCGAATCTGCCCGACCTGCCCGAACCTGCCCAAACCTGCCCGAATCTGCCCGAATCTGCCCGACCTGCCCGAATCTGCCCGAATCTGCCCGACCTGCCCGAATCTGCCCGAATCTGCCCGACCTGCCCGAACCTGCCCGAATATGCCCGAATATGCCCGACCTGCCCGAATCTGCCCGACTTGCCCGAATCTGCCCGACCTGCCCGAATCTGCCCGAATCTGCCCGAATCTGTCCATATCTGGATCCGGGATATGGGATATGGGATCCGGGATATGGGATATGGTATATGTGATATGGGATCCGGGATATGGGATATGGGATATGGGATATGGGATCCGGGATATGGGATATGGGATATGGGATATGGGATATGGTATATGGGATATGGGATCCGGGATATGGGATATGGTATATGTGATATGGGATCCGGGATATGGGATATGGGATCCGGGATATGGGATATGGAATATGGGATATGGGATCCGGGATATGGGATATGGGATATGGGATCCGGGATATGGAATCCGGGATATGGGATATGGAATATGGGATATGGGATCCGGGATCCGAATCTGCCCGAATCTGCCCGAATCTGCCCGACCTGCCCGAATCTGCCCCTATCTGTCCGAATCTGCCCGAACCTGCCCGAATCTGCCCGAAACTGCCCCTATCTGCCCGAATCTGCACGACCTGCCCGAATCTGCCCGACCTGCCCGAATCTGCCCGACCTGCCCGAATCTGCCCGACCTGCCCGAATCTGCCCGAATCTGCCCGACCTGCCCGAATCTGCCCGAATCTGCCCGACCTGCCCGAACCTGCCCGAATATGCCCGAATATGCCCGACCTGCCCGAATCTGCCCGAATCTGCCCGACTTGCCCGAATCTGCCCGACCTGCCCGAATCTGCCCGAATCTGCCCGAATCTGCCCGACCGGCCCGAATCTGCCCGACTTGCCCGAATCTGCCCGACCTGCCCGACATGCCCGAATCTGTCCATATCTGGATCCAGGATATGGGATATGGGATCCGGGATATGGGATATGGTATATGGGATATGGGATCCGGGATATGGGATATGGTATATGTGATATGGGATCCGGGATATGGGATATGGGATATGGGATATGGGATATGGGATATGGGATCCGGGATATGGGATCCGGGATATGGGATATGGGATATGGGATATGGGATATGGGATATGGGATCCGGGATATGGGATTCGGGATATGGGATCCGGGATATGGGATATGGGATATGGTATCCGGGATATGGGATATGGGATATGGGATCCGGGATATGGGATATGGGATCCGGGGTATGGGATATGGGATATGGGATATGGGATATGGTATATGGGATATGGGATATGGGATATGGGATTCGGGATATGGGATCCGGGATATGGGATATGGGATATGGGATATGGGATCCGGGATATGGGATATGGGATATGGGATATGGGATCCGGGATATGGGATCCGGGATATGGGATATGGGATATGGGATCCGGGATATGGGATCCGGGATATGGGATCCGGGATATGGGATCCGGGATATGGGATATGGAATATGGGATATGGGATCCGGGATATGGGATATGGGATATGGGATCCGGGATATGGGATATGGGATATGGGATATGGGATATGGGATATGGGATCCGGGATATGGGATCCGGGATATGGGATATGGGATATGGGATCCGGGATATGGGATCCGGGATATGGGATATGGGATATGGGATCCGGGATATGGGATATGGGATATGGGATCCGGGATATGGAATCCGGGATATGGGATATGGAATATGGGATATGGGATCCGGGATATGGGATATGGGATATGGGATCCGAATCTGCCCGAATCTGCCCGAATCTGCCCGACTTGCCCGAATCTGCCCGACCTGCCCGAATCTGCCCGACTTGCCCGAATCTGCCCGACCTGCCCGACCTGCCCGAATCTGCCCGACCTGCCCGAATCTGCCCGACCTGCCCGAATCTGCCCGAATCTGCCCGAATCTGCCCGAATCTGCCCGACCTGCCCGAATCTGCCCGACCTGCCCGAATCTGCCCGACCTGCCCGACCTGCCCGACCTGCCCGAACCTGCCCGAATATGCCCGAATATGCCCGACCTGCCCGAATCTGCCCGACTTGCCCGAATCTGCCCGACCTGCCCGAATCTGCCCGAATCTGCCCGAATCTGCCCGACCTGCCCGACCTGCCCGAATCTGTCCATATCTGGATCCGGGATATGGGATATGGGATCCGGGATATGGGATCCGGGATATGGGATGTGGGATATGGGATCCGGGATATGGGATATGGTATATGGGATATGGGATCCGGGATATGGGATATGGTATATGTGATATGGGATCCGGGATATGGGATATGGGATCCGGGGTATGGGATATGGGATATGGGATATGGTATATGGGATATGGGATATGGGATTCGGGATATGGGATATGGGATATGGGATCCGGGATATGGGATCCGGGATATGGGATCCGGGATATGGGATATGGGATCCGGGATATGGGATATGGGATATGGGATATGGGATATGGGATATGGGATATGGGATATGGGATATGGGATTCGGGATATGGGATCCGGGATATGGGATATGGGATATGGGATCCGGGATATGGGATCCGGGATATGGGATATGGGATATGGGATCCGGGATATGGGATCCGGGATATGGGATCCGGGATATGGGATATGGGATATGGGATCCGGGATATGGGATATGGGATATGGGATCCGGGATATGGAATCCGGGATATGGGATATGGAATATGGGATATGGGATCGGGGATATGGGATATGGGATCCGGGATATGGGATATGGGATATGGGATATGGGATATGGGATATGGGATCCGGGATATGGGATCCGGGATATGGGATCCGGGATATGGGATATGGGATCCGGGATATGGGATATGGGATATGGGATATGGGATCCGGGATATGGGATATGGGATATGGGATCCGGGATATGGAATCCGGGATATGGGATATGGAATATGGGATATGGGATCCGGGATATGGGATATGGGATATGGGATCCGGGATATGGGATCCGGGATATGGGATATGGGATATGGGATCCGGGATATGGGATCCGGGATATGGGATCCGGGATATGGGATATGGGATATGGGATATGGGATCCGGGATATGGGATATGGTATATGTGATATGGGATCCGGGATATGGGATATGGGATCCGGGATATGGGATATGGGATATGGGATATGGGATATGGGATATGGGATCCGGGATCCGGGATATGGGATCCGGGATATGGGATATGGGATATGGGATATGGTATATGGGATATGGGATATGGGATTCGGGATATGGGATCCGGGATATGGGATATGGGATATGGGATCCGGGATATGGGATATGGGATATGGGATATGGGATCCGGGATATGGGATATGGGATATGGGATATGGGATATGGTATATGGGATATGGGATCCGGGATATGGGATATGCTATATGTGATATGGGATCCGGGATATGGGATATGGGATCCGGGATATGGGATATGGAATATGGGATATGGGATCCGGGATATGGGATCCGGGATATGGGATATGGGATATGGGATCCGGGATATGGAATCCGGGATATGGGATATGGGATATGGTATATGGGATATGGGATATGGGATTCGGGATATGGGATCCGGGATATGGGATATGGGATATGGGATCCGGGATATGGGATATGCGATATGGGATCCGGGATATGGGATATGGGATATGGGATATGGGATCCGGGATATGGGATATGGGATATGGGATCCGGGATATGGGATCCGGGATATGGGATATGGGATCCGGGATATGGGATATGGGATATGGGATATGGGATCCGGGATATGGGATCCGGGATATGGGATGTGGGATATGGGATCCGGGATATGGGATATGGTATATGGGATATGGGATCCGGGATATGGGATATGGTATATGTGATATGGGATCCGGGATATGGGATATGGGATCCGGGGTATGGGATATGGGATATGGGATATGGTATATGGGATATGGGATATGGGATTCGGGATATGGGATCCGGGATATGGAATCCGGGATATGGGATCCGGGATATGGAATCCGGGATATGGGATATGGAATATGGGATATGGGATCCGGGATATGGGATATGGTATATGTGATATGGGATCCGGGATATGGGATATGGGATCCGGGGTATGGGATATGGGATATGGGATATGGTATATGGGATATGGGATATGGGATTCGGGATATGGGATATGGGATATGGGATCCGGGATATGGGATCCGGGATATGGGATCCGGGATATGGGATATGGGATATGGGATCCGGGATATGGGATATGGGATATGGGATATGGTATATGGGATATGGGATATGGGATTCGGGATATGGGATCCGGGATATGGAATCCGGGATATGGGATCCGGGATATGGAATCCGGGATATGGGATATGGAATATGGGATATGGGATCCGGGATATGGGATATGGGATATGGGATCCGAATCTGCCCGACCTGCCCGAATCTGCCCGAATCTGCCCGACCTGCCCGAATCTGCCCGAATCTGCACGACCTGCCCGAATCTGCCCGACCTGCCCGAATCTGCCCGAATCTGCCCGAATCTGCCCGACCTGCCCGAATCTGCCCGACGTGCCCGAATCTGCCCGACCTGCCCGAATCTGCCCGAATCTGCCCGACCTGCCCGAATCTGCCCGAATCTGCCCGAATCTGCCCGACTTGCCCGAATCTGCCCGAGCTGCCCGACCTGCCCGAATCTGCCCGAAGCTGCCCGAATCTGTCCATATCTGGATCCGGGATATGGGATATGGGATCCGGGATATGGGATATGGGATATGGGATCCGGGATATGGGATATGGGATATGGGATATGGGATATGGGATATGGGATATGGGATATGGGATCCGGGATATGGGATATGGAATATGGGATATGGGATCCGGGATATGGGATATGGGATATGGGATCCGAATCTGCCCGAATCTGCCCGACCTGCCCGAATCTGCCCGAATCTGCCCGACCTGCCCGAATCTGCCCGAATCTGCCCGACTTGCCGGAATCTGCCCGAATCTGCCCGAATCTGCCCGACCTGCCCGACCTGCCCGAATCTGCCCGAAGCTGCCCGAATCTGTCCATATCTGGATCCGGGATATGGGATATGGTATCCGGGATATGGGATATGGGATATGGGATCCGGGATATGGGATATGGGATATGGGATATGGTATATGGGATATGGGATATGGGATTCGGGATATGGGATCCGGGATATGGGATATGGGATATGGGATCCGGGATATGGGATCCGGGATATGGGATATGGGATCCGAATCTGCCCGAATCTGCCCGACCTGCCCGAATCTGCCCGAATCTGCCCGACCTGCCCGACCTGCCCATATGTGCCCATATCTGGCCGAATCTGCCCGACCTGCCCGAATCTGCCCCTATGTGCCCGAATCTGCCCATATCTGCCCGAACCTGCCCATATCTGCCCGAATCTGCCCCTATCTGCCCGAATCTGCCCGAATCTGCCCCTATCTGCCCGAATCTGCCCGAACCTGCCCGAATCTGCCCGAATCTGCCCCTATCTGCCCGAATCTGCACGACCTGCCCGAATCTGCCCGACCTGCCCGAATCTGCCCGACCTGCCCGAATCTGCCCGACCTGCCCGAATCTGCCCGAATCTGCCCGACCTGCCCGAATCTGCCCGAATCTGCCCGACCTGCCCGAACCTGCCCGAATATGCCCGAATCTGCCCGACCTGCCCGAATCTGCCCGAATCTGCCCGACTTGCCCGAATCTGCCCGACCTGCCCGAATCTGCCCGAATCTGCCCGAATCTGCCCGACCGGCCCGAATCTGCCCGACCTGCCCGAATCTGCCCGACCTGCCCGAATCTGCCCGACCTGCCCGAATCTGCCCGAATCTGCCCGAATCTGTCCATATCTGGATCCGGGATATGGGATATGGGATCCGGGATATGGGATATGGTATATGTGATATGGGATCCGGGATATGGGATATGGGATCCGGGATATGGGATATGGGATATGGGATATGGTATATGGGATATGGGATATGGGATTCGGGATATGGGATCCGGGATATGGGATATGGGATATGGGATATGGGATATGGGATCCGGGATATGGGATCCGGGATATGGGATATGGGATATGGGATCCGGGATATGGGATCCGGGATATGGGATATGGGATATGGGATCCGGGATATGGAATCCGGGATATGGGATATGGAATATGGGATATGGGATCCGGGATATGGGATATGGGATATGGGATCCGGGATATGGGATCCGGGATATGGGATATGGGATATGGGATCCGGGATATGGGATATGGGATATGGGATCCGGGATATGGGATTCGGGATATGGGATCCGGGATATGGGATATGGGATATGGTATCCGGGATATGGGATATGGGATATGGGATATGGGATATGGTATATGGGATATGGGATCCGGGATATGGGATATGGTATATGTGATATGGGATCCGGGATATGGGATATGGGATCCGGGATATGGGATATGGAATATGGGATATGGGATCCGGGATATGGGATATGGGATATGGGATCCGGGATATGGAATCCGGGATATGGGATATGGAATATGGGATATGGGATCCGGGATCCGAATCTGCCCGAATCTGCCCGAATCTGCCCGACCTGCCCGAATCTGCCCGACCTGCCCGAATCTGCCCGAATCTGCCCGACCTGCCCGAACCTGCCCGAATATGCCCGAATATGCCCGACCTGCCCGAATCTGCCCGACTTGCCCGAATCTGCCCGACCTGCCCGAATCTGCCCGAATCTGCCCGAATCTGTCCATATCTGGATCCGGGATATGGGATATGGGATCCGGGATATGGGATATGGTATATGTGATATGGGATCCGGGATATGGGATATGGGATATGGGATATGGGATCCGGGATATGGGATATGGGATATGGGATATGGGATATGGTATATGGGATATGGGATCCGGGATATGGGATATGGTATATGTGATATGGGATCCGGGATATGGGATATGGGATCCGGGATATGGGATATGGAATATGGGATATGGGATCCGGGATATGGGATATGGGATATGGGATCCGGGATATGGAATCCGGGATATGGGATATGGAATATGGGATATGGGATCCGGGATCCGAATCTGCCCGAATCTGCCCGAATCTGCCCGACCTGCCCGAATCTGCCCCTATCTGTCCGAATCTGCCCGAACCTGCCCGAATCTGCCCGACCTGCCCGAACCTGCCCAAACCTGCCCGAATCTGCCCGAATCTGCCCGACCTGCCCGAATCTGCCCGAATCTGCCCGACCTGCCCGAATCTGCCCGAATCTGCCCGACCTGCCCGAACCTGCCCGAATATGCCCGAATATGCCCGACCTGCCCGAATCTGCCCGACTTGCCCGAATCTGCCCGACCTGCCCGAATCTGCCCGAATCTGCCCGAATCTGTCCATATCTGGATCCGGGATATGGGATATGGGATCCGGGATATGGGATATGGTATATGTGATATGGGATCCGGGATATGGGATATGGGATATGGGATATGGGATCCGGGATATGGGATATGGGATATGGGATATGGGATATGGTATATGGGATATGGGATCCGGGATATGGGATATGGTATATGTGATATGGGATCCGGGATATGGGATATGGGATCCGGGATATGGGATATGGAATATGGGATATGGGATCCGGGATATGGGATATGGGATATGGGATCCGGGATATGGAATCCGGGATATGGGATATGGAATATGGGATATGGGATCCGGGATCCGAATCTGCCCGAATCTGCCCGAATCTGCCCGACCTGCCCGAATCTGCCCCTATCTGTCCGAATCTGCCCGAACCTGCCCGAATCTGCCCGAAACTGCCCCTATCTGCCCGAATCTGCACGACCTGCCCGAATCTGCCCGACCTGCCCGAATCTGCCCGACCTGCCCGAATCTGCCCGACCTGCCCGAATCTGCCCGAATCTGCCCGACCTGCCCGAATCTGCCCGAATCTGCCCGACCTGCCCGAACCTGCCCGAATATGCCCGAATATGCCCGACCTGCCCGAATCTGCCCGAATCTGCCCGACTTGCCCGAATCTGCCCGACCTGCCCGAATCTGCCCGAATCTGCCCGAATCTGCCCGACCGGCCCGAATCTGCCCGACTTGCCCGAATCTGCCCGACCTGCCCGACATGCCCGAATCTGTCCATATCTGGATCCAGGATATGGGATATGGGATCCGGGATATGGGATATGGTATATGGGATATGGGATCCGGGATATGGGATATGGTATATGTGATATGGGATCCGGGATATGGGATATGGGATATGGGATATGGGATATGGGATATGGGATCCGGGATATGGGATCCGGGATATGGGATATGGGATATGGGATATGGGATATGGGATATGGGATCCGGGATATGGGATTCGGGATATGGGATCCGGGATATGGGATATGGGATATGGTATCCGGGATATGGGATATGGGATATGGGATCCGGGATATGGGATATGGGATCCGGGGTATGGGATATGGGATATGGGATATGGGATATGGTATATGGGATATGGGATATGGGATATGGGATTCGGGATATGGGATCCGGGATATGGGATATGGGATATGGGATATGGGATCCGGGATATGGGATATGGGATATGGGATATGGGATCCGGGATATGGGATCCGGGATATGGGATATGGGATATGGGATCCGGGATATGGGATCCGGGATATGGGATCCGGGATATGGGATCCGGGATATGGGATATGGAATATGGGATATGGGATCCGGGATATGGGATATGGGATATGGGATCCGGGATATGGGATATGGGATATGGGATATGGGATATGGGATATGGGATCCGGGATATGGGATCCGGGATATGGGATATGGGATATGGGATCCGGGATATGGGATCCGGGATATGGGATATGGGATATGGGATCCGGGATATGGGATATGGGATATGGGATCCGGGATATGGAATCCGGGATATGGGATATGGAATATGGGATATGGGATCCGGGATATGGGATATGGGATATGGGATCCGAATCTGCCCGAATCTGCCCGAATCTGCCCGACTTGCCCGAATCTGCCCGACCTGCCCGAATCTGCCCGACTTGCCCGAATCTGCCCGACCTGCCCGACCTGCCCGAATCTGCCCGACCTGCCCGAATCTGCCCGACCTGCCCGAATCTGCCCGAATCTGCCCGAATCTGCCCGAATCTGCCCGACCTGCCCGAATCTGCCCGACCTGCCCGAATCTGCCCGACCTGCCCGACCTGCCCGACCTGCCCGAACCTGCCCGAATATGCCCGAATATGCCCGACCTGCCCGAATCTGCCCGACTTGCCCGAATCTGCCCGACCTGCCCGAATCTGCCCGAATCTGCCCGAATCTGCCCGACCTGCCCGACCTGCCCGAATCTGTCCATATCTGGATCCGGGATATGGGATATGGGATCCGGGATATGGGATCCGGGATATGGGATGTGGGATATGGGATCCGGGATATGGGATATGGTATATGGGATATGGGATCCGGGATATGGGATATGGTATATGTGATATGGGATCCGGGATATGGGATATGGGATCCGGGGTATGGGATATGGGATATGGGATATGGTATATGGGATATGGGATATGGGATTCGGGATATGGGATATGGGATATGGGATCCGGGATATGGGATCCGGGATATGGGATCCGGGATATGGGATATGGGATCCGGGATATGGGATATGGGATATGGGATATGGTATATGGGATTCGGGATATGGGATCCGGGATATGGAATCCGGGATATGGGATCCGGGATATGGAATCCGGGATATGGGATCCGGGATATGGAATCCGGGATATGGGATATGGAATATGGGATATGGGATCCGGGATATGGGATATGGTATATGTGATATGGGATCCGGGATATGGGATATGGGATCCGGGGTATGGGATATGGGATATGGGATATGGTATATGGGATATGGGATATGGGATTCGGGATATGGGATCCGGGATATGGAATCCGGGATATGGGATCCGGGATATGGAATCCGGGATATGGGATATGGAATATGGGATATGGGATCCGGGATATGGGATATGGGATATGGGATCCGAATCTGCCCGACCTGCCCGAATCTGCCCGAATCTGCCCGACCTGCCCGAATCTGCCCGAATCTGCACGACCTGCCCGAATCTGCCCGAATCTGCCCGACCTGCCCGAATCTGCCCGAATCTGCCCGACCTGCCCGAATCTGCCCGAATCAGCCCGAATCTGCCCGACCTGCCCGAATCTGCCCGAATCTGCCCGACCTGCCCGAATCTGCCCGAATCTGCCCGACTTGCCCGAATCTGCCCGAATCTGCCCGACCTGCCCGACCTGCCCGAATCTGCCCGAAGCTGCCCGAATCTGTCCATATCTGGATCCGGGATATGGGATATGGTATCCGGGATATGGGATATGGTATCCGGGATATGGGATATGGGATATGGGATCCGGGATATGGGATATGGGATATGGGATATGGTATATGGGATATGGGATATGGGATTCGGGATATGGGATCCGGGATATGGGATATGGGATATGGGATCCGGGATATGGGATCCGGGATATGGGATATGGGATCCGAATCTGCCCGAATCTGCCCGACCTGCCCGAATCTGCCCGAATCTGCCCGACCTGCCCGACCTGCCCATATGTGCCCATATCTGGCCGAATCTGCCCGAATCTGCCCCTATCTGTCCGAATCTGCCCGAACCTGCCCGAATCTGCCCGAATCTGCCCCTATCTGCCCGAATCTGCACGACCTGCCCGAATCTGCCCGACCTGCCCGAATCTGCCCGAATCTGCCCGACCTGCCCGAATCTGCCCGAATCTGCCCGACCTGCCCGAAGCTGCCCGAATCTGCCCGACCTGCCCGAATCTGCCCGAATCTGCCCGACCTGCCCGAACCTGCCCGAATATGCCCGAATATGCCCGACCTGCCCGAATCTGCCCGAATCTGCCCGACTTGCCCGAATCTGCCCGACCTGCCCGAATCTGCCCGAATCTGCCCGAATCTGCCCGACCTGCCCGAATCTGCCCGACTTGCCCGAATCTGCCCGACCTGCCCGACATGCCCGAATCTGTCCATATCTGGATCCGGGATATGGGATATGGGATCCGGGATATGGGATATGGTATATGGGATATGGGATCCGGGATATGGGATATGGTATATGTGATATGGGATCCGGGATATGGGATATGGGATATGGGATATGGGATATGGGATCCGGGATATGGGATTCGGGATATGGGATCCGGGATATGGGATATGGGATATGGTATCCGGGATATGGGATATGGGATATGGGATCCGGGATATGGGATATGGGATCCGGGGTATGGGATATGGGATATGGGATATGGGATATGGTATATGGGATATGGGATATGGGATATGGGATTCGGGATATGGGATCCGGGATATGGGATATGGGATCCGGGATATGGGATATGGGATATGGGATATGGGATCCGGGATATGGGATATGGGATATGGGATATGGGATCCGGGATATGGGATCCGGGATATGGGATATGGGATATGGGATATGGGATATGGGATCCGGGATATGGGATTCGGGATATGGGATCCGGGATATGGGATATGGGATATGGTATCCGGGATATGGGATATGGGATCCGGGATATGGGATATGGGATATGGGATATGGTATATGGGATATGGGATATGGGATTCGGGATATGGGATCCGGGATATGGGATATGGGATATGGGATATGGGATCCGGGATATGGGATCCGGGATATGGGATATGGGATATGGGATCCGGGATATGGGATCCGGGATATGGGATCCGGGATATGGGATATGGGATATGGGATCCGGGATATGGAATCCGGGATATGGGATATGGGATATGGGATATGGGATCCGGGATATGGGATATGGGATATGGGATCCGGGATATGGGATCCGGGATATGGGATATGGGATATGGGATCCGGGATATGGGATATGGGATATGGGATCCGGGATATGGGATTCGGGATATGGGATCCGGGATATGGGATATGGGATATGGTATCCGGGATATGGGATATGGGATATGGGATCCGGGATATGGGATATGGGATCCGGGGTATGGGATATGGGATATGGGATATGGGATATGGTATATGGGATATGGGATATGGGATTCGGGATATGGGATCCGGGATATGGGATATGGGATATGGGATCCGGGATATGGGATCCGGGATATGGGATATGGGATATGGGATCCGGGATATGGGATCCGGGATATGGGATATGGGATCCGGGATATGGGATATGGGATATGGGATCCGGGATATGGGATATGGGATTCGGGATATGGGATCCGGGATATGGGATATGGGATATGGGATATGGGATATGGGATATGGGATCCGGGATATGGGATCCGGGATATGGGATATGGGATATGGGATATGGGATATGGGATATGGGATCCGGGATATGGGATTCGGGATATGGGATCCGGGATATGGGATATGGGATATGGTATCCGGGATATGGGATATGGGATATGGGATCCGGGATATGGGATATGGGATCCGGGGTATGGGATATGGGATATGGGATATGGGATATGGTATATGGGATATGGGATATGGGATATGGGATTCGGGATATGGGATCCGGGATATGGGATATGGGATATGGGATATGGGATCCGGGATATGGGATATGGGATATGGGATATGGGATCCGGGATATGGGATCCGGGATATGGGATATGGGATATGGGATCCGGGATATGGGATCCGGGATATGGGATCCGGGATATGGGATCCGGGATATGGGATATGGAATATGGGATATGGGATCCGGGATATGGGATATGGGATATGGGATCCGGGATATGGGATATGGGATATGGGATATGGGATATGGGATATGGGATCCGGGATATGGGATCCGGGATATGGGATATGGGATATGGGATCCGGGATATGGGATCCGGGATATGGGATATGGGATATGGGATCCGGGATATGGGATATGGGATATGGGATCCGGGATATGGAATCCGGGATATGGGATATGGAATATGGGATATGGGATCCGGGATATGGGATATGGGATATGGGATCCGAATCTGCCCGAATCTGCCCGAATCTGCCCGACTTGCCCGAATCTGCCCGACCTGCCCGAATCTGCCCGACTTGCCCGAATCTGCCCGACCTGCCCGACCTGCCCGAATCTGCCCGACCTGCCCGAATCTGCCCGACCTGCCCGAATCTGCCCGAATCTGCCCGAATCTGCCCGAATCTGCCCGACCTGCCCGAATCTGCCCGACCTGCCCGAATCTGCCCGACCTGCCCGACCTGCCCGACCTGCCCGAACCTGCCCGAATATGCCCGAATATGCCCGACCTGCCCGAATCTGCCCGACTTGCCCGAATCTGCCCGACCTGCCCGAATCTGCCCGAATCTGCCCGAATCTGCCCGACCTGCCCGACCTGCCCGAATCTGTCCATATCTGGATCCGGGATATGGGATATGGGATCCGGGATATGGGATCCGGGATATGGGATGTGGGATATGGGATCCGGGATATGGGATATGGTATATGGGATATGGGATCCGGGATATGGGATATGGTATATGTGATATGGGATCCGGGATATGGGATATGGTATCCGGGATATGGGATATGGGATATGGGATCCGGGATATGGGATATGGGATATGGGATATGGTATATGGGATATGGGATATGGGATTCGGGATATGGGATCCGGGATATGGGATATGGGATATGGGATCCGGGATATGGGATCCGGGATATGGGATATGGGATCCGAATCTGCCCGAATCTGCCCGACCTGCCCGAATCTGCCCGAATCTGCCCGACCTGCCCGACCTGCCCATATGTGCCCATATCTGGCCGAATCTGCCCGACCTGCCCGAATCTGCCCCTATGTGCCCGAATCTGCCCATATCTGCCCGAACCTGCCCATATCTGCCCGAATCTGCCCCTATCTGCCCGAATCTGCCCGAATCTGCCCACATCTGCCCATATCTGCCCGAATCTGCCCGACCTGCCCGAATCTGCCCGAATCTGCCCGACCTGCCCGAATCTGTCCGAATCAGCCCGAATCTGCCCGACCTGCCCGAATCTGCCCGAATCTGCCCGACCTGCCCGAATCTGCCCGAATCTGCCCGACTTGCCCGAATCTGCCCGAATCTGCCCGAATCTGCCCGCCCTGCCCGACCTGCCCGAATCTGCCCGACCTGCCCGAATCTGCCCGAATCTGCCCGACTTGCCCGAATCTGCCCGAATCTGCCCGAATCTGCCCGCCCTGCCCGACCTGCCCGAATCTGCCCGAAGCTGCCCGAATCTGTCCATATCTGTATCCGGGATATGGGATATGGTATCCGGGATATGGGATATGGGATATGGGATCCGGGATATGGGATATGGGATATGGGATATGGTATATGGGATATGGGATATGGGATTCGGGATATGGGATCCGGGATATGGGATATGGGATATGGGATCCGGGATATGGGATCCGGGATATGGGATATGGGATCCGAATCTGCCCGAATCTGCCCGACCTGCCCGAATCTGCCCATATCTGGCCGAATCTGCCCGACCTGCCCGAATCTGCCCCTATCTGCCCGAATCTGCCCATATCTGCCCGAACCTGCCCGAATCTGCCCGAATCTGCCCGACCTGCCCGAATCTGCCCGAATCTGCCCGACCTGCCCGAACCTGCCCGAATATGCCCGAATATGCCCGACCTGCCCGAATCTGCCCGAATCTGCCCGACCTGCCCGAATCTGCCCGAATCTGCCCGACCTGCCCGACCTGCCCGAATCTGCCCGAAGCTGCCCGAATCTGTCCATATCTGGATCCGGGATATGGGATATGGGATCCGGGATATGGGATATGGGATATGGGATCCGGGATATGGGATATGGTATATGTGATATGGGATCCGGGATATGGGATATGGGATCCGGGATATGGGATATGGGATATGGGATATGGTATATGGGATATGGGATATGGGATTCGGGATATGGGATCCGGGATATGGGATATGGGATCCGGGATATGGGATATGGGATATGGGATATGGGATCCGGGATATGGGATCCGGGATATGGGATATGGGATCCGGGATCCGGGATATGGGATATGGGATCCGGGATATGGGATATGGGATATGGGATCCGGGATATGGTATATGGGATATGGGATATGGGATTCGGGATATGGGATCCGGGATATGGGATATGGGATCCGGGATATGGGATATGGGATATGGGATATGGGATCCGGGATATGGGATATGGGATATGGGATCCGGGATATGGGATCCGGGATATGGGATATGGGATCCGGGATATGGGATATGGGATATGGGATCCGGGATATGGGATCCGGGATATGGGATATGGGATATGGGATATGGTATATGGGATTCGGGATATGGGATCCGGGATATGGGATATGGGATCCGGGATATGGGATATGGGATATGGGATATGGGATATGGGATCCGGGATATGGGATATGGGATATGGGATCCGGGATATGGGATCCGGGATATGGGATCCGGGATATGGGATATGGGATATGGGATCCGGGATATGGAATCCGGGATATGGGATATGGAATATGGGATATGGGATATGGGATCCGGGATATGGGATATGGAATATGGGATATGGGATCCGGGATATGGGATATGGGATATGGGATCCGAATCTGCCCGAATCTGCCCGACTTGCCCGAATCTGCCCGACCTGCCCGAATCTGCCCGACTTGCCCGAATCTGCCCGACCTGCCCGAATCTGCCCGAATCTGCCCGAATCTGCCCCTATCTGCCCGAATCTGCCCGACCTGCCCGAATCTGCCCCTATCTGCCCGAATCTGCCCATATCTGCCCGAACCTGCCCATATCTGCCCGAATCTGCCCGAATCTGCCCGAATCTGCCCCTATCTGCCCGAATCTGCCCATATCTGCCCGAACCTGCCCATATCTGCCCGAATCTGCCCGAATCTGCCCGAACCTGCCCATATCTGCCCCTATCTGCCCGCGTCTGCCCGAATCTGCCCCTATCTGCCCGAATCTGCCCGAATCTGCCCATATCTGCCCGAATCTGCCCGAATCTGCCCCTATCTGCCCGAACCTGCGCATATCTGCCCATATCTGCCCCTATCTGCCCCTATCTGCCCGAATCTGCCCGAACCTGTCCGCACCTGCCCGAATCTGCCCGACCTGCCCGAATCTGCCCCTATCTGCCCGAATCTGCCCATATCTGCCCGAACCTGCCCGAATCTGTCCATATCTGGATCCGGGATATGGGATATGGGATATGGGATCCGGGATATGGGATATGGTATATGTGATATGGGATCAGGGATATGGGATATGGGATCCGGGATATGGGATATGGTATATGGGATATGGGATATGGGATATGGGATATGGTATATGGGATATGGGATATGGGATTCGGGATATGGGATCCGGGATATGGGATATGGGATATGGGATCCGGGATATGGGATATGGGATCCGGGATATGGGATCCGGGATATGGGATATGGGATATGGGATATGGTATATGGGATTCGGGATATGGGATCCGGGATATGGGATATGGGATATGGGATCCGGGATATGGGATATGGGATATGGGATATGGGATCCGGGATATGGGATATGGGATATGGGATCCGGGATATGGGATATGGGATATGGGATCCGGGATATGGAATCCGGGATATGGGATATGGAATATGGGATATGGGATATGGGATCCGGGATATGGGATATGGAATATGGGATATGGGATCCGGGATATGGGATATGGGATATGGGATCCGAATCTGCCCGAATCTGCCCGAATCTGCCCGACCTGCCCGAATCTGCCCGAATCTGCCCGACTTGCCCGAATCTGCCCGACCTGCCCGAATCTGCCCATATCTGCCCGAACCTGCCCATATCTGCCCGAATCTGCCCGAATCTGCCCGAACCTGCCCATATCTGCCCCTATCTGCCCGCGTCTGCCCGAATCTGCCCCTATCTGCCCGAATCTGCCCCTATCTGCCCGAATCTGCCCGAATCTGCCCATATCTGCCCGAATCTGCCCGAATCTGCCCCTATCTGCCCGAACCTGCGCATATCTGCCCATATCTGCCCCTATCTGCCCCTATCTGCCCGAATCTGCCCGAACCTGTCCGCACCTGCCCGAATCTGCCCGACCTGCCCGAATCTGCCCCTATCTGCCCGAATCTGCCCATATCTGCCCGAACCTGCCCGAATCTGTCCATATCTGGATCCGGGATATGGGATATGGGATCCGGGATATGGGATATGGGATATGGGATCCGGGATATGGGATATGGTATATGTGATATGGGATCAGGGATATGGGATATGGGATCCGGGATATGGGATATGGTATATGGGATATGGGATATGGGATATGGTATATGGGATATGGGATATGGGATTCGGGATATGGGATCCGGGATATGGGATATGGGATATGGGATCCGGGATATGGGATATGGGATATGGGATCCGGGATATGGGATCCGGGATATGGGATATGGGATATGGGATATGGTATATGGGATTCGGGATATGGGATCCGGGATATGGGATATGGGATATGGGATCCGGGATATGGGATATGGGATATGGGATATGGGATCCGGGATATGGGATATGGGATATGGGATCCGGGATATGGGATCCGGGATATGGGATCCGGGATATGGGATATGGGATATGGGATCCGGGATATGGAATCCGGGATATGGGATATGGAATATGGGATATGGGATATGGGATCCGGGATATGGGATATGGAATATGGGATATGGGATCCGGGATATGGGATATGGGATATGGGATCCGAATCTGCCCGAATCTGCCCGAATCTGCCCGACCTGCCCGAATCTGCCCGAATCTGCCCGACTTGCCCGAATCTGCCCGACCTGCCCGAATCTGCCCGAATCTGCCCGAATCTGCCCCTATCTGCCCGAATCTGCCCGACCTGCCCGAATCTGCCCCTATCTGCCCGAATCTGCCCATATCTGCCCGAACCTGCCCATATCTGCCCGAATCTGCCCGAATCTGCCCGAATCTGCCCATATCTGCCCGAATCTGCCCAAATCTGCCCCTATCTGCCCGAACCTGCGCATATCTGCCCATATCTGCCCCTATCTGCCCCTATCTGCCCGAATCTGCCCGAACCTGTCCGCACCTGCCCGAATCTGCCCGACCTGCCCGAATCTGCCCCTATCTGCCCGAATCTGCCCATATCTGCCCGAACCTGCCCGAATCTGTCCATATCTGGATCCGGGATATGGGATATGGGATCCGGGATATGGGATATGGGATATGGGATCCGGGATATGGGATATGGTATATGTGATATGGGATCAGGGATATGGGATATGGGATCCGGGATATGGGATATGGTATATGGGATATGGGATATGGGATATGGGATATGGTATATGGGATATGGGATATGGGATTCGGGATATGGGATCCGGGATATGGGATATGGGATATGGGATCCGGGATATGGGATATGGGATATGGGAACCGGGATATGGGATCCGGGATATGGGATATGGGATCCGGGATATGGGATATGGGATATGGGATATGGTATATGGGATATGGGATATGGGATATGGGATCCGGGATATGGGATATGGGATATGGGATCCGGGATATGGGACCCGGGATATGGGATATGGGATCCGAATCTGCCCGAATCTGCCCGAATCTGCCCGAATCTGCCCGACCTGCCCGAACCTGCCCGAATATGCCCGACCTGCCCGAATCTGCCCGAATCTGCCCGAATCTGCCCGACTTGCCCGAATCTGCCCATATCTGCCCGAACCTGCCCATATCTGCCCGAATCTGCCCGAATCTGCCCGAACCTGCCCATATCTGCCCCTATCTGCCCGCGTCTGCCCGAATCTGCCCCTATCTGCCCGAATCTGCCCCTATCTGCCCGAATCTGCCCGAATCTGCCCATATCTGCCCGAATCTGCCCGAATCTGCCCCTATCTGCCCGAACCTGCGCATATCTGCCCATATCTGCCCCTATCTGCCCCTATCTGCCCGAATCTGCCCGAACCTGTCCGCACCTGCCCGAATCTGCCCGACCTGCCCGAATCTGCCCGAATCTGCCCGACCTGCCCGACCTGCCCGAACCTGCCCGAATATGCCCGAACCTGCCCGAATCTGCCCGAATCTGCCCGACTTGCCCGAATCTGCCCGACTTGCCCGAATCTGCCCGACCTGCCCGAATATGCCCGACCTGCCCGAATCTGCCCGAATCTGCCCGACTTGCCCGAATCTGCCCGACCTGCCCGACTTGCCCGAATCTGCCCGACCTGCCCGACCTGCCCGAATCTGCCCGAAGCTGCCCGAATCTGTCCATATCTGGATCCGGGATATGGGATATGGGATCCGGGATATGGGATCCGGGATATGGGATCCGGGATATGGGATATGGGATATGGGATCCGGGATATGGGATATGGTATATGTGATATGGGATCCGGGATATGGGATATGGGATCCGGGATATGGGATATGGGATATGGGATATGGGATCCGGGATATGGGATCCGGGATATGGGATCCGGGATATGGGATATGGGATATGGGATCCGGGATATGGAATCCGGGATATGGGATATGGAATATGGGATATGGGATCCGGGATATGGGATATGGGATATGGGATCCGAATCTGCCCGAATCTGCCCGAATCTGCCCGACCTGCCCGAATCTGCCCGAATCTGCCCGACTTGCCCGAATCTGCCCGACCTGCCCGAATCTGCCCGAATCTGCCCGAATCTGCCCCTATCTGCCCGAATCTGCCCGACCTGCCCGAATCTGCCCCTATCTGCCCGAATCTGCCCATATCTGCCCGAACCTGCCCATATCTGCCCGAATCTGCCCGAATCTGCCCGAATCTGCCCCTATCTGCCCGAACCTGCCCGAACCTGTCCGACCTGCCCGAACCTGCCCATATTTGCCCATATCTGCCCGAATCTGCCCGCGTCTGCCCGACCTGCCCGAATCTGCCCCTATCTGCCCGAATGTGCCAGAATCTGCCCGACCTGCCCGAACCTGCCCGAACCTGCCCGAATCTGCCCGAATCTGCCCGACCTGCCCGACCTGCCCGAATCTGCCCGACCTGCCCGACCTGCCCGAATCTGCCCGTATCTGCCCGACCTGCCCGACCTGCCCGAACCTGCCCGAATATGCCCGAATCTGCCCCTATCTGCCCGAATGTGCCAGAATCTGCCCGACCTGCCCGAACCTGCCCGAACCTGCCCGAATATGCCCCTATCTGCCCGAATATGCCCGAACCTGCCCATATCTGCCCGACCTGCCCGACCTGCCCGAATCTGCCCGTATCTGCCCGACCTGCCCGACCTGCCCGAACCTGCCCGAATATGCCCGAACCTGCCCATATCTGCCCATTTCTGCCCGAAGCTGCCCGAATCTGCCCGAACCTGTCAGAACCTGCCCGAATATGCCCCTATCTGCCCGAATATGCCCGAACCTGCCCATATCTGCCCATTTCTGCCCGAAGATGCCCGAATCTGCCCGAATCTGCCCGACCTGCCCGACCTGACCGAATCTGCCCGAATCTGCCCGACCTGCCCGAATCTGCCCGAATCTGCCCGAAGCTGCCCGAATCTGTCCATATCTGGATCAGGGATATGGGATATGGGATCCGGGATATGGGATATGGGATATGGGATCCGGGATATGGGATCCGGGATATGGGATCCGGGATATGGGATATGGGATATGGGATCCGGGATATGGGATATGGGATATGGGATATGGGATCCGGGATATGGGATATGGGATATGGGATCCGGGATATGCGATCCGGGATATGGGATATGGGATATGGGATCCGGGATATGGGATATGGTATATGTGATATGGGATCCGGGATATGGGATATGGGATCCGGGATATGGGATATGGGATATGGGATATGGGATCCGGGATATGGGATATGGGATATGGGATCCGGGATATGGGATCCGGGATATGGGATATGGGATATGGGATCCGGGATATGGAATCCGGGATATGGGATATGGAATATGGGATATGGGATCCGGGATATGGGATATGGGATATGGGATCCGAATCTGCCCGAATCTGCCCGACCTGCCCGAATCTGCCCGAATCTGCCCGACTTGCCCGAATCTGCCCGACCTGCCCGAATCTGCCCGAATCTGCCCGAATCTGCCCCTATCTGCCCGAATCTGCCCGACCTGCCCGAATCTGCCCCTATCTGCCCGAATCTGCCCATATCTGCCCGAACCTGCCCATATCTGCCCGAATCTGCCCGAATCTGCCCGAATCTGCCCCTATCTGCCCGAATCTGCCCATATCTGCCCGAACCTGCCCATATCTGCCCGAATCTGCCCGAATCTGCCCGAACCTGCCCATATCTGCCCCTATCTGTCCGCACCTGCCCGAATAAGCCCGAACCTGCCCGAATCTGCCCCTATCTGCCCGAACCTGCGCATATCTGCCCATATCTGCCCATATCTGCCCCTATCTGCCCCTATCTGCCCGAATCTGCCCGAACCTGTCCGCACCTGCCCGAACCTGCCCGAATCTGCCCGAATCTGCCCGAATCTGCCCGACCTGCCCGAATCTGCCCGAATCTGCCCGACTTGCCCGAATCTGCCCGACTTGCCCGAATCTGCCCGACCTGCCCGAATCTGCCCGAATCTGCCCGACTTGCCCGAATCTGCCCGAATCTGCCCGAATCTGCCCGACCTGCCCGAATCTGCCCGACCTGCCCGAATCTGCCCGACTTGCCCGAATCTGCCCGACCTGCCCGACCTGCCCGAATCTGCCCGAAGCTGCCCGAATCTGTCCATATCTGGATCCGGGATATGGGATATGGGATCCGGGATATGGGATATGGGATATGGGATCCGGGATATGGGATATGGTATATGTGATATGGGATCCGGGATATGGGATATGGGATATGGGATTCGGGATATGGGATCCGGGATATGGGATATGGGATATGGGATCCGGGATATGGGATCCGGGATATGGGATATGGGATATGGGATCCGGGATATGGAATCCGGGATATGGGATATGGAATATGGGATATGGGATCCGGGATATGGGATATGGGATATGGGATCCGGGATATGGGATATGGGATATGGGATATGGGATATGGGATCCGGGATATGGGATTCGGGATATGGGATCCGGGATATGGGATATGGGATATGGGAACCGGGATATGGGATCCGGGATATGGGATATGGGATCCGGGATATGGGATATGGGATATGGGATATGGTATATGGGATATGGGATATGGGATATGGGATCCGGGATATGGGATATGGGATATGGGATCCGGGATATGGGACCCGGGATATGGGATATGGGATCCGAATCTGCCCGAATCTGCCCGAATCTGCCCGAATCTGCCCGACCTGCCCGAACCTGCCCGAATATGCCCGACCTGCCCGAATCTGCCCGACTTGCCCGACCTGCCCGAACCTGCCCGAATCTGCCCGAACCTGCCCATATCTGCCCCTATCTGTCCGCACCTGCCCGAATAAGCCCGAACCTGCCCGAATCTGCCCCTATCTGCCCGAACCTGCGCATATCTGCCCATATCTGCCCCTATCTGCCCCTATCTGCCCGAATCTGCCCGAACCTGTCCGCACCTGCCCGAATAAGCCCGAACCTGCCCGAATCTGCCCCTATCTGTCCGAACCTGCCCGAACCTGCCCGACCTGCCCGAACCTGCCCATATTTGCCCATATCTGCCCGAATCTGCCCGCGTCTGCCCGACCTGCCCGAATCTGCCCCTATCTGCCCGAATGTGCCAGAATCTGCCCGACCTGCCCGAACCTGCCCGAACCTGCCCGAATCTGCCCGAATCTGCCCGACCTGCCCGACCTGCCCGAATCTGCCCGACCTGCCCGACCTGCCCGAATCTGCCCGTATCTGCCCGACCTGCCCGACCTGCCCGAACCTACCCGAATATGCCCGAATCTGCCCCTATCTGCCCGAATGTGCCAGAATCTGCCCGACCTGCCCGAACCTGCCCGAATCTGCCCGAATCTGCCCGACCTGCCCGACCTGCCCGAATCTGCCCGACCTGCCCGACCTGCCCGAATCTGCCCGTATCTGCCCGACCTGCCCGACCTGCCCGAACCTGCCCGAATATGCCCGAACCTGCCCATATCTGCCCATTTCTGCCCGAAGCTGCCCGAATCTGCCCGAACCTGCCAGAACCTGCCCGAATATGCCCCTATCTGCCCGAATATGCCCGAACCTGCCCATATCTGCCCATTTCTGCCCGAAGCTGCCCGAATCTGCCCGAATCTGCCCGACCTGCCCGACCTGCCCGAATCTGCCCGAATCTGCCCGACCTGCCAGAATCTGCCCGAATCTGCCCGACCTGCCCGAATCTGCCCGAATCTGCCCGAATCTGCCCGACCTGCCCGACCTGCCCGACCTGCCCGAACCTGCCCGAATCTGCCAGACTTGCCCGAATCTGCCCGACCTGCCCGAATCTGCCCGAATCTGCCCGACCTGCCCGACCTGCCCGAACCTGCCCGAATATGCCCGAACCTGCCCGAATCTGCCCGAATCTGCCCGACCTGCCCGACCTGCCCGAATATGCCCGACCTGCCCGAATCTGCCCGAATCTGCCCGACTTGCCCGAATCTGCCCGACCTGCCCGACTTGCCCGAATCTGCCCGACCTGCCCGACCTGCCCGAATCTGCCCGAAGCTGCCCGAATCTGTCCATATCTGGATCCGGGATATGGGATATGGGATCCGGGATATGGGATCCGGGATATGGGATATGGGATATGGGATCCGGGATATGGGATATGGTATATGTGATATGGGATCCGGGATATGGGATATGGGATCCGGGATATGGGATATGGGATATGGGATATGGGATCCGGGATATGGGATATGGGATATGGGATCCGGGATATGGGATCCGGGATATGGGATATGGGATATGGGATCCGGGATATGGAATCCGGGATATGGGATATGGAATATGGGATATGGGATCCGGGATATGGGATATGGGATATGGGATCCGAATCTGCCCGAATCTGCCCGAATCTGCCCGACCTGCCCGAATCTGCCCGAATCTGCCCGACTTGCCCGAATCTGCCCCTATCTGCCCGAATCTGCCCGACCTGCCCGAATCTGCCCCTATCTGCCCGAATCTGCCCATATCTGCCCGAACCTGCCCATATCTGCCCGAATCTGCCCGAATCTGCCCGAATCTGCCCCTATCTGCCCGAATCTGCCCATATCTGCCCGAACCTGCCCATATCTGCCCGAATCTGCCCGAATCTGCCCGAACCTGCCCATATCTGCCCCTATCTGTCCGCACCTGCCCGAATAAGCCCGAACCTGTCCGAATCTGCCCCTATCTGCCCGAACCTGCGCATATCTGCCCATATCTGCCCCTATCTGCCCCTATCTGCCCGAATCTGCCCGAACCTGTCCGCACCTGCCCGAATAAGCCCGAACCTGCCCGAATCTGCCCCTATCTGCCCGAACCTGCCCGAACCTGTCCGACCTGCCCGAACCTGCCCATATTTGCCCATATCTGCCCGAATCTGCCCGCGTCTGCCCGACCTGCCCGAATCTGCCCCTATCTGCCCGAATGTGCCAGAATCTGCCCGACCTGCCCGAACCTGCCCGAATCTGCCCGAATCTGCCCGACCTGCCCGACCTGCCCGAATCTGCCCGACCTGCCCGACCTGCCCGAATCTGCCCGTATCTGCCCGACCTGCCCGACCTGCCCGAACCTGCCCGAATATGCCCGAATCTGCCCCTATCTGCCCGAATGTGCCAGAATCTGCCCGACCTGCCCGAACCTGCCCGAATCTGCCCGAATCTGCCCGACCTGCCCGACCTGCCCGAATCTGCCCCTATCTGCCCGAACCTGCCCGAACCTGTCCGACCTGCCCGAACCTGCCCATATTTGCCCATATCTGCCCGAATCTGCCCGCGTCTGCCCGACCTGCCCGAATCTGCCCCTATCTGCCCGAATGTGCCAGAATCTGCCCGACCTGCCCGACCTGCCCGAATCTGCCCGTATCTGCCCGACCTACCCGACCTGCCCGAACCTGCCCGAATATGCCCGAATCTGCCCGACCTGCCAGAATCTGCCCGAATCTGCCCGACCTGCCCGAATCTGCCCGAATCTGCCCGAATCTGCCCGACCTGCCCGACCTGCCCGACCTGCCCGAACCTGCCCGAATCTGCCAGACTTGCCCGAATCTGCCCGACCTGCCCGAATCTGCCCGAATCTGCCCGACCTGCCCGACCTGCCCGAACCTGCCCGAATATGCCCGAACCTGCCCGACCTGCCCGACCTGCCCGAATCTGCCCGACCTGCCCGAATCTGCCCGAATCTGCCCGACCTGCCCGAATCTGCCCGACCTGCCCGAATCTGCCCGACCTGCCCGACCTGCCCGAATCTGCCCGAAGCTGCCCGAATCTGTCCATATCTGGATCAGGGATATGGGATATGGGATCCGGGATATGGGATATGGGATATGGGATCCGGGATATGGGATCCGGGATATGGGATATGGGATCCGGGATATGGGATATGGGATATGGGATATGGGATCCGGGATATGGGATATGGGATATGGGATCCGGGATATGGGATCCGGGATATGGGATATGGGATCCGGGATATGGGATATGGGATATGGGATCCGGGATATGGGAACCGGGATATGGGATATGGGATATGGGATATGGTATATGGGATATGGGATTCGGGATATGGGATCCGGGATATGGGATATGGGATATGGGATCCGGGATATGGGATATGGGATATGGGATATGGGATCCGGGATATGGGATATGGGATATGGGATCCGGGATATGGGATCCGGGATATGGGATATGGGATCCGGGATATGGGATATGGGATATGGGATATGGGATCCGGGATATGGGATCCGGGATATGGGATCCGGGATATGGGATATGGGATATGGGATCCGGGATATGGGATCCGGGATATGGGATATGGGATCCGGGATATGGGATATGGGATATGGGATCCGGGATATGGGATATGGGATCCGGGATATGGGATATGGGATATGGGATATGGTATATGGGATATGGGATATGGGATTCGGGATATGGGATCCGGGATATGGGATATGGGATATGGGATCCGAATCTGCCCGAATCTGCCCGAATCTGCCCGACCTGCCCGAATCTGCCCGAATCTGCCCGACTTGCCCGAATCTGCCCGACCTGCCCGAATCTGCCCGAATCTGCCCGAATCTGCCCCTATCTGCCCGAATCTGCCCGACATGCCCGAATCTGCCCCTATCTGCCCGAATCTGCCCATATCTGCCCGAACCTGCCCATATCTGCCCGAATCTGCCCGAATCTGACCGAATCTGCCCCTATCTGCCCGAATCTGCCCGAATCTGCCCCTATCTGCCCGAATCTGCCCATATCTGCCCGAACCTGCCCATATCTGCCAGAATCTGCCCGAATCTGCCCGAACCTGCCCCTATCTGCCCGAATCTGCCCCTATCTGCCCGAATCTGCCCGACCTGCCCGACCTGCCCGAATCTGCCCGACCTGCCCGAATCTGCCCGAATCTGCCCGACCTGCCCGAATCTGCCCGAATCTGCCCGACTTGCCCGAACCTGCCCGAATATGCCCGAATATGCCCGACTTGCCCGAATCTGCCCGACCTGCCCGAATCTGCCCGAATCTGCCCGAATCTGCCCGACCTGCCCGAACCTGCCCGAATCTGCCCGAATCTGCCCGACCTGCCCGAATCTGCCCGAATCTGCCCGACCTGCCCGAATCTGCCCGAATCTGTCCATATCTGGATCCGGGATATGGGATATGGGATCCGGGATATGGGATCCGGGATATGGGATATGGGATATGGGATCCGGGATATGGGATATGGTATATGGGATATGGTATATGGGATATGGGATATGGGATTCGGGATATGGGATCCGGGATATGGGATATGGGATATGGGATCCGGGATATGGGATCCGGGATATGGGATATGGGATATGGGATCCGGGATATGGGATATGGGATATGGGATATGGTATCCGGGATATGGGATATGGGATATGGGATCCGGGATATGGGATATGGGATCCGGGATATGGGATATGGGATATGGGATATGGTATATGGGATATGGGATATGGGATTCGGGATATGGGATCCGGGATATGGGATATGGGATATGGGATATGGGATATGGGATCCGGGATATGGGATATGGGATATGGGATCCGGGATATGGGATCCGGGATATGGGATCCGGGATATGGGATATGGGATATGGGATCCGGGATATGGGATATGGGATATGGGATCCGGGATATGGAATCCGGGATATGGGATATGGGATATGGGATATGGGATCCGGGATATGGGATCCGGGATATGGGATATGGGATCCGGGATATGGGATATGGGATCCGGGATATGGGATCCGGGATATGGGATATGGGATATGGGATCCGGGATATGGGATATGGTATATGTGATATGGGATCCGGGATATGGGATATGGGATCCGGGATATGGGATATGGGATATGGGATATGGGATCCGGGATATGGGATATGGGATATGGGATCCGGGATATGGGATCCGGGATA
Organism: Megalopta genalis; assembly: GCF_051020955.1. Taxonomy (NCBI): domain Eukaryota; kingdom Metazoa; phylum Arthropoda; class Insecta; order Hymenoptera; family Halictidae; genus Megalopta; species Megalopta genalis. The sequence continues at coordinate 18,594,059 of NC_135020.1, read as the reverse complement.
TGGGATATGGGATATGGGATCCGGGATATGGAATCCGGGATATGGGATATGGAATATGGGATATGGGATCCGGGATATGGGATATGGGATATGGGATCCGAATCTGCCCGAATCTGCCCGAATCTGCCCGACCTGCCCGAATCTGCCCGAATCTGCCCGACTTGCCCGAATCTGCCCGACCTGCCCGAATCTGCCCGAATCTGCCCGAATCTGTCCGCACCTGCCCGAATAAGCCCGAACCTGCCCGAATCTGCCCCTATCTGCCCGAACCTGCGCATATCTGCCCATATCTGCCCCTATCTGCCCCTATCTGCCCGAATCTGCCCGAACCTGTCCGCACCTGCCCGAATAAGCCCGAACCTGCCCGAATCTGCCCCTATCTGCCCGAACCTGCCCGAACCTGCCCGACCTGCCCGAATCTGCCCGTATCTGCCCGACCTGCCCGACCTGCCCGAACCTGCCCGAATATGCCCGAATCTGCCCCTATCTGCCCGAATGTGCCAGAATCTGCCCGACCTGCCCGAACCTGCCCGAATCTGCCCGAATCTGCCCGACCTGCCCGACCTGCCCGAATCTGCCCCTATCTGCCCGAACCTGCCCGAACCTGTCCGACCTGCCCGAACCTGCCCATATTTGCCCATATCTGCCCGAATCTGCCCGCGTCTGCCCGACCTGCCCGAATCTGCCCCTATCTGCCCGAATGTGCCAGAATCTGCCCGACCTGCCCGAACCTGCCCGAACCTGCCCGAATCTGCCCGAATCTGCCCGACCTGCCCGACCTGCCCGAACCTGCCCGACCTGCCCGACCTGCCCGAATCTGCCCGTATCTGCCCGACCTGCCCGACCTGCCCGAACCTGCCCGAATATGCCCGAATCTGCCCGACCTGCCAGAATCTGCCCGAATCTGCCCGACCTGCCCGAATCTGCCCGAATCTGCCCGAATCTGCCCGACCTGCCCGACCTGCCCGACCTGCCCGAACCTGCCAGAATCTGCCAGACTTGCCCGAATCTGCCCGACCTGCCCGAATCTGCCCGAATCTGCCCGAATCTGCCCGACCTGCCCGAATCTGCCCGACCTGCCCGAATCTGCCCGACCTGCCCGACCTGCCCGAATCTGCCCGAAGCTGCCCGAATCTGTCCATATCTGGATCAGGGATATGGGATATGGGATCCGGGATATGGGATATGGGATATGGGATCCGGGATATGGGATCCGGGATATGGGATATGGGATCCGGGATATGGGATATGGGATATGGGATATGGGATCCGGGATATGGGATATGGGATATGGGATCCGGGATATGGGATCCGGGATATGGGATATGGGATCCGGGATATGGGATATGGGATATGGGATCCGGGATATGGGAACCGGGATATGGTATATGGGATATGGGATATGGTATATGGGATATGGGATTCGGGATATGGGATCCGGGATATGGGATATGGGATATGGGATCCGGGATATGGGATATGGGATATGGGATATGGGATCCGGGATATGGGATATGGGATATGGGATCCGGGATATGGGATCCGGGATATGGGATATGGGATCCGGGATATGGGATATGGGATATGGGATATGGGATCCGGGATATGGGATCCGGGATATGGGATCCGGGATATGGGATATGGGATATGGGATCCGGGATATGGGATCCGGGATATGGGATATGGGATCCGGGATATGGGATATGGTATCCGGGATATGGGATATGGGATATGGGATCCGGGATATGGGATATGGGATCCGGGATATGGGATATGGGATATGGGATATGGTATATGGGATATGGGATATGGGATTCGGGATATGGGATCCGGGATATGGGATATGGGATATGGGATCCGAATCTGCCCGAATCTGCCCGAATCTGCCCGACCTGCCCGAATCTGCCCGAATCTGCCCGACTTGCCCGAATCTGCCCGACCTGCCCGAATCTGCCCGAATCTGCCCGAATCTGCCCCTATCTGCCCGAATCTGCCCGACATGCCCGAATCTGCCCCTATCTGCCCGAATCTGCCCATATCTGCCCGAACCTGCCCATATCTGCCCGAATCTGCCCGAATCTGACCGAATCTGCCCCTATCTGCCCGAATCTGCCCGAATCTGCCCCTATCTGCCCGAATCTGCCCATATCTGCCCGAACCTGCCCATATCTGCCAGAATCTGCCCGAATCTGCCCGAACCTGCCCCTATCTGCCCGAATCTGCCCCTATCTGCCCGAATCTGCCCGACCTGCCCGACCTGCCCGAATCTGCCCGACCTGCCCGAATCTGCCCGAATCTGCCCGACCTGCCCGAATCTGCCCGAATCTGCCCGACTTGCCCGAACCTGCCCGAATATGCCCGAATATGCCCGACTTGCCCGAATCTGCCCGACCTGCCCGAATCTGCCCGAATCTGCCCGAATCTGCCCGACCTGCCCGAACCTGCCCGAATCTGCCCGAATCTGCCCGACCTGCCCGAATCTGCCCGAATCTGCCCGACCTGCCCGAATCTGCCCGAATCTGTCCATATCTGGATCCGGGATATGGGATATGGGATCCGGGATATGGGATCCGGGATATGGGATATGGAATATGGGATATGGGATCCGGGATATGGGATATGGGATATGGGATCCGGGATATGGGATATGGGATATGGGATATGGAATATGGGATATGGGATCCGGGATATGGGATATGGGATATGGGATATGGGATCCGGGATATGGGATCCGGGATATGGGATCCGGGATATGGGATATGGGATATGGGATATGGGATCCGGGATATGGGATATGGTATATGTGATATGGGATCCGGGATATGGGATATGGGATCCGGGATATGGGATATGGGATATGGGATATGGGATCCGGGATATGGGATATGGGATATGGGATCCGGGATATGGGATATGGGATATGGGATATGGTATATGGGATATGGGATATGGGATTCGGGATATGGGATCCGGGATATGGGATATGGGATATGGGATATGGGATCCGGGATATGGGATATGGGATATGGGATCCGGGATATGGGATCCGGGATATGGGATCCGGGATATGGGATATGGGATATGGGATCCGGGATATGGAATCCGGGATATGGGATCCGGGATATGGAATCCGGGATATGGGATATGGAATATGGGATATGGGATCCGGGATATGGGATATGGGATATGGGATCCGAATCTGCCCGACCTGCCCGAATCTGCCCGACCTGCCCGACTCTGCCCGACTTGCCCGAATCTGCCCGACCTGCCCGAATCTGCCCGAATCTGCCCGACCTGCCCGAATCTGCCCGAATCTGCCCGACCTGCCCGAATCTGCCCGACCTGCCCGAATCTGCCCGACCTGCCCGAATCTGCCCGAATCTGCCCGACCTGCCCGAATCTGCCCGAATCAGCCCGAATCTGCCCGACCTGCCCGAATCTGCCCGAATCTGCCCGACCTGCCCGAATCTGCCCGAATCTGCCCGACTTGCCCGAATCTGCCCGAATCTGCCCGAATCTGCCCGACCTGCCCGACCTGCCCGAATCTGCCCGAAGCTGCCCGAATCTGTCCATATCTGGATCCGGGATATGGGATATGGTATCCGGGATATGGGATATGGGATATGGGATCCGGGATATGGGATATGGGATATGGGATATGGTATATGGGATATGGGATATGGGATTCGGGATATGGGATCCGGGATATGGGATATGGGATATGGGATCCGGGATATGGGATCCGGGATATGGGATATGGGATCCGAATCTGCCCGAATCTGCCCGACCTGCCCGAATCTGCCCGAATCTGCCCGACCTGCCCGACCTGCCCATATGTGCCCATATCTGGCCGAATCTGCCCATATCTGCCCGAATCTGCCCCTATCTGCCCGAATCTGCCCGAATCTGCCCCTATCTGTCCGAATCTGCCCGAACCTGCCCGAATCTGCCCGAATCTGCCCGACCTGCCCGAATCTGCCCGAATCTGCCCGACCTGCCCGAATCTGTCCGAATCAGCCCGAATCTGCCCGACCTGCCCGAATCTGCCCGAATCTGCCCGAATCTGCCCGACTTGCCCGAATCTGCCCGAATCTGCCCGAATCTGCCCGCCCTGCCCGACCTGCCCGAATCTGCCCGAAGCTGCCCGAATCTGTCCATATCTGTATCCGGGATATGGGATATGGTATCCGGGATATGGGATATGGGATATGGGATCCGGGATATGGGATATGGGATATGGGATATGGTATATGGGATATGGGATATGGGATTCGGGATATGGGATCCGGGATATGGGATATGGGATATGGGATCCGGGATATGGGATATGGGATCCGGGATATGGGATCCGGGATATGGGATATGGGATCCGAATCTGCCCGAATCTGCCCGACCTGCCCGAATCTGCCCGAATCTGCCCGACCTGCCCGAATCTGCCCGACCTGCCCGACCTGCCCATATGTGCCCATATCTGGCCGAATCTGCCCGACCTGCCCGAATCTGCCCCTATCTGCCCGAATCTGCCCATATCTGCCCGAACCTGCCCGAATCTGCCCGAATCTGCCCGACCTGCCCGAATCTGCCCGAATCTGCCCGACCTGCCCGAACCTGCCCGAATATGCCCGAATATGCCCGACCTGCCCGAATCTGCCCGAATCTGCCCGACTTGCCCGAATCTGCCCGACCTGCCCGAATCTGCCCGAATCTGCCCGAATCTGCCCGACCTGCCCGAATCTGCCCGACTTGCCCGAATCTGCCCGACCTGCCCGACCTGCCCGAATCTGTCCATATCTGGATCCGGGATATGGGATATGGGATCCGGGATATGGGATATGGTATATGGGATATGGGATCCGGGATATGGGATATGGTATATGTGATATGGGATCCGGGATATGGGATATGGGATATGGGATATGGGATATGGGATCCGGGATATGGGATTCGGGATATGGGATCCGGGATATGGGATATGGGATATGGTATCCGGGATATGGGATATGGGATATGGGATCCGGGATATGGGATATGGGATCCGGGGTATGGGATATGGGATATGGGATATGGGATATGGTATATGGGATATGGGATATGGGATATGGGATTCGGGATATGGGATCCGGGATATGGGATATGGGATCCGGGATATGGGATATGGGATCCGGGATATGGGATATGGGATATGGGATATGGGATCCGGGATATGGGATCCGGGATATGGGATATGGGATATGGGATATGGGATATGGGATCCGGGATATGGGATCCGGGATATGGGATATGGGATATGGTATCCGGGATATGGGATATGGGATCCGGGATATGGGATATGGGATCCGGGGTATGGAATATGGGATATGGGATATGGGATATGGTATATGGGATATGGGATATGGGATATGGGATTCGGGATATGGGATCCGGGATATGGGATATGGGATCCGGGATATGGGATATGGGATATGGGATATGGGATCCGGGATATGGGATATGGGATATGGGATATGGGATCCGGGATATGGGATCCGGGATATGGGATATGGGATATGGGATCCGGGATATGGGATCCGGGATATGGGATCCGGGATATGGGATCCGGGATATGGGATATGGAATATGGGATATGGGATCCGGGATATGGGATATGGGATATGGGATCCGAATCTGCCCGAATCTGCCCGAATCTGCCCGACCTGCCCGAATCTGCCCGACCTGCCCGAATCTGCCCGACTTGCCCGATTCTGCCCGACCTGCCCGAATCTGCCCGAATCTGCCCGACCTGCCCGAATCTGCCCGAATCTGCCCGACCTGCCCGAATCTGCCCGACCTGCCCGAATCTGCCCGACCTGCCCGAATCTGCCCGAATCTGCCCGAATCTGTCCATATCTGGATCCGGGATATGGGATATGGGATCCGGGATATGGGATATGGTATATGTGATATGGGATCCGGGATATGGGATATGGGATCCGGGATATGGGATATGGGATATGGGATATGGTATATGGGATATGGGATATGGGATTCGGGATATGGGATCCGGGATATGGGATATGGGATCCGGGATATGGGATATGGGATATGGGATCCGGGATATGGGATCCGGGATATGGGATATGGGATATGGGATCCGGGATATGGGATCCGGGATATGGGATATGGGATATGGGATCCGGGATATGGGATCCGGGATATGGGATATGGGATATGGGATCCGGGATATGGGATATGGGATCCGGGGTATGGGATATGGGATATGGGATATGGGATATGGTATATGGGATATGGGATATGGGATTCGGGATATGGGATCCGGGATATGGGATATGGGATATGGGATCCGGGATATGGGATCCGGGATATGGGATATGGAATCCGGGATATGGGATATGGGATATGGGATATGGGATCCGGGATATGGAATCCGGGATATGGGATATGGAATATGTGATATGGGATCCGGGATATGGGATATGGGATCCGGGATATGGGATATGGGATATGGGATATGGGATCCGGGATATGGGATATGGGATCCGGGATATGGGATATGGGATATGGGATATGGTATATGGGATATGGGATATGGGATTCGGGATATGGGATCCGGGATATGGGATATGGGATATGGGATCCGGGATATGGGATATGGGATATGGGATATGGGATATGGGATCCGGGATATGGGATCCGGGATATGGGATATGGGATATGGGATCCGGGATATGGGATATGGGATATGGGATCCGGGATATGGAATCCGGGATATGGGATATGGAATATGGGATATGGGATCCGGGATATGGGATATGGGATATGGGATCCGAATCTGCCCGAATCTGCCCGACTTGCCCGAATCTGCCCGACCTGCCCGAATCTGCCCGACCTGCCCGAATCTGCCCGACTTGCCCGAATCTGCCCGACCTGCCCGACCTGCCCGACCTGCCCGAATCTGCCCGACTTTCCCGAATCTGCCCGAATCTGCCCGACCTGCCCGAATCTGCCCGAATCTGCCCGACCTGCCCGACTTGCCCGAATCTGCCCGACCTGCCCGAATCTGCCCGACTTGCCCGAATCTGCTCGACCTGCCCGACATGCCCGAATCTGTCCATATCTGGATCCGGGATATGGGATATGGGATCCGGGATATGGGATATGGTATATGGGATATGGGATCCGGGATATGGGATATGGTATATGTGATATGGGATCCGGGATATGGGATATGGGATCCGGGATATGGGATATGGGATATGGGATATGGTATATGGGATATGGGATATGGGATTCGGGATATGGGATCCGGGATATGGGATATGGGATATGGGATCCGGGATATGGGATCCGGGATATGGGATCCGGGATATGGGATCCGGGATATGGGATCCGGGATATGGGATCCGGGATATGGGATATGGAATATGGGATATGGGATCCGGGATATGGGATATGGGATATGGGATCCGGGATATGGGATCCGGGATATGGGATATGGGATCCGGGATATGGGATATGGGATATGGGATATGGTATATGGGATATGGGATATGGGATTCGGGATATGGGATCCGGGATATGGGATCCGGGATATGGAATCCGGGATATGGGATCCGGGATATGGGATATGGGATATGGGATATGGGATATGGGATCCGGGATATGGGATATGGGATATGGGATCCGGGATATGGAATCCGGGATATGGGATATGGAATATGGGATATGGGATCCGGGATATGGGATCCGGGATATGGGATCCGGGATATGGGATATGGGATATGGGATATGGGATCCGGGATATGGGATATGGGATATGGGATATGGTATATGGGATATGGGATATGGGATTCGGGATATGGGATCCGGGATATGGGATATGGGATATGGGATCCGGGATATGGGATATGGGATATGGGATATGGGATCCGGGATATGGGATATGGGATATGGGATCCGGGATATGGGATCCGGGATATGGGATCCGGGATATGGGATATGGGATATGGGATCCGGGATATGGGATATGGGATATGGGATCCGGGATATGGAATCCGGGATATGGGATATGGAATATGGGATATGGGATCCGGGATATGGGATATGGGATATGGGATCCGAATCTGCCCGAATCTGCCCGACTTGCCCGAATCTGCCCGAATCTGCCCGAATCTGCCCGACATGCCCGAATCTGCCCGAATCTGCCCGACCTGCCCGACTTGCCCGAATATGCTCGAATATGCCCGACCTGCCCGAATCTGCCCGACTTGCCCGAATCTGCCCGACCTGCCCGAATCTGCCCGAATCTGCCCGAATCTGCCCGACCTGCCCGAATCTGCCCGACTTGCCCGAATCTGCCCGACCTGCCCGACATGCCCGAATCTGTCCATATCTGGATCCGGGATATGGGATATGGGATCCGGGATATGGGATATGGTATATGGGATATGGGATCCGGGATATGGGATATGGTATATGTGATATGGGATCCGGGATATGGGATATGGGATCCGGGATATGGGATATGGGATATGGGATATGGTATATGGGATATGGGATATGGGATTCGGGATATGGGATCCGGGATATGGGATATGGGATATGGGATCCGGGATATGGGATCCGGGATATGGGATATGGGATATGGGATCCGGGATATGGGATCCGGGATATGGGATCCGGGATATGGGATATGGGATATGGGATCCGGGATATGGAATCCGGGATATGGGATATGGAATATGGGATATGGGATCCGGGATATGGGATATGGGATATGGGATCCGGGATATGGGATCCGGGATATGGGATATGGGATATGGGATCCGGGATATGGGATCCGGGATATGGGATATGGAATATGGGATATGGGATCCGGGATATGGGATATGGGATATGGGATCCGAATCTGCCCGAATCTGCCCGAATCTGCCCGACTTGCCCGAATCTGCCCGACCTGCCCGAATCTGCCCGACCTGCCCGAATCTGCCCGACTTGCCCGAATCTGCCCGACCTGCCCGACCTGCCCGACCTGCCCGAATCTGCCCGACCTGCCCGAATCTGCCCGAATCTGCCCGACCTGCCCGAATCTGCCCGAATCTGCCCGACCTGCCCGACTTGCCCGAATATGCTCGAATATGCCCGACCTGCCCGAATCTGCCCGACTTGCCCGAATCTGCCCGACCTGCCCGACCTGCCCGAATCTGTCCATATCTGGATCCGGGATATGGGATATGGGATCCGGGATATGGGATATGGTATATGGGATATGGGATCCGGGATATGGGATATGGTATATGTGATATGGGATCCGGGATATGGGATATGGGATCCGGGATATGGGATATGGGATATGGGATATGGTATATGGGATATGGGATATGGGATTCGGGATATGGGATCCGGGATATGGGATATGGGATATGGGATCCGGGATATGGGATCCGGGATATGGGATCCGGGATATGGGATCCGGGATATGGGATCCGGGATATGGGATCCGGGATATGGGATATGGAATATGGGATATGGGATCCGGGATATGGGATATGGGATCCGGGATATGGGATATGGGATATGGGATATGGGATCCGGGATATGGGATATGGGATATGGGATATGGGATATGGAATCCGGGATATGGGATATGGAATATGGGATATGGGATCCGGGATATGGGATATGGGATATGGGATCCGGGATATGGGATCCGGGATATGGGATATGGGATATGGGATATGGGATATGGAATCCGGGATATGGGATATGGAATATGGGATATGGGATCCGGGATATGGGATATGGGATATGGGATCCGGGATATGGGATCCGGGATATGGGATATGGGATCCGGGATATGGGATATGGGATATGGGATATGGAATATGGGATATGGGATCCGGGATATGGGATATGGGATCCGGGATATGGGATATGGGATATGGGATATGGGATCCGGGATATGGGACATGGGATATGGGATCCGGGATATGGGATATGGTATATGTGATATGGGATCCGGGATATGGGATATGGGATCCGGGATATGGGATATGGGATATGGGATATGGGATATGGGATCCGGGATATGGGATCCGGGATATGGAATATGGGATATGGGATATGGTATATGGGATATGGGATATGGGATTCGGGATATGGGATCCGGGATATGGGATATGGGATCCGGGATCCGGGATATGGGATATGGGATCCGGGATATGGGATATGGAATATGGGATATGGGATCCGGGATATGGGATATGGGATATGGGATCCGGGATATGGAATCCGGGATATGGGATATGGAATATGGGATATGGGATCCGGGATCCGAATCTGCCCGAATCTGCCCGAATCTGCCCGACCTGCCCGAATCTGCCCGACTTGCCCGAATCTGCCCGACCTGCCCGAATCTGCCCGAATCTGCCCGACTTGCCCGAATCTGCCCGACCTGCCCGAATCTGCCCGAATCTGCCCGACCTGCCCGAATCTGCCCGACCTGCCCGAATCTGCCCGAATCTGCCCGTATCTGCCCGACCTGCCCGACCTGCCCGAACCTGCCCGAATCTGCCCGAACCTGCCAGAACCTGCCCGAATATGCCCCTATCTGCCCGTATCTGCCCGACCTGCCCGAACCTGCCCAAACCTGCCCGAATCTGCCCGAATCTGCCCGAATCTGCCCGACCTGCCCGAACCTGCCCGAATATGCCCGAATATGCCCGACCTGCCCGAATCTGCCCGACTTGCCCGATTCTGCCCGACCTGCCCGAATCTGCCCGAATCTGCCCGAATCTGCCCGAATCTGCCCGACCTGCCCGAATCTGCCCGAATCTGCCCGACCTGCCCGAATCTGCCCGACCTGCCCGAATCTGCCCGAATCTGCCCGAATCTGTCCATATCTGGATCCGGGATATGGGATATGGTATATGTGATATGGGATCCGGGATATGGGATATGGTATCCGTGATATGGGATATGGGATATGGGATATGGTATATGGTATATGGGATATGGGATTCGGGATATGGGATCCGGGATATGGGATATGGGATCCGGGATATGGGATATGGGATATGGGATATGGGATCCGGGATATGGGATATGGGATATGGGATATGGGATTCGGGATATGGGATCCGGGATATGGGATATGGGATATGGGATATGGGATCCGGGATATGGGATATGGGATATGGGATATGGGATTCGGGATATGGGATCCGGGATATGGGATATGGGATATGGGATCCGGGATATGGGATATGGGATATGGGATATGGGATCCGGGATATGGGATATGGGATATGGGATCCGGGATATGGGATCCGGGATATGGGATCCGGGATATGGGATATGGGATATGGGATCCGGGATATGGGATATGGGATATGGGATCCGGGTTATGGAATCCGGGAAATGGGATATGGAATATGGGATATGGGATCCGGGATATGGGATATGGGATATGGGATCCGAATCTGCCCGAATCTGCCCGAATCTGCCCGACTTGCCCGACCTGCCCGAATCTGCCCGACCTGCCCGAATCTGCCCGACTTGCCCGAATCTGCCCGACCTGCCCGACCTGCCCGACCTGCCCGAATCTGCCCGACTTGCCCGAATCTGCCCGAATCTGCCCGACCTGCCCGAATCTGCCCGAATCTGCCCGACCTGCCCGAATCTGCCCGAATCTGCCCGACCTGCCCGACTTGCCCGAATATGCTCGAATATGCCCGACCTGCCCGAATCTGCCCGACTTGCCCGAATCTGCTCGACCTGCCCGAATCTGCCCGAATCTGCCCGAATCTGCCCGACCTGCCCGAATCTGCCCGACTTGCCCGAATCTGCCCGACCTGCCCGACCTGCCCGAATCTGTCCATATCTGGATCCGGGATATGGGATATGGTATATGGGATATGGGATCCGGGATATGGGATATGGTATATGTGATATGGGATCCGGGATATGGGATATGGGATATGGGATATGGGATATGGGATATGGTATATGGGATATGGGATATGGGATTCGGGATATGGGATCCGGGATATGGGATATGGGATATGGGATCCGGGATATGGGATATGGGATCCGGGATATGGGATCCGGGATATGGGATATGGGATATGGGATATGGGATATGGGATCCGGGATATGGGATATGGGATATGGGATCCGGGATATGGAATCCGGGATATGGGATATGGAATATGGGATATGGGATCCGGGATATGGGATATGGGATATGGGATCCGGGATATGGGATCCGGGATATGGGATATGGGATATGGGATCCGGGATATGGGATCCGGGATATGGGATATGGGATATGGGATATGGGATCCGGGATATGGGATATGGTATATGTGATATGGGATCCGGGATATGGGATATGGGATCCGGGATATGGGATATGGGATATGGGATATGGGATCCGGGATATGGGATATGGGATATGGGATATGGGATATGGGATATGGGATATGGTATATGGGATATGGGATTCGGGATATGGGATCCGGGATATGGGATATGGGATATGGGATCCGGGATATGGGATATGGGATCCGGGATATGGGATCCGGGATATGGGATCCGAATCTGCCCGAATCTGCCCGAATCTGCCCGACTTGCCCGAATCTGCCCGACCTGCCCGAATCTGCCCGAATCTGCCCGACCTGCCCGAATCTGCCCGAATCTGCCCGACCTGCCCGACTTGCCCGAATATGCTCGAATATGCCCGACCTGCCCGAATCTGCCCGACCTGCCCGAATCTGCCCGACCTGCCCGAATCTGCCCGACTTGCCCGAATCTGCCCGACCTGCCCGACCTGCCCGACCTGCCCGAATCTGCCCGAATCTGCCCGACCTGCCCGAATCTGCCCGAATCTGCCCGACCTGCCCGAATCTGCCCGAATCTGCCCGACCTGCCCGACTTGCCCGAATATGCTCGAATATGCCCGACCTGCCCGAATCTGCCCGACCTGCCCGAATCTGCCCGAATCTGCCCGACCTGCCCGAATCTGCCCGACCTGCCCGAATCTGCCCGAATCTGCCCGTATCTGCCCGACCTGCCCGACCTGCCCGAACCTGCCCGAATCTGCCCGAACCTGCCAGAACCTGCCCGAATATGCCCCTATCTGCCCGTATCTGCCCGACCTGCCCGAACCTGCCCAAACCTGCCCGAATCTGCCCGAATCTGCCCGTATCTGCCCGACCTGCCCGAACCTGCCCGAACCTGCCCGAATCTGCCCGAATCTGCCCGACCTGCCCGACCTGCCCGAATCTGCCCGACCTGCCCGACCTGCCCGAACCTGCCCGAATATGCCCCTATCTGCCCGTATCTGCCCGACCTGCCCGAACCTGCCCGAATCTGCCCGACCTGCCCGAATCTGCCCGACCTGCCCGAATCTGCCCGACTTGCCCGAATCTGCCCGACCTGCCCGAATCTGCCCGAATCTGCCCGACTTGCCCGAATCTGCCCGACCTGCCCGAATCTGCCCGAATCTGCCCGACCTGCCCGAATCTGCCCGACCTGCCCGAATCTGCCCGAATCTGCCCGTATCTGCCCGACCTGCCCGACCTGCCCGAACCTGCCCGAATCTGCCCGAACCTGCCAGAACCTGCCCGAATATGCCCCTATCTGCCCGTATCTGCCCGACCTGCCCGAACCTGCCCAAACCTGCCCGAATCTGCCCGAATCTGCCCGAATCTGCCCGACCTGCCCGAACCTGCCCGAATATGCCCGAATATGCCCGACCTGCCCGAATCTGCCCGACTTGCCCGAATCTGCCCGACCTGCCCGAATCTGCCCGAATCTGCCCGAATCTGCCCGACCTGCCCGAATCTGCCCGACTTGCCCGAATCTGCCCGACCTGCCCGACCTGCCCGAATCTGTCCATATCTGGATCCGGGATATGGGATATGGGATTCGGGATATGGGATCCGGGATATGGGATATGGGATCCGGGATATGGGATATGGGATATGGGATATGGGATCCGGGATATGGGATATGGGATATGGGATATGGGATCCGGGATATGGGATATGGTATATGGGATATGGGATATGGGATATGGGATCCGGGATATGGGATATGGGATATGGGATCCGAATCTGCCCGAATCTGCCCGAATCTGCCCGACCTGCCCGAATCTGCCCGACCTGCCCGAAGCTGCCCGAATCTGCCCGAATCTGCCCGACCTGCCCGACTTGCCCGAATCTGCCCGACCTGCCCGAATCTGCCCGAATCTGCCCGACCTGCCCGAATCTGCCCGAATCTGCCCGAATCTGCCCGACCTGCCCGAATCTGCCCGACCTGCCCGAATCTGCCCGACCTGCCCGAATCTGCCCGACCTGCCCGACCTGCCCGAATCTGCCCGTATCTGCCCGACCTGCCCGAACCTGCCCGAACCTGCCCGAATCTGCCCGAATCTGCCCGAATCTGCCCGACTTGCCCGAATCTGCCCGACCTGCCCGAATCTGCCCGAATCTGCCCGACCTGCCCGAATCTGCCCGAATCTGCCCGACCTGCCCGACTTGCCCGAATATGCTCGAATATGCCCGACCTGCCCGAATCTGCCCGACCTGCCCGAATCTGCCCGACTTGCCCGAATCTGCCCGACCTGCCCGACCAGCCCGACCTGCCCGAATCTGCCCGACTTGCCCGAATCTGCCCGAATCTGCCCGACCTGCCCGAATCTGCCCGAATCTGCCCGACCTGCCCGAATCTGCCCGAATCTGCCCGACCTGCCCGACTTGCCCGAATATGCTCGAATATGCCCGACCTGCCCGAATCTGCCCGACCTGCCCGAATCTGCCCGACTTGCCCGATTCTGCCCGACCTGCCCGAATCTGCCCGAATCTGCCCGACCTGCCCGAATCTGCCCGAATCTGCCCGACCTGCCCGAATCTGCCCGACCTGCCCGAATCTGCCCGAATCTGCCCGAATCTGTCCATATCTGGATCCGGGATATGGGATATGGGATATGGGATATGGTATATGGTATATGGGATATGGGATTCGGGATATGGGATCCGGGATATGGGATATGGGATATGGGATATGGGATCCGGGATATGGGATATGGGATATGGGATATGGGATTCGGGATATGGGATCCGGGATATGGGATATGGGATATGGGATATGGGATCCGGGATATGGGATATGGGATATGGGATATGGGATTCGGGATATGGGATCCGGGATATGGGATATGGGATATGGGATCCGGGATATGGGATATGGGATATGGGATATGGGATCCGGGATATGGGATATGGGATATGGGATCCGGGATATGGGATCCGGGATATGGGATCCGGGATATGGGATATGGGATATGGGATCCGGGATATGGGATATGGGATATGGGATCCGGGTTATGGAATCCGGGAAATGGGATATGGAATATGGGATATGGGATCCGGGATATGGGATATGGGATATGGGATCCGAATCTGCCCGAATCTGCCCGAATCTGCCCGACTTGCCCGACCTGCCCGAATCTGCCCGACCTGCCCGAATCTGCCCGACTTGCCCGAATCTGCCCGACCTGCCCGACCTGCCCGACCTGCCCGAATCTGCCCGACTTGCCCGAATCTGCCCGAATCTGCCCGACCTGCCCGACCTGCCCGACCTGCCCGAATCTGCCCGACTTGCCCGAATCTGCCCGAATCTGCCCGACCTGCCCGAATCTGCCCGAATCTGCCCGACCTGCCCGAATCTGCCCGAATCTGCCCGACCTGCCCGACTTGCCCGAATATGCTCGAATATGCCCGACCTGCCCGAATCTGCCCGACCTGCCCGAATCTGCCCGACTTGCCCGATTCTGCCCGACTTGCCCGAATCTGCCCGACCTGCCCGAATCTGCCCGAATCTGCCCGACCTGCCCGAATCTGCCCGACCTGCCCGAATCTGCCCGAATCTGCCCGTATCTGCCCGACCTGCCCGACCTGCCCGAACCTGCCCGAATCTGCCCGAACCTGCCAGAACCTGCCCGAATATGCCCCTATCTGCCCGTATCTGCCCGACCTGCCCGAACCTGCCCAAACCTGCCCGAATCTGCCCGAATCTGCCCGTATCTGCCCGACCTGCCCGAACCTGCCCGAACCTGCCCGAATCTGCCCGAATCTGCCCGACCTGCCCGACCTGCCCGAATCTGCCCGACCTGCCCGACCTGCCCGAACCTGCCCGAATATGCCCCTATCTGCCCGTATCTGCCCGACCTGCCCGAACCTGCCCGAATCTGCCCGACCTGCCCGAATCTGCCCGAATCTGCCCGACCTGCCCGAATCTGCCCGAATCTGCCCGACCTGCCCGAATCTGCCCGAATCTGCCCGACCTGCCCGAGTCTGCCCGACCTGCCCGAATCTGCCCGAATCTGCCCGAATCTGCCCGACCTGCCCGAATCTGCCCGACTTGCCCGAATCTGCCCGACCTGCCCGACCTGCCCGAATCTGTCCATATCTGGATCCGGGATATGGGATATGGGATCCGGGATATGGGATCCGGGATATGGGATGTGGGATATGGGATCCGGGATATGGGATATGGTATATGGGATATGGGATCCGGGATATGGGATATGGGATCCGGGATATGGGATATGGGATATGGGATATGGGATCCGGGATATGGGATATGGGATATGGGATATGGGATTCGGGATATGGGATCCGGGATATGGGATATGGGATATGGGATATGGGATCCGGGATATGGGATATGGGATATGGGATATGGGATTCGGGATATGGGATCCGGGATATGGGATCCGGGATATGGAATCCGGGATATGGGATATGGAATATGGGATATGGGATCCGGGATATGGGATATGGGATATGGGATCCGAATCTGCCCGACCTGCCCGAATCTGCCCGACCTGCCCGACTCTGCCCGACTTGCCCGAATCTGCCCGACCTGCCCGAACCTGCCCGAATCTGCCCGACCTGCCCGAATCTGCCCGAATCTGCCCGACCTGCCCGAATCTGCCCGAATCTGCCCGACCTGCCCGAATCTGCCCGAATCTGCCCGACCTGCCCGAATCTGCCCGAACCTGCCCGACCTGCCCGAACCTGCCCGAATATGCCCGAATATGCCCGACCTGCCCGAATCTGCCCGACTTGCCCGAATCTGCCCGAATATGCCCGACCTGCCCGAATCTGCCCGACTTGCCCGAATCTGTCCGACCTGCCCGACCTGCCCGAATCTGTCCATATCTGGATCCGGGATATGGGATATGGGATCCGGGATATGGGATCCGGGATATGGGATGTGGGATATGGGATCCGGGATATGGGATATGGTATATGGGATATGGGATCCGGGATATGGGATATGGTATATGTGATATGGGATCCGGGATATGGGATATGGGATCCGGGGTATGGGATATGGGATATGGGATATGGTATATGGGATATGGGATATGGGATTCGGGATATGGGATATGGGATATGGGATCCGGGATATGGGATCCGGGATATGGGATCCGGGATATGGGATATGGGATCCGGGATATGGGATATGGGATATGGGATATGGTATTCGGGATATGGGATCCGGGATATGGAATCCGGGATATGGGATCCGGGATATGGAATCCGGGATATGGGATCCGGGATATGGAATCCGGGATATGGGATATGGAATATGGGATATGGGATCCGGGATATGGGATATGGGATATGGGATCCGAATCTGCCCGAATCTGCCCGACCTGCCCGACTCTGCCCGACTTGCCCGAATCTGCCCGACCTGCCCGAATCTGCCCGAATCTGCCCGACCTGCCCGAATCTGCCCGAATCTGCCCGAATCTGCCCGACCTGCCCGAATCTGCCCGAACCTGCCCGACCTGCCCGAACCTGCCCGAATATGCCCGAATATGCCCGACCTGCCCGAATCTGCCCGACTTGCCCGAATCTGCCCGAATCTGCCCGACCTGCCCGAATCTGCCCGAATCTGCCCGACCTGCCCGAATCTGCCCGACTTGCCCGAATCTGCCCGACCTGCCCGACCTGCCCGAATCTGTCCATATCTGGATCCGGGATATGGGATATGGGATCCGGGATATGGAATCCGGGATATGGGATCCGGGATATGGAATCCGGGATATGGGATATGGAATATGGGATATGGGATCCGGGATATGGGATATGGGATATGGGATCCGAATCTGCCCGACCTGCCCGAATCTGCCCGACCTGCCCGACTCTGCCCGACCTGCCCGACCTGCCCGAATCTGCCCGAATCTGCCCGAATCTGCCCGACCTGCCCGAATCTGCCCGACCTGCCCGAATCTGCCCGACCTGCCCGAATCTGCCCGAATCTGCCCGACCTGCCCGAATCTGCCCGAATCTGCCCGACCTGCCCGAATCTGCCCGACCTGCCCGAATCTGCCCGAATCTGCCCGACCTGCCCGAATCTGCCCGAATCTGCACGACCTGCCCGAATCTGCCCGAATCTGCCCGAATCTGCCCGACCTGCCCGAATCTGCCCGACGTGCCCGAATCTGCCCGACCTGCCCGAATCTGCCCGAATCTGCCCGACCTGCCCGAATCTGCCCGAATCTGCCCGAATCTGCCCGACTTGCCCGAATCTGCCCGAGCTGCCCGACCTGCCCGAATCTGCCCGAAGCTGCCCGAATCTGTCCATATCTGGATCCGGGATATGGGATATGGGATCCGGGATATGGGATATGGGATATGGGATCCGGGATATGGGATATGGGATATGGGATATGGGATATGGGATATGGGATCCGGGATATGGGATATGGAATATGGGATATGGGATCCGGGATATGGGATATGGGATATGGGATCCGAATCTGCCCGAATCTGCCCGACCTGCCCGAATCTGCCCGAATCTGCCCGACCTGCCCGAATCTGCCCGAATCTGCCCGACCTGCCCGAATCTGCCCGAATCAGCCCGAATCTGCCCGACCTGCCCGAATCTGCCCGAATCTGCCCGACCTGCCCGAATCTGCCCGAATCTGCCCGACTTGCCCGAATCTGCCCGAATCTGCCCGAATCTGCCCGACCTGCCCGACCTGCCCGAATCTGCCCGAAGCTGCCCGAATCTGTCCATATCTGGATCCGGGATATGGGATATGGTATCCGGGATATGGGATATGGGATATGGGATCCGGGATATGGGATATGGGATATGGGATATGGTATATGGGATATGGGATATGGGATTCGGGATATGGGATCCGGGATATGGGATATGGGATATGGGATCCGGGATATGGGATCCGGGATATGGGATATGGGATCCGAATCTGCCCGAATCTGCCCGACCTGCCCGAATCTGCCCGAATCTGCCCGACCTGCCCGACCTGCCCATATGTGCCCATATCTGGCCGAATCTGCCCGACCTGCCCGAATCTGCCCCTATCTGCCCGAATCTGCCCGAATCTGCCCACATCTGCCCATATCTGCCCGAATCTGCCCCTATCTGCCCGAATCTGCCCGAATCTGCCCCTATCTGTCCGAATCTGCCCGAACCTGCCCGAATCTGCCCGAATCGGCCCCTATCTGCCCGAATCTGCACGACCTGCCCGAATCTGCCCGACCTGCCCGAATCTGCCCGAATCTGCCCGAATCTGCACGACCTGCCCGAATCTGCCCGAATCTGCCCGAATCTGCCCGACCTGCCCGAATCTGCCCGACGTGCCCGAATCTGCCCGACCTGCCCGAATCTGCCCGAATCTGCCCGAATCTGCCCGACTTGCCCGAATCTGCCCGAGCTGCCCGACCTGCCCGAATCTGCCCGAAGCTGCCCGAATCTGTCCATATCTGGATCCGGGATATGGGATATGGGATCCGGGATATGGGATATGGGATATGGGATCCGGGATATGGGATATGGGATATGGGATATGGGATATGGGATATGGGATATGGGATATGGGATCCGGGATATGGGATATGGAATATGGGATATGGGATCCGGGATATGGGATATGGGATATGGGATCCGAATCTGCCCGAATCTGCCCGACCTGCCCGAATCTGCCCGAATCTGCCCGACCTGCCCGAATCTGCCCGAATCTGCCCGACCTGCCCGAATCTGCCCGAATCAGCCCGAATCTGCCCGAATCTGCCCGACCTGCCCGAATCTGCCCGAATCTGCCCGACCTGCCCGAATCTGCCCGAAGCTGCCCGAATCTGTCCATATCTGGATCCGGGATATGGGATATGGTATCCGGGATATGGGATATGGGATATGGGATCCGGGATATGGGATATGGGATATGGGATATGGTATATGGGATATGGGATATGGGATTCGGGATATGGGATCCGGGATATGGGATATGGGATATGGGATCCGGGATATGGGATCCGGGATATGGGATATGGGATCCGAATCTGCCCGAATCTGCCCGACCTGCCCGAATCTGCCCGAATCTGCCCGACCTGCCCGACCTGCCCATATGTGCCCATATCTGGCCGAATCTGCCCGACCTGCCCGAATCTGCCCGACCTGCCCGAATCTGCCCGAATCTGCCCGACCTGCCCGAATCTGCCCGAATCTGCCCGACCTGCCCGAATCTGCCCGACCTGCCCGAATCTGCCCGAATCTGCCCGACCTGCCCGAATCTGCCCGACCTGCCCGAATCTGCCCGACCTGCCCGAATCTGCCCGAATCTGCACGACCTGCCCGAATCTGCCCGACCTGCCCGAATCTGCCCGAATCTGCCCGAATCTGCCCGACCTGCCCGAATCTGCCCGAATCAGCCCGAATCTGCCCGACCTGCCCGAATCTGCCCGAATCTGCCCGACCTGCCCGAATCTGCCCGACCTGCCCGAATCTGCCCGACCTGCCCGAATCTGCCCGAATCTGCCCGACCTGCCCGAATCTGCCCGAATCTGCCCGACCTGCCCGAATCTGCCCGACCTGCCCGAATCTGCCCGAATCTGCCCGACCTGCCCGAATCTGCCCGAATCTGCACGACCTGCCCGAATCTGCCCGACCTGCCCGAATCTGCCCGAATCTGCCCGAATCTGCCCGACCTGCCCGAATCTGCCCGACGTGCCCGAATCTGCCCGACCTGCCCGAATCTGCCCGAATCTGCCCGACCTGCCCGAATCTGCCCGAATCTGCCCGAATCTGCACGACTTGCCCGAATCTGCCCGAGCTGCCCGACCTGCCCGAATCTGCCCGAAGCTGCCCGAATCTGTCCATATCTGGATCCGGGATATGGGATATGGGATCCGGGATATGGGATATGGGATATGGGATCCGGGATATGGGATATGGGATATGGGATATGGGATATGGGATATGGGATATGGGATCCGGGATATGGGATATGGAATATGGGATATGGGATCCGGGATATGGGATATGGGATATGGGATCCGAATCTGCCCGAATCTGCCCGACCTGCCCGAATCTGCCCGAATCTGCCCGACCTGCCCGAATCTGCCCGAATCTGCCCGACCTGCCCGAATCTGCCCGACCTGCCCGAATCTGCCCGAATCTGCCCGACCTGCCCGAATCTGCCCGACCTGCCCGAATCTGCCCGACCTGCCCGAATCTGCCCGAATCTGCACGACCTGCCCGAATCTGCCCGACCTGCCCGAATCTGCCCGAATCTGCCCGAATCTGCCCGACCTGCCCGAATCTGCCCGAATCAGCCCGAATCTGCCCGACCTGCCCGAATCTGCCCGAATCTGCCCGACCTGCCCGAATCTGCCCGACCTGCCCGAATCTGCCCGACCTGCCCGAATCTGCCCGAATCTGCCCGACCTGCCCGAATCTGCCCGAATCTGCCCGACCTGCCCGAATCTGCCCGACCTGCCCGAATCTGCCCGAATCTGCCCGACCTGCACGAATCTGCCCGAATCTGCACGACCTGCCCGAATCTGCCCGACCTGCCCGAATCTGCCCGAATCTGCCCGAATCTGCCCGACCTGCCCGAATCTGCCCGACGTGCCCGAATCTGCCCGACCTGCCCGAATCTGCCCGAATCTGCCCGACCTGCCCGAATCTGCCCGAATCTGCCCGAATCTGCACGACTTGCCCGAATCTGCCCGAGCTGCCCGACCTGCCCGAATCTGCCCGAAGCTGCCCGAATCTGTCCATATCTGGATCCGGGATATGGGATATGGGATCCGGGATATGGGATATGGGATATGGGATCCGGGATATGGGATATGGGATATGGGATATGGGATATGGGATATGGGATATGGGATCCGGGATATGGGATATGGAATATGGGATATGGGATCCGGGATATGGGATATGGGATATGGGATCCGAATCTGCCCGAATCTGCCCGACCTGCCCGAATCTGCCCGAATCTGCCCGACCTGCCCGAATCTGCCCGAATCAGCCCGAATCTGCCCGACCTGCCCGAATCTGCCCGAATCTGCCCGACCTGCCCGAATCTGCCCGAATCTGCCCGACTTGCCCGAATCTGCCCGAATCTGCCCGAATCTGCCCGACCTGCCCGACCTGCCCGAATCTGCCCGAAGCTGCCCGAATCTGTCCATATCTGGATCCGGGATATGGGATATGGTATCCGGGATATGGGATATGGGATATGGGATCCGGGATGTGGGATATGGGATATTGGATATGGTATATGGGATATGGGATATGGGATTCGGGATATGGGATCCGGGATATGGGATATGGGATATGGGATCCGGGATATGGGATCCGGGATATGGGATATGGGATCCGAATCTGCCCGAATCTGCCCGACCTGCCCGAATCTGCCCGAATCTGCCCGACCTGCCCGAATCTGCCCGACCTGCCCGACCTGCCCATATGTGCCCATATCTGGCCGAATCTGCCCGACCTGCCCGAATCTGCCCCTATGTGCCCGAATCTGCCCATATCTGCCCGAACCTGCCCATATCTGCCCGAATCTGCCCCTATCTGCCCGAATCTGCCCGAATCTTCCCACATCTGCCCATATCTGCCCGAATCTGCCCCTATCTGCCCGAATCTGCCCGAATCTGCCCCTATCTGTCCGAATCTGCCCGAACCTGCCCGAATCTGCCCGAATCTGCCCCTATCTGCCCGAATCTGCACGACCTGCCCGAATCTGCCCGACCTGCCCGAATCTGCCCGACCTGCCCGATTCTGCCCGAATCTGCCCGAATCAGCCCGAACCTGCCCATATCTGCCCATATCTGCCCGAATCTGCACCTATCTGCCCGAATCTGCCCGAATCTGCCCCTATCTGTCCGAATATGCCCGAACCTGCCCATATCTGCCCGAACCTGCCCGAACCTGCCCGAATATGCCCCTGTCTGCCCGAATATGCCCGACCTGCCCGAATCTGCCCATATCTGCCCGACCTGCCCGAATCTGCCCGAATCTGCCCGACCTGCCCGAACCTGCCGGAATATGCCCGAACCTGCCCATATCTGCCCGAAACTGCCCGAATCAGCCCGTACCTGCCCGACCTGCCCGAACCTGCCCGAATATGCCCGACCTGCCCGAATCTGCCCGAATCTGCCCGACCTGCCCGACCTGCCCGAACCTGCCCGAATATGCCCGAACCTGCCCATATCTGCCAATATCTGCCCGAACTGCCCGAATCTGCCCGACCTGCCCGAACCTGCCGGAATATGCCCGAACCTGCCCATATCTGCCCATATCTGCCCGAAACTGCCCGAATCAGCCCGAACCTGACCGAACCTGCCCGAATATGCCCGAACCTGCCCATATCTGCCCATTTCTGCCCGAAGCTGCCCGAAGCTGCCCGAATCTGTCCATATCTGGATCCGGGATCCAGGATATGGGATCCGGGATATGGGATATGGGATCCGGGATATGGGATCCGGGATATGGGATATGGGATCCGGATCTGCCCGAATCTGGCCGACCTGCCCGAATCTGCCCGAATCTGCCCGACCTGCCCGACCTGCCCGAATCTGCCCGAATCTGCCCGAATCTGCCCGACCTGCCCGAATCTGCCCGAATCTGGCCGACCTGCCCGAATCTGCCCGAATCTGCCCGAATCTGCCCGACCTGCCCGACCTGCCCGAATCTGCCCGAAGCTGCCCGAATCTGTCCATATCTGGATCCGGGATCCAGGATATGGGATCCGGGATATGGGATCCGGGATATGGGATCCGGGATATGGGATATGGGATCCGGGATATGGGATATGGGACATGGGAACCGGATCTGCCCGAATCTGCCCGAATCAGCCTGAATATGCCCGAACCTGCCCGAATATGCCCGAACCTGCCCGAATATGCCCGAACCTGCCCATATCTGCCCGAATCAGCCCGAATATCCCGAACCTGCCCATATCTGCCCCTATCTGCCCCTATCTGCCCGAATCTGCCCGAACCTGCCCGAATATGCCCGAACCTGCCCATATCTGCCCATATCTGCCCGAAACTGCCCGAATCAGCCCGAACCTGCCCATATCTGCCCGAATCTGCCCGACCTGCCCATATCTGCCCGACCTGCCCGAACCTGCCCGAATCTGCCCGAATCTGCCCGACCTGCCCGAACCTGCCGGAATATGCCCGAACCTGCCCATATCTGCCCGAATCTGCCCGTATCTGCCCGGCCTGCCCGACCTGCCCGAACCTGCCCGAATATGCCCGAACCTGCCCATATCTGCCCGATTCTGCCCGAATCTGCCCGACCTGCCCGAATCTGCCCGAAGCTGCCCGAATCTGTCCATATCTGGATCCGGGATCCAGGATATGGGATCCGGTGTATGGGATATGGGATCCGGGATATGGGATCCGGGATATGGGATATGGGATCCGAATATCCCGAACCTGCCCATATCTGCCCATATCTGCCCCTATCTGCCCCTATCTCCCGAATCTGCCCGAATCTGCCCCTATCTGTCCGAATCTGCCCGACCTGCCCGAATCTGCCCGACCTGCCCGACCTGCCCATATGTGCCCATATCTGCCCGAATCTGCCCGACCTGCCCGAATCTGCCCCTATCTGCCCGAATCTACCCCTATCTGCCCGAATCTGCCCATATCTGCCCGAACCTGCCCGACGTGCCCGAATCTGCCCGACCTGCCCGAATCTGCCCGAATCTGCCCGACCTGCCCGAATCTGCCCGAATCTGCCCGAATCTGCCCGACTTGCCCGAATCTGCCCGAGCTGCCCGACCTGCCCGAATCTGCCCGAAGCTGCCCGAATCTGTCCATATCTGGATCCGGGATATGGGATATGGGATATGGGATCCGGGATATGGGATATGGGATATGGGATATGGGATATGGGATATGGGATATGGGATCCGGGATATGGGATATGGAATATGGGATATGGGATCCGGGATATGGGATATGGGATATGGGATCCGAATCTGCCCGAATCTGCCCGACCTGCCCGAATCTGCCCGAATCTGCCCGACCTGCCCGAATCTGCCCGAATCTGCCCGACCTGCCCGAATCTGCCCGAATCTGCCCGACCTGCCCGAATCTGCCCGACCTGCCCGAATCTGCCCGAATCTGCCCGACCTGCCCGAATCTGCCCGAATCTGCACGACCTGCCCGAATCTGCCCGACCTGCCCGAATCTGCCCGAATCTGCCCGAATCTGCCCGACCTGCCCGAATCTGCCCGACGTGCCCGAATCTGCCCGACCTGCCCGAATCTGCCCGAATCTGCCCGACCTGCCCGAATCTGCCCGAATCTGCCCGAATCTGCACGACTTGCCCGAATCTGCCCGAGCTGCCCGAATCTGCCCGAAGCTGCCCGAATCTGTCCATATCTGGATCCGGGATATGGGATATGGGATCCGGGATATGGGATATGGGATATGGGATCCGGGATATGGGGTATGGGATATGGGATATGGGATATGGGATATGGGATATGGGATCCGGGATATGGGATATGGAATATGGGATATGGGATCCGGGATATGGGATATGGGATATGGGATCCGAATCTGCCCGAATCTGCCCGACCTGCCCGAATCTGCCCGAATCTGCCCGACCTGCCCGAATCTGCCCGAATCAGCCCGAATCTGCCCGACCTGCCCGAATCTGCCCGAATCTGCCCGACCTGCCCGAATCTGCCCGAATCTGCCCGACTTGCCCGAATCTGCCCGAATCTGCCCGAATCTGCCCGACCTGCCCGACCTGCCCGAAGCTGCCCGAATCTGTCCATATCTGGATCCGGGATATGGGATATGGTATCCGGGATATGGGATATGGGATATGGGATCCGGGATATGGGATATGGGATATGGGATATGGTATATGGGATATGGGATATGGGATTCGGGATATGGGATCCGGGATATGGGATATGGGATATGGGATCCGGGATATGGGATCCGGGATATGGGATGCGGGATCCGAATCTGCCCGAATCTGCCCGACCTGCCCGAATCTGCCCGAATCTGCCCGACCTGCCCGAATCTGCCCGACCTGCCCGACCTGCCCATATGTGCCCATATCTGGCCGAATCTGCCCGACCTGCCCGAATCTGCCCCTATGTGCCCGATTCTGCCCGAATCTGCCCGACCTGCCCGAATCTGCCCGAAGCTGCCCGAATCTGTCCATATCTGGATCCGGGTCCAGGATATGGGATCCGGGGTATGGGATATGGGATCCGGGATATGGGATCCGGGATATGGGATATGGGATCCGAATATCCCGAACCTGCCCATATCTGCCCATATCTGCCCCTATCTGCCCCTATCTCCCGAATCTGCCCGAATCTGCCCCTATCTGTCCGAATCTGCCCGACCTGCCCGAATCTGCCCGACCTGCCCGACCTGCCCATATGTGCCCATATCTGCCCGAATCTGCCCGACCTGCCCGAATCTGCCCCTATCTGCCCGAATCTACCCCTATCTGCCCGAATCTGCCCATATCTGCCCGAATCTGCCCGAATCTGCCCGTCCTGCCCGAATCTGCCCGAATCTGCCCGACCTGCCCGACCTGCCCGTACCTGCCCGAATATGCCCGACCTGCCCGAATCTGCCCGAATCTGCCCGAATCTGCCCGACCTGCACGAATCTGCCCGAATCTGGCCGACCTGCCCGAATCTGCCCGAATCTGCCCGAATCTGCCCGACCTGCCCGACCTGCCCGAATCTGCCCGAAGCTGCCCGAATCTGTCCATATCTGGATCCGGGATATGGGATATGGTATCCGGGATATGGGATATGGGATATGGGATCCGGGATATGGGATATGGGATATGGGATATGGTATATGGGATATGGGATATGGGATTCGGGATATGGGATCCGGGATATGGGATATGGGATATGGGATCCGGGATATGGGATCCGGGATATGGGATATGGGATCCGAATCTGCCCGAATCTGCCCGACCTGCCCGAATCTGCCCGAATCTGCCCGACCTGCCCGACCTGCCCATATGTGCCCATATCTGGCCGAATCTGCCCGACCTGCCCGAATCTGCCCCTATGTGCCCGAATCTGCCCATATCTGCCCGAACCTGCCCATATCTGCCCGAATCTGCCCCTATCTGCCCGAATCTGCCCGAATCTGCCCACATCTGCCCATATCTGCCCGAATCTGCCCCTATCTGCCCGAATCTGCCCGAATCTGCCCCTATCTGTCCGAATCTGCCCGAACCTGCCCGAATCTGCCCGAATCTGCCCCTATCTGCCCGAATCTGCACGACCTGCCCGAATCTGCCCGACCTGCCCGAATCTGCCCGAATCTGCCCGAATCTGCACGACCTGCCCGAATCTGCCCGAATCTGCCCGAATATGCCCGACCTGCCCGAATCTGCCCATATCTGCCCGACCTGCCCGAATCTGCCCGAATCTGCCCGACCTGCCCGAACCTGCCGGAATATGCCCGAACCTGCCCATATCTGCCCGAAACTGCCCGAATCAGCCCGTACCTGCCCGACCTGCCCGAACCTGCCCGAATCTGCCCATATCTGCCCGAAACTGCCCGAATCAGCCCGAACCTGACCGAACCTGCCCGAATATGCCCGAACCTGCCCGACCTGCCCGACCTGCCCGAATCTGCCCGAATCTGCCCGAATCTGCCCGACCTGCCCGAATCTGCCCGAATCTGGCCGACCTGCCCGAATCTGCCCGAATCTGCCCGAATCTGCCCGACCTGCCCGACCTGCCCGAATCTGCCCGAAGCTGCCCGAATCTGTCCATATCTGGATCCGGGATCCAGGATATGGGATCCGGGATATGGGATCCGGGATATGGGATCCGGGATATGGGATATGGGATCCGGGATATGGGATATGGGACATGGGAACCGGATCTGCCCGAATCTGCCCGAATCAGCCTGAATATGCCCGAACCTGACAGAATATGCCCGAACCTGCCCGAATATGCCCGAACCTGCCCATATCTGCCCGAATCAGCCCGAATATCCCGAACCTGCCCATATCTGCCCATATCTGCCCCTATCTGCCCCTATCTGCCCGAATCTGCCCGAACCTGCCCGAATATGCCCGAACCTGCCCATATCTGCCCATATCTGCCCGAAACTGCCCGAATCAGCCCGAACCTGCCCATATCTGCCCGACCTGCCCGAATCTGCCCGAATCTGCCCGACCTGCCCGAACCTGCCGGAATATGCCCGAACCTGCCCATATCTGCCCGAAACTGCCCGAATCAGCCCGTACCTGCCCGACCTGCCCGAACCTGCCCGAATATGCCCGAACCTGCCCATATCTGCCCGAATCTGCCCGTATCTGCCCGGCCTGCCCGACCTGCCCGAACCTGCCCGAATATGCCCGAACCTGCCCATATCTGCCCGATTCTGCCCGAATCTGCCCGACCTGCCCGAATCTGCCCGAAGCTGCCCGAATCTGTCCATATCTGGATCCGGGATCCAGGATATGGGATCCGGGGTATGGGATATGGGATCCGGGATATGGGATCCGGGATATGGGATATGGGATCCGAATATCCCGAACCTGCCCATATCTGCCCATATCTGCCCCTATCTGCCCCTATCTCCCGAATCTGCCCGAATCTGCCCCTATCTGTCCGAATCTGCCCGAACCTGCCCGAATCTGCCCGAATCTGCCCCTATATGCCCGAATCTGCCCGACCTGCCCGAATCTGCCCGACCTGCCCGAATCTGCCCGAATCTGCACGACTTGCCCGAATCTGCCCGAGCTGCCCGACCTGCCCGAATCTGCCCGAAGCTGCCCGAATCTGTCCATATCTGGATCCGGGATATGGGATATGGGATCCGGGATATGGGATATGGGATATGGGATCCGGGATATGGGATATGGGATATGGGATATGGGATATGGGATATGGGATATGGGATCCGGGATATGGGATATGGAATATGGGATATGGGATCCGGGATATGGGATATGGGATATGGGATCCGAATCTGCCCGAATCTGCCCGACCTGCCCGAATCTGCCCGAATCTGCCCGACCTGCCCGAATCTGCCCGAATCAGCCCGAATCTGCCCGACCTGCCCGAATCTGCCCGAATCTGCCCGACCTGCCCGAATCTGCCCGAATCTGCCCGACTTGCCCGTATCTGCCCGAATCTGCCCGAATCTGCCCGACCTGCCCGACCTGCCCGAAGCTGCCCGAATCTGTCCATATCTGGATCCGGGATATGGGATATGGTATCCGGGATATGGGATATGGGATATGGGATCCGGGATATGGGATATGGGATATGGGATATGGTATATGGGATATGGGATATGGGATCCGAATCTGCCCGAATCTGCCCGACCTGCCCGAATCTGCCCGAATCTGCCCGACCTGCCCGAATCTGCCCGACCTGCCCGAACCTGCCCGAATATGCCCCTGTCTGCCCGAATATGCCCGACCTGCCCGAATCTGCCCATATCTGCCCGACCTGCCCGAATCTGCCCGAATCTGCCCGCCCTGCCCGAACCTGCCGGAATATGCCCGAACCTGCCCATATCTGCCCGAAACTGCCCGAATCAGCCCGTACCTGCCCGACCTGCCCGAACCTGCCCGAATATGCCCGACCTGCCCGAATCTGCCCGAATCTGCCCGACCTGCCCGACCTGCCCGAACCTGCCCGAATATGCCCGAACCTGCCCATATCTGCCAATATCTGCCCGAACTGCCCGAATCTGCCCGACCTGCCCGAACCTGCCGGAATATGCCCGAACCTGCCCATATCTGCCCATATCTGCCCGAAACTGCCCGAATCAGCCCGAACCTGACCGAACCTGCCCGAATATGCCCGAACCTGCCCATATCTGCCCATTTCTGCCCGAAGCTGCCCGAAGCTGCCCGAATCTGTCCATATCTGGATCCGGGATCCAGGATATGGGATCCGGGATATGGGATATGGGATCCGGGATATGGGATCCGGGATATGGGATATGGGATCCGGATCTGCCCGAATCTGGCCGGCCTGCCCGAATCTGCCCGAATCTGCCCGACCTGCCCGACCTGCCCGAATCTGCCCGAATCTGCCCGAATCTGCCCGACCTGCCCGAATCTGCCCGAATCTGGCCGACCTGCCCGAATCTGCCCGAATCTGCCCGAATCTGCCCGACCTGCCCGACCTGCCCGAATCTGCCCGAAGCTGCCCGAATCTGTCCATATCTGGATCCGGGATCCAGGATATGGGATCCGGGATATGGGATCCGGGATATGGGATCCGGGATATGGGATATGGGATCCGGGATATGGGATATGGGACATGGGAACCGGATCTGCCCGAATCTGCCCGAATCAGCCTGAATATGCCCGAACCTGCCCGAATATGCCCGAACCTGCCCGAATATGCCCGAACCTGCCCATATCTGCCCGAATCAGCCCGAATATCCCGAACCTGCCCATATCTGCCCATATCTGCCCCTATCTGCCCCTATCTGCCCGAATCTGCCCGAACCTGCCCGAATATGCCCGAACCTGCCCATATCTGCCCATATCTGCCCCTATCTGCCCCTATCTCCCGAATCTGCCCGAATCTGCCCCTATCTGTCCGAATCTGCCCGAACCTGCCCGAATCTGCCCGAATCTGCCCCTATATGCCCGAATCTGCCCGAATCTGCCCGACCTGCCCGAATCTGCCCGAATCTGCCCGACCTGCCCGACCTGCCCATATGTGCCCATATCTGGCCGAATCTGCCCGACCTGCCCGAATCTGCCCGACCTGCCCGAATCTGCCCGAATCTGCCCGACCTGCCCGAATCTGCCCGAATCTGCCCGACCTGCCCGAATCTGCCCGAATCTGCCCGAATCTGCCCGACCTGCCCGAATCTGCCCGACCTGCCCGAATCTGCCCGAATCTGCACGACCTGCCCGAATCTGCCCGACCTGCCCGAATCTGCCCGAATCTGCCCGAATCTGCCCGACCTGCCCGAATCTGCCCGACGTGCCCGAATCTGCCCGACCTGCCCGAATCTGCCCGAATCTGCCCGACCTGCCCGAATCTGCCCGAATCTGCCCGAATCTGCCCGACTTGCCCGAATCTGCCCGAGCTGCCCGACCTGCCCGAATCTGCCCGAAGCTGCCCGAATCTGTCCATATCTGGATCCGGGATATGGGATATGGGATCCGGGATATGGGATATGGGATATGGGATCCGGGATATGGGATATGGGATATGGGATATGGGATATGGGATATGGGATATGGGATCCGGGATATGGGATATGAATATGGGATATGGATCCGGGATATGGATATGGGATATGGGATCCGAATCTGCCCGAATCTGCCCGACCTGCCCGAATCTGCCCGAATCTGCCCGACCTGCCCGAATCTGCCCGATCTGCCCGACCTGCCCGAATCCTGCCCGAATCAGCCCGAATCTGCCCGACCTGCCCGAATCTGCCGAATCTGCCCGACCTGCCCGAATCTGCCCGACCTGCCCGAATCTGCCCGACCTGCCCGAATCTGCCCGAATCTGCCCGACCTGCCCGAATCTGCCCGATCTGCCCGACCTGCCCGAATCTGCCCGACCTGCCCGAATCTGCCCGAATCTGCACGACTGCCCGAATCTGCCCGACCTGCCCGAATCTGCCCGAATCTGCCCGAATCTGCCCGACCTGCCGAATCTGCCCGACGTGCCCGAATCTGCCCGACCTGCCCGAATCTGCCCGAATCTGCCCGACCTGCCCGAATCTGCCCGAATCTGCCCGAATCTGCACGACTTTGCCCGAATCTGCCCGAGCTGCCCGACCTGCCCGAATCTGCCCGAAGCTGCCCGAATCTGTCACATATCTGATCCGGGATATGGGATATGGGATCCGGGATATGGGATATGGGATATGGGGATCCGGGATATGGGATATGGGATATGGGATATGGGATATGGGATATGGAATATGGGATATGGGATCCGGGATATGGGATATGGATATGGGATCCGAATCTGCCCGAATCTGCCCGACTTGCCCGAATCTGCCCGAATCTGCCCGAATCTGCCCGACCTGCCCGACCTGCCCGAAGCTGCCCGAATCTGTCCATATCTGGATCCGGGATATGGGATATGGTATCCGGATATGGGATATGGGATATGGGATCCGGGATATGGGATATGGGTTATGGGATATGGTATGTGGGATATGGGATATGGGATTCGGGATATGGGATCCGGGATATGGGATATGGGATATGGGATCCGGGATATGGGATCCGGGATATGGGATATGGGATCCGAATCTGCCCGAATCTGCCCGACCTGCCCGAATCTGCCCGAATCTGCCCGACCTGCCCGAATCTGCCCGACTGCCCGAACCTGCCCGAATATGCCCCTGTCTGCCCGAATATGCCCGACCTGCCCGAATCTGCCCATATCTGCCGACCTGCCCGAATCTGCCCGAATCTGCCCGACCTGCCCGAACCTGCCGGAATATGCCGAACCTGCCCATATCTGCCCATATCTGCCCGAAACTGCCCGAATCAGCCCGAACCTGACCGAACCTGCCCGAATATGCCCGAACCTGCCCGACCTGCCCGACCTGCCCGAATCTGCCCGAATCTGCCCGAATCTGCCCGACCTGCCCGAATCTGCCCGAATCTGGCCGACCTGCCCGAATCTGCCCGAATCTGCCCGAATCTGCCCGACCTGCCCGACCTGCCCGATTCTGCCCGAAGCTGCCCGAATCTGTCCATATCTGGATCCGGGATCCAGGATATGGGATCCGGGATATGGGATCCGGATATGGGATCCGGGATATGGATATGGGATCCGGGATATGGGATATGGGACATGGGAACCGGATCTGCCCGAATCTGCCGAATCAGCCTGAATATGCCCGAACCTGACAGAATATGCCGAACCTGCCCGAATATGCCCGAACCTGCCCATATCTGCCCGAATCAGCCCGATATCCCGACCTGCCCATATCTGCCCATATCTGCCCCTATCTGCCCCTATCTGCCCGAATCTGCCCGAACCTGCCCGAATATGCCCGAACCTGCCCATATCTGCCCATATCTGCCCGAAACTGCCCGAATCAGCCCGAACCTGCCCATATCTGCCCGACCTGCCCGAATCTGCCCGAATCTGCCCGACCTGCCCGAACCTGCCGGAATATGCCCGAACCTGCCCATATCTGCCCGAAACTGCCCGAATCAGCCCGTACCTGCCCGACCTGCCCGAACCTGCCCGAATATGCCCGAACCTGCCCATATCTGCCCGAATCTGCCCGTATCTGCCCGGCCTGCCCGACCTGCCCGAACCTGCCCGAATATGCCCGAACCTGCCCATATCTGCCCGATTCTGCCCGAATCTGCCCGACCTGCCCGAATCTGCCCGAAGCTGCCCGAATCTGTCCATATCTGGATCCGGGATCCAGGATATGGGATCCGGGGTATGGGATATGGGATCCGGGATATGGGATCCGGGATATGGGATATGGGATCCGAATATCCCGAACCTGCCCATATCTGCCCATATCTGCCCCTATCTGCCCCTATCTCCCGAATCTGCCCGAATCTGCCCCTATCTGTCCGAATCTGCCCGAACCTGCCCGAATCTGCCCGAATCTGCCCCTATATGCCCGAATCTGCCCGACCTGCCCGAATCTGCCCGACCTGCCCGAATCTGCCCGAATCTGCCCGAATCTGCACGACTTGCCCGAATCTGCCCGAGCTGCCCGACCTGCCCGAATCTGCCCGAAGCTGCCCGAATCTGTCCATATCTGGATCCGGGATATGGGATATGGGATCCGGGATATGGGATATGGGATATGGGATCCGGGATATGGGATATGGGATATGGGATATGGGATATGGGATATGGGATATGGGATCCGGGATATGGGATATGGAATATGGGATATGGGATCCGGGATATGGGATATGGGATATGGGATCCGAATCTGCCCGAATCTGCCCGACCTGCCCGAATCTGCCCGAATCTGCCCGACCTGCCCGAATCTGCCCGAATCAGCCCGAATCTGCCCGACCTGCCCGAATCTGCCCGAATCTGCCCGACCTGCCCGAATCTGCCCGAATCTGCCCGACTTGCCCGTATCTGCCCGAATCTGCCCGAATCTGCCCGACCTGCCCGACCTGCCCGAAGCTGCCCGAATCTGTCCATATCTGGATCCGGGATATGGGATATGGTATCCGGGATATGGGATATGGGATATGGGATCCGGGATATGGGATATGGATATGGGATATGGTATATGGGATATGGGATATGGGATCCGAATCTGCCCGAATCTGCCCGACCTGCCCGAATCTGCCCGAATCTGCCCGACCTGCCCGAATCTGCCCGACCTGCCCGAACCTGCCCGAATATGCCCCTGTCTGCCCGAATATGCCCGACCTGCCCGAATCTGCCCATATCTGCCCGACCTGCCCGAATCTGCCCGAATCTGCCCGCCCTGCCCGAACCTGCCGGAATATGCCCGAACCTGCCCATATCTGCCCGAAACTGCCCGAATCAGCCCGTACCTGCCCGACCTGCCCGAACCTGCCCGAATATGCCCGACCTGCCCGAATCTGCCCGAATCTGCCCGACCTGCCCGACCTGCCCGAACCTGCCCGAATATGCCCGAACCTGCCCATATCTGCCAATATCTGCCCGAACTGCCCGAATCTGCCCGACCTGCCCGAACCTGCCGGAATATGCCCGAACCTGCCCATATCTGCCCATATCTGCCCGAAACTGCCCGAATCAGCCCGAACCTGACCGAACCTGCCCGAATATGCCCGAACCTGCCCATATCTGCCCATTTCTGCCCGAAGCTGCCCGAAGCTGCCCGAATCTGTCCATATCTGGATCCGGGATCCAGGATATGGGATCCGGGATATGGGATATGGGATCCGGGATATGGGATCCGGGATATGGGATATGGGATCCGGATCTGCCCGAATCTGGCCGGCCTGCCCGAATCTGCCCGAATCTGCCCGACCTGCCCGACCTGCCCGAATCTGCCCGAATCTGCCCGAATCTGCCCGACCTGCCCGAATCTGCCCGAATCTGGCCGACCTGCCCGAATCTGCCCGAATCTGCCCGAATCTGCCCGACCTGCCCGACCTGCCCGAATCTGTCCATATCTGGATCCGGGATCCAGGATATGGGATCCGGGATATGGGATCCGGGATATGGGATCCGGGATATGGGATATGGGATCCGGGATATGGGATATGGGACATGGGAACCGGATCTGCCCGAATCTGCCCGAATCAGCCTGAATATGCCCGAACCTGCCCGAATATGCCCGAACCTGCCCGAATATGCCCGAACCTGCCCATATCTGCCCGAATCAGCCCGAATATCCCGAACCTGCCCATATCTGCCCATATCTGCCCCTATCTGCCCCTATCTGCCCGAATCTGCCCGAACCTGCCCGAATATGCCCGAACCTGCCCATATCTGCCCATATCTGCCCGAAACTGCCCGAATCAGCCCGAACCTGCCCATATCTGCCCGAATCTGCCCGACCTGCCCATATCTGCCCGACCTGCCCGAACCTGCCCGAATCTGCCCGAATCTGCCCGACCTGCCCGAACCTGCCGGAATATGCCCGAACCTGCCCATATCTGCCCGAATCTGCCCGTATCTGCCCGGCCTGCCCGACCTGCCCGAACCTGCCCGAATATGCCCGAACCTGCCCATATCTGCCCGATTCTGCCCGAATCTGCCCGACCTGCCCGAATCTGCCCGAAGCTGCCCGAATCTGTCCATATCTGGATCCGGGATCCAGGATATGGGATCCGGGGTATGGGATATGGGATCCGGGATATGGGATCCGGGATATGGGATATGGGATCCGAATATCCCGAACCTGCCCATATCTGCCCATATCTGCCCCTATCTGCCCCTATCTCCCGAATCTGCCCGAATCTGCCCCTATCTGTCCGAATCTGCCCGAACCTGCCCGAATCTGCCCGAATCTGCCCCTATATGCCCGAATCTGCCCGACCTGCCCGAATCTGCCCATATCTGCCCGAATCTGCCCGACCTGCCCGAATCTGTCCGAATCTGCCCGACCGGCCCGAACCTGCCCGAACCTGCCCGAACCTGCCCGAACCTGCCCGACCTGCCCGAATCTGCCCGAATCTGCCCGACCTGCCCGAATCTGTCCGAATCTGCCCGACCGGCCCGAACCTGCCCGAACCTGCCCGACCGGCCCGAACCTGCCCGAACCTGCCCGACCTGCCCGAATCTGCCCGAATCTGCCCGACCTGCCCGACCTGCCCGAATCTGCCCCTATCTGCCCGAATCTGCCCGAATCTGCCCGAATCTGCCCGAATCTGCCCGACCTGCCCGAATCTGCCCGAATCTGCCCGACCTGCCCGATTCTGCCCGAATCTGCCCGAATCAGCCCGAACCTGCCCATATCTGCCCATATCTGCCCGAATCTGCCCGAATCTGCCCGAATCTGCCCCTATCTGCCCGAATCTGCCCGAATCTGCCCGAATCTGCCCGAATTTGCCCGAATCAGCCCGAACCTGCCCATATCTGCCCGAATCTGCCCGAATCTGCCCCTATCTGCCCGAATCTGCCCGACCTGCCCGAATCTGCCCGACCTGCCCGACCTGCCCATATGTGCCCATATCTGCCCGAATCTGCCCGACCTGCCCGAATCTGCCCCTATCTGCCCGAATCTACCCCTATCTGCCCGAATCTGCCCATATCTGCCCGAACCTGCCCGACCTGCCCGACCTGCCCGAATCTGCCCGAATCTGCCCGACCTGCCCGAATCTGCCCGAATCTGCCCGAACCTGCCCGAATCTGCCCGACCTGCCCGAATCTGCCCGACCTGCCCGAATCTGCCCGAATCTGCCCGACCTGCCCGAATCTGCCCGAATCTGCCCGACTTGCCCGAATCTGCCCGACCTGACCGAATCTGCCCGACCTGCCCGAATCTGCCCGAATCTGCCCGACCTGCCCGACCTACCCGAACCTGCCCGAATATGCCCGACCTGCCCGAATCTGCCCGGCCTGCCCGAATCTGCCCGACTTGCCCGAATCTGCCCGACCTGCCCGAATCTGCCCGACCTGCCCGACCTGCCCGAATCTGCCCGAAGCTGCCCGAATCTGTCCATATCTGGATCCGGGATATGGGATATGGGATCCGGGATATGGGATCCGGGATATGGGATATGGGATATGGGATCCGGGATATGGGATATGGGATATGGGATATGGGATCCGGGATATGGGATATGGGATATGGGATCCGGGATATGGGATCCAGGATATGGGATATGGGATCCGGGATATGGGATATGGGATATGGGATATGGGATATGGGATCCGGGATATGGGATCCGGGATATGGGATATGGAATATGGGATATGGGATCCGGGATATGGTATATGTGATATGGGATCCGGGATATGGGATATGGGATATGGGATATGGGATCCGGGATATGGGATATGGGATATGGGATATGGGATATGGGATCCGGGATATGGGATATGGGATATGGGATATGGGATCCGGGATATGGGATATGGGATATGGGATATGGGATATGGGATCCGGGATATGGGATATGGGATATGGGATCCGGGATATGGGATATGGGATATGGGATCCGGGATATGGGATATGGGATATGGGATCCGGGATATGGGATATGGGATATGGGATCCGGGATATGGGATATGGGATATGGGATATGGGATATGGGATCCGGGATATGGGATCCGGGATATGGGATATGAGATATGGGATATGGGCTCCGGGATATGGGATATGGTATATGGGATATGGGATCCGGGATATGGGATATGGGATATGGGATCCGGGATATGGGATATGGGATATGGGATATGGGATATGGGATCCGGGATATGGGATCCGGGATATGGGATATGGGATATGGGATATGGGATATGGGATATGGGCTCCGGGATATGGGATATGGTATATGGGATATGGGATCCGGGATATGGGATATGGGATATGGGATCCGGGATATGGGATATGGGATATGGGATCCGGGATATGGGATCCGGGATATGGGATATGGGATCCGGGATATGGGATATGGGATCCGGGATATGGGATCCGGGATATGGGATATGGAATATGGGATATGGGATCCGGGATATGGGATATGGGATCCGAATCTGCCCGAATCTGCCCGACCTGCCCGAAGCTGCCCGAATCTGCCCGAATCTGCCCGACCTGCCCGAATCTGTCCATATCTGGATCCGGGATATGGGATATGGGATCCGGGATATGGGATCCGGGATATGGGATATGGGATCCGGGATATGGGATCCGGGATATGGGATATGGGATCCGGGATATGGGATATGGGATATGGGATCCGGGATATGGGATATGGGATATGGGATCCGGGATATGGGATATGGGATATGGGATCCGGGATATGGGATATGGGATATGGGATATGGGATCCGGGATATGGGATATGGGATATGGGATCCGGGATATGGGATATGGGATATGGGATATGGGATCCGGGATATGGGATATGGGATATGGGATATGGGATCCGGGATATGGGATATGGGATATGGGATATGGGATCCGGGATATGGGATATGGGATATGGGATATGGGATCCGGGATATGGGATATGGGATATGGGATATGGGATCCGGGATATGGGATATGGTATATGGGATATGGGATCCGGGGTATGGGATATGGGATATGGGATATGGTATATGGGATATGGGATATGGGATTCGGGATATGGGATCCGGGATATGGGATATGGGATATGGGATCCGGGATATGGGATCCGGGATATGGGATATGGGATCCGGGATATGGGATATGGGATCCGGGATATGGGATATGGGATATGGGATCCGGGATATGGGATATGGGATATGGGATCCGGGATATGGGATATGGGATATGGGATCCGGGATATGGGATATGGGATATGGGATATGGGATCCGGGATATGGGATATGGGATCCGGGATATGGGATATGGTATATGGGATATGGGATATGGGATTCGGGATATGGGATCCGGGATATGGGATATGGGATATGGGATATGGGATATGGGATCCGGGATATGGGATCCGGGATATGGGATCCGGGATATGGGATCCGGGATATGGGATATGGGATCCGGGATATGGGATATGGGATATGGGATATGGGATCCGGGATATGGGATCCGGGATATGGGATATGGGATATGGGATATGGGATCCGGGATATGGGATCCGGGATATGGGATATGGAATATGGGATATGGGATCCGGGATATGGGATATGGGATATGGGATCCGGGATATGGGATATGGGATATGGGATCCGAATCTGCCCGAATCTGCCCGACCTGCCCGAATCTGCCCGAATCTGCCCGAACCTGCCCGAATCTGCCCGACCTGCCCGAATCTGCCCGACCTGCCCGAATCTGCCCGAATCTGCCCGACCTGCCCGAATCTGCCCGAATCTGCCCGACTTGCCCGAATCTGCCCGACCTGACCGAATCTGCCCGACCTGCCCGAATCTGCCCGAATCTGCCCGACCTGCCCGACCTACCCGAACCTGCCCGAATCTGCCCGGCCTGCCCGAATCTGCCCGACTTGCCCGAATCTGCCCGACCTGCCCGAATCTGCCCGACCTGCCCGACCTGCCCGAATCTGCCCGAAGCTGCCCGAATCTGTCCATATCTGGATCCGGGATATGGGATATGGGATCCGGGATATGGGATCCGGGATATGGGATATGGGATATGGGATCCGGGATATGGGATATGGGATATGGGATATGGGATCCGGGATATGGGATATGGGATATGGGATCCGGGATATGGGATCCAGGATATGGGATATGGGATCCGGGATATGGGATATGGGATATGGGATATGGGATATGGGATCCGGGATATGGGATCCGGGATATGGGATATGGAATATGGGATATGGGATCCGGGATATGGTATATGTGATATGGGATCCGGGATATGGAATATGGGATCCGGGATATGGGATATGGGATATGGGATATGGGATCCGGGATATGGGATATGGGATATGGGATATGGGATATGGGATATGGGATCCGGGATATGGGATATGGGATATGGGATATGGGATCCGGGATATGGGATATGGGATATGGGATATGGGATATGGGATCCGGGATATGGGATATGGGATCCGAATCTGCCCGAATCTGCCCGACCTGCCCGAATCTGCCCGAACCTGCCCATATCTGCCCGAACCTGCCCGAATCTGCCCGACCTGCCCGAATCTGCCCGAATCTGCCCGAATCTGCCCGAATCTGCCCGAATCTGGCCGACCTGCCCGAATCTGCCCGAATCTGCCCGACCTGCCCGACCTGCCCGAAACTGCCCGTATCTGCCCGACCTGCCCGAACCTGCCCGAACCTGCCCGACCTGCCCGAATCTGCCCGACCTGCCCGACCTGCCCGAATCTGCCCGACCTGCCCGAATCTGCCCGACCTACCCGACCTGCTCGAATCTGCCCGAATCTGGATCCAGGATCCAGGATATGGAATCCGGGATATGGGATCCGGGATATGGGATATGGGATATGGGATATGGGATCCGGGATATGGGATATGGGATATGGGATATGGGATCCGGATCTGCCCGAATCTGCCCGAATCTGCCCGAACCTGCCCGAACCTGCCCGAATATGCCCGAACCTGCCCATATCTGCCCATATCTGCCCGAAACTGCCCGAAACAGCCCGAACCTGCCCATATCTGCGCATATCTGCCCGAAACTGCCCGAATCAGCCCGAATATGCCCGAAACTGTCCGAATCAGCCCGAATATGCCCGAACCTGCCCATATCTGCCCATATCTGCCCCTATCTGCCCCTATCTGCCCGAAGCTGCCCGAATCTGCCCGAACCTGCCCGAACCTGCCCGAATATGCCCCTATCTGCCCGAATCTGCCCGAATCTGCCCGAACCTGCCCGAACCTGCCCGAATATGCCCCTATCTGCCCGAATCTGCCCGAATCTGCCCGAATCTGCCCGACCTGCACGACCTGCCCGAATATGCCCCTATCTGCCCGAATCTGCCCGAATCTGCCCGAACCTGCCCGAACCTGCCCGAATATGCCCCTATCTGCCCGAATCTGCCCGAATCTGCCCGAATCTGCCCGACCTGCACGACCTGCCCGAATCTGCCCGTATCTGCCCGACCTGCCCGAACCTGCCCGAACCTGCCCGAATCTGCCCGACCTGCCCGAATCTGCCCCACCTGCCCGACCTGTCCGAACCTGCCCGAATCTGCTCGACCTGCCCGAATCTGCCGACCTACCCGACCTGCCCGAATCTGCCCGACCTGCACGACCTGCCCGAATATGCCCCTATCTGCCCGAATCTGCCCGAATCTGCCCGAACCTGCCCGAACCTGCCCGAATATGCCCCTATCTGCCCGAATCTGCCCGAATCTGCCCGAATCTGCCCGACCTGCACGACCTGCCCGAATCTGCCCGTATCTGCCCGACCTGCCCGAACCTGCCCGAACCTGCCCGAATCTGCCCGACCTGCCCGAATCTGCCCCACCTGCCCGACCTGTCCGAACCTGCCCGAATCTGCTCGACCTGCCCGAATCTGCCGACCTACCCGACCTGCCCGAATCTGCCCGAATCTGGATCCAGGATCCAGAATATGGGATCCGGGATATGGGATATGGGATATGGGATATGGGATCCGGATCTACCCGAATCTGCCCGAATCTGCCCGAACCTGCCCGAACCTGCCCGAATATGCCCGAACCTGCCCATATCTGCCCATATCTGCCCCTATCTGCCCCTATCTGCCCGAAGCTGCCCAAATCAGCCCGAACCTGCCCGAACCTGCCCGAATATGCCCCTATCTGCCCGAATCTGCCCGAATCTGCCCGAACCTGCCCGAACCTGCCCGAATATGCCCCTATCTGCCCGAATCTGCCCGAATCTGCCCGAACCTGCCCGAATATGCCCCTATCTGCACGAATATGCCCGAACCTGCCCATATCTGCCCATTTCTGCCCGAAGCTGCCCGAATCTGTCCATATCTGGATCCGGGATCCAGGATATGGGATCCGGGATATGGGATCCGGGATATGGGATCCGGGATATGGGATATGGGATACGGATCTGCCCGAATCTGCCCGAATCTGCCAGAACCTGCCCGAACCTGCCCGAATATGCCCGAACCTGCCCATATCTGCCCATATCTGCCCGAAACTGCCCGAAACAGCCCGAGCCTGCACATATCTGCGCATATCTGCCCGAAACTGCCCGAATCAGCCAGAATATGCCCGAAACTGCCCGAATCAGCCCAAATATGCCCGAACCTGCCCATATCTGCCCATATCTGCCCCTATCTGCCCCTATCTGCCCGAAGCTGCCCGAATCTGCCCGAACCTGCACGAACCTGCCCGAATATGCCCCTATCTGCCCGAATCTGCCCGAATCTGCCCGAACCTGCCCGAATATGCCCCTATCTGCCCGAATATGCCCGAACCTGCCCATATCTGCCCATTTCTGCCCGAAGCTGCCCGAATCTGTCCATATTTGGATCCGGGATCCAGGATATGGGATCCGGGATATGGGATCCGGGATATGGGATATGGGATATGGGATCCGGATCTGCCCGAATCTGCCCGAATCTGCCCGAACCTGCACGAACCTGCCCGAATATGCCCGAACCTGCCCATATCTGCCCATATCTGCCCCTATCTGCCCCTATCTGCCCATATCTACCCATATCTGCCCGAATCTGCCCGAAGCTGCCCGAGTCTGTCTATATCTGGATCCGGGATCCAGGATATGGGATCCGGGATATGGGATACGGGATCCGGGATATGGGATACGGGATATGGGATATGGGATATGGGATATGGGATCCGGGATATGGGATCCGGGATATGGGATATGGGATATGGGATCCGGGATATGGGATATGGTATATGAGATATGGGATCCGGGATATGGGATCCGCGATATGGGATCCAGGATATGGGATCCGGGATATGGGATATGGAATATGGGATATGGGATCCGGGATATGGGATATGGGATATGGGATCCGGGATATGTGATATGGGATCCGGGATATGGGATATGGGATCCGGATCTGCCCGAATCTGCCCGAATCTGCCCGAACCTGCCCGAACCTGCCCGAATATGCCCCTATCTGCCCGAATCTGCCCGAATCGTCCCGAACCTGCCCGAACCTGCCCGAATATGCCCCTATCTGCCCGAATATGCCCGATCCTGCCCATATCTGCCCATTTCTGCCCGAAGCTGCCCGAATCTGTCCATATCTGGATCCGGGATCCAGGATATGGGATCCGGGATATGGGATCCGGGATATGGGATCCGGGATATGGGATCCGGAATATGGGATATGGGATATGGGATATGGGATCCGGATCAGCCCGAATATGCCCGAATCTGCCCGAACCTGCCCGAACCTGCCCGAATATGCCCGATCCTGCCCATATCTGCCCATATCTGCCCGAACCTGCCCGAATATGCCCCTATCTGCCCGAATCTGCCCGAATCGTCCCGAACCTGCCCGAACCTGCCCGAATATGCCCCATCTGCCCGAATATGCCCGATCCTGCCCATATCTGCCCATTTCTGCCCGAAGCTGCCCGAATCTGTCCATTTCTGGATCCGGGATCCAGGATATGGGATCCGGGATATGGGATCCGGGATATGGGATCCGGGATATGGGATCCGGAATATGAGATATGGGATATGGGATATGGGATCCGAATCTGCCCGAATCTGCCCCAACCTGCCCGAACCTGCCCGTATATGCCCGAATCTGCCCGACCTGCCCGAATCTGCCCGAATCTGCCCGACCTGCCCGACCTGCCCGAATCTGTCCGAATCTGCCCGACCTGCCCGAATCTGCCCGAATCTGCCCGAATCTGCCCGACCTGCCCGAACCTGCCCGAACCTGCCCGAATCTGCCCGAATCTGCCCGAATCTGCCCGAATCTGCCCGACCTGCCCGAACCTGCCCGAACCTGCCCGAATATGCCCGAACCTGTCCATATCTGCCCGAAAGTGCCCGAATCAGCCCGAATATGCCCGAACCTGCCCGAACCTGCCCATATCTGCCCATATCTGCCCCTATCTGCCCCTATCTGCCCGAATCTGCCCGAACCTGCCCGAACCTGCCCGAATATGCCCGAATCTGCCCGAATATGCCCGAACCTGCCCGAACCTGCCCGAATATGCCGGAACCTGCCCGAATATGCCCGAACCTGCCCATATCTGCCCATATCTGCCCGAAACTGCGCGAATCAGCCCGAACCTGCCCATATCTGCCCGAATCTGCCCGACCTGCCCATATCTGCCCGAATCTGCCCGACCTGCCCGAATCTGCCCGAAACTGCCCGAATCAGCCCGAATATGCCCGAACCTGCCCATATCTGCCCATATCTGCCCCTATCTGCCCCTATCTGCCCGAATCTGCCCGAATCTCCCGAACCTGCTCGAATATGCCCCTATCTGCCCAAATATGCCCGAACCTGCCCATATCTGCCCATATCTGCCCGAATCTGCCCGAAGCTGCCCGAATCTGTC
This sequence comes from Megalopta genalis, assembly GCF_051020955.1. NCBI lineage: Eukaryota > Metazoa > Arthropoda > Insecta > Hymenoptera > Halictidae > Megalopta > Megalopta genalis. The sequence goes on along the minus strand of NC_135020.1, from coordinate 18,549,137 downwards.
CATATCTGGATCTGGGATCCGGGATATTGGACATGGGATCCGGGATATGGGATATGGGATCCGGGATATGGGATCCGGGATATGGGATCCGGGATATGGGATCCGGGATATGGGATCCGGGATATGGGATCCGGGATATGGGATCCGGGATATGGGATATGGGATCCGGGATATGGGATCCGGGATATGGGATATGGGATATGGTATCCGGGATATGTGATATGGGATATGGGATCCGGGATATGGGATATGGGATCCGGGATATGGAATCCGGGATATGGGATCCGGGATATGGGATATGGGATCCGGGATATGGTATATGGGATCCGGGATATGGGATATAGGATCCGGGATATGGGATCCGGGATATGGGGTCCGGGATATGGGATCCGGGACATGGGATCCAGGATATGGGATATGGGATCCGGGATATGGGATATGGGATATGGGATATGGGATCCGGGATATGGGATATGGGATATGGGATCCGGGATATGTGATATGGGATCCGGGATATGGGATATGGGATCCGGATCTGCCCGAATCTGCCCGAATCTGCCCGAACCTGCCCGAACCTGCCCGAATATGCCCGAACCTGCCCATATATGCCCATATCTGCCCATATCTGCCCAAATCTGCCCATATCTGCCCATATCTGCCCAAATCTGCCCAAATCTGCCCATATCTGCCCATATCTGCCCATATCTGCCCAAATCTGCCCATATCTGCCCATATCTGCCCATATCTGCACATATCTGCCCATATCTGCCCAAATCTGCCCAAATCTGCTGCAGCAGCGGCAGCAGCAGCAGCAATAATAATAATAGTAATAATGAGATATCACACGTATAAATAAAATAAATAGAACCACGTACATAATTAACATAGCAGTACCCATAGCGTAAAAATAACATACATGGAAAGAAAGAAAAATATGGAACCAAGAGAAAGTGACAATAATACCATTCATAATATCGGCAACAGGCATTTCCGCAAAATCGTTCATACAGAATCTACATATACTACATTTACCAGTACATATACGTTCGCATATATAAAAAGTAATAATTCTGAACGCAACGACAATAATAAGAAAATTTCTACACAGAGATATCAAGTGGCACAGTTCAAGATAGGCACAAACCAGAGAGGAAATCCTCCGAGAATTTACAAGGAAACCATCAACAACAACAATAATAATAATATTAACACTTTAATGGCCGCACATTTACGCAGTCAAACGTCGCCAAGGGCCGGCAATATGTTTGGAGAATTAATTTAAAAAAACTTTATGTAAATTCCTGAAATAATTCAACATGTGCGAACATACGCATGAAACAAAAAAAAACAACAACAACAAAAGCAACACATTTAATACAACAAATTTAATATTTTTCCTTCGCGCAATAATTATTAAAGCAATCACCTACATGCAATGCTGCTTGGCAAGTTTTACACATAAAATATGTAGGTTTTCTAATTTTATCCGCATAGCAAACACGACAATATCCCTTCGTACACCCATTTTTTTATTGCTGATATTTTAACTAATCGACGTTTCATTCCTCCGGCTAATCTTTTAACTGGACGAACGACGAAGCGAGATGCAGCAGGATCATCATCATTGGTTTTAATCCACGTACTTGCTAATTGAAGTAAAAAATCGTGGCAATTTAATTTCCGAATGAGACCGGTTTTTAAATGTTCATATATATGAAACGAGTTAAATATGGCACAATTTATTACATAGGAAGAAAGTTTCTATGTCTATTTTTTTGTTTTTCAATAACTTTGGGCGACAGCATCGCGCACATGTTGTGTGAGCGTCCATTGAAGTGTTAACGAATAAACAATTAAATCAATTTCTCCACTTTTGTAGCCCGTTACTGCACGAGTAATTTGTCATCGCATTAAACGGAAAGTAGGACAAAAATTTGCGCATGGAAATAATGCACAGCTAAATATATCCGCGCATACACGATTCGCATGATAAAATGAATAGCTCATTAATTAGTGCTGAAAGTAAACTTAAGAAATTTATGAAATAGGCGCAGGCTATAAACCAGCTGCAATCGTCAGGCTTTATTGAAGCACCATTTGAACTGCGTTTTGCTTGAAAGTCAAACCATGGTCCAGTTTCGCTGATTCTAAAAGAATTCAGCTTGGCACTGCGAAACGTCACGGTCGCATAATTTAATTCCAACGAGAACGGAAAAGCCAATTTCATTATCTTCTAAAAATCATGCAACAATACTGAATAGATTGTTTCGCATGGTCTGAACGCAGGGATAAGTTCGGTTATGTCAAAGGGAGCTCTGCTTCGGGTAAAATCGCCCAGCTTCCTCTGTTCCGGGATCGATCGTTTCCTGGAGGGGCCGAAAGCCGAAACTCTAGGGCCGGCATCATAAAAGGGCCGGATTGTAATCTGAAGCATAAATCGAAGGATAAACTGGACCCGTCGAGCCGATCGTTTCAGCGTTTTCTTATTCTTTCTGACACAGCGGTCGTTAAAGGCGTCACGCTACGAAAGACTCGAGGAAGTAGCGTCTCGCGGCAGAACAAGCATCGCGACCTGCTGGTCGACATCTTTCTGTCGATGCTCCGCCGTGGCGTCGTCCTGAATAAGATCACGAAATTTACGGCCTACTTCCTCGAACGTGGCAGGCCATCCTGACATCCGCGGACGTCGATTCGATTGCTCCCCTCGTCCGACTCGTCCGATCCCCCCTGTATCTCCATTCGGGGATCATTCGAGCCCTTAATGGCACGCCAACTATTTCACGGCACGATAGAATCCCGAACTATGCAACCGAACTTCGTTCATGCACGGTCGTTCATTTGCAACCAGATCGAGAGAAGCCTGGGGAGCGTCATAAATGAACTGTGAAACTTTATTATTTAGAAATTGAATGCACGTTATTGTGTATAAAAGGACAATCGTGCTTTCGTCGATAGATGCCTCCAAAAAGATTAAGTTACCATTCAGAAGCGATTACGATACATTTTCTGACGTTTGATTTCTTTTATCCGGCCGTTCTTGTTAAAATGCGACGAAACTGGCTTACGTTCTTACGTTTTCACCAGAAATTAATTGCTTTCAATTCGAAGTACAAAAATATACCAAAAGCTTATCGAACGTTACAGGAACCTTTGAGTATTGTTACAAAAATTGAACCTTGTGTCACAATTTTGACAAACGTTACACATGCAAATTTTTTAGTAATGATTCTGAATGAATGGCATGAATCGAATGAATCGAATGAATCGAACGAATCGAATAAACGAATCGAACGAATCGAATGAATGAATCGAATGAATGAATCGAATGAATGAATCAAATGAATCGAACGAGTCGAATGAAATAACGTAATTAACCCTCTATATCCCGAATTGTTTATATGAGTTCAAAATAATTGATATAATTTAAAACCACCGAGTATCAACTTCCAGATATAAATCAGCAACGAATTTATAATTTTTAACAAAAGCGAGCTTACTCTGACGCATGAAGTAAGATCTGGAAATTAAGATGTAAAAACTTCTTGGTGATAAAGGAGGAGCAACAGAAGAAAGTACCTACTTTTACATTCGCCAGATTGCGTCTAAAAATGAACATTAAAACGTTACGATACATGGTTGAAATACATATAAAATTTGAATACCTTTTTATGCAACCGCAGGATTATTTTGTCGTAGTCACGCAAGACGCGGCGGGCGTTCTCTTACTTAAGATTTAGCCCGTCAATGTTGGAAGTCAAGAGAGAAGTTCGCTGTTTTCTAGGTACGGTGCTAAGAGATGGAAGGTGCCTTTCACAGTAACTCGATTAAAAGACGCGTGATTAAAGTTTTGGTTAAAGGATTAGCTCTGTGCACGGTTTTATTGAAAAAGTTCACACTCGACTACTCGGTATGAAGCAGCAACGCCGGACTTAGCGAGACGAAGATCAGCGGTCTCGTCTCTCTCTGGAATTATTTTAGCCGAACGACAGATTCAGGACAGTTTATCCGACCCCGCAAGTTTTCCATTATATCAGTTCGGGTTTCGTTATCGTACGAAACGCGTGCACGTTTCATATTACCGAGCCAGTGAGTTGCGAATTTCGTTCGGCAGACCGGAGAACTTCGCGGTGTGTTTCGGTAACGTCTAAATAGAATACGCGTGCGTATAGGCAAATAAATTTCGTGCACGAGCCGAAGTCGAAGTTTCCGCGTGGCGAACTATAATTCTCTTTCGTTAGAATGTTTTATCATGAAAGTGAGACCAGCAGAACGCGGAAGTGAACGTATTAAATTAAATTATTAACGCGGCGTGATCTATGTATAATACATTAACCCTATTGGCAACGCGTCGCAATTTTACATAGCTAAAAGCTGATGCGCGCGTCAAGCGTGCGACGCTTGTATTTTCCTGTACTATAAGGGTCGATGCACATCTACATGCCAGGCTCGGCCGTGCTCCAAAACCGAATCATTCTTACACATAATTTACATTGGAGTGGTTGCATTACGCGTGCCTTGCTCGCAGCGCGACCGTCTAGCAACGCGACCGTCTAGCAACGCGACCGTCTAGCAGCGCGACTAACTCGCAGCGTGTCAGGCCGGCCGGCACCGTCCAAACATGTTCACACTTGCAGGCTGGCCCGGGCCAGGCTTGCTTCGCCCGTGAGTCACACTGTACTAAAACGAAGCGAGACGGAAGCAATCTTTCGTTCTAGCGTTGCAGGCAATTAACCCGGGAAAGCATCTCGACTTAACAAAGCATGCAAAAAAAAAGGAATCTCGAAAAAAAAGGTGGCTCGACTTCTGGTAACCATCTGTGAGTCATAATTAAATAAAATGTTAAGTTTTGAAGAAAGTAACGGCTTTTCGGAGTAACTACATACTACGGATGGATTAGTATTGTTTGACGAACAGATAGGGTCGAAAGGGAATTTACAGCTTTGAACGCGGAATATGACGTATACCTAGTTATTCATTTAAAAAATACATTTTCAATTGTGCAATGAAATATAAATTTGAATGTCACACTCGATGACTAAAATGGAAAATCTGCTATCGATACATACACTACCACACAAAATTGAGCGAACATTCTTCAAAACGCACTATCTCTTTTAAAACTTTGATTAAACGACTAGAATTTTTTTTTAAAATGATGGCGGGTGTTTAATCGATCGATCTTTAATTGTTTACAGCTTATTTCAAGGGCATCCGATTTCGTTGAAATTTTCAGTACGGATATAAGATCTACAAAACGCGTTTATAGGCTCAGATAAAAAACATTAAAAAGCAGCAGCTTTTTATTTTTTTTTGTCATTTCAAGTAATAGCAAAACTTAAAAAAATTAAATTATAGTCATTGTTAGACTAGTCCCACTGTTGTTTAGAAAAATTCTAGTCCTTTAGTCAGTTTTAAAAAAAGATGCTACGTTTTGAAGTGTCCACTCAATTTCGTCCGGTATCTTGTCGTCCTTTCAGCGGATTAGGCGATATATGTACTTGACGCAGTCGTTGCAGTAGGCAAATTTATAAACTAGACAATCATTTCGATAGAACGACGTTTCACTGGTTTCCTCAAATATTTAAGTTAATGTTAATATGAAAAGTATATAATATATATTTTTAATAAAAATCAATATAATCTTATCGTGTTTGGTCTTATCTTAATCAGAAAAAGCTCACGATTGCATTGGAGAAGGTCCCATTAAAACGTAATGAAAAATAAAAAAGTTACACATTGCGTTATTATTTATTCTTCAGTTGTCTGGCACCATGCTCGCGCGTCTAATGTGATCACTCTCAATCGAGCACGCTGCTAGCACGACCCGAGCCTGGCACGTAAATGTGCATCGACCCTAATGCTCTGCACCGATAGGCGTCGTTCACTGTGAAACAACATGAAAATAACATGGTTACATAACGCGCGGGAAAACACAGTTCCTAATGGCAGATAAAATCCAGAAGAAACGCGCATGATTTCGAGCTATTAAAAGCGACTCGAAACCACCGGGAAAAGGTATTTAACAAAACGGAGGTAGATCTCGAACGGTGCATTATATTTATGTACAATTACGTTGCTGTTAAATAATGAGCAGCGAACCGCATAATTATGAAACGGCGGATTTTATGCATTTATTGTGAATTTAAATGCGCCTACCATACTGAAATCAAATTTACAACGTACAATAATGTGCATTATATTAAACAGCGGTCAAACATTATTTGAATTTAATTCCGTTCAATCGATCGTTCCATAGAACGGAATTTCATTTTTGCATTTCAATAGCCACGCGATCAATTGTTTTCTGCGACGGTATTTGTCAAACGAAGTTTCCATGAAATTAGAGTTGGCTAATGGATTCGTGGAAAAGTTGAACGTCACCGGTGAAACTGTTCGAAAAACAAAGTCGCAAAACGCAAATACAGGAGAAGAATAGCTTCCGAAAGTCGGCTCTCTCTACCTCTTCCTCTCTCTCTCGCTCTCTCCCTTGCTCTCTCTCGCTCTCTCTCGCGCTCTCTCGCTCTCTCTCGCTCTCTCTCGCGCTCTCTCGCTCTCCCCTGCTCTCTCCTTCGCTCTCTCTCGCTCTCTCGCGCTCTTTCTCGCGCTCCCTCGCTCTCTCCCTCGCTCTCTCCCTCGCTCTCTTCCCCGCTCTCTCTCTCTCTCTCTCTCTCTCTCTCTCTCTCTCTCTCTCTCTCTCTCTCTCTCTCTAATCCGTCATTTATAATGAAAACTGCGGACGTTCAAGCAGGAAAGGCTTAAAACAGGTAACGTACAAACATTTATCGAAGCCAGAGCTCTCGCACAACGGAAGAAATCTTTTCTACGATCATGCTAATTAGAACGTTGCTTTCAGTTCACCGTTCGAATCGATAGAATCGCTCGTATCGCCGGTACGCGTTTAAAATAAATCTCTCCGTTGTATTTTATCCGAACCCGAAAAAAAACCATCTATCAAAATCGGAAGTTCGATGGAAGAGGGCTTCAACGAAAGCGACACGGTAGAAAATTGCGACCTGTCTTTTCGTTGCAATTTCAAATCTAACGGACAGCCGAAATTTTCCCCCGAAAAGGATTCGCTAAACAGAACGGAAATGGATTAATTCCGTAAACTCGGTTCTACAATTGTTTCGCGGACTGCGTTCCCGCTCATTAAAATAAATTACGTTTCAACGGAAAAATGTGAAAATACAGTGCGTAATAAGTAGCTGTTGTTCTGCTTTGGTGAAATTTCAACAAAAGTGGACGTTTATCGTGCTTTATATGAAGTTATTATTATCGTTGCGCGTTCTTTAATCTTTCGCTAATTGTGAGCATTTGCTTTTACAAAATTTTAAGCTGCCAAGGCGGATCAAATACGTCTTTATCCTTCAACTGAATCGTAGTTAATCTAGTTGGTCTAAAGAAAAGATGTACTTCAAATAATTAAGCATCGTTGCTCCATATATTTTCGCTGTGACTTTTTTGCTGTGACCTTTCGCTGTATGAAAAATAAATTAATACAAGATATTGATAGGTCCAATCTTGATAAAATAGTTTAAATCAAGGGGTTTGGTGTTCGCCGATAAATAAATAAATAAATGAATAAATATATAAATACGCGGGATTTCGTATCAGTTTTCCTGAGAGACCGGTTCGGAGGATAAGCTGAATTTTTTTGCCGTCGCTGTAGATCCACCGAGAAAGCACGATTTAATCGCGTAAGTATTTTAATCGGTGCAGTCGGCAAGTAGACAAATAGTAGCCACGGGCTATTGGCGAGCGGGCTTGCGGCAAAGCTCCAATATAACTCAGACCATCTGATAGTTTCATTACTCCAGTAAATTCGCTGCCCGTGGCGAGCTTCTTATACATCCTCCTTCATCTGTACGTGTGTAGCGGTTACCTTTCTAGGTGGGATCCTGCATGTGCACATAATATATTTGAAAAAAACCTGGAGAAAAACGAGATCGGTCGGGATTGGTGTGGATGATCTGGGGGGAAGGAGGGACCGTAGCATTTGTCCTGGAATTACGGGAACGATATTATACCGGTTTAAACGCATTAACATCGCGAGATTTTATTTTCAGCGGTCTTTAACAAATTCCCCCCCGTTCTCGCAGCAGGAGCAGAGATTCTTTTAAAAATCGCGCGAACGATACGATAATGTTGCCCAATAGGAAAACCTCTCCTAATGTGAGACTCTAGCTTATCTCCATTATAAATGTCGCGAGTGTCGCATTTCTTTTTTGCGTAATAACTCGTATCTTTCGTTCTTTATAAAACAACCGTATTTGTTAAAATAAGTTGTAGAAAGTTTTCGAAGGAGTCCGATTATATTACGAATATTCCAAAAATGTTAACACTGTAATTATAATCATAAATATCATTGTACAGTGCATTCAATGAAGTTTAAGATTTACTGGTTATATAGGGTGACCCAAAATTATTGTACCAGTGAAAAATGAGGGGTTCCTGAGGTGTACAATAATTTTGGGACATCCTGTATGTCAGTCGAGATTGAAGAGTTATCTTCAAAATTCCTTAATAATTTTCACGTTATTCTTTCCAAATATGAAACCTTTGAAAGTTCGTATTATAATGCTGAACAAAAAAAGATAATGTCCCAAAAAACCATTAAAAGAAATCGTATAGAAAGTGATAGTTCAACAGATGACGAAGATATTATTCTAAAAGACGAAAGTGATTATGAACAAAATCACGATGCAGAATGTTTTGTTTTGTACACGCCTTTATTTTTCAGACGTATATGGTGAACAAGAAGGCAAAAAGAATAAATTTTCTGAAAAAAGCCAAACTGAATCTCATATTAGGAATCCATTTTCCAAATCTGTGAATCTGCATAATTTTCGTTTTTCTTTTATTACGAAAAAGCAGATATTTTTTCTCTGCATTTTTCAGTACATTGTAAAAGAAATCATGTCTTAGTTTTTAAGCTTTTTAGTGCCGAACAACGATATATCGTCGTTGGCAATACTTGAGAAAATGTTTCTTCGATGTTTTTAATAAATAACAATTTCATTTTTGATTTCCTTTTCTTTTTTGCATTTTTCAATTGTCATGTTTTACAAAATTTCTTGCAATTTCTTTCCGAAATTTGGCCAATAAATTATTGCGCTTTTCTGTATTGCCATCTATGGGAAAAAACGCAATCATTTATTGGCCAGCCTAATACATCGAACAAGTTCGATATACAATGAATTCTCTCTAATTAACGCTCAGATTGCGCACAAAACTGGACAATTTGGGAAGCGGAGATAAGATTATTCGAACCTTGCGGCTCGTTTTTACAGTTACCAATTGTCAACAACTATAAAAACAAGCCGCAAATTGTCTATTTTTGTTGGGCGTCAATTAGGGAGAATTTACTGTACAGAAATTTCTCCCTAATTCGCGCTCAGATTGCGCACAAAAATGGACAATTTGGGAACAGAAGATACGATTATTCGAGCCTTGCGGTTCGTTTTTACAGTTACCAATTGTCAACAACTATAAAAACAAGCCGCAAATTGTCTATTTTTGTTGGGCGTCAATTAGGGAGAATTTACTGTACACAAAATTTCTCCCTAATTCGCGCTCAGAATGCACACAAAAATGGACAATTTGGGAACAGGAGATACGATTATTCGAGCCTCGCGTCTCGTTTTTATAGTTACCGATTGTCAATAACTATAAGAACGAGACGCGAGGCTCGAATAATCGTATCTCCGCTTCCCAAATTGTCCAATCTGAGTCCAATTGTCCAAATTGTGTACAATCTGAGCGTCAATTAGGGAGAAATTACTGTTTTTCGTTCAACTGCACACGACTCTTGGTCAGCACTGAGACGATTAAACGCGCGTCTATTGTCAAAGAAAGTGTTCTAAAAAAGAATGGATCTCGCATTAGACACCTTTACCCAATAAGAATACATATTATGTCTGTGTTAACGCGACCGGCTCGGCTTTTCGCGCAGCAAAATGTTGCATTCGCCACAGTCGTCGCGAGAAAACGAAATTGCCCGGGGCGAGGAAATGTTTGGAATTTTTACGGAATCTCGAAACACGCGTCAAAGTACCGCGCCGGTTAAAACGACGTCCGAGGCGTGGCGGGGGTAATATCGCGGAGTGAATCCTGTTTTGATGTGGCTTCGCGAAAATTCAGTTTCGTCCTCATTCTCCCTATTGTCGGCCTTTAAAATCCACGAATGTTCGCGCGTTAGCGTGCCTTTTCGTCGGCGCCTACATATTTTATTTAACAGAGACCGCGGATGTAAATAGGCCCTTTTAAAGTATGCTGCCCGTCCACAACGAGGCATAAATATGCCAGATGGTGGCAGGCGTTCTGTAGAAAACTTTATGGAAATGTGAATGGTCAGGGTTTATTTTTATTAGAAGTCCTTCTTTCATGTGGTGTACGCGTGATCCCCTCGCAAGCCGCCCCCGCCGTGCAGAAAGGTGCGCTTTTCCATCAGAAAATATTCCACCTTTTGATGTTCGAAGGCACTTCGCCTGGGGAACAACATTACCGGAATAGGGGTTATACTCGAACCAGGAGTACATCGTTTACCACCTTCAACCCTATATATTGAAGTGGTTTGTTTGTATACGAGCCACCTTCTTGTGGGTCGCCGATCTGTCATGAAACGACATATGCGTCTCCGATAGATTCGTGTCCCTCATTGCTCCGCGACTCTCTCAATTTTACAAATTCCCTTTTGATCACACTTTCCATTCGGAACCCTAATGCACGGTTTCCGAACCATCGGTGGGTGACGAGAAAATTTGCGGATCTTAAGATAGGGCTCTTCTAGGGTTCTTCGCATTTTCATTCTCTTCGACTTTCTGTATTAATGACTTTGTCTCTCTAAACTGTTATATATTATATTATTATTATATATTTATTATATAATATATTATTTTATTTTATTATTATATTATTTTTAATATATTATAATATATAATATATTATTATCATATATTTATTATATATATTATAACTCTTAACTGTTATATATCCTTTCTTTCTAATATTAATTATTATATCCTTCCATATGATAAACTTAAAAATATTGTATCATAGTACAATTTTCAAACGTACAGTGGCCCACAAAAGTACACCTTTTAAAACGCAGTAACTTTTTTAAAACTGGACTAAGTGACGAATTTTTTTAGATGATAGCGGGACTTTTTTACCAGACGATGATCAAAATTCATTTTTTGAACTTTGCTGTTACTTGGAATGACAAAAAGTTCTGACAGTCCCAAATGAAATTATTGGATTGCCTTCCTAGAAGTGACTATACAGATCACTACATACATTAACCCTTCTATGGTGTTTCGGGTCTGTATAATTGAAGTCTTTATCTCGTTTTTTAACTTTCTTTATCCGAGCTTATAACGGACATTTAAAAAATGTCTCTCGTATATCTCGGTAAATTATTATGCATGCTGAAAATTTTATCGAAATTGGGTCACGTTGTTATGGGTTACAACAAATTCAAGATGGCAAAAATCGCAGTTTTATCACGACTTTGACCAAAAATTGGAAGAAATCTGCAGTTTTTTTAAAAATCTTCCAGTTACCGTGATCTACGAGAGACATTTTTAAAATTTTTGTTATAGACTCAGACAAAAAAGTTAAAAAACGAGATAAAGACTTCAATTATACAGACCCGAAATACCATAGAAGGGTTAATGTATGTAGTGATCTGTATAGTCACTTCTAGGAAGACAATCCAATAATTTTATTTGGGACTATTAATTAAAAGAATATTGTTAAAATACCTACTTAACACTGAAACACCGCAGAAGGATTAAAGTATGCAGTCTCTATAGAATCAGTTTCAGCAAGGTAATCCAATAATTTTTAGGAGGGTTATTGTATAAAACAACATTTTTTAAGAACATTTCCTCTAAACATCAGAATTTTCAATTACTGTGCTACATTGAGAGCAATTTAAACAATCTTTTTCTACATGATAATCCCGAACGAAATTATTGTGTAAACGTCATTGGCGTCGACTTGTTGGTACACAATAGATATAACGCCATTAAACTATTTATTAAGAAATTGTTAACTATAAAATATATAGAATTAGAAAAAAGTATAAAATCATCGCCGGTAGACAATGTTTTAACATAGCAATGATAATTCTTGTTGCTGTATCTAGAACGTTAGTCATTTTGTTTCTGAAGATCAGAAAATTCACCGAGAAGGGATTCGGAAGGTATGATCTTTATTTTGCGAATCATTTATTCAAGACGTATTTCCATAAAAGGTACAGTATATCCGTACATAATCCGGATATTCTGTTATACGAACAGTGTTTTCGAGGCTCTCGCGACCCAACGTCATACAATTCTTACTATAAACCCAGCCGCGGTCCTCCGCTGTGTTATACATTTGAAGTAACGCTGAGAAAGGAGGCGCATGTATCTCAGTAACAATTTTCTTATACTTTTCTGTACCTACGCGCAGCTTTCGAAAAAATAAGCACGCGTTTAGATAAACAAATTTCACGTAATAACATTAGAAAAGCAATATGATACGTTACTTGTGTCTTGGATAAATGAAATAGCTGAAATTACGTGACATAACACTTTCAAGTTAGACGAGTTAAAAATTGTCCCATCTCTTGTTAGCTTTTTATTTATGGTTAAATATATTATAATTTAACCCACCTCAAGAATCGAACTTACCCACAGCCATACAGTTTAATATTTCCTTCACAGGTTTTTAATCAGACGAAAACAAAAATTTATTTGTTTAGTAATTTGTATTTAATACTATATTATATTATATTATATTATATTATATTATATTATATTATATTATATTATATTGTATTATATTATATTATATTATATTATATTATATTATATTATATTATATTATATTATATTATATTATATTATATTATATTATATTATATTATATTATATTATATTATATTATATTATATTATATTATATTATATTATATTATATTATATTATATTATATTATATTGTATTTAATACTATTAGTATTAATATTGTATTAGTAATTTTTTTGACACTGTGGTGATTAAGGTTGGCGAATTGTCTGACGCAGTAAATTTCTGTTTTTCATTACGGTATATTCCGTGCAACTTGGATTTTTATTTTCTTTAAAATCGCGTTCTTCAAATAGATAATGGACGTAAGAGATAGCATTACTTCATCTGTGTTCCGAATTATTTGCACGGATGATTCCGTCGTGTTCTAGGCTCGTTGTTCACGAAAACAATTACGCCGGCCTGCGTTAGAGGTGAATTTATTTTAAACCGAGCTATACGAAGTTCGCAGGTACACGGAATAATTTTTACAGCGAAAAGTCAGGCATTGGTCTTGTCAGCATTTATATGCTGTGATATAAAAACTGCCGCGTTCGCTGCAACAACTTTCATGTCACACGCCAAATTAATCTTGTGTGACTAGTAAAAATTTGTGACGAGAGAGTTCACGTCGTGAAATTTGAAAATAGTCGTGCGTACACTGCGGAGAGAATTTCTCCAGGATTATTGTACTTGAATAAATGTCATTGAATCTTCTGTATACAAAACAAATTCACAGCTTATATGTACATTACGTTCTCCATTTATGTACTCGCACGCTCGAATATATTTTTCTGTTGGTGTTCCGAGCAGAATGTGCACGTTGAAGCCATCGATGTTCACTGTTATTTTGTTATTAACTATAACAATTCCTATTTTACGTAGTAAAATTTTAAAAACACGTCATGCATAAATACTTCCACTAATTGAATTATATTTTGACGGATTTCAGTCAATCGCAATCATCATTAGGATTGCATTACATGAAAAGTAAATGATCTAAAATCGAGAAACCTTTTGTAATATGCTCGAACATTATTCAGTATTATAGATAAATTTTTGCTGTATACCGGATTTCATTGTGCTTATTATTACAAGGCCCCACAAAAGTGTTCGTACACCTTTTAAAACGCAATACCTTTTTTAAAACCGGTCTAAGTGACTTGAATTTCTTTTAGATGACAGCGGGACTAGTCTACCAGACGATGAATGCATTTTTTAAATTTTGCTCTTACTTGGACTGACAGAAAAAATAATAAAAACTCTTGTTTTTTAACTTTTTCATCTATAACGAAAATTAAAAAAAGCTTCTCATAGATCTCGATAACTTATATGCATGCTGAAAATTTTATCGAAATTGGTTCACGTTGCAATGAGTTGCAATAAATTAAAAATGACAAAAATCGCAGTTTTATCACGATTTTCACCAAAAATTGGAAGAAATCTGCAGTTTTTTTAAATCTTCCAACGTCTGCAGTTCGATTCTGGGTTAACCGATTTCGATCAAATTTTCAGCACGCGTATAATTTACCGAGATCTACGAGAGGCATTTTTTTAAACTTTCGTCATGGGCTCAGATAAAAAAGTTAAAAAACGTGAGTTTTGTATTTTTTTTTGTCACCGCAAGTAATAGCAAAATAAAAAAAAGGCGTCTTAGTCATCGTCTAGTTCACTAATCCCTCTGTCATCCAAAAAAAAATTCAGGTCACTTAGTCCGCTTCGAAAAAGGTTATTACGTTTTAGAAGGTGTACGAACACTTTCGTTGGCCACTGTATGTGACATTAATTGCCTTGTTTTTATGGAAAATATTTCGTCGAATTTCACGAACGAAAGGGTGACGCCTATTCTGGTGGATCATGGTTGCATACCAAGTTCATGATTACGCCACGGAAGAAGTATTCGGGTATTAGGAGGGGGCAACGATGGCGTCGGTTTCCACGTGTTCGATTGCTATCGTCCTGACGAAAGTTCGCAGTAATTCGCACCTTCTTCTCGTAAAGCCGCGCAGCACTATTTCATAAAGATTTTAATGAGAGTACGTAATAAACGTCTCTGAAATGCTCCGGACGGCCCTCGGCACCGGCGAGATTTATTTTATGGCTCTACTTTTCGACAACGACGTTAAATTCATTACCGCGAACACTTGAAGCCGGTGCGCGAATACGGCCATTTGCTGGGATTATTAGCGAAATTTCGTGTAATGTAGCAAGCTCAAAAACGATGCGAGCACGTGCTATCTCTCGGCAGAGTGTACCTACATTGCAACGATTTCCGATACGCCCGCTGAAATCTTCTCTTTCTCGTAAATAACAATGTTATGATCGCACGCGCGCGTTGTCGCGGCTCATAATTTTTGCGTCAACTTCCATTCCGGTCGCATTATAAACGAAATTATTCTGATCTCGCGGTACTTACTCCTCCTCCGGGTTTTAACTCGCCAACGCGTTAATGCAATTACGTATACAATAAATTCTATAATCTCAATTTCTAAGTAGATCAAATTGACACGATGCACAGTGGTCTGGGAATTCGCTTTCTGCGGCATACATTTTGTTTAGAGTTGTTTCAACTAGTTAGCTGTGTTTGACGAGTACAGTAATGTCTCCCTAACTGATGCTCAGATTGTGCACAAAAATGGACAATTTGGGAAGAGTAGATACCATTATTCGAGCCTTGCAGCTCGTTTTTATAGTTGTCGACAATTCGTAACTATGAAAACAAACCGCAAGGCTCGAATAATCGTATCTCCTCTTTCCAAATCATTCATTTTTGTGGACAATCTGAGCGTCAATTAGAGAAAACAAAAACATATTCTCAAATTTCAAGATGTTTAGAATATATTGAGGCCAATCCTACACGAAGGTGTTTACATTGTTATAAAAATCAGAGTAGAAAAAAATCACGATATTGGTGTCCGATGTGCAAAGTGCCATTACGTATCGTTCTCTGCTTCGCCGAATACCACTCTACAGCAGCAATTTGAATTTTTACCTCTTATAAATATTCGACTTTTCCTACGTATTTCATTTATTATGTATTTATTATATTTTTTGCCCGAATACCACTCTACAATAGCAATTTGAATTTTTAACTTTTATGAGTATTTGATTTTTCCTATGTATTTAATTTATTATGTATTTATTATATATTAATGTTAAGTGAATAAGTAAATATTAGTAATAAAATTGTTAATCTTAAAAAATAAAACCGTCTCTTTCATCCAATATTTTAACAGCGACATTTGCCTTGTGTTTGACGAGTATACTCGTCATCGCTTGATTCTCGTGACACATACACGGGTGTCCCAAAAATGTCTCGCAATCCGGAAATGGGGGATTCTTGACATCATTAACCCTCATTTCCCGGATGTACCATAATTTTGGGGCACCCTGTATAGAGCTCGAATATATAAAATGTCCAAAAATTATGGTATTTTTAGGAAATAAAAGATTCCTGAGGTCATTGAAGCAACTTTTTCCTTAACGAAAATACAATCCGTGGCTTTGTTTACGAGTTATTAACGAAAAACACCGGCCAATAAGAGGCGAACTCGGCTGGCGCAAGGCGGACCAGCCAACGAGCGCGCGATGCCCAGTGCTATTCATTGGCTCGACCGTCTCGCGCCAACTGATTTCGCCTCTCATTGGTCACTGTTTTCCGTTAATAACTCGTAAACAAAGCCGCGGATTGCATTTTCGCTAAGGAAAAAGTTACTTCAAATCACCTCAGGAACTCCCCATTTCCGGATTACGAGACATTTTTGGTACACCCTGTATAGCTGCGCGCTCTGAAAAAGAGGCGCTACAGCTAATTGGTTAAGATTTAAGGTTATAGTGTAGCAGGTCATCGAATTCGTCTGAACACAAGCTAGAATATTATCAGTTCAAAAATCTGTATTCATATCTAGAAAATCGAGATATAACTATTTTTATAAAAAAAATCTTCGCAAGTTTTTGTATTCTAATTTGCAGTGTCCCGCTTTCTCGAGCACCGTGCAATTGCAAGAAAACCAATCGAACCGCAAAATAGTTCCTTAACCACGGAAATTCCTTTTCTGAAAACAAAACATTATAGCACGAGACAATGTTAATTTTGCAGCACGAATAAACCGAGATACATCGTGTTTGTTCAAAATCGCCGAACAAAATGTATCAATTCGATGGGACGGACGAATGAAGATTAATTAACCCGAGGATTTTTGGTTTTTAAATAAACATGTTGAATAAACGGTTTCCCCGTTTATTGATAGAAACGAATTTGTTTTCGCGGACCGGCAACGGCGCTCCGCGGATGCAGCGGAGATAAAAGAGACGGTGCGACGAACGTTGATTTACGAGTTCAGGAATCATTTGTCTCGAACGCGCCGCGCAAAATTTATATTGTTAGCCGCGTTTGTCGGCAAGTCCCCGCGGCGATAGTTTTACGCGTTTTGCACGCTTATACGCGCGATACGGTATTAAATGTCGCGACAGCTGACGCGCAATTTTTGACATCCGCGAAAGTTCCCCGGCTCGGGGAGAAAGTTCGGTGAAACTCCTTCGCGCGCGGTGCCGCGGTCTAGGGCGATGCTGGGATACCTGGAATCATAATGGTAATTAAAACCAAGTTTATGGTGTAATCAAAGTTCAAATAAGCTATAGTGACAGCTGTGACATCGAATGTACGTCTTCCGAGAACTACGGAGACTTGGAACGACGGGCACGAGAGCTCCATCCGTCCTCAATTTCAGCGGCGAATCAGTCGGTTTCAGTTTCTGTCTCGTTGTTGGCGTTAGTTTACCAATCCCGACAAAAAAAGAATATTATGTTAATCAGCTCCCCGTTCAGCATCGGTTTACGCAAATGAACTATGTATGTATTCCGTTACTTGTGGAAACGTTCTGTTATAGCGTTCGCGCGAAAAGTACTCGCGCGGCGATTTCATGAATAATGTAAAGTTTAAGTTCGTATTTCCAAGCCGAAATTCCATGAAAATTATCGTTAAGAAGGTTATTGCAATCATCGATTCAGAATCTGCATTCTATCAGTTTATTCTCACGCGAACGATGTATTTAATTACGTGATTAAGTATTCGGTCATTTGCGAGGTTATTATTTATACGATTCCACGAACAATGGAAATCAAGTTCGTATTCTACAATGACGATGATCAAAATTCAGTTTTCGAACTTTGCTATTATTTGGAATGACGAAAAAAGGAGATTCTCGTTTTTTAACTTCTTTGTCTGAGCCTATAACAAAAATTTTAAAAATGCTTCTCGTAGATCTCGGTAAATTATTATCGAAACCGGTTGAGAGACGTTGTTATGAATTACAACAAATTAAAGATGGCAAAAATCACAGTTTTATCACGACTTTGACGAAAATCTGGAAGAAATCTGCAGTTTTTGAAATCCTTCAAACGCTTATAACTCGACTCTGGGGGTGAATCGATTTCGATCAAATTTCCAGCACGCGTACAAAGTAACCGAGATCTACGAGTGGCATTTTTTAAATTTCTGTTATAGGCTCAGATAAAAAAGTTAAAAGACGAGATAAAGATTTCAATTATACAGACCCGAAACACCATAGAAGCGTTAATGTGTTGGGTTGACAACTAAGTAATTGCCGATTTATTCAATGAAATAAAAATTTTTTTTGCTTGGAATGAAGTTTAATCTATAATGTATTTTCCATTTTGTTCGATGACCTTTTGCCATCTCTCCGACAACTTGAAAATTCCACGCTCGTAGAAAGTCTGATTCTTTTCGGCCAAAAACTGAGTTAAGTGAGATTTTACAGCGTCATCATCATTAAAAGTTTTACCACGAAGGGAGTTGTCCAGGGATCGAAATAAGTGGTAATCCGATGGTGCGAGATCAGGGCTATATGGTGGGTGTAACATCGATTCCCAACCAATATCCATCAATTTTTGCCGAGTGGACAAAGACGTGTGCGGCCTAGCATTGTCCTGGTGGAAAATGACACCTTCACGATTGACCAATTTTGGTCGCTTTTCCTTGATCGCTGCATTCAATTTGTCCAGTTGCTAACATTCACGGATAATAAAAAATAACATAATAATAATAATAATAATAATAATAATAATAATAATAATAATTTTATAGTATAACATTTACGGATATCATAAAAATGGGAGTGAGAGACATCTGTAATTGAAATCGGCAATACTTAGTTACCAACCCAATACGTAGTGATCTGTATAGTCACTTTTAGGAAGGCAATCTAATAATTCCATTTATAACTATTAATTAAACTACTATTAGTTTAGACTATTAATTGAAAGATGCAGTATCTATCGAATCGGTTTCAGCAAGGTAATCCAATAATTTTTAAGGGAATTATTCTTTAGAACAACATTTTTTAAGTTCATCTTTAACACTTTTTCTAGACATCAAAATTTTCAATTCTCACGCGAACGATATATTTAATTACTTGATTAAGTATTCAGCCATTTGCGAGATTATT
The DNA here is from genome assembly GCF_051020955.1 of Megalopta genalis. Lineage (NCBI taxonomy): Eukaryota > Metazoa > Arthropoda > Insecta > Hymenoptera > Halictidae > Megalopta > Megalopta genalis. The sequence goes on along the minus strand of NC_135020.1, from coordinate 18,529,839 downwards.
ATTTATACGATTCCACGAACAATGGAAATCAAGTTTGTATTCTACAATGCCGTATGCGTCCTTGGCGCGACATTACGACGAAATTATTGTTAAGGCTTTTGTCAACATGTCGCTGCTGTGAAAATTGTGTACGGCATGCTACGGCGGACAAATAGCAGAATATTGACTAATTATTTCGACCGACGAACGGTTACATACGTTACATCGCGTTCCAATGTCACTCGATAGTAGCAACCGAATTTGTTTTATTTCTACGCTTGTCGTCGGTTTATTAATGTTTATTGAAAGTTACGTGCAGGAATTTATTCGTCGCGGCCGACGTCGTAATCAGGGTACAAATAAGATTCGATCGATTTCACTTCTGTTCAATTGTTTTCCGCGACCCATTTGGCACCGTTTTAACGATTAACTGTACCAATACTGTAGATAAATGACAGATTAACACGTTCACATCTATAGTCAATGCTGAGAAACGACTGACAGAGAATACAATAATGGAAAATATGTGATGTGTCCTATCATTTTGACTGAGTGAGATCAGCTCATGTTTAAATTTTTTCCTCTAGCTTCGTTCATGTATAATATACACACTTTTAATTATTTAAAAAATTAACAAGGTTTACTATGCTCAGTTTGGAGGGCATTTCCAATATACAGGGTGTCCCAAAAATGTCTCGCAATACGGAAATGTGGGGTAGCTGAGGTCATTCTAAGTAACTTTTTCCTTCGCGAAAATGCAATCTGCGGCTTTGTTTACGAGTTATTAACGAAAAACACTGACCAATGAGAGGTGATGGCGCGAAGTTCGAGATCCCGCAGCACGAGGCTTCGACAGAAGGTCGGGACGGACTCGAGGCGCGTTCGAAGTATTGAACAAGTCACGAAGCGTGAACTTTCCGGATTTGTTTTTACTACGTATACAAGTGATATTTTTAAGAAAAACGCTGTTCACCTTTACTTTAGGACGTCTGAAGAATATTTACTCATTTTTCGAACCCGAAATAATATGTAATTTAACCGTGACAGCCGTTTTAATTTTCTGGTGTGCATGACACCTCGTGTGTACCATATGAAATTTTTATGCGAACTGTACAGTGAAGATTAACAAAGTTCGTAAATGATATTTTAATTTAAATAATTCCGTGTCCGAACAGAATTCAACGAATGATTCGCAAAGCTGATTTAATAATAAATAATCGCGTTAAGGGACGTAAAGGATTTGTTTATTAGAGAAATATGAAAAATATTATCAATAAGAAACTCATCCATTTAGTTAAGCGTCGACAGTGGGCCCTTTCGTCGTTCGGCCGTCCGAGAAAATGACACCCGATACCATTTTCGCACAAGCGCAGGGTACCGCCATAAATAATATAAGTATAAGTATAAGTATAAGTATAAGTATAAGTATAAGTATAAGTATAAGTATAAGTATAAGTATAAGTATAAGTATAAGTATAAGTATAAGTATAAGTATAAGTATAAGTATAAGTATAAGTATAAGTATAAGTATAAGTATAAGTATAAGTATAAGTATAAGTATAAGTATAAGTATAAGTATAAGTATAAGTATAAGTATAAGTATAAGTATAAGTATAAGTATAAGTATAAGTATAAGTATAAGTATAAGTATAAGTATAAGTATAAGTATAAGTATAAGTATAAGTATAAGTATAAGTATAAGTATAAGTATAAGTATAAGTATAAGTATAAGTATAAGTATAAGTATAAGTATAAGTATAAGTATAAGTATAAGTATAAGTATAAGTATAAGTATAAGTATAAGTATAAGTATAAGTATAAGTATAAGTATAAGTATAAGTATAAGTATAAGTATAAGTATAAGTATAAGTATAAGTATAAGTATAAGTATAAGTATAAGTATAAGTATAAGTATAAGTATAAGTATAAGTATAAGTATAAGTATAAGTATAAGTATAAGTATAAGTATAAGTATAAGTATAAGTATAAGTATAAGTATAAGTATAAGTATAAGTATAAGTATAAGTATAAGTATAAGTATAAGTATATAATAATATAGTACCGCCATAACACATATGAAGCATGTGTACAATGTACGTATAGTTCACTATATCATGCGAAAGATTCAAAGACATCAAACGTCCTATCATTTTGTCCGGCACTGTAGTTTTATTCGGCCGGCACGGCCCGTTTTCTATTGTATAATTGCGCACGTGTACGGGCACTTACTTTTCGGCAAACCAATTCTCTCGTGTGCATATCAACGCGGAAACCGTTTGTTTAGTTGAGTCGTCGCATACGTGCAAAATCAAACAGAACGGTTCCATTCGGTCTCCGCATTTCGCCACAAATAATTTCCGCTGATTTCGCATGCAAGTAAATAGCATTACCGTCAAGAGGAAAAATATTGCGGCGCGACCGCGGCGCTCATGATCGGTATCGATCTAATTGCGAAATTCATTAAACGTCTTTAAAAGATATAAATCCGTTCCCGTTTCCATGCTTTGCGCAGTCGGATCTACGCGCGGATTAAATTATCGCAGAAACATTCATTCGGGTTTCCATTAATTGCGTTTTGGCAAAATAGCTCGTCGCGTCTTCGTTCTTCGTTTAATTCATTTTTGTTTACCCACGCTTCGTCGTTCACCAAAAAAAATTCTGCAACGCCATCGCCAGACCACGGATTTGACGCTTGGGCAGTTGAAATTTAAAATAATCGATGGATCGAAAGAATTTTAAAATATCGATGTATTAGTCTAAATTTTATTAAAACGTCCAGAGAAATAATGAATCTGTCGTTTAGTTTGTATTTCTTGCAATTGACGCAGGCAACTTTTATTTCGCATGGAGATCCGCTGTCTAGACGTTACATTCGTTTTATTTATTTAACAAAAAAAAATACATGAGCAACATCCCTCACGCTTCGAGCGCATAAAATAATATTAATATTACAGATGAGGCACGCGCCGAACGAAATGAAGACGAAAAGTGCGAACGGGTGTTCGGAAAAATCGAACGGAATATCTCCAATTAATGAAAAATTTGCCGTATTTATGCAATTTCATAAACGTTAAAACGGATACCGGCCGGCGATGATCAGCCGGGTGAATTTTACCACCTAATTTATATGCTGAACAAATGAATACAAAATACACGAAGGACGTGTTAAATGATTTCGTGTCCGTGCCGCGAATCAGACCGCCGAAACATTCCGGCAGATTTTAAATACATTCGCTTATTCGGCGTACAAAATTTGAAACAAGATTCCAGGAACATGGAAACGGGCTAGTCGTCTGCATCGCGACGCTAAAAGAGCGGTTGCGCTCAGCCGTCTTTGTACAGATATCTCGGTAATTAAACTCATTTGCCGGCAGTGCCCCGTGAAAAGTCATTTGAATTCGAAACGAACATTTGACAGGGAACAAAAGGAACAGTCGCATATTTACAGATTTTTAATTGGACACGAACCTCGGTCATAACGGAAAATGCGATAATTTTCACGAGGTGCCCGCACAAAAGCGAGAAAACAAGTCTCGGAAGTGCACACGGGCCAGCCACGTCAGTTTTCTATGCGTTTGCCGCTGATGCGAGATAACGTATACAGCTGAAATAATTTCGTAGATGCCCTGCTCGCCTAACTCCGTTTCACTTTTACCATCCGCCTGGTCGTCGTACACTAACTTGCGCGCGAATCTTATTTTCTGTGAACGCGCACGCGATTTTTACTTTTATTTGCCGTTTTTTATTATCTTCTTTCGGGTGTGAAATTTTTGTTGCATCGTTTCGATGCCGAGTGCACTCTCGTGCATGACGTGTGACAAATACGAAACCGCGTTGAAAAATCATCAAACTATTGGGTCGTTCGGAAAGTTGTTTCGTTCTTTCGCGAGAAAATGAAAGACGATTTTTTTTTAATGTTACGAGTAAAAGCAAACTTTTCGACATTTTTCTGGTAGCTTTGAAATCTTTATTGTTTTACATTTGGAAAAATACTGAATCAAGTGTTTTTTTAACACGCTCACAAAATGAAATTTTTATAAAAAAGGAAACAACTTTCCGAACGACCTAATATATTTCAAATATTTTTCACACCATTAACACGTTGAATGCCAAGGGTGCCACCGGTGACCGGCGCGCCTAAATTGATAGAAATATATATAATTTAAAACAAATGTCAATATCTAAAATTTGGTATTATTACCATCGTCAATTCAAACAGTGACCCCTGTCGCAATTAACATCCACTGTGACTTATCTATTGCAGATAATATTTCAACATTATATATATCACATAAAAGGAAATTCATCGTGGCGCCACGGACAATTTCTGTAAAACCGGCGTGGCATTCAACGTGTTAAAGATCAAGAATAGACATATGCGGAGGAACAGTTGTCCACAGTTTGAGCTGTCCACTGTGTTACGTCAGTTTTAAATCGCTCAGTAACCGAGGCTATGTAAGCATCATTTACACTTGCCAAGTCTAAATCAACGTGGAACATTTACACATTTTGTGTACGAAAAAATATTAAGTACTCTGTATTATGTTAAGCAGCTTTGCACTCGAAGCCATTTTAACTCCAAGTTCAAACTTTCATTTTATATGACCTAATGCATTTCATGCGTACAAAATTGAGTCTTGTGACTCACAGAATTCGGTGACGGAATTATTTGCTCAGATCTCGGAATCAGTTTGTAACTGTTCGAAATCAATCTTTACTTTTCAATTTTCATTTGATAAAATGACATACTTCAATTTTAGGACGTTATTCAGATCCTTGACATGGTAATCAAAGTGTTAACAGTATTTTAATGTAAAGTATTTTAATATAAAGTATTTTAATATATTTAATAATAGTTATTAAAATTTAATATAAAAATATATAAGTATTTTAATATTAAGTATTTTAATATAAACACATTTGACAATGTAAGAATCTTAATTTTCATTTGATAAAATGACATACTCCAATTTTAGGACGTTATTCAGATTTTTGACATGGCAGTCAAAGCGTTAACAGTATTTTAATATAATATATTTTAATATAAAGTATTTATGTTTTATATAAAGTATTTTAATACATTTAATAATAATTATTAAAATTTAATGTAAAAATGCATAAGTATTTTAATATAAACACATTTGACAATGTAAAAATTGTTTTGAAACGTGGAGTAAATTAAATACTAGCCACAATGGAGTATCAAAAATGACATTTCAAGAACGTTTGCAGTTTTTCAACGATGTCGTTAGAAACAGCGTCGAGAAAGTTCGTCAAATCGTCTCCTAAACGACAGAATAATATTTGGTTTTTAAAAACGCAGCTTTTGAACACGGCTCGGCTGGTTGCTGGTGAAAAAAGAGCTCCTGCTGGTTCCTCTAAGTGGAAGGTGGGCTCGATGAACGAAGCACTCTCTCTCTCTCTCTCTCTCTCTCTCTTTCTCCCTCTCTTTCTGTACGCATATCTCATTCCTTGGCCATTGAAAGAGAGTAGCCGAAATGAAAGGAATCTGCGTCGTCTGCGGGAGGACATTCAGCCTCTTCTTAATGACGTTCGCGCAAAAAGTGCTCTTAGTCGAGCGGGCTGTGCTGTCTCACGAAACGTCAAAGAAAATTTCACACTCCGAAGCATTCCCGCCAGTTACAAATATCCTAAAAGTTACTCTGAGCGTCGCCGCGGCGCGACCGCCGCTTTTTCTATCGCCTATAATGAAATATCGAGTCTCTCTCTCTCTCTCTCTCTCTCTCTCCCTCTCTCTATCACCTGGCCATTCCGCGATATCAATACATCGCGGCGGATAAAGCAAAAAATGGAATAATTACCCCGGACATCTGCGATGTTACATTTTAAACGCTGTCTCACCGCCAGGTAGAAAAGGTGCTGCTTCCAACCTTGTTGGTGTGCGGAAATAAATGGATCGTACTTTTTAAGTACGGGCGAAAGTATCGACGAGCACGCTGGAGTTTCAAGGCGCCGCACGGAATAGTTGAGTTCCTTTTTAATGCGATGCACCCGACGAAAAAGAAAAAAAAAACAAGTAATCTGGTTAATACCGCTACATGTCGCACGACTGCGATAGACGCGATGCATATTCAACATGAATTAAACATGAATCGCATGAATCTTTTCAGATTCAACAAATTATTCTACCTCTTCTCGGTTAATCAGAAATGTGCCGCACGGAGTCACCTCCGAGCCAGTTTATGCAATTGCATTACGTAAAATATAACAAGATCTATATAGCCGCATTCTTAATCTCTTCGATATGTTACATTAATCTTCGTAGAATTAATCGCCTTGATTCGTCACGCTCGACAAATTAACAGCTTATTGTTTTACACATTCATTTTTCATAGGTTTTTGAATAATCGGTGGACAGATCATTTCGATGGTCGCGCAAACGGCAATGTTCAGTTCAATTTATAATTTTCTTGAACATGTTTTTCATAATATTTTATCTAAAGCCATGGGTCTTTCTATCGCAGCCAATTAAAAAGAAAAAATTTTCGATTCAAGTTGTTTACCGGACGCCGAGCAGCCGGATGGTGCCTTTGAAATGTTGGGTCGAAATGGACCCGTGCCTGAACATTCGGCGACCGGGGAGCGTCCCTCCGGACCCTTTTGATATTACTGCAAGATACGTACATCCGATGCGTGAAGTATTGTTCTTTGCCGGTGAATAATCCGCAACAACCCTTCTCCAATATTAATCGTCATACTTCGAATTCATGCAGAGTTCTTGGCTAGTAGTATCTTGCGGTAGATCCCCCGGAGATTGTGGTTCAGCTCACAGATAGGGTTGGGATTTGTGGCGCCTCCACTGGGACTGCTGTTAAGGCAGCAACATACTTCGCCGCTATTAATATATGTACGCATCGAGTTTTTATACGGGGCCATGATCTTCATGATTTTTTTATGCCGCTCTGCAGCTTTGATCCGCGCGGTGTTATTCATCAAAGACAGGATTGGCTTGCGAACTACTCCGGCAAATGGAAATCCGATTCTTCGGCGAGAATCTTGACTTGTCAACCACAAACATGAAGCGACCTACGAAGTGAGAATTTACGGTAGATGCAGCGGTTGTGGCCACGTTAAGGATTTATATGAACTTCAACGGAAATATTCTGAAAGTCTTGTATCATATACGAAATCTGCAAGTTTTAGTAGATTATTTAATACCTTCTGTTTTGATATATGCAGTAAATTCTTCCTAATTGACGCTCAGCTTCTACACAAAAATGAATGATTTGGGAAGAGGAGATACGATTATTCTGCGGCTCGCTTTTATAGTTGTTGACAATCGGTAACTATAAAAACGATTCGCAAGGATCGAATATTCGTTCAATTGCCAAATTGGGCACAATCACTTTTGTGCACAATCTGAGCGTCAATTAGGGAGAATTTACTGTAACTTGCGATAGGGTAACAAAATCGTTAAAGAAATATTACAGTAGAAAAATAGTGAAATACGCATTTCTTTTTGTACACTAGTTCTGGCCATGCTCAGAACCATTTCTGGCCACTTCAAGAATTTAATATTATACTATATCATAAATATGTAATAAAAAAATAATTAATAATTTTTAAAATATTTCGCTTTTCTATTTTCTACTTTGTGGTATTTGAAAATCTTGGTGTTATTACATATATTATAATATAATAACGATACGTAAAAGTAGTATTATATTACTTATTTCTTTTTTACTTTTCTTGCGTTATTTTTATATCTTTCTTATTTCTTTCATTCTTCGTATTTTCCTATTTTTCCAATTCCTTTTTCTTGCTTCTAATTTGTTTTTCTTCATTTCTTCTGCTTTCTCCTGTTTTACTCTTCTTGCTATTCATTTTATTTGCATTGCATTTGCTTTTAGCACTAATGCCATTTTTTGCTTGAGATTATATTTATAATAGGTTATTATTTAGTTAGTAAATGTAGCTATTTTACTTACCGCGCAACCTTTACGTTTATTGTAAGAAAAACATACACTTCTACAAGTTAATTTGTTAAGAATACTTCATAGTGTAGTGAAAATGTTTTTTCTTTTTCATCAATTGTACGTATCCACTAGTAATAATACAATCTTTCAAATAAAAAAATATGAATGATAATACAGATGGCCAGAAACGGTGCAACCGGCTACAAGCGGTGCATCTGTTCTACTTAAAGAAGTGTCTGAACGCGGAACAAGATATCTTTAAATAAGAACAATACTATTTATTAAAATGCATCGGGTGCAGTATGGAAAGGAGAAGAGCAATGTTTATTTGCACAACAAACGGAATCGCAAAACCAATCAGGGTTCCGTTTATTTGTTTCTCATCACTTGAATATACAATCATGCACGAATATTATTAGTAGGACACGCTACCCACGGTATCTACACACGCGGAACAATATATTTAGGAAAATATCCTATTCATTGCGCACAGACGGAAGTGGCGCAACTACATACTGCAGTTGATGTCAAACATGAAATTACGTTAAACGTAAATTGCGCAATTTTTTGGAAATGTAACCATAGAAATTGGGGCAAGATAATATCATGCTAATCTTAGGGTTCGAGGAGAAATGATTGATAAACTTTAAGAGAAATTCGTGGGAAATCGTGCGATTGCTTCAATTATCACGTAACGAGTTTCTCAAATTGATGATATCAAAATCAGACCACACATTAACATTATTATTCGTTTATTTTATTTGAAAATCTTGTCAGCAATTAGAGTAATTAAACACGTATCCGTCGTATATATACTTTTATATGTACACACTGTTGCTAATTTCACGTTTGACAGACAACATATTTATGTTCTGCCTCTTATAATTAAACGAAGCGCGTCTCCGCGAAGCACCGGTGAAATTAATCAACGTGGAAAAGAGTTATTGTCGCGATTTAAATTTATCGGTGCACGCGTTGCGTTTACCGACGTGCGAATTTACGAAAACTAGCCCCGTCTATGGGATGGCGTATTTAAATTTTTGACGATACAAAGTCCACGGGTTCACCAACCTAATTCACATACGAGCAGGTGGCCTTGTCTGGTGTCTATTTATCACTGTCATCCGCTAGATAGGCCAGCCAGGGCGTGCACCACCGTAACAGTTTCAAAATGGACAGGCAGATTTCAATAGGGGAACTTTATGCTGCTTGCTAGTGGCAACACTTTGTTCTTTGGACAGTGCCGAAAACAATTTTATACAATTATAAATTGCACAAAATATGCCTAGTTACAAACAAGCGTTAACACTTTACGGGCCACGCGATTTTATGAAAAACCGGGAGCTAGCGTTTTATCCCGGATTAAACTGCTGTTTTAATATTATTTGCTATTATATTAATAAATAAGCAAAATAACGTATAATTGTGTATACACACACACAATGTAGTTTATATTATTAAAAATTGCCATCATTCGATCACTTACACTGGCTACAAGTGGCAATAATAAGTCTCATTACTAGACTGCGGATCTTTATGCAAAATGAAAATTGTCTAAGTTAATTCGAAGAAATATATCATAATTTAACAATGCCCTTCGATTTGTCTAATACCTACACAGTCTTGTATTTGGCCTATTTATTTTTCGAATAAATGCATAAAATCCGCGCAGTCTAGTAATGAGGCTTACGATGTACATACAATATAAATAAAAATATACATACAATTACATAAAATATAAATAAAAATACATACAATTACATACAATGGAAATAAAAATACATATAATTACATACAATATAAACAAAACCTAACACTTCCAAGTTATGTAACATTTTCTGTGCAAGTTAATTTTTTACCATTACGAGGACTCACCACAACATCGTCAATATTTGCCAACTGAGTCTCCGCCATAATTATAAAGACATATAATTCATTATTTAGTGGATTATGTGTTCTTCACTTACGTTAGACGTTATCTTAAGCATAACGCACAGTAATAGATAACGTTTACAGAACGAATGCACACACACACACACACACACACACACACACACACACACACACACACACACACACGCACGCACGCACGCACGCACGCACACGCACGATACAGGTGCATTATCTATCGATGCATTTTTATCATATATTTATACGTTTTCGGACATGAATGCATTAACGCAACGCGACAAATACAAATTTGTTCGAATGCTTCCGGCAACCGGGCAACGTGAATTCGCGTGGGCATGACGAGCTTTCGTTTTGATCATCATGAACCTCTCTTCACCCGTAGGGAGTATTGTTTGATTAAAAGCGACCCATTTTAAGTGACTCATATGCGTTTCGTGTTGTTTGTTGTCGCGTCGGCGGAACGCGTGTTTGATTTCAAACGATCCGAGGTCGCTCGTACTTTTTTTCAAGGAAAAATTCCAGGAGTGCAATTCCGTTTTTGTTTGCACGCTACTCGAGACGGGATACCATAAAAGTGCCGAGTATAAATAGCGCGAGCACAGATTCAGCAGCATGGTTGATAGTATGCTTAACTTGTTTCGCGGCGTCCATCAACATGGCTTTTCATCGAGAAATTAGCTTAGAACTGTTTAAAAGCTCGGTAAAAGTGTTATTTCGCGGAATCTGTTGCCTGAATTTAGCTAAAACTGCTTAGATATTATAGCCGTTTACGGAGGCAGGAAGAAGTTCCGGATGATAAAGTTATGCGATGTTCTGTAACGATAGAATTTCGTTCAACCCCTTGACATACCATTTTCTTCGCAGTTACTGCGATTAGACATTTTTCGATTGCAATCATTTCTCAAAAAAGGGAAAGAAATTTATTTATTTCGTGCCTAAATTTACTCGAATGCTTAAATATTGCCGACAAGAGATTAGAATTTTATTCCAATTTTAACCTCTTCACGACTAAGGGAAACATTTTTCCCCATTTTAAAATTGGCGATTGTCGTATTTAATTATTGGTTAGTTTTTGGTACAAAACGCAATTTGCCAGCATAAAACGCGCATAAAGCGGAAATAATGAAAAGATGTGCAAATTGTGCTAAACGCCGCACAGAAAATAGGACGCATAATATATGTACTATGTGCAATATTCCCCTTCGCTTCAAAAGAAATTGCCTCGCAGAATATCATAATTAGCGCATCATTCTGTATAGTGATTTTATTTCATAACTTTGTATTGTTCTAGTTAACATTCCGTTATAATAAACCAATAAATAAAAGACATTGCATAATAAGTCTAACCATAACTTGTGTTACTTATTTCTTATTTATATTATATATATTATTATTATATATATTACATTATATATATATATATTATTATTATATATATTACATTATTATATATATATATATATTATATTATTTATATTATATATATATATATATATATATTTCTATTATTTATATTATATTTCCTATGTTACTTATTTGTGTTACTTATTTTCCATAAAATTCCCCAAAAACTTCACATTGTTGTGTATTTTTCTTATGATTTTTATTTATTTTACGTTTAAGCAAACTAAAATAAATAGTTACGTACTAATATTTACCCTTAGCAACCTCATGGTCCTGAAAGGATTAAAGGACAGAATAACATCTATGCTCAATAAGTTATTACTAGAAATTTTCATAACGAGTCGGACTCGCCAACGTACGGCAAGGGGTTAAAGGTGATAGCTTTCTACGAAACGCTCGAGTGGTCAATGTTCTTTCGAACGGATCTATTTGTAGACAATTTCAAATTGATCGCAATAAGTCACGACCGAAGCCGGAATTAATGATTTTACCGACGGCTATGAAATTATCCTGACTGACGAAAAGAGTCGCCGGCACATGAAAGGCAGGGAACGTTCGGGGAAAACCTTTGATCCGAGAACTATGCGGCCATGTCATACCACTCCAGTGGTTATGTGGGAAGTAATTTAGTTAAACCATCCTATATACGCAATAAAACGACTCTCCATAGTGCACGCTATGCAGGCTATTCGAAGGAAATTCGAAAATCTCATAAGCAACCCCGATTTTTGAGGATGTCGTTGCCAACATGTAAAACGCTTGCACGCGATGTTATTACATTATTACATTACTTCTCCTTTTCAGTAATTCCGCGATATTGGATTCCCGGCATTCTTGAATCATCCAATTCGCTCGCGACAATTTTATTGCCTCTTAACAACGTTCGCCTGTTCTACTTTATAAATTCCGACTGTTTTGTTTTGAACAGCTTAATAACATCGCGAACTGTTTATTAAAACGTTATTAAGGAAATTATTTAGCGTCTGCAATTACGTTCCGCGATGCCGTTCCCGTTTCCTTTGTCGCGCGTTGAATGATAACGATTTTTATCAGTTGCGGATGCTGCTGAGTTTAGTTGTTATTTGGCCATTACAGCGAGAGAGTATGCTGGAACGAACTAATTGGTTCTAGAGTCCCGCGTTCGTTATAGCACCTGTTCGTTCTAGCAGGCGTTGAAATACACGCGTGCGGAGATAATTCGTTCCGAACGTACACTCTAGAGCAGCTGCCACCGAACGCGAGCAGAACAGTAAAAACATTTGCATATTTTTCTTGACGGCAATCAGAAAAATAATTAATTGATGATTCGTTCGCAGCGACGACAGGATTGGTAACTCACAAGTTCAGCGGATTTAAAGATGAAAATGAAGGCTTTAACTCTTTTGGGCACGGGATTTCAGAAAATAAAATAGACGTGCACAGAAATTTTAGTGTATTTAAAATTAAATATATTGTATATATATAAATAAAATATAATATAATATATTTTAATAATAATATAATATATTCATATATTATATTTATTAACATATATTAATTATTATAATTAATTAATTAATATGATTAATTATTAATTATTATAATATATTTTTTATTATTTTAATATAATATTATAATTAATATATATATATTATGGGCACGAAGCCCAGTTCCGCTCATTGGCTCGTTCGCCTCGCGCCAACCGAGCTCGCCTCTCATTGGTCACGGTTTTTCGTTACAAGGAATTACATGATATAAAAATATAAAAAGCTAATAATTCAATTCAATTTGTTGTTATAGGGTGGGATTCAAATAGTTCGTTCAATAGCTCAAATAGTTAATTCAATTAGTTTAGCAATAGTTAGATTGCAATATTTCGAAGTGACCATGCATCACCGTGCATCGAAAAGGTGGGTGATTTTTAATCCCGCCGTGCCTCAAAGAGTTAACGAGTAGAAGTAGAAACGGACTAGAGCGTTTGCCGAAACGGTACCGGTCAAAATTCGTGTAAAAATAGAAATAGTTTACCGTGGAAAAATACTTCTCTAGAATAGCAAGTTTCCGATCGTTCGCTAAAATAGAATATCTGATAAATTCGGTGGTCCTCAAAGATGAAAATGAACAAGACTTTTACGAGTAGAAGTAGGAACGGACGAGTGATCGTCTGGAATGTTTACGTAACGGTAACCGTAAAAAATCGCATAGAGAAATAAAAATAGTTCACCGTGAAAAATATTTCTTTGGAATCGCAGGTTCGTTCGTTCGTTCGTTCGCGGCAGAAACGAAATCGGTATTCCATAAACTTGGCGGTTCCTCTTTTTTCTTTTCTCTTTTTTTGTGTGTTGAGAACAAAATGAAAAGAAGTTAAACGAATAGAGAGAAGAAATAGAATGAATCGATTGGATTGCCGGGCCGAGTTTCGAATTCGGATCTTTCGTTCGACGAGCGACTGCTTTAATCAATTAAACTCTCCAGACCGTCGATGAACTCTCCCCTCCCGAAGTCCCATAACCGTAATGGCTGGCCCCTACAAACGGTTCTTGGAGACTGATGCGCCAGAGCTAAAGACTCGAAGCCTAGAGGAAATTCTGCATGGTTGCCAAAGTTTCCGTGCACCCCCTTGTTCGGGGCTCGTATCGCTGTTGCAACAACAGACACCGTGGAAAACCGGGAGCCGCGCTAAGGATGCAATGGGATGGAAGTCGTAATGCATTGGGATAACTTTGTCAGTTGGTCAGACAGATAGTTGTTACCCGGCAATTACTCATGATCGCGGTCGTAATTTGGCATGCAACAATTGCAGTTCACTCGGTGATCCGAATTCGAAATGTTTAGACCGCTGATAGCCGGATCCTCCAGCCGCAGCGGTGTTTCGAAATTGAAAATTGGGCGAACGTTAATTAGAGGGCCGCGTATATACCGATTATTAACTATTGAACTCTCTAAAATATCGAATCCGGTAGAAACATCGATAACGCGTTGCACTATTTCTAGCGTTCGAAATAAACTTTCCAGTTTGACGTGGAGGCAATTTTATTCACATGAATTTATCATTGGAGGAAACGAAAATAATATGTTTTCTACTTTTGTAGTAAGTAAACCGCAAAGATACTCTTTCGATGAAAATGATTAGTTGACTGCGGCTATTTATGCGAAATACAAATTGTTGCAAATCTGTTGCAATCTGTTGCAAAAAATAGAAGCAACTTAAAAGTTTGCATTCTTTCCTTAACGATTTTAGTCGGTCGAATATGTAATGTGTATTGACATTATTAGGCGTTTATGCTCGTTTTTGACATAAATCCAGAAAACTCACAGTCTAATGACTAGATACCAAAAAATAGGAACGTCGGAGAAATTTAATACGGAAATAGATCTTGAAAATTTGAACATTTTTATAAAATAGATGATCAGCAAAAAATGTGCACGACGTATTTTTGCTTAATTTAATGTTTGTGTATTTAATGTAATTTAATGTAATGTGTGCAGCCGAGCATTTTTCGTATTTCCCTCCCATTTTCGATTTGTCAAGGGTGAAGATAAATTTTGAAGTTGGTTATCCATTTTCCGCGCAAACGCAGCAGCTAATGGCAGAATTTAATATCAATGGGAAATACGTAATTGGGAGCCCCAGCCTATCTAATTACTTATTAAAAGACATTGCTGTACAAGTTCCCGGTAATAACACTCATTCGCACCCCTGCGCACAATGAAATTCGTGCACCCTACTCTCGTATTTATGGTAGTTGGAACGCTTAGGCTTTCTTCTATGTCCCAGACAGACAACCCCTTATCCCCGGTGTCCTCTACTCCATCCGCGCCTCGATTAATTCGGAATTCAACGATTAAATAGACAAATTCTTAATAGAAAAACAAGTTTCGAGCTTCTTGGGTCAGTGAATTTCGTCGATCTAACGGTAACAAATTTTTTCTCTGATATTTCCGTCATTTTTTCGGGATTATGTGCATCGTCGCGTAACAAAATTATTAACCCTTTGCGCTCGAGTGGTGACCCCGAGGCACCGCTAAAAAATGTTTATGTCATATTCCAAAATAATTCTTACATCGAGAAAATTTAGATTTGAAAAATTGTTAAAAGTATAAACTGTTGTTTAAGTCACAAGGACACAATTTCGTACGCATAAAATGCGCTGTGTCATATAAAACAGAGACAGCGTAGGTCAGAAAAATCGTTTTAGATTTACAGTTAAAATGGCTCCGAGTGCAAAGGGTTGATATTAAAAAGAATTTTACTTTTACGGGGCAACGAATTTCGGTAGTTTAGAAGCGATATATTTGTCCCGAGACTCATCGGTACACAATTTAACCCTTTGTACTCGAAACCATTTTAATTGTAAATCTGAAACACTTTTTCTGACTTATAGTATTTCCATTTTATGCGACAAAACGTATTTTATGCATATGAAATTGAGTCTTGCGATTCGTACAACAGTCACACTATTAACAATACTTTTAATTTAAACTCTGACAATATTAAAATTAACTTGGAATGTGATATAACATTTTCATCGGTGCCCCGGGGTCACCACTCGAGTGCAAAGGTTTAAAGAATTTTCTGACGCTGTTCCGATGCAAATTTGTTCCAAGCAAATTTTCCTTAGATAAAGATTTTACGTTTCATGGATCGCGTTAATCCAGCGGTAAAAAATTAGCACTCGAATAACAAACTTTTCTGGACAAAAATATAACATGCTTCTTTCTAGATGTGTTTTCAGAGCTTAATGAAACATGTGAAAATTTAAATTAATCATTAACCTTTTGAGCTCTGAATACTCCTGGTCGAAACGGTTCGTAGGGACGGAGCACGGCTATCGCTGACCATCGCTGGGGGCGGAATACTTTTTTGCCACACTGAAGTGACTATTCAAGGCGCAAACAGTAATAAATTATAGTGATTCTTTTGCAGAAGGTTGAATAATTAAAGACTGTTATTTTTGAGCATTAAAATTATGTATTATAAACATTAACAATTTAAAACATTAAATTTTACAATCGACTAAAAAACTTAATTTGATATTTACAACAGGAATTAATAATTTAATTGTGTGTGAAAAATTTCAAAACAATTATCAATACATAGACCGATACGAGTGCCCCTGTATTAATTTTACACGAAAATAACTGCATATTGATTGAAAAAATCGACAAACGCATATATGCGCCCTTAGTCCAGGCCGATGACTTAGAGAAAACACATAAATGCGGCCTTAGGCTACACGGATGACTTTCGCCAAACGCATATATGCGTCCATAGAGCTCTAAGGGTTAATATGAAACTCAGCAATGAATTGTCTGAAGAATTTTGGAGCGATTTTCTTTCGGTAAAATGTAAAACAAAACGGACGAAATCCCGCGAGAAACGGAAGCACGGAAAATTTGGGAAACCAGGTCCGCTCGCAGCGGGAATTCCCGTTTCTGACGCGCGAGAGATATTCTTATTAGTATTACAATCGAAACCGTTTCTTCTTACTTTTGTTCGCGAGAGGACGTGTCGGGCAAGGAGACGGCGGTCCATACTAGCACAAGGGTATGGCAATTTCGACCCTTCACTAGACGTAAAGAAGTGTTAGCCCTGCAACCAATGTTGTTCACGGTCCAATACGTCTTATCGACTTTACTTCCTATCCCATCTACGTGGGAAAACTCTCATTCCTTCGTCCTCTTTCTCCCTCTTTCTCTCTCTCTCTCTCTCTCTCTTTCTCTTTCTCTCTCTGCCTTACGCTCTCCTCTGCTTTCCCTCTCGTCCTTTCTCTATCTTACCTTTTCCCCGAGCGTTTCTCCGCCATTCTGTACCTCCGTCCTTGTTCCGTTTCCGTTTACATGCCGTTTACTTTCCTCCTTCTTGCCGGGATTATTTTTGTCTATGGCTTTAAATCTTCGCCGGGTACTTTCAAATAAAGTTTACGGTAGCGGCGGAGTTGATTTATATCGAGGAAAACGAAGAAACACGGAGAACTGTACGTGTGCGTGCGCTCCCCCCTCTCCCTCCTCTCTCTCTCTCTCTCTCTCTCTCACTGTCTCGGTATTATATATGTGTCTATCGGCGACCCTGTACACGTGTAGATACTGTCGCGGTGTAAAAACGCAATACCTACGACATTCTGTCTTTGAATTGCTGCTACGGCTAACCTGATCTATGCTCCCATTCTGCGACTACCGGCGTCCGATATTAGCCGCACGACGTTGCTCTTGTTTCGAGAAAATTCCCGCAGTATCGCTCCGGATTACTGGCGCGGCAGACACATGGCTGTACGACTAAATGAATGTTATATTCATACGCTGCTGTTCGGCCCGAGCCCAAGCCCGAACACGAGCCTGAGCACGAGTATGAGCCTGAGCCCGAGCCCGAGCCCGAGCCCGAGCCCGAGCCCGAGCCCGAGCCCGAGCCCGAGCCCGAGCCCGAGCCCGAGCCCGAGCCCGAGACCGAGCCCGAGCCCGTGTCCGAGTCCGAGCCCGAGCCCGAACTCGAGCCCGAGCCTGGCTCGACAGGAATATCCTTGTATGGTTATCCGATTCTGATGAACGAGCCGCAGCCATAACACGCCGCCTTTTGTCGGCGAGCGGATATTGTTTTCTTTCACCCGCGAAGTTTCGCGTTCCGGAAGGCTGACAATTAATCTGGTTCCAATCGAAATATCGAATTGGCTGCCGCGGATTTCACTTTTGTTTCGCCGCGAGAGAAAAAAAAACAGACCGGTCGTTCCTGAACAATCTCGAACGATGTTGACATTTCTCATTCATTCCTCTTCCGAAGAAGTTCATTTGTATGTCACCTCATAATAAAAATTATGCTTTGCATTATATTGGCGGCATTGTTATTTTTATACATCTAATTTGCAACATCCTTGTTCATCTCAATTTTAAGGTTAATGGAATCGCCGTTCATGCGCACAGTAAATTTACCCTAATTGACGTTCAGATTGTGCATAGAAATGGAGAATTTGGGAAAAGGAGTTTTTTATTTCAGCTTTCGGCGATGTTGAATTCTCTTCGTCCATGCAGGAACATGTATTTGTAAATTAATATTGAACGATAAAGAACCGAAATTAATATTTTTTATTTTAGCTGTCGACGATGCTGACTTTCCTTTTTCCATAGAGAAACACGCGTTTGCAGTATGCTATTGTACGATAAATACGGTAAATTCTTCGTAATCGACGCTCAGATTCTACACAAAAATGGACAATTTGGGAAGAGGAGATACGATTGCCAACAATTATAAAAACGAACCGCGAATTAATACTTTTTATTTTAGCTTTCGACGATATTGAATTTCTTTTTTCCATAGAAAAACACGCGTTTGCAGAATGCTATTGTACTATAAATACAGTAAATTCTCCCTAATCGACGCTCAGATTGTGCACAAAATTTTGAATCTAGGTGAACATTTGAGAATAGGAGATACGATTACTCGAGCCTTGCGGCTCGTTTTTACAATTACCATTTGCCAACAACTATAAAAACGAGCCGCCAACCTCGAATAATTGAATCTCCTCTTCCTCTTCCCAAATTGTCCATTGTTGTGTACAATCCGAGCGTCAATTGGGGAGAATTAACTGTACTTCCTCAATAAGAGTATAATTTGTACCGTGGCTCACGTGATTTTGTGTCCAACCTTTGCTGAATTAATCGAGTGGATTTGAACGGTTTCTCAGATCGATCACGGGGATCTGCACGGGGATCTTACGCTTAATTTTTGCATAGTTATTTCCTTTACAATGTTGCTTTACACAGTTTCAATTTTACGATTTATCGTTGATTTTACCGATGTTGTCCAATGATTACGTAATTCGCAAATCCGGCTGCTGATTTTCGGCAACTCATTGGCGTCAATCATTTCATTTATCGGACGGTCTACTTGACATTTATTCCGTAATAATAACGCGAATTAATGCAAATTTTGAATAGGCACCAATTACAGCTTCAATTGTTCTCGCATCTAAAACAGTGGCCGGAACATTAATTTTCTTATAAAAGGACAATGTAGGTTAAATTCAAAATGAACGAAGAAAATGTATTTCATTAATTAGTCGCTTGTACTTCGATATGCTTTGTTCCTCTGCCATTATGTTCCGGAAAATGATCACTCAGGAGAGTGATTATACATATAAAGCTTTCGCATTCACGACCTTAATTAGATACATCGTATCTGCGTATGGTTGCTGCGTTCGCGGTAACCTTGTTTTTACTTTGATAAATCATTGCACTTCTTTGTTTTCGTCGCAGTATTCGTCGCCGCGCCAGAATATCTTCCATTTCTATTTATTGTTTCTTATAACATATTTTACTCGTCCCTTCTTGGTTAAAGCGTTCACGTCTCTTGGTACGGTTGTGTATGTCAAAGGGAGTGCTTTACTGTCCATCCCGTAGGTGGCTTAGCATTGCGCGAGTAACAACCCGCAGAATTAGTGTCAGTGTTGCTAATTTGCTTAGGATGGCACCTTGCTGATGAAGGAGTACAACAGTCCGGGAAACAGATCAGTTATAACATTTCCTGGACTAGAAAACTTCGTCGTTCGCGTGCTTGCAAAACGTTCATTATTTACCATAAGAATTTAGTAATTATAATCATAGGAATTTATATATAGTAATTACATCAACGACCGAGTTACACCTCAGAGAGCCTTATCTTCCATAAAAGAAAGAAAAAGACGTTGCAAGCGAACTTTCAAGTAGCATACCTTTTTCGATACAAAATGCGAGCTGACCTCGTGCCCTTATTGCATCCACGGCCCCGATTATCTAGTGTTATCGAAACCGCTGTCTTGCGGAAAACAACGCAGTGTTCCGATCGGTGCCTCGATAGATGCTACTTCTTCGAGGATAAGAACAGCATAAGGGCTCGCTTCATCCAAGTTTCAAAGATCGTCGCAGCTGCTGCAACGAGTATTCTTACCACAGTATTGGATATCAAACTAAAACTAGTGGATTTCTGGTCAATAGGCGAACGTAATTTTAACCCCTTGACATACAACGGCGAGTTGGGCTCGTCATTCATTTCATGCACCACTTTGGCGAGTCGATTCTGGTTTGTTTATAATGTTCAAGATGCCTCGTCTTTCTACCTTCTCGACGGTACCAATAACAAAGTTGCATCCACAAATGCATCCACAAATCGGTAATCCAGATTTCAAAATAAAACATTCTCTTTCTCAGCTTGCACATAACTGTTCAGCCGAGCCAAATTAATTAGTATTTTTCGGACGCATTAAATCTCGTTTTATTTGTATGTCAAGGGGTTAATAGACGTTGATACGTGCATTTATTTTGGCTCAGGTGCCGCGATTACATCAGACAACTTCGCTTTACACGCCTTTACCGTATGCTTTAACCCTTTGCACACGAGTGTCGACTCCGAGGCGCCATCAGAAATTGTTGTATCGCGTTGTAAAATGATTTTGACATTATCGAATTTGTTTGTATTTAAACAATTGTGTGAGGCGTAACTGTTGCCTCAGTCACAAAATTCAATGTTAAATGTATAAAATGCAGTAAGTTATTTGAAATAAAAGTATTATAGATCACAGAGAAACTATTTCAGATTTCGAGTTAAAATGGCTTCGAGTGCAAAACTCGAGTGAAAAATGTTTCTCATTATCAGATGAACATTTCAACATAGCTAAATCGGTCCTACTATCTTGCGTAAATGTCAATGAGGATGTCAGCACATATCAGACTTAGAACTGGCAACTAGATCACCGTATAATTTCCAAGAAGAATTTCATAGTTATCTCAAATCATTATTGGAAATAATTATAAAATCAACTAATATGTTATTTAAAATAATATTTCGAACCATGTTATTCCAAAAGTGAGAGAGAGAGGGAGAGAGCGAGAGAGAGAGAGAGAGAAAGAGATCACAGGCATGGAAATAATTACGAAATAGAATAACACGTTATTTGGAATAATATTTCAATTAATGCTATTCCAAAAGTGAGAGAGAGAGAGAGAGAGAGAGAGAATATTTCAATCCATGTTATTCCAAAAGTGAGAGAGAGAGAGAGAGAGAGAGAGAGAGAGAGAAAGAGAGATCACAGGCATGGAAATAATTACGAAATAGAATAACACTTTATTTGGAATAATATTTCAATTAATGTCACTTCATATGTGCTCAGGTCTGAAATCAACGAACGCGTAAACGTAAATTTTTTGAAACGATGACAGGCGGCGTTTATTCCTCAGCTATACAGATTTATGGTGGAGGAGTATCTGACAGCGCGGCAGCCTGGTTCGAGGAGGATAAACACGTCGAATCGTCACCCAAAGCGACTATGTTCTTCACTTAAATTAGTTCGCGTTTAGATATGCGTCTACCGGCGTCTACATCCTCCGCGTAGAGGCGGCGAATCGTAAATTGTGCTTTGCGCGGGAACGGCCTGACTGCAAAGCCTTATCGTAAGGTATATACACCTCATAAAACAAGAGAGAAATACACTAGTTCAGTGTACTGTAAACTATTACGCGACGAATTCGCCGCATTACCGGCGCCGCGATTGCCAGCCGTATAACAGGATTTTCCAATTTACCTATTTCCGCATAATTTCTAAGTTATATTCTCAGGCGTCCAACAGCCGTACTGTTCTACAACTGTGACTGTGGTGACTCAACAAGCAACTATTGTCAATTGACTGATGTTACAAGATCTACTGTTAACCGCCAGAACAGCTGTTAATTTGCTAACAAATCAATTTCCTTGAATTAACCGAATTAACATCGCTTTCTATTGGGTTGGCAACTAAGTAATTGCCGATTTCAGTTATATATAGATGTCTCTCACTCCCATTTTTATGATATCCGTAAATGTTATATTATAAAATTATTATTACTATTATTATGTTATTTTTTATTATCCGCGAATGTTAGCAACTGGACAAATTTAATGCAGCGGTCAAGGAAAAGCGACCAGAATTGGTCAATCGTAAAGATGTCATTTTCCACCAGGACAATGCTGGGCCGCACACGTCTTTGTCCACTCGGGAAGAATTGATGGATATTGGTTGGGAATTGATGTTACACCCACCATATAGCTCACTTTTTAAAACGTAGCATCTTTTTTAAAACTTGAACTAAACGACTAGCGAAATTCTCCATCGATGGCCAGTACCCGTACTTAGACCTAGAACTTCTGGACTTTCTGGAACTTTTGGAACTTTTTTGGAAATTCTGGAACTTCTGGAACTTTTTGGAAATTCTGGAACTTTTCTGGAACTTCTGGAACTTCTTTGGAAATTCTGGAACTTTTGGAACTTTTTTGGAAATTCTGGAACTTCTTTGGAAATTCTGGAACTTCTGGAACTTTTTTGGAAATTCTGGAACTTCTGCAATTTCTGGAACTTCCGGTAGATTCTTCCATTTGTTTTACATTGGAATGTTCACTCATGCTCGGCACCGTTCAAATGTATTGGCCGGTACCCGTACCTAGGCCCTAGAACCCCTCACTAGTACCAACCACGGACGGTGAATTTCGCTGCACGTTACACACATTTCCAGATAAAGAATCGTAAAATATGTTTGTTGAAAATTGATAACTATAAAAACGTGCCGCAAAGCTCGAATAATTGTGTCTGCTCTTCCCAAATGGTCCATGTTTGTGAGCGAATTGAGGAGAAATTACTGTATATTCCATCCGGTGTTTTCATTCCTTTTTATCCTAATCCGGATTGAAAGAGTTGGTATGCACGATATTTGTCCCGTAAAAAGGAAGTGTCCTTCCTCCCGGACACTTTCTGATAAGGTTCGAAACAATCAAAACAATTTTATGTTTCAGTCCTAGATAGCTGGGACAGTACAGCCAAGGACGGATGTTAAAATATTCCTTGTTAAAACCACGAAGCATGATTGAGAAAGTTCGGCAGGTCGAATCGTTTTATATTCCGCAAAGTGAACGATGCAAATTCCAATATACATATCCGGCTCGTTCAAAAGCTGTACGTTTTGCCGATTCTCTCTGAGCAGTTACGGATTTCGTAGGTATTTCTACTGCATTTTCAATACGTAAACATTGCAGTATTTTCAGCAGATCCACGAGCAAACTTTTCACTTAAGTCGCTTCATTTAGTTGGGCGCGCATGTATCTATCTATCTATCTATCTATATATGTATACGCTATACATACATAGTATATATTCGTTCAGCAAGTTGCTAGTTGAACTTCCGGTCTTGCTGCAACGAGCCTCCCCTTGACCGTACTAAGGAGTTTCTATTTACTTACAGCCGAAAGGGGGTGTTCTATCCGGCCGCAGGAATATTTGCAGAACTCAACTTTCGGAACTTTCCCAGATTGTGCGTAACCGACGAAATTAAAATAGATTGATCTTTCGGCGAACTTTGGGAATCTCTGTAGGTTTTCATGCCCAGCCGGTTTCGCACTTATTAAAGAATATAAACTTTTACAACTACTTATTAGATCCGGCCCGGCCGACCGAACTTTCGAATCGTTTCCGATTCCTTATAATTTGCAACGTCGCAACTAGCGGCTACAGTTTTTAATAATAACGGACAATGCTCGCTTCTGGGCTTTTCTGAAGCACTGTAATTTCTTGTCGTTATATACGTTGAGTTAAATAACTTGAGCCATGTGCTGAAAGAACCGGCGATGAATTAACTGTTATGTCTTAAAAACATAATAAAAAATGTACCATTTAAAATTATAATAAAAACCTACCTTCTACGATATAAATTATACTATTGCCAACGCTTAAATGGTAATGTACTGAGGAGGTGGGATCGGCGACGGGAAGAGAGAATTGAACCCGGTTACAATTAGACTATCTTTATTTACAATCGGGACTAAACCCGCGACGCTCGCGTACCGTTCCCGATGAGGGTTCTTACTGAACTAACCATTCGCTCACCGATGCATCCCATCCAGATCATTCTTTCTCATTCTCACGGTTCGCTTTCACTCTGTCCTGGCTAGACGCATTCATTCTACGCGACACTCAAACCAATCGTCTAGACATTCGCTCGACGCTAACGCACAGCATGCAGCCCGGCCCATTCGTCCAAACATTCTTACGCCTTAAAACTAAACACATGGCGGAGACGTGGCGCCGGCTTGTCGCCGCCACATCACCCCCCCGCCAGTGATTGACTCGATCACGAAACTTGCAATCGGTCCGGGAAACGCACTCTTCTTCCGGACCGTGTGGTGCGTAAACCCGCACCTGGTGGTACTACTATGGGGGGCGGCACCGCCGGACCCCGAGATGGTGGCGATGGTTGGGGCGGCTGCCCCGTAAACTCGCTCGGAGTGGGTGGTGATGATGGTGTTGGTGGCCCCTCGGACTCTCCAGGTAACGCTGGCTGTGTTGCCCCTGGTATCGTCGGCGGTGCTGGATCTGTAGCCAGCAAGTACGCCGGCTTTAGGCGATCTATGGTCACTGTGACCGCCTTGTCCCGGATACTGAGGGAGTAAGTCCGGTCCCCTCGCTCGAGGACCCTGTATGGGCCGTCGTATGGCGGCTGGAGGATTCCTCGCACGGCGTCGTTCCGCACGAACACATGCTCTGCCGTGGCGAGGTCCTTGAAAACGAAAACTCGTTTCGTCGAGTGATTGCTGCCAGGCGTTGGGGCGAGGGTCGCGAAATGCTTTCGTAATCCCGCGACAAAATCCCCTGGCAGCGGCAGCGACTCCGCTCTCTGTGGGACCAGGAATTCCCCTGGTAGGCGCAGTGTCTCGCCGTAGACCAGCTCAGCTGCGGTGGATTGTAAGTCCTCCCTCCAGGCTGCGCGGATGCCCAGCAAGATGGTGGGAAGAACCTTTGTCCAGCTGACGTTTTGCTGGCAACGGATTGCTGCCTTAAATTGGCGGTGGAATCTCTCCACCATTCCGTTTGCCGCCGGGTGATAGGCCGTTGTCCGCCAGTGGGCTGCACCTGTTAACTGTGACAATGCCTGAAACAAGCGCGACTCGAATTGTCGACCCTGGTCGGTCGTCACGCGCAACGGGGTTCCGAACCGTGAAATCCAACCCTCGTAAAAGGCGCGTGCCACGGTCGAAGCTTCTTGATCCCGAATTGGGAAAGCCTCGGGCCAGCGCGTAAAACGGTCGACGCAGGTTAAACAGTACCTGAACCCCTCTGAGACCGGAAGAACTACAATGTCTATGTGCACGTGCTCGAATCTTCCGGTCGGCGCGTCGAAACTTCCCGGCGGCGCGAAAACGTGCTTGTTTATTTTGGCGCGCTGGCACGGAACGCAACCGCGAGCCCAACTCCGGCAATCGGCTTTGACGGACGGCCACACATATCGTTCCGTCACGAGTCTCACCGTTGCTTTAACGCCTGGATGCGCCAAGCGGTGCATCGAGTCGAATGCGGCTCGCCTGAATTGTCCCGTGACGAAAGGTCGCGCAATCCCGGTAGACACGTCACAGATCACTTCAGTGTTCGAATCGGGCGGGCGTATCCGTTTTAGACGTAAATTGTTTTTTATTCTCCCGCTCATGTACGCCTGAAGTTCCGCGTCGCGCTGCTGAGACTCCGCCAAATCGGTGTAGCTGAAAGACTCTACCACTTCTTCCAACCTGGATAGCGCGTCGGCGACGACGTTGTCCTTCCCGGCGATGTGGCGGATGTCGGTGGTGAACTGCCCGATGAAATCCAGGTATCTAAATTGCCTGGGAGAACATTTCTCGGGCTTTTGTTGGAAGGCGAATGTCAACGGTTTGTGGTCCGTGTAGATGGTGAATGTTCGCCCCTCCACCATGTGTCGGAAATGCTTGATTGCCGAGTAAATGGCCAACATTTCCCGGTCGTACGCGCCGTAATTCCGCTCGGCGGCGCTGAGCTTCCTGGAGAAGAAAGCCACCGGCTGCCAATCCTTTCCGACCCGCTGCTGCAGTGCCGCACCTGCAGCAAAATCGGACGCGTCGCAGAACAAGGCGAGTGGCGCGTCGTCCCTCGGATGCGACAATAACGCCGCCTGCCTCAAACTGTCCTTCGCCTCGGCGAAAGCCGCGGTAGCTTCCTCGGTCCACGCCAACTTGGCGTTACCCTTGATGCCGTCGTGCAGTAGGTTATTGAGGGGCGCTTGTACCTGCGCAGCCCTGGGCATGAAACGCCTATAGAAATTTAGCATACCCAGGAACTGCCTCAGCCGTTTTGCGGTGGTCGGTTGGGGGTAGTTGGTGATCGCCTCCACCTTTGATTCCAACGGGCTGGTGCCTTTGGACGATACGGTGAACCCCAGGAATTTAACCTGCGCCTGGCCGAAAATGCATTTCGCCCCGTTGACGGTCACGCCGTACTTGTCGAGGCGTGAAAAAACTTCCTCCAAGTGGCGCAAGTGCTCCTCTTCTGTCGACGATGCCACCAGTATGTCGTCGATGTACGCGTACACAAAATCCAAGCCGCGCAGCACCTCGTCGATGAAACGTTGAAACGTTTGTGCCGCGTTTCGCAATCCGAACGACATACAGGGGAACTCGAATAGTCCGAAAGGGGTGGTTATCGCGGTTTTGGCGATGTCCTCTGTGGCCACTGGAATCTGGTTATACGCGCGCGCCAGATCTATTGTGGAGAACACCGTCTTCCCGTGAAGCGCGTGAGAAAAGTCCTCGATGTGCTTCACGGGGTACCTATCCGGCACCGTGCGCGCATTTAAAGCTCGGTAATCCCCGCACGGTCGCCAAGCGTCCTGTTCTTTTTTGGGCACCATATGGAGAGGCGATGACCACGCACTTTCCGACGGTCGCGCGATGCCGAGACGCATCATCGTCTCGAATTCTTGTCGCGCGTGCCTCAAACGATCCGGCGCGAGACGCCGGGGCCTACAAGCCACAGGCGGACCCGGCGTTGTGCGGATGTAGTGCACCGTTTCATGTTGCACTTGCACGGGTGTCCCCACTGGTCGCGTAATGTTCGGGAAACGTTGCAGCAATTCGTGGAATTTCGAATCACCGAAAATTGTCTTCACCGAGGGCGCCGATGGCCCGCACTCGCGCACTGAGCGTCCCGGCACCGTCATCGACGTCACCTGGTCTAAAAGTTTGCACTTTCCGACGTCCACCAATAGTTCGTAATGCGCGAGGAAATCTACGCCTATAATCGGCTTTGACACGTCGGCCACCACGAAACGCCATACGAAAGCGCGACGGAGCCCGAAGTCGAGGCTCAGCGTAACCGTCCCGTACGTGGCAATTTCCGACCCGTTCGCCGCATATAAAGCGTAAGATGCGCGTTCGCGGAACCCGCGAGTTTTCGATCGAGGAAAAACGCAGAGATCGGCACCGGTGTCGATTAAAAACTGCGTTCTCGTTACTCGATCGGTGACGAACAAACGGCGCGATGGTGGGCAGTGGTCGCTGGCCGTCATTAACGACTGCCCATCTCGTTTCCCGACGCGGACCAATTGCATGGGTGTTCGCAACGGAACGCGTTCGCGCCGAACTTGTAGTGGTAAAAACACTTCCCGCCTCGTAGCGCGGTTCGTCGTTCTCGGGATAGCGATCGCGCTCGGCCCGGGGTGGATGGTCGCCGTTGGGAAAAACGCGGACCGGGGTTTATCTCGCGACGAATTGCTGCGAGCTCCTGCCGAAACGTCGCCGTGAGCTGTGCCATCTTCGAGCACAGTTGTTCCTCGACTTCGCACATATCCCTCGACGGCCGTGCGACGGCACCCGCAGAGGCCTCGGCTACCCGCGTGCGTGGGCCCATCGTGTCAGCGATGGTGTCGGCCAAGTCGGCCACTCGGTCGAGCTCGACGTCTCGCTGCGTCGCCAGGATGACCTGCATGCTCGCGGGGAGCCGGCCCAACCACAAGGTACGCAGTATCTCCTTCGACACGGCTGTTCCTCCCAAGGTCCGCAGGTGGCGTAAGAACTGCGACGGTTTGCGGTCGCCCATCTCCTCGTGCTCGAGGAGACGCCGAGTCTTCTGCTCCTGCGACGCCCCGATCCGCCTTATCAGCTCTGTCTTGAGCCTAGTGAACGGCTCAGCCGGGGGATTCAAGATGATTTCGCGGACCTCGGCCGCGTATTGTGGTTTGAGCGCGCCCAGGACGTACCCGAACTTCGTCTTTTCGGTCGTAACGCCGCTCGTCTCGAAACTCGCCTCGACCATCGCGAACCACAGCTCGGGGTCGGTCGGCGAAAATTCCGGTATTTTCACCGCGACGCGGCTGACTGTCGATGCGGGCGGGGATGCCATCGTACCGAATAAACGTGCGAATGTCCGTGTTCTCTTCCGAAAACTCCCGATCCACTGCCACGAAACCACGAACGAAATGCGACTGCAAAATTCGTGTCGTTCGCTTCCTTTAGATCACGTCGGGGTCACCAATGAGGAGGTGGGATCGGCGACGGGAAGAGAGAATTGAACCCGGTTACAATTAGACTATCTTTATTTACAATCGGGACTAAACCCGCGACGCTCGCGTACCGTTCCCGATGAGGGTTCTTACTGAACTAACCATTCGCTCACCGATGCATCCCATCCAGATCATTCTTTCTCATTCTCACGGTTCGCTTTCACTCTGTCCTGGCTAGACGCATTCATTCTACGCGACACTCAAACCAATCGTCTAGACATTCGCTCGACGCTAACGCACAGCATGCAGCCCGGCCCATTCGTCCAAACATTCTTACGCCTTAAAACTAAACACATGGCGGAGACGTGGCGCCGGCTTGTCGCCGCCACAGTACTATAGCTGTATGCTTAGAAATAATTGACAAACGCAAGCGGAACAGTTCATATACAGTTGCCCACAAAAGTGTTCGTTTTGTTTCCATCTTTCAAAATGCAATAACTATTTTAAAATTGAACTAAAAGACTTGATTTTTTTTAGATGATAGAGGGACTAGACAATGACCGAAGTACATTTTTTTTAAATTTTGCTATTACTTGGAATGACAAAAAAATAAAAATTCCTCGTTTTTTATCTTTTTTTTTATCTGAGCTTATAACTAAAATTTAAAAAATTAATAACTAAATAAAGACAATAATAAAAAATAAATAATTAATTATACGCATGTTGAAGATCTTATCGAGATCGATTCACGTTAATACGAGTTACAACAAATTAAAGGTTGTAAAAATCGCTGTTTCATCACGATTTTTACCAAAATCTGTCAGAAATCTGCAGTTTTTTTCCAATCTTTCAACGCCTGTAGCTTGACTCTGGGTTAACTGATTTCGATCAAATTTTCAGCACGCATATAAGTTACCGAGATCTACGAGAAGCATTTTTTAAATTTTCGTTTTAAGCTCAGATATAAAAGTTAAAAAACGAGGGTTTTTAAATTTTTCTTTTTATTCCAAGTAATAGTGAAATTAAAAAAGAAGCTTTTTAGCCATCGTCTAGTACACTAATCCCTCTATCATTTGAAACAAAAATCAAGTCACCTTTTTGGGCTACTGTATTATAATATTTTCCATTTCTTGACATTTAACTAGATAAATATGGCGTGGAACGACAATTATTATGAGAACGTAATGTGTGGTTAACTTCTGTAATAAAATTTTTGTTACAGTTGGAGATTATTTCTGCTGCCCTGTACAGAAATTACAACAAGTAGAATGTGCGTGCAATAGTCAGACATATATACAAATTATCCGAGTAATATTACCCGAGTGAGTTTGCTCGAAAGAAACATGTCCCAAAGGATTTTTTCATTCTATTGCGTCAGTTCGAATGCCACACGCAAGTTTTAGACATAACGCGTCTCCATATTATTACAAACAATAAAGATATTCAAAACGGACTTCGTTGCTTTTCTTTACATTGTTCACCGTAGATGGTGGATTTTATACGTTCACGACAAAAACTTGCGGATAATATTTAAAACGGTGAGAAGGTTAAACGTTTTCAATTTACTAAAATTATTTACACAGAAGAAACTAAATTTCGCTTCCTATATACATATTTTAATCGAAATATTTTTCAAGAGAAATGCTATTTCTTCTTTCATCGTGCTTTTAGAATCCAGAGTTTTATCTAGATATATCGATAAATTACCAACCTAACATCGTGATTATTACATGGAAAACACGAAAAATTAATGAATTAATTAATGAATTAATGATTAAGGTTCATTTAAATCTAGAGAATAAATATTTATATTTGACTTAATTTCACTTTACTTTTGACTTCAAATTTGACTGTAAGTGTGTTGTTATTTGTTGACTATCTAATTTTTAACAATTATTTTAAATTATCGCCAGTTTCATCGAAGGTCTACAGAAGATCCAACGTGTCCAGAAGTCGTTCGAAAGAGTATGTCATAAAAGAATCGATAAATAAAATTATAAAAAATAACGGTAAACATACATATTTTTCTCGAGAAAGTTCACCGTTCGATTTTCGATGCAGTAGAACTACGAAGCCGGACGCGTCGGAACACAATTCTGCCGGGAACGCCTTTACTCTTTCGGAGCCTTGTGAAATCGATGTAGCAAGTTTTCAGGAATTGGGAGCAACGGGATTGTCTCCGGTGAAAAAGCTGTGCAGCGGTTAGCAACGTTCCGGAGCTGGGAACGCTGATAGTCTTGGTACCTTTTAGGGGATATCTCGGGGGCGTTCAATCAATCTCGCCGGTCCACAGGATCGCAGTGCCCGGGCGAGACCTTTGACGCAGTCTTGAACAGGCGACGCAGCTAAATCCCCCATGGAACCGTGCAAAATACTCCGGAAGGCCATTGGCATTCCCCGAATGGCCACAGAATCTCCATAGTGGATGGGAGGGAACGATTCAGGGAAGCGTTCCGCTTGCACACCTCCCAGGAGCACCGACAACGCATCGGGTGAGGCATAGGTCTACGTTGTTCGTACAAGTATGCGCCCATAAATGCCACAACTTTGTTTATTTATGGCTAGGTGGGCCGCGTAACTTAGCTGCTGCAACTACTTTTTGCCGACGTATTTATTTGTTATTCCCGCGTCGTGGGTAACTGGGACGACTGGCGCGTAGGTTCGGGCTCAAAAGCGGTTATTTACCGAGGCCCAGCGGCTACGCCGGGATAGCGGTAGTTTTCCAAGCCGCCTATAAATATGCGTAATGATATGAAACGCGACGTTTCCTTCTGGTCATGCGAGAAGCAGTTCCGCGCCACCCCCTCGCACCCCGTCCGGTTCGCGCGACGCCGTTTTCCTCTTCGTCCTATTACCTCGCCGAGTAAGTATTCTTCTGTCTTACCGTCCCTTGGCCTCGGCCTCGGTTTCGGGCCTCGGTCGGCCTCGGCGCGACGCCAGCACGAAAAACCGCAAGAGATATAGGCGCACCTTAATCGCGCACCGGAAACGTTAACTCCGTCCTACCTCCATTGCTGGCCGGCTGTTCCTCTTACTGATTTGGCAGCGAAACGCCAGCCGCTGAAAATGACGCCACGATACCAATTTCTTGCGTCGAGCCGAGGCTCGTGCTTTGGGCAGGGTTATGGTCGCGAGGCAGTTATCGAGCCCTTATATCTGCCCGGGACTCTCCGGCTTTATGGACTGTGCCCTGGAACCGACTGTGTCCGTGACCCGAAAAGTGGAAAGGATCGAGCCGACCTCTCGTGTACTTACTACAAACCTTTCCACCGAAATCTGTCAAGTCGATTTCTGAAGAAGTCGGTTCCCGCGGAGCGTCTCTTGACTCCGATCTGGACACTCGGTCCTTACAAAACTCGATAAATGTGGACGTCTATGTGTGGCGATCGGGGGAGATCGGCCGCGAATGTAACATTTTTACTTTGAGATATGATTACACACGAAACTGTTGCATTTGCAATGACGATTTTGTTATCCACGCGTTACTTATGTGTCTAAGATTACCGAAGCACAGCTACAGTGGCACGCAAAAGTGTACGTACAACTTCTAAAACGTAATAACTTTTTTAAAACTCGACTAGATGACTTGAATTTTTGTTTAGGTGATAGAGGGACTAGTTTGCTAGACGATGACTGAAATATCTTTTTTTTTTTAATTTTGCTATTACTTGGGATGACGGAAAAAGATAAGAAACGTAATTCTATATATTTTACAGTGAACAATTTCTTAATAAATTGTTTAATGGCGTTATTTCTATTGTGTACCAACAAATCGACGGCGATAATATTATCTATTAATTTCGATCGGCATTATCATGTAGAAAAAGATCGTTTAAATTGCTCTTAATATAGCACAGTAATTGAAAATTCTGATGTCTAGAGAAAGTGTTAAAGAGGAACTTAAGAAATGTTGTTTGAATTGCTCTCAATATAGCACAGTAATTGAAAATTTTGATGTCGTTGTTTTATACCGGTGTTTCAGTGTTAAGTAGGTACTTGAACAAGTACCTCTTACGGTGTTTCAGTGTTAAGTAGGTACTTGAACAATATTCTTCCAATTAATAGTCCCAAATGAAATTATTGGATTGCCTATAATAGTATAATTTGAAGTCTTTATCTTGTTTTCTAACTTTTTTTGTCTGAGCCTATAACAAAAATTTAAAAGATGCCCCTCATGGATCTCGGTAACTTATTATTGTATGTTTGGGCAAACGTTAGATATGTTACCTTGTATAGTGCATAACTGATCTTCGTACACATCCATCAAACGGTGCTCGACGATTTTATCGAGCCGTTATTACAAGCCCCGAATAATCAGGTGGTTTCGAATCATAGTGCCATGAGTCACATTTTCCTGACTGTGAGAAACAAGGAGTGTCATTGTTTACGTGTGTATTGTGTACTAACATATATACTGTTTACTGATCAAATTTTCTGTTACGATAATTTAGAGTTAACCCTCTATAGGCCCGCGTAACTTTCAGGTCAGATACTAATACAGAGGGTGTAGAAAGTATTCGTACACCTTTTGAAACAGAATAAGTTTTTTTATAATTGGACCACGTGGTATAAATTTTTTTGGGGATGATAGAAGGATTAGTTTACTAGACAAGGGCTAAAAAATTATTTTCAAAAATTGCAATTTGTTGGCACGATAAAAGAATATAAAAAATGACGAAAAAATAACGAAAATTTAAAAAATGTATTTTGTAGATTTCGGTAACTTATATATACCTCTATCACTGAAAATTTCATTGAAATCGGTTAACCTTGACATGAGTTGTAAGTAATTAAAGTAATTAAAAACACAGTTTTTCACGAATTTCAACGAGAAGCAAGTAACTTTTACATGTTTCAGTGGCTGCAGCTTAACTATGCATCGACCGATTGTGATGAAAACAAAAATTTAGACCGTTTCGCCCCGGCTGCAAAAAACCAGACTATAAAGGAGTCCCAAAACAAAATGTTCCAAATGCAACGTACATCCACGTTTAACGCCAAGTGCAAACTGTTTTATGGAATTTCACGCTTAAGCTTGTATGCACAGAAGTGCAAACATTGTAAGCCGTTGTTATTTCAAAGTAACAAAAGTGAATTAATTATAATAAAAGTGTTTAAATTGATAAATCTTTTTCTTTAATCTCTCTCTCTCTCTCTCTCTCTCTCTCTCTCTCTTTCTCTCTAAACTTGTCTTTCAAGCATTTTTAAATCTATAGATTACATTTTAAGATATGAATTAAGATGTATATATATTTTTTTATTATTATATTTTATTATATATGTATGTATGTAAGAAAAGAATTCGTCCCATAGAGGGTTAAGTTAATGCGACTTTATAATTTATTTCACTTGTGTTTCAAACATTTTTAAATGTATATATTACATTTTAAGATATGAATTAAAATATTCGAGAATATGACTTACGCCGCCACGTTTCTAACCGACATAATTATCATTTCGCTTAAATATTGCGTAAACTATCGCGGTATAACAAGCAACCAGCGAATAGAAACCATTTAACGAGGGATGATCCAGTGGAGAAAAGAGTCTGAACTTGGGAACCGACGAGGAACTTCCTCGCGAAGAACTCTCTCGGCACAGGCACCGCCACAAGGGAGTAGCTGCTATAGCAATTTGTTTTGTAGATGTTCTTGAATCTCTTGATAACACGTCAAGTACCTGTTCTTCCGCTTCGAGTGTTCGGACAAAGTTGGCTCGACCACTATCGGCGATAACAGGTGAAAGGGATCCATTCCCCGTAAGACGTCTATAAATTCCAGCAGATGTAGATGTGGTCGGGAAACGTCCGTGGAGAAAAGTTTCCCGATAAAGACCTCGAGTCTTCTCGTTGCTATCGTTCGTTCAAGCCCGCTTAAAATGTGTGTCCACTGATTGGGATTTTAGTTACAGCTGTTCGGAGCGTCCGATTCGGTTGTAAAAGACGTGCACGGAAACGGCTTGATTTCCCATCAATCCTGCTTCCCGACCCCTAACGTCCAATGTTCGCGTGCTTTGAAACCTTCGAAGACCATAAACTAACTGTTTGCTGTCGTTCTACCGTGTTTTTAAAGTGATCATCGATTTAGGAGGATCGCGATTCCTCTGCAGGACTTTTGGTCGAAGTTTTGAAAATATTTGGAACACCGTGTAGGTTCGAAGAAAAATTGTATTGATTTCGAAGGACACGATAAAACAAAAAATCACGTTGAATTGTAGCAATTGATCACGAAATTGAAATGGTCTAGACGTTTATGGTTTTGTTATTTCGTTCTATGTTTCATTCGACATTCTGTGGAAAAGATTTCAACAATGTGCCCGTTGGTTCTTTATTTTTCGAGTCCTTTATACTCTCGATACAATTGAACAATACAGAACGTGACAAGATTTTTATCACTCTCTATATTTCTCTCTCTCTCTCTCTCTCTCTCTCTCTCTCTCTCTCTCTCTCTTGATTCTTTCCGGCATACGCTATATGACTAGATTGGATTAAAAGAATTATATTTCAGCATTCAAAAGATACAACGATGGAATAATTCTTTCGACAAATTCTTTGTTTCGAAGCAAGTCTATTTTGTAACGTAGAATTACAATACATGTGGGTTACAGATCAATTTGATATTTTATTGATCGTGAGAACTGAGGCTATATAGTTATCGGTATTCGATTTTGCACAACGATCGGTAATTACATTTTCCACTGCAATTCCCAAGTAGTGTCAGGCGTGCTACGATGTGCGATTTCCCGCTGTGTATGCGTGTGTAAACATTTCACGGTGAGTACAGTAAATTCTCTTCAATTGTCCCTCAGCTTGCAAAGAAGAATGGACAATTTGGGAAGAGGAGATACGATTACAGTAATTTCTCCCTAATTCGCGCTCAGATTGCGCACAAAAATGGACAATTTGGGAAGAGGAGATACGATTACAGTAATTTCTCCATAATTCGCGCTCAGATTGTGCACGAAAATGGAAAATTTGGAAAAAGGAGATACGATTAGCCTTGCGGATCGTTTTTATAGTTACTGATTGTCAACAACCATAAAAACGAGACGCGATTAAATTATTAATTCAATTTTAATTTATATATTTAATTAATATTACTAAATTATAAATTAAATTTTTTATAAATTAAATTACTATATGACTGTTTTTATAGCTGTTGACAATAGACAATTATAAAAATGAGCCGCAAGGCTAGACTAATCGTACCTGCACTTCCTAAATTGTTCATTTTGTCTACCAGCTGAGGGACGATTTGGAAGAATTTACTGTTTTCATCTAGTAAACTCCTTGTAAATTCTACAAGAACGTACGCTGCGAATTGATACGTTCTAAAATCTTTCTTCGCACAGCAAGTTTCTATCAAAATAATTAGTTAGGCGTAAGAAATGGTTAAGAATACCCAATTAAATCCTTAAATACCCAATTATTATTAAAAGCAGGGTACCGTCCATTGACGACGGTTCATTCGGCTTCAACAAATTTTCAGAAACGATAAACATTTCTGCGATGCTTTCCCCAGTTTCTAAGCTCGTAAAGACTTTCAGCATGGTCGAAACGGTTTTCAACGTAGCTGCGAACATGATGGACAGCCTTGTGTGCTACTCTCTAGAAGGGTGGTTTCGGTGGTTTGAATTTGGGGGTGTTTTCAGGAGAAATGGCTCCGCCCGCTCTTAAAGGAAGTCACCCGTTGCCGGAACGAGATCTAATCAGCTTTGGGAAAGTGAAGATCGCTTTCGGAGCAATTAACCGTTCAAGCAAAGCTGAAAGCTTCTCCTAACGTGCTCCACAGATTTTCGGCGAAGAATGGAGAAGGCATATCGATGCGATGATCACAGTTATAAAAAGGAATGAAGGTACATACGCGGGCAGTTTTATACGGCCTGGGCTTTCGCGACCCCGTGAACCGGAAAGATTGCATTGATATCGTCAATCTTTGATGGTTATCATCGGCGAAACTTCGCCTTTTACGAATTTCGCTTTACTGCCACTGAAAAACATATCTGCGCCATTACATCAAAGATTGGAAGTACACTTTGTACGTAGTTGAACTGATATTCTATTTTAATCTTTATCTTATTCTTTTTTTTTGGAGAAAAATCAACAGATGCCTGCAACGAGGCTTTCTAAATCAATTGTTTGCAAGATTACCGATACGTTGAAGATCTTCGTCGATTATCTCGTACAGTACGATGTATTTCGACAAATATACAATGCAACGAGACATTGTTTGTACCTAATTTAATTACTTATTAATTTTCTTGTTCTTGAATGAAGGCGATGTGTCTAGCATTTATTTACCGATTTATTTACAGATTTATTTACACAATGTGTGTAGGACTAAAATGAAATGCAGTAAGAGAAAGACTAGTTGTTTCCAAGTATCGTTCTGCTCATCGACATAGATGAACAGTTATGTAAATCGATAGATTTAGTCATTCTATTATATTTACAGACAATTTACTTATGCAATTATGTAAGTGGTACGTAGTGCAACGTGGACTGATACTATACCAGAAAACATACGGTGGCGGCTATAATGTTCACAAAAGTTGGTTTTCTCTCAAGAATCGCCGGTATTAACCCTTTTCGAGGATGACGCCCAATTGTCGATTGCTTTTTATACAAACGTTGTTGCACAACGTTAGAGATGCATCGTATCTAATAATCTGGACAATTTTTGAAACATTTATCAGGGTCAGCATAACGATATAATTCCTGAAGGGTTAATTGTAACAGATAAATATATAATCCACGTGTAAAATAAACATTTTTATAAAATTCTATACAAATTTCATTGGCTTGTAAACGTATTTCTTTTTGCGATAGTTCTAAAAAGTTTGAAGTGAAGAAGAAATGCAGTTAAATTTTAATTGCTCTGTTGTATTCACTACTCCACAATATTTTATAATGTACATGCAACATAAACAGTTTTATACAATTGAATACAAATTTTATTCGCTTGTAAATATATTTCTCTTTGCAATAGTTCTAAAAAGTTTGAAGGGTAGAAAAAATGCAGTTAGATTTTAATTGCTCTGATGTATTCGCTACTCCACAATATTTTATAATGTACATGCAACATAAACAGTTTTATACAATTGAATACAAATTTTATTCGCTTGTAAATATATTTCTCTTTGCAATAGTTCTAAAAAGTTTGAAGGGAAGAAAAAATGCAGTTAGATTTTAATTGCTCTGATGTATTCGCTACTCCACAATATTTTATAATGTACGTGCAACATAAACAGTTTTATACAATCGAATACAAATTTAATTCGCTTGTAAATATATTTCTTTCTGCGATAGTCCTAAAAAGTTTGAAGTGAAGAAAAAGTGTAGTTAAATTTTAATTCCGCTGATGTATTCGCTACTCCACAATATTTCCGTGATCGATTTGGAGCCTGTGAAAACAGTATAACGAATGCAATATTTTCAAGTGTTTCACCAGAAATATCCGCAGTCCTGTTCGGTAATATCATCGAAATGTTATGTTCATGCGTGCCCGTTAATTTGCTTCACCTTCGCGACGCACCTTCGTTCGTCCAGTAATAACATGTTTATCGAATGATGACGCAACTATTAAGCCGAACGCACACCTCGGGTAATTATGCGGCAGCCTATCGGGAGGGAAGCACGGCTCGGTTAACATCATAGATATCGATGAACCGTGCCTCTTCCAGCTCGCCCTAGTGGTCTCTTACTCCTACTATATGCCATAGCGGATCTGGGCTACCCAATTACACGCTCATCTACGATCCGGGATCTAGGAGACGTACAAATTGATCTGTCTCGAAAGTACCACGGCCAGACCGTGGCAGCTTATAGTTATAGAGATCGAGAATATCAGGCTTTAGCCTCCGCCCAGCCCCACCCTGCTTCCCGCAGACCTAAGTTGCTGCGTTTTATCACGCTTCAATGTTCGGAGGCGGACATTACGGGACACGGTAAGTTAACGCTTCGATTTAGCAATTAGAATTGTACAGGAAGCATTAATGAACCTGCGGGGACCGATAAATATCTTCTTCTGGCCCGTGAAATAATGGGACCGAGTCACGTGTATCGCGATACCGCGCGTACAATGTGCTCTTTACTATAATCCGTTCTCACCTGGCGGTGTTAAACTCTTTAATCATGGTCGCCGTGTTCTATGGGATCGGCCGAACATAAATGCTGCGATCACATAAATGCTGCGCTGCGAGCACTTATCGTTTATTTTCTGATCAATTATTTTGTAGCAACGCTTTCTTTGATCATAGAAAAAGTGGTGATTACGTTAGACGAAGTTATGCTACCATGCAATGTACAAACCCTGGCAAAAAGTATTCGAACACCTTTTGAAACGCAATCATTTTTTCAGAACTGCGCTAAATGACGAATCTTTTTTAATTGTTAAAGGGACTAGTTTACTGTGTAATTAAAATACTTTTTTTTATAAGTTTACTATTGATTTGAATATCACGGAAGAAAATAAAAAGATCTCGTTCTTTATAATTTTTAAATGTACGTTCTCAATACGTTGTCAATCCAAGTAACTAGCAAAAATAAAATAAGCGCATTAGACATTGTAGAGCAAAACTGGTCCCTTTAACATTTAAAAAAGGATTCAGGTCACTTAGTCCAGTTTTAAAGAAGTTACAACGTTCTGAAAGGCGTTCGAATACATTTTGCCA
Organism: Megalopta genalis; assembly: GCF_051020955.1. Taxonomy (NCBI): domain Eukaryota; kingdom Metazoa; phylum Arthropoda; class Insecta; order Hymenoptera; family Halictidae; genus Megalopta; species Megalopta genalis. Next base: position 18,490,687 of record NC_135020.1, on the reverse strand, counting down.
GGGCTGGTACTTTTATATTTTCCAGAATGAAATTTTGAAGATCTTCTTTTTCGTGTCCGATCTCTTTTTCTTTTGTACTCCACGCATTTTTGAATTGCACTCTACTCACTAGCTCAACAAAATAAATTGATACAAATTGAATTGCCGACGTTTCTCGTCAAAAAAAGATGACTTTCCACGGAAACTGAATTTTTGTGTCCACTCTGACGCACTTTTTTAGGCTTTGAACAAGCAAATTTAATCAAACTTTTAATGGAGGTTTCTGACAAGTTTCTGGCGACACCGAACGGTGACTAATAATGTCCAAG